>NC_081407.1:221788280-224188280 GCF_030272615.1 Cryptomeria japonica | reverse complement strand
GTTCACCGAGATTCTTCCTCATAGTCCAAAAATTATTTATTTTGGCTTGAGTCCAAAAACACTATTTACATTCTTGCAGGATTGATTTGGGAATAGATTTGTTAGATGGATTAGCATTTTTTTGGTAGAAATTGTAGGACCTCCTATTTTGGATGTCCTGGCCTCCTCTGTTTTCCTCTATGTGTTTAATGCCATAATTTGTGATGAAATTTATTCTATTGAAATGTTATTGTCAGCTGCAATTTTCTCCATCTCTTTTTCTACCTCATCCCAGGAGTCCATGTTTCTAAGCTTTTCTAGCAATGGTTTACTATCATGTTGAAATAATGTTGAAGAGTTCCCATTTTTCTTAAGCCTTGCTTGAACTACACCAATTGGATCATACTACCAAAGAACCTGATCACCAAAGTTTTAACTGTCAAAACATCATGGCCCACATTGAATTCTTCTCTCTCAAATGTGAACCCTCCACATGAGAAAGGCAAGGAAGGAAATATGTTCTTCTTTTGATGACCATGGAAGTGCCTATCTGTGCTCTCCAATTGTCACACATATTCCAATTCAAATACCTTCTCTGTCACATGTATTGGAAGTCTGTATGGTTTCATTGTCGATCCGTAAAACCTTAACACAATGAATTCTTCCTTGAAGAACTAGTCAGCCAATTCTATTTGACTTCCATGTTGAATACAATCTCTACAAGACATAGGCAACCTAGGGATTGGAGGCTTGTAATTTCATTATATATTGGTGCCAAAAAGAAGTCTACAAAATGGTTGTAGTTCTTTCTATTATCATCCATCCTTATCTTTGGTGTACATTCATATATTGGACACTTTGTTCTGTTCCGAGTCTTCTCATCAATCTTATAGTTCATAATTTGAAGATTGTTGGTCTCGAATATTGCATGATACTTGGATAGAAGGAGATAGCATAAGTAGGATGAGAACCTAAATATCTTACAGGAACCGTTTTTGATCATTAATAATTGTTTTTGCATGGATTGAACAATGTGCTCAATAAAATTATATCTTACTGGCTGACCTACACAATGGATATTATAAATCATTCCAAGAAGGTTTGCACCCACTTCCCTCTCATTTTCCAATCCCAGGTAAAATGACAAGAAGGAAATAGTATCCCCAACCCATGGAAAAAAATTGTTAGAATCATAACGAGGCTTATGATTCTGATCCAATAGAATACCAATCTTTATTAGAGCTTTGATAATTGAATCTCTGTAACTTGGATTGAGACTCTCATAAGTCTCTGCCATCTTTCCTAGGTCAATTTGCACATTTGAGTTTTATGCTTCAAACTCTAGTTTTATTGACAATTGCTTTTTTATTTCCATCATAATTTTTGGTGCAGACCATGACAAAATTAGGGCAAGGGAATACTTTAGATAACACCATGCTTCCCAATCCAACATCCCACGATGTGATTTTATTTGTTCTTTGTTTTAACATTGGGTTGAAAACAGTAAATTTTGCCCTGGACACATTTGCTGCCTTACTAGACAATGCATGTCTAATATCTATGATATGCTTTTCACCATGGATAGCAGGGTCATAAATATCTTTGTATTCATCAGTGAAACCTGGTGTTTTAACAAGTTGAGTTAGGTACATTTTTTTTTTCACTTGGATTCTTATTGAACTACTGCTTCCTATTTTCCCCATCGCTGTTATTGGTAATAAGTTAAAATAACGCCAGATAAAAACCTGAATATGCTAGCCCTTAAATTGGACCACGAGATTAAAAAAAGTAAAAAGGTGGGATATAGGTGTTCTAGATTTTACCCAAAATTTCTATTTCACTAGATTGGCACAGACAGTCTCTATTGCAACTTGCATTCCTTAATCTAGTAGTTGTTTCTGAATATCCCTCAATTTACTGGTTTGTCGATGAAATGAAATACGATTATGATTTATGAGTCTCTTATTTTGAAAACTCTGAAAAGTACAAAAGTAATATCTAAAGGGAAAAATATCTAGAATCATGTTGTAATTTTATTAATTATTATTAATATCTATTCAATGTCAAAAGACAAAATATTCATTACTTTAACTTCAATCTAAATTATAAGGACATTAAATGTAAAATGTTCAATTTCGGGTGAAGTTCTCATAAATGTCTTCACTTTCCACATTCTAGCCGAAATCCACCCTAAGTCATTTCTCATCCAACGGACGATGGTTCTTGTTATCAGATGTCATGGGTCCCATGACTTTTGCCATTTTTTAGGCATGTCACCACACTCGAGTCACTTTTCAAGACTGTTTTTTAAGTCTTTTTACTCATTTAAAACTTCCACCCGAAAAAAATCTTTATAGAATTAATTATATTTAATTAAATTTAAAATGTTTATTTTCAGGCAGACTTCTCACAAATGTGTTCACTTCCCACATCCAGGCCGAAATCCACCCTCAGTCATTGATCTTTTCTTATCCAACAGATGATGGTACCTGTTGTCAGATGTCGTGGCTCCCATAACTTTTGCCATTTTCAGGAACGTCACCACACTCAAGTCACTTTTCAGAACTATTATTTAAATTTTAAGTCTATTTAATCATTTTAAACTTCCAACCGAAAAAGAGCTTTATAGACAATTATTTTTAATTAAATTTAAAACATTAAATTCTGGGTGAAGTTCTGACAAATATGTTCTCTTGACACATCTAGGCCAAAATCCACCCTAAGCCATTGATCTTTTCTCATCCAACGGACAATGGTACCTATTGTCAGATGTCGTGGGTCCCATGACTTTTGCCATTTTTTGGGCATGTCACCACATTTGAATCACTTTTTGGGACTATTATTTAAATTTGAAGTATGTTTAATCATTTTAAACTTCCACCTGAAAAAGAGATTTATAGACAATTATATTTAATTAAATGAAGTTCTCACAAATATGTTCACTTCCCACATATGGGCCGAATTCCACCCTAAGTCGTTGATCTTTGCTCATCCAACAGACGATGGTACCTATTGTCAGATGTTGTTGGTCCCCTGACTTTTGTCATTTTTTAGGCACGTCACCACACTCGAGTCACTTTTCGGTACTACTTTTTAAGCCTGTTTAGTCATTTTAAACTTTCGCCCGAAAAAAGGCTTTATAAACTTAATTATATTTAAATAAATTTAAAACATTCAATTTTGGGTGAAGTTCTCACAAATATGTTCACTTCCCACATTCGGGCTGAAATCCATCCTAAGTCGTTTATCTTTGCTTGTCCAACAGATGAGGGCACCTGTTATTGGATGTCATGGGTCCCATAATAAGAGACATTTAAAGATGTGCAATATTTTGAGATAACTTAGTAACTATTAAATATAGTGTTAATATTATTTGGAAAAATATGAAATTGAAAAGTAGTATAGAACATGAAACTTAGTTTCTAGAATTAAAAAATAACTAAATAAAAAAATAAATTTTGATACACAATTTGAAAGGTGAAAGTTTAATATAAAAAATAGAACATTTAATACTAAATCTAAAATGTTAATTTAAAGTTTAACAAAATTCTTTAAAAATATGTTTACGATATATAATTTTAAAAAATAGTTTTAAATAAAATATAGTTTAGTGGCTTGCCCACTTTTATCAAAAAAAAAAAAAGTTTAAAATATATATATATATATATATATATATATATATATATATATATATATATATATATATATACATATATACATATATATACATATATATATATATACATATATATACATATATATATATATACATATATATATATGTACATATATGTATATATATATATGTAGTACCCCTACCCTAGTCTATTTCTAACCTTGGCTTAATCTTGATTAGTTAATCGTAATATTATGTTACAGTTAGATGTTGATTTTAACGCATAGCTATTGATGTGGTTTTCTCACTAGTTGTATGCAGGTTATTCAGTGTACCTATTTCGTGATTTTAGTATCGGACTAACGCTTTCATTAGATTTTATAAATGTATGCATGTATGATCTTTTGTTGCAGGAGATTTCAGGTGCGAAGTCGCATGAGTGCGAGGTTCGTCTTCATCTGGGTGTGCAGGTTTGAGCATACCTTTTAATCCCTAGAGTCGGATTGGGTGGTCGTAAGACCTTAGTCGACCTTCGTCGTGCTCTAGTGAGCATCGTCAGTCGTCGTCGGTAATCCCTTCTTGTTTGGGGTTTGCGAGTCGTCTGTTTGGTTGACTTCCTTGGTTTGCGTGCCTAGTGTGTTTGGTAAATTGATTAATTAGTCCTTAGCATTATTTTGAGTATTTATGCGTTTGTGCAGTGAAGATTAATGGATTTAATTGATTGAGAATTCGTTATGCGTTTTTCGTTGTTAATGAATTGCTCGTTTTAGATTGGAAGTAAATTTGAATTAAATGACTGATTTCGATTATTAAATGCATTATTTATATATGCTGATGAAAAAGAAGGATTTGTATT
The DNA here is from genome assembly GCF_030272615.1 of Cryptomeria japonica. Taxonomy (NCBI): domain Eukaryota; kingdom Viridiplantae; phylum Streptophyta; class Pinopsida; order Cupressales; family Cupressaceae; genus Cryptomeria; species Cryptomeria japonica. The sequence goes on along the minus strand of NC_081407.1, from coordinate 224,183,829 downwards.
TAATTGCAAGAGGTTTAATTGCTTTCTGTTGGATTCTGGTATTTGAAAGGTTAAATTGAATTGATTGTGAAAGAAATCGATTTTTAATTGATTAAGCAAGTTATTTTGTTGATAGTTAAAAAGAAATAAATTTTGAGGAATTAATTGTAAATAAAAGATTTTATTCCAAAAATAGAAAATTTTGGGTCAACTCTTCCATATAACCCAATTTGGGAAATTTGGAGAGGATGGACAAATTTGGAGAAGATTTGGCTGGGAAGGGATTTTGGAGGATTTTTGAATGGAGAAGGAAGGATTTGGGTAGCTGGAGATTAGGATTCTTCAACGGATCTTGCCAGGATTGCGAATGAAGGTAGGATCTAATTCTCAAGTTTAGTCGTTGTATGAAATGGAAATGGGAGTTTGGATGTCTTCATGTTATTTGGTTTCAGATTCTTTTGGCTGGAAATGTTTTGAGGTTGTGTTATTCCTTATTTCCTTTTGGATGCTTGAAACCCCTCTCTTTGTTTTGGAATGGATGAATTCCATCAAGAATCTTGATGCCAAACGAATTTCATTGAATCGGATTTTATTATAAACCGAATTTATCAACAAATTTTGTGGTAGTTTCAAAAATGGGAGAGATTTCGAACTGTGTTTTATATATTATTAGCGCTGTGATAAACACAGTCCGTTAAAACAACTTATTGTTTGAGCCGTGCGTTTTTTATTCAAAAATTATTGTCAAATTAAGTAATGGGCGTTTTTTTTTATGTTAGTGCGGGACTGTGCATGTTTTATTTTAAAACGAGCTGTGTTTTGGGGATGGGAGGCGGGGAGCGGAGCTCCACCCGCTCCCTCCCCTCTCCCCCGCTCGCACCCCCTTCGTTCCCCTGTAAACCTTGCGCGTAGACTGTCCTTCACCCGCCCACACCCCCGCTGGCGTTGATTACTCCGGCCGCGGCACACTGCGGTGGCCGTAGAGCCGCAGAGCCTGCGGGCACCGCAGCGGCGCCGCCGCTCGGGCATTGCCCTACGGCTAGGGTTAGGGCACGGCCTGCCCTAGCCGCTTTGTTAATGCGTTTTTTTTTGTGTTTTGTTGTTTTAAACGTGGTTTTTTTTTAAGATGTTTTTTTTTAATGTATTTTTTTCATTCAAAAAAAAAAAAGAAGCATATGATATGTAATATCATGTTATTGTATGTAGTTTTTATGTTAAGTTTAATTAGCTTCTTAATTATAATTAAAAGTGGCATATCATGATAACGTTATATTGGTATTGATTAATTTTGTAATGGAGTTATAGGTTAATCACTATTCAATTTCATTTCATGATTTTTGCTCTTTTCATGATTAAGTTCTGGAACTGTGAATTTTCGCAATTGAATATTGTTGTTTATATTCTTATTGATCTTGGATTTATAAATCTAGATCGTACCTTCTAGCTGGTTAGGACATTTGGCTAATTAAGGTAGTATTGTTTAAAGGTAATAGAGAATAATATATTATTGGAAGATCGTTGAAATACGATATTGTAGAGGTCGGTTTTAGACCAGTGTGTTAATGATGTTTTTTGTTGAAGATTAAATATCTTATTTTAATCGTTTAAACGGTTGTCTGAATTTTAATAATATGATTTGGTTAAAAACTCATTATGGCTTATATGTCTGTTTATGCTTTGAATTTTAACGAGTTAGAAAACCAAGAACGACTTATCCCCTTATAAGGCAGATAACTGTAAGTTGTTTTCGATCTGGTAGAAAAATTGATCGTCGTTTAATGATTAAATCAATTTGAGAAAATATTGTCTTTTCTGATTACTGCATTGCGAGTTTAATTACTGTATTCGCCTTTAATTACGAAATGGCATGTTTTGCTTGTTTAAAGGACCCTGTCGTAAGGATGATTTGGTGTTCCTGTTTTAGTCCTCGAATTCCGAGTTGACTGTTGTATTGTGATGTTGTCATAATTGGTCATATCCTCTTTGTACGAGTCGAATGATGATTGTGGTTGACCGTTGTTGGTCGTGTCTCTAGATTAGAGTACCGTCAGTAAGTGATTACCTTTGAGTCGTGTTTAACCAGATGATTGTTCTCCTTCTTGAACTCCGTTCGTCTTACCATGTGTATTCCGTGGTTGAGTTCGTCTGAGTTAGTCTAGTGTCGTATGGGAAAGTGGCTTTCGATTGGGGGCCGCGCCCAAAGTGGCTGCTGGATAACCCGTCGAAAGTGAGTCTAATAAGTGATAACCTAAGTAGATTAGAAAATAATCTCTAAATAAGATAATGTGCCTCACACATAGGACGAATGCTATCATAGATTCGGCATGCTGTGAGAAGGCCTGAAATGGCAAACCATCTTCCTTGTCTTCACGAGAGGATGTGTGGGTCCACATGAGGCTTGGATGGGCCGGAAGTTCGGATTAGGTTGCCAGGGTTACCAGTGTATGGGCCGGAACCTATGAAGACTTGCCATGGTATCCATACTAGGTTGTGTGATGACACTTGTCCCTACGTTTGCTAGTGTGTTGTCGTTTTGTCCTGTTTTCAGTATCTTGTGAGTCGTCCTTTTTGTCTCTGCCCTTGTGAGTGTCAGTTTCAGGTTAGACCTTGGGTGGTAATGGCTCAGTTTTATGGATGTTCTCATGGACTCTTATGTTATTAGCTTTGATTATGTTCAGCTGGATCCTGTTCTTTGTAAGGATCGTTTATGTATTATTGACCGATGTGGTCGCTTGTATAATGTTTATGTATCGCCTTGATGGCTGGATTGTATGGTGTAACCTCTTGTACTCTTAACCTTATTATTTATCCGAGGGGGTCTTGCAGTTGAGCAGACCCGGAGATGTAGCCCTTTAGGGGTGAACTCCGAGATCATTATGGTGTTATGTGGTGTATTCTCTTATGGTTCCTTTATTCAGCTTTTCATGTATGATTAATTTATGTAAAATGGTTAAGTGGATAATGGAATTAACTCTAAATGCTTATATTCAGTTCTATCTTGAATGCCATGTGGATCGAATGCATAATTGATTGAGATGCGATTTATCGTAATGCATGTGTGAATTCGTCCTTTTAATGCAATAAGTTAGAATATGAATGAATGTAACTTAGAGTAATGAATTATACTCAGTTGTTGTTAAGGAGTTTAAATATGCTTGGAAAGATCTCTTATGTTATGATGAAATCCCAGTGTATTAGATTGTTAGATGTATAGTTTGTAATTCTAAATTGGAAGCTTGAATGAGGTTGATGAATGGAACTTAATGGATGAATCCTTGTTATGATTTATATTTCCGTCTTGTGAAGAAATTATCCTGTTTATGAATTATCTCATTTAGATATTCAGCTTTTGGATTTATTGTGTGAGCTAAGTGTATTGTGAAGATTTAAGTAATCTCGTTGGGAAACTCTTTAGGAGTTAGTTGAAGTCTTCCGCTATGTAATCTGAATTTTGTTATCTTGTTGCATCTTATGTGTTGTAACTTTAAAAAAAAAAAAAATTGCACTCTATTCTTGTTATTTTAGCTTATCCCTTTGGGGTTTCCTGGCGGGGCATTACATTTGGTATCAGAGCGCATGTTGCAAACATTGGGATCTCTGGTGTCGCGTGTGCCCTCTATTGTGTGAGGTGTATCGACCTTATGTGTATGCTTGTCCTCCTTTTGCATGTGAGTGATTGAGCAGATCTTGACTGGTGTGTAACGTGTGTGTGTTCACACCTTGTTTTCGCCTTCTTGATGTTGGTGTTTGAGTGCTTATATGTGCTTTGTTTGTTTATTGATGTTTTGGTCTACGATTACTATTAATTGGAAAGAGAGTCGTATGTACCCTTCCTTAGTGAGCGTTGTACTCTTTAGACTAATCCGTTTGGGTTGGTCCGTGCTTGTCTTGAATCTGAAAGTGCGAATTGTGTTTGTTTAAAGACTATGATATAGCTTAATGATGTCCACTTGAAGGACTTGTATGGCAAATTATTGAATGCTTATTCGTAGAAAATTAAATGATTATCACCAATTCTCTCTCATTCTGGAAATTGAAATGATTAGGATATGTGTAATTATCTTTGATTCGAATTTTCTTGTTTGCAAGAGAGAAAAGGGTGTGACTTCTTGAACCCTTGTATGAGCCTTATGTCGCTTATGTTTTTAGATGATTAAATGGGCTATGGGTTTAAAAATGTATTTTGGGTGATGGGAGAAAACTGTATGGGTATGTTTAAAGAATTCTCCATGTGTATGTGGTAGGAGTAGCATGATTAAACTCTACCTTAGTAAGGTGCATTGCTATGCAAATAGTCGAATTATGTGAAACTGCTTGATTGGTAGAAGAAGTATTAAAAGAGCATGTTATTGTAGCTTCGAGAAAGTATTATGTGTTTTCCGAAAGATTGTCTTATGTGTTTCATTAAACTAGTTTGATTGAAGATTTATTTTGGCAAATGCTCCATTGAACTCGCTTTTGGGTATATGTAATTACCTTAATGTGTTTAGAAAATGCGAATGGAAAAGGCTTGTTTGATGTGCATGCATTAATATGTGTTATTTGGAGTAATAGCTCTTGCTTATCTTTGATCGTAATGTGATCTTCTCTAGTAGGTTGCAAATTATGACTTGTGTCTATATTGTATTATTATTAAGTGAGTGTTCTTATGAGGCCTTGCATTATCGAAAAGAGTGCCTCTCTTGATCTCCGTTTTGGTTATAAACTAGAACCTCTTGTTGCAACCGTAATTATTGGAAATGTTTTGTGAGACTGATTGTCATCCTTCTTATCGGTAGCGAAATGGAAACCGTGTAATTGAAATGATAGGCTTAAGTGAGGAATTTAATATTGTAGCGTGATCTTGATTGATCTTGTGTTTCTGTAGGAAATAGTTTGGCTATCAAACTCTTTTTCCCTTCTCCTTGCCTAATCATAAGAAATTTTAGAAATGATATTAAAGAGTGCATTGATTTTCATTGAATGCTTATAACCATGTGAAATTGTATATTTGCTTTTGGCTTCATAGTGATAGATGAAGGTCTTAAGCTTTAGAAATGGATTTGCTTAGCTAGTAATTTAATTATGAATGCTTAGTGAGATTCGAGAAAGATATAGGAATAATGTCATTTCCTTATGTAATTGTGAATTGTTAATAATTTCAGTACTTGAATCTAGAGTAAACGTGATTCAGTTATTTATGTAAAAAGCGTAATTGGAATCTTCCTTGTATAGATGTTAGCGTACTGAAAAGTACTCCCCGTAATGTGACAAAACCAGTGCTGGTGTAATTGTGTGTATTGTAAGAAACCAGTGCTTATCTTATGTGCCCATGGATTGGTGAAGTAATCAACCATGGAGGGTATGTTGTTTATGAGTATGGGAAACCATATTGTTTATGTAATGTTGCTTATTTGTTCCCTACTGAGTACCAAACCTCGGGTTGTGGGTAACTCGGTATGTTAAGGGGTAGTATTCGAAGCGACCGTTCCTTGAATAGTATGGATTGGCGTGCGAGTAATGTCGACGCGAAGCGACTTTAGCTTCTCTACTTCAAGGAATGATATAGTTGTACTACTAAACTGTATCAAGGTGTACTCAATACTTTCCCTTTGATGAATCTATTTATAGGTTTATGTGTGTCAGCTTATTCTCTTCCTTATCTGAGCATATAGATGGTAGTTTTTGTGCATATTGTTGGATTCTATTGGAGTATCTGTTGCCTTGTCTTCTTGAGAGGCGTGTTATTGTTCTTACATAAGTTGCCAACTAGCCTGTGTTGGTAGACTTGTGGGAAGACCAGAGTCATGTATACCTCTGACTTACGGCGAGTATCCTTCTAGATACGTCGCTATGCGGGATGTGGCTTGCGCGTGCTTTTTCCGCGAGGTGCACTACCATGCGGGATACGTCCATTGTGTGTTTTCTCCACTTGGGGTATTGCCATGCCACGTGACGACGTGATGCGGGGTGATGTCGAGGTGCACACCGCCATGCCATGTGGATAGTGTGACTATGTCGCACCACATGATGAGCTACTGCAATAGCTAGTCAGTTGTTCCTTCCTTCCTCGTTGGTGGCTAGATGCTAGTCACACAGTGCTGTTATGTGCAGTTGTGATATTCTTTATATTTCTTTGGGGATCAGCAATTTATTTTACTTTGACTTTGAAGGTTTAGCCACGATCTTGTGATCTTTTGCACTTTGATTTGGTGTTGAAATTCCGGATTATTTTCTTGCCTTACTGTTGGAATTGATGATTTATTATCTTTATTCATCTGTGCTTTGGTGGCTGAACTGGTTTATCCTTATTGTTTTCGGATGCTGATCTTGTGTTGAGATGTGAAATTCCTCTCCAAGGACGTATGATACGGAATTGGTAGAGTGTGTGCGAGGAAGTTGTTGTAGGGAACCGTGAGGATGAGGGTATGTGAGGCTGTGATGCAGCTAGTATCCACTACCTACCTATGTGTGGTGACTATCTCTTGGAGGCTAACCACCTTGTACAACAAGGGATATTCACAAGGGCCTTGTATGGAAGGCAGCACCGCTATGGTGTGCCTAGCACCATCGAGCCTTTGAGCGAGATATTGGATATTTATGATCATATTGTTGTTATGAGATCAGGCATAGAGATGCTGATCGTGCATGTTATCATTGACCGAGCATTAGACATGCTCACATGTGGCCTTTTTTGTTATGCATTCCAGTCATGTGGATGGTTATTATTTGTATCATGGAGTAAATTGTGTTAGCTTGTCGCTATGTTATGGGACATAGTCTTTGGAAAGGTTTTCTTATGCCTGGCAAGTGTAACCATTGAGTTATTTATGTTGCTCTTATTTCATGAAAGCTAATTTGGCTGTAGAAATTGATATTTTGAGCTAGTTCTATGTTATTAAATTTTATGATAAAGATGGATTGGTAAAGGAAAATTGATCTTATGGCATGTTTTTCTGCCATTTGTGATCGATGCTTATGGTAATTGTTGTTTACCTCTTTGTAATGTTTTAATTTGGTGTAATGAAAGGAAGGAATTTCCTGTTTCTCTGCTATGATTGTGGATAATTCCTAGAGTATTTTATGGAATGTATGGTTTTAGTTGTATCTTGCCAATGGATAAGGGCGTTTGTAAAAGATTTAGCAATAATATTTCATTTATTTATGGAAAGTTTTCTATGTGCAATTTGATCTTTGTTGAATGAGTTTCAGGGCTGATGCGTACGACATGTTCTCCATCTAGCCTTACGACTTCCAGGAGTAAGTCGGAACCTAGGGGGGGAGAATGTAGTACCCCTACCCTAGTCTATTTCTAACCTTGGCTTAATCTTGATTAGTTAATCGTAATATTATGTTATAGTTAGATGTTGATTTTAACGCATAGCTATTGATGTGGTTTTCTCACTAGTTGTATGCAGGTTATTCAGTGTACCTATTTCGTGATTTTAGTATCGGACTAACGCTTTCATTAGATTTTATAAATGTATGCATGTATGATCTTTTGTTGCAGGAGATTTCAGGTGCGAAGTCGCATGAGTGCGAGGTTCGTCTTCACCTGGGTGTGCAGGTTTGAGCATACCTTTTAATCCCTAGAGTCGGATTGGGTGGTCGTAAGACCTTAGTCGACCTTCGTCGTGCTCTAGTGAGCATCGTCAGTCGTCGTCGGTAATCCCTTCTTGTTTGGGGTTTGCGAGTCATCTGTTTGGTTGACTTCCTCGGTTTGCGTGCCTAGTGTGTTTGGTAAATTGATTAATTAGTCCTTAGCATTATTTTGAGTATTTATGCGTTTGTGCAGTGAAGATTAATGGATTTAATTGATTGAGAATTCGTTATGCGTTTTTCGTTTTTAATGAATTGCTCGTTTTAGATTGGAAGTAAATTTGAATTAAATGACTGATTTCGATTATTAAATGCATTATTTATATATGTTGATGAAAAAGAAGGATTTGTATTTAATTGCAAGAGGTTTAATTGCTTTCTGTTGGATTCTGGTATTTGAAAGGTTAAATTGAATTGATTGTGAAAGAAATCGATTTTTAATTGATTAAGCAAGTTATTTTGTTGATAGTTAAAAAGAAATAAATTTTGAGGAATTAATTGTAAATAAAAGATTTTATTCCAAAAATAGAAAATTTTGGGTCAACTCTTCCATATAACCCAATTTGGGAAATTTGGAGAGGATGGACAAATTTGGAGAAGATTTGGCTGGGAAGGGATTTTGGAGGATTTTTGAATGGAGAAGGAAGGATTTGGGCAGCTGGAGATTAGGATTCTTCAACGGATCTTGCCAGGATTGCGAATGAAGGTAGGATCTAATTCTCAAGTTTAGTCGTTGTATGAAATGGAAATGGGAGTTTGGATGTCTTCATGTTATTTGGTTTCAGATTCTTTTGGCTGGAAATGTTTTGAGGTTGTGTTATTCCTTATTTCCTTTTGGATGCTTGAAACCCCTCTCTTTGTTTTGGAATGGATGAATTCCATCAAGAATCTTGATGCCAAACGAATTTCATTGAATCGGATTTTATTATAAACCGAATTTATCAACAAATTTTGTGGTAGTTTCAAAAATGGGAGAGATTTCGAACTGTGTTTTATATATTATTAGCGCTGTGATAAACACAGTCCGTTAAAACAACTTATTGTTTGAGCCGTGCGTTTTTTATTCAAAAATTATTGTCAAATTAAGTAATGGGCGTTTTTTTTTATGTTAGTGCGGGACTATGCATGTTTTATTTTAAAATGAGCTGTGTTTTGGGGATGGGAGGCGGGGAGCGGAGCTCCACCCGCTCCCTCCCCTCTCCCCTCCTCGCACCCCCTTCGTTCCCCTGTAAACCTTGCGCGTAGACCGTCCTTCACCCGCCCACACCCCCGCTGGCGTTGATTACTCCGGCCGCGGCACACTGCGGTGGCCGCAGGTCCGCGGTGGCCGCAGAGCCGCGGAGCCTGCGGACACCGCAGCGGCGCCGCCGCTCGGGCATTGCCCTACGGCTAGGGTTAGGGCACGGCCCGCCCTAGCCGCTTTGTTAATGCGTTTTTTTTTGTGTTTTGTTGTTTTAAACGTGGTTTTTTTTTAAGATGTTTTTTTTTAATGTATTTTTTTCATTCAAAAAAAAAAAAGAAGCATATGATATGTAATATCATGTTATTGTATGTAGTTTTTATGTTAAGTTTAATTAGCTTCTTAATTATAATTAAAAGTGGCATATCATGATAACGTTATATTGGTATTGATTAATTTTGTAATGGAGTTATAGGTTAATCACTATTCAATTTCATTTCATGATTTTTGCTCTTTTCCTGATTAAGTTCTGGAACTGTGAATTTTCGCAATTGAATATTGTTGTTTATATTCTTATTGATCTTGGATTTATAAATCTAGATCGTACCTTCTAGCTGGTTAGGACATTTGGCTAATTAAGGTAGTATTGTTTAAAGGTAATAGAGAATAATATACTATTGGAAGATCGTTGAAATACGATATTGTAGAGGTCGGTTTTAGACCAGTGTGTTAATGATGTTTTTTGTTGAAGATTAAATATCTTATTTTAATCATTTAAACGGTTGTCTGAATTTTAATAATATGATTTGGTTAAAAACTCATTATGGCTTATATGTCTGTTTATGCTTTGAATTTTAACGAGTTAGAAAACCAAGAACGACTTATCCCCTTATAAGGCAGATAACTGTAAGTTGTTTTCGATCTGGTAGAAAACTTGATCGTCGTTTAATGATTAAATCAATTTGAGAAAATATTGTCTTTTCTGATTACTGCATTGCGAGTTTAATTACTGTATTCGCCTTTAATTACGAAATGGCATGTTTTGCTTGTTTAAAGGACCCTGTCGTAAGGATGATTTGGTGTTCCTGTTTTAGTCCTCGAATTCCGAGTTGACTGTTGTATTGTGATGTTGTCATAATTGGTCATATCCTCTTTGTACGAGTCGAATGATGATTGTGGTTGACCGTTGTTGGTCGTGTCTCTAGATTAGAGTACCGTCAGTAAGTGATTACCTTTGAGTCGTGTTTAACCAGATGATTGTTCTCCTTCTTGAACTCCGTTCGTCTTACCATGTGTATTCCGTGGTTGAGTTCGTCTGAGTTAGTCTAGTGTCGTATGGGAAAGTGGCTTTCGATTGGGGGCCGCGCCCAAAGTGGCTGCTGGATAACCCGTCGAAAGTGAGTCTAATAAGTGATAACCTAAGTAGATTAGAAAATAATCTCTAAATAAGATAATGTGCCTCACACATAGGACGAATGCTATCATAGATTCGGCATGCTGTGAGAAGGCCTGAAATGGCAAACCATCTTCCTTGTCTTCACGAGAGGATGTGTGGGTCCACATGAGGCTTGGATGGGCCGGAAGTTCGGATTAGGTTGCCAGGGTTACCAGTGTATGGGCCGGAACCTATGAAGACTTGCCATGGTATCCATACCAGGTTGTGTGATGACACTTGTCCCTACGTTTGCTAGTGTGTTGTCGTTTTGTCCTGTTTTCAGTATCTTGTGAGTCGTCCTTTTTGTCTCTGCCCTTGTGAGTGTCGGTTTCAGGTTAGACCTTGGGTGGTAATGGCTCAGTTTTATGGATGTTCTCATGGACTCTTATGTTATTAGCTTTGATTATGTTCAGCTGGATCCTGTTCTTTGTAAGGATCGTTTATGTATTATTGACCGATGTGGTCGCTTGTATAATGTTTATGTATCGCCTTGATGGCTGGATTGTATGGTGTAACCTCTTGTACTCTTAACCTTATTATTTATCCGAGGGGGTCTTGCAGTTGAGCAGACCCGGAGATGTAGCCCTTTAGGGGTGAACTCCGAGATCATTATGGTGTTATGTGGTGTATTCTCTTATGGTTCCTTTATTCAGCTTTTCATGTATGATTAATTTATGTAAAATGGTTAAGTGGATAATGGAATTAACTCTAAATGCTTATATTCAGTTCTATCTTGAATGCCATGTGGATCGAATGCATAATTGATTGAGATGCGATTTATCGTAATGCATGTGTGAATTCGTCCTTTTAATGCAATAAGTTAGAATATGAATGAATGTAACTTAGAGTAATGAATTATACTCAGTTGTTGTTAAGGAGTTTAAATATGCTTGGAAAGATCTCTTATGTTATGATGAAATCCCAGTGTATTAGATTGTTAGATGTATAGTTTGTAATTCTAAATTGGAAGCTTGAATGAGGTTGATGAATGGAACTTAATGGATGAATCCTTGTTATGATTTATATTTCCGTGTGAAGAAATTATCCTGTTTATGAATTATCTCATTTAGATATTCAACTTTTGGATTTATTGTGTGAGCTAAGTGTATTGTGAAGATTTAAGTAATCTCGTTGGGAAACTCTTTAGGAGTTAGTTGAAGTCTTCCGCTATGTAATCTGAATTTTGTTATCTTGTTGCATCTTATGTGTTGTAACTTTAAAAAAAAAAAAAATTGCACTCTATTCTTGTTATTTTAGCTTATCCCTTCGGGGTTTCCTGGCGGGGCATTACAATATATGTATATATATATGTATATATATATATATATATACATATATATATGTATATATATATATACATATATACATATATATATATGTATATATATATACATATATATATATATATATATATATATATATACATATATATATATATATATATGTATATATATATATATATATATAAGTTTAACATAAATTTTGTGTAATATAAATTTTAATTTAATTTAATTTAATAAATAAATAAAGACTAAAAATATATACAAAAATTCAACTTAAATTTAGTTTAAAATTAATATAAATTTTAATTTAATATAGTTTTAATTTAATTTAGTTCAAATTAATTTAATAAAAAAATAAAGACTATTAAAAAATTATATGATTATATTTACAACAAATTTTATAGCCTAAGCCTCTATGAAAAATCCACCCTGAGTCGTCGATGTAATTGAGTCTAATCTTGTTCTCAGCTTCTCTAATTGAGTTAAGAATCTTGAATTTTCTTCTAATGACATTGGCCTTGAGTCTAATAATGTGGTGAATCTTATTGATAAACCTGCACCTCCTAAGGACCTATGCAATATGCATTACCTTTGAATTTGATCCTAGTGACTTTACAATTGCATGAAATAACATATTGATATGATAAATTTGATTTAGTGGTTAATATCTTTGATGGTTTCTCCTGTCCTACTATAGGTTCTATTACTCTTCCAAGTTCTCATTAAGGTTGCTACTAAGTTCTTAGATGTCATTTTTGCTATCATTCCTAAATCCTATATCAAATCAATTATCTGTGAAGTTGGGACATCCTTGCCCTGGGTTTCTTCCATGAAAGCGATCCCATCTACCCTTCATAAATCTCTCAAATTTCTTCATTATGACAAAATCTTAACTATAAATCATAGCATGTACCCAATACCAACCCACACATGCACTAGTTCAACAACAACTAATTGAGTAAGTTGGACGTTTAATTCACTTGTTTTTTGCAAGGTAAAAAACTTTATTTTAATATTTATAAAATTATAATTATTAATAAACCATAATAAATGTACAAATAATTAATGGAACGAACTAAATTTTTTTTATATATATTAAATATAAATGAAGAAGCATTACATAAAAAAGATCATAGTACTAAATTTATTTCCATTGTTTAACAAAATATTGAAATAATGTAGCTCAATCTAAATTCTGAGGACATTAAATGATAAATGTAAAATATTGTCAGATGCCATAGGTCCCATGACTTTTGCCATTTTTTGGGCATGTCACCACACTTGAATCACTTTTTGGGACTATTATTTAAATTTTAAGTATGTTTAATCATTTTAAACTTCCGCCTGAAAAAGAGCTTTATAGACAATTATATTTAATTAAATGAAGTTCTCACAAATATGTTCACTTCCCACATCTGGGTCAAAATCCACCCTAAGTCATTGATCTTTGCTCATCCAACGGACAATGGTACCTATTGTCAGATGTTGTGGGTCCCATGACTTTTGTCATTTTTTGGGCACATCACCACACTCGAATCACTTTTCGGTACTATTTTTTAAGTCAGTTTAGTCATTTTAAACTTCCGCCCAAAAAAATTCTTTATAAACTTAATTATATTTAATTAAATTTAAAATATTAAATTCTGGGCGAATTTCTCACAAATGTGTTCACTTCCCACATTCGGGCCGAAATCCACCATGAGTCATTTACCTTTGCTCATCCAACAGATGATGGCACCTATTATTGGATGTCGTGGATCCCATAATAAGAGACATTTAAAGATATGCAATAGTTTGAGATAACTTAGTAACTATTAAATATAGTGTTAATATTATTTCTAAAAATATGAAATTCAAAAATAGTATAGAACCTAAAACTTAGTTTCTAGAATAAAAAAATAACTAAATAAAAATATGAATTTTGATATACAATTTGAAAGGTGAAAGTTTAATATAAAAAATAAAACATTCAATATTAAATGTAAAATATTAATTTAAAGTTTAAGAAAATTCTTTAAAAATATGTTTACGATATATAATTTTTTTAAAAAGTTTAACATAAATTTAGTGCAATATAAATTTTAATTTAATTTAATTTAATAAATAAATAAAGACAATATATATATAAAAGTTCAACATAAATTTAGTTTAAATTAATATAAATTTTAATTTATTATAGTTTTAATTTAATTTAGTTCAAATTAATTTAATAAACAAATAAAGACTATTAAAAAATTATATGATTGTATTTACAACAAATTTTATAGCCTGAGCCTCTATGAAAAATCCACCTTGAGCAGTTGATGTAATTGAGTCTAATCTTGTTCTCAACTTCTCTAATTGTGTCTAGAATCTTGAATTTTCTTCTAATGACATTTGCCTTGAGTCTAATAATATGGTGAATCTTATTGATAAACCTGCACCTCCTAAGGACCTATGCAATATGCATTACCTTTGAATTTGATCCTAGTGACTTTTAATTGCATGAAGTAACATATTGATATGATAAATTTGATTTAGTGGTTAATATCTTTGATGGTTTCTCTTGTCATACTATAGGTTCTATTACTCTTCCAAGTTCCCGCTAAGGTTGGTACTAAGTGCTTAGATGTCATTTTTGCTACCATTCCTAAATCCTACATCAGATCAATTTTGTGTGAAGTTGGGACATCCTTGCCCTGGGTTTCTTCCATGAAAGTGATCCCATCTACCCTTCATAAATATCTCAAATTTCTTAATTATGATAAAATCTTAACTATAAATCATAGCGTGTACCCAATACCAACCCACGCATGCACTAGTTCAACAACAACTAATTCAGCAAGTTGGACTTTTAATTCACTTGTTTTTCGCGAGATAAACAACTTTTTTTTATATTTATAAAATTATAATTATTAATCAACCATAATCAATGTACAAATAATTAATGCACAGAACTAAATTCGTTTTATATATATTAAATATAAAGGAAGAAGCATTACATAAAAAATATCATAGTATTAAATTTATTTCCATTGTTTAACAAAATATTGAAATAATGTAGCTCAATCTAAATTCTGAGGACATTAAATGTTAAATGTAAAATATTGTCAGATGTCATGGGTCCCATGACTTTTGCTATTTTTTGGGCACGTCACCACACTTGAATCACTTTTTGGGACTATTATTTAAATTTTAAGTATGTTTAATCATTTTAAACTTCCGCCTAAAAAAGAGCTTTATAGACAATTATATTTAATTAAATGAAGTTCTCACAAATATGTTCACTTCTCACATCTGGGTCGAAATCCACCCTAAGTCGTTGATCTTTGCTCATTCAATGGACAATGGTACCTATTGTCAGATGTTGTGGGTCCCATGACTTTTGTCATTTTTTGGGCATGTCACCACACTCGAGTCACTTTTCGGTACTATTTTTTAAGTCAGTTTAGTCATTTTAAACTTCTGCCTGAAAAAATGCTTTATAAACTTAATTATATTTTATTAAATTTAAAATGTTAAATTCTGGGCGAAGTTCTCACAAATGTGTTCACTTCCCACATTCGGGCCGAAATCCACCCTGAGTCGTTTATCTATCCTCATCCAACAGATGATGGCACCTATTATTGGATGTCATGGATCCCATAATAAGAGACATTTAAAGATATGCAATAGTTTGAGATAACTTAGTAACTATTAAATATAGTGTTAATATTATTTCTAAAAATATGAAATTCAAAAATAGTATAGAACCTGAAACTTAGTTTCTAGAATAAAAAAATAACTAAATAAAAATATAAATTTTGATATACAATTTGAAAGGTGAAAGTTTAATATAAAAAATAAAACATTCAATATTAAATCTAAAATATTAATTTACAGTTTAACAAAATTCTTTAAAAATATGTTTACAATATATAATTTTTTAAAAATGTTTAACATAAATTTAGTGTAATATAAATTTTAATTTAATTCAATTTAATTTTATAAATAAATAAAGAAAAAATATATATAAAAGTTCAACATATATTTACTTTAAAATTAATATAAATTTTAATTTAATATAGTTTTAATTTAATTTAGTTCAAATTAATTTAATAAACAAATAAAGAGTACTAAAAAATTATATGATTGTATTTACAACAAATTTTATAGCCTAAGCCTCTATAAAAAATCCACCTTGAGCAATTGATGTAACTGAGTCTAATCTTGTTCTCAACTTCTCTAATTGTGTCTAGAATGTTGAATTTTCTTCTAATGACATTGGCCTTGAGTTTAATAATATGGTGAATCTTATTGATAAACCTACACCTCCTAAGGACCTATGCAATATGCATTACCTTTGAACTTGATCCTAGTGATTTTTAATTGCATGAAGTAACATATTGATATGATAAATTTGATTTAGTGGTTAATATCTTTGATGGTTTCTCTTGTCATACTATAGGTTCTATTACTTTTCCAAGTTCCCGCTAAGGTTGGTACTAAGTGCTTAGATGTCATTTTTGCTACCATTCCTAAATCCTACATCAGATCAATTTTGTGTGAAGTTGGCACATCCTTGCCCTAGGTTTCTTCCATGAAAGTGATCCCATCTACCCTTCATAAATATCTCAAATTTCTTCATTATGATAAAATCTTAACTATAAATCATAGCATGTACCAAATACCAACCCACGCATGCACTAGTTCAACATCAACTAACTGAGTAAGTTGGACTTTTAATTCACTTGTTTTTCGCGAGATAAACAACTTTTTTAATATTTATAAAATTATAATTATTAATCAACCATAATCAATGTACAAATAATTAATGGACAGAACTCAATTCTTTTTATATATATTACATATAAAGGAAGAAGCATTACATAGAAAACATCATAGTACTAAATTCATTTCCATTGTTTAACAAAATATTGAAATAATGTAGCTCATACTCATAGACAAAAAGAATTTGAAAAAATTTCATCTATAAAAATGAAATAGAAAGCAAGTTTATATCCATAATTGGCAAACTGAAACAAACTAGAATTTGAAAAATTATCATTAATCTTTATGCTTTGGAAATGTAGAATTTTTACATGTTTGAGTCTCTGAGTCTTCAGACTTGAGTCCCTCAAAAATTTTAACACCAAAATGAGTCCCTCAAAAAGGTTAAAGCCAAAATGGCCTTTAAGATTTCGAGTACATAGGCAAAAAAAAAAACTACTAGGGACTAGGGGGTCAGGGATAGGGCACAGGTAGTGGATGCTTTACCCTAAGAATCTGGCCCTCCTTCTATATAGAATTCTTGAGACAACATAAGCTGAGAGAATTATTTAAGACACCTATTATTTCGAAAGTCGTCTAGGAGAAACTATTTCAAGAGAAAGTCCCTCCCAATTTGTGCCCATTTCATGTGAAGTGTCAACTGCTTCGCATTCAAGTTCAGAAGAAATGGTTGCCTAACCACTTGCACTGTTTGGTTAGGGAGGAGAAGGTTGCTTAATTCACTTGCCCAAGGGATCCCCACCCTTACTTCTGTGAGCATGACAATGGTAACGTCATCTCCAAGGAAGTCTTCCTTAAACACTTTCCTTAATAGCATCAACATATCCATCTTGTCTCCTCCTAGGTTCAGAAGAGACGTCAAGAACTTGGGTGTAATATTCGTGTTAACACGGTACCTATTTTCATTTCATAGAAATTCTCTTCCCAGCACCATCCGCACAGCCTCATTGGTGAATGACCCAACCTCCTTGCAGACTGATTGGAGGGTTGGGTCTCTAATGGAGCCTAGAAGGGCCCTCTGGTCCTCTACATAAATGCTTCTCAAGCGGATGGGAGTATCCATCTTGAGAAGTCAAATTACCAAATTAAATAACTTGAGCCTATACACCTAAACTAGAGGTAGACTTTAAATATTGTGAGCTTTGATGATTTTTCTACCAAATGGAAAAGGCTAATTGAAGATGAAAGAAGCAGATATCGTATATAAATAGTTGAAGCTCTTGATTGTAATAATTACTTATCTAACCATATTTATTCCTTTAATTTTTTTAAATCTTTTGTATATCTGCAAATCTTTCCCATAAATGCACTAGAGTGTGAAATTGGAAGCAACTATAAATCAGTACCAAGTTGGCAATTATAACAATGGAAGTTGTGGGAACAAAGTGGAGTGCAGTTAGTGATTAGATACATATTAAATGACTGAAATTATTGATCGTGAGATTCGTGACATTTGATATTTGTCTATTGAATCCAATTCCATTTCTGGCACTTTCTGGTGAGCTATGTTCTCTTCAAAAAATTGGGCCGAAATACAACTTCAATCATTGATCTACGATCATCAAACAGTTTAAAATAATTGATGTATTTTAGGTATGTGTCACCCTTCACGTGTCAAAGAGGTCGCACTTATCGATACATCGTGCAGAGTCTGGATTCAATGTGATGTACTGATGTGATATGATGTTCCTTGTTTATTAATGGAAATGAATTCATGAAATCGCCAATAAATTATATATTTTTCCAAAAATAACAAAATATTTGCCAGAACAAATTAAATAATTTTCAAGCGGTGGATAAAAATCGCCAATACATTTAAATTAGTTATGATCTTCTATGGGATAAGACTCTGGTCTAGCTTATTG
This sequence comes from Cryptomeria japonica, assembly GCF_030272615.1. Classification (NCBI taxonomy): domain Eukaryota; kingdom Viridiplantae; phylum Streptophyta; class Pinopsida; order Cupressales; family Cupressaceae; genus Cryptomeria; species Cryptomeria japonica. Next base: position 224,165,760 of record NC_081407.1, on the reverse strand, counting down.
CATCAAAATTTGTGGTGCCTCCAATTCTTGATATGCATCATCTTGGGTCAGCTTTGGATAGTTATATTTTTGATATGGGTACTCTTCCTTATGGGGGCTTTTTTTCTATTCAAAATCGTTTGGAAGATGGGCATTATGGGCATTTGCTCTCTGAAATTAGAATGGGCCTGATCTGTGACACTATTGATGAAGCTCTAAAATCTGTGGAACTTTTGTCTGGTTTTATATCTCCCCAGGTTTTGGTCAGAGCACGGGTAGTGTTAGTTGGTCTTCATGCTCTAATTAATTTCTATTTTGCTTCATTTGCGACTCCTCTCCCCGCGATCAATATACAGTCACTGGTTCCTCAGGATGCCTGACCTTCTCCTCAAGAGGAAAGCTCGAGTAATTGGTTTTTGGACTAACTGTTCCCACCTTTTGCAGATATCTCATATTTTTTTGTAGGTTGTTTTTGAGATGGATTTTGGATAGTTCTCATTTTCTCAATTCTATGGAGTTGGATATTTCTTGTTTGTTCTAGTTTCGGTCCTCCTTAGTTTCACTTCTTGGTATCTCGGCATGCTCCTCTTCTTTTTATTTCTGGCTGCTGTTATCAGTTGATGGGCTCCTGGTTCTTCTTGTTGTAAACTTTTTGGCAATTCAGCGCCGCTCTTTGTAACCAACTGAGTTTTTTTAATCAGTTGAGATATATTCCCTATGGGGTCTATGTACACAGGGCATCTATATGGGTATGGGTGAGTTTTTGGGTCATCAGGATCCTCCTATTTTGTAAGGGTAGTATAGTTTCTTTCTCAAGGCGACAACCAGAGGTTTTCTTGCAAGTTCTTTCTTGCCGGTATTCCTTTTTTTGAACTCGTTGTATAATCTTTTAAAAAAATAATATAATAAAGTTTAGTAGCTATGCCACTTTTATTGAAAAAAAAAAAATCGCCAATACATTTAAATAATTTTTCCTTCGAAGTAAAATTTTTCGCCCATAGAATTATATATTTGTTCCTTTAAAAAAAATTATTCGCCTCCTACAATATATATTTTTCCCATAGAACAAGCTATTATTCACCATAAATTTATGGAATTTTTGTACGCTAGAAAATAATCGCCAATACAAAATAAATTTTTTCCCTATTTTGAAAAAAAATTTCACTATGAATATGAAAATTTCCCCAAAAAAATAATATCTGATTCGCTAGGATTTTACAGTTTTGTGTGGGGGTGATTTCTTAATGTTATCCCTGGTAATAGGTGATTTTTGAAAATTTCCCCTTCGCTATGTTACTAGCTTAGAAAGTCAGTGTAGGAAAATTCTTTGTTTTGGAATATAAATCTGTTTTTCTAGGAATTGTTTGATGAATGTAAAAGCGAACATTATGAGGCCAACTCTTCTAGAACTTGGTCGCACATCATGCCTAGTCAGTACACTTCTAGAACTGGGTGACACTTCTTTGGCCCAAGCTGACTTAGGAGATTTTTTAGAAAGAACTAGAAACCCTGAGGCTAACTCATATATAAAAGCATCATTGCAAGGAATTGGCTTCTAAAGGTTCAAAATGGGGGATGTTGGTTACCCAAACCTCTTACAAGAGAGAATTTCATCACGAAAGTGCGGGATATTATAATATTATCAAACAGACTTAAAGGGAATTCATACGCTATCTATTGGGAAGATTGGATGTACTTTTATATTCAGGTGTTGTTAGCTAGCAAGAGATATCTTGACTGGGCGCAAGTTATTGTTGAAAGGCTCCATGAGGGTTTGAGTAACTTTGTTGGAATGTCCAGTTTTTACATGTCCTCATATCAATTTTATATATTGGCTTGTACTAGAGAATGGCAAGGGTTTCATAACAAGCCTCGGGTGGATGGCATGAAGGTTTATGATTATTACCCATACCTGGAACAATAGAGACGCGCAAAAAAATTCATAAGATGGAATAATGTTTTTGTAGGAAGACTTGTCTTTGAGCTGTAGGGAGACACAAATAAAATAATGTTAATTAAGGCCATGGAGCTAGTCAGTATATATGGAAGCTAATTTATCTAATTTCCCAAACTTACTTATATTAGAGTGGGGGGCTTTGAAGGTGAACCATTCAAATTGCCCATGTATGCCTTTGATAGTTATGTGGTTACTGAAGTTTGCAGACAGCTATCCCACATTGACAAAAGGTTAGGGATGAAGAGTAAATCTAGGGTTGCCTTCTCGATTAAACTTGGTTATTATAGTTATAAGTTTTCTTCTAATGCTTTGAACCTAGAACTAGATTTCAAGAAAATGAATTTATAGTCTTATATTGTCAGACGTAAGTTTGATAGCAGAGGCTATGTTATAGAACATCTAAATATTGATGACAATTTCTTCCATGAACCTCAATCAAAAGACTCTTGGGAATTCTTTTTTGATGAATTTGAAGTGAGGTGGAGATTATGGTCAATATTCACTCTGCAGCAGATTATTACAATGTGGCTATCCATTAATGTGTTAGGAATACAAGAAGATGAAGGGGAAGATGTATTAGATCCTTAATTTAATGAAAGGGTTCAAGGGCAACCTATCCCTTAAATTGACTGGGATAGGAGAGAAGAAGAAAATATTCAAACCAAGTCCTTCAATGTCATAAGGAGAACAAAGAAGTGGTGAAGGGGGTGCAAATTTAGAAAGGAGTCAACTATTACTCCTAAAGAATTAACAGTTGGTCCACTTCACGCTACAACATAGATTCCCACTTTCTCCTCTAATTTCATTATTGATATTTCAGGTGCCACAAGGCTTAAAACAAGAGAGGTTCAAACCAGAAGATCAAATAAATCCTAATTGAGTTCTTTATCAGTTCAAGTCACCTGTTCAAGGAGCAAAAAGAAAAACAGGGAACCAGTGGCAGACCAAATTGTTGTAGACTTAGATTCAAGCAAAGAAACCTAGGTGATCATGGATCAACAAGTGTTAAATAATCCTTCAGTGTAGGATGTGGATGCAGAGAAAGAACCTGAAGAAAATACAAATCTGATGAGTACCATGACTGTTTTCAACCCACCTGATGATCAGACACGTCCACCCAAAGAAAATTCTAGTACATCTTGTTGGCTTGGAGCTTCAATTGGAAAGAAATGCAATATTGTTTCTATTACTACTCACATGGAGGATATGGTAAGTAAGTGCTTTGAAAAAAATATCCAAACCCCAAAAACTTAAAAATCAGGCAATGATGGAGGTTGATGATGAAACAAGCCACTGGGTAGTGGAAGTAGCTAAGCCTAACTCAGATAAAGATCCAAAATAAGCCACTAAGGATTATTTTATTGTTGAGAAAATTGCTCAAGATTTGCTTCAAGGGTTGTGGATGCCAAATATTTAGAATCCTCCACTAAAACAATAATATCTAGAATCTAGAAAAATGAGAAGGACAAGCAAGAGTTGAAACAAGTTGTTACCAAAATGGCAGAATATATCAATTCCATACATCTTCTAATTCCTCAACCTTTGACATAGATGGCATTGTATTTTGACCCTATATCACTAGTAAATCAGAAGCTATTGGATCAGGTCCAAAGAAGTCGCATGAAATTTGAGGTTTTTGATGAGTGGCTTGACTCCATAGTGTAGTAGGTTACAAACTACATTGCTAGCCTAATCAAGGTGTATGATAATGCCATAACTATGAGTAAAGAGATACAATTGGAAGCAAAAAGAAAGAAATGGGTAGTAGTCTTAGTGCAGATGAATGATGTACATAAATTTGGCGTCATGAAATTTCTTACTGAGAAGCCAGTGGATAACCTGGATGACAACATACTCTATGTATCAAGAAATACTGTTGAATGGAAGAACTCTATAATTAAATAGGGTCACGAAGAATACATCAATTTATTAAAATGATTAAAAGAACTTATTGATATGATGCAGACAGATATAAAATGCATTGATATAGAAATCCTAAAGGAGAATGGACATACGATTGAGCTACCGATAGATATGTTCAAAACCTTTCAAGACAGAGTGCATTTTATTAAAGAAACAAAGTCTCTAACTACAAATGACTTCTCCAAAGTGGCAAGGATAGAATCAATGTTAGTAGTTTTCTTTGATCACTTGGAAGCACATAAAATTAAAGTTATACAGGTAAACATGGATAAGGAAGTCTGGAAGCAACGCATTCTGCACATTGGACTCCCACACTACCAGTTTATCCTCACTTTCTCAACAATGCATTTGGAGCGGTGAAATGTACATGGTACCGTGATAAAACAAGGCAAATCAGTAGCGTCTTCTACCAAAATGGAGTCTTGATCATTTTATGGATGAGCTATCATCTTATGTGTGGCCTTTGATCATTTAAGTTTTATCCAGTTTGAAGAAAATAGTTTCTTTTAACTCTAGGGTAGAGTTTAAGAATTTAGGGTTATTTTCAAAAAACTATTAGCCTGGAGGCCATATACAAAATTAAGAAAGCTTTATTGGGGTCTGAAAAGTAATGGTACATTATCATTTAAATGATTCTAATCCGCCTTGTCCTTTGAGACATGAGCGAGTATCGATCAACATTTATGCTACATTGAGTATACTTGGTGAAATAAGTTTTACATTGAATCAAACTGTTCAAAGTTTAAGTCCGTGAGCTTTACATTTCTAGATAATTATCTTGTAGCATTCTTATTGTGTTGGCAAATGAATGTGAAACCCTTTCTCTCTTTTTGGTAAAAAGTGTGTTTCTTTGTGAGTTATTTGCATTAAAAATTTATTCAATATGATCTGAGGAGTTGCACTCTTATATAGAGGGTAAACCGATACTCGTTTCACCCAACTGTTGGTTTTTTTTTCTTTTCATCAAGGGTGTGCATGATTCATCATTAAAAATATTAAAGGAAAGGCAAATCTGTTAACCAACATTAGTATTAGTAGGAAAGTTAGGTACATTACAATGGAATATTTGCTTTTTTTTAACAAACATTTTACCATTTAACTACTCTTTAATGTGTATTGCCAATCATCCAATAATATATGAATCATGGGTAATATGTAAAGTGGGATTATTTCCATGAGAATGTGCATACATCATATGAATAGTAGGAAGGAAAAAACTAAATTACAAATAATAAAAAGGTGTTCGTAGGTTCATTATATCCATATGAACACTATATTTTTATAAGAAAGCAATAAAAACATGTAATGAATTCAAAAATACATGTGGACCAAACAAGATAAATCAAAAACATTTTAAATATTTACCATTTAGACGATGCCAAAATTGACTAATCAATATGATATTACCACCTAAGTACTCATGATTACTATAATGCCCATGAATTGGTGGGATATCACTTGACATATATCTAAATATTGGATCAAGTGCTAGTCATAAAAATTATCAAACAAGAAAACAAACACATCATAGTTATATTAACTTGGAAATTTAGGAAACGAGGTTATAATATAATATAATTTAAGTGAATTTTGAATTAAAAACTCTTGTCAAGATCTCTATACCTAGAGAATATGAGTAAACATAATTAACAAAAATAAAAACCCATACATAGAAACACTACCATTCATAGGGAAATCTTTATTCTCGAAGAGAAAAATATCATAGGATCAAACAATTGTATATCATAGAAATTATTTTGAAGAGGGTGATTCTTCAAATTCTCATTTGCTACAATTTATTTTTATCACAGGATCATGAGTAATATGTCCATATGCAATACATATGTTTGCAACACATGTGCCTAACATTTTTATTTAAACATGTAGTTGTGGTGACTCATAAATGGAGAGTAAATATTTTTAAAAACTAAATTGAAAATATTAATCTAAAATAGAATAGAATGAGTGTTTTTGAATCAAGATAAGAGAGGAAGGACCTCCAACCAATTACATAGATAAGATACCAAAAAATTACCCAAAACAAATCAATGCTATTAGTATATAGTCACCGAATATATCCTTATAGACTATGAAGTAGTAGGAGAACAATAAGAGAGAAGATAATAAAATAAAATAAAGCACCAAAATATTTTAAACTGGGATACCAAGTTCAATGGATACTTTTGGAGAAGTTTGTCTAGAAGATGAAGACCAAATTGAAATTCAGCTCAACATATCATCTGCAGACTGGTGGATAAATGGAAGTGTGAGGTAGGAATTAAGTAAAAGCATCATAACATCAAATTAAGCCTACCACAAAGCCTAAAATGCTATTAAATCAACCCCGAACACATTAAATAAAGAAATGAAGATGAAATACTAAGACTAAAATGTAAACCAAAGCATGTATACCTTTCATTTCTCCTCCATTGTTCTTCTTTCTCCTTCAAATGGTTGTGGATCTCACCTAAAAAATGCAAGTGTGATTGCAATAAAATTGGATGACAAAAGAAAGCAAAATCAATAGTGTAAGGATACTAGAAGAATGGTTGTTTAAAATGATTGAAAAAGTAAATCAATTTATAGAGAAAATTATATCCAAAATGACATGAGAAAGCCAAGGCAAGTGGAAGAGCCAAATTGATTCAAAACTAGCATAATTGATATGACTTATTGATAGGACAAATTGCTATGACAAATTTATATGACAATTATCTATGTCAATTTTGTGAGAAATTGAGAGAAAATTATGCTCATTGATTTTGACAAACTAGCCACAAAAATAGCTTCATGATTTACGACTTATTTGAGCACAAAAAGTGGAGACAAATTAGTGGAGAAAATAGAGGGGAAAATTAGGAGAGAAAAAGGTGGGAGAAATTATCAGAAATGGGAAGCATTAAATTAGGGATGAAAAATTATGACAAAATTAGGAGAAAATTTAGGGAGATAAATGTGGGAATATTCAATAACTTTTTATTTATTAATTGGCCCACAAAAGGCAAATCACCCAGTTAAATAAAATATTTAATTGTGACACAAGAGGTAGGGTAAATGAATAAATTCATTTATCCTAAGGAGGATGTTAGAATGGATTAATAATTAAAGAATTATTAAACCCTATAAAGGAGAAAAGGAATGAAATACATGAAAACAATGCCATGATGCGATTAGTGTGATAAATGAATGATGACGATCATGATCAAGAAGATAATTGACAAGGACCAAAAGTTGATTAAATTGATAATAACAAAGACCAATGATAAATTGATCAAAATTGACAAGATTGATTTGAAAAAGGATCATTGATAAAGGATCAATGATTAATTGATCACGATTGACAAAAATTGATGGTTGATTGAGAGCAATGACAAATCGACCAAATATTGACAAGAGTTGATTTGATAAAAATTGATAAGGATTGATGGTGATGATTAATAATTATGCAAATTGATTGATTGATAATTGATAGGGATCGATGAAGAATCGATCAAGATTGATAGAAATTGATAATGATTGAAAACAATCCTAATTGACATTGATTAGAGTTAAAATGATAGTTGATTAATTGATTGATAATTGATTGAAAGAAGATTGATATTGAAAATGATTGAAAACAATCCTAATTGGCATTGATTAGAGTTAACATGATATTTGATTGACATTAGAATTTGATCATAATTATGAAATGAAAATTGAGATTGACATCGAGAAGACCTAATTCAAATTTGAGAAAATAGGATCGAATAGGAAAAGAACGCAAAAGAATGACACAATGTTAATAGATGATAAAGATCAGATGTGTAACATAGAAAAATTTCTAGTAAGTGCAAAATTATAAAAGAAGGTAATGCGAACATGTTAAGGTATGACATTGCAAGTGTTGGCCATTTTTAGATGCCTAAATTTTGTCATTCTTTGAGATAGTATGATTCTAAGTGTTGTTTCAAAGAACAATCAAGAAATATGCCCCATACAATAACAAGGTATAGGTATGCCCCTTAAGGAATTCATTAGAAAAATCCAGAAAAGAGGCCAATTAATCAACAACAATGATAGGAAGCCATTGGTTTAGTCATAATGAAAATAGGAGGTTGAATACAAAAGATACAAGCATTGAAAGGTGAAAAAGACCTCTACCTATACAATAAGGAGAGGGTTCACATCTATCTAGGCACCTCAAAATCCTATAAAAGGAGGTGAGATGGGTGAAAATTTCTCATTTTTACCTTCGAATTTGGTGAATTCCAAGCTCTGGAGTAAAGGAGATTGCAGGAAGATGGTGAACACATGTGCACATTAAAACGATCAAAGGGCGCAGGAGCTCAAGTGAGTGAGATATTTTTATTTCTTATTGTAGACACATTTTTCTTATGATGTACTTAGCTTGTGAGCAGTAGTTGATAAAGATAGACTGATTTTGTACTCGGGTACTTTTGATATATATGTATGATATGCAACTATATTTATGATATACACATTATTTATTTTTATATGTCATGTATGAACATATTATATGCTCTTTATGTAATTAAATGAGTTAAAAATGCTAATGGATAAAGATCAAAATGTTGTGATAGACAGAAACCTAGGAACATGATGCATGATGTTCATGAAGGACATCAGCCTTGTCAAGATCAAAGTTGGAAAAAGAAATATGGAAATGACGGACAATACGATAATGGAGGGCATGATAAGAATAATAGAATAATCATAAAATAACATTTAAATGAAACCTTCTACCAAGTATGGTATGCAAGAAGTTCATAGATTATATGTAGATTATTTTCACATAATGGATGAGTTTGAGAAAGATGAGGTATTAGGTCTAGCACCACCTCCACCTCCAAACCCTCCACCTCCACCTCCACCTCCACCTCCATCTCCACCCAATCAGTTGAGACAAACAATTACGATGAATATTGATTCTTTGATTAGAGATATTCATACTATTAGGTGTTAGCCTCATCCACCTCTGCAGTTGTTACACCTTTCAGATAGTATGCAAGGCATTGTACAGTCTATGCAGGCTTTAGATAGTGAGCTAGATATCTATCGTAGTTGGCATGAGGGATTGTGTGCATTTTACGCTGATGGCCTCACATACAAACAAGTTAATGAATTAAAAATAACAAAAATGGATTTGAAACAATATTTTGTGAACCCTAAGATGGGTGAAGAGATAGATCCGAAGAAGCCACGGACCTCTATTGGATGGTGTAGGCACCTGGGCATTGCCTGACACTTTTGGGACCACACTCCAATCATGAGGTACCGATATATTTTTTGAAGAAATTATGGGCCGAATTTAAATTGGGCAAAGAGCCCAATTACTTTGATATTAGAACATTTCAGGGGGGTGGGAGAGGCATGCCCCAGGATAGGCCAGGAGAAAAAATGATTGACAGGCTTAGAAACTGTCTATGCGATGATCCATTGTTTCCTCTTCCATCACCAGTTTTTCCAGCACCTACCCATCATCGAGCAGTGGATTCTACTCTAGGTTCACTGAGTGCCCTATCAGTCAATTTGGTATAGTAGTTGCGCAAGGTGAGGGTTGCCCCCAACTTAGCACATGTTTGCACGAGCTATAGGGATGTATGTATAGGTCCACAAAGTGAGGTTGCCCCTGGAGGAAATGGTGATTTTGATGATGCTGATGGTGCCCATGGTGGTTATGATGATGCCGAGGAGGCTGCACATGTTGATACCATCTCTTCATATGTTGATCTCCTATGGGCAGACTATGATCAACCTATAGAGGTACACATTTATTTATATAATTTACAGTGCAATATTAAATTCCTTATATATACACATATGAACCATAACATGAGTCATTTTTTTCTAAAAAGAGGATGGATCATACTACGTCATTGAGGAACCAACATCATGTTACCTCAATACCTAGAGATGTTGGTGCCCCATTTACGATATGCACTTTCATCTAGATACATTGTATTGATATGTACATTTAAAATAAACAATAAATTTTTTAATGTAATGATGTGTATGATTTGTTTTTTTAATTTTGTAGGGTGCTTCGTGTAGCACTAAGGTGGGTAATTCTTCACATGACCCGTGGACCACTGAGGCTCAACCTCATATACCACTAGTATGTTTTTCATCCATTAATTTGAAGTGTTTATATGCTTACTAATTTATGTACAACTTTGATTCATGTTCGTGCTTTTTTGCAATTGTAGGCTTCTGGATTGTTTGATGGTGCATCACATGTACACCTTCGACCATCAGTTAGTTTGTCTGCATCACATGTATGCTTTTCTATGATAATATTGTAGTCTATATATACACTTTATAATTTATGTATATATACAAGTTCGATTCATGCTTTATGTATGTTGTTCAGGTCGATACCACTACTAGTATTGGTATGGCTATGGGATAGAGCCAAATGCAACCATCGACATTGTCATTTGACGTGATGATTAGAAAAATAATTTCTAATTTGTTTATACCGTGTACCTGGCTTTTATAAGGATTATCAAAATTGATGTACAATGTTCTTTTTTGTATGACTTGACTACAACCACTTTTCTTATTCAAGATAGTGGACCTCCATGTAATGCCCCGCCAGGAAACCCCGAAGGGATTAAGCCATAACACAAGAATAGGGTGCAATAATTTTTTTTTTTTTTAAAAGTTACACCACATTAAGATACAACGAGATAACAAAGATTCAGATTACATAGCGGAAGACTTCGACTAACACCTAAAGAGTTTCCCAATGAGATTACTTAAATTTCACAATTCACTTAACTCACACAATTAATCCAAAAGCTGAATATCTTAAAATGAGATAATTCATAATCAGGATAATTCCTTTCAAAAGAGGGAAATATAAATCACAAGCGAAGATTCATCATTAAGATCCATTCACAATCTTCAATCAAGATTTTCATTTAAAATTACAAGCCATACATCTAATATTCTAACACCCTAGAATTTCATCATAACATAAGAGATCTTTCCAAGCATATTTAAATTCCTTAACAACAACTGAGTATGATTCATTTCTCTAAGTTACTTTCTTTCATATTCCAACTCATTGCATTTCAAAAGACGATTTCATACTAGCATCTACGATAAATCTCATCTAAACCACTTACGCATTCGATCAACATGGCATTCAAGAAAGAACTGAATATAAGCGTTTATAGATAATTCCAATTATCCACTTAACCATTCTAACATAAGTTAATCATACATGATAAAGCTGAATAAAGGAAACATAAGAGAATACATCACATAACACCATAATAATCTCGGAGTTCACCCCTAAAGGGCTACATCTCCAGGTCTACTCAACTGCAAGACCCCTCTGATAATTAATAAAGTTAAGAATACAAGAGGTTACGCCAAGTACTATCCAGCCATCAAGGCGAAATATACACAATATACAAACGACCGCACCGGTCAATTAATACATAAACGATCCCTAAAAAGAACAGGATCCAGCTGAACATAATCAAAGCTAAAACAAGAGTCCAGAAGAGCATCCACAAGACTGAGCCATCACCACCCAAGGTCTAACAGGAAACCAACACTCACAAGGGCATAAACAAAAGGACGACCCACAAAGGTACTCTCAACAGGACAAAATGACAACACACTAGCGAACGTAGGGACAAGTGTCATCACACAACCTGGTATGGTTACCATGGCAAGTCTTCATAGGTCCCGGCCCCATACACTGGGTCACCCTAGCAACCTAATCTGAGCTTCCGGCCCATCCAAGCCTCATGTGGACCCACACATCCTCTCGTGAAGACAAGGATGGCGGTTTGCCATTTCAGGCCTTCTCACAGCATGTCGAATCTATGATAGCACTCGTCTCATGTGTGAGGCACATTTATCTTACTTAGAGATTACATTCTAATCTACTATTAGGTTATCACTTATTAGACTCACTTTCGACGGGTTACCCAGCAGCCACTTTGGGCGCGGCCCCCAATCGAAAGCCACTTTCCCATATGACACTAGACTATACTCGGATGAACTCAAAACCAAGGAATACACATGGTCAGACGAACGGAGTTCAAGAAGAGAGAAACAATCATCTGGTCAAACACGACTCAAGGGTAAACACTTACTGACGGTGCTCTAACTAGAGACCTGACGAACTAAGGTCAACCACGAGTCATCATTCAACTCACACACAAGGAATATGACTAGCTATGACAACATCACAATACAACAGTCAACTCGGAATCGAGGACTGAAACAGGTACCCCAAGTCAATCCATACGACAGGGTCCTACTAAACCAAGCAAAACATGCCATTTCATAATTAAAGGCGAATATAGAAATTAAACTCGCAAGGCAATAATTAGAAAAGACAATATTTCCTCAAATTGATTTAATCATTAAAATCGATCAAGTTTTCTACATGATCTAAAACAGATTACAGTTATCTACCTCATCAAGGGATAAGTTGTTCTTGGTTTTCTAACTCCTAAGGTTCAAAGCATCGAATAGGCATATAAAGCCATAAAGAGTTTTTAACCAATTCATATTAATAAATCTCAGACAACTATTAATCAACTAAAATAAGATATTTAATCTCCAACAAACATCATTAACATATTGGTTCGAAATCAATCTCTACAGATTCATAATTTTCAATCCCAGATGCATAATACGGATCACGGAATATAAAAAATATAAAAAGAGAATCTAAATGGAGATAATCATTTCCAAAGCATATCGTTTAAATTTCTAAAGCCCAACGATAAATATTTCACTACTTTTCAATTACTCAAATGATATGTTCTACGATAATTTTTAACATCATCAATTAGTAACTACATCGTATTTCAACGATTTCCAATAACATGTTATTCTCTATTGTGCTTTTAAACAATACTACCTTAATTAGCCAAATGCTCTAATCAGCTAGAAGGTAAGATCTAGATTTATAAATCCAAGATCAATCAGAATAAAAACAATAATATCTAATTGCGAAATTACATTGTAGAACTTAATTAGAAGGGGCAAAGTCACGAAAAGAAGTTGAAAGACAATAGCCTATAAACTCCATTATAAAATTGATCAATATCAACTAGCATTTACCACTATGATGCCACCTTAACCAAAATTAAGAACTAATTAAACTTAATCATTAAAATAATATTTAGCATATTATAAGCCCTTTTTTTTTTTGAATGGTAAAAAAAACTACATTAAAAAAGACCATATTAAAACTATGTTTTCTTTTTAACAAGAAAATAGATTTTAAAAAAAAACTTAGGGCGAGGGCGGGCAAGCGGCCGGGCCCTAGCCGCAGCGCCAAGAAAACATAACGGGCGGCGCTCACGGCGGTGCCCGCAGGTGCCGCGGCGCCCTGCGGCCACCGCGGCCCCTGCGGCCGCCACCGTGAGCCGCGGTCAACACACACGCGGGTCACCGAAGGCACGGGGAAGGAGGAGAAGGGGGCGAGCGGGGGAGAGAGGGGAGGAGGAGCGGGTGGAGCTCCGCTCCCCGCCTCCAACCCCAAACTAAACCAAGGGTTTCGATGAACACAACGCCCAGCTCGGTTTTAACAAGACACGTACAGTTTGGTCTCTTTAATAAATTGCTATTTAAAAAAACACACAGTTCGTTTTCAATAAAACAAACGCCCAGCACACAATTTCATAATGAACATAAATTTCGATTTACTATGCAAGAAAACCATTTTCCTAAACTTGGAGATATGGGTTTTAAAACATTTCCTCATAGAACAACAAAACCCATAAGAATTTAAGAAACACAGTCTCCTAAGGAGACTTACAATAAAAATTCCAGAATGGTAGGGTTTCACAACCCCCCCCCAAATCCAAGATTAAAACTAAAATTCCATCTCAAAAGAATGGAAATACACATATATATTTTTTTTTTAAAAACCAAATGGATAAACAACTCCTACCTGATCTCGCATTCCTGGCAAGATCTGACGAAGAATCCCAATCTTCAGCTCCCAAATCCTTCCTTCCCATCCAAAAACCTCCAAAATTTCTTTCCAACCAGAATTTCCCCAAAAATGTCCATCCTCTCCAAATCTCCCCAAATTTGGGTTATATGGAAGAGTTGACCAAAAATTCTATTTTTGGAATAAAAATTCTTATTTAAAAAAAATAATTCACAAAATTAATCCTTTCTAACTATTTCAAAAAAATGACTTGCTTTTCAACAGCATATATAAAATGCATTTGATATTCCAAAATCAGACATTTAATCGAATTTACTCCCAATTAAAAACGAGCAATCCTATACCAACAAAAATCGCATAACAAAATTCCGATTAATTTAATCCATTAATCTTCAATGCACAAATGCATATTTAATCAAGATAATTACTAAGGACTAATTAATCAAATTAACCAAACACACCAAGCATGCAAATCGAGAAAGCCAACCAAACAGACGACTCGCAAACCCAAACAAGAAGGGGATTACCAACGACGACTGGCGATGCTCACTTGAGCACGACTAAGGTCAACTAGGGTCTTACGACCACCTAATCCGACTCTAAGGATTAAAAGGTACACTCAAACCTGCAATTCCAGGTGAAGACGAACCTCACACTCAAGCGGCATTGTACCTGAAATATCCTGCAACCAAGAGTCATACATGCATACATATAAAAACTTGGTGAACGCGTTAGCTCAATATTAATACCACGAAATAGGTACACTAACAACTTGCATACAACTAGTGTGAAAATCACATCCACAGCTATGCGTTAAATCAATCATCTGACTATAACATTATATTAAGATAACTAATCAAGATTAAACCAGGGTTAGAGATCGATTACGGTAGGGGTACTACACTCCACGTACCAGTGAGGGCGTTGTAGAGCACAGTCGTATAATAATTTATTTTAAATTTTTAGTATTTAATAAATTTATAAGTTAATTATGCAAGTAACTTCTTCTCATGTTAAATCTTCTTCTCATGTAAAATCTTTTAATAATGTACAGGAGGGTGTAGAAACTGATACTGCACAGGTTGGTGGAGTCACTGATACTGCATAGGAGGGTAGAGACACTGATACATCATAGACATGGGATGGTGCATCTTAGAACCACATGCAACAAGATGATTCATCTCAGCCACCTTCACGTGGAGTGAAGAGGATTGCAGATGAGATATACGCGAGCTCTTAGATTATATATTTTAGATCATGTCATGTTATCGTATTATGTATTTTTTATGATGACACTTGTTATGTTATCCTGGGACTTGTTATTATGTAATTATATATAGGACTTGTTGTTATGTGATTATATATAGCACTTTTCATTATGTTATTTCTTTGCTATTATGATATCAGGCCATGTTATGTGATTTGGCGCACTCTAGTGATTATATATGTGATGTTTTTTTGTTATTATGTTATTTGGACTTGTTTTAGTGTCATTTCCTTATTATTATTTTTTCAAGACTTGTTATTATGTCATTAGGAATTTTTGTGTGATTGTATATAGGACTTTTTATTTATGACTTGTTATGTGATCTATTTATGACTTTATATTTTAACATTGTGATTGATCATCATATAGTGCAATAGTTTATAATTCAATAAAATAATTATCCCAATTTAAAATAAGATCCTATTCTTAAAATAATAATGAAATCAAGAACTTACAATTAATCTATGAAGAGATTATGAAAAAATAAATATATCATAAAATAATAGAATTCAATTGTAACACAATCACAATGTGCACAAAATAACATTAAGAAGAAGATAACTAATACAATGTTGTTTATGAAACAAAAATTATATCAAATGTAGACAAATACAATGTTAAACGGACAAAGAAAAACAATTATCATGATTAAATATAAAAGAGTTCACACAAGTAACACAAACTTACATGCATATACATTTGATATGAAAATTATAAAAGGATTATTATTTATAAATTAATCTCATAGAGGAATCCAATAGATTGATGGAACTAAGGCTAACCAAATTATTAGGAAGGTTTGAAGAACATTATTCAATGATTTGAAAGGAAGTAGACATATATTATTTCTTGTCAATTTCTTTTTGATATGCATAATTCTTTTGACATTTTGAAGAGTTGGAATAAGTAAAGGATGCCCTGCTATATGGAATAATTACATTGAAAGATGGTAGGTGAACATTGTGACCTTCTTTTCCATTATATAATTTATTTATATAACTATAACAAAGCCATTGGGCAAGGAGTGTGTAACAACCTTGAATGCAAAATGTGTAATAAAGTAAGAGCTACAAACATAGTATCGACTTTCCTCTTAAGTCGACCACACTACTTTACTAGTGTATTGGAGGTTTATAAGTGTGGATAGTAGTGTTATGAAAAGAATGGCTAGAATGGTACTAAAATAAAAAATCACACTATAAATATAGATTTGTCATACAATGATAAATATAGAGTTGTCATATTTAAGACATAATTCTATCTTTGAACTTACAATTAATCTATGAAGAGATTATGATAAAATAAATATACCATAAAAAATTAGAATTCAATTGTAACACAATTACAATGTGCACAAAATAACATTAAGAAGAAGATAACTAATATAATGTTGTTTATGAAACCAAAATTGTATCAAATGTAGACAAATAAAATGTTAAAGGGACAAAGAAAAATAGTTATCATGATTAAATATAAAAGAGTTCTTACATGTAACAGAAACTTACATGCATATAAATTTGATTCAACCTAATGTACCATCTGCATCCTCTCTCTTCCACAATGTGTCTATGATTGCCTCATGCTCTTCTATTGAAAGTGTCCATAATACCTTATTAGTAGGTCTACCTTTGTATCTTTCTAATTTGATGTTTGTTGCCACCACCAAATGAGAATAGTGTATAATCTTCTTTTCTGATTGGTAGTCTTCATAAGCTGGTAAGCCATTCCTTCTTGTTAACTATTTGCGTAGCCATGTACCAACTACCACAATAGACCCAACTGGATACTGAAAACCATCGTCATCTACTTGAACACATATCAACTTTTTCATAGGTTCTACACATCTAGCTAACCAATACTCAACCTGCTCATCATTATCCTCAGGTGCAACAACAACATACACATGTCCTAGAAAACAAATTTAAGTACATGTAGAAATAAAAATTGTTAGAATTTATAATTCAAATATGTAATCATAAATTATATGACAATATATAAAAATATATAATTTAAAGCGATAAACAAGAAATTGAATTAAATTACCAGGTTGTATGAGGTCTAAAACACGATCATAATCTTCTGATGCAAATATATGATCAGGGTCTTCATTTCTTCTAGCATCTTCATATTGTGTCTGAGTAGGTGTTAAGGATTCGTGTTGCCATTCTTCGACCCCTTCCATATTCTCGCATTCTTCTCATTCACCTACAACACAAAATTGACAAAAACATGCAAGCTCTCTAGTCCATATAGTCCAAGTGTTAGAATTAGAACTCTTAAATGAATGCCATCTAGCTGACCCATTGATTGTATCATAGTCATAACCTCGAAGGATATTCTCCTCTTTAACTAGCCAGAAGAAACTTCTAATTGTAGAGTTCTGACTTGATCCCGTGGATAAATTTGCACTACACCAATCCACAATTGCACTTGTATTTTTAAATTTAGCCTTTTCCTCGAATTTGAGTTGCTCTCTGCAAAGGGCTCTCTTAACACATGCACCGGCACTGTCATGTTCTCCTTTCCCATGTCCAGCCTCAAGAAAACTCCACATGTGTTCTATATTAGTTTTCTTATGAATCCTACTCAACCAATAAAACATTCTAGCATTCTTGAATTGCCTTGTGCAATTATCAGACCATATTCGATGTTGTGTCATCTGAATTTCTCTCTACCTCAAATTCTGAAAAAAGGTCTTGAAGCAAAACTGGACAAACTCAGATGAGTGTAATTTATTATCACTCATATAGAAATGGTACTCTATTAAAATTTTGTGTTCCTCTTCTGTACTATCTGATGCATGCCTATAGAAAATATGGACAAAAATCGATACTTGCACTGAATTGTAGTATTGTGATTGGACCTCATCTTGTGGTGCAAGTGTGTAGTTCTTTGCAAAGTCAACAACCGAAAGTATACTACCAATAAGAAATGTATCCTTACATATTCGAAACTGACCATCGAGCCATCTAGCATTTTGAGTGTGTTTAACATATTTAGGTACGATGTTACTCTTGAATTCATTCATAAATGCATGAGCACTAAATTTTTCAGTGATTAGATTGCATCGTTTTCCAACCTTTCCATCCTTTAGTGGATACTCAATAGTTTTAAATCTTTTAACATCAACTAATTGTTGTCCAAAATCATTTGAAAGATTTTCATGCAAACATTCATCCAACAATGCAAGATTGCCACATATATCACATACACCAGAAACACATGCATTGAAAAGAAAATTTTGTTCATTTAGTGGGTTGCAAAACAAAATTGAAATAAACTCCTTTATAGCTTTAGGTGGTATATTTATACCACATTCTTGGAAGATTCCATTACTATGCATGGTAACATGTATATATCGAAATACATCATAATGGTAGCAAAATTGAACATGATTTTTGCAACATGTGACTCTTTCCTTGTTAATTCGAACATACCAAGGTTTACACTTTTCAAAATACCTTTGAAAAATGCTCATAGTCAACACCTTATCATCCAAAAAAACATTTTATACAATTCAGTTTGAGGCATGTCCAATAGGTGTTTTGGATGTGGATCACGAATTTTTGACCTAACTCTTAATTTAAGAACATCTCTAACATTAGGTGATACTCTCGTATTATAGTGCAGAATTTTTTGATCAAATTTTGACTTCACCAGCAAGTTTCATATCAGACCTTGGTAGTCTACCACTAAAAGTCCACAATTTGTTTGCCGGATCACTTTTAAAATTAACTCTTCTTTTTACAGCTCTTGACAAAGTTTTGTGATGAATATTAAGATATCCACTTATGTTACTCATCATTCTTTTATTAGAAGTTGTTTGGCTTCCTAAAGATGTTGTTATTGCCCGTTGTGCCGCATTTTTATCTTTAGAATGACTTTTCTTTCCAATTGTATCAAAGGCGCTACCAACAGTTGATACAACTTGTTTTAAAGACTCATCCTTCTCCTTGGGTTAGACATAAAAGTGTAACTTCTTCCTCACTTTTCGCATTTTATTCATTTTAATTAGTTGTACCATTAATTGACATTGAAACCCAAATTTCTTATTATAAAAAAAATGTTTAAACAATCTATTTGCATGTGTAGTAATCTGTCTCCATGAAACCAAGCCAGGAAGGTTGTCTAGTACATCACTTTTAATTTCAAAATTTTCATTCATTTGATTATCATTCAAACATGTTTCATTTTCAATTGGTGTTTTCATGTCTACATACACATTATTGGTTTTAGTTGCAGGTGGATTTTCAATTTCATTTGGAGTTTCAAATTCGGTTTCAATTTCAGTTTCAAGTTGAGGTCTAGTTTCATTTGGGGTTTCAATTTGGATTTCAATTTCAGTTTCAACTTGAGTTCTAATTTCATTTGGAGTTTGATTTTCAATTATAATTTCATTTAATAAGTAACCTGCTTCTACTAAATCAATAATTTCTTCATGAGAAAAAACATAGGGCTATGAAGACATACATGTATCCAGTAATGGATTAGAAGATGCACTTGAAATTAAATGGTTCTATTGTGTTTCCTTTGTCAGCATTTATGGTCTCATTGATGTTCTCCTCTTCTAAAATGATTGTGGAACTTGAAGCTCCTTGTCTCATTCTTGATCTTCTCTCTCATTGATGCATTGCCTCCTTCTCCTCAGTTTTCCGAACCTT
The DNA here is from genome assembly GCF_030272615.1 of Cryptomeria japonica. Lineage (NCBI taxonomy): Eukaryota > Viridiplantae > Streptophyta > Pinopsida > Cupressales > Cupressaceae > Cryptomeria > Cryptomeria japonica. Next base: position 224,146,042 of record NC_081407.1, on the reverse strand, counting down.
CCTTTGCCTCTTCCTGTGTTGATTTGATCCCATGGCTACACCAAAATTTGAATTCGAATCGATCTCCTTACCAAATCAACAATAAGACAAACAAAGAGAATGATTAACCAAAACATTCTCTTTGCAGATCATACATGTCAGGCAATGATTGAAAAATCATTCAATCATTGGGATTTGTGCTTGTGGGCCAGATTCTGGCCCAACAGATCTTTTCAGAAATGGATGCCCATTATTTAATAAAATGGGTGCCCGTTTTTTAAAATGGGCACCCGTTTCGCTTTCAACAGTACAAAGAGAAATGGGCACTTGTTTTTTGAATTTAAAAAATGAGCACCCATTTGTTAAAATTAGGGGCGGGAAACAACCCTTAGCTTTGTTTTTTTCTTCGGGATAGGCTTGTTTCCACCAAGCCTATGCTTGGACCTCCAAAAAAATGACTAAGGTAAAATGACATCAGATTTCTACCTTGGTCTAATTTTTTGACGGCCTTTCTGATTGAATTTTTTGATGAAACAAAAACCCATTAGAATTTTCAGCGTCCTCATTTCAGAAATGTAAATTTCATAGTGATAAGATTATTTTTACTATTTTTGTATTATTTATTAATCAAAAGTGGAACCTAACCCTAAAATACCAAGGTTCACTAAAACTTTAATAACTTTTTTTGTTTTTAGGATTTTAGAAAAATAAATTATATGACATCAATATAAATACAATTCTTTTGAATATTAAAAAAAAAATGAAAAATATGAAATTTTCATCAAATTATGGTGGTCGTACACCCGATGTTTTGAAAATATACTTTATTGTCAGTTAAAAATTAATTAAAAAAAATATATTCAATAAAAAAATAAGAAAAAATATTCTCATCAATATTTGGTGTCTAAGGTATCATTTCCCAGAAATATTTGCAAAAATTCATTTATTTGCATCAAAAAAGGTTGGTCATACATATGTGTGGTATGGTCCTGAAATAGGCATTTTGAAAAACTGGTTTTTAAACATGCATACCAAAAAGCGATTTCTATCATGTGGGTATTAAAATAAATTACATATTTGAAAATTAAACTCTGAGCACTCCATTTTCTATTCATGAAGTTTTCCGAGATTCAATCTCTAAGTGCATCAAATTTTGACATCAATCAATTGAAAATTTGTAAAACAGAGAAAACACTTCCACTTTTTGCCCAAAAGTGGGACTCAACTTCTTGCAGCCACCCTATTTAATTTTGTTTTCTTCATTGGGTTTCATCCATCTTTAGCCATGCACCTTTTGTTCCTTTATGCTTCACTTTGTGTTGCCCCAATGAACCCGTCGATTGAACTTGCATATTGGTTCAAGGTTCAAAGTTCAAGTGGTGCCTTTGTGTGGGTCACAACTTTGTTATGTTGTTAAGCGAGCGAGTGTGACTATGTTAAGTCGGTCTTGAACTTGAACTTTTAAACCATTCCTATAGCAGTTCAAGGTTCCAAGTTCAAAGTCTTCTTTTTTGTTTGTTTAAATTTTTTGCTCGTTCTCGGTGTTGTGTTGAGCTGCAAGTTGGGAGTTATGTTGTTTTCTTAGGATTGAACTTGAACCATTGAACTTCTTGTTAAATGGTTCAAAGTTCAAAATTTCATTCCAAGTTGGCCCCGAGGACATTAGTAACACAAAAGGTGGAGTGAAGAAAGGAATATTTTGGGCATCTTATATTTTAAAATTATAATCATGAAAAGAAATCATGGAAACTCAAGCCATTTGTGCAAAGTTGATATGTAATTAAGAAATTTGTCAGGATCCCATCAAATCATGGGTTATCTCACACGTTTGGATGAATTATCATGAGTCGTGCGTAGGTATTACTCAATTTTTTCTGCCTCTTAACATGTGAATTCTCAAATTGTGAAAGTGGTAGTTGTTGTTGAACATTAGAGAAGCGGAGGATGCCAAAGGTAATTTCAACTTCATACTTCCAAGGGTTTTATAGATTTGATGGTTGTAACAGGCAAAGATTACTTTAGTGGCGAATATTCGCCAATGGCAAATATTTTGTACCGACTAGGGTGGCTATGTCATCGGAACATTATCATTTTTTGTCAAATTCACGGCTCGATCACCATATGTTTTATATAATTCAATGTTTCTATGCGAGGATTTTGTGAATACAATATACGATGGACACATGATAAATTTACTTTTTTTGCCTACCATCTTTGAGGTTGCCTTAATAGACGACCATAGTTCGCTTAGAGGCATGTGAAGAATTTTTAGCTAGGAGGACCCAATTCGCCCGACATTTTGCCAACGCATGTCTCCATTCACCCAAGCTTTCACCAACTATATTGTATTTGCCAATTATTTGGACGACCCCTAATCACCTCGAAAATTACACATGTCATGTTATAGTTACATGGGATTCACCAAATATTTGTATACCATATAAATTCCCGTGGAATTCACCATATAAGGATTGTTATAAATACATGCAAAGATCAGATCTATCTCTATACAATCTGGGGGGTCTAGGCTTTGAATTCTGATCAATAACGGAGTTTCAGACTAAGGAAAAGCATTGTTGTTGACTACATTGGTGACTCCTGGTGACCTAAAGGTGAGCGGTCATATTTTTGAAGTGTTATAATGTTATTCCGAATTTATCCATATTTGTTTGCACTATTGAGTTCATTTTTATTAAGTGTCGGCCCTTCAGTGCCAAGTGGCCAGTCGAGACATTTAGACCTCAGACATCTAGATTGTAGGTCGTAGGGCCAATGAAACATATATTATACTTTATAGTCTATTATTGTTTCTTCAATAAATTGATATTGTTTTGTCAGCCTTTATTTCAATGGAGATGTTAAACAACAAGAAGGGTAGGAAACCTGAATGTGGGGAAGGCCATTAGAGGCCAACAAAAAGAAGAACATTGTCTTTGTACTTTGGCTTTGGAAAAGATCGTGGTGAAAATAAGGAAGGTACATCATCACAAGTACAAGTACAAATTTCATAACATACACTTCATGTTGAAGATGGCGGGAAACCTGATATCTTAGATCAAGATGATCTTGAAGAAGATTATATCGTAGATGCCCAAGTTAACCGAAATGATATAATCGACTTGGGTGATAATGTCATTGATGCTAATTCATGGAAGGGGAAAAGAAAAGCTAGATCAAAAAAGCATGAACCACAATCAAAAAAAGATTGAGAGTGGGATATGTCAGTGAGGAATTTTCAAATTAATTGGGCATCAAAGTATCCATTCATTGAACTAGTGGAGAATCTAATTGAAGACAAACTTCCAATAGAATGCAGGTGTAAGATTTGCACTTGGAAACATAATAAGGAAATTAGGTTGCAATTAAAATTTGACACCATATAAAAGCATATGGGTAAATTTTATTAAAAACAAATGATAGACAGGATTGCAAAATCAATGATAAGATGGAAAACAAAGGAGGAATGTAAGCATGTGAGGAATGCTAGAGTAATATTTTCATGAGAAAACATAGATGAAGCCTACTAACGTTAAAGGTTCTATTGAAGTTAGTTTTGGAAAAGCAATGGAAATAGAACAACTGGTAAAAGTTGTTCAGTTAAGTGTTGTTTTTTATAGTTTGAGTATTTTGAGCAGAGGGAGTGCTATGACATATTTCCCATCAATTAGTGGTTTATTACACTTTTTGAAAGTTCCTAACTATCCTAATAGACATTGGTCATTAAAAAGTGGATGGGAATGGTCAAGTTGTCTTGTTGAGGTTGAAAAAGAAGATGTAAAGGAAAAAAATAAGAGTCAAAATTTATTGCATTTTCTTTAGACAAGGTTATGGTAGTAAACAATACATCATGGGTATGCATGCAGTAGACATATTGTAGAGAATCATACCCACAAACCAAATCTACTATCTATTGCTAAAATGAAGGAAGAAAAATTATTTCAACTAGTAAAGAGAAGTTTAATTGAATATGGAGCTATGGATGACATGACAGTTGCTAAAAAATTGGTTTGTGTTGGAGCAGATGGAGCTTCAATATTGCAAGGTCACAGGAATGGTCTTTGTACAAAGATTGAAACTTCATTTGCATCGTACATTACTACAATTCACTGCATGGCTCACAGAATGAATCTAGTTGTTGGAATTGTGAGAAAGTTTGCTTCGGTAAAAAAAATTGAAAGTTTAATCAAAGAGCTCTACTCACACTTTTGTCAAAGTCCCAAGCAACTTATGGAATTTCAACACTTTTCTGATGGAATAACTGATGGGAACAAACTTCTCAAGGATGATGATACTAGATGGATATCTTTGGATGATTCAGCGCATCGAGTTTTTTCAGAATATCCATCCTTGATTGGACTATTTCACACAACTCACAACGAATCAGATCAACCAAAATTTCTTGACCTTCTTCGGAGGTTAAGTAATCTAGAGACACTCTTAACTTTAGCAGCTCTTATTCCCATGCTAGAAGAAATGAGGAGTATTATGAAGGCTTCCCATAAAAGAGCTTTGTATATTGCATAATATTGTACTCTATATAAGATGACATGCATGACCCTCTACAATCTCTATTGAAATCAACCAGCAGTATCTGATGAAAAAATTGTTAAGTGCCAGACACTCATAGATTTGAACAATCTTGATAACTTTTTATAAATCAGTGTAGATGGGGAGTTATGTGCCAATGTAAATGGAGTTGATATACCAATGCACTTCTATGCCATGGTCCACCCTGAGGAACTAGGAAAATGCCCCAGGAAACAACTAGCAAGAATTACAAGGGAAGATTTTGACAAGATTGTTGAGACTATAACTACTTCTGTGAAGAAAATTGCATATAATCTTTCCTCAAAAATTAGAAGCATATTCCCTCCTGACAACCTACTCGAAGCCATGTCTATCATGTTTCCTTATTATTGGAGCCTCAATAGTGCAGCTAATTTTTGAAGTAAGCTACTGACTTTGATAAAACAATTTTTCATATCCAGAGAATTGAATGGAGTAACTATAAATGGAATATTAGATGAAACTCATCTTTGAGATAAATTATCTTGTTTTACATACACTATGAGAGAACAATATGGCAAAATGGAGAACCCCCGCAAAGAGGGATAATTAACAAGGCTTTGGAATTATATAGCTAAGAACACAACATTGTGTGATTCAATGCCAGAATATTTGAAGCTTGCTGATTTATGTCTTACCATGATATTGGGTCCGGTGGAAGATGAGAGAGTTTTTAGTGCTTTAGGGTTCCTAAAATCAAAGCTAAGAAACAAACTAGACAAAAATTTGGAAAACTGCTTGAGGCTCTATACATCTAGGTATGATGTCCACACTTTTCCTTATGATAGGGAACTATAAATTTGGAGGTCCAAATGTGAAAGAAGAGGTTTGGGCAACTCTTCAAACCAAAGTGCCAGTGGAATTATTGACTCATGTACTAGACCTCCTGGTAGCATTGAGATGCAGTTCAACGAAGGTATGCAGACTCACAGTGAAGAAACCACAGACAAGAATCAAGAAAGCTCTGAATTTGATGAGGATGAATGGCAAATGTAAGAGATTGGTATTTATTAATCTTATTATGGTATCTCATCATTCATATTACAAAAGCATATTACTTTTTGCAATTAGAATTTAATATTGATTTGTAATTGTATTTTTCAACTTTCTATTTCCAGATTTAAAATAGCATAATAAAATACCATAATATGTTTATTGATACAAAGATGTTTATTGTTTATTTAGATATGTTTGAGAGCTTATATTTTCATTAATTCTTTCAAAATATAGAAATATGATACAATTCATTCAATAGTAATACACCAATATGTGTGATTCTCCATGGAAGAAACAATACAAAGTTTCAAAACCCTTTGCAAATGACCCTAGATTCTCTTTTATAGAAGCAAGGGAGCAACAACAACTTCATGTTTGAATTGTAATGTGTGAAGACTCAACATCAAAATCACAAAATCAATATAGATTTACAATGGCATCACGCCAGATTAGCAATTTAACAACTGATACATGTCTGACGTATCCTATTCATAAAAAAATGTTCAAAATTAAATATTAAATCACGCCATGACAAATTAAATATACATAATAGCACTGCCCAAAACCTAGTAATCAGAAATAGAGAAATGTAGAAATATTAAAGCTTGGGAGAATTTGAGAATACAAATTTATAGGATGAAGTTTTGCACTGTGCGTCATAGATTCATAGGCTGGATTAGCAATTTAGCAATAGCGAGTGTTGGTTTTTTCCTATTCATAAAACAGAGTTATTTCAAGCGATTCCAAATTCCAAACAGAAAAAACATAAAACCTTGAAATTTAGAGTAAAATAAGAAAACTGTGCAACACATACTATGATTCTTAAGACTTTTGTGCCAATTTTTGTAGGGTGCTCCACTCTTTGTTTGATGGAAGTTCAATATTCTGTAAACTATGGAAAGTCAACTACAACTTCGTCAACATTCAATATTTAGAAGAGTAACTTGACATCACATTATCACCCAATACCGAATTTAGAGTTGTAAATGGTTGGATGAATTCCAGAAAGCTTTGGGGAGTTGTGTCCTTAGGAAGCAAGTCTAAATCAGAGTTCATTTTTATCTCCATGCTTTTTTTGTAAGCTTCTTTTTCAATGAATTTATCTGATGGGTCAATGGTCATAGGCAAACCAAGTTTAATCAAATTAGTTTTCTTTTCTTGCAGCTTCAATATATTTTTGCCACATTTATCCATAACTTTTGATGTTTCCCTTAGTTTCTGGCATTTTTGAATGATAGATGATGTCTTAACTCTGGTATCAATGTGACTCTTAATTCCCTTGGACGTCAAGTAGCTCTCACTGGTATTGTAGACTACTTGTAGAATCTGTTTTACCATATCCTCTTTTGAATAAACATGTATTCTCTTCTCAAAGTGCCCTTTGATTTTTCATATAAATTACTGTTAGACATTCATTCAATTCAAACCATTCACACATATTAGCACTCCTCTGCATTATTTGCTGCCAAATGTTTTCTTGTATATATTTCATTGTACTTTTCATATTATCTTTCAATCTATCCTCCAAAGTTTTAATTTTATCATTTGCATTGTGCAGGTTTTCTTTTACTATTTTTCTTATTTTGGCAACAACAGACTCATAACTTTTGTATGATTTTTGAAAATTGGCTCTTTCCTCATCAATTTTTTTACTGTTTTTAGCCAGTTTTTCTCTCAGGTTCTTCAATTTCGCATCCATCTTCTCCTTCTCTGCAATTTATACTACAGAGCCCAAATTTTTTATCCTTTTTTGTAAATCATTGCACTTTTTATCTTTTGCTTTCCTCTTTGATTTTTCATTTGCCAGGTCTGCCTGTAACTTTTTGTTTGTTTCTCCAGTTTATTTTTTTATGTCCACCTTTAGCAGTGAAGTGTAGACAACTTTATTAGTCCTTTTTGACAAACTAATTTTGTCCACATTATGTACTTTGGAAAAATCCATTTGGAGGGTGCTAACTTGAAATTCAGAGGGATCTATCTGACTGTGTGGTGGATTTTTATCTTTAGTTGGGAGCATAACAACCATGAAATCCATCATATCTTTGTGTCATATGTTGGAAATACCCTATTCTTTGCAGGTTGTTCGTCTAAAACTTTAGTTAGGACAACCCTATGAAATGCTCTCTTTTTTTCTTTTTTTGCATTTGTTGTGTGTTCAAATATTTCATAGTAATAACGAAATTGAAAATTTGCACTTGCTGAAGAAATTGAATGTTTGAAAGGTGACATAGGAATAACAGAGGCTCTAGTTCCACTTATGCCTATGGTTTTAACTAATGCATTACTAGGATTACCAACAAACTTTCCTAATCATGTCCCACTGACACTTTCATGTGTAGTTTTCATAATCTTTTGAGGTGTATGATCTGAAGCTACAAATGACTGATTTGTAGTGTCAGTGGCACTTGATATAGGATTCTCAATAGTATGAGATTGAGTATCTACTACTAGTGGCCTCTTGTGAGAGATATTTTGTAAAACATCAACACAGTGAATTCTTCCATGAAGAACCAGTCAACCAATTATATTTGACTTCTGTGTTGAATACAATCTCTACAAGACATAGGCAACCTAGGCATTGGAGGCTTGTAATTTCATTATATATTGGTGCCAAAAAGAAGTCTACAAGTTCGTTGTAGTTCTTTATGTTATCGTGCATCCTTATCTTTGGTGTACATTCGTATATTGGACACTTTGTTTTTTTCTGAGTCTTCTCATCAATATTATAGTTCACAATTTGAAGATTGTTGGTCTCGAATATTGCACGATACTTGGATAGAAGGAGATAGCACAAGTAGGATGAGAACCTAAATGTCTTACAGGAACCATGTTTTATCATTAGTAATTGTTTTTGCATGGATTGAACAATGTGCTCAATAAAATTATATCTTACTAGCTGACCTACACAGTGGATATTATAAATCATTCCAAGAATGCTTGCACCCACTTCCCTATCATATTCCAATCCCATGTAAAATGACAACAAGGAAATAGTATCCCCAACCCATGGAAAAAAAATGTTAGAATCATAACGAGGCTTATGATTCCGATCCAATAGAATACCACTATTTATTAGAGCTTTGATAAATGAATCTCTACAACTTGGATTGAGACTCTCCTAAGTCTCTGCCATCTTTCCTAGGTCAATTTTCACATTTGAGTTTTGTGTTTCAAAACCTAGGTTCAAAAAATGAGCAAATTCTCCCTCGTTTATGGATAGAATTTTCTCTTTTGTATTTTTATTGACAATTTCTTTTTTATCTTCATCATAATTTTTGTTGCAGAGCATGACAAAATCAGGGCAAGGGAATACTTTAGGTAACACCATGCTTCCCAATCCAACATCCCATGATGTGATTTCATTTGTTCTTTGTTTTAACATTGGGTTGAAAACAGTAAATTTTGCCCTAGACATATTTGCCGCCCTACTAGGCAATGCATGTCTAATATCTATGATACGCTTTTCACCATGGATAGCAGGGTCATAAATATCATTGTATTCATCAATGAAACCTGGTGTTTTAACCAGTTTGGTTAGGTACATTTTTTTTTCACTTGGCTTCGTGTTGAACTACTGCTTCCCATTTTCCCCATCACTATTATTGGTAATAATTCAAAATAATGCTAGATAAAAACCTGAAAATGCTAACCCTCAAATTGGACCACGAAATTAAAAAAAGCAAAAAAAACGGGATATAGGTGTTCTATATTTTACCCGAAATTTCTATTTCACTAGATTGGCACAGATAGTCTCTATTGCAACTTGCATTCCTCAATCTAGTAGTTGTTTCCGAATCTCCCACAATTTACTGGTTTGTCGATGAAATGAAATACGATTATGATTTATGAGTCTCTTATTTTGAAAACTCTCAAAAGTACAAAAGTAATACAAATATCTAGAATCATGTTGTAATTTTATTAATTATTATTAATAACTATTCAATGCCAAAGAACAAAACATTCATTACTTGAACTTCAATCTAAATTATAAGGACATTAAATGTAAAATGTTCAATTTCGGGTGAAGTTCTCATAAATGTCTTCACTTCCCACATTCGGGCCGAAATCCACCTCAAGTCATTGATCTTTGCTCATCCAACAAACGATGGTTCTTGTTATCAGATGTCGTGGGTCCCATGGCACGTCACCACACTCGAGACACTTTTCGGGACTGTTTTTTAAGTCTCTTTAATCTTTTGAGTCTTCCACCCAAAATTTTTTTTTATAGACTTAATTATATTTAATTAAATTTAAAACATTCAATTTCAGGCGAAGTTCTCACAAATGTATTCACTTTCCACATCTAGGCCGAAATCCACCCTCAATTGTTGATCTTTTCTCATCCAATGGACGATGGTACCTATCGTCAGATGTCGTGGGTCCCATGTCTTTTGCCATTTTCGAGAACGTCACCACACTCGAGTCAGTTTTTGGAACTATTATTTAAATTTTAAGTCTATTTAATCATTTTAAACTTTCGCCCGAAAAAGAGTTTTATAGACAATTATATTTAATTAAATTTAACACATTAAATTCTGGGTGAAGTTCTCACAAATGTGTTCACTTCCCACATCCAGGCTGAAATCCACCTAAGCCATTAATCTTTGCTCATTCAATAGATGATGGTACCTGTTGTCAGATGTCGTGGGTCCCATGGCATTTGCCATTTTTTGTGCACGTCACCACACTTGAATCACTTTTTGGGAATATTATTTAAATTTTAAGTATGTTTAATTATTTTAAACTTCTACCTGAAAAAGAACTTTATAGACAATTATATTTAATTAAATGAAGTTCTCACAAATATGTTCACTTCCCACATCTGGGCTGAAATCCACCCTAAGTCGTTTATCTTTACTCATCCAACGGACGATGGTACCTATTGTTAGATGTTGTGGGTTGCATGACTTTTGTCATTTTTCGGGAACGTCACCACACTCAAGTCACTTTTCGGTACTATTTTTAAAGTCAGTTTAGTCATTTTAAACTTCTGCCCGAAAAAGGGCTTTATAAACTTAATTATATTTAATTAAATTTAAAACGTTAAAGTTTGGGTGAAATTCTCACAAATGTGTTCACTTCCCATATTCGGGCTGAAATCCACCCTAATTCGTTTATCTTTGCTCATCCAACGGATGATGGCACCTATTATTTTATGTTGTGGGTCCCATAATAAGAGACATTTAGAGATGCGCAATAGTTTGAGATAACTTAGTAACTACTAAATATAGTGTTAATATTATTTATAAAAATATGAAATTCAAAAATAGTATAGAACATGAAACTTAGTTTCTAGAATAAAAAAATAACTAAATAAAAATATAAATTTTGATATACAATTTGAAAGGTGAAAGTTTAATATAAAAAATAAAACATTCAATATTAAATCTAAAATATTAATTTAAAGTTTAACAAATTTCTTTAAAAATATGTTTACGATATATAATTTTTTTAAAAAGTTTAATATATATATATATATATATATATAAGTTTAACATAAATTTAGTGTAATATTAATTTTAATTTAATTTAATTTAATAAATAAATAAAGACTAAAAATATATATAAAAGTTCAACATAAATTTAGTTTAAAATTAATATAAATTTTAATTTAATATAGTTTTAATTTAACTTAGTTCAAATTAATTTAATAAACAAATAAAGACTATTATATGATTGTATTTACAACAAATTTTATAGCCTAAGACTCTAATAAAAATCCACCCTCGGCCATTGATGTATTTTAGTATAATCTTGTTCTCAACTTCTCTCATTGAGTCTATAATCTTGAATTTTCTTCTAATGACATTGGCCTTGAGTCTAATAATGTGGTGAATCTTATTGATAAACTTGCACCTCCTAAGGACCTATGCAATATGCATTACCTTTGAATTTGATCCTAGTGACTTTACAATTGCATGAAGTAAGATATTGATATGATAAATTTGATTTAGTGGTTAATATATTTGATGGTTCCCCTTGTCGTACTATAGGTTCTATTACTCTTCCAAGTTCCCGTTAAGGTTGGTACTAAGTGCTTAGATGTCATTTTTGCTATCATTCCAAAATCCTACATCAGATCAATTTTGTGTGAAGTTGGGACATCCTTTCCCTGGGTTTCTTCCATGAAAGCAATCCTATCTACCCTTCATAAATGTCTCAAATTTCTTCATGATGACAAAATCTTAACTATAAATTATAGCATGTACCCAATACCAACCCACGCATGCACTAGTTCAACAACAACTAACTGAGTAAGTTGGACTTTTAATTCACTTGTTTTTCGCGAGATAAACAACTTTTTTTTATATTTATAAAATTATAATTATTAATCAACCATAATCAATGTACAAATAATTAATGGAATGAACTGAATTATTTTTATATATATTAAATATAAAGGAAGAAGCATTACCTAAAAAACATCACAGTATTAAATTTATTTCCATTGTTTAACAAAATATTGAAATAATGTAGCTCATAGTCATAGACAAAAAGCATTTGAAAAAATTTCATTAATAAAAATGAAATAGAAAGCAAGTTTCTATCCATAACTAGCAAACTGAAACAAACTAAAGTTTGAAAAATTATCATTAATCTTTATGCTTTGGAAATGTAGAATTTTTACATGAATGAGTCTTTGAGTCTTGAGACTTGAGTCCCTCAAAAATTTTAAAGCCAAAGTGAGTCCCTCAAAAAGGTTAAAGCCAAAATGGCCTTTGAGATTTCGAGTACATAGGCAAAAAAAAAACTACTAGGGACTAGGGGGTCAGGGCTAGGGCATAGGTAGTGGATGCTTTACCCTAAGAATCTGGACCTCCTTCTATGTAGAATTCTTCAAATAGCATAAGCTAAGAGAATTATTTAAGAAACCTATTGTTTGGAAAGTCGTGCAGGAGCAACCATTTCCAGAGAAAGTCCCTCCCAATCTGCACCCATTTCATGTGAAGTGTCAACTGCTCCGCATTCAAGTTCAGAAGAAACGGTTGCCTAGCCACTTGTACTCTTTGGTCAGGGAGGAGCAAGTTGCTTAATTCACTCGCCCAAGGGATCCCCACCCTTACTTCTACAAGAACGACAACAGTAACGTCATCTCCAAGGAAGTCTTCCTTAAACACCTTCCTTAACAACATCAACATATCCACCTTGTCTCCTCCTAGGTTCAATTATAAAATAAAAGATTTAAAATCAATTTTTGAATTGATATGATACTTAAATTTTCTTTTTTTATTCTATTTTATATTTTTTCAATTGAAAAGGTTTTAGTTTTAGATTAATGTTGGGAGGATTCTTTCATATAAAACCACCCTCTTCCTTAAACTTAAACTACACATTCTAAAATTTGATCTATTTAGATGAATTTTAATTAAAAACCTAGTATGATTTGAAAGATCATCTAAACAATTTTTTTTTAAGAGAACTATGGTTGTTCACATTTGTTTCAAGGAGATGGAAGCGAGGTGCTAACCTTCCTGACAATAGATATCGTTTTGGGTGTTCGGTGGACTCTACTAAAGGACAGATTTACATTGCTGGAGGGTCTGACAACAATGATCAAATTCTATTGACACTAGCAGTTTATAGTATAGAGAAAGACAAATGGGAATATCTTCCTCCCATGATTTGGGGTAGCTATTCCTTGCACTGTGTGTTTGATGATAACAAGTTATATGTGATGAATTGACATATTATTGGGAGATTTGTGCAATGTTATGATCCCAACACCCAACTATAGAGAGACATGACAGGTTTCCATGGCTTTACCGATCCTAATCTCAGAGTTGGCTCTACTTGTCAAACTTTAACTGCATTTGGACGGTTATTCTATTCTTGCAAAGGGAAAGTTATAGAGTTTGATAAGGTGGAAAATTAGTTCCATTTAGTAGGAACACAATGTCCTCAGTTCTTCATTGTTAATGGTATGACAATGTGGCATGGCCAGATAGTTATATGTGGAAGAATGATGGGAGGTGGCACGACCTTTTATTTGTTTGAGCCTTGTGGAGTTGGAGAGAATGGACAGTTGGCGAAAGAAGAAAACTAGACTCTCCTCAGTGCTTACACTTTCGTAGAACTTGGAGATGTCGTCGATTGTTGTGGAACTTTGACATTGTGATACATTCATTGATCTGTTGACCTTATCTAATATATTCCTTTGGAATTATAAAAGCCTTAATGTACTTAATAGCATTAAAACTATTTAATCCAAATCAAGGTTATCTATCAACAGGGGCTAAATATCACTAAAATGTAGTCTTTATTGATTACCATATAGATAGCACTTTAAATCGCCTTAATATTATCTTGCTATTAGTCTTATATGGATGAAAACAACCAATGGCTCATAGGTCACTTATTTTCATGCCATTGCCATTAGCTTATCATGCATGCAGAAACATAAAGACCTTGTAAACTCTACATTTATTGTTAGTCCCCATGGGTGGGAGGATTTTGACTAGTAGATGTTTACGAGCACAATCTCCATTGGCATTATAAATTCTTACATTTATCACGGCTCTTAAATACGATAACCAAAAATTCAACATTTATCATATCTCTGTCAAGTCTTGCGATTGTGTATATATGTATTTGATATATTGAACATTTATCATATCTCTCTCAACCCTCTCTTTTGCATTCATTTGACAATGAGAAGCTAATCCAGTAGCGAGTAAGAAAAAATGTCAACATATGTGTAACTAATAGAAAATCACACGCTGAGAATATTTCCGCCGAAATAACGTTCTCATATCACGCCCAATCTATGCTATACAGAAGAAAACCATTTTTTAAGCCCAATGTCTGTCACTATATATCTTGCAAATTAGAAAAGAGGATCATGCAAAGAAATCTAGGACTGGAAACTATTCCATCTCCACAGATTTCAGCTTTTCACCACTCACCAATGCCACAAAATAGCTCACTGCTCTTAAGTCTCTTTTCACACCCCCAGCCCTTCTTGTGAATCTTCTCCCGGGATAGCGTTTGCTGTCTTGCTTACCAAACCCCAATCGTTCTTCACGCTATCCCCCTTTACTCTTGCTCTAGTCTCCCCTTTTACCACATAGAAATCTCATTCCCTCCCCTCTCAAAATGTGGTTTCCTCGACTTCCATCTCTCCAGAATTTCCATCCCTCTAGAATAAACACCATAAAGTGAAATTAATGCATATATATAGAGTCAATATAAAGTTTAACTATATATCATTTATGAATACATATTCATCTATATATATTAAATGGATTATATAGATGAATATATTTAGTTATACTCATGCATGATTGTAAATCCTTATACTTTATATCTATACTACCAGTTGCCTCCGGCATGAATATAAATGATTACATTATAGATTTAATATACATTATCAAATGAAACAGCATTATTCTCCTTATCTCAAGTGGATTCATTAAAAAAAAGTCATATTTTATAGACTAGTGTCAAATTTTAACTATAACTTATCTAAGGCTTTCCACATTAGTAATGTACTAAATTCCCAAGTCGAATATTATATTGTGTTCTTAGCTTGATAAATAATGATATTGTCCTTTAATATTTTATTTTTATGTATAGTGTTACCCCATTATTTGTCTTAAACAAAATATTGTGTATTCGGTAAACACACAAAGTTGGGTCCCAATCCTGCGGAAGTTTGTGCATTGGGAAAAGAGACCGCTAGAAACGAGTGCCCGATTGTTACAAATTAGGCACCCATTTAGCTTCGGGTGCCCGAGCCATTAAGAAACAGGCACCTGTTTAGCAACAGGTGCCCGAAGCTAAACAAGCGCTTGTTTCTTTCAAATCGGGCGTTCGATTTGAAAAAAAATGAGCACCTGTTTTTGAAATGTATTTATTTTATTTTTTTAAACAATTTTCCATCATTTTCACTATTCAGAAAATGGGTAGACACTTCAGAGGAGCACGGGTACCCATTTTTTTCACCCTAGTTGACCCCCTAGACCATTTTCACCTCCTTACAGGCATTTAGTTTTATTTTTTATATTCTGTTTTATTTTATTTTTTTATTTTTCATAAAAAAATGTTAATGTATTATTATTTTTTAATATTAATGTTTTAAAGTTTGAAAAACATCTTTTATTTTATTTTATTTCATGTTTGAAATTGTTTTTAGTTTTTAAATATTGCAGAAAACATGATTAGTAAAAAATGGAGGAAAAAAAAAAACATGAATAGTATTTAAACCGTAGGAAAAAAATAGAAAACAAAAACATAATGAACAATAAACATTAGACATATAAAACAGACAATAAACCCTAAAAAGAAAAAAAAACACTAAACCCTAAATAGAAAAAAATGAACGATAAACCATAGAAAATAAATGAACAACAAACCCTAAAAAATTAACAAACAATAAAGCCTAGATGAAAATCAACAATAAACCCCCCTTCTCTCACACACACACGTACATGTTACCATCTCTGTCATTACACTCACTCTTTCTCTCGATCTCTCATTATCCCCTTTCTTTCTCACACACACACATTACCCCCCCCCCCCTCTCTCTCTCTCACACACACACACATTACCCCCCTCTCTTTCTTTCACATGTTACGCTCTCTCTATCATTACCTACTCTCTATCTCTCAAATTATCTATTCTCTCTCTAACTCGTCGTATCTCAAATTACCTACTCTCCCTCTTTCTCTCTCTGTATTTTAATCATGCATAAAAGTCTAAATGTTTAAATTTATATTTTTTAATGTTGTATTTAATTGTAGGATTCTTTTGTAAAAGTTAGATGTTTAATTTATGTTTAAATTGAACTTTAAAATGATAATGAATATGAATATGTTTTTTTTTGTGTGTGAAAAATACGGTTCTTAAATTTGGTAATACTCTAACTATCACTATTAATCCTCACTACTTCCTAACTTATCCCAATCATGAAAGAGGATATCAATATCCACAAAATAATATTTAACATATGTAATTCTAAACTCCTCAAACAAGGATAATATATTCAAAAGATATGAATCCTAAGTGGTCATGTTTAGAAGGTGATTAATGCCATGTAGACTAAATCAATTGGGTTTATGGAATTGGTGATAATAATCTAAAATAATAAAAAACATTTAGGATGGATATTAGGTCTTGATAGGATGAGTACTTGAGGAATGAGACAAGCCTCTAAATTGTCACAACATGCAAGACCTATGATATAATAAATTTTCTCTTAAGTATCACCATCGAAGGGTATGTGATCTTCATCTACAAAGGGAATAAAACAATCTACAATAGGATCCTCTAGGAATGGAGACATATGAGGGTCTTCATGGGTATCATAAAGTCTATTCCAAAGTGTGCGGGGGAAATTAATATCCAATGCAATACACATAGAACCATGATCTTGATACTAGATCAAATCACTCCTATATGGTCAATGATGTTACACCAAGATTATATAATTTCTAGTGTTTCTAGTTTAGGTATGACTCCATACATAAAAGGAAAATGATTACACCACCTAAAACTTATAAAGATACCATTTTACAAAATAATCATAGTTATCCCTTTCTAATTTTACCACAAAAGGATGAATAGAGAAACCTATGATACCTCCTCAAATAAAAACTTAAAAGATCCATAAAATCAATACATATAAAACATATCAAACAAATTCATCTCATGTAAGACAGTCATTTTGAAGTGCCAAGATGTCCAAGTAAATGACTAGAATGTGAAATCACAAAAAATTAAATATAAAATTCAAGGGAATATTCTAGAAAATAATTGTGTGATCTATGAAGACTTATGAACCACCTTTTCAATGACACATGAAGCATGAAAAATTATGCTCTCTATCAAAAGTTATGAGGCTTTAAATTTACATAACTTGATTTAAGTTAAGAGGACAATAAATCACACTAGTGGCAGATTTAATAAAAATAAGAATCAAATATAGATCAATATCGGAATCACATTTTGTGGGTTGCGACTTTGAACAGCAAAATACAAATATAAAATTGAATATAATAAAATACAGTTTTTTTTTTGTTTCAACTCCTCCAAGAGTAGAGAACCTATTGTTTATTCAAGCTTCAACTTAGTGTAGTACTACTAGTTGCAGTGGGTAGCAACCATAGAGAAACTATCTAGGACATTGACCCTAGAAAGGGTTGCATACCCACTAATTAGTTTACATCAAACTATAGAGTAGAAAATAAAACTACATACTTTACGCCTTGATCCCGTGCTGAAACGGGTATGTAGGCAGTCTTGGGACGGAGTTGTCCCTAGTACTTAGGCATTCGTGGGTGGGGTCTAGGCTTGGTAAAAAGAAGGATTGAGTAGAATCCTAATTTGAAAGATAAGTATAATATAAAGGAAAAAGTAATTCATTGCATACTCGGAAGGAATCCCGTATGGATTCGCTTGACTTCTCGAGGCTTTAAGCCAAATTCCGAGGTGGAATTAAGCTTGTATTATGTTATTTAATTACTCCTAAGGATGGAGACCTCGGTGCACTCCTATTAGAAGAGTGTAGTACTTAGTGAGTAGCTTAGAACCCGAATGGTCCCGATGAGTCTAAGTCTCTGGCCAGAGCACCTCCTATCCCAATTGGATAGATGCCTACCCTGTATGGGTAGATGCCTATCCCGTATTGGATAGATGAAATCTTATGTCCCGTATGGAACCTAACCCGTATGGTTAGATGCTCATCCCGGATGGATGAATGCCTAATCCAAATGGATGGATGCCCAGAGTATGTGATTGAATCAAACACAATGATTAAATTAAACACAAAAAAAAGAGGTCGCATTTTGTTGAGTTAAGTATGGTGGGTTATTACATGTGGTATCAGAGCAAAGGCTCAAATCTAGGCCTTGTGCTCACTTCAATTTACATAACTAAGGGAATGTTTTGCAATGGTAGAAATTAAATTTTAAAATCTTAAATCAAGAACTAAATACATAATTTAACTTTCAGGTAAAACCCTAGAATGGCTAGAGGAAGAGGAAGAGGAAGAGGAAGGGGTAATGGAAGACGTACTACCACTAGGAGACAAAGGGAAGCTAACCATGAGGAAGATCATGAAGAAAACCATGAAGAAAACCATGAGGAAGACCATGAAGGGGATCAACATAACCCAGGGAATAACGAAGATGGGGTAGAGGCTATAATCAACCTTCTAACCGAACAAAGGGATAAAATCAACTTCTTGGAACAATCAATGCAAGACCTTAGGGCAAGGCAGAATGACATTGAAAATCGAAGTGGTACTAAAAATGAAAACCCTGGTAGCAATCAAGGGAATATGATGGGTAATAGAAAAGAAAATAAAATATTGGAACTCTCTAAGGACTTGAAGAAAATCACCCCTCCTAAGTTCGATGGGAGGCAAATTGGTGAAGGAGCTGAAAATTGGTTAAATGAAATGGAAAATTATTTTGAACTAAGAGATTTCAGTGAAACAACCAAGGCCTTATGGGGTTCCTATCAACTCACAAGAGAGGCAGCTAGTTGGTGGAACAACACCAAGGAGAAAAATGGGTATAGCAAGGATACGATCACATGGGATCAATTTGTTCACCACTTCCGAAAAAGGTGGCTCCTTCAATTGTTCTTTGATGAGAAGGTGACAGAATTCCATAATCTATGTCAAGGACCCCTATCAGTACAACAATGTTGGGATAAGTTTGCCAAATTGCTTAAGTATGTACCTATGTACCAGAAAGATGAAGAAGGCCAAGTGAGGAAGTTCATTTTGGGACTAAATACCAACATAGGGGCAAAGGTTGACATGCATGGACCCAAAAACATGAATGAAGTACTTGAAAAGTCCCTAAGGCAAGAGAAGAAGATTCAAACACTAGCAGGGCCAAACTATAAAGGGAACCACTCTTTTAAAAGGAAGCAGGAATTCAAGGGGAACACTAACTTCAACAAAAGTCAAAGGAATAATTCTTCCAAAAGAAGGCCACCCCCTAACCAATATTAGAGGAATGGAAATAATAATAATAGCAGGGGCAATAATAACAGAGGCAACTATAACAAGAATGACTAGTAGAATAGGATAACTTATCCACCTAGGGCCAATGAAACAAGGAATGATCCCCCTAGGAATCAAGGCAGGAGGGGTCCTCCAGGTGGATGCTTTATGTGTGGGGGAAACCATTTTGCTAGAGAATGTCCCAAGATGCAAGGTCAAATTAGGGCCAATCAACCACAACAAGGGCCCCAACAAAGGATTCATGTAGCAGTTAGGAACCGAAGAGCAAGATTTCAGAATGTTCCCATGGAAACTACAGGTACACTATTTGAACAACCAATTTCAATTCTAATTGACACTGGGTCATCTGAATGTTTCATCTCACCTGAACTAGTAAGCAAATATGCATTAAAAGTTAATCAAATGGAGTCATCATGGATGGTTCAATATGGGGATAAGGCAACTAGGGAAGTAACTAAGTGTTTGCCAAGGGCAAGGGTATAATTTCCTGAGTTTGAAACAAGGGTAGATCTCTATGTGGCACCCCTAGGATTATATGATGTAATTATTGGAATGAGTTGGTTAACAAATCATCAAGCTAATGTAGATTGCTATAACAAAGTTGTTGAATGCTTGGATGATGGGGGGAAAAGGGTCTAAATCCAAGGAAAGTTTAACCCCATTAATATAGAAACCATATCAGCCATGCAATTAAAGAAGGAAAGAAGAAGAGGAGGCCAAATCTATATGTTTGAAATTGATGAAGGAAAAGAGGAAAATACCCCAACCTTTGAAAATACCCCTTTCTTAAAAGAATTCAAGGATGTATTTCCAAAAGAATTACTCGGCTTACCTCCTAAAAGGAAGTTTGACTTTTCTATCGATGTACTACCGGGATCTGAACCAGTATCAAGGGCATCTTACCGAATGAACACAACTGAATTACAAGAGCTCAAAATGCAATTAGAGGAACTCTTAGCTAAGGGATTAATAAGGCCAAGTGTATCACCATGGGGAGCACTAGTCTTATTTGTTAAGAAGAATGATGGAACCTTAAGACTATGCATCGACTATAGGATGTTGAACAAGGTCACAATAAAGAATAGGTATCCCTTACCTCGAATAGAGGATCTTTTTGACCAAATGAAAGGAGCAGCAGTTTTCTCAAAGATAGACCTCCGCTCAGGATATCATCAACTCAGAATTAAGGAGGAGGACATTCTGAAGACAGCCTTCAGGACTAGATATGGGCACTATGAATTCACAGTAGTTCCTTTTGGTGTAACCAATTCTCTAGCTGCATTTATGAACCTAATGAATAGTGTACTCCATGACTACTTGGACAAATTTGTTTTGGTATTTCTGGATGACATATTGATTTACTCTAGGAATGAGGAGGAACATTTAGTACACCTACAAATTGTTTTGCAAAGGTTGAGGGAACATAAGTTATATGGGAAACTGTCAAAATGTGCCTTCTTCGAGGAAAAGATTCACTACCTTGGGCATATAATTTCAAAGGAAGGAATAGAAGTTGATCTAGATAAGATAAAGGCAATAGTAGAATGTCTAATCCCTAAAAATGTCTGAGAGGTAAGAAGCTTTATGGGGATAGTAGGGTACTATAGGAGGTTTGTGGAAGGATTCTCTAAGATAGAAAACCCCATCACCTCATTATAGAGGAAGGGTAAAAGGTTTGTGTGGATAGAACAAAGTGATAAGGCATTCCAAATTTTGAAGGAAAACTAACTTCGAGACCCATTCTAAAAGTACCAGATCTGAATGGACACTTCACAGTCGTAACTGACGCTTCTATCGAAGGTTTAGGAGGAGTACCTGTCCAAGATGAAGGGGTAGTAGCTTATGAATCCAGGAAGCTAAGGACTCATGAAGTCAATTATGCACCCCACGACTTAGAGTTAGCAGCGATTGTGCATGCCCTACAGAAATGGAGACACTTCTTACTAGGGAAGCCCTTTGAGTTAAAGTTAGATAACCAAGGATTAAAGTACATCTTTACCCAACCCCACTTAAATGCTAGAAAAAGAAGGTGGTTAGAGTTTCTAAGTGAATATGATTTTGAAATTGAATATATTAAGGGGAAGGAAAATAGGGTGGTAGATGCTTTAAGTAGGAGGAGACACTTGATGACTATCGCAACATTCAAAACTTCTTTCAAAACGCAAGTAATGGATGAGCAGGGACATGACCCATGGTATGAGAAAGTCAAATTGACTTTAGAATACGATCCATGTAGTACCCCTACTCATTGGAACTCATATTTTGTTCTTGTTATTCTCAGTGGATACATTATCATCATTTGTTATTCAGAATTATATAACATTGTTCCATGTTTTATCTGATTATGAGATGTATGATTTATTTGCAGTATTTTTGTACTTATGTTTTATGGCATTATATGGTTCATTGCTATGTACTGACGCTTTACTTCATCTATGCACTGTGTGTTGTGTATCTGTGAGTGTATGGGATGCAAGGGGACGATTTTCCTTCACTCATCTCGGTGAGACAGGGAACGTCGCGATTCTCCTTCATTGGTGTGTATGTTGTAATTTCTATATATATATATGCATGTGTGATCGGTGATGCAGGATGTTGCAGGTACAAGTACTGGGTAGGTAGGGGGTAACGTCTCCACCTGGCTACACAGGTCTGAGCGTGCCTTATATTTTTCGATGGAAGTGAAGGAGATAGTAGTTGACCCTATTTTTAGTCAGTTACACTCGGGTGAGTGCCTTCAGTTAGTCGCTCTATCAATTGGTTTGGTCTTCATATTTTATTGTTTGATCTTTATAAAAGTTGCATGATGCTTGCTCAGTTTGCATGTCTAGTGTTCCCAATTATTGTATGTCATTGGTAATTGCTACGTTTATTACGTCTATAAGAATCAAGTGATCTAGTGACTTAACGTTGTTTGCAAAAGATGAGTTAATATCTTGGTATGAGTTGATATGAATTTTATTAGCTTGTTAGCTCGATAGTTGCAATTCGATCGTTTGAATATATGTAAGGACATTATATACACGGAGGGCAATAGTCACTTATAAGTAGTTATTGGAGTTAAGATAAGGTGATTGTATTATCAGTAGTTGATATCGCCCATCAGATTATTGTGTTTTTGGATTATGCATGTATATAGTTAGAATTATAAATATATTATATTTAATATGCTTTTCGAATGGGTAATATATATATATATATATAATTCGATTGTTCGAATATAAATCTATATGAAAAAAGTCATTAGTTATAAGTATTTGAAATCAAAGTATATATTTGTATATTTTTAAACATAAAATTGCTATGAAGATTAATGTTTAAATATTGTAATGGAAGTTATTAATTAATTATCAAAATATAATAATGAAATTAAAATAAAACACGTAAAGCAAAATAAAACAAATGTTATTTTAAAAGGTGGTGGCGGGGTTTATATGGTAAAACAATATATAATATAAAGAGTGGTCGATAGTAATATCGACCACCCCCTTTAATAAAGGGAGGGGTCGGTATTACCACCGACCACCCTCCTCTCTCATAGGCGCACGTTACCTCTCCTCCTTTGGTCACGCCAACGCAGCAAATAAAGATACCCCTCCCCTCTCACTGTTCAAAATGTTAAACTACCACTCCTCCTTCATGATGCAACTGAACTCCAAGTTGGTCAATGCGGTGGAGGCATAGTAATACAGTTTGTAAACAAACCAACTCTGCATGGCGATAATGGCGACTATGTAGGAAGGGACACCAAGTGGTAAGTTTAATGCGAGGCATACGTGACATAGGAGTAAGTCGACTTGGCAGCGAAGACTATTATTTTGCCCATAACAAACACTTACGTGTTTGACAGTTGGCTTATAACTTGTTGTTCCTTCCCTCCTTTGTATCATTCTACCACAATTTTTGGGTGCATAACTATAGAGTGAAGATGTAACTAAAAGAAGTTCATTAAAAGACTCCTCATCAACTCCATAACTGAGCCTTAGATGTAGGAGAGGTCAAGTGTAAATTCTAGTATAAATAGAGGTGGGGAGTAAGGAAATGGGGAGTGAATTTCATTATTCATCGAAGGGAGGACGAGGAACCAGAGAGGAGAGAATTGGAATGGAAGAGGAAGGTAGAGTAGAATAGGTAGATAGAGAGAGTATTTTAGGTGGCATTATAGTGAGATAGTGGAAATATTTTAGGAAGAAGCAAAGAGAGAATTGTTTTCTTTTGGGATAGAGTATTGGTGTCTATCAGAGATAAGGTTCACAAGGCGCGCTATTGTTCGATAGAAGGACGTAGAGATCTTGCATACGGGATAACACCGCATAAGGTCAGGAATATATTTAGTTTTGGAACATTATTATTATGAGCCTTAGTGATAAGTAATGTTTATGGTTTAGATTATGTTTTCGGTAAAAGTATTAAATTATTGTTTTGATTAGTTCGTGAAAAATAATAGGATATTAAGTGTATTTGTATTATAGCTATAGCTGTGGAAATTTCGTACATATTGCACACTTGATTATTTTATAAAAGGAATTATGTTTGCGTTCAAGCCTAGTTGTTAAGATTCTTTAGATGTTGCTCTAGGAGAGTCTGGGAAGTAATGGCTTACTGTTGATATGTTACAGAGATGGTACGTGTCAAACAGACAGCTCGCAAATCCGTAGCAGGATATGCTCATTACTTGAAAGTCAAGAAAGATTCTCTGACACCTGTCAAGCCTGTTGTGGATGACAACCCTACTGAAGAGAACCCAGCTCCTGAAGAGAGCAAAGAGATAGAAAAAAGGTCCTACTTAGAGTCCAACTAAAGAAGTTACTGTGGAAAAAGGAAAAGAACCCAAGCTAGAGTGCTCGCCAGAAAAGCCGATAGTTATAAGTTCTGACTCGTCAGAGGGGTATACCCCCTTAAGTGATAATGAGTCTGTGGGGTACTTTCCCCTGAGTGAAAGCAAATCTGAAGGATATACTCCTTTAGATCATGTAGAGTTTGACGAGTGCACTTCTCCATTTTTTCTGGAAGAATGATGTAACACTCTAGTGTCAAAAAAATAAAAATAAAAATAAAGACATTATTCTATTGAGAAATGTATTATGTCTTCTTGTAAGACTTCTTTGATGAAATAAATATATCTATTTTGATCTTAGTCTATGGTATAAGTGGAAATTATTGAGGTTGCATACCTATAGTAGTTAACAAGAGTAATTGAACTCTTAAACATGTTAATAAGTGTTAAATTTTGTGTTATACCGACCAAATTGTTCTTTGTGTCTTGGCAACGTATATTCGTTCTGCAAGTTAATTGTGTGATAGGTGTTGGTACATAAGATTGCCTTGTTTATATGGTGGTCGCAGCTAAGTACATTGAGTCATGTTGTCAGTATGTCTTGTGTACTATGTTTTGGCCAGTTATTTAGATGTATAACCTTAAGGAAATGAGCCACTGTGAGTTGTTTGTAATGGTCAACCTTAGGTTAGTAATTATGTATCTTTCATCCGAGGTAGGTCAAAATTGGGTATGGCTATCTGTGTCACCATAGAGTTCCGTAGATAGAACTATCTTGTAATGTCCTAAGAGAGAGAGTGGCTTTCGAGCGGGGGCCATGCCCGAAGTGGTGACAGGATAACCCGTTGGAAGTTGGTTAAGAAAGTGAAAATCTAATAAATGATTAGGGAAGGGTAGAATAAAAGTTAAATAAAATAATGTGCCTCGCACATAGGTGAGTGCTAGTATAGGGCTCATAATGTAGCGAGAAGGCCTAGAATGGAAAACTTACCACCTTGTCTTCGTGAGAGGATTGGTAAGGACCGCATGAGTCTTAGTTGGAATCGGAGGTTCAGGAGAGGTTACCAGGATAACCTAGGATGGGGGCCGGGACCTATGGAGGTTGTACCATGATATCCACCGTAAGACATGCGATGACACTGTCTCCTTAGAGTCACTAGTGTTTTGTGAGTTGGGTCACATGATTGTGAGTGGAGTCTTGTAGTCCTTTCGTTCTTGTTTTATTTTGCTTGCTTGAGGGTTATCTACTATCTCCAGCATGGTGGGGTGGTTCCTTTTCGGAATCACATGGTCGGGTGGTAGTGTCACTTCCCATCGGATGTACTAGAATGTATCTTCAGGCGAGGAAGGACTTCACTGATGTTCTTGGTTCGTGGTTCATGTACCAGCTCTTGTTCCTAACCATTATTCAGTTGAAAACTAGAGGTCTTGAAAAGAAACTTTATGTAACTTTCATTTTGTAACATTTTAGCTCATGATGAAATTTTTTTGAAAACATGTATTTTCGAATATTGTAAGCAAAGAAACATTGTAATGTATGCTATTTCAATTACTTAATTCTTTTGTATATATTATATGATTGCTTTGAAGTATTTTGAATTCTTTCATTATGGAAATTTTATCTTAAATATTTAATTTACGAAGTAATATTTGTTGGTAACCCTTAGGAAATTCAGGTGTTAGACTTCCGCTGTGTTATTAGATGTGCTAAGGTTTAATTCATGCACTTAATCCAAAAAAAAATATTTCACCCTTAGTTGCATAGATTATGATGTTTTCCTTTAGGGTTCCTGACGGGGCATTACAATCCAACTGATCCTAGGGTTGAAGGGTATACATTAGAGGAAGATGGGTTGCTCAGATACAATAATAGAATTTATATTCCTAATTCAGGAGACTTAAGGAAAGTAGTCTTGTCAGAGGCTCATAATGGCCCTTACTCAGGGCACCTAGGAGTTAACAAACTTTATGCAGACCTAAAGAAGTTATAATTTTGGCAAGGGATGAAGAATGACATAGTCAAGTATGTGGCTAAATGTTTGGAGTGTCAAAGAGTAAAGGCAGAACATAGGCATCCAGCTGGATTATTACAGTTACATGATGTACCTCAACACAAGTGGCAAGTTATTAGCATGGATTTTGTGCAAGGGTTGCCCATGTCACCTTCTAGGCATGATACAATAATGGTGGTAATTGACAAACTCACTAAGGTGGCACACTTTATACCGAGGAATCTAATGGATGATGCACCTACCTTGGCTAGGCGCTTTGTTAAGGAAATATTTAGGTTGCATGGAATGCCAGAGAAAATCATATTAGATAGAGATGCTAAATTCACTTCAAGGTTTTGGACAACTCTTCAAACAACTCTGGGAACTCAACTAAATTTTAGCACTACATACCATCCTGAAACCGATGGTCAAATAGAAAGGACAAATCAGATTATGGAAGACCTACTTCACATGTACTGCATGGACCAACATAAGAAATGGGAAGAGAACCTACCTCTGGTAGAGTTTTCTTACAATAATACATATCAAACATCTTTGGGAATGGCACCTTTCGAAGCATTGTATGGTAGACCATGTCAAACACCTTTGAGTTGGGATAGTCTTGAAGATAGAGTAATTGTTGGACCAGATATGTTGAAGGAGATGGAAAGGAAAACTAAGGAAATTAGGCAAAGATTGAAGGAAGCCTCAGATAGGTAGAAAAGCTATGCAGACAAAAACAGGACACCAAGGGAGTTTGAGGTGGGAGAGAAAGTCTTCTTAAGGGTTACGCCACACAAGAGTTCCATAAGGTTTGGGAAAAGGACTAAGCTTGCACCTCGTTATGTTGGACCCTTTGAAATATTGGAAAGGATTAATCCAGTTGCATACCGGTTGGCCTTACCTCCCCAGTTGAGACGAATCCATGATGTCTTCCATGTATCTCTTCTTAAAAAGTATATACCTGATGAGAAACATATTTTGAATTGGGATGCTTTACAGGTCCAGGAAATGGGAGGAATAATGATAGAGCCATTCAAAATCTTGGAGAGGTGCCAGTGCCAATTGCGCAACAGAGAGGTTGATCAATGCAAAGTACAATGGAACCGGTATGATGAAAAGAATGCCACGTGGGAAGATACTAGGGAAATGCAATAGTTGTTTCCTTTTTTGTTTTAAGATAATCATGAACTATAGACTCTTTTGGATGCGTTCAATAAGTACATCAGGACGATGCACAAATTAAGGGGGGAAGGATGTCACAACCCTCCTTTATCACTTTTTGATTTAAGTACAATTCTATTATATTTTTGGTTAAGCTATTTAAACGATTGAATAAATGTTATACAAGAATAAAAATGAACACACACACACACACACTTGGAGAATATAATTATTTTTATTTTTATTTATTTTTCCACTCCCAATTATGGCACATGTTGTAGGAGGAATTAGAAGCTTCTAGAGGAATCTTCAAAGCTTGCATGTAACTCCCCCACTAGGTTTTTAATCAATTTGCATGAGTCCAATATTGGAAAAGAATCCCACTCCTAATTAATTTCTCTAGATAGTGGAATTAAGGGATTTTTCTTATAAATTGTATGCAAGTTTCAAAGAAGGGAGTTGATTATGGTTTGAAGAAAATTTCCCAAGTTTTTAGTAGTAGGATCTTCTTTGGTAGTCTCATTTTGGTTGCAGGATTGTTAAGTTATTTTTGAAGATTTCTCTCAAGTTGCAAGGAAGGATCTAAAAGGGATAGCTAGAGGATTTGACTTCGAGCTTCGATAAACCAGGTTCTCTTCTTTTGTCATTTGAGAAATTTGTATTATCAAAGAAAAAAATAAAATATATATATATATATATATATAGCTTCTAGATCTTCCTTTATATAAAGAATTTTTTTTAGATTGTAAATCTTTTCTTCCTTGGGATAAATAATGATGCAAATACCTTCATATAGTGCATGTAAAAGGATAGCTTTATTTTTATTTAGATCTCTTTAGAAAGATATATATATGATCTTGATTTTGCTTTTCCCAAAAGTTTTTTTTGATATGTGCAAAAA
This sequence comes from Cryptomeria japonica, assembly GCF_030272615.1. Taxonomy (NCBI): domain Eukaryota; kingdom Viridiplantae; phylum Streptophyta; class Pinopsida; order Cupressales; family Cupressaceae; genus Cryptomeria; species Cryptomeria japonica. Next base: position 224,117,696 of record NC_081407.1, on the reverse strand, counting down.
TCATATTTTCCCTTATTTTAAAATTCTTTTTTCTGAGATTAAAACTCTTCCCTGTGTTATTAAATGATATGAATCTTAATCTTTATTATTCTTCCCTCGAATTCATTTCTCTGGCTCTTCGAATGGAAATCTGAAAGAAAATCTGGTTCTTTAAATAAATCCCTCTCTGTGAATGTAGGAATAAATCCCTCTGTGAATAGTTCTCTGTGCTATTTGTGAATAGTTATCTGTGAATAGTTCTCTGGAAAAAGAGGCATTAATCTCTTTGTGAATATTAGTTGAATAAAATGAGGTAAAATCCTCTCTGTGAATAGTTCTCTGTACTATCTCATCGCTGTGTATAAATTCTTATTCTCATTTGTTCACATTAACATTTCTGTTACACATGGATTTGTTTATATATTGCTCTCTTATGCTATCAAATAAACTAAGAAACCATCTATATATATATATATATATATATATATATATATATATATATACGTTATACTTCACAATATTAAAAACTTAAAAAAAAAAAATGTATCCAAAGCAACACGCAGCGTTACTGAAATTTTAATTACGGTGGTCAACGCACGGACACCGGTACCGGTAACCACCGGGGCACTGGTACCCTCCACTACCCCTGCGGTCACTGTCACGGTAGTGGAGGGGCCCACGGTGTCCCCTCAACCCTGCAGGTGCAGGACCGCAGGGGTGATGGGACCCGTGGTCCCCACCCCCCCCCCCCCCCTATTTACCATTAAAAAAAAAAAAATCGCTTATATTTTTCTGTAATTAGATTTTTTTTTTTAAATTGCAAATTGGTATTGTTAGTAATTACTTTGATTTAAATTTTAAGTTTAATTGCGAATAACTGTTTTAGTTAAATTTTAAATTAAACTTAGGAAATTTCGAATTTATCATCCTTAGTAAAATTTTATAATAATTAAACCATTTTTAGCAATTGTAAATTAAAATGTATTAAAGTTTATAATTGTCCTTAGTAAAATTTATAATAATTAGCAATTTTTCTAGTTGTAAATTAAATTGTATTAAATTTTATAATTGGAAATTTATAAAAGCTACTTAAGATTCATTGAGTCACTTAGTTGGCATTTTGGACTCATTAAAGGCAATTAATTTATATGATTTGAACCAAATGTCTAAACTAATTGCTATTTTTGAACCTATGACCATAATTAATTATTCTCGTGATAGGAATAATGCATTGCTTAATTTTGCACGCAAGTTACACTATTCTTGTATCATGCAAATTTCTTATACATTAATTACATTTATTGGCGTTTTCATCTCCATGCAAGTTACACGTTTAATTATTAGTATGTAAGTTTCCTAATTGTCATTATTATGCAAGTTATATTTCAAGTTTTGATTATTAAATAATTTTAGTTATGTTTTTATTCCACATAGAGCATCAAGTAGTTGTTTCAATTAATTGAGCTTTGCAATGTCTAATTACGCATGTTCAAGTCATAATTGTTTCAAGCATGATGTTTTCATAAGTTTCTTAGTTAAGAAAACTAAATAAAGGAAGTTGGAAAACCAAAACCTAGCAGCGTTCGGTATATACAATGCCTCTGGGTCACGCTTACGGGTAATGTTATTGTGTTGAACTACTACACTTAACACCTAATAAAGCTGCATCAACGATGTCTGCGGCATCGTCCCTATAAATCGTCGGGGAGTAATAAGGGACACTTAGAAGTTAAAATCCAAGGGGCGGGTAATCCCCCTTGGATCGATAATCTAATAAGATAATCTTTAAATGATTTTTCATCCACTGAGTTAAACCATAGTAAACCCCCTTAAGGTTGTTTGAGTGAAATGCGTATGAAATTGACTTAATCTTGAAGAGATATTGGCGATTGGCAATTTGGTCAAGGGTGACGCTTATGATAGTTATTAAGATCTAGTTGTTTTAGGCCACAAGAAATAGGCCACCTTGAGCCTTTTCTTATGTTCTACCACTGTGGGTAGCAACTGCAGAGAAATTGTTTCGAACATTGACCCTAGAAAGGGTTGCGTACCCACTAATCAGTTTACATCAAACCATAGAGTAGAAAATAAAACTACATACTTTACGCCTTGATCTCATGCCGAAACGGGTATGTAGGCAATCTTGGGATGGAGTTGTCCCTAGTACTCAGGCATTCGTGGGTGGGGTCTAGGCTTGGTAAAAAGAAGGATTGAGTAGAATCCTAATTTGAAAGATAAGTATAATATAAAGGAAAAAGTAACTCATTGCATACTCGGAAGGAATCCCGTATGGATTCACTTGACTTCTCGAGGCTTTAAGACAAATTCCAAGGCGGAATTCAAGCTTGTATTATGTTATTTAATTACTCCTAAGGATGGCAACCTCGGTGCACTCCTATTAGAAGAGTGTAGTACTTAGTGAGTGGCTCAGGACCCGAATGGTCCCGATGAGTCTAAGTCTCTAGCCAGAGCACCTCCTATCCCGATTAGATAGATGCCTACCCCATATGGGTAGATGCCTATCTCGTATTGGATAGATGAAATCTTATGTCTCGTATGGACAGATGCCTAACCCATATGGTTAGATGCTCATCCCGGATGGATGAATGCCTAATCCAAATGGATGGATGCCTAGAGTATGCAATTGAATCAAACACAATGATTAAATTAAACACACAAAAAAAATGAGGTCGCATTTTGTTGAGTTAAGTATGGTGGGTTATTACAGTCTGGGACAGTCCTTGACCTCAAATATAGTTGGATTTGCAACAAAGATAGGTACAGATGATGATCCTTCTTCCGTGATTGAAGATAAATACTTGTGAATCGCTGTCAGTGAAAAACCCTAAAGACCTCTTCCAATTGCTGGTGAAATTGCTCAAGAAGATATCTGATCACACTGAATCACCCTTAATCATTCTAAATCACTCTTAATCACTCTGAATCTCTCTTAATTGCTCTGAGTGCAAGGTGATAAAAAATGAAGTGAATTCGACCTTTTATCCTCCAAGAAAAACCCTGATCTTTCATTGACATCAATGACTTTCTGGTGGAAGATACCGGATCTCGATCAAACATTTCCATCTCGGATAAGCATCTCCAAAGTCTGGAACATCTTCTAGAACCTCTTCTCAAGGCATATGCAACATCTTCATGAATTTTGCCTACCCCTAAGGCATATGCCTTAGTTACCGATTGAACTTCTTGCCGGTGCAGGAACAACCTCCCCTCTCGGATAAGTAACCGGAGCATTACCATCTGCAGATTGATCTTCTGACTTCCTAACCCATCTCTTGGTATGATCTTGTCGGATTTCATTAACCTTTTCTTTCCCTTTCTCATTTGATCCTCCTTTACTAACTAGTGGATTTTTGTTTCTACAAATTTTAGCAATATGTCCAACCTCATTACATGCATAACATGTAACATTGTTCTTCTGAATTACTTTGCTAAAACGAGTATAATTGCCCGACCTGCACTAATTAGCCATATGTCCAAATTTTCCACATGCATAACATTTAACATTCATTTTGCAATCTTTTGTCTTATGACCATACTTATTACATTTAGAACATTGACCAAGAGCAGAATCAAGGTTTTGATTTGCTCTGTTTCTACATTGCCTAGCCATGTGACCAAATCTATTACAAATAAAGCATCTACTATTAAATTTAGAAGCATTAAACTGCCTTACTAGTGCCTTATGGTTTTGATCTTCATTTGTAGTGCCAAAACTCTGTCCTTGTTCAAATCCAAGTTCACTAGAATCACCATTCTGCCTTTGTCTCTTCAATAACTCATCTAGCTATGTTGAACTAATCTTGAATTTTTCTTTATACTCACTTTCAATAGTTAGATAATCTCTCAGAATTATCATTTTCCTCTCAAGCTCTTGTTCATTACTCTGGGATTGTACTAAATCAGTTCTCAACATATCATTCTCATGAACCAACCTACCACATTCTTCAATTTTTTTCTTCAGAGATACAACAATATTTTCTTCCTTTTTCTTCCAATCTTCAATTTCCTTAGACATTCTCATAGTTATAGCTTTCATTTCATTTCTCATGACCATGTTCTCCTGACTCAGCTTCTAACACTGTTCCTTAAGTGCATCTTTCTCTTCATCATCCCAATTTTACAAAAGTTCCTTCCTCCTAGCTTGAATAGATAACAACCTCTCCTATAGGACAAGAATGAATTCAATTCATCTTCTAGCTTTAATTTCTTCATCCTTTTAGCATCATAATCTTCAAGTGCCATCTCAAGTTGCTTTTCCAAACCCATATCCATGGATTCCGGATTCAACATCTTCCTCAAGCTGTTAAACTTCCTCCGTGGCACAAGGCTCTGATACCAATTGTTGGAATTCAAGAACATTGAGAGGGGGGGTGAATTGGTGTTCTATTAGAATGATCAATTTTAACCTTATTAAAACATGCATACACCAACTGTTATACCGGTACATATAGAATTGAAAGAAGTAAAGCAACCAATAAGCCAATCACATAAATGGATACCATAACACACATAATTATACATGGAAAACCTCAAAGAGGAAAAACCACGGTGGGATTTGTGACCCACAATATCAATCCACTGGCCATATGAAGAGATATTATAAAATATAGGGGCCTGCACTTGCAGGAAGGCTTACAACCTAGAGCACACTACTCAGTCACAAAAATGAGCTTGAATAACTACATACAAATCCAAACTACAATCAAGAGAAATGATTGAACTACAAAGATAACATCTTCTATGCCTGAATACAGTTCCGGTTAAGCTCTGTTTGTTTCGGTCTGAAACCCTAAACCCTTAACCAAAATACCCCTTACACAAATATCCTCACATACATGATCTCTCATATGTTTCGCATTACATAACATCATCCTATTCTCCTATCCATCCATTACTTATCATATTCATCATATATCAAAATGATCTAGCCAACTGACCTATATACCCTTTACAATTTATCATGCCTTATATCGGTTTACAAAGATATTTACAATATGAATATAGATGTCATCTAGATAACATGAATACATGAATATTAAAAACAATTGTTGATGTCAGATCCAAAATATGTCGGCCTCCAACACCGATAACCTGAATCTAAACCATGTCAGCCTACATTGTCGGTAAGTTGATAATTCCTTTCAACCTGTTGGTGCTAGTGTCGGTGCAATTGTTGTGTCTGTCGATACACAACTAACCCAAAACATGAAGCTAGAATAAATTGCCATGTTGCCATCAATGAAAACATAGTGAAACCAACCAATTGAGTGTTAATTGCCAACAAATGATTCTCTCCTTTCTTTTACTCAAGTATGATATGGATGAGGAAATAGATGTTTGGCAATGTGCTTAAACCTCCTATAGTGATACTATGTCAATTTGATGCTCCACATGTAGTAAAAGGTTCGGGATTATTAGCTAAGGCATATGTAGTGATTTCTCCAAGACAAAGTCTATGGTTTTTTGGTTTCCATTTCTATGCAAAGTAAAATTTATTCTTTCACTTCTAGAAATAGGTGGATATAGATATAAACATGCTATTTATGGTGTATATAGATATAAACATGGATATAAGTTTTGATATACCAGACAGTGTTGTGATAGTGTTATATAATTACTAGAGTCTATTGATATGCTCTTAATTATTTTGGTTGTATTGTTATTGTTATGTAGACTTGGGAACATGTTTGGGAAGGTTTAAGGGTTCAAAATTGTATGTTTTAGTTATTTTGGTGCTCCATAGTGCAATATTCAATGTGTTGAAGTGTATCTATTAGATTGGATATCTTTGTTTCTATTAGCTTAGTGGGTTTCTCCACTTATAGCTATATTTGATGATCAATTACTTCAAGAGATGGATGTAGAGATATTATAGATCATTTATATGCTTTCCTCTTGGTGTGCATGATGACTTTGGTTTCTTCTTGATGGTGTAAAGGTAAGAAGTAAACAATTTTGATAGTGATGATAATTTTTGGGCCAACAAATTGAGTTCCTTCATTTGCAATTGATCCTAACCTATCTTCTTGACTTTGAAGGATATGTTAGTATGTGTCTGGGGTTTGTCTATGTCTTGGGTTGAATCAAAACCTAATTTTGTTTAGGATACATATGTTTAAAGCTAATCTATGTTGTATCACACATTTCATTTCTAACATCTTTTTGTAAGCTAACCTAATTGATGTTTTGCGATGTTGCAGAGGATATATAAGAAAGGATAGATCATTTGTGAAAAATGTGGTTTTGAACATGTTGGTGATATGCTAGTTGAGTATGAAGTATGCAAAGTTAGTATGATAGAGTAATTACAAGAGGACTGTAATATCAACATATGTTAGATGCTTCTTCTATAAGAAATTTATGTTCATGTTCTCATTGTAAATTTCATGTATCCTTCTACCAAACAGTGATTCTTTCAACGGGTCCATGTTTCATTATATCTTGCTCTAAGGTAGTGAACCGTAGCTACAAGTCTTTTTTGTGAGCAGTGAGCTTCCTTAGGAAACGAGCCCTAAAATAAATATTGTAATATCTAAACTTCATATAGTGTGAGTTGACTCTCACAAGGGTTTTTCCCTCATTGGGTTTTCTACATAATAATATTGGTATTATTATGTGGTGGATGCTTTGTTTAAGTTCTTTCTTTCAATGGAACTATTTTAGTTTTCAAATTGGTAATGGATGGTTAAGTTTTAGTTAATGATGATTCACCCCCCCTTCTCAAAATTTGAGTGTGTTCAACATATTTTGGATTTAAACTTTTAGAGTAAATTTGGAGATCAAATATCATCTCACTTCTTTCCTCCGTCAGTGTTAACAAATTTCTCTTCCACATTTGTCTCATACTTATGATTTATAGAATCATTATCATGTGGTTCATGATTTGGTCGCTCATACTCACTAACATATTTATCCATGATAATTCCTTTCATTTATATTGTCTCAATTGAATCATTCCTTGTCTATGTAGCTCTCATAATGTTAGCCAATTCATTATTACATTATGCTCTTGGATTCTTGACATCTCTTCTTGTATAGAAAATTATCTTATATAACAGTAGACACAACACATTGTAACCTAATATTATGAGATATAAATTATTGTGTCAATGTTCTATAAATTAGGCTATAATACTAATTAATATGATGTTGATAACAAGTTGAATAATCAACAAGCCAATGCATCAAGAGCACATAATAGAAACTCAATTCTTTGAATAAATAATTTGAAACAATGATAACAAGATTACACATAATAAAATATTTTATTTCAAATAATCATTATCTCTAAGGCTCATATACAAATATCATAAATTATGATTTGCATACCAATAATCTATTTGTACTTAATCTCCCATTGTTCTTAATCTCTCAATCTCATCTCATTTGATTTCTTAGACTCTCTCTTTTTTGTTTTCTAGCTATATGTTTATAGATAAACTTTGATTTAGAAAGTTTATGTCATTTGAAACCATGGTAAAACACCATAGTTATGTGTGATAAGGATCATATTACACTTATTAAATAGTTCCAACCTAGATGTTGCTGCTAAGAATTGGATGCATCTATATCAGAAATTTAAATGACCACCTGAGGATGTATAGTAGGATGTAAACCTAAAAACTTGATGATATATTTTACCATAACCTCCTTAAGAGAACTCATTGGTAGGTAACCTTAAAAATTGGTATAAAATTTAAAATCTTTTGGTTCACAACTCAATTAGGTCTTTTTTGCAAAAATAACAAGCCCAAGATTACTGTAAAAGAATATTAAATATGTAGACATGTTCATGACATCCATACAATGTTAGGTTCAAAATATAATGATGATTGGTTAGAAGAGTGGTCATACATAGTTCAAATCATTACTTACTAGTTTAGAGTTATTATGTAAGAACCATGATGAGAATGCGTATTTGAACTATGACAAGAACAAAAATGCTATAGTAAAAACAAAAGCTTGTAAAAGAGAAACACACAATAAAATAGTTACTTTTGAGTGATACAAATTTGTTGGACCCTTAAGATGCTCATGCATCAAATGACTAGTGTACCAGTGGAGTACTTTAGAGAGAAACCTTAACGAACAAAATGAACCTAAGCTAGTTTCATCTACACACATTCCTATGGACTTATTCCTAATATTTAATTATGCATTCCTTATCCATCTCAATTTTACACTTACAAACTAATCTACAGTAGTTTTGTAGGAATAAAGAATTCCCCTATTTTAGGGAAAAACTTTGGTAAATGATGTGACACTAAGCTAGTTTCATCTACACACAAATCATTCACTAAAGCATGAACATTACATCACTAACTTACACCATCTCAAACATCATGATATGCTTGCTTGTTGTCTTCAATCATTTTCACTAAATCAATAAATCACTAATATGATTCTAATGAAAAAAAGGAATAAACATAGCTTATTTAGTTCTTCAATATTATTTGGTGACAATACTCTTTACAAAATAACTTACAAAAAATAAAATAAATAGACTTGAGGTATCGATTTTCAAAAATATCATTTCTCTAGCAACATCAAATTTACAAATTTAAAAACAAACATCATTATTTTAATTATTCAAAACTAAAAGATATATTTCTTAATAACATTATCAATGTTTTCTTATAAATTAATAAAATATTACATTACCCTTAATTTATTTCTATAAGGTATGTTATTTTCCATACAACGTTCTACCATTCAACAAAATATTAACTTAATCATTGATGTCTTCCGATTTCTTTCCCATCATTGGTGTGGGCAATTATCAAACTTGCTATCGGTGGTGTTTTATACAAATGTTCTATATTACTGAGGCTTTAAAAGGGAACAATTTTGTTTTACAAGTGAATAAGTTGGCTTTACTTTTGTGGGGCATTTTCTCAATCATTTGATCCAATCTAAGAGAAGATGGATACCATGTGAAAAGAGATGTTTTATACCAGATGAAATGGAGCCCCATGTGAAAGAGTCCTTTACTCATATTCTTCATTATGACATAACTTTGAAGCCTAGAAAAGACCTTAAAAAGCCAAATTTAATCTTGAGCCTCTATCTTTGAATCTCTCATCTTAAAAGGAATAATAATATGGGTCAAAATCACCTTAAAGGATGAAGAATAAGTTAGCAATTTAGAATTTTAGTGTGTGCCAACCAATATCAAATCAAAGTGATAATGAAGTTCAAAGCTCCTTGCATGTGAGACAATAAGACATCAAAATCACTCATATTCCAAACAATCTTAGAAAATTTCATATCAATTGTCTACTCCATCTCCAATACCAAAGAAGATACTATTCTAGATAATAAAACAAAGAATAGATAGATAATGAATCAAAGGATAATGATCTAGCTATCAATGTTCTTTGCCTTGATTTTACAGAGGATAGGACAACATGTGATAAAGAAGCACTTTATTTTACACTTTTTTTTCTTATGGGCATCTTATACCATTGGTCCACTTAACACATTTTCAAGAAAATATGACATGATGAAGAGGGACCATATAAAAATTGAAAATTATGATTAGTATACCTTCCTTTTAAAATTTAATTCTCACTCAAAAGTCCATTGGCTCATCATAGCCCTAGAAAAGAATTAAAAACAATATGCAGTGTTTCTCTTTGCAATCATTTCTAGGCCCTACAATTCATGGTGGCATCCACAAAAAAGTTCATAAAGGATTAGGAAATGACTGTAAAGATTCTCTCATCAAAGATAATAGTTGCCCTTGCAAATATATAAATATCTTATTGACCCTAAAGTAACAAAGCAAAAAGTTTTGAATAGTTCTCCTTTGACTTGTATAATTGCTTCCCTTGAAAACAATAGAGATAGCTCTAGTATAAAATAAAATATTTTTTTGTACTCATAGATATAAGATATTTCTAGATAATTGAAGGACATTCCTTTCAACATATACACCTTTGCCCATAATGTACCCAATAATACCATTCATGATCCCTGTGTATATCTCAAATTGGGACAATGTGTAAATCCTAGATTTAATACCATCTTCTAGATAGATAAAGTGTAGAACGTCAATACTACACTTTTTCACATGACTGGTACACAAAAATATGGTTATACTACATTGATCATTTGATAAGTTAAATTAAATTCACCTTTTTGGAATTTAGCTTTCTAATTTAGAAATTATTTATGGCTATATGATAGAAAGTAATCTATACAAATAAATGTGATAATGATTATTTTAGAATTAATGAGTTGGGATCTATTGAAATAAGTTTATAAATTAAATAATATAATGTGTAGTTTAAAATTTAATATAGTTTTTGCGTGTCAAATTTCTTAGATCAATTTGTTAATATATTGTAAAAGTACGAATGACTATCTCAAAATAGAAAATCTTATGTTTATTATTCTGGTTCAAATCCATATTTATAGATTATTATTTTTATTGAACAAAGTAGATTACAATAAAATAATAGTAGTTTAAAAGGAATCGCAAGAAACATTTTGGATAAGGAGTAAGAACTCAATAAATCATTACAATCCATGCTTATAGATATGAAACATGCACTTATAGATTTGTCATTGACAATATATTCAAAGATTTTTTGTAAAAGAAATCTACGCAAAAGTTGTCACTAAAAATCTAATAATCTTAATGTCTATTGTCTATTGCATGTGTTTGCAAAGAGATGGTGCTAATAGGCAATGCTTATAAGTTTACTAGACAAGAAATATTCTCCTTTAGTCAAATTATTGTTGCTAGATTAAAATGGTACTATAAGTCAATTCTCTATAATGATGTTGTGCATAGATGCTCTTATATTCTAAATTATCTAAAATGAATAACGACTTATCCTTAAATATAGAACTCTAGAACACAAGTCAATGAATTTTGCATTCAAGTCAAATCATAATGACTAATTGGAGGGAGTTGATAAGGGCCCAAGTTAAAATTTGAATTTTGAAAGTTCAAGGGTCACTCCATGTTTTGTGGAACTTGGGCTAGTTTTACATATTACAATTTTGACATGGAAAAGTGAATGTATGAATTAAGGTTCATGATCAATGTCAAGGAATGTGTGTAGATAGAAAGAAATTAGGTTCAAGTATTTTTCTATAATTTAAAGTATAATAAACCACTTGCACACTCTTCATTACACTGAGAATAACCCCATCAAAATGGGTCCAAAAGAAAGGGAAATGTGCAAGGTATGTATTTCACTAATACATTGTACTTGTACTTCGACTTGTATGTGAACTACTATGAAAATGCATGTCAAAGTACAACAAAAAATCAACATGAAAGTAAATATTCAAACAATCACAAAAATGATGCATACATAATACATATATGATAATATTTTTTACTTTCTTCGCAATGAATTCTTCATCTTGAAACATATATTTAACAAAAAATAAATTCAATGAAAAGTATCTATCACGTATTTAAAGTAGGGGAAGCATACGAGTAATCGTTATAGCTAACTTTGCACACTAACATATTCTAAACGGGACATCGAATTTTGATAATTTTTTTGGTTGTCTTCGCATGTGACTTAACTATTTATAGCTATTGTTTTAGCTTCCAGGTAGTCATGATGCATGTTGTGGGATCCGTTATGCATGCAAGGGTAAAAAAATACACGTTTCAAAGTGTTGTCTGATATCTACTTAAAGATGCCCCAATCACTGTGCACTTAAAATTTATAATACTTATGCACAAATGCCCCATTAGTCGTGTGCTATGGGTACCAATAAAAGTGCACAAATGGACCAATTATGGTCCAAAAATGCTAAAAAATGAGCAGCTATTGGTACATGTGAAACTTATTAATGAGATTTCAATTATTTATTTTTTTGGTTTTTTTAAAGTTATTAATTGGGTGGTTGGTTGTGCAAAGAGTGAATGGTTATTAGAACATGAATAGTAACTGTTGCTCTTCCCCTAGGCACACAATACAACTTTATTAAAACTTTAATCATAAAAAAGTAAAATTAGAAATGATAATGGATTTTATCCATGACGATAATATAAATCTTCTTGTAGCAAAGAATAAATTTGATTACATCTAGAATGCAAATGGTCATGAGTTAGTTAATGTAACCATACTCATCAAAAACATATTGTTGACTTTATTCACCGGCTCCAATTGATTGCATACAAGGGATGCAAGGAATTAGAGGAGAGAAGAAATATATATGATTATGTAAGACTAGATTATTATGTACGGTGTAGCTATAACTAAATGTGATAAAAATGTTAGCATGTGTAAAATAGGAAGAAGCAAGATAGGATCATGGAGTATACTCAATAAATTTACAAAAAAATAACAAGGATTGAACATAGAGAAGAAATCAAGAGAAAAAATGCAATATGTAACAATAAAATAAGAGAAATTATTCAAAAGGAACTAAGCTTGGTGAAATGAATAAATAATTAAAGAAGAATTTCAATTTGCAATAAAAGTAGAGAATTTGAATAAAATATTTTAGCGTACAAAAATTGGATAGAGAGGAAGAGGTGGAAGTTTTTTAATAATTAGATATTAACTTATAATGGTGAAGATGCTATAAGGAACCTTTAAAAGCAAGAAAGAGTGATAATGTATAACATGATGGAGGAAACATGAATTTCTATCATAATAGTAGAGAAGGTATTAATATATATTGTAAGGAAGGATCAAAATGATTTCAAAGAGATGGGGGAAGATATGGAAGACATGAGAAATAAATTTTTGTGGAACCTATTTCAAATATTGAGAAGAAGGACATCAAATCACATGAATTTTATGAAGGACAAGGAGGTAGTACAACAACTACATATAGAGGAAGAATAGAGAGGATGGTAGGGTTGAATTGATAAACTGGAAAAGAAAAATCATTAATCATGATAATAATTTTGCCAAGAGAAGATACTATGGATTAAGAGGAACTAGTACAAAGGAAAATTTAGTTTAGAATATTATGCAAATTATGAGGTAAGTGTTGTAAGGTTATCATTGATAGTGGTCATACATATGATTTGGTTTCAAAAAAAAATGGTTGAATATCGATGTTGTAAAGATTAGAACACTCTAGTCCATACAAATTTACTTTGTTGTAAGATGAACACAAAAAGATGACAAGTGATCAATTTTTTTGGTGAAATACAAGATATAAAATTGTCATGATGAATTTTTGTGTGATATCGTTAAAATTGATATAATTCATTTATAACAGAGTAAACTAGGTCAATATGGTAGGAAATATATATACGAAGGGATAAATAATACTTACACCATCACAAAAGATGATAAGGTGCATACTTGTGTTTCGTTAGAATTGAAGGATATTCAAGTATGTGGTAGTGTTAAAGTTTGTTTAGTATATAAGAGAAAATCATTAAATGGTCTAAGATATGAAAACATTTTCTTTATGTCGATTCCAAGGATAGGTAAAATTGCAAGTACAATAGACACCACTATGGATGAAAATAAGATAGAATAATAAATTTTAGAATTGTTAATAAAGTATGAAGATATCATATTAGATAATATATGCCATTGTGTTGAACTACTGCACTTAACGCCTAATAAAGCTGCATCAATGACGTTTGTGGCATCATCCCTATAAATCGTCGGGGAGTAATAAGGGACACTTAGAAGTTAAAATCCAAGGGGCGGGTAATCCCCCTTGGATCAATAACCTAATAAGATAATCTTTAAATAATTTTTCATCCGCTGAGTTAAACCATAGTAAACCCCCTTAAGGTTGTTTGAGTGAAATGCTTTTTATGAAATTGACTTAATCTTGAAGAGATATTGGCGATTGGCAATTTGGTCAAGGGTGACGCTTATGATAAGTATTAAGATCTAGTTGTTTTAGGTCACAAGCAATAGGCCACCTTGAGCCTTTGGTTAAGTGCTACCACTGTACTGTGTTACTGACATATTACCTTGAGTTAGGTTTTGAAACTCTATCACCTTCTTGTCAAAAAACAACTGAGGGAGCCACCTCTTCTTGAAGGATTGTAAAAACAAATCCCAAGTGATCTCTCTTGGTTGAAGTTTCCTCTCTGACTTTTCGTTGTCCCACCAAGTAGCAGCTTCACCAGACAACTGATAAGCAACCCAAACTGCCTTGGTTTCATTTGACATGTTGCGGAGACCAAAATATTTCTCCATTTCAATTACTCATGCCTCTGCACCATCGCCAATTATTTTTCCATCAAACTTTGGTGGGGCTATCCTTTTTAAATCTTTTGCCAGCTCTTCTTCTATCCTGGCTTGATTATCAGGCTGCTCCTCAACCCTTGGAGCTTACTAATCTCCTTAAGTATGTTCCACAATACCAGATGGATGAAAGATTTTGTATCCGGAAATTCATTTTGGGTTTAAGAACCCATATAGGAGCGAAGGTGGATATCCATAATCCATTAACTATGGAGGAGGTATTTAAATACTGCAAGGGTACTAAATTATAATTCCATGGAAGTTACCTTCATTATCTAAATCAATGGAGTCATTTATTCATTATCTATTCTCTCTCTCTCTCTCTCTCTCATGATCATTTTTATGATTTTGATGGAATTTATACTTATTCATCTTTAGATGTTAAAAAGTATTGTTTGAGTTGCACTGGCATTATGATGTTTTATTTTGTAGAATATTTCTTATACTTTGATTTAAGAGGATAATATTTCTTAAATGATGCTTATTATTACCCGCCTATTAATAATATTATAGATCTATGTGAGTTTCCTTTTTTTATATTTAAGATGCTAAATTGTATTTAATTATAAGTTTTTTTGGAAGGTGAAATGTAAATTAAATAGTTTGTAATAGTAAATTTTCATGTTTGTAATTGTAATTGTAAATTTTTATGTTTTTAATTGTAATTGTAAATTTTCATGTTTGTATATTTATACAGATTATTTTCACATAATGGATGAGTTTGAGATAGATGAGCTATTAGGTCTAGCACCACCTCCACCTCCACCCCCTCCACCTCCACCTCCACCTCCACCTGATCAATTGAGATAGACAATTAGGATGAATATTGATTCTTTGATTAGAGATATTCATACTATTAGGCATTAGCCTCATACACCTCTGTAGTTGTTATGCCTTGTAGATAGTATGCAAGGCATTGTACAGTCTGTGCAGGCTCTAGATAGCGAGCTAGATAGCTATCGTAGTTGGCATGAGGGATTGCGTGCATTTTACGCTTATGGCCTCACATACAAACAAGTTAATGAATTAAAAATAACAAAAATAGATTTGAAACAATATTTTGTGAACCCTAAGATGGGTGAAGAGATAGATCCAAAGAAGCCATGGATCTCTATTTGATGGTGTAGGCACCCAAGCATTTATAGACACTTTTGGGACCACACTCCAATCATGAGGTCTCGATGTATTTTTTGAAAAAATTATGGGCTGAATTTGAATTGGGAAAAGAGCCCAATTACTTTGATATTAGATCATTTCAGGGGGTTGGGAGAGGCATGCCCAAGGATAGGCTAGGAGCAAAATTGAGCGATAGGGTTAGAAATCCTGTGCGTGATGATCCATTTGTTCATCTTCCATCACTAGTTATTCCAGCACCTGTCCATCATCGAGCAATGGATTCTACTCTAGGTTCATTGAGTGCCCTATCGGGCAATTTGGTACAGCATTTGCACGAGGTGAGGGTTGTCCCTAGTTTAGCACATGTTTGCATGAGCTATGGGGATGTATGTATAGGTCCACAAAGTGAAGTTTCCCTTGGATGAGATGATGCTTTTGATGATGCTGACGCTGCTCGTGGTGGTTATGATGATGCCGAGGAGGCTGCACATGCTGATACCATCTCTTCATATGTTGATCTCCTATGGGTAGACGATGATCAGCCTACAAAGGTACAAATTTATTTATATAATTTGTAGTGCAATATTAAATTCCTTATATATACACATATGAACCATAACATGAGTCAATTTTGTCTAAACAGAGGATGGATCATACCACGTCATTGAGGAATCAAGATCATGTTACCTCAATACCTAGAGATGTTGGTGGCCCATTTATGATATGCACTTTCATCTAGATACATTGTATTGATATGTACATTTAAAATAAACAATAATTTTTTTAATGTAATGATGTGTATGATATGTTTTTTCAATTTTGTAGGGTGCTTCGTGTAGCACTGAGGTGGGTAGTTCTTCACGTGACCCGTGGACCACTGAGGCTCAGCCTCATATACCACTAGTACGTTTTTCATCCATTAATTTGAAGTGTTTATATGCTTACTAATTTATGTACAACTTTGATTCATATTTTTTATTTTTTACAATTGTAGGCTTCTAGATTGTTTGATGGTGCATCACATGTACACCTTCGACCATCAGTTAGTTTGCCTACATCAAACGTATGCTTTTCTATGATAATAATGTAGTCTATATATTTAATTTATAATTTATGTATATATACAAGTTTGATTAATGCTTTATATATGTTGTTCAGGTCAATACCACTACCAGTATTGGTATGGCAATGGGATTGAGCCAGATGCAACCATCGACATTGTCATTTGAGGTGATGATTAGAAAAATAATTATTTATTTGTTTATACTATGTACCTAGCTTTCATAGGGATTATCAAAATTGATGTACAATGTTTTTTTTTGCAAGACTTGACTACGACCATTTCTCTTATTCATGATAGTGGACCTCCACGTACCAGTGAGGGTGTTGTAGAGCACGGTAGTATGGTACTTTATTTTAAATTTTTAGTATTTAATTACTTCATAAGTTAATTATGCAAATAACTTCTTCTCATGTTAAATCTTCTTCTCATGTAAAATATTTTAATAATGTATGGGAGGGTTCAAACCCTGATACTACACAGGAGTGTGGAGTCATTGATACTGCACAGGAGGGTGGAGACATTGATACTGCATAGACACAAGATGGTGCATCTCAGGACCACGTGTAGCAGGATGATTCATCTCAGCCACCTTCACATGGAGTGAAGAGGACTGCAGATGAGATGCACGCGAGTTCTTAGATTATATATTTTAGATCATCTCATGTTATTGTATTATGGACTTTTTATGATGGCACTTGTTATGTTATCCTAGGACTTGTTATTATGTGACTATATATAGGACTTGTTGGTATGTGATTATATATAGGACTTTTTATTATGTCATTTCCTTGCTATTATGATATCAGGTTGTGTTATGTGATTTGGTGCACTCTAGTGATTATATATGTGATGTTGTTTTGTTATTATGTTATTTGGACTTGTTTTAATGTCATTTCCTTATTACTATTTTTTAAAGACTTGTTATTATGTGACTATATATAGGACTTGTTGTTATGTGATTATATATAGGACTTTTGATTATGTCATTTCCTTGCTATTATGATATCAGGTTGTGTTATGTGATTTGGTGCACTCTAGTGATTATGTATGTGATGTTGTTTTGTTATTATGTTATTTGGACTTGTTTTAATGTCATTTCCTTATTATTATTTTTTTAAGACTTGTTAATATGTGACTATATAGGGGACTTGTTGTTATGTGATTATATACACGACTTTTTATTATGTCATTTCCTTGCTATTATGATATCAGGTTGTGTTATGTGATTTGGTGCACTCTAGTGATTATATATGTCATGGTGTTTTGTTATTATGTTATTTGGACTTGTTTTAATGTCATTTCCTTATTATTATTTTTTCAAGACTTGTTATTATGTCATCAGGAATTTTTATGTGATTGTATATAGGACTTTTTATTTATGATTTGTTATGTGATCTATTTATGACTTTATATTTTAACATTGTTATTGATCACCTTATAAAATAATTATCCCAATTTAAAATAACATCCTATTCTTAAAATAATAATAAAACCAAGAACGTACAATTAATCTATGAAGAGATTACGATAAAATAAATATATCATAAAAAAATAGAATTCAATTGTAACAGAATTGCAATGTGCACAAAATAAAATTAAGAAGAAGATAACTAATACAATGTTGTTTATGAAACCAAAATTGTATCAAATGTAGACAAATACAATGTTAAATGGACAAAGAAAAACAATTATCATGATTAAATATAAAAGAGTTCACACAAGTAACACAAACTTACATGCATATAAATTTGATATGAAAATTATAAAAGGATTATTAATTATAAATTAATCTCATAGAGGAATCCAATAGATTGATGGAACTAAGGCTAACCAAATTATTAGGAAGGTTTGAAGAACATTATTAAATGATTTTAAAGGAAGTAGACATATATTCTTTCTTGCCAATTTCTTTTTGATATGCATAATTCTTTTGACATTTTGAAGGGTTGGAATAACTAAAGGAAGCCCTGCTATATGGAATAATTACATTGAAAGATCGTAGGTGAACAATGTGACCTCCTTTTCCATAATATAATTCATTTATATAGCTATAACAAAGCCATTGGGAAAGGAGTGTGTAAGAACCGCAAATGCAAAATGTGTAATACAGTAAGAGCTACAAACATAGTATCGACTTTCATCTTAAGTTCACCACACTACTTTACTAGTGTATTGAAGGTTTATAATTGCGCATAGTAGTGGTACGAAAAGCATGGATAGAATGGTACTAAAATAAAAAATCACACTATAAATATAGATTTGTCATACAATGATAAATATCGAGTTGTCATATTGAAGACATAATTCTATCTTTGAACTTACAATTAATCTATGAAGAGATTACGATAAAATAAATATATCATAAAAAATTATTATTCAATTATAACACAATTACAATGTGCACAAAATAACATTAAGAAGAAGATAACTAATACAATGTTGTTTATGAAACCAAAATTGTATCAAATATAGACAAATACATTGTTAAAGGGACAAAGAAAAACAATTGTCATGATTCAATATAAAAGAGTTCACACAAGTAACACAAACTTACATGCATATAAATTTGATTCAACCTAATGTACCATCTGCATCCTCTCTCTTCTGCAATGCGTCTATGGTTGCCTCATGCTCTTCTACTGAAAGTGTCCACAATACCTTATTAGCAGGTCTACCTTTGTATCTTTCTAGTTTGATGTTCGTTGCCACCACCAAATGAGAATAGTTTATAATATTCTTTTCTGATTGGTAGTCTTCGTAAGCTGGTAAGCCATTCCTTCTTGGTAATCCTACACTCTCTGAGGTTTCCTTAATAGATGACCATAATTTACCTATAGGCATGTGAAGATTTTTTTGCTAGTAGTACCCAATTCGCCTGACATTTTGCCGACGCGTGTCTCCATTCACGCCAACTTTCACCAACTATATTGTAATTGCCAATTATTTGGACGACCTGTAATCACCTAGAAAATTACATAAGTCGTGTTATAGTTACGTGGGATTCACCAAATATTTGTATACCATATAAATTCCCATGGAATTCGCCATATAAGGATTGCTATAAATACATGCAAAGATCAGATTTATCTCTACAAAATCTAGTGGGTTCTAGGCTCTAAATTTTGATCAATAGCGAAGTTTCAAACTAAGGAAAATCATAGTTGTTGACTGCATTGGTGACTCTTGGTGACCTAAAGGTGAGCGGTCATATTTTTGAAGTGCTATAATGTTATTTTGAATTTATCTATGTTTGTTTGCACTTTTGAGTTCATTTTTATTCAATGGTGACCCATCAGTGCCAAGTGGTCAGCTGGGACATTCAGACCTTAGACATCTAGATTGTAGGTTGTAGGGCCAATGAAACATATATTTTACTTTATAGTCTATTGTTGTTTCTTCAATAAATTGATATTTTTTTGGCAGCCTTTATTTTGTTGGATATGTCGAACGGGAAGAAGGGTAGGAAACTTGAATGTGGGGAAGGCCATGAGAGGCCAACAAAAAGAAGAACATTGTCTTCATACTTTGTCTTTGGAAAAGATCATGGTGAAAATCAAGAAGGTACATCATTACAAGAACAAGTACAAAATTCGTAACTTACACATCATGTTGAAGACGATTGGGAACCTGATATCTCAAATCAGGATGATCTTGAAGAAGATTATCTAGTAGATGCCCAAGTTAGCTGGAATGATATAATCGACTTGGGTGATAATGCTATTGATGATAATGCATGGAAGGGAAAAAGAAAAGCCAGATCAAAAATGGATGAACCACAATCAAAAAAAGATCGGGAGTGGGATATGTCAGTAAGGAATTTTTAAATTAATTGGGCATCAAAGTATCCATTAATTGAACCAGTGGAGAATCCAATTGAAGATGAGCCTCCAATAGAATGCAGGTGTAAGATTTGCACTTGGAAACATAATAAGGAAATTAGATTGCAGTTAAAATTTAACACCATAGAAAAGCATATGGGTAAAGTTTATAAAAAACAAATGATAGACGGGGTTGAAAAATCAGTGATAAGATGGAAAAACAAGGAGGAATGTAAGCATGTGAAGAATGCTAGAGTGTTATTTTCATGAGAAAACAGATATGAATCCTACTGAAGTTAAAGGTTCTATTGAAGTTACTTTTGGAAAAGCAATGCAAATAGAACAACTGGGAAAAGTTGTTCAGTTAAGTGATGTTTTTTATAGTTTGAGTATTTTGAGCAGAGGGCATGCTATGACATATTTCCCATCAATTAGTGGTTTATTACACTTTTTCAAAGTTCCTAACTATCCTAATAGACACTAGTCATTAAACAGTGGATGGGAATCGGCAAGTTGTCTTGCTAAGGCTGTAAAAGATGTAAAGGAAAAAAATAAGAGTCAAACTTTATTGCATTTTATTTACACAAGGTTACGACAATAGACAATACATCATGGGTATACAAGTAGTATACATACTTTATAGAATCATACCCACAAACCAAATCTACTATCTGTTGCTAAAATGAAGGAGAGTGTGATAGCGGGAAAATTATTTCAACTAGTAAAGAGAAGTTTAATTGAATATGGAGGTATGGACGACATGACGGTTGCTAACAAATTGGTTTCTGTTAGAGTAGATGGACCTTCAATAATGTAAGGTCACACGAATGGTCTTTGTACAAAGATTGAAACTTTGTTTGCTTCAGTAAAAAAATTGAAAGTTTAATCAAAGAGCTCTACTCACACTTTTGTCAAAGTCCCAAGCGATTTATGGAATTTCAACACTTTGTTGATGGAATAACTGATGGGAAAAAGCTTCTCAATGATGATGATATCAGATGGATCTCTTTGGATGGTCCTGTTGAGCACTATTTTTGAAAATAAAAATAAAAAAAATAATATATGTTTCCATAAGCATGAAGGCTAATGGATATTTCGGCCAGTAAACTGTATCGAGCACTGCAGGAGAAGTTTCATCGAAAGAGCGTTTTCATCGACACAGGGCATATAAAGCATTAAGCAAAGGTATTTCGGCAAAAAGTTACCTTCGATGAACGCAAGAAACCGCTTATCGATACTCCAAATTTCATCGAAAAGGTAAAAGCAAAAAGCGAAAAAGGCAAAAGGTGATTTCGAAGGAATGTCGTTACCGAAGAAACTCAAGAGACATTCATCGAAATGCAAGTTTCATCGATGAACGTGGTGTCGAACAAAAGAAAAGTTGTTTCATCGATAAAAAAGGATATCGATGAAAAGGGGATATCGATGAACACTCATAAGCCTTCACCGAAGAAAGAGGCTCATCGAAAGTATGGCATCGATGAAACTTGCGAGCGACTTATCGAAAAAGGGGTCTATTGATGAAAGAGTGATTTCGATGAGTCCTAAAAGTGGCTTCTCGACGTAAGCTTTTCACCGAAACAGTTGTATCGAAGAAAATAAGCTTTCGATGGAAAGTTTGAACACTCGGCCGAAGACAAGGGTTTCATCGATAACTTGAAATGCGCGCACTTTGAGCAAACTGTACTTCCCGCGAAAGAATTGAAGGCCCAACTGAAAAGTGTCACATCTGCAATTAAGTTTAAAAACTTGAGTAGCTGTTATGGATGCAGAACATTAACTATGCACAAGTTGCCCATACAATCACAGTTGAACTGAGTGAATTCTCGCAAGAACCAGGTCGATACTGAGAGATTGGAAGCTGTGAAGAACTTGCAGAGACTTGCAAACGATAACCAGAAGAGTTGAGCAGTCTACCAAGTAAGTGTTGTCTCTCTTATTTACTGTAACTATGGAACCTTCGTCTTCTTCTTCTAAAAGGAGTAGGAAAGGAAAAGAGTTAAACCCTAAAGAGAAGCCCAAGAGACAGAAGAAAGAAGGGAGAGCTTTGACTCAGGACTTATTAGACTAGTGTCCATCGTCTAGTGTAAGGTCCAAAAAGATTAAAAGTGAAGAAGAAGGATTAGAGGACAGATTTGAAAATCTAGGAGACATTTGGACTGAGATAAGAGGGCATGAGTTATTTCTATTTGGTTACAAAAGAAGGGATGCACCTGAACCCATTAGTAATCTATGGAAGAGGAACTTAGGCAAATTAGTAGTTCCAAATGTGTTTGTAGACGTAGAGTTAATGAAAGCTCTGGTAGATTGCTACAACCCGAGAACTAAAACCATATGTGATTACAGAGGGAATACATTAGTAGTGATTAATAAGCAGACTATTGATATGGTTTTTGATTTGGACTGGGAAGTAGAGGAGACTATTGATATGAAGAAACTTTCACAGGAATTCTTTAGTTTGGAAAATATCTACAGGACTTGGAGGCTACCTGTCCATAGGCCAAAAGTGGGTGGGTCATTTGTTCAGTTTGGCAAAAATGACAAGGTGCCGTTTGATGTCAACCACTTCCATCCATATTTCAAATATACGTATTATGCTGCAGCCCAAGTACTAGGCCTAGAAGCTCATCCACTCATGGATATTGGGGTTATGGTTCTGTGTGCTGATATTCAATCAAAAGACCCTAGGTCATTTGATTTTGCTACTTATGTTGCGGATGCCTTGAATCATGGGCTGGAAAAATTGAAAGGAGACCTTGTGAATGTTCACTTTTCATTATACTCCATGCTAATGCATATTCTTCTCTATTGTGGACAAGACATTAACTTCTGGCCAGATGAGTTCAGCATTAGGTCTTATGATAAGAATAGTCTGAAGAAGCTGGTTCAGTTGTGGGTATCAGCATGGGACCATAGGTTTATAAACAACCAATATTGGCATTTTCAATAATACTTTGTGAAACCTCTCAGTGCAGCTTTTGGACAACACAGGGATTATACTTTGTCCCCTGAAATCAAGAGGTTCCTCAGGCCAAAGGATTTCTCTCCAGAGTCACAAATTGAACATAATTGGGGTGATTGGTATTGCCATGATAATCACACAGAGATAAGGGTATTTGGATATGAAGGGCAACCCCACATGCTTCCAATTACGGTGCCAAACAGAGTGGCTAGCTTGGAGATTATAAGGCAATTGTCTATTGCCAGTGCTAAACATTTAACTGATTTTGGAAAACAATCTATTGTTCCAGGTTTATTAGTTTTCTCTGATTTTATTGTCAAAAGTTCAAAGAGTTATCATTTATTACAGAATAAATTAAATTACTATGGCATGACTCTGGGTGAGCCTAGGGAGAATTTTGATCCCGAAGGATATATAAGAGCTGCCAGAGCCTCGCAGAAACTCAAAGTTGGGATACATATGGCCAAAATGCCAGACGACCTAATTAAGAACCTTGAGCGAGAGGAAGCCAAAGCTTTAAAAGGAAAGAGTGAGTTAGTCTGGGAGGCCTACAAATGGAAAAGGGCAAGGGGAATGATAGATGGAGACCTAATTGGAAATCTCCAAGATCCTCTGGAAGTAGCTAAAAGGCTGCTTCAACATGAAGCTGAAATTATGCACAGAGTTCCTTCACAATTCCTTCACTTCATTAATACTGAGAAGGACAGTCAGCCCCTAGCTCACATGTCACCGAAATCAACCGCCAGTAGTATCCCACCTGATTCTCCTAGAGTGGATTATCCTCCTGGTTTCGAAACAGAAATGAACATGGACACAGGAGAAATCAACATCAAGGATGTTGTTGACATAAGAATGACTGAGCATGAGGACTTCGTTGCTGATGATAGATTCGCCTCCTCTAGGGAATTCCTTTCATTTTTATATCAATACAAAGGGGCTCATGTCAAACGAAGCATGGCTGGAAAACCAGAGGAGGAACAAATGAAGAGATTACAGGATGAAATTGATGTCCTCATGAAAGACATGACTCCTGAAAAGGGGAGGAAATTACTAAAAGAGGCCGGTGTGATCATCTTCTCTGGTTGGGACATTAACTCAGCACTCTTATTTGATGGCTTTTTGAAAAGACAAGATTTGAATCAACAGGTATTGCCCCAGAAGGTAGATAAACTGTTCTTAGGCTCTAGATATGATCCAGACAAAAAAGCTCTCCTACAGTGGGCACTATATCCAAAGGGGAAGAGGCCAATCATTGTGGATATAGATGAAACCTTTGGGCATCTCATGGTTCATCAGGTTGGAAAGACCGATCCTAGGGTCACTGCAAAGCTCAACCTGGATGTTGCAAGATTGAACTTGGACCAGACAGAGTTTTTGGTCAGAGAGAACGTTACATACAAGGGATTATATGAAAAATCCAAGGAGGAAAATCAGAAGCTGCAAGCAAAGGTATTGCAATTAGAGACGGGGACTCCTATCAGCGAATACACCTCATACCCCGCAGGATGCAGCTTGGATGACGTCTCTGATGCTCTGTACTAGAAGTATCAGGCAGAAAAGGCCAATAAACGCGCAGACAATGTCCAACAAAAGATGGACAAATTGGTCAACGACATTGTAGGACATCGGTTTAACACCATGCTCTTACAGGTCGAACCGTATTGGACAGTTTACAATGGAACGATAAAAGCGCTAACAGAGCATGAACGGTTAAGAGCACGATTGGAGGGAGTGCTAAGCAATGTTGATACCATGACACCAGAAGAAAAGACTGAGGGCAATGCGTATATGGACAATCATGTCAAACTCGAAGATATGCTGAGAAGAGATTTAAAAGAATTAGATGATGAAAAACCCGTTGGAATGCCCTCCGTCTACAAGGAAGGAGAGGTAATAACCTTGGAGGATTTGCGAAAAGAACTTATCAGCGTCAAGGATTGGGCCTTGTCAGAAATTGATCGGAGCAAGGATATGGCCCCTACCGTCAACCAGATAATATTCAAGTACCTGACGCTGGGGGATGAATTGAAAAGGCAAACGCCTCGAATCAAAACATTTAAAGACGATGATTACATTCATCATTTGGGGGTTTTGAATCTCTTTTTACTTAAGTTTAGAAATGTTCAAGTTAATGATTAATTTTGTTAAGGTTCGTGTCTCTTCGTGAAGAGCTTTCATCCTCATATATATATGAGAATGATTTTTGTAATGTAAGGGGGATTAGAGAGGATTAAGAGCGAAACAACAACAACCTGTAAGTCTTCTGTGTACAAACTATAATGGAATACAAATCTTGATCTACTGTTTCCCTGCATATGTGTTGTGGATTATTTCATTTTCTTTTGGCAATCGTCTGTGATATTGTCTGATAAAGATAAGGTTACTCATGTTCTTAAGATCAAATTTATGCTTTATGTTATAATGTTGCAACAGAAGTTTTGCTTGCGGATTGTAATTGTTCCTTGCAATGCTTAATTGACTGGTCCCTTAAGGGTAGGGTTAAATTCACTCAATCAGCACATAATATAAGCATTCATTTGGTTTTAAAAAGAAATAGTAACTGACAGGTTCATAAGGGATGAATTAAAAACCTGTCTCACAGATTCGCACTATAAGTCCTGAAGAAAATTGTAATGACTCTGTAACCCAAACAGTGAAGAAGGCACTGGCTAAAATCTCAAGTTATACTCATCATTTCTTTCATAATTAGTTATTTTGACAGCTATAGAAGTAATTAAGAAACACAAAGCAAACAATTATCATAACAACAATCTTGAACTCGTCTGCTATATCTCCATTCAAGGAACTCATGCCATTTCAAGATCAGGAGATATCAGATTAGGATAACATATCTGCTATAAAAAGCACTGTTTATTGGAGACATTCAGTGAATAGGTATACCCGCCTAGGTCCTGCAGAGCCTAAAGTGAGAGAGTAAGCAACCAAATAGGTTCACTCTACATGTTGGCCAAGTCAATTGGAGGGTTTGACCATAGGGACTAGCATTTCCTTAGAACCTATCCAATCTGTTGATTTGAGACCCAACAGATTGGCGACTCTGCTGGGGAAGAATTATTAAGACTCTGCTGTGGGAGAGAATTCAGAAGAAAAAATAACACATATCCTCTAGGAAAGAGGTGGCGACTCTGAAATAAGAATTTCAATGCACGGAACAAGATTGGTTGCAAGGGGACAATCTTTATCCCAATTAGATTTCCCTCAACGAAGGAACAAAAATAAAGAACCCATGAATGATTCCATGAGAGAAAGATACAACCAGTATAAACATGAAAGTAGCCAACATTCGCCCTTAAAAGAACAAGATAGAACTACAACTTCAAGCCCGGTGAATGAAGATTTGGTTGCAGCATATAAAGCTCAAAAGGGGCGATGCCAAATTCCCCCTGGTTTTGAAAATCATGAAGCACGGTCCAGACAATACACACCACCTCCATCAGGATCAAGTATGGCAGACCCTGCAGATAGATTCACAGATTTAACTAGACAAATGATGGAGGCAGCTGCTGAGATGAGAGATTCAGGAAGGACTCAGGAATGTTTGGAGCTGTGTGCCAAGTTGGGCATAAATGTTGGTGAGGATGACTTTAATAAAGATGTAAACAACTACAAGAAAACATATGCTCAGGGAGTGGGTAAAACAAAGAGTAATGATTTCAAAGCTTATGAGAATCCTCTGTTTGGTAACAAGAGGGATGATCATGTGCAATCAGGTGCACCATCAGTCCAGCAAAACTCACATACAGGCTTCATCCCTCATAATCAGTATCCACCCCCTGGTCAATTTTATAACCAACATCCACCCCCTAATCAGTTCCAGTATCAACACCAGAATCAATACCCTCCTCCTTATCAAAACCAAATGCCCTTGTATGGTAATATGAACCAGAACTTTGTGAATCCTCATCGAGGGCATGGACTAATAAATATGGAACAAATGAGGCAGTTTGATTTTTCAGGAATGATGGTGTATCCATATCCCATCCCAAATGAAATCAGGACAGCAATACCAAAGTTCACAGGAAGTAATGCAGTTTCAGGTGAGGCTCATTGCAAAGCCTTTGATGCAGTAATTGAGGATTTTGGTTTGCCATATGAGGATGTCAAGATCAAGTTGTTTATGCAGTCATTAATAGAAGATGCGAGAGATTGGTTTAGGACGTTGCCTGATGCATCCATTAGAAATCTTGCAGAATTCAAAGAATTGTTCCTGGAGTAGTATGGAGACCATAATAGTCCTGAGTTTGCTTTGCATGAAATCATCAGCATTAAGAAAGAGCAAAATGAATCAGTAATTGACTTTAACAAAAGATTCAATAGGGTTCTGAACAAAATCCCTAATAGGATGAAACCAGTACCTGAAGTGAGCATTCTGTATTATATCAATGCTTATGACAGCAAAACAAACTATGAGTTGAGAACCAGAAACCCAAGAGATCTTCGAGATGTTATGAAAGATGCCATTGTTATAGAGAACAATAGAAAGGCTGCTGGTAAGGTTGGAAAAAGAGAGGATGCAAGATTGTACAATCCTAAAGCACCCAAGGCCAATAGGGATGAAGATAAGCTTGACAAAGTTTTAAATGCCCTGAAAGATTTATCTGTAAGAGTAAACAAAATAGAGAAGCAGCAATACTACCGTCCTGAGAGACCTAGACTACATGACATGCCTTATAACACCACATGGAAGGATGGAAAACCAGTAGACAGGAACCATAGAGACAATCAACAAATTCCAGATCCTCTAAAAAGAACAATAAATTATACTCAAGATGAAGATATGTGGTGTTATGCTTGCAATATGCCACATGCTTCTTCTTTGTGTGCAGTAGCAAAAGGATTGCAAGAGGAAGAGGATAGCTATGAAGAACATGTGGATGATTCAACTATTAATATGATATCATTTAGTTAGGAAGGAAGGTCAGATTCTATCAATATTGATCAGTGCTCTGTTTTACCTGTGACCACCAGCAAAAATGAAAGTGTCAAACTCAGAGTCCCTACTGAAGAAGAGAAAAGAAAAATTACAGCTTATGTTGTTGCACAAGCAAAAAGGACTTATGACTTAAGAAACAGGATGGTGAATCCAGAACAAGGTAAACCTGCTAGTCTTTTCATGAAAGAAAATGATGAAGCACTCAAGCGAATGAATAAGGCAACAAAGACTAAGCAAGATGGTAATTAGGGTCCTGATGTTCAAAAGAAAGAAACGGTAAAAATTCTTTCATCACAGCAATCTACCTCGTTTGATATCTCAGCTGCACTAACGCAATTAAAAGTCTCTATCCCATTGATGGAAATCATGAGGTTTCCTGAATATAGGGAAAAAACTTTGGAGATGATTTCAGGTGTCCAAGAAGGAAAGGTTAATGAACAGAAACAAGAAGTCCCAACAGGTGACAGTAATGAACAAATGGCTCCAGTTATATACTTAGGGTCCACTATAACTAAAAACCCAACACAAGTAGACCCATTTTACCTCACTTTGGTGATAAACAACAAAAGGGTAAAGAATTGCATGATTGATTCAGGAGCAGCCATAAATGTCATGCCTATTGGGGTGATGAAAGAATTAGGATTGGAAGTAGATACTACCTTTGGGAAGTGCTATGCCATGGACAATAGATCAGTCCCAGTGGTTGGTATCATGAAGGATGTAGAGTGCAGATTAGCAGCCTGTCCAGAAGCATCATATAAAACAGATATCACGGTGGTAGATGTTCCACCAAACTATGGAATGTTGTTGTCTAGACAATGGTCGAATATGATTGGTGGATATGTGTAGCTGGATTTGTCATATGCTACAATTCCAATAAATGGACAGGAAATAAAAATTGACAGGGAACCTCGGTCCACATATATCATAGAAGACATGGAAGGAATAGTGAACCAAGTATGTTTTTTACAAACTGATATGGACAACTTCCAAGTACAGTTGACAAAACCTAAATTTAAAGAGTGGATCCCCATTGAGTCATGTCTAACTGAAAAGGATGGTCAGATATGGAAAATGTTCTTTGATGGGTCTTGCAGCAAAGAAGGGAGTGGGGCTGGAATCCTTTTTATTTCACCCACAGGGGAAACTTACAAATATTTTTTCAAGTTGTTATTTGAATGTACAAATAACATTGCTGAATATGAAGCTCTACTCACTGGTCTTAACATAGCAGTCAAACATGGAATCAAATTGTTAAGTGTCTTTGGTGATTCAGAACTAATAGTCTCACAAGTAAAGGAGAGATATGCCTCGAAGCACTTAAGACTGAAACAATACAGGAATGCTGTATGGGATACCATGGAGCTTTTTGATGCTTTTCAGATAACCTGGATAGATAGATCAAAGAACATCATGGCAGATTTTTTAGCAAATATTGCACTAAAAGGTAATGATATAACGCTGACTGGGATATCTGAAGTGGAGATGAAAGTAAGACCATCTGTTCCTGACAACTTGTATAATTGGCAAGTGTTTCAAGATGATGCAGATCTGCTAAACTTTTTACAGTGTGTTGATCATTATCAGGCTCAAGCTATAAATTTTAATGACTTTGTGGAAAAAACTGAAGGTAAGGAAACTTTATTTGGACATGAAATTATACAACTAAAGTCAAATAAATTACCAAGATGCCTAGTGGCATTAGAAAGAAATTTTAATGCTCAAGATGTGATTGAAACCAAAGGGTCAGCTGTTAAAGAGAGTGATGTTGAACAAATCAACCTAGGAAATGAAGGAGCCCCTAGAAATGTTTTTATTGGAAAAAAATTAACTCCTGCTATGAGGCAACAACTGATAATGTTGCTAAAAAGATACAAACATGTGTTTGCATGGTCTTATGAAGATCTCAAAGCTTACAGGGAAGATCTCTTTCAACATGAGATACCACTTAAGCCAGAGGCTAAGCCATTTAGGCAAAAGCAGAGACCTATCAATCCTACATTGTTACCAAAAATGAGGGAAGAAATTATAAAGATGAAAGACGCAGGAATAATTGAGCCATGCAGATACTCCACATGGGTGTCTAACTTGGTACCAGTCAGGAAGAAAAATGGGGATATTAGATTATGTGTAGACTTTAGGAATTTAAACATATCATCTTTAAAGGATAACTATCCATTGCCAAATATGGATAACATGCTACAGAAGGTAACAGGGTGTGAGTTGCTATCTATGATGGATGGATTTTCAGGTTAAAATCAGGTGAAAGTTAGAGAAACTGAAAAATATAAGACAGCCTTCACAACTCCATGGGGCACTTATGTCTATGCACGAATGCCATTTGGATTGACCAATGCTGGAGCTACTTTTCAAAGGGCAATGGATGTGGCTTTTGCAGAATTGATTGATATAATCATGGTAGTATACCAAGATGATCTGACTGCGTACTCGAAGAAAGCTGATGACCACTGTGAACACCTTGAGAAGATATTTAAAAGAGCCTTAGAATATGGAATTTCCTTGAATCCCAAGAAATGTCACTTTGGTGTTGAAGAGGGAAAACTACTTGGACACATAGTATCCAAGGAGGGGGTGAGAATTGACCCTGAAAGAGTAGCAGCTATTAATGAGGTTCCCATCCCCCGAACTATCAAAGCCATTCAATCATTTTTGGGACAAATTAATTTTGTGAGAAGGTTTATTTTGAATTTTGCAGACATAGTGAAACCTATAGTAAGGATGTTAAAAAAGGAGGCCCAGATAGATTGGACTGAAGAAGCAATTGATTCCTTTGTGGCAATCAAAAGGGCAATTACCGAGGCACCAGTACTAATTTCCCTAGATTTTGGTAAACCTTTTATGATATTCTCATTTGCCTCTTGTCACACTATAGCAGCAGTATTGTTACAGAAAAATTCAGAAGGATATGAGCAGCCCATTGCATATTTTAGCAAATCTTTAAGCCCTTCAGAAGTAAAGTATGAAATAAATGAAAAGCAGGCCTATGCTCTGGTCAAAGCAGTAAAACAATTCAGACCATACTTA
This sequence comes from Cryptomeria japonica, assembly GCF_030272615.1. Taxonomy (NCBI): domain Eukaryota; kingdom Viridiplantae; phylum Streptophyta; class Pinopsida; order Cupressales; family Cupressaceae; genus Cryptomeria; species Cryptomeria japonica. Next base: position 224,086,540 of record NC_081407.1, on the reverse strand, counting down.
GTAGGGGCCGAAGTTATTGCTTATGTCCCCAATGCAGCAGTAAAAGATATCTTCAGACAAACTGAGGTCACAGGCAAAAGATGCAAATGGATCAACCAGATACAGGAATTTAACATTGAGTTGAAAATTTCACAGGTTATCAAAGGACAAGGGTTGGCCAAACTCATGACAAGAACCGAAATTGAAGAGACTGATGTAAATCAGGTTGGATGGGAGGAAGCTAACTTCAGTACTGAAAGAACAGCATGGTATACTGATATCGTATACTACCTTAAGCACTTGAAATGTCCAGAAGGCATGACTGATAATCAAAAGAGAGCTTTGAAGCTAAGATCAGCAAGATATGTGATTATCAATGGGGATTTATATTGGAAAAATAGAGATGGGATATTGTTGTTATGTCTAGATAACTACCAGGCAGACAAAGTCCTTCATGAGATGCATGATGGGGTCTGTGGTGGCCATTTCTCAGCTAAGACTACAGCACATAAAATATTGAGAGCTGGATATTATTGGCCATATGTCTTCAATGATTCCTATAGATATGTCAGAAAATGCGAAGCTTGTCAAAAGTTCTCAAGCAAAACAAAGTATCAAGGATCACTCCCGTTGAGACCAATGTTGACTGAGGAACCATTCCAATAATGGGGAATAGACTTTATAGGGGAAATATCAGAAAAATCCAGTGGAGGACACAGATGGATATTGGTTGCTACAGATTATTTTACCAAATGGGTGGAGGCGATACCTACCAAACAGGCCACTAGCAAGGTGGTGATAAAATTCTTAATGGAGAACATTATTACTAGATTTGGTGTTCCTGCAAGAATCATCTCAGATAATGGCATGTCTTTTAAATCAGAGGAATTCAATAATTTTTGTGATGAATATGGCATTAAGATATCACATTCTTCTCCTTATCACCCCCAGGGGAATGGGCAAGCTGAATCAAGCAATAAGAACATTCTGAAGATCATTAAAAGGATGTTGGGGCAGAACAAAAAGGCATGGGATTCAAAGTTGAATCTTGCATTATGGGCAGACAGGATAACTGTGAAGAAATCTACAGGAAAGTCTCCATTTGAATTAGTTTATGGCAAGAGGGCCAGAATGCCTTTGGATAATCTTCTACCTGTACATAGATTTATGATTCAAGAAGAAATAGATGTTGAAGATCCATCACAAGAAAGAATAATGCAGCTAGTAGAACTTGATGAAGTCAGGGCAGAAGCTCAGAGGCAAAATATCAGGATTCAAAATCAAATGAAGAGGTTGTATGACAAGAGGACATCAAATAGAAAATTTTGTGTAGGAGACTGGGTTTTAATGTGGAATTCCAGGAGTCAAGACAAAGGCAAGCATGGTAAATTTGAAGCCTTATGGATCGGCCCATATGTGATCATAGACAAAAAGGGGGAGGATTCTTATTTGCTTCAAAACGCGACAGGGGAGGTCCAAGAATTGCCAGTACATGGGAAGTTCTTAAAGAACTTCTTCTCCTGAAGCATTCTGCATCACCTGTACAGTAGAGTAGGATCCATTTCCATTGTAAATACCATCATATTTGCGCTAACCAGAGATTCTGGATTCTTGAAGGCATAATTCAATATGCCTCCATCCTCAGTCAGAGCCACTGTTGAGCACTATTTTTGAAAATAAAAATAAAAAAAATAATATATGTTTCCATAAGCATGAAGGCTAATGGATATTTCGGCTAGTAAACTGTATCGAGCACTGCAGGAGAAGTTTCATCGAAAGAGCGTTTTCATCGACACAGAGCATATAAAGCATTAAGCAAAGGTATTTCGGCAAAAAGTTACCTTCGATGAACGCAAGAAACCGCTTATCGATACTCCAAATTTCATCGAAAAGGTAAAAGCAAAAAGCAAAAAAGGCAAAAGGTGATTTCGAAGGAATGTCGTTACCGAAGAAACTCAAGAGACATTCATCGAAATGCAAGTTTCATCGATGAACGTGGTGTCGAACAAAAGAAAAGTTGTTTCATCGATAAAAAAGGATATCGATGAAAAGGGGATATCAATGAACACTCATAAGCCTTCACCGAAGAAAGAGGCTCATCGAAAGTATGGCATCGATGAAACTTGCGAGCGACTTATCGAAAAAGGGGTCTATTGATGAAAGAGTGATTTCGATGAGTCCTAAAAGCGGCTTCTCGACGTAAGCTTTTCACAGAAACAGTTGTATCGAAGAAAATAAGCTTTCGATGGAAAGTTTGAACACTCGGCCGAAGACAAGGGTTTCATCGATAACTTGAAATGCGCGCACTTTGAGCAAACTGTACTTCCCGCGAAAGAATTGAAGGCCCAACTGAAAAGTGTCACATCTGCAATTAAGTTTAAACACTTGAGTAGCCGTTATGGATGCAGAACATTAACTGTGCACAAGTTGCCCATACAATCACAGTTGAACTGAGTGAATTCTCGCAAGAATCAGGTCGATGCTGAGAGATTGGAAGCTGTGAAGAACTTGCAGAGACTTGCAAACGATAACCAGAAGAGTTGAGCAGTCTACCAAGTAAGTGTTGTCTCTCTTATTTACTGTAACTATGGAACCTTCGTCTTCTTCTTCTAAAAGGAGTAGGAAAGGAAAAGAGTTAAACCCTGAAGAGAAGCCCAAGAGATAGAAGAAAGAAGGGAGAGCTTTGACTCAGGACTTATTAGACCAGTGTCCATTGTCTAGTGTAAGGTCCAAAAAGATTAAAAGTGAAGAAGAAGGATTAGAGGACAGATTTGAAAATCTAGGAGACATTTGGACTGAGATAAGAGGGCATGAGTTATTTCTGTTTGGTTACAAAAGAAGGGATGCACCTGAACCCATTAGTAATCTATGGAAGAGGAACTTAGGCAAATTAGTAGTTCCAAATGTGTTTGTAGACGTAGAGTTAATGAAAGCTCTGGTAGATTGCTACAACCCGAGAACTAAAACCATATGTGATTACAGAGGGAATACATTAGTAGTGATTAATAAGTAGACGATTGATATGGTTTTTGATTTGGACTGGGAAGTAGAGGAGACTATTGATATGAAGAAACTTTCACAGGAATTCTTTAGTTTGGAAAATATCTACAGGACTTGGAGGCTACCTGTCCACAGGCCAAAAGTGGGTGGGTCATTTGTTCAGTTTGGCAAAAATGACAAGGTGCCATTTGATGTCAACCAGTTCCATCCATATTTCAAATATACGTATTATGCTGCAGCCCAAGTACTAGGCCTAGAAGCTCATCCACTCATGGATATTGGGGTTATGGTTTTGTGTGCTGATATTCAATCAAAAGACCCTAGGTCATTTGATTTTGCTACTTATGTTGCGGATGCCTTGAATCATGGGCTGGAAAAATTGAAAGGAGACCTTGTGAATGTTCACTTTTCATTATACTCCATGCTAATGCATATTCTTCTCTATTGTGGACAAGACATTAACTTTTGGCCAGATGAGTTCAGCATTAGGTCTTATGATAAGAATGGTCTGAAGAAGCCGGTTCAGTTGTGGGTATCAGCATGGGACCAGAGGTTTATAAACAACCAATATTGGCATTTTCAAGAATACTTTGTGAAACCTCTCAGTGCAGCTTTTGGACAACACAGGGATTATACTTTGTCCCCTGAAATCAAGAGGTTCCTCAGGCCAAAGGATTTCTCTCCAGAGTCACAGATTGAACATAATTGGGGTGATTGGTATTGCCATGATAATCACATAGAGATAAGGGTATTTGGATATGAAGGGCAACCCCACATGCTTCCAATTACGGTGCCAAACAGAGTGGCTAGCTTGGAGATTATAAGGCAATTGTCTATTGCCAGTGCTAAACATTTAACTGATTTTGGAAAACAATCTATTGTTCCAGGTTTATTAGTTTTCTCTGATTTTATTGTCAAAAGTTCAAAGAGTTATCATTTATTACAGAATAAATTAAATTACTATGGCATGACTCTGGGTGAGCCTAGGGAGAATTTTGATCCCGAAGGATATATAAGAGCTACCAGAGCCTCGCAGAAACTCAAAGTTGGGATACATATGGCCAAAATGCCAGATGACCTAATTAAGAACCTTGAGCGAGAGGAAGCCAAAGCTTTAAAAGGAAAGAGTGAGTTAGTCTGGGAGGCCTACAAATGGAAAAGGGCAAGGGGAATGATAGATGGAGACGTAATTGGAAATATCCAAGATCCTCTGGAAGTAGCTAAAAGGCTGCTTCAACATGAAGCTGAAATTATGCACAGAGTTCCTTCACAATTCCTTCACTTCATTAATACTGAGAAGGACAGTCAGCCCCTAGCTCACATGTCACCGAAATCAACCGCCAGTAGTATCCCACCTGATTCTCCTAGAGAGGATTATCCTCCTGGTTTAGAAACAGAAATGAACATGGACACAGGAGAAATCAACATCAAGGATGTTGTTGACATAAGAATGACTGAGCATGAGGACTTCGTTGCTGATGATGGATTCGCCTCCTCTAGGGAATTCCTTTCATTTTTATATCAATACAAAGGGGCTCATGTCAAACGAAGCATGGCTGGGAAACTAGAGGAGGAACGGATGAAGAGATTACAGGATGAAATTGATGTCCTCATGAAAGACATGACTCCTGAAAAGGGGAGGAAATTACTAAAAGAGGCTGGTGTGATCATCTTCTCTGGTTGGGACATTAACTCAGCACTCTTATTTGATGGCTTTTTGAAAAGACAAGATTTGAATCAACAGGTATTGCCCCAGGAGGTAGATAAACTGTTCTTAGGCTCTGGATATGATCCAGACAAAAAAGCTCTCCTACAGTGGGCACTATATCCAAAGGGGAAGAGGCCAATCATTGTGGATATAGAAGAAACCTTTGGGCATCTCATGGTTCATCAGGTTGGAAAGACCGATCCTAGGGTCACTGCAAAGCTCAACCTGGATGTTGCAAGATTGAACTTGGACCAGACAGAGTTTTTGGTCAGAGAGAACGTTACATACAAGGGATTATATGAAAAATCCAAGGAGGAAAATCAGAAGCTGCAAGCAAAGGTATTGCAATTAGAGACGGGGACTCCTATCAGCGAATACACCTCATACCCCGTAGGACGCAGCTTGGATGACGTCTCTGATGCTCTGTACTAGAAGTATCAGGCAGAAAAGGCCAATAAACGCGCAGACAATGTCCAACAAAAGATGGACAAATTGGTCAACGACATTGTAGGACATCGGTTTAACACCATGCTCTTACAGGTTGAACCGTATTGGACAGTTTACAATGGAACGATAAAAGCGCTAACAGAGCATGAACGGTTAAGAGCACGATTGTAGGGAGTGCTAAGCAATGTTGATACCATGACACCAGAAGAAAAGATTGAGGGCAATGCGTATATGGACAATCATGTCAAACTCGAAGATATGCTGAGAAGAGATTTAAAAGAATTAGATGATGAAAAACCCGTTGGAATGCCCTCCGTCTACAAGGAAGGAGAAGTAATAACCTTGGAGGATTTGCGAAAAGAACTTATCAGCGTCAAGGATTGGGCCTTGTCAGAAATTGATCGGAGCAAGGATATGGCCCCTACCGTCAACCAGATAATATTCAAGTACCTGACGCTGGGGGATGAATTGAAAAGGCAAACGCCTCGAATCAAAACATTTAAAGACGATGATTACATTCATCATTTGGGGGTTTTGAATCTCTTTTTACTTAAGTTTAGAAATGTTCAAGTTAATGATTAATTTTGTTAAGGGTCGTGTCTCTTCGTGAAGAGCTTTCATCCTCATATATATATGAGAATGATTTTTGTAATGTAAGGGGGATTAGAGAGGATTAAGAGCGAAACAACAACAGCCTGTAAGTCTTCTGTGTACAAACTATAATGGAATACAAATCTTGATCTACTGTTTCCCTGCATATGTGTTGTGGATTATTTCATTTTCTTTTGGCAATCGTCTGTGATATTGTCTGATAAAGATAAGGTTACTCATGTTCTTAAGATCAGATTTATGCTTTATGTTATAATGTTGCAACAGAAGTTTTGCTTGCGGATTGTAATTGTTCCTTGCAAAGCTTAATTGACTGGTCCCTTAAGGGTAGGGTTAAATTCACTCAATCAGCACATAATATAAGCATTCATTTGGTTTTAAAAATAAATAGTAACTGACAGGTTCATAAGGGATGAATTAAAAAACTGTCTCACAGATTCGCACTATAAGTCCTGAAGAAAATTGTAATGACTCTATAACCCAAACAGTGAAGAAGGCACTGGCTAAAATCTCAAGTTATACTCATCATTTCTTTCATAATTAGTTATTTTGACAGCTATAGAAGTAATTAAGAAACACAAAGCAAACAATTATCATAACAACAATCTTGAACTCGTCTGCTATATCTCCATTCAAGGAACTCATGCCATTTCAAGATCAGGAGATATCAGATTAGGATAACATATCTGCTATAAAAAGCACTGTTTATTGGAGACATTCAGTGAATAGGTATACCCGCCTAGGTCCTGCAGAGCCTAAAGTGAGAGAGTAAGCAACCAAACAGGTTCACTCTACATGTTGGCCAAGTCAATTGGAGGGTTTGACCATAGGGACTGGCATTTCCTTAGAACCTATCCAATCTGTTGATTTCAGACCCAACAGGTCCAACGCATCGAGTTTTTTTAGAATATCCATCCTTGATTGGACTATTTCACACAACTCACAATGAATCAAATTAACCAAAATTTCCTGACCTTCTTCGGAGGTTAAGTAATCTAGAGACACTCTTAACTTTAGCAGCTCTTATGCCCATGCTAGAGGAAATGAGGAATATTATGAAGGCTTCCCATAAAAGAGCTTTATTTATTGCAGAATATGGTACGCTATGTAAGATGACATGCATGACCCTTGACAATCTCTATCAAAATCAACCAACAGTATCTGATGAAAAATTTGTTAAGTGGCAGACACTCACAGATTTGAACGATCTTGATAACTTTTTACAAATGAGTGTAGACGAGGAGGTATGTGCCAATGTACATGGAGTTGAGATACCAATGCACTTCTATGCCATGGTCCACCCTGAGGAACTAGGAAAATGCCCCAAGAAACAACTAGCAAGAGTTACAAAGGAAGATTTCGACAAGATTGTTGAGACTGTAACTACTTCTGTGAAGAAATTTTCTTATAATATTTCCTCAAAAATTAGAAGCAGATTACCTCCTAACAACATACTCAAAGCCATGTCTATCATGTTTCCTCATTATTGGAGCCTCAATAGTGCAACTGATTTTTGAAGTAAGCTACTGACTTTGATTAAACAATTTTTCATATTCAGAGAATTGAATGGAGTAACTATAAATAGAATATTAGACAAAACTCATCTTTGAGACAAATAATCTCATTTTACATACACTATGAGAGAACAATATGGCAAAATGGGGAACCCCCTCAAAGAGGGATCAGTAACAAGGCTTTGGAAATATAAAGCTGAGAACGCAGCGTTGTGTGATTCAATGCCAGAATATATGAAGCTTGTTGATTTATGTATTACCATGATATTGGGTTCGATGGAAGATGAGAGAGTTTTCAGTGTTTTAGGGTCCCTAAAATCAAAGTTAAGAAACAAACTAGACAAAAATTTGGAAAACTGCTCGAGGCTCTATACATCTAGGTATGTTGTCCACACTTTTCCTTACGATAGGGCACTGCAGATCTGGAGGACCGAATGTGAAAGAAGAGGTTTGGGCCACACTTCAAACCAAAGTCGCAGTGGAATTATTGACTCATGTATTGGACCTCCTGGTAGCATTGAGATGCAGTTCAACAAAGGTATGCAGACTCAGAGTGAAGAAACCACAGACAAGAATCAAGAACGCTCCAAATTTGATGAGAATGAATGGAAAATGTAAGAGATTGGTATTTGTTAATCTTATTACTGTATCTCATCACTCATATTAAAAAAGCATAGTACCTTTTGCAATTAGAACTTAATATTGATATGTAATTGTATTTTTCAACTTTCTATTTCCAGATTTAAAATAGTATAATAAAATACCCTAATGTGTTTATTGATACAAAGATGTTTATTGTTTATTTAGACATGTTTGAGAACTTAAATTTTCATTAATTCTTTCAAAATATAGCCATATGATGCAATTCATTCAATAGTTATACACCAATCTATGTGATTCTCCATGCAAAAGTCAATACAAAGTTTCAAAACCCTTTGCAAATGACCCTAAATTCCCTTTTATAGAAACAAGGGAGCAACAACAGCTTCAGGTTTGAATTGCAATGAGTGAAGACTCAACATCAAAATCACAAACATAGTACATAATTTAACAACTGCTACATGTCTGATGTCTCCTATTCAAAAAACAAAGTTCAAAATTAAATATTAAATCATGCCATGAAAAATTAAATATATCTAATAGCAGTGCCCAAAACCTAGTAATTAGAAATAGAGAAATGCAGAAATGTTAAAGCATGGGAGAATTTGAGAATACAAATTTACAGGATGAAGTTTTGCGCTATGCACCATAGATTCATAGGCTGGATTAGCAATTTAGCAATAGCGAGTGCTGGTTTTTTCCTATTCATAAAATAGAATTATTTCAATCGATGTCAAATTCCAAATAGAAAAAACATAAAACCTTGAAATTAAGAGTAAAAGAAGAAAATTGTGCAATACATACTATGATTCTTAAGATTTTTGTGCCAGGTTTTGTAGGGTGCTCCACTCTTTATCTGATGGAAGTTCAATATTCTGTAAAGTATGGAAAGTCAACTACAACTTTGTCAGCATTCCATATTTAGAAGAGTAACTTGACATCACTGTTTCACCTAATACCAAATTCAAAGTTGTAAATGGTTGGATGAATTCCAAAAAGCTTTGGGGAGTTGTGTCCTTAGGAAGCAAGTCTAAATACGACTTCATTTTTATCTCCATGCTTTTTTTATAAGCCTCTTTTCCAATGAATTTATTTGATGGGTCAATAGTCTTAGGCAAACCAAGTTTAATCAAATTAGTTTTCTTTTCTTGAAGCTTCAATATCTTTTTGCCACATTTATCCATAACTTTTGATGTTTCCCTTAGTTTCTAGCATTTTTTAATGATAGATGATGTCTTACCTCTGGCATTAAAGTGACCCTTAATTCCCTTGGATGCCAAGTAGCTCTCACTAGTACTGTAGACTACTTGCAGAATCTATTTTACCATATCCTCTTTTGAATAAACATGTATGCTCTTCTCAAAGTGCCCTTTGATTTTTCATATAAATTACTCTTAGACTTTCATTCAATTCAAACCATTCACACAAATTATCACTTCACTGCATTATTTTCTGCCAAATGTTTTCTTGTATATACTTCATTGTATTTTTCATATTATCTTTCAATCTATCCTCCAAAGTTTTAATTTTATCATTTGCATTGTGCAGGTTTTCTTTCATTTGTGCATATTTTTTTCTTTATTCCTCTATTTCTTCTTGCAATTGTTTTTCTTTTTCCTTCTCATGATCCAATAGGTCCTGCGTTTTTCTTATTTCGCAGCAGCAAACTCATAACTTTTGTATGATTTTTAAAAATTGGCTCTTTCCTCATCAATTTTTTTACTGTTTTTAGCGAGTTTTTCTCTCAGGTTCTTCAATTTTGCATCCATCTTCTCCTTCTCTGCAACTTCTACTACAGAGCCCAAATTTTTAATTATTTTTTGTAAATCATTGCACTTTTTATCTTCTTCTTTCCTCTTTGATTTTTCAAAGGCTAGGTTTTCCTGTAACTTTTCATAGGCCAGGTCTGCCTATAACTTTTAGCAGTGAAGTGTAGACCACTTCATTAGTCCTTTTTGACAAACTAATTTTGTCCACATTATGTACTTTGGAAAAATCCATTTGGAGGGTGCTAAATTGAAATTCAGAGAAATCTATCTGACTGTGTGGTGGATTTTTATCTTTAGTTGGGAGCATAACAATCATGAACTCCATCATATCTCTATGTGGGTCATTTGTTGGAAATACCCTGTTCTTTGCAGTTTGTTCATCTACAACTTCAATCAGGGCAACCCTATGAAATGGTCTCTTTTTTTCTTTATTTGCATTTGTTGCATGTTCAAAATTTTCATAGTAATCACGAAATTGAAAATTTGGGCTTGCTGAAGCAATTGAATGTTTGAAAGGTGACATAGGAATAATAGAGGCTCTAGTTCCACTTATGCCTATGGTTTTAACTAATCCATTACTAGGATTACAAACAACCTTTCCTAATCCTGTCCCACTGACACTTTCATGTGTAGCTTTCATAATCTTTTGAGGTGTATGATCTGAAGCTGCAAATGATTGATTTGTAGTGTCAGTGGAACTTGATATAGGATTCTCAATAGTATGAGATTGAGTATCTACCACTAGTGGCCTCTTGCAAGAGATATTTTGTTGTAGCATTTTTCCAACACCAAGACAACTAGTATCAATAGTAGCAGCCATGACAACCCCACTAATCACAGTGACACTTGACTAAACAATAATAGGAATACTATCCCCAGATTCCCCACCTGTGGCAGTGGCACATTATTCACCACGAATGGAAATACTATGATGTGGTGGTGGTTGTGGATTTGAACCTGAAACAAATATAGGTGGACCTTGAGGGTAATGAGTAATACCTATCCATGATGAATCTGAAGAATCAAGTCAAGTGACTGGTTTAACAGGAGATTTTGATTTTGAATCTGATGGAAGTTGTACCTGAAGTGGATACCAAATGCCCTCTCCTCTGGGACCTAGGCCACCACCTTTAAAACCCATTTTTTCCACAATGCTTGACCCTTTGTTATATTTTTCTTTCATGGAATCATTGACTCCACCTAATATTTTAGGGACTGTAGTAGTTGTTAGAGTGGGCTAAACCTAATAATAATCATCATCTTTACTCTTGTAAAATGTTGTTGTGGGATGCTCCATATTCCATAATTTGATAAAATTTTCATCCTCATTGATGGTCTCAAATTCTGCACTGGTCTTTGGTTCACCGGGATTCTTCCGCATAGTCCAAATATTATTTATTTTGGTTTGAGTCCAAAAACACTCTTTACATTCTTGTAGAATTGATTTGGGAATAGATTTGTTAGATGGATTAGCATTTTTTTGGTAGAAATTGTAGGACCTCCTATTTTGGATGTCCTAGCCCTCCTCTATTTTCCTCTGTGTGTTTAATGCCATAATTTGTGATGAAATTTATTCTATTAAAATGTTATTGTCAGGCTGCAATTTTCTCCATCTCTTTTTCTACCTCATCCTAGGAGTCCATGTTTCTAATCTTTTCTAGTAATGGTTTACTTTCATGTTGAAATAACGTTGAAGAGTTCCCATTTTTCTTAAGCCTTGCTTGAACTACACCAATTGGATCATACTGCCAGAGAACCTCATCACCAAAGTTTTAACTATCAAAAAATCATGGGCCACATTGAATTCTTTTCTCTCAAATGTGAACCCTCCACATGAGAAAGGCAAGGAAGGAAATATGCTCTTCTTTTGATGACCATGGAATTTCCTATCTGTGTTCTCCAATTGTCATACATATTCCAATTCAAATACCCTCTCTGTCACATGTATTGGAAGTCTGTATGGTTTCATTGTCGATCCGTAAAACCTTAACACAATGAATTCGTCCATGAAGAACCAGTCAGCCAATTCTATTTGACATCCATGTTGAATACAATCTCTACAAGACATAGGAAACCTAGGGATTGGAGGCTTGTAATTTCATTATATATTGGTGCCAAAAAGAAGTCTACAAAATGGTTGTAGTTCTTTAAGTTATCATGCATCCTTATCTTTGGTGTACATTCATATATTGGACACTTTGTTCTGTTTCGAGTCTTCTCATCAATCTTATAGTTCACAATTTGAAGATTGTTCGTCTCGAATATTGTATGATACTTGGATAGAAGGAGATAGCATAAGTAGGATGAGAACATAAATATCTTACAGGAACTATTTTTGATCATTAGTAATTGTTTTTGCATGGATTGAACAATGTGCTCAACAAAATTATATCTTACTGGCTGACCTACACAATGGATATTATAAATCATTCCAAGAAGGCTTGCACCCACTTCCCTCTCATTTTTAAATCCCAGGTAAAATGACAACAAGGAAATAGTATCCCCAACCCATGGAAAAAAATTGTTAGAATCATAACGAGGCTTATGATTCTGATCCAATAGAATACCACTCTTTATTAGAGCTTTGATAAATGAATCTCTGCAACTTGGATTGAGACTCTCATAAGTATCTTCCATCTTTCCTAGGTCAATTTGCACATTTGAGTTTTGTGCTTTAAACACTAGTTTCAACAAACGAGCAAATTCTCCCTCGTTTATGGATAGAATTTTCTCTTTTGTATTTTTATTGACAATTGCTTTTTTATCTCCATCATAATTTTTGGTGCAGACCATGACAAAATCAGGGCAAGAGAATACTTTAGGTAACACCATGCTTCCCAATCCAACATCCCACAATGTGATTTTATTTGTTCTTTGTTTTAACATTGGGTTGAAAATAGTAAATTTTGCCATGGACACATTTGCCACCTTACTAGAAAATGCATGTCTAATATCTATGATATGCTTTTCACCATGGATAGCAGGGTCATAAATATCATGGTATTCATCAGCGAAACCTGGTGTTTTAACAAGTTCGGTTAGGTATATTTTTTTTTCACTTGGCTTCTTGTTGAAGTACTACTTCCTATTTTTCCCATCGCTGTTATTGGTAATAATTGAAAATAATGCTACATAAAAACCTGAAAATGCTAGCCCTTAAATTGGACCACGAGATTAAAAAAAGCAAAAAAGGTGGGATATAGGTGTTCTAGATTTTACCCAAAATTTCTATTTCACTAGATTGGCGCAGACAGTCTCTATTGCAACTTGCATTCCTTAATCTAGTAGTTGTTTCTGAATATCCCTCAATTTACTGGTTTGTCGATGAAATGAAATACGATTATGATTTATGAGTCTCTTATTTTGAAAACTCTGAAAAGTACAAAAGTAATACCTAAAGGGAAAAATATCTAGAATCATGTTGTAATTTTATTAATTATTATTAATATCTATTCAATGCTGAAAGACAAAACATTCATTACTTGAACTTCAATCTAAATTCTAAGGACGTTAAATGTAAAATGTTCAATTTCGGGTGAAGTTCTCATAAATGTCTTCACTTCCCACATTCTAGCCAAAATCCACCCTAAGTCATTGCTCATCCAACGGATGATGGTTCTTGTTATCAGATGTCGTGGGTCCCATGAGTTTTACCATTTTTTAGGCACGTCACCACACTCGAGTCACTTTTTGGGACTATTTTTTAAGTCTTTTTACTCATTTGAAACTTCGACCCGAAAAAATGCTTTATAGACTTAATTATATTTAATTAAATTTAAAAAGTTTAATTTCAGGTGAAGTTCTCACAAATGTGTTCACTTCCCACATCCAGGCCGAAATCCACCCTCAGTCATTGATCTTTTCTCATCCAACGGATGATGGTACCCGTTGTCAGATGTCATGGGTCCCATGACTTTTGCCATTTTTAGGCACGTCACCACACTCGAGTCACTTTTCAAAACTATTATTTAAATTTTAAGTCTATTTAATCATTTTAAACTTCTCCCCGAAAATGAGCTTTATAGACAATTATTTTTAATTAAATTCTGGGTGAAGTTCTCACAAATATGTTCACTTGACACATCTAGGCCGAAATCCACCCTAAGCCATTAATATTTTCTCATCCAATAGATGATGATACCTATTGTCAGATGTCGTGGTTCCCATGACTTTTGCCATTTTTCGGGCACGTCACCACACTTGAATCACTTTTCGGGACTATTAATTAAATTTGAAGTATGTTTAATCATTTTAAACTTCCACCTAAAAAAGAGCTTTATAGACAATTATATTTAATTAAATTAAGTTCTCACAAATATGTTCACTTCCCACATCTAGGTCGAAATCCACCCTAAGTCGTTGATCTTTGCTCATCCAACGGACGATGGTACCTATTGTCAGATGTTGTGGGTCCCGTGACTTTTGTCACTTTTTGGGCACGTCACCACACTCCAGTCACTTTTCGGTACTATTTTTTATGTCTGTTTAGTCATTTTAAACTTCCGTCCGAAAAAAGGCTTTATAAACTTAATTATATTTAATTAAATTTAAAACATTCAATTTTGGGCGAAGTTCTCACAAATATGTTCACTTCCCACATTCGGACTGAAATCCATCCTAAGTCATTTATCTTTGCTCGTCCAACGGATGATGGCACTTGTTATTGGATGTCGTGGGTCCCTTAATAAAAGTTATTTAAAGATGTGCAATAGTTTCAGATAACTTAGTAACTATTAAATATAGTGTTAATATTATTTGTAAAAATATGAAATTGAAAAATAGTATAGAACATGAAACTTAGTTTCTAGAATTAAAAAATAACTAAATAAAAATCTAAATTTTGATATACAATTTGAAAGGTGAAAGTTTAATATAAAAAATAAAACATTCAATATTAAATCTTAAATGTTAATTTAAAGTTTAACAAAATTCTTTAAAAATATGTTTATGATATATAATTTTAAAAAACAGTTTAAAATAAAATACAGTTTAGTGGCTTGCCCACTTTTATCAAAAAAAATAAAAAATAGTTTAGTATATATATATATATAAGTTTAACATAAATTTAGTGTAATATAAATTTTAATTTAATTTAATTTAATAAATAAATAAAGACTAAAAATATATATAAAAGTTCAACATAAATTTAGTTTAAAATTAATATAAATTCTAATTTAATATAGTTTTAATTTAATTTAGTTCAAATTAATTTAATAAACAAATAAAGACTATTAAAAAATTATATGATTGTATTTACAATAAATTTTATACTGTGAGCCTCTATGAAAAATCCACCCTGAGCCGTCGATGTAATTGAGTCTAATCTTGTTCTCAACTTCTCTAATTGAGTTTAGAATCTTGAATTTTCTTCTAATGACATTGGCCTTGAGTCTAATAATGTGGTGAATCTTATTGATAAACCTACACCTCCTAAGGACCTATGCAATATGTATTACCTTTGAATTTGATCCTAGTGACTTTACAATTGCATGAAGTAACATATTGATATGATAAATATGATTTAGTGGTTAATATCTTTGATGGTTTTTCCTATCCTACTATAGGTTCTATTACTCTTCCAAGTTCTCGTTAAGGTTGGTACTAAGTTCTTAGATGTCATTTTTGCTATCATTACTAAATCCTATATTAGATCAATTTTCTATGAAGTTGGGACATCCTTGCCCTAGGTTTCTTCCATGAAAGCGATCCCATCTACCCTTCATAAATCTCTTAAATTTCTTCATTAGGCAGTATATGTAATTAAGAAAGCTTTATTGGGGTCTGCAAATTAGTTGTACATTATCATTTAAATGAATCTAATCCCCCTTGTCCTTTGAGACATGAGCTAGTATCGATCAACATTTATGCTACATTGAGTATACTTGGTGAAATAAGTTTTACATTGAATCGAACTGTACAAAGTTTAAGTCCATGAACTTTACATTTCTAGATAATTATCTTGTAGCATTCTTATTGTGTTGGCAAATGAATGTGAAACCCTTTCTTTCTTTTTGGTAAAAAGTGTGTTTCTTTGTGAGTTATTTGCATTAAAAATTTATTTGATATCATATGAGGAGTTGCACTCTTATGCAGAGGGTAAACCGATACTCAGTTCACCCAACTATTGGTTTCTTTTTCTTTTCATCAAGGGTGTGCACGATTCATCATTAAAAATATTAAAGGAAAGGCAAATCTGTTAACCAATATTAGTATTAGTAGGAAAGTTAGGTAAATTACAATGGAATACTTACTTTTTTTTAACAAACATTTTATCATTTAACTACTCTTTAATGTGTATTACCAATCATCCAATGACATATGAATCATGAGTAATATGTAAAGTGGGTTTATTTCCATGAGAATGTAATGAATTCAAAAATACATGTGGACCAAACAAGATAAATCAAAAACATTTTAAATATTTACCATTTAGACGATGCCAAAATTGACTAATCAATATGATATTACCACCTAAGTACACATGATTACTGTAATGCCCATGAATTGGTGGGATATCACTTGACATATATCTAAATATTAGATCAAGTGCTAGTCATAAAAATTATCAAACAAGAAAACAAACACATCATAGTTATATTAACTTGGAAATTTAGGAAACAAGGTTATAATATAATATAATTTAAGTGAATTTTGAATTAAAAACTCTTGTCAAGATCTCTATACCTAGAGAATATGAGTAAACATAATTAACAAAAATAAAAACCCATACGTAGAAACACTACCATTCATAGGGAAATCTTTATTCTCGAAGAGAAAAATATCATAGGATCAAACAATTGTATATCATAGAAATTATTTTTTCATCTAGTTGGCACATTTTCTAATTTGAAGAGGATGATTCTCCAAATTCTCATTCGCTACAATTTATTTTTATCACATGATCATGAGTAATATTTCCATATGCAATACATATGTTTGAAACACATGTGCCTAACATTTTTATTTAAACATGTAGTTGTGGTGACTCATAAATGGAGAGTAAATATTTTTTAAAACTAACTTGAAAATATTAATCTAAAATAGAATAGAATGAGTATTTTTGAATCAAGATAAGATTGGAAGGACCTCCAACCAATTACATAGATAAGATACCAAAAAATTACCCAAAACAAATCAATGCTATTACTATATAGTCACCGAATAAGTCCTTATAGACTATGAAGCAGTAGGAGAACAATAAGAAAGAAGATAATAAAATTAAAAAAAGCACCAAAATATTTTAAACTGGGATACCAAGTTCAATGGATGCTTTTGGATAAGTTTGTCTAGAAGATAAAGACAAAATTGAAATTCAGCTCAACATATCATCTGCAGACTGGTGGATAAATGGATGTGTGAGGTAGGAATTAAGTAAAAGTGTCATAACATCAAATTAAGCCTACCACAAAGCCTAAAATGGTATTAAATCAACCCCTAAAACATTAAATAAAGAAATGAAGATGAAATACTAAGACTAAAATGTAAACCAAAGCATGTATTCCCTTCATTTCTCCTCCATTGTTCTTCTTTCTCCTTCAAATGGTTGTGGATCTCACCTAAAAAATGCAAGTGTGATTGCAATAAAACTAGATGACAAAAGAAAGCAAAATCAATAGCGTAAGGATACTAGAAGAATGGTTGTTTAAAATGATTGAAAAAGTAAATCAATTTATAGAGAAAATTATATCCAAAATGACATGAGAAAATCAAGGCAAATGGAAGAGCCAAATTGATTCAAAACTAGCATAATTGATATGACTTATTGATATGACAAATTGACATGACAAATTTATATGACAAATATCTATGTCAATTTTGTGAGAAATTGAGAGAAAATTATGCTCATTGATTTTGACAAATTAGCCACAAAAATAGCTTCATGATTTATGACTTATTTGAGCACAAAAAGTGGAGAGAAAATAGAGGAGAAAATTAGGAGAGAAAAAGGTTGGAGAAATTATAGGAAATAGGAAGCATGAAATTAGGGACGAAAAATTATGACAAAATTAGGAGAAAATTTAGGGAGATAAATGTGGGAATATTCAATAACTTTTTATTTATTAATTGGCCCACAAAAGGCAAATCACCTAGTTAAATAAAATATTTAATTGTGACACAAGAGGTAGGGTAAATGAATAAATTCATTTATCCTAAGGAGGATGTTAGAAATGATTAATAATTAAACAATTATTAAACCCTATAAAGGAGAAAAGGAATGAAATACGTGAAAACAATGCCATGACGCGATTAGTGTGATAAATGAATAATGACGATCATGATGAAGAAGATAATTGACAAGGACCAAAAGTTGATTAAACTGATAATAACAAAGACCAATGATAAATTGATCAAAATTGACAAGATTGATTTGAAAAAGGATCATTGTTAAAGGATCAATGATTAATTGATCAAGATTGACAAAAATTGATGGTTGATTGAGACCAATGACAAATCAACCAAATATTGACAAGAGTTGATTTGATAAAAATTGATAAGGATTGATGGTGATGATTAATAATTATGAAAATTGATTGATTGATAATTGATAGGGATCAATGAAGAATCGATCAAGATTGATAGAAATTGATAATGATTGAAAACAATCCTAATTGACATTGATTAGAATTAAAATGATATTTGATTAATTGATTGATAATTGATTGAAAGAAGATTGATATTGAAAATGATTGAAAACAATCCTAATTGGCATTGATTAGAGTTAAAATGATATTTGATTAACATTAGAATTTGATCATGATTATGAAATGAAAATTGAGATTGACATCGAGAAGACCTAATTCAAATTTGAGAAAATAGGATCGAATAGGAAAAGAATGCAAAAGAATGACACAATGTTAATAGATGATAAAGATCAGATGTGTAACATAGAAAAATTTCTAGTAAGTGCAAAATTGTAAAAGAAGCTGATGCGAACATGTTAAGGTATGACATTGCAAGTGTTGGCCATTTTTAGATGCCTAAATTTTTCCCCTCTTTGAGATAGTATGATTCTGAGTGTTGTTTCAAAGAACAATCAAGAAATGTGCCCCATACAATAACAAGGTATAGGTATAGGTCAATGTAGATGTTATTTCAATCATTGCTTGAATATGTTCTTGCTCTGCCTTTATCTCTTCCATAGTCAATGGATAGGTGCTCGGTGTGACAAAATCATTCTCCAAATAGTATACAACATATTCTCCAACTCCTGATAGATGTAGCTTCATCCTTTTCTACCATGTAGAGAAACTTGACTTGTTCAGCTTCGGTGCATCCATCTTATACATCTTTGGATCTTTAACTCAAGTGCCTTTAAACTTTCCTTCCGGAGTCCAAAGCTCTGATACCAATTGACAGTTCTGATACTTAATATAAGTACATATCCAATAGCCAACAAGATGAGAGGGGGGGGAGGGGGTGAATCATACAAACTTAATCATCCATAAAAACATCAGATGCAACCTCGGTAACATATATTTTAGTAATAAAACCAAAACTGTCAAACATGCAAACTCAAAAGCATATAAACATCATAAACCTCATAACACCAGATTTAACGTGGAAACCCAAATAGGAAAAAACCACTGTGGGATTTCGGACCCACTAAGAAATATACTCTTCTAGAGTATGCTCAGTTAAAAGAAAATCCTGTTAAAGATTACAAACACATTGCTAGATGTGACCCAATTAATCGACTTCCCTCAAATCTGTTAGGATCTTCACCTTATTAGAAGTGACCTTGTTAGAGGATTTCAAACACTCAATCAGAATGTCACCTTGCTAGAGGGTTTTACAAATAAGACTGTTAAGTCCACTCGATTAAGAGATTTTCTGTCACTTTCACAAAATAACAGTAATAAAATCTATCTGCAACTTCACATCTAAAATACTAAAGCAGATTCCTATTTGTTCAATACAATCTAGACATAGAACTAATCTTGTCTATCTACTGGGCTTCTATACTCTATTATTCTAATAGGTCTTCAAGCTTTTGTGCTCAGTAGTCACTATGTAGCATCCATGTGCATACACTTGCCTGCATACATTGTTTATCAACAGTTTCCTATTTATAAACAATTAGATAATCACTTAATCTCCTTGATCACATTTCCCATGATCAATCATAGCCATCAGATCTTTGATCTTGTCTAGGTTCAATGCATCTTTCGATCTGAAAACATTTTACCCCGCCTAGGAACTTGCATATTAGTCTTGGAACTTGTGCTAGGGTATTGTGGTTCAATCTGAGTTGTAGATCTTCATGCTGACTTTCATTTGCCTTAGACTCATTAACAAACTTCATTCACGGCTCACCAATCATTTAATCAGTTCCAGCTCATTAGCTTCCTTCATTAAATAACGCATGTAAACATTTAATGGATTATGTTATAGCTCGGTTACAACTCAGTAACAACTCGGTGAATACTAAACTTCACTCGGTAGACATTCTGCCTCCATTAACCGATAGCGATAACCTTAGGGTTTACCAACTAGGTTCCTTAGGGTTTACTGACTAGGTTCTTTGCTTGATAACATAGTATAGTATTAACCTTTACATTTTACAACATATGTATGATGTTAAAACAATCTAGAACATCATGATCTCATCATTGTTTGACTCGGTACTAGTTTCCCATTGAATACATTATTCATCCCCTTATTCATCATATTCTTTCCTATGTCTTTTACCGACATCTTTATACTCTTTAAATCATACTTCTCAAGATATGGAAACATCATACTGAATTAGAAAATCAATTTCTTGACATTAATGACAAAATAATAATATCAAGATCGTAAACATCCTTAATCAGTTATATCCATAATCATCAACAACCTTCTCAATATCCTTATGAAATGCCAACAATCTTTCATTGTCTGTTATAATGCAATATTGCCAACAATCTCCCCCTTTGGCATTGATGGCAAAACCAATTGATTTGACCTTAAAAGATTCAGATTGTTGTGATTCTGAAATGCTGAAATGCTCTCCCCCATACATTAGAATTTTCCTATTTCCTTCAGTCTTCTTTCCAATCTATAGTCTTCTCATTAGTCTTCCCTGATATTAGTCTTCTCCCCCTTTGACAACAATTCCAAAAAGTAAAGAACTAAAACATAATTACTTTCTTTATGAAGTGATTTCCTGCTGTTGTGTATCAACTGAGTCTCGGTCAGAGCATTTTGTCTTCAATTCCTGTTCCCTTTAATATTCCTCTAATAATTCCTATACACCTTTAGAAAACATCCTAAAGTGTATAAATCAGCATCAACTCCCAAAAGATATTCGATAGAGTCATTGGATTGATGCTTTCACCAAACTCGGTCAGTGAGTAGAAGATAGGGGTAGGACCCCTAACTTACTTCTGAGATATTCAAAAGTGTCCCTTGGTAGTGGCTTGGTGAAGATATCTACTATTTGTTCCTTTGTGCTAACATACTCCAACACCACTTTCTTTTCTTGAGCTTCTTCTCTAAGATAATGATATTTGATAGAGATATGCTTTGTCTTAGAGTGCATAACAGGATTCTTTGAAATATTAATGGAACTAGTATTGTCACAGAATATAGTTATTGGCTCGGTAACTTTCTCATTTATACCTTCTAATAGTTGTTTGATCCATGCAATGTTGGTACAATTCAATGCTGCAGCAATGTATTCAGCTTATGTTGTTGACTGTGAAACACATCCTTGTTTCTTGCTAAACCAACTCACTAGTCTTTCTCCTAAAAAGAAAGCTCCTCCACTTGTGCTTTTTCTGTCATCAATGTTGCCTGCCCAATCAGCATCAGTATAAACTTTTAAATCAAAATCATTTCCTTTCTGATATACTAAGCCATAATCCTTAGTGCCTTTCAAGTATCTAAAAATTCTTTTGATTGTTGTCATGTGTGTTTCCTTAGGATCTGCAGAGAATCTTGCAACTATACCTACTACATGTACTATATCTGGTCTGCTGTGAACAACATATTGTAGTTTTCCAATCATGGATCGGTAAAGTGTCTCATCAACAGATGCAGATTCATCATTCTTTGACAATTTACAATTGGTAATCATAGGAGTACTTACTGGTTTTGAATCCTCCATTCCAAATTTCTTCAAGATTTCCTTTATGTACTTGGATTGAGTAATGAAAATCTCATTTTTCATTTGCAGTATCTGTAAACCTATAAAATACTTTAGCTCACCGATTAATGACATCTCAAATTCTTTTCTCATTTCATTTCCAAAGTTTTTGCATAGAGAGTCATTTCCACAAAATATAATATCATCAACAAATATGGCTGAGATTAGTATTCCATTTTCATCATTCTTCATGTACATGTTGCTATTCTCACTTGTCCTTATAAAACCAATCTTAATCAAATAAGAGTGTAATCTTTCATACCATGCTCTAGGTGCTTGTTTCAAACCATATAAAGGTTTGTTCAATTTATATACCTGATCTTTATTATTGTCTTCAACAAATCCTTCAGGTTGTTCAATAAAAACTTCTTCTTCTAGTATTCCATTCAGAAATGCACATTTGACATCCATTTGATATACCTTAAAGTTTTTGAAAGCAGCATAGGCCAACAATGTTCTTACTCCTTCAAGTCTAACAACAGGTGCAAAAGTTTCACCATAATCAATTCCTTCTTCTTGAGAATAACCTTTGCAAACTAGTCTTTCTTTGTTTTGAATGACCTCTCCTTTTTCATTTAGCTTGTTTCTGAAAATCCACTTTGTACCGATTACATTTTTGTCCTTTGGTCTTGGGATTAGTGTCCATGTGTCATTCTTCTTGATTTGATCAATCTCTTCTGTCATAACATTTACCCAATCTTCACTATTAAATGCCTCTTTCACTATTCTCGGTTCAAATTTAGATATCAAACATGTGTTCTGTCTCAGTTTGTTCCTTCTCATCACTGGATCATCCTTATCTCCTATAATCTGACTTGGTGCATGATGTCTTCTGACATACTTGGCTAATACAGGCTCGGTAGGCTCTGTATGATCTTCTTCATCACTCGGTAACTAGATATTCTCTTCATTTTCTTCAACAGTCTTCTTGGTAAGACTTCTTGGTTGAACATAGACAAATTTATCATAGTCTTCTGGTTCCTTGGAATTTCCTCCATCATTTCTTTCTGCAAATTCATCAATTTTCACATTTGCACTTTCTACTATTTTGTTAGATGATTTGATCAGACATTTAAATGCTTTGATTCTAGAAGAATAACCTAGAAACGTTCCTTCTTCACTTTTCTGATCAAATTTGCCATTTCTATCATCTTTGTGAACATGGCATCTACTTCCAAAGATTTTAAAATAACTAACATTAGGTTTCTTATCATACCAGATTTCATATGGTGTCTTCAAAATACCTTTCTTCAATTGAACTCGGTTCAAGGTGTAAACATCTATGCTTATTGCTTCTCTCCAAAATGTTTGTGGCACCTTCTTTTCAATCATCAGTGTTCTAGCACAATCCACAATAGATCTATTTTTTCTCTCAGCTATTCCATTCTGCTGTGGAGTTCTTGGTGCAGAGACTTGTCTTTTAATACCATGATCATTGTAGAATAAATTGAATTCATCAAATGTGAACTCTCCTCCTCTATCTGATCTAAGACATTTCAGTTGTCTTCCTGTTTCATTTTCAACTATTGCCTTGTACCATTTAAACATTTGAAAAGCAAAAAATAACATATCTCTAGAATTCTTCTCATCCTGATGATGAATCACGGAGTGTGATTTGAAACGTTGATGAAAAAATAACACACACAATCGAATCCAGAAAAAAAAACTATTATACAATATGGATTGTGGAAATCTCATAGCTTTAATTTGAAAAGCTTCTGATTTTTCTTTTAGAAACATTACTAACATCATCCTTGAATAGTCATCCACAAATAATATGAAATATTTATCACCATAATAACTTTGAACTTTCATAGGACCACAAAGATCAGTGTGCACTCGATCTAAAATTACCTTAGAAGTTTAAGACTTACTTGTAAAGCTTGATCTTGTCATCTTACCCATCTAGCATCCTCGGCACATAGCATTCTCAGGTTTTTCAGGACTTGGTAGACCTCTTACTCGGTGCTTCTTACTTATTTTGATCAGATTATCAAAATTTACATGACAAAACCTTTTATGCCATAACCAGGTATTATCTATCTTTGCATGCAAACACTTATTCCGAGTTGAGTCAAGGTGAAATGTGTTACCTTTTGTTTGTGTCTCGGTAGTAGCTAACTTTCCATTCTTGTCATGAACTTTGACAATTCCCTTCTGAAATTCTATTCAGTAACCTGTGTTGTTTAGCTGTGCTACACTCAACAAATTGTATTTCAAACCTTCAACCCAATAAACATCATTGCATCTTGCATTATCAAGAAGTGTTATAGATCCTTTACCTTTCACCGGACATGGTGCATCATTACCATATCTAACATAGCCTCCATCATAATCTTCTAATATAGCAAACTTGTGTTTATCTCCTGTCATATGATGTGAGCATCCACTATCTATAATCCAAGAATCATTAGTGTTTATGTGAGATATTAGGGCTTTTTCTTCATACCTTTCTTCATCCGATCCATCTTTGATAGCCACATAAACTACTTCCTCTATATCAGTCTCATCTGAGTTATCATCATTGGATTCTTCATCAGCTATTAGGCATGTCTTTCTATCTCTTCTTCTGAAGTCTCGGTGTCCTCTGTAATGATTATCTTCCTATCTGTCATCTCAGTAATCTCTCTTTTTAGTAAAATCTTTTTTAGGACTGTTAGAAGCCATATGTCCTATCTTATCACAATTGAAACATTTCAAAGGTAGTTTTCCTTTATACTTACCTTTGCCTCTCGGTAACCTTTTGGCTAATAGTGCTTCAAACTCTTCTTGCTTTCTGATTTCCTCATATAATTTGTGTATTGCCTCCATGTTCTTATGAAATCTTTCACTTGCTCCACTGTGATCTCCTTCAAAGTACTTATACTTTCTTTCATTGAAATCATTAGATTCATCAAGATGAAAAGAACTAAATGTAGATTCAACTTTATTTACTGAAGATCCACTGTTATCAAAGTTACTTAACTCAAATGTATGTAGCTTACCAATAGTAGCATCTAAAGAAACTGACATATTAGGTACAGACCTCAATTCATTGATAGCAGAGACTCGGATTGCATAAGCTTGTAGAAGGGTTCTTAACAACTTACTTGTTATGTCCTTTTCTTCAATAGTTCCACTTGCTCCTTTGATTTGATTGACAATCTCCTTTAGTCTTGTACTGTACTGAGTTGTATTCTCACCTTCATTCATCCTCATAGATTCAAGTTGTCCTCTTAGACTATCTACTTTTTCTCTTTGAACATGTTCATCTCCTCGATACACTGATATGAGCTTATCCCACATTGCCTTTGCATCATTCCAGCCTTCTAGATCATTAAACTCTGAATCGGTCAATGCGGATGTTATTTCAATCATTGCTTGAATATGTTCTTGCTTTGCCTTTATCTCTTCCATAGTCAATGGATAGGTGCTCGGTGTGACAAAATCATTCTCTAGATAGTATACAGCATATTCTCCAACTCCTGAAAGATGCAGCTTCATCCTTTTCTACCATGTAGAGAAACTTGACTTGTTCAGCTTCGGTGCATCCCTCTTATACATCTTTGGATCTTTAACTCAAGTGCCTTTAAATTTTCCTTCCAGAGTCCAAAGATCTGATACCAATTGATAGTTTTGATACTTAATATAAGTACAGATCTAATAGCCAACAAGATGAGAGGGGGCGGGTGAATCATACAAACTTAATCATCCATAAAAACATCAAATTGAACCTCGGTAACATATATTTCAGTAATAAAACCAAAACTATCAAACATGCAAACTCAAAAGCATATAAACATCATAAACCTCATAACACCAGATTTAACATGGAAACCCAAATAGGGAAAAAGCACTGTGGGATTTCGGACCCACTAAGAAATATACTCTTCTGGAGTATGCTCAGTTAAAAGAAAATCCTGTTAAAGATTACAAACACATTGCTAGATGCGACCTGGTTAAGGGATTTCCCTCAAAAATTTTAGGATCTTCACCTTGTTAGTGTTGGCATTATGTGAACCAGCATGAGCCTTATGTAAATTGGCATGAAGACATAATGATATTGCATGTTGTCATTGATGTCAATATGATACATAGTGTGAACCAGCACATGAGAGAAGTGAAGAAAGAGATACCGGCATATGTGTGAACTGGTATATGCCAAAGTGAAGTGACACATTTGTTCAAAGTCAACCGGCATGTAGTTATGGGAACCGGCACATGGATGCACTTTATGACTACTGGTTGGTAAGGCAGCTTCCACTTCGGGGTTTCTTGTTGGAGTATCTCAAGTCTGTGTGACTCAATCGGTGATCTTTGTGTGATGAGTTAGTAGTATGATGGAGGATAGATCGTGTTGCCACGTAAGCTCTGTGCCCGTGAAGGATCTTGCATGAAGAAGACTTCCTATCTACCTCGAGAATGTGTGAAGTCTGTCAAATAGTGATAACGTGTGATGGGTTATCAGCCGCCATGAAAATGGTGGATAATGGACGATGGAGAATGTCTTGAGATCAACTCAAGACTGGTGCATTCAATGCAGTATGTTTCAATGGTCAGGATCGAACCGTTTGAATTGCTCAACGTATACTGTTTAGGGTTTAGGGTTTTTGCTACCGACCTGTATGTTCCCTATAAGGTCGATGTTAGGTTTCTGTCTAAAGTAGTTGGCAAAAAGTTGTGAGTGTGTATCCAATGAAAGTGATACAAGATTCTTGCTAGACCATAAGAGAAAAGAGATACCTGCAAAGTGTATGTGCAGAAGGAGAAGAGGAGCCTAAACAGATCTATATTAGTATTAAGTACTATTAACAGATCATTGTAATACCCATTGATCTCTAACCACTTCAACAGTTGCAAAATCCCCTAACAGGGTAGCCTTAACTGGCTTGATTCAAAATCCCTTAAATCAGGTGGTCTTAACCGGCTTGCTGTAAATCCCTTAACCGGGTAACTCAAAGCTAATGAGTTCTGAGAAAATAGAGAAGCTTAGGAGATCCTTTCAGCTATTGAGTTCTTAAAATCCTCTAACAAGGTGACCCTACCGGGTTTAACCCTTAACCGGGTGATCCCTAACAGGATTGGTTCCTACCAGAACCTATTGTAATGCTCTTAATTGAACAAGGCTCCTAACAGAGCAAACTTCTAAAGAGTTCAAAAAGCAGCTTGTGGGTATTCATCCCCAACATGGTTTTAACCAGTTGGGTTTCCACGTGAAAAATATGTGTGTCATGTGAAATGCTTCTGTCTTCTGATGCTTTGTTTTATCTGATTGCACATGAAGTTTCTATGTTTTATGCCTATCTATAAAACATATTGAACTCACTGTTGTGAAGATTTGATGGTTAGGTCTACTAGTTCATGCATGAGAATAATATGATAATGTAGTATTGAGCTAAGAGAAAAGCTTAGTAAGTGATCGGTTCATAACTGATTGAGTTATTCTGGATGCTATCGATTGCACTCTGTTTTACCGGTATCTCTATTTATCAGTCATTGTGAGTGTTTGCTGTCAAACCGGTTTTGGACTGTATTTGTGTCTGTACTGATTCACCCCCCCCCCCTCTCAGTACTTGGTACTAGTAGTTCATCATTGAGTTACCAGTTAGAAGTGACCTTGTTAAAGGATTTCAAACACTCAATTAGAATATCACCTTTCTAGAGGGTTTTACAAATAAGACTGTTAAGTCCACTCGGTTAAGAGATTTTCTGTCACTTTCACAAAATAACAGTAATAAAATCTATCTACAACTTCACATCTAAAATGCTAAAGCAGATTCCTATTTGTTCAATACAATCTAGACATAGAACTAATCTTGTCTATCTGTTGGGCTGCTATACTTTGTTATTCTAACAGGTCTTCAAGCTTCTGTGCTCGGTAATCACTATGTGGCAACCCTATGCATACACTTGCCTGCATACATTGTTTATCAAAAGTTACCTATTTATAAACAATTAGGTAATCATGTAGTACCCCGTTTTGATCGGACTTATTAGACTATCTTTGTGTTGCAGTTTACTATTCAGTGACACTTTATTGCTCGTCATTTTTGCAGACATATTTGATACTATTTCATGTCTATCTGGATATTGGATGCATGAGTTATCTTTAGTATTTCAGTATTGGTGATTTCTAGTGTTTCATGGATTATTGCTCGTACTGACATCTTACTTTATCTAGGTGATGTGTCATATATATGTTGCGTGTTTGCTATTGTATTGGATGCAAGGGGACGATTTTCCTTCACTCGTTTCGATGAGACAGGGAACGTCGCGATTCTCCTTCATCGGTGTGCGTGCCATGTATTCTATATCTATATGCATGTATGTGTGTGCTTCGGTGATGCAGGATATTGCAGGTACAAGTACCGGGTAGGTACGGGGTATCGTCTCCACCTGGCTTCACAGGTCTGAGCGTGCCTTATATGTTCGATGGGAGTGGAGGAGATAGCTTTTGACCCTAGTCCTTACCTCAGTCTATTATTGTGAGTGCCGTCAGTCGGTCGTTCATCCCTTTTGTTTGAATTTCGATTCTTTTTACTTTTCCTCGATTTGCATGCCTTGGTGGTTCGGTTATTTATTTGAAGTTTAAGTTGTCATTATTGTTGACTTGAGCGATTCATTCCTTATTATGCCTTATGTCTTGAATCAAGCGTAATTGATTAGTTTATTAGATTTTAATCTTTAGTTGCTCATATTGGAAAAGTAATCGTGTTTAGATCCAACGGAAGAAATAGAATAGATTAGTTAATTGTTTTTAATATATGCAAATAAAGTTAACTCATTGTTTTCCTATTTAGTAGAGAAATTGATTTAATTGCTATTTATGAAAATGTAATTTTCAAAAAGAGGAAATTTTCATTTATTTGTTTTGAGAAATATGAAAAAGAAAAATAGAAAAAGAAAAGAAAGTCAAATGGGGGATTTTAATGTTTTTTTTAAAATAGAAATTTTGGCAACCTAGAAAATTAGGTTAAAGAGATTTTCTTACTAAATCATTTTGGAGGAGATTTTGGGGGTTATGCTTATTTTGGAGGAGGAGAAAGAAATTTTGGAAAAATTGCTTGAAGGGTGGATTTGGGTGTGAACTAGCTGGGATTCCTGCTGAAGCATACCATTCTTGCTTGGAAATCATAGAGGTTGGTTGAATCCTTGCTTATTGCAACAAAAAATCCTTGCTTTCTTCCCATTTGCTGTTATTTGTTTAAAATCTTGAATGGTGAATTTTGGGTGTTGGGTGTTTGTTTGTCATGGGTTGTGGAAGAAGAATTCTACCAATTTGTTATCAAATTCAAACTTAATTTCTCTCCATGTAGTTTCTTAACTAAATTTATATTGTTTCATCTTTGCTTATGCAAGAAATTTCTTGGTTTATCATGCTGTTTGTAATTAGGAATTTTGATGGGTTTTGGTAGTGTTATGCTGGCAAAATTTTGCCAAGCATTCATAAAATACCTCTCCCTAGAAATTTCCAGTTTTAAAAATGATGGTTATGAGTTAAATTTCCTTGTTCATGCTTGATTGGGAGCAAATGAATTCAATTGGGGTTTGGGGATTAAGATTATTCTCATTTAATTAAATTTTTAGAGCAAACTGGGTTGATTTGGATGAAAGTTTATTCCCCCTATTTTGTCTCAGAACATTTGTTAATGCTGGTAAAATTGGCATTACCAGTGACTCTTTTAATTTATTTTTGGGTTGTATGTTTGTCAAAATGCTGTGGCTGGGAAAATTGATTGTTAATTTTGTTTTATCAAAGGTTTTCCCCTCTATCTCTGTTATTAGTTCTTTTAATTTTGTCTCAGGCGTTTTCGCCCAAAAACGAAATTTAATTGTTATTTAAACAAAAATAAATAAAAATTTGAAAGCAAAAAAACTTCATGTTTTGGTGTTTGGGATTGGGGGCGGTGGCGGGGAGCTGGGCTAAACCCAGCCACGCTACTCCCCTCTCCCAGCAGCCTTGCTGCTTTCCTCAGACTGAGGATGCAGCAAGCGCTGCATTCCCAGTCTGGGAACAGCAGCAAGCTGCGTGGGAGGTTGGGGGGCCCCACGTTGGGCTTTTAAACATTGGTTTTTTTTAACATTTTTTTTTTAGTTTTAAAAAAAAACGAAAATGTTAATTTGTTATGTTAGTGGTAAATAAAAGTGTTAGTGTTATTTTATGTTTAATATTACGTGATAAAATATTGTTATTTTAATAAAAATAATAATATGTTATCATTTAATATTAAATAATAATATTATATGTTAGTGGTTTTTAATAAATTCAATAAGCGTTATTTTGTGTTTAGTATTAAGCAATAATATATTGTTATTTTAACAATAATAACAATATGTTATTATTTAATATTAAATAATAATAATATGTTAATTGTAGTTGTAATCATGTTGAGATTATTTAATAATTTTTCGATTTTAGTAATGAGGATATTTGCCTGGTATTGTGTAAATAAATTAAACGTTTTAGAGGTTAGTATTAATGTTGGAATTAAGGAAAGTTTAGGTTAAACTTGATGTTAGTGTTGTTATCCAGTATTGAAAAATAATCGTATGATGTTGTATTCGACAAATAGTTGTTAATTGGAAGTATTTATATTAGCCGATATTTACATTTGTTTAATTTGATTTAAATGTTGACTGCTCAAAGAAAGATTGCTTGTGTAGGATCTTGTGTTTCTTTTTTATAATTGCAGTCTAGTTGTTTTAATGTCGTCGCATTATGTTTAAAATGGTCATTATGTTGTCGATGTTTACCCTTGGTCAGGTGTCGTTGTTCAAACCTTGAGGAAGTGGGCTGTTATGTGTTATGTCCCTAATGGTCAACCCTGGGTTTGTGACTGTGAGTCCTACACCTGTGTTATGTCTGGATAATTTATGGTTGTTAGTCCACCATAGAGTTCTCATAGATAGTCTTATCCAGTTAGTGACCTAGTAGAGAGAGTGGCTTTCGGGCGGGGGCCGCACCCAAAGTGGATGGCAGGATAACCCCTCGAAAGTCAGCTATTAAGTGATAACCTAATAATTTGTTTAGGGGGTGGGTAGTTATTAATTAAATTAAGATAATGCACCCCGTACACGGTTGAGTGCTTGTATAGGCTCAAGGTGTTTGGGAAGGCCTGGAATGGCAAACCTACCACCTTGTCCTCACGAAAGGATGGTAGGGTCCGCATGATGCTTAGATGGAGCCGGGGGTTCGGGAGAGGTTACCAGGATAACCCATGATGGGGGCCGGGACCTATGGAGGCCTACCTAGGGTAACCATGTTAAGCCATGTGATGACACTCTCTCTCTAGGGTCGCTAGTGTTTGTGAGTCGAGTCACTTGTGTACTGCGAAGTCATGTGTACTGTTGTACTTTTCTTGCTTGCTTGAGGGTCGTCTGCTATCTCCTAGCACGGTGGGGTGGTTCCATTATGGGATCACATGGTCGGGTGGTAGTGCCACTTCCCATCGGATATCTTGTTCCTACCTTCACGCGAGGATTGGCTTTGCCGGTGCATCTTGGTTCTTGCTTCATGTAGCACTTATATTCTTGATTTTGTACCTTGAGGCCCGTGTGGTCATTGTATCAACAACTTGTAACCTATGTAATTTATTGTTCTATGGAAGCCATGTAATTTATGGAATATTGTAATTTAAGTCATGGGATGTATATTGTTTCAATTATCTTCCTATTTTGTATAAATGAATCTTTGGAAGTATGTATGTTGTAATTCTTTCAGCCTATCCTTTGGAGATAAATTTATGAATATGAATTATTTAATCGTTATTGGCTTTCCTTAATTTAAATGGAAGATTGGATTAATATTGTGATGTGGTTTTATTTGAAGTAATCTTCGTTGGTAACCCTTTAGGATGTAATGTTAGCCTTCCGCTTATGTTAATTATTGAGCAAAGTTATGATTATTTCCTTTAATCTTAAAAAAAAAATTATTGTGCCTTTTAGTTGCCTTGTTGTGTTGCCATCCTTTAGGGTTCCTGGCGGGGCATTACAAATCACTTAATCTCCTTGATCACATTTCCCATGATCAATCATAGCCATCAGATCTTTGACCTTGTCCAGGTTCAATGCATCATTTGAAAATGTTTTACCCCGCCTAGGAACTTGCATATTAGTCTTGAAACTTGTGCCACGGTATTGCGGTTCAATCTGAGCTGTAGATCTTCATGCCGACTTTCCTTTGCCTTAGATTCGTTAACAAACTTCATTCATGGCTCACCAATCATTTAATCAGTTCCAGGTCATCGGCTTCCTTCATTAAATAACGCATGTAAACATTTAATGCATTCTGTTATAGCTCGATTACAACTCGATGAGTACTAAACTTCACTAGGTAGACATTCCGCCTCCATTAATCGATAGCGATAACCTTAGGGTTTACCGACTAGGTTCTTTGCTTGATAACATAGTATAGTATTAACCTTTACATTTTACAACATATGTATTATGTTAAAATAATTTAAAACATCATGATCTCATCATTGTCTGACCCGGTACTAGTTGCCCATTGAATACCTTATTCATCCCCTTATTCATCATATTCTTTCTTGTGTCTTTTACCAACATCTTTATACTCTTTAAATCATAGTTGTCAAGATATGGCAACATCATACTGAATTAGAAAATCAATTTCTTGACATCAATGACAATAATAATATCAAGACAGTAAACATCCTTAATCAGTTATATCCATAGTCATCAACAACCTTCTCAATATCCTTATGAAATGCCAACAATCTTTCATTGTCTGTTATAATGCAATATTGCCAACAATATGCCCCATACAATAACAAGGTATACATATGCCCCTTAAGGAATTCATTAGAAAAATCCAGACAAGAGGCCAATTAATCAACAACAATGATAGCAAGCCACTAGTTTAGACATAATGAAAATAGGAGGTTGAATACAAAAGATTCAAGCATTGAAAGGTGAAAAAGACCTCTACCTATACAATAAGGAGAGGGTTCACATCTATCTAGGCACCTCAAAATATTATAAAAGGAGGTGAGATGGGTGAAAATTTCTCATTTTTACCTTCCAATTTGGTGAATTTCGAGCTCTGGAGTAAAGGAGATTGCAACAGGATGGTGAACACATGTGCACATTAAAGCGATCAAAGGGCACAGGAGCTCAGGTGAGTTAGATATTTTTATTTCTTATTGTAGACACATTTTTATTATGATGTAGTTAGCTTGTGAGAAGTACTTGATAAAGACAGACTGATTTTGTACTCCGGTACTTTTGATATATATGTATGATATGCAACTTTTTTAATGATATACACATTGTTTATTTTTATATGTCATGTATGAACATATTATATTCTCTTTATGTAATGCAATGAATTAAAAATGCACTTTATTTTGTGTTTTTTCTCTTTTATGTAATGAAATGAGTAATGATGGTATGCAAATGTGTTGTTTAATATCAATATGCAGATGTTTTAAAAAATGAATGAAAGATGCAAATTATTTTTCGCATAGTGGAGTACTAGATCAAACTAATTGCAAGGAGTGGGTGAAGAACTATTAGTAAAAGGAAATTAGACAGAGAAAATTAGTAATGAAGAAAATCTTGCTTGTACAAATGCATGAAAGAGTAGGTGAGAACCTTTATTTGATATGGTAAAAATGGAATGTAGTGCACCATGGCATTGAAAGCCAGGATAATAATGTGATCCCTTTGTGTAAAACAGACACATTATAGACAATAAATGGTTCAACCATCCTAAGACATTATGTATGTCAAAGGTTGAGGTATGTGTGACAACCACAATGTGAATGTGCCAACACAGACACCCAAGATATGCTTGCCCTAGAATGTTATGAAGCACTCAACAAACAGAAGAAAAAAAAAAGACCATGAGCCATTCCGACCACTCTAAATCACTCAGTGACATCATCAAGAAATATAGGAACATGATCAAAGATAAATCAATGAAAGATAAGACTCACAAATCTAAACAACTCAAATAGACATTCTGATCTTCATTGTCAAAGTGACAATGTTTATTTAATGGTAGGATAATCATGTTGTCTGGTTTCAAGGAATACAATAAACAATCAAAGATACGATACAGACTGGTTTTGATTATACCATGCCCTATATAAGACCGATGCTAATGTTGATAAAGGAGTGACAATGTTAATGTTGTTTGATTGATATGACAATTTCAATCAATCTGAATGCTTGGTTGATTGAACAATTAATCTACATTAATATGTGATTTGTTAAGTGTAGTGTTTTTCGTGTTTTCTATCTGACATCCATTCAAATGTCTATCTATGTACAAAAGGGTCAATTTATTAACGAGATGAAATGAAAGCATTTTTTTTGGTTTTTTGATTGTTTTCCAATGTTTAGGGTTTTTGAACTTTTTGATTTTTTGTGCTTTCTTCAGTACATTTAATGAAATTTTTTCGATTACTTCAACACACTTTTCAAATGTTTTTGGATTATTTCAAGATATTTATGATTTTTTTTGGATCATTTTATGAATGTTTTTGGATTATTTCACGACATTTTTCAAAAAACAAATTAATCCTTTTTTTAGGACATTATTTGATTTTTTATGAATTTTTTCATGATAGTGTTCGATTTTTATGGATTTTTTTAGGACTTTATTTGATTTTATGATTTTTTTAGGATATTATTTGATTCTTATTGACATTTTTTAGGACATTATTTGCTTTTTAGTGTTTTTTCAATACTTTGTTTGATTTTTACTTATTTTTTCAAGACTTTTACACATGAATTTGCCCTCAGTGTCTAGCAAGGCAAGGAATATGACAAATTGATGAATAAGCTTGTTAAAATGTTAGTGGATAAAAGGAAGACAAAGGCCACTTGCATATGCAATCAAGCCTACTTGCAACCACATTTCCGTTCTTTGTTGAGCTCTTGTGCACATAAAATCTAAGAGCAAATATATCAAGCAAGATCAATGGAGATAGGAAGAATGGAGATTCAAACCCTATTGGACATGTGATGGTATAATCTTTGTGATTTCATTTGATTTGCATTGTCTTAGGTAATCTTCATATGTTATGGTGGATCTTTGTTGTTGTTAGGCTAGGGTTTTTTGGTTGAATTCATTTAGTCTTTCAATATTGTTGTATCCATTTTCACCATATATAGTATTAACTTGGAAAGATATTGTGGATAGCCATTGGGGGAGCATCCTTGGGTATATTATTTGATGAGTATGATATGGGAGGTTCTTGCAAATCTTCACAAGGTGTAAGAATAGAGGCCACAAGAGATTCAATTTCCTTATGTGGGGATGAGCCATTGCACGACATGGGTATATGATTTTGATCTTTCTCAGAGGAATCACTTAGGATTTTCTTTAGGAGATGTCAAAAAGAGACATCTTTCTTTGGAGAATCATTTGAATCCTTGTGAGATTTTGACACAATTGGGTTTATATTTTGCACTTGTTTGAAAGGAATTTGGTTTTGGTTTTGTGCTATATTTTGATTTTAGTTTGGGTTTTGGTTGAATGAGATATGATTTGGGACTTGGTTAAATTATTCTAAAATGTTTGAAATTTAACCCAGTGTGAGTTGCAACTTTTGTTTTCAAATTTCTGGTTGTATTTGTTGATTGATTTTTTTGTTGATACTCAATAGTTGGTTGAACCAATTATTAATATTATATAGTTCGTTGAGCATATTGTTTAAATTACACCATTGGTTGTGTTGGTTCGATATGTTAGAACATTGGTTGGATATGTTGGACCATCGTTTGGATATGTTGAACCATTGGTTGTGTATGTTTAACCATTGGTTGTGTTAGATTGACATGTGGGTGTGTCAGATTGAATGAGTTTTGATTTGGGATTTGATTAAATGGGGTGTGATCAAATGAGGTTTGACTTAGGATTTGGCCGAATGAGATTTGATTTAGGACCTTGTTAAAATTTGTACTTGTTGCTTGAACTTATTCCATCATGTGTATTTGTGAGATGAGAGTTGGCATGTTTTATTGTACAATGAGATATTTTACATCAATTGGTTCAAGGTTTGGATTTGGACCTTGAAATTTTTGAAATAGTTTGATCATTTGGGATCTAATATTTTTATTGATTTTCACTTTTTGTTCTAAGATCTCTATTTCTCAAGCTAGTTTCTCCTCTAATTTTCATATTTGGACACTTTTTTTATCATAAGAATTTTGATCCAACATTTGGGACATGTATAAATTAGGTTGAAATGATTAATTATTCATTTGTGATGACATGGTATTATAAGAAACTTGGGATCTCATTTCAATAGGAATGTCACTATGCAATACAACTAATGGAATTGATAAATGTAGCCTAAAAAGATGGCAATGCAACTTGTGTTTTTTGGATGTTTTGAATTTTTGGAATCTAGGACAAGAATGCAATCTATATTTTTGAACTTTTTGAATTTTGGAATGATAATGATATGCAACTAAATGAAAACTTAGAAAAATGATGATGCATATAAAATGAAAGAAACATATATTTTTGGTATTTTCAAGATTTGGAAAAACTTTTGGAATACAAACCTAAAGATGCAACCTTGGGAAATTGAAATGAAGTCATGACACTAATTGATAAAAGTTCAAAGGACTAAATGATGATAGGAAAAATGACAATGTTTCACCTATATTCTTGGATACTGATATTGAGCTAGGTTTGACGTGATAGTGTTGATAAAAGGACAAATTTTGGACAAGGTCAAGACTCCCTAACAACATATTAGGGGATGATCTAAAGTTTTGATTTTTCAAGTTTGTAAAACCTAATTTTGAGACTAAATTTAAAAAGTCAATGATAATAATTAAAGACAAAGGATATGATATGGATTTTATATGATCTCAACATATGATATGATCTAGGGATATGATATGATCTAAGAGGCCTTAGATGACAAACCAATCTAGGAAAATAATTATAATTTAATGAATGAACAAGACATGGGGAAATTACTTTGAACCTATGTGAAAAAGAGAATAATGACTATGTAATGGACTAAATATGAAAAGTAATTATTATGACCTAAGATCTAAGTTTGGACTATGAAACACCTAACCCTAAGTGACATGAATTTTGAAACCAAGGTATCTAATTGTTTAACAAGCCATGTTATTAAGAACTATTTGAAGTTGGATGATAACTTGGAGTATTTTGAGACAAGTTTTGACTATTTTTGAAATTTATTTTCTTTGAGAAATGTTTTGGACTTTAGAAACTTTTTTTGTTTTTTATTAACCAAGGTTGTTTATGAAATGTTTTCTTTCTTGTGATGTGTGTGACCTTTGTTTTTATTGTGAACTTTTAATAAGCATAGAAAATAGAATTGTTGTTTGAATTTTTGCATAAAATAAAAGCACATTCAATTTCAACTATAAATTTTGGACAGGACAATACTTGTTGAATCCCCTTGCCCAAAATACTACATTCAATTGGATATATATAAGCTTGGTAGCACTGGATCCCCTCATGGCACTCACTTCTCGGGCATACCAAGCTTCTAAATTCTAAAAACCAAAAGATCTTGAGAAATTTTCTATCTCAATTTGAAAGGTACATGAGGGGTTTCTTTGGCATGCACATATCACAATGCCTAAGTCAATAAGTAGAAGGTAAAGTTGCTAAAAAAAATTGGCTCTTAGTGGGGGCACTTCAATGGAACTTGGTGTCTATCATGTATCGGTGACTCACTTAAGAGCGTATCCCAATCCCCATAAGAGGATTTTTACACATCTCCCACAAGTTTGGATACAGAGGGAACCTATCAAATAGACCAAGTTCACCAAGTAGTCATAGATTTCAACTTATTAATTTGTATAGAAGGTTGAAGAAGTACCTCTTGGGTCATTCCCTCTCACAAACCAAAATGGATCTCGGGAGGGAGGCCCTCTACCAAAAAATAAAAAACATGAGTGTCACTAACACTTTTCTCCTGCACCTATGACCATGAGAGACAGGGGAGAGGATAGTGTGTGTTAGCAGTGGGTCCGCTCACACACACAAGTGTGCCCAATCACAGAAAATAGATGTTGATTTTAAGCCCAAATCCAAATATGATTTAACAACTAAAAATGAAGACACTTTTTTTTATGTTTCAATCTTTCACATTGTCCTGCATCAGATACATTAGTAGTTTTCACATTAAAATTTGACTTGCATTTACCATAGACCTACCAATAATGTCAAAAAATCAAGAACTATAAATCACCAAAATAATACAGTAATCTTAAGCCAAGATAGATGTGTTATTTTTATATTCAAACATGTCGAAGGTTACAACAAATGTGTCTTAAATAACTATTATT
Organism: Cryptomeria japonica; assembly: GCF_030272615.1. NCBI lineage: Eukaryota > Viridiplantae > Streptophyta > Pinopsida > Cupressales > Cupressaceae > Cryptomeria > Cryptomeria japonica. The sequence continues at coordinate 224,048,497 of NC_081407.1, read as the reverse complement.
AAATTAATCCATTAAAATTGTGATTATTTGACCTCTTAGATTAATGTATGTGAAACATGTCCAATTTACCACCCTAGATCAATCTAGATGAAATTTACATGAATGCAAAATTAAATTACCATATGTCCATTTGAAGTCAAGTTAACTATAATTTTTACATATGTCCATTTGATATTAAATAATTGTTGTATATGTAACGAAAATCAATTTATTTTTTGTTGTTGGAAAGAGGACCTCAATAGCTAGTACGTAAATATGTTTTGGAAAAAGTGGGAACCATGAGAGGGAACATCAATCTACTAGGACTAATACGTATGCAAAAAGAAAGGATATCATTTGGATTAAAGAGAATCCTTCTGCTACAATTCACAATCCAGATAGAACATAATGCATTGGAAATGCCCAAAACATTAGATGCAAAGACAAATATGATATTAGACATGGGAAGGGATAGAAAATTTGGGTGTATAAGTACAACTCTACCATGTGAGAATAATAATTACTAAGGGAGTCTTTAAGAAAAAATTTAGAGTCATATGGACCACCAAGAATATAATAAGGACCGGGTGAACCCACAATAGTGGGTTAGACTTTTTTCCCAACTTTGACACTGCAATATTCATTTTCAATAAAATAATCAAATTCAGACACCTAGTGCTTCTTAACCATAAGGAATTTGTAGATGATGTGAACTAGTGCTTTGTGTCATTTTGTATGTAGATTCTAAATAAAAAAATTGATAATTTCTTAATCAATTTTCTTCCATTTTTCTATCTCCCTTGAAAACTATTTTTTTTCAAAATATAACATTTTAAAAGAGTGATATTCACTCTGTATAACATAAAGTTTTTTCTAGAATATATGAATTTGATTCTTTTGAATTTGGTTTTGTAACATCCATATCTAGTGTTTGCAATTGGTTTTGTAACATTATCTTCAATATTTCATATTTTATTTAAGATTTGAAGTCCAGTTAACTATAATTTTGACATATGTCCATTTGATATTACATAATTGTTGTATATGAAACGAAAATCAATTTATTTTTTGTTGTTGGAAAGAGGACTTCAATAGCTAGTGCGTAAATATGTTTTAGAAAAAGTGGGAACCATGAGAGGGAACATCAATCTACTGGGACTAATAGGTATGCACAAAGAAAGGATATCATTTGGATTAAAGAGGATCCTTCTACTACAATTCACAATCTAGATAGAACATAATGCATTGGAAATTCCCAAAACATTAGATGCCAAGAGAATTATGATATTAGACATGGCAAGGGATAGAAAATTGGGGTGTATGAGTACAACTCTATCATGTGAGAATAATAAATACTAAGGGGGTATTTAAGAAAAAATGTAGAGTCATGTGGACCACCAAGAATATAATAAGGACCACTAAATCCTCCATGGAAACACAAGCCTAAGAACTATGCACTAACCCTAAGAATGAGAAGGTAAATCTAGTGTTGCCCATTAGGTTGACAAACTACTTAGGGCACATAGACCAGTGTATACAAATAGACTTCCAAACCTATTTGAAGTTAAAATAATTTGATTAATACCAATACAAGCACACAAATCTCAAAAATTAATTTTTTTTATATATATATATATATATATATATATATATATATATATATATATATATATATATATATATATATATATATATATATATATATATATATATATATATATATATATATATATATATATATATATATCTATCTTATAAAAAATGTGTTAGTGTTATTCTTAGTCACAAGTTACTTAGAGCATAAAGATAAATTAAATGATGTAAATTTTGTTAAAAAGAGCACAACCAACTTATCATTAACCCCTTTCTCCCCTAGGTCTAACAATATAATTTAACAAATAATAAAAAGAAAAGCTTGAAGATGAGTATATAGGTCTAGTTCACTAGTTTCAATAGTGTTGGATGTGCAATATATAATTTGAGTGGTGAATATGTCCCCAAGAAGAGAACAGAATGATGAGTCTCTTCTACTTTGTACATCAAACTATAAAAGAAATTTTTTAATTTTAAACACATTTTTTTTTTGTCACAAAACTAAATGATACATCCTTGTTTAATTCCAATCATAACAAGATACATCATATATCTATTTGATTTAGTATTTTTTAATTATATATATATATATATATATATATATATATATATATATATATATATATATATATATATAATTCTACTTTTAGAAAACCCCTTATTTATTATTAGTTAATAATTTCATTTCTAAATTGATAAAAAATGGTCTATTGTTTTTTTTTTTTTAAATTTTGCTTAGAGTTTTTGTGGAATGGTAATGTCGTTCTAGGAAAACCCGTACAAATCTAAATAATATCCTCACTATTAAAAGCGTAAAGGCATTTGCACTAAATATTTTGGCTAACAAAAAAAGTAGGAGAAAAATGGAGAAAAAAACACCAATGGAAATTATTCCCGCTCTTCCAAATGAAATTAGCAAAGAGTGCTTGTTGAGGGTGCCATGGACTTCCCACTACAAGCTAAACTATGTTTGTAAAACTTGGAAAAATATTGTAACAAGCCCACTGTTCTATAAGAATAGAAAGAAAATTGGTAGAACTTGGAGATGTCGTCGATTGTTGTGGAACTTTGACATCGTGATACGTTCGTTGGTCTGTTGACCTTATCTAATATATTCCTTTGGAGCTATAAATGCCTTAATGTACTTATTAGCATTCAAACTATTTAATCCAAACCAAGGTCATCTATCAACAGGGGCTAAATATCAGTAAAATGTAGTCTTTATTGTTTACCATATAGATAGCACTTTAAATCGCCTTAATATTATCTTGCTATTAGTCTTATTTTCATGCCATTGCCATTAGCTTATTATGCATGCAGGAACATAAAGACCTTGTAAACTCTCATCTATTAGCACGAATAACATTCTAGAATAAACACCATGAAGTGAAATTAATGCATATATATAGAGTCAATATAAAGTTTAACTATATATCATTTATGAATACATATTCATCTATATATATTAAATGGAATATATAGATGAATATATTTAGTTATACGCATGCATGATTGTAAATCCTTATACTTTATATGTATACTACCAGTTGCCTGCGGCATGAATATAAATGATTACATTATAGATTTAATATACAATATCAAATGAAATAGCATTATTCTCCTTATCTCAAGTGGATTCATTAAAAAAAAGTCATATTTTATAGACTAGTGTCAAATTTTAACTATAACTTATCTAAGGCTTTCTATGTTACTAGATTATACAACGGTAATGTACTAAATTCCCAAGTGGAATATTATATTTTGTGTTCTTAGCTTGATAACTGATGATATTGTCCTTTAATATTTTATTTTTATGTATAGTGTTACCCCATTATTTGTCTTAAACAAAATATTGTGTATTGGGTAAATGCACAAACTTGGGTCTCAATCCCGCAGAAGTCCGCGGGTTGGGAAAAGAGCCCACTAGAAACGGGTGCCCGATTGTTACAAATCGGGCACCCGTTTAGCTTTGGGTGTCCGAGCCATTATGAAATGGGTGTCTATTTAGCAACGGGTGCCCGAAGCTAAACCGGCATCCGTTTCTTTCAAATCGGGCCCCCGATTTGAAAAAAAAGAGCACCCCTTTTTTATATGTATTTATTTTATTTTTTTAAACAATTTTCCATCATTTTCACTGTTCGGAAAATGGGTAGACGTTTCAAAGGAACACGGGTACCCATTTTTTTCACCCCAGCTGACCCCCTATACCATTTTTACCTCCTTCCAGTTATTTAGTTTTATTTTTTATATTCTGTTTTATTTATTTTTATTATTTTTCATAAAAAAATGTTAATGTATTGTTAGTTTTTTATTTTAATGTTTTAAAATTTGAAAATTGTCTTTTATTTTATTTTATTTCATGTTTAAAATTGTTTTTTAATATTTAAATATTGTTTTTAAATTTATATTTCTAAATGTTGTATTTAATTATAGGATTCTTTTGTAAAAGTTAGATATTTAATTTATGTTAAAATTAAACTTTAAAATAATAATGAATATGAATATGGTTTTTTGTGTGTGTGAAAAATAGGGTTCTAAAATTTGATAATACTCTAACTATTACTATTAATCCTCACTACTTCCTAACTGATCCCAATCATGAAAGAGGATATCAATATCCTCAAAATAATATATAACATATGTAATTCTAAACTCCTCAAACAAGGATAATTTATTCAAAAGATATGAATCCCAAGTGGTCATGTTTAGAAGGTGATTAATGCCATGTCGATGAAATCAATTGGGTTTATGGAATTGGTGATAATAATCTAAAATAATAAAAAACATTTAAGATGGATATTAGGTCTTGATAGGACGATTACTTTAAGAATGAGACAAGCCTCTAAATTGTCAAAACATGCAAGACCTATGATATAATAAATTTCCTCTTAAGTATCACCATCGAAGGGTATGTGATCTTCATCAACAAAGGGAATGAAACAATCTACAATAGGATCCTCTGGGAATGGAGACATATGAGGGTCTTCATGCATCTCCTAAAGTCTATTCCAAAGTGTGTGGGGGAAATCAATATCCAATGCAATACACATAGAATCATGATCTTGATACTAGATCAAATCACTCCTGCATGGTCAATGATGTTACACCAAGATTATATAATTTCTAGTGTTTCTAGTTTAGGTATGACTCCATACATAAAAGGAAAATGATTACACCACCTAAAACTTATCAAGATACCATTTTACAAAAGAATCATAGTTATCCCTTTCTAATTTTACCACAAAAGGAAGAATAGAGAAACCTATGATACCTCCTCAAATAAAAACTTAAAAGATCCATAAAATCAATTCATATAAAACATATCAAACAAATTCATCTCATGTAAGACGGTCATTTTCAAGTGCCAAGATGTCCAAGTAAATGACTAGAATGTGAAATCACAAAAAATAAAATATAAAATACGAGGGAATATTCTATAAAGTAATTGTGTGATCTATGAAGATTTATGAACCACCTTTTCAATGCCACATGAAGCATGAAAAAATATGCTCTCTATCAAAAGTTACGAGGCTTTAAATTTACATAGCTTGATTAAAGTTAAGAGGACAATAAATCACACTAGTGGCAGATTTAATAAAAATAAGAATCAAATATAGATCAATATTGGAATCACATTTTTTGGGTTGCGACTTTGAACACGAAATACCAATATAAAATTGAATATTAAAAAAATATAGTTTTTTTTTGGTTTTAACTCCTCCAAGAGTAGAGAGCCTACTATTTATTCAAGTTTCAACTTGGTGTAGTACTGCTAGTTGCGATCACTTAATCATCCAATGATTCTAGCAAAGAACACATAAAAGTAGTACATGTATTGACAAGTTCATAGATATAACTTATGACTTTAATTAATTTAGTTAATTTAACCAAAAGAGAGTAGTTGAATCGAATCCTATCAAGTTGAAAATACAAAGTGGTAGCCTAATTTACGATAATGGTTAAATATTGCAAGGGTACTAAATTTCAATTCCATGGAAGTTACCTTCATTATCTAAATCAATGGAGTCATTTATTCATTATCTATTCTCTCTCTCTCTCTCATGATTATTTTTATGATTTTGATGGAACTTATACTAATTCATCTTTAGATGTTAAAAAGTATTGTTTGAGTTGCATGGGCATTATGATGTTTTTCTTTGTAGAATATTTCTTATACTTTGATTTAAGTGGATGATATTTCTTAAATGATGCTTACTATTACCCACCTATTAATAATATTATAGATCTATGTGAGTTTACTTTTTTTATATTTAAGTTGTTAAATTGTATTTAATTATAAGTTTTTTTGGAAGGTGAAATATAAATTAAATAGTTTGTAATTGTAAATTTTCATTTTTGTAAATTTTTTATTTTGTAATTGTAATTGTAAATTTTCATGTTTGTAATTGTAATTGTAAATTTTCATGTTTGTATATATATGCAGATTATTTTCACATAATGGATGAGTTTGAGATAGATGAGCTATTAGGTCTAGCACCACCTCCACCTCCACCTCCACCTCCACCTCCACCCAATCAGTTGAGACAGACAATTAGGATGAATATTGATTCTTTGATTAGAGATATTCATACTATTAGGTGTTAGCCTCATCCACCTCTATAGTTGTTATGCCTTGCAGATAGTTTGATTAGACATTTTCATTTTTGTAAATTTTCATGTTTGTAATTGTAATTGTAAATTTTCGTGTTTGTAATTGTAATTGTAAATTTTCATGTTTGTATATATATGCAGATTATTTTCACATAATGGATGAGTTTGAGATAGATGAGCTATTAGGTCTAGCACCACCTCCACCTCTACCTCCACCTCCATCTCCACCCGATCAGTTGAGACAGACAATTAGGATGAATATTGATTCTTTTATTAGAGATATTCATACTATTAGGTGTTAGCCTCATCCACCTCTGTAGTTGTTATGCCTTGCAGATAGTTTGATTAGAGATTTTCATTTTTGTAAATTTTTATGTTTGTAATTGTAATTGTAAATTTTCATGTTTGTAATTGTAATTGTAAATTTTCATGTTTGTATATATATGCAGATTATTTTCACATAATGGATGAGTTTGAGATAGATGAGCTATTAGGTCTAGCACCACCTCCACCTCCACCTCTACCTCCATCTCCACCCGAACAGTTGAGATAGACAATTAGGATGAATATTGATTCTTTGATTAGAGATATTCATACTATTAGGTGTTAGCCTCATCCACCTCTGTAGTTGTTATGCCTTGCAGATAGTTTGATTAGAGATTTTCATTTTTGTAAATTTTTATGTTTGTAATTGTAATTGTAAATTTTCGTGTTTGTAATTGTAATTGTAAATTTTCATGTTTGTATATATATGCAGATTATTTTCACATAATGGATGAGTTTGAGATAGATGAGCTATTAGGTCTAGCACCACCTCCACCTCCACCTCCACCTCCACCTCCATCTCCACCCGATTAGTTGAGACAGACAATTAGGATGAATATTGATTCCTTGATTAGAGATATTCATACTATTAGGTGTTAGCCTCATCCACCTCTATAGTTTGAGATAGATGACCTATTAGGTCTAGCACCACCTCCACCTCCACCTCCACCTCCATCTCCACCCGATCAGTTGAGACAAACAATTAGGATGAATATTGATTCTTTGATTAGAGATATTCATACTATTAGGTGTTAGCCTCATCCACCTTTGTAGTTGTTATGCCTTGCAAATAGTATGCAATGCATTGTACAATCTGTGTAGGCTTTAGATAGCAAGTTAGATAGCTATCATAGTTGGTGTGAGGGATTGTGTGTATTTAACGCTGATGGCCTCACATACAAACAAGTTAATGAATTAAAAATAACAAAAATGGATTTGAGGCAATATTTTGTGAACCCTAAGACGGGTGAAGAGATAGATCCGAAGAAGCGACGGACCTCTATTCGATGGTGTAGGCACCCGAGCATTGCTAGACACTTTTGGGACCACACTCCAATCATGAGGTCCCGATGTATTTTTTGAGGAAATTATGGGGCAAATTTAAATTAGGCAAAGAGCTCAATTACTTTGATATTAGATTATTTCAGGGGATTGGGAGAGGCATGCCCTACGATAGGCTAGGAGAAAAATTGTGCGATAGGGTTAGAAACTGTGTGTCCAATGATCCATTGGTTCCTCTTCCATCACCAGTTGTTCCAGCACCTGCCCATCATCGAGCAGTGGATTCTGCTCTAGGTTCATTGAGTGCCTTGTCGGGAAATTTGGTACACCATTTGCATGAGGTGAGGGTTGCCCCCAGCTTAGCACATGTTTGTACGAGTTGTAGGGATGTATGTACGGGTCCACATAGTGAGGTTGCCCCTAGAGGAGATGGTTATTTTGATGATGCTAATGCTGCCCATGGTGGTTATGATGATGCCGAGGACGCTACACATGCTGATACCATCTCTTCATATGTTGATCTCCTATGGGTAGATGATGATCAGCCTACAGAGGTACAAATTTATGTATATATAATTTATAATGCAATATTAAATTCCTTATATATACACATATGAACCATAACACGAGTCATTTTTTTCTAAAAAGAGGATGAATCATACTACGTCATTAAGGAACCAACATCATGTTACCTCAATACCTAGAGATGTTGGTGCCCCATTTCCAATATGCACTTTCATCTAGATACATTGTATTGATATGTACATTTAAAATAAACAATAAATTTTTTAATGTAATGATGTGTATGATTTGTATTTTCAATTTTGTAGGGTGCTTCATGTAGCACTAAGGTGGGTAATTCTTCATGTGACTCATGGACCACGGAGGCTCAACCTCATATACCACTAGTATGTTTTTCATCCATTAATTTGAAGTGTTTATATGCTTACTAATTTATGTACAACTTTGATTCATGTTCGTGATTTTTTGCAATTGTAGGCTTCTTGATTGTTTGATAGTGCATCACATGTATGCCTTCGACCATCAGTTAGTTTGCCTGCATCACATGTATGCTTTTCTGTGATAATATTGTAGTCTATATATATATAATTTATAATTTATGTATATGTACAAGTTTGATTCATGCTTTATATATGTTGTTCAGGTCAATACCACTACCAGTATTGGTATGGCTATGGCATAGAGCCAGATGCAACCATCGACATTGTCATTTAACGTGATGATTAGAAAAATAATTTCTAATTTGTTTATACTGTGTACCTGGCTTTTATAGGGATTATCAAAATTGATGTACAATGTTCTTTTTTGTTGGACTTGACTACAACCACTTTTCTTGTTCATGATAGTGGACCTCCACATACCAGTGAGGGCATTGTAGAGCACAATCGTAAAATAATTTATTTTAAATTTTTAGTATTTAATTACTTTATAAGTTAATTATGCAAGTAACTTCTTCTCATGTAAAATCTTTTAATAATGTACAGGAGGGTATTGATACTGCATAGGAGGGTGGAGTCACTGATACTGCACAGGAGGGTAGAGACACTGATACTGCACAGACATAGGATGGTGCATCTCAGGACCACGTGTAGCAAGATGATTCATCTCAGCCACCTTCACGTGGAGTGAAAAGGACTGTAGATGAGATGCACGCGAGTTCTTAGATTATATATTTTAGATCATGTCATGTTATCGTATTATGGACTTTTTATGATGACACTTGTTATGTTATCCTGGGACTTGTTATTATGTGATTATATATAGGACTTGTTGTTATGTGATTACATATAGGACTTTTTATTATGTTATTTCTTTGCTATTATGATATCAGGTCTTGTTATGTGATTTGGTGCACTCTAGTGATTATATATGTGATGTTTTTTTGTTATTATGTTATTTCAACTTGCTTTAGTGTCATTTCCTTATTATTATTTTTTCAAGACTTGTTATTATGTCATCAGGAATTTTTATGTGATTGTATATAGGACTTTTTATTTATGACTTGTTATGTGATCTATTTATGACTTTATATTTTAACATTGTGATTGATAATCTTATAGTGCTATAGTTTATAATTCAATGAAATAAGTATCCCAATTTAAAATAATATCCTATTCTTAAAATAATAATAAAATCAAGAACTTACAATTAATCTATGAAGAGATTATGAAAAAATAAATATATCATAAAAAAATAGAATTCAATTGTAATACAATCACAATGTGCACAAAATAACATTAAGAAGAAGATAACTAATACAATGTTGTTTATGAAACCAAAATTGTATCAAATGTAGACAAATACAATGTTAAACAGACAAAGAAAAACAATTATTATGATTAAATATAAAAGAGTTCACACAAGTAACACAAACTTACATGCATATAAATTTGATATGAAAATTATAAAAGGATTATTATTTATAAATTAATCTCATAGAGGAATCCAATAGATTGATGAAACTAAGGCTAACCAAATTATTAGGAAGGTTTGAAGAACATTATTCAATTATTTGAAAGGAAGTAGACATATATTATTTCTTGTCAATTTCTTTTTGATATGCATAATTATTTTGACATTTTGAAGAGTTGGAATAAGTAAAGGATGCCCTGCTATATGGAATAATTACATTGAAAGATGGTAGGTGAACATTGTGACCTCCTTTTCCATAATACAATTTATTTATATAACTATAACAAAGCCATTGGGCAAGGAGTGTGTAACAACCTCGAATGCAAAATGTGTAATAGAGTAAGAGCTACAAACATAGCATCGACTTTCCTCTTAAGTTGACCACACTACTTTACTAGTGTATTGGAGGTTTATAAGTGCAGATAGTAGTGTTATGAAAAGAATGGTTAGAATGGTACTAAAATAAAAAATCACACTATAAATATAGATTTGTCATACAATGATAAATATAGAGTTGTCATATTTAAGGCATAATTCTATCTTTGAACTTACAATTAATCTATGAAGAGATTATGATAAAATAAATATACCATAAAAAATTAGAATTCAATTGTAACACAATTACAATGTGCACAAAATAACATTAAGAAGAAGATAGCTAATATAATGTTGTTTATGAAACCAAAATTGTATCAAATGTAGACAAATACAATTTTAAAGGGACAAAGAAAAACAATTATCATGATTAAATATAAAAGAGTTCATACAAGTAACAAAAACTTACATGCATATAAATTTGATTCAACCTAATGTACCATCTGCATCCTCTCTCTTTTGCAATGCATCTATGATTGTCTCATGCTCTTCTACTGAAACTATCCACAATACCTTATGAGCAGGTCTACCTTTGTATCTTTCTAATTTGATGTTTGTTTCCACCACCTAATGAGAATAGTGTATAATCTTCTTTTTTGATTGGTAGTCTTCATAAGCTGGTAAGCCATTCCTTCTTGTTAACTATTTGCGTAGCCATGTACCAACTACCACAACAGATCCAACTAGATACTAAAAACCATCGTCATCTACTTGAACACATATCAACTTTTTCTTAGGTTCTACACATCTAGCTAACCAATACTCAACTTGCTCATCATTATCCTCAGGTGCAACAACAACATACACATGTCCTAGAAAAAAAATTTAAGTACATGTAGAAATAAAACTTGTTAGAATTTATAATTCAAATATATAATCATAAATTATATAACAATACATAAAAATATATAATTTAAAGTTATAAACAAGAAATTGAATTAAATTACCAGGTTGTATGAGGTCTGAAACACGATCATAATCTTCTAATGCAAATATATGATTGGGGTCTTCATTTCTTCTAACATCTTCATATTGTGTCTTAGTAGGTATTAAGGATTTGTGTTGCCATTCTTCGACCCATTCCGTATTCTCACATTCTTCTCAGTCACCTACAACACAAAATTGACAAAAACATGCAAGCTCTCTAGTCCATATAGTCCAAGTGTTAGAAGTAGAACTCTTAAATGAATGCCATCTAGCTGACCCATTGATTGTATCACAATCATAACCTCGAAGGATATTCTCCTCTTTAACTAGCCAGAAGAAACTTCTAATTGTAGAGTTCTGACTTGATCTCGCGGATAAATTTGCACTACACCAATCCACAATTGCACTTGCATTTTTAAATTTAGCCTTTTCCTTGAATTTGAGTTGCTCTCTACAAAGGGCTCTCTTAACACATGCACTGGCACTGGGTCATGTTCTCCTTTCCCATGTCCAGCCTCAAAAAAACTCCACATGTGTTCTATATTAGTTTTCTTATGAATCCTACTCAACCAATAAAAAATTCTAGCATTCTTGAATTGCCCTGTGCAATTATTAGACCATATTAGATGTTGTGTCATCTGAATTTCTCGCTCACTCAAATTCTGAAAAAAGGTCTTGAAGCAAAACTAGACAAACTTAGATGAGTGTAATTTATTATGATTCATATAGAAATGGTACTCTCTTAAAATTTTGTGATCCTCTTCTATACTATCTGATGCATGCCTATAGAAAATATGGACAAAAATCGATACTTGCACTGAATTGTAGTATTGTGATTGGACCTTATCTTGTGGTGCAAGCGTGTAGTTCTCTACAAAGTCAACAACTGAAAGCATACTACCAACAGGAAATGTATCCTTACATATTTGAAACTGACCATCGAGCCATCTAGCATTTTGAGTGTGTTTAACATATTTAGGTACGATGTTACTCTTGAATTCATTCATAAATGCATGAACACTAACTTTTTCAGTGATTAGATCGCATCATTTTCCAACCTTTCCATCCTTTAGTGGATACTCAACAGTTTTAAATATTTTAACATCAACTAATTGTTGTCCAAAATCATTTGAAACATTTTCATGCAAACATTCATCCAACAATGCAAGATTGCCACATATATCACACACCAGAAACACATGCATTGAAATTTTTTTTTGTTCATTTAGAGGGTTGCAAAACAAAATTGAAATAAACTCCTTTATAGCTTCAGGTGGTATATTTATACCACATTCTTGTAAGATTCCATTACTATGCATGGTAACACGTATATATCGAAATACATCATAATGGTAGTGAAATTGAACATGATTTTTGCAACAACATGTGACTCTTTCCTTGTTAATTACCAACATACCAAGGTTTACACTTTTCAAAATACCTTTGACAAATGCTCATAGTCAACACCTTATCATCCAAAAAACATTTTATACAATTCAGTTTGAGGCATGTCCAATAGGTGTTTTGGATGTGGATCACGAATTTTTGACCCAACTCTTAATTTAAGAACATCTCTAACATTAGGTGATACTCTCGTATTATCATGCCATAATTTTTCGATCAAATTTTTTACTTCACCAACAAGTTTCATATCAGACCTTGGTAGTCTACCACTAAAAGTCCATAATTTGTTTGCCGGATCACTTTCAAAATTAACTCTTCTTTTTACAGCTCTTGACAAATTTTTGTGATGAATATTAAGATATCCACTTATGCTACTCATCATTCTTTTATTAGAAGTTGTTTGGTTTACTAAAGATGTTTTTATTGCCCGTCGTACAGCATTTTTATCTTTAGAATGACTTTTCTTTCCAATTGTATCAAAGGCGCTACCAACAGTCGATACAACTTGTTTTAAAGACTCGTCCTTCTTCTTAGGCTAGACATAAAAGCCTAACTTCTTCATCACTTTTCACATTTTAGTCATTCTAATTTGTTGTACCATTAATTGACATTGAAACCCAAATTTCTTATTATAAAAAAAATGTCTAAACAATCTATTTGCATGTGTACTAATCTATCTCCATGAAACCAATCCAGGAAGGTTGTCTAGTTCATCACTTTTTATTTCAAAATTTTCATTCATTTGATTATCATTCAAACATGTTTCATTTTCAATTGGTGTTTCCATGTCTACATACACATTATTGGTTTTAGTTGCAGGTGGATTTTCAATTTCATTTGGAGTTTCAAATTCGGTTTCAATTTCAGTTTCAAGTTGAGATTTAGTTTCATTTGGGGTTTCAATTTGGATTTCAATTTTAGTTTCAACTTGAGTTCTAATTTCATTTGGGGTTTGATTTTCAATTAGAATTTGATTTAATAAGTAACTTGCTTCTACTAAATCAATAATTTCTTCAACTAAATCAATAATTTCTTCATGAGAAAAACCATAGGGCTGTGAAGACATACATGTATCCAATAATGGATTAGAAGATGCACCTAAAATTAAATGGTTCTATTGTGTTTCATTCGTCAGCATTTATGGTCTCATTGATGTTCTCCTCTTCTAAAACAATTGTGGAACTTGAAGCTCCTTGTCTCATTCTTGATCTTCTCTCTCATTGATGCATTGCCTCCTTCTCCTCAGTTTTCAGAACCTTCCTTTGCCTCTTCCTGTGTTGATTTGATCCCATGGCTACACCAAAATTTGAATTCGAATCGATCTCCTTACCAAATCGACAATAAGACAAACAAAGAGAATGATTAATCAAAACATTCACTTTGCAGATCGTACATGTCAGGCAATGATTGAAAAATCATTCAATCATTGGGATTTGTGCTTGTGGGCCAGATTCTGGCCCAACGGATCTTTTCAGAAATGGGTGGCCATTATTTAATAAAATGGGTGCCCATTTTTAAAAATGGGCGCCCATTTCGCTTTCAACGGTACAAAGCAAAATAGGCGCCCGTTTTTTGAATTTAAAAAATGGGCACCCATTTGTTAAAATTAGGGGTGGGAAACAACCCTTAGCTTTGTTTTTTTCTTCGGGATAGGCTTGGTCCCACCAAGCCTATGCTTGGACCTCCAAAAAAATGACTACGGTAAAACGACATAAGATTTCTACCTTGGCCTAATTTTTTGACGGCCTTTTTGATTGAATTTTTTGACGAAACAAAAACTCATTAGAATTTTCAGCTTCCTGATTTCAGAAATGTAAATTTTATAGTGATAAGATTATTTTTACTATTTTTGTATTATTTATTAATCAAAAGTGGAACCTAAACCTAAAATACCAAGGTTCACTAAAACTTTAATAACTTTTTTGTTTTTAGGATTTTAGAAAAATAAATTATATGACATCAATATACATACAATTCTTTTGAATATTAAAAAAAAAATGAAAAATATGAAATTTTCATCAAATTATGGTGGTCGTACACCCGATGTTTGGAAAATATACTTTATTGTCAGTTAAAAATTTATTAAAAAAAATATATTCAATAAAAAAATAAACAAAAATATTCTCATCAATATTTGGTGTCTAAGGTATCATTTCCCAAAAAATTTGCAAAAATTCATTTATTTGCATCAAAAAGGGTTGGTCATACACATGTGTGGCATGGTCCTAAAACAGGCATTTTGAAAAACTGGTTTTTAAACATGCCTACCAAAAAGAGATTTCTAGCATGTGGGTATTAAAATAAATTACATATTTGAAAATTAGACTCTGAGCACTCCATTTTCTATTCATGAAGTTTTCTAAGATTCAATCTCTATGTGCATCAAATTTTGACATCAATCGATAGAAAATTTGAAAAACAGAGAAAACACTTCCACTTTTTGCCCAAAAGTGGGACTCAATTTCTTCTAGCCACCCTATTTAATTTTTTTTTCTTCATTGGGTTTCATCCATCTTTAGCCATGCACCTTTTGTTCCTTTATGTTTCACTTTGTTTTGCCAAAATGAACCCGTCGATTGAACTTGCATATTGGTTCAAGGTTCAAAGTTCAAGTGGTGCCTTTGTGTGGCTCACAGCTTTGTTATGTTGTTAAGTGAGCGAGTGTGACTATGTTAAGTCATTCTTGAACTTGAACTTTTAAACCATTCCTATAGCAGTTCAAGGTTCCAGGTTCAAAGTCTTCTTTTTTGTTTGCTTAAATGTTTTGCTCGTTCTCGGTGTTGTGTTGAGCTGCAAGTTGGGAGTTCTATTGTTTTCTCAGGATTGAACTTGAACAATTGAACTTCTTGTTAAATGGTTCAAAGTTCAAAATTTCATTTCAAGTTGGCCCCGAGGACATTAGTAGCACAAAAGTTGGCGTGAAAAAAGGAATATTTTGGGCATATTATATTTTAAAATTACAATTATGAATAGAAATCATGGAAACTCAAGCCATTTGTGTGGAGTTTATATGTAATTAAGAAAGTTGTCAGGATCCCATCAAATCATGGGTCATCTCACACGTTTGGAAGAATTATCATGAGTCATGCATAGGTATTAATCAGTTTTTTCTGCCTCTTAACATGTGAATTCTCAAATTGTGAAAGTGGTAGTTTTTGTTGAACATTAGAGAAGCGGAGGATGCCAAAGGTAATTTCAACTTCATACTTCCAAGGGTTTTATAGATTTGATGGTTGTAATAGGCAAAGATTAGTTTAGTGGTGAATATTCGCCAATGGCAAATTTTTCACATCGGCGACCTCGTAAATGGCAAATATTTTGTACCGACTGGGGGTGGCTATGTCGCCAGAAAATTATCATTTTTTGTCAAATTCATGGCTCGATCACCATATGTTTTATATAATTCAATGTTTCTATGCGAGGATTTTGTGAATACAATATACGATGGACAAATCATAAATTTACTTTTTTCACCTACCCTCTCTGAGGTTGCCTTAATAGACGACCATAGTTCGCCTATAGGCATGTGAAGATTTTTTAGCTAGGAGGACCCAATTCACCTAGCATTTTGCCAACGTGTGTCTCCATTCACCCAAGCTTTCACCAACTATATTGTATTTGCCAATTATTTGGACGACCCCTAATCACCTCAAAAATTACATATGTCATGTTATAGCTACGCGGGATTCACCAAATATTTGTATACCATATAAATTCCCATGGAATTCACCATATAAGGATTGGTATAAATACATGCAAAGATCAGATCTATCTCTATACAATCAGGGGGGTTCTACGCTTTGAATTCTGGTCAATAGCGAAGTTTCATTCTAAGGAAAAGCATTGTTGTTGACTACATTGGCGACTCCTGGTGACCTAAAGGTGAGCAGTCATATTTTTGAAGTGTTATAATGTTATTCCAAATTTATCTATATTTGTTTGCACTATTGAGTTCATTTTTATTAAGTGGTGGGCCTTCAGTGCCAAGTGGTCAGCTAAGACATTCAGACCTCAGACATCTAGATTGTAGGTCGTAGGGCCAATGAAACATATATTATACTTTATAGTCTATTATTGTTTCTTCAATAAATTGATATTTTTTTGTTAGCCTTTATTTCATTGGAGATGTCGAATAGCAAGAAGGGTAGGAAACTTGAATGTCAGGAAGGCCATTAGAGGCCAACAAAAAGAAGAACGTTGTCTTCGTACTTTGGCTTTGGAAAAATCATGGTGAAAATAAGGTAGGTACATCATCACAAGTACAAGTACAAATTTCACAACGTACACATCATCTTAAAGACGGTAGGAAACTTGATATCTCAGATTAGGATGATCTTGAAGAAGATTATCTCGTAGATGCCCAAGTTAACCAGAATGATATAATCGAGTTGGGTGATAATGTCATTGATGCTAATTCATGGAAGGGGGAAAGAAAAGCCAAATCAAAAAAGATGAACCACAATGAAAAAAAGATCGAGAGTGGGATATGTCAGTGAGAAATTTTCAAATTAATTGGGCATCAAAGTATCCATTCATTGAACCAGTGGAGAATCCAATTGAAGATGAACCTCTAATAGAATGCAGGTGTAAGATTTTCACTTGGAAACATAATAAAGAAATTAGGTTGCAGTTAAAATTTGACAACATATAAAAGCATATGGGTAAATGTTATTATAAACAAATGATAGAAGCGATTGCAAAATCAATGATAAGATGGAAAACAAAGGAGGAATGTAAGCATGTGAGGAATGATAGAGTATTATTTTCATGAGAAAATATAGATGAAGCCTACTGAAGTTAAAGGTTCAATTGAAGTTAGTTTTGGAAAAGCAATGCAAATAGAACAACTGGTAAAAGTTGTTCAGTTAAGTGTTGTTTTTTATATTTTGAGTAGAGGGAGTGCTATGACATATTTCCCATCAATTATTGGTTTATTACACTTTTTGAAAGTTCCTAACTATCCTAATAGACATTGGTCATTAAATAGTGGATGAGAATGGGCAAGTTGTCTTGTTGAGGTTGAAAAAGATGATGTAAAGGAAAAAATAAAGAGTCAAAATTTATTGCATTTTCTTTAGACAAGGTTATGGTAGTAGACAATACATCATGGGTATGCATGTAGTATACATACTATAGAGAATCATACCCACAAACAAATCTAGTATTTGTTGCTAAAATGAAGGAAGAAAATTTATTTCAACTAGTAAAGAGAAGTTTAATTGAATATGGAGGTATGGATGACATGACGGTTGCTCAAAAATTGGTTTGTGTTGGAGTAGATGGAGCTTCAATATTACAAGGTCATAGGAATGATCTTTGTACAAAGATTGAAACTTCATTTGCACTGTACATTACTGCAATTCTCTGCATGGCTCACAGAATGAATCTAGTTTTTGGAATTGTGAGAAAGTTTGCTTCGGTAAAAAGAAATGGAAGTTTAATCAAAGAGCTCTACTCACACTTTTGTCAAAGTCCCAAGCGATTTGTGGAATTTCAACACTTTTCTGATGGAATAACTAATGGGAACAAACTGCTCAAGGATGATGATACTAGATGGATATCTTTGGATGGTCCAGCGCATCGAGTTTTTTCAGAATATCCATCCTTGATTGGACTATTTCACACAACTCACAACGAATTAGATCAACCAAAATTTCTTGACCTTCTCCGGAGGTTAAGTAATCTAGACACACTCTTAACTTTAGCAGCTCTTATTCAAATGCTAGAGAAAATGAGGAATATTATGAAGGCTTCCCATAAAAGAACTTTGTATTTGCAAAATATTGTACGCTATGTAAGATGACATGCATGACCCTCTACAATCTCTATCGAAATCAACCAATAGTATCTGATGAAAAAATTGTTAAGTGGAAGACACTCATAGATTTGAACAATCTTGATAACTTTTTATATATTGGTGTAGATGGGGAGGTATGTGTCAATGTAAATGGAGTTGAGATACCAATGCACTTCTATGCCATGGTCCACCCTGAGGAACTAGGAAAATGCCCCAGAAAACAACTAGCAAGATTTACAAGGGAAGATTTCGACAAGATTGTTGAGACTATAACTACTTCTGTGAAGAAAATTACATATAATCTTTCCTCAAAAATTAGAAGCAGATTCCCTCCTGACAACCTACTCGAAGCCATGTCTTTCACGTTTCCTTATTATTGGAGCCTCAATAGTGCAGCTGATTTTCGAAGTAAGCTACTGACTTTGATAAAACAATTTTTCATATCCAGAGAATTGAATGGAGTAACTATAAATGGAATATTAGATGAAAATCGTCTTCGAGATAAATCATCTTGTTTTACATACACTATGAGAGAACAATATGGCAAAATGGAGAACCCTCGCAAAGAGGGATCAGTAACAAGGCTTTGGAATTATATAGCTAAGAAAGCAACGTTGTGTGATTTAATGCCAGAATATTTGAAGCTTGCTGATTTATGTCTTACCATGATATTGGGTCCGGTGGAAGATGAGAGATTTTTTAGTGCTTTAGGGTTCCTAAAATCAAAGCTAAGAAACAAACTAGACAAAAATTTGGAAAACTACTTGAGGCTCTATACATCTAGGTATGATGTCCACACTTTTCCTTACGATAGGGAACTACAAATCTGGAGGTCCAAATGTGAAAGAAGAGGTTTGGGCAACACTTCAAACCAAAGTGCCAATGGAATTATTGACTCATGTACTAGACCTCCTGGTAGCATTGAGATGCAATTCAATGAAGGTATGCAGACTCACAGTGAAGAAACCACAAACAAGAATCAAGAAAGCTCTGAATTTGATGAGGATGAATGGCAAATGTAAGAGATTGGTATTTATTAATCTTATTATGGTATCTCATCATTCATGTTACAAAAGCATATTACTTTTTGCAATTAGAATTTAATATTGATTTGTAATTGTATTTTTCAACTTTCTATTTCCAAATTTAAAATAGCATAATAAAATACCATAATATGTTTATTGATACAAAGATGTTTATTGTTTATTTAGATATGTTTGAGAACTTATATTTTCATTAATTCTTTCAAAATATAGAAATATGATACAATTCATTCAATAGTAATACACCAATATGTGTGATTCTCCATGGAAAAAACAATACAAAGTTTCAAAACCCTTTGCAAATGACCCTGAATTCTCTTTTATAGAAGCAAGGGAGCAACAACAACTTCATGTTTGAATTGTAACATGTGAAGACTCAACATCAAAGTCACAAACTCAATATAGATTTACAATGGCATCACGCCGGATTAGCAATTTAACAACTGATACATGGCTGATGTCTCCTATTCAAAAAACATAGTTCACAATTAAATATTAAATCACTCCATGACAAATTAAATATACATAATAGCAGTGCCAAAAACCTAGTAATCAGAAATAGAGAAATGCAGAAATGTTAAAGCTTGGGAGAATTTGAGAATACAAATTTACAAGATGAATTTTTGCACTGTGCGTCATAGATTCATATGCTGGATTAGCAATTTAGCAATAGCGAGTG
Source organism: Cryptomeria japonica (assembly GCF_030272615.1). Lineage (NCBI taxonomy): Eukaryota > Viridiplantae > Streptophyta > Pinopsida > Cupressales > Cupressaceae > Cryptomeria > Cryptomeria japonica. Next base: position 224,028,330 of record NC_081407.1, on the reverse strand, counting down.
TTGGTTTTTTCCTATTCATAAAATAGAGTTATTTCAAGCGATGCCAAATTCCAAATAGAAAAAACATAAAACCTTGAAATTAAGAGTAAAATAACAAAACGGTGCAATACATACTATGATTTTTAAGACTTTTGTGCCAGTTTTTGTAGGGTGCTCCACTCTTTGTTTGATGGAAGTTCAATATTCTGTAAACTATGGAAAGTCAACTACAACTTCATCAACATTCAATATTTAGAAGAGTAACTTGACATCACATTATCACCCAATACTGAATTTAGAGTTGTAAATGGTTGGATGAATTCCAAAAAGCTTTGAGGAGTTGTTTCCTTACGAAGCAAGTCTAAATCAGACTTCATTTTTATCTCCATGCTTTTTTTGTAAGCTTATTTTTCAATGAATTTATTTGATGGGTCAATGGTCATAGGCAAACCAAGTTTAATCAAATTAGTTTTCTTTTCTTGTAGCTTCAATATATTTTTGCCACATTTATCCATAACTTTTGATGTTTCCCTTAGTTTCTAGCATTTTTTAATGATAGATGATGTCTTAACTCTAGTATCAATGTGACTCTTAATTCCCTTGGATGCCAAGTAGCTCTCATTGGTATTGTAGACTACTTGTAGAATCTATTTTACCATATGCTCTTTTGAATAAACATGTATGCTCTTCTCAAAGTGCCCTTTGATTTTTCATATAAATTACTGTTAGACTTTCATTCAATTTAAACCATTCACACATATTATCACTCCTCTGCATTATTTGCTGCCAAATGTTTTCTTGTATATACTTCATTGTATTTTTCATATCATCTTTCAATCTATCCTTCAAAGTTTTAATTTTATGATTTGCATTGTGCAGGTTTTCTTTCATTTATGCACATTTTTTCTTTATTCCTCTACTTCTTCTTGCAAATTTTTTTCTTTTCCCTTCTCATGATCCAATATGTCCTATGTTTGTCTTATTTCAGCAATAGCAGACTCATAACTTTTGTATGATTTTTGAAAATTGGCTCTTTCCTCATCGATTTTTTTACTGTTTTTAGCCAGTTTTTCTCTCAAGTTCTTCAATTTCGCATCCATCTTCTTCTCTACAATTTATACTACAGAGCCCAAATTTTTTATCCTTTTTTGTAAATCATTGCACCTTTTATCTTTTGCTTTCCTCTTTGATTTTTCATTTGCCAGGTCTGCCTGTAACTTTTTTGTTTGTTTCTCCAGTTTATTTTTTTATGTCCACCTTTAGCAGTGAAGTGTAGACAACTTTATTAGTCCTTTTTGACAAACTAATTTTGTCCACATTATGTACTTTGGAAAAATCCATTTGGAGGGTGCTAACTTGAAATTCAGAGGGATCTATCTGACTGTGTGGTGGATTTTTATCTTTAGTTGGGAGCATAAAAACCATGAACTCCATCATATCTTTGTGTCATATGTTGGAAATGCCCTATTCTTTGTAGGTTGTTTGTCTAAAACTTCAGTTAGGACAACCCTATGAAATGCTCTCTTTTTTTCTTTATTTGCATTTGTTGTGTGTTCAAATGTTTCATAGTAATCACGAAATTGAAAATTTGGGCTTGCTGAAGCAATTGAATGTTTGAAATGTGACATAGGAATAACAGACACTCTAGTTCCACTTATGCCTATGGTTTTAACTAATGCATTACTAGGATTACCAACAAACTTTCCTAATCCTGTCCCACTGACACTTTCATGTTTAGTTTTCATAATCTTTTGAGGTGTATGATCTGAAGCTGCAAATGACTGATTTGTAGTGTCAATGGCACTTGATATAGGATTCTCAATAGTATGAGATTGAGTATCTACTACTAGTGGCCTCTTGCAAGAGATATTTTGTTGTAGCCCTTTTCCAACACCAAGACAACTAGTATTAGTAGTAGTACCCATTCCAACCCCACCAATCACAACAATACTTGACTGAATAATAATGGGAATACTATCCCTAGATTCCCCACCTGTGGCAGTGGCACTTTATTCATCACCAATGGGAATACCATGACATGGTGGTGGTTATGGATTTGAACCTGAAACAAATATAGGTGGACCTTGAGGGTAATGAGTAGTACCTATCCATGATGAGTCTAAAGAATCAAGTCCAATGACTAGTTTAACAAGAGCTTTTGATTTTGAATCTGATGGAAGTTGCACCTGAAGTGGATATCAAATGCCCTCTCCTCTAGGACCTAGACCACCACCTTTAAAACCCATTTTTTCCACAATGCTTTCCCCTTTGTTATATTTTTCTTTCATGGACTCATTGACTCCACCTAATATTTTAGGGACTGTAGTAGTTGTTGGAGTGGGCTCAACCTCATAATCATCATCATCTTCACTCTTGTCATATGTTATTGTAGGATGCTCCATATTCCATCATTTGATAAAATCTTCATCCTCGTCGATGGTCTCAAATTCTACACTGGTCTTTGGTTCACCGAGATTCTTCCTTATAGTCCAAAAATCATTTATTTTGGTTTGAGTCCAAAAACTCTCTTTACATTCTTGCAGAATTGATTTGTGAATAGATTTGTTAGATGGATTAGCAGTTTTTTGGTAGAAATTGTAGGACCTCCTATTTTGGATGCCCTGGCCCTCCTCTATTTTCCTCTGTGTGCGTCATGTCATAATTTGTGATGAAATTTCTTCTATTGAAATGTTATTGTCAACTGCAATTTTCTCCATGTCTTTTTTTACCTCATCCTAGGAGTCCATGTTTCTAAGCTTTTCTAGCAATGGTTTAGTTTCATGTTGACATAACGTTGAAGAGTTCCCATTTTTCTTAAGCCTTTCTTTAATTACACCAATTGGATCATACTGCTAGAGAACCTCATCACCAAAGTTAAAAACTGTCAAAAAATCATGTGCCACATTGAATTCTTTTCTCTCAAATGTGGACCCTCCACATGAGAAAGGCAAGGAAGGAAATATGCTCTTCTTTTCTTGACCATGGAAGTGCCTATCTGTGCTCTCCAATTTACATACATATTCCAATTCAAATACCCTCTTTGTCAATGTATTGGAAGTCTGTATGGTTTTACTGTCGATCCGTAAAACCTTAACAAAGTGAATTCTTCCATGAAGAACTAGTCAACCAATTATATTTGACTTCCGTGTTGAATACAATCTCTACAAGACATAGGCAACCTAGGCATTGGAGGCTTGTAAGTTCATTATATATTGATGCCAAAAAGAAGTGTACAAAATCATTGTAGTTCTTTATGTTATCGTGCATCCTTATCTTTGGTGTACATTCATATATTGGACACTTTGTTTCGTTTCGAGTCTTCTCATCAATATTATAGTTCACAATTTGAATATTGTTGGTCTTGAATATTGCACGATACTTGGATAGAAGGAGATAGCACAAGTAGGATGAGAACCTAAATGTCTTATAGGAACCATTTTTTATCATTAGTAATTGTTTTTGCATGGATTGAATAATGTGCTCAATAAAATTATATCTTACTGGCTGACCTACACAATGGATATTATAAATCATTCCAAGAACACTTGCACCCACTTCCCTATCATATTCCAATCCCAAGTAAAATGACAACAAGGAAATAGTATCCCCAAGGCATGGAAAAAAATGTTAGAATCATAATGAGGCTTATGATTCCGATCCAATAGAATACCACTCTTTATTAGAGCTTTGATAAATGAATCTCTGCAACTTGGATTGAGACTCTCATAAGTCTCTACCATCTTTCCTAAGTCAATTTTCACATTTGAGTTTTGTGTTTCAAACCCTAGGTTCAACAAACGAGCAAATTCTCCCTCTTTTTATGGATAGAATTTTCTCTTTTTTATTTTTATTGACAATTTCTTTTTTATCTTCACCATAATTTTTGGTGCAGAGCATGACAAAATCAGGGCAAGGGAATACGTTAGGTAACACCATGCTTCTCAATCCAACATCCCATGATGTGATTTTATTTGTTCTTTGTTTTAACATTGGGTTGAAAACAGTAAATTTTGCCCTAGACATATTTGCCGCCCTACTAGGCAATGCATGTCTAATATCTATGATACGCTTTTCACCATGGATAGCAGGGTCATAAATATCATTGTATTCATCAATGAAACCTGGTGTTTTAACCAGTTTGGTTAGGTACATTTTTTTTTCACTTGGCTTCGTGTTGAACTACTGCTTCCCATTTTCCCCATCACTATTATTGGTAATAATTCAAAATAATGCTAGATAAAAACCTGAAAATGCTAACCCTCAAATTGGACCATGAGATTAAAAAAAGAAAAAAAGGCGTGATATAGGTGTTCTATATTTTACCCGAAATTTCTATTTCACTAGATTGGCGCAGACAGTCTCTATTGCAACTTGTATTCCTCAATCTAGTAGTTGTTTCTGAATCTCCCGCAATTTACTGGTTTATTGATGAAATGAAATACAATTATGATTTATGAGTCTCTTATTTTGAAAACTCTAAAAAGTACAAAAGTAATACCTAAAGGGCAAAATATCTAGAATCATGTTGTAATAATATTAATTATAATTAATAACTATTCAATGCCGAAGAACAACACATTCATTACTTGAACTTCAATCTAAATTCTAAGGACATTAAATGTAAAATGTTCAATTTCAAGCGAAGTTCTCATAAATGTCTTCAATTCCCACATTTGGGCCAAAATCCACCTCAAGTCGTTGATCTTTGCTCATCCAAGAAATGATGGTTCTTGTTATTGGATGTCATGGGTCCCATGACTTTTGTCATTTTTTGGGCACATCACCACACTCGAGTTCTCACAAATGTGTTCACTTCCCACATCCAGGCCGAAATCCACCCTCAACCATTGATCTTTTCTCATCCAATGGACGATGGTACCTGTTGTCAGATGTCGTGGGTCCCATGTCTTTTGCCATTTTTGGGCACGTTACCACACTCGAGTCACTTTTCAAAACTATTATTTAAATTTTAAGTCTATTTAATCATTTTAAACTTTCACCCGAAAAAAAGCTTTATAGACAATTATATTTAATTAAATTTACCACATTAAATTCTGGGTGAAGTTCTCACAAATGTGTTCACTTCCCACATCCAGGCCAAAACCCACCCTAAGCCAATTATCTTTGCTCATCCAATTGACGATGATACCTGTTGTCAGATGTCATGGGTCCCATGACATTTGCCATTTTTTGGGCATGTCACCACACTTGAATCACTTTTTGGGAATATTATTTAAATTTTAAGTATGTTTAATCATTTTAAACTTCTGCCTAAAAAAGAACTTTATAGACAATTATATTTAATTAAATGAAGTTCTCACAAATATGTTCACTTCCCACATCTGGGCCGAAATCCACCCTAATTCATTTATCTTTGCTCATCCAACGGACGATGGTACCTGTTGTTAGATGTTGTGGGTCCCATGTCTTTTGTCATTTTTCGGGAACGTCACCACACTCGAGTCACTTTTTGGTACTATTTTTTAAGTTAGTTTAGTCATTTTAAACTTCTGCCTAAAAAAGGGCTTTATAAACCTAATTATATTTAATTAAATTTAAAACGTTAAATTTTGGGTAAAATTCTCACAAATGTGTTCACTTCCCATATTCGGGCCGAAATCCACCCTAATTCGTTTATCTTTGCTCATCCAATCGATGATGACACCTGTTATTTGATGTTGTGGGTCTCATAATAAGAGACATTTAGAGATGCGCAATAGTTTGAGATAACTTAGTAACTATTAAATATAGTGTTAATATTATTTATAAAAATATGAAATTCAAAAATAGTATAGAACATGAAACTTAGTTTCTAGAATAAAAAAATAACTAAATAATAATATAAATTTTGATATACAATTTGAAAGGTGAAAGTTTAATATAAAAAATAAAACATTCAATATTAAATCTAAAATATTAAATTAAAGTTTAACAAATTTCTTTAAAAATATGTTTACGATATATAATTTTTTAAAAAAGTTTAAACTATATATATATATAATTTTAACATAAATTTAGTGCAATATAAATTTAAATTTAATTTAATTTAATAAATAAATAAAGACTAAAAATATATATAAAAGTTCAACATAAATTTAGTTTAAAATTAATATAAATTTTAATTTAATGTAGTTTTAATTTAATTTAGTTCAAATTAATTTAATAAACAAATAAAGATTATTAAAAAATTATATGATTGTATTTACAACAAATTTTATAGCCTAAGACTCTAATAAAAATCCACCCTGGGCCGTTGATGTATTTGAGTATAATCTTGTTCTCAACTTCTCTAATTGAATCTAGAATCTTGAATTTTCTTCTAATGACATTGGCCTTGAATCTAATAATGTGGTAAATCTTTTTGATAAACTTGCACCTCCTAAGGACCTATGCAATATGCATTACCTTTGAATTTGATCCTAGTGACTTTACAATTGCATGAAGTAAGATATTGATATGATAAATTTGATTTAGTGGTTAATATATTTGATGGTTTCTCTTGTCCTACTATAGGTTCTATTACTCTTCCAAGTTCCCATTAAGGTTGGTACTAAGTGCTTAGATGCCATTTTCGCTATCATTCCTAAATCCTACATCAGATCAATTTTGTGTGAAGTTGGGACATCCTTGCCCTAGGTTTCTTCGATGAAAGCAATCCTATCTACCCTTCATAAATGTCTCAAATTTCTTCATTATGATAAAATCTTAACTATAAATCATATCATGTACCCAATACCAACCCACACATGCACTAGTTCAACAACAACTAAATGAGTAAGTTGGACTTTTAATTCACTAGTTTTTCGTGAGATAAACAACTTTTTTTAATATTTATAAAATTATAATTATTAATCAACCATAATCAATGTACAAATAATTAATGGAATGAATTGAATTCTTTTTATATATATTAAATATAAAGGAAGAAGCATTACATAAAAAACATCATAGTATTAAATTTATTTCCATTGTTTAACAAAATATTGAAATAATGTAGCTCATAGTCATAGACAAAAAGCATTTGAAAAAATTTCATTAATAAAAATGAAATAGAAAGCAAGTTTATATCCATAACTGGCAAACTGAAACAAACTAAAATTTGAAAAATTATCATTAATCTTTATGCTTTGGAAATGTAGAATTTTTACATGACTGAGTCTTTGAGTCTTGAGACTTGAGTCCCTCAAAAATTTTAAAGCCAATATGAGTCCCTCAAAAAGGTTAAAGCCATAATGGCCTTTGAGATTTTGAGTACATAGGCAAAAAGTAAACTACTAGGGACTAGGAGGTCAGGGCTAGGGCACAGGTGGTGGATGCTTTACCCTAAGAATCTGGCCCTCCTTCTATGTAGAATTCTTCAAACAACATAAGCTAAGAGAATTATTTAAGACACCTATTGTTTGCAAAGTCGTGCAGGAGCAACCATTTCCAGAGAAAGTCCCTCCCAATCTATGCCCATTTCATGTGAAGTGTCAACTACTCCGCATTCAAGTTCAGAAGAAACGGTTGCCTGGCCACTTGTACTATTTGGTCAAGGAGAAGAAGGTTGCTTAATTCACTCGCCCAAGGGATCCCCACCCTTAATTCTGCAAGGACGACAACAGTAACGTCATCTCCAAGGAAGTCTTCCTTAAACAGCTTCTTTGACAACGTCAACATATCCACCTTGTCTCCTCCTAGGTTCAATAATAAAATAAAAGATTTAAAATCAATTTTTGAATTGACATGATACTTAAATTTTCTTTTTTTATTTTATTTTATATTTTTTCAGTTGAAAAGGTTTTAGTTTTAGATTAATGTTGGGAGGATTCTATCATATAAAACCACCCTCTTCCTTAAACTTAAACTACACATTCTAAAATTTGATCTATTTAGATGAATTTTAATTAAAAACCTAGTATGATTTGAAAGATCATCTAAACAATTTTTTTTTAAGAGAACTATGGTTGTTCACATTTGTTTCAGGGAGATGGAAGTGAGGTGTTGACCTTCCTGACAACAGATATCATTTTGGGTGTTTGGCAGACTCTACTAAAGGACAGATTTACATTGCTGGAGGGGTTGACAACAATGATAAAATTCTGTTGACACTAGCAGTTTATAGTATAGAGAAAGACAAATGGGAATATCTTCCTCCCATGATTTGGGGTGACTATGCTTGCCACTGTGTGTTTGATGATAACAAGTTATATGTGATGAATTGACATATTATTGGGAGATTTGTGCAATGTTATGATACCAACACCCAACTATGGAGAGGCATGACAGGTTTCCATGGCTTTACCGATCCTAATCTCAGAGTTGGCTCTACTTGTAAAACTTTAACTGCATTTGGACTGTTATTCTATTCTTGCAAAGGGAAAGTTATAGAGTTTGATAAGGTGGAAAATCGGTTCCATTTAGTAGGAACACAATGTCCTCAGTTCTTCATTGTTAATGGTATGACAATGTGGCATGGACATATAGTTATATGTGGAAGAATGACGAGAGGTGGCATGGCCTTTTATCTATTTGAGCCTTGTGGAGTTGGAGAGAATGGACAGGCAGCGAAAGAAGAAAACTGGACTCTCCTCAGTGCTTACACTTTCGTAGAACTTGGAGATGGAGATGTCATCGATTGTTGTGGAACTTTGACATTGTGATACGTTCATTGATCGGTTGACCTTATCTAATATATGCCTTTGGAATTATAAATGCCTTAATGTACTTATTAGCATTAAAACTATTTAATCCAAATCAAGGTTATCTATCAACAGGGGCTAAATATCACTAAAATGTAGTCTTTATTGTTTACCATATTAATAGCACTTTAAATCGCCTTAATATTATCTTGCTATTAGTCTTATATGGATGAAAACAACCAATGGCTCACAGGTCACTTATTTTCATGCCATTGCCATTAGCTTATTATGCATGCAGGAACATAAAGACCTTGTAAACTCTACATTTATTGTTAGTTCCCATGGGTGGGAGGATTTTGACAAGTAGATGTTTACAAGCACAATCTCCATTGGCATTATAAATTCTTACATTTATCACGGCTCTTAAATACGATAACCAAAAATTCAACATTTATCATATCTCTGTCAAGTCTTGCGATTGTGTATATATATATTTGATATATTGAACATTTATCATATCTCTCTCAACCCTCTCTTTTGCATTCATTTGACAATGAGAAGCTAAGCCAGTAGCGAGTAAGAAAAAATGTCAACATAAGTGTAACTAATAGAAAATCACACGCTGAGAATATTTCCGCCGAAATAACGTTCTCATATCACGCCCAAACTATGCTATACAGAAGAAAACCATTTTTTAAGCCCAATGTCTGTCACCATATATCTTGCAAATCAGAAAAGGGGATCATGCAAAGAAATCTAGCACTGGAAACTATTCCTTCTCCACAGATTTCAGCTTTTCACCACTCACCAATGCCACAAAATAGCTCACTGCTCTTAAGTCTCTTTTCACACCCCCAGCCCGTCTTGTGAATCTTCTCCCGGGATAGCGTTTGCTGTCTTGCTTACAAAACGCCAATCGTTCTTCACGCTATCCCCCTTTCCTCTTGCTCTAGTCTCCCCTGTTACCACATAGAAATCTCATTCCCTCCCCTCTCAAAATGTGGTCTCCTCGACTTCCATCCCTCTAGAATAAACACCATAAAGTGAAATTAATGCATATATATAGAGTCAATATAAAGTTTAACTATATATCATTTATGAATACATATTCATCTATATATATTAAATGGAATATATAGATGAATATATTTAGTTATACTCATGCATCATTGTAAATCCTTATACTTCATATCTATACTACCAGTTGCCTCCGGCATGAATATAAATGATTACATTATAGATTTAATATACATTATCAAATGAAATAGCATTATTCTCCTCATCTCAAGTGGATTCATTAAAAAAAAGTCATATTTTATAGACTAGTGTCAAATTATAACTATAACTTATCTAAGGCTTTCTATGTTAGTAATGTACTAAATTCCCGAGTGGAATATTATATTTTGTGTTCTTAGCTTGATAAATGATGATATTGTCCTTTAATATTTTATTTTTATGTATAGTGTTACCCCATTATTTGTCTTAAACAAAATATTGTGTATTGGGTAAACGCACAAAGTTGGGTCCCAATCTCACGGAAGTCCGTGCGTTGGGAAAAGAGCCCGCTAGAAACGGGTGCCCAAATGTTACAAATCGGGCACCCGTTTAGCTTCGGGTGCCCGAGCCATTAAGAAACGGGTTCCTGTTTAGCAACAGGTGGCCAAAGCTAAACAGGCGCCCGTTTCTTTCAAATCGGGCGCCCGATTTGAAAAAAAATGAGCACCTATTTTTTAAATGTATTTATTTTATTTTTTTAAACAATTTTCCATCATTTTCACTGTTTCGAAAATGGGTAGACGTTTCAAAGGAGCACGGGTACCCATTTTTTTCACCCCAGTTGACCCTCTAGCCCATTTTTACCTCCTTCCAGGCATTTAGTTTTATTTTTTATATTCTATTTTATTTATTTTTATTATTTTTTATATAAAAATATTAATGTATTGTTATTTTTTAATTTTAATGTTTTAAAGTTTGAAAAATGTCTTTTATTTTATTTTATTTCATGTTTAAAATTGTTTTTAGTTTTTAAATATTGCAAAAATCGTGATTAGTAAAAAATGCAGGAAAAAAAAAATATGAATAGTATTTAAACTATAGGAAAAATACAAAAAACAAAAACGTAAACGAACAATAAACATTAGACACATAAAATAGACAATAAACCCTGAACATAAAAACAAACACTAAACCCTAAATAGAAAAAAACGAATGATAAACCATAGAAAATAAACGAACAACAAACCCTAAAAAATTAACAAACAATAAACCCTAGATGAAAATCAACAATAAACCCCCCTTCTCTCTCTCACACACACACACATTACCCCCCTCTCTTTCTTTCACATGTTACGCTCTCTCTATCATTACCTACTCTCTATCTCTCAAATTATCTATTCTCTCTCTAACTCGTTGTATCTCAAATTACCTACTCTCCCTCTCTCTCTATATATATTTTAATCATGCATAAAAGTCCGAATGTTTAAATTTATATTTTTTAATGTTGTATTTAATTGTAGGATTCTTTTGTAAAAGTTAGATGTTTAATTTATGTTTAAATTGAACTTTAAAATGATAATGAATATGAATATGTTTTTTTGTGTGTGAAAAATACGGTTCTTAAATTTGGTAATACTCTAACTATCACTATTAATCCTCACTACTTCCTAACTGATCCCAATCATGAAAGAGGATATGAATATCCTCAAAATAATATTTAACATATGTAATTCTAAACTCCTCAAACAAGGATAATATATTCAAAAGATATGAATCCCAAGTGGTCATGTTTAGAAGGTGATTAATGCCATGGAGACTAAATCAATTGGCTTCATGAAATTGCTGATAATAATCTAAAATAATAAAAAACATTTAGGATGGATATTAGGTCTTGATAGGATGAGTACATGAAGAATGAGACAAGCCTCTAAATTGTCACAACATGCAAGACCTATGATATAATAAATATCCTCTTAAGTATCACCATCGAAGGGTATGTGATCTTCATCTACAAAGGGAATCAAACAATCTACAATAGGATCCTCTAGGAATGGAGACATATGAGGGTCTTCATGGATCTCATAAAGTCTATTCCAAAGTGTGTGGGGGAAATCAATATCCAATGTAATACACATAGAATCATGATCTTGATACTAGATCAAATCACTACTACATGGTCAATGATGTTACACCAAGATTATATAATTTCTAGTGTTTCTAGTTTAGGTATGACTCCATACATAAAAGGAAAATGATTACAGCACCTAAAACTTATCAAGATACCATTTTACAAAAGAATCATAGTTATCCCTTTCTAATTTTACCACAAAAGGATGAACATAGAAACCTATGATACCTCCTCAAATAAAAACTTAAAAGATCCATAAAATCAATACATATAAAACATATCAAACAAATTCATCTTATGTAAGATGGTCATTTTGAAGTGCCAAGATGTCCAAGTAGATGACTAGAATGTGAAATCACAAAAAATTAAATATAAAATATGAGGGAATATTCTAGAAAATAATTGTGTGATCTATGAAGACTTATGAACCACCTTTTCAATGACACATGAAGCATGAAAAACTATGCTCTCTATCAAAAGTTACGAGGCTTTAAATTTACATAGCTTGATTTAAGTTAACAGGACAATAAATCACACTAGTGGCAAATTTAATAAAAATAAGAATCAAATATAGATCAATATTGGAATCACTTTTTGTGGGTTGCGACTTTGAACAACAAAATACCAATATAAAATTGAATATAAAAACATACAGTTTTCTTTTTGTTTTAACTCCTCCAAGAGTAGAGAACCTACTATTTATTCAAGCTTCAACTTAGTGTAGTACTACTAGTTGCGATCATAGATATAACTTATGACTTTAATGAATTTAGTTAATTTAGCCAAAAGAGAGTAGTTAATTTAACCAAAAGAGAGTAGTTGAATCGAATCCTATCAAGTTGAAAATATAAAGTGGTAGCCTAATTGACAATAATGGTTAAATACTGCAAGGGTACTAAATTGTAATTCCATGGAAGTTACCTTCATTATCTAAATCAATGGAGTCATTTATTCATTATCTATTCTCTCTCTCTCTCTCTCTCATGATTATTTTTATGATTTTGATGGAACTTATACTTATTCATCTTTAGATGTTAAAAAGTATTGTTTGAGTTGCACTGGCATTATGATGTTTTATTTTGAAGAATATTTCTTATGCTTTGATTTAAGTGGATAATATTTCTTAAATGATGCTTATTATTACCCACCTATTAATAATGTTATAGATCTATGTGAGTTTCCTTTTTTTATATTTAAGTTGCTAAATTGTATCTAATTATAAGTTTTTTTGGAAGGTGAAATGTAAATTAAATAGTTTGTAATTGTAAATTTTCATGTTTGTAATTGTAATTGTAAATTTTCATGTTTTTAATTGTAATTGTAAATTTTCATGTTTGTATATTTATACAGATTATTTTCACATAATGGATGAGTTTGAGATAGATGAGCTATTAGGTCTAGCACCACCTCCACCTCCACCTCCACCTGATTAGTTGAGACAGACAATTAGGATGAATATTGATTCTTTGATTAGAGATATTCATACTATTAGGCATTAGCCTCATCCACCTCCACCTCCACCCCCTCCACCTCCACCTCCACCTCCACCTCCACCTGATCAGTTGAGAAAGACAATTAGGACGAATATTGATTCTTTGATTAGAGATATTCATACTATTAGGCATTAGCCTCATCCACCTCTGCAGTTGTTATGCCTTGCAGATAGTATGCAAGGCATTGTACAGTCTGTGCAAGCTTTAGATAGCGAGCTAGATAGCTATCGTAGTTGGCATGAGGGATTGCGTGCATTTTACGCTTATGGCCTCATATACAAACAAGTTAATGAATTAAAAACAACAAAAATGGATTTGAAACAATATTTTGTGAACCCTAAGATGGGTGAAGAGATAGATCCAAAGAAGCCACATTTCTCTATTCGATGGTGTAGGCACTCGAGCATTTCTAGACACTTTTGGGACCACACTCCAATCATGAGGTCTCGATGTATTTTTTGTAGAAATTATGGGCCGAATTTGAATTGGGAAAAGAGCCCAATTACTTTGATATTAGATCATTTCAGGGGGTTGGGAGAGGCATGCCCCAAGATATGCCAAGAGAAAAATTGAGCGATAGTGTTAGAAATTGTGTGCATGATGATCCATTTGTTCCTCTTCTATCATCAGTTGTTCCAACACCTGCCCATCATCGAGCAATGGATTCTACTTTAGGTTCATTGAGTGTCCTGTCGGGCAATTTGGTACAACATTTGTGCGAGGTGAGGGTTGTCCCTAGCTTAGTACATGTTTGCACGAGCTGTGGGGATGTATGTACGAGTCCACAAAGTGAGGTTTCCCCTGGAGGAGATGGTGAATTTGATGATGTTGATGCTGCCCATGGTGGTTATGATGATGCCGAGGAGGCTGCACATGCTGATAGCATCTCTTCATATGTTGATCTCCTATGGGTAGACGATGATGAGCCTACAGAGGTACAAATTTATTTATATAATTTGTAGTGCAATATTAAATTCCTTATATATACACATATGAACCATAACATGAGTCAATTTTGTCTAAACAGAGGATGGATCATACCATGTCATTGAGGAATCAATATCATGTTACCTCAATACCTAGAGATGTTGGTGCCCCATTTATGATATGCACTTTCATCTAGATACATTGTATTGATATGTACATTTAAAATAAACAATGAATTTTTTAATGTAATGATGTGTATGATATGTTTTTTCAATTTTGTAGGGTGCTTCGTGTAGCACTGAGGTGGGTAGTTCTTCACGTGACCCGTGGACCACTGAGGCTCAGCCTCATATACCACTAGTACATTTTTCAGCCATTAATTTGAAGTGTTTATATGCTTACTAATTTATGTACAACTTTGATTCATATTCATTATTTTTTACAATTGTAGTCTTCTAGATTGTTTGATGGTGCATCACATGTACGCCTTTGACCATCAGTTAGTTTTCTTGCATCAAATGTATGCTTTTCTGTGATAATATTGTAGTATATATATATACTTTATAATTTATGTATATGTTGTTCAGGTCGATACCACTACCAATATTGGTATGGCTATAGGATTGAGCCAGATGCAACCATCGACATTGTCATTTGAGGTGATGATTAGAAAAATAATTTCTTATTTGTTTATACTGTGTACCTGGCTTTCATAGGGATTATCAAAATTGATGTACAATGTTTTTTTTTGCAGGACTTGACTACGACCATTTTTCTTATTCCTGATAGTGGACCTCCACATACTAGTGAGGGCGTTGTAGAGCATGGTCGTATGGTAATTTATTTTAAATTTTTAGTATTTAATTACTTTATAGGTTAATTATGCAAATAACTTCTTCTCATGTTAAATCTTGTTCTCATGTAAAATCTTTTAATAATGTATGGGAGGGTTCAGACACTGATACTGCACAGGAGGGTGGAGTCATTGATACTGCACAGGAGGGTGGAGACACTGATATTGCACATACACAGGATGGTGCAACTCAGGACCACATGCAGCATGATGATTCATCTCAGCCACCTTCACATGGAGTGAAGAGGATTGCAGATGAGATGCACACGAGCTCTTAGATTATATATTTTAGATCATCTCATGTTATTGTATTATGGACTTTTTATGATGACACTTGTTATGTTATCCTGGGACTTGTTATTATGTGACTATATATAGGACTTGTTGTTATGTGATTATATATAGGACTTTTTATTATGTCATTTCCTTGCTATTATGATATCAGGTTGTGTTATGTGATTTGGCGCACTCTAGTGATTATATATGTCATGTTGTTTTGTTATTATGTTATTTGGACTTGTTTTAATGTAATTTCCTTATTATTATTTTTTCAAGACTTGTTATTATGTCATCAGGAATTTTTATGTGATTGTATATAGGACTTTTTATTTATGATTTGTTATGTGATCTATTTATGACTTTATATTTTAACATTGTGATTGATCATCTTATAAAATAATTATCCCAATTTAAAATAACATCCTATTCTTAAAATAATAATAAAACCAAGAACTTACAATTAATCTATGAAGAGATTACAATAAAATAAATATATAAAAAAAAATAGAATTCCATTGTAACACAATTGCAATGTGGACAAAATAACATTAAGAAGAAGATAACTAATACAATGTTGTTTATGAAACCAAAATTGTATCAAATGTAGACAAATACAATGTTAAAGGGGCAAAGAAAAACAATTATCATGATTAAATATAAAAGAGTTCACACAAGTAACGCAAACTTACATGCATATAAATTTGATATGAAGATTATAAAAGGATTATTAATTATAAATTAATCTCATAGAGGAACCCAATAGATTGATGGAACTAAGGCTAACCAAATTATTAGGAAGGTTTGAAGAGCATTATTAAATGATTTGAAAGGAAGTAGACATATATTCTTTCTTGTCAATTTCTTTTTGATATGCATAATTCTTTTGACATTTTGAAGGGTTGGAATAAGTAAAGGAAGCCCTACTATATGGAATAATTACATTGAAAGATGGTAGGTGAACAATGTGACCTCCTTTTCCATAATATAATTCATTTATATAGCTATAACAAAGCCATTGGGAAAGGAGTGTGTAACAACCACGAATGCAAAATGTGTAATAGAGTAAGAGCTACAAACATAGTATTGACTTTCGTCTTAAGTTCACCACACTACTTTACTAGTGTATTGAAGGTTTATAATTGCGGATAGTAGTGGTATGAAAAGCATGAATAGAATGGTACTAAAATAAAAAATCACACTGTAAATATAGATTTGTCATACAATGATAAATATCGAGTTGTCATATTGAATACATAATTCTATCTTTGAACTTACAATTAATCTATGAAGAGATAACGATAAAATAAATATATCATAAAAAATTAGAATTCAATTATAACACAATTACAATGTGCACAAAATAACATTAAGAAGAAGATAACTAATACAATGTTGTTTATGAAACCAAATTTGTACCAAATATAGACAAATACAATGTTAAAGGGACAAAGAAAAACAATTATCATGATTAAATATAAAAGAGATCACACAAGTAACACAAACTTTCATGCATATAAATTTCATTCAACCTAATGTACTATCTGCATCCTCTCTCTTCTGCAATGCATCTATGATTGCCTCATGCTTTTCTACTAAAAGTGTCCACAATACCTTATTAGCAGGTCTACCTTTGTATCTTTCTAATTTGATGTTTGTTGCCACCACCAAATGAGAATAGTGTATAATCTTCTTTTCTGATTGGTAGTCTTCATTAGATGGTAAGCCATTCCTTCTTGGTAAGCCTACACTCTCTGAGGTTTCCTTAATAGATGACCATAATTTGCCTATAGGCATGTGAAGATTTTTTATCTAGGAGGACCCAATTCGCCCGACTATTTGCCGACGCGTGTCTCCATTCACGCCAACTTTCGCCAACTATATTGTAACTGCCAATTATTTGGATGACCCGTAATTGCCTCAAAAATTACATAAGTCATGTTATAGTTACATGGGATTCACCAAATATTTGTATACCATATAAATTCCCACATAATTCACCATATAAGGATTGCTATAAATACATGCAAAGATCAGATCTATCTCTATAGAATCTAGTGGGGTCTAGGCTCTGAATTCTGATCAACAGCAAAGTTTCAAACTAAGGAAAATCATTGTTGTTGACTGCATTGGTGAATCCTGGTGACCTAAAGGTCAGCGGTCATATTTTTGAAGTGCTATAATGTTATTCTGAATTTATCTATATTTGTTTGCACTTTTGAGTTCATTTTTATTCAGTGGCGACCCGTCAGTGCCAAGTGGTCAGCCGGGACATTCAGACCTCAGACATCTAGATTGTAGGTCATAGGGAAAATGAAACATATATTATACTTTATAGTCTATTGTTGTTTCTTCAATAAATTGATATTTTTTTTGTAGCCTTTATTTTGTTGGAGATGTCGAATGGGAAGAAGGGTAGGAAACCTGAATGTGGGGAAGGCCATGAGAGGCCAACAAAAAGAAGAACATTGTCTTCATACTTTGTCTTTGGAAAAGATCATGGTGAAAATCAGGAAGGTACATCATTACAAGAACAAGTACAAAATTCGTAACTTACACATCATGTTGACGACGACGGGGAACCTGATATTTCAGATTAGGATGATCTTGAAGAAGATAATCTGGTAGATACCCAAGTTAACCAGAATCATATAATCAACTTGGGTGATAATGCTATTGATGATAATGCATGGAAGGGGAAAATAAAAGCCAGATCAAAAAAGGATGAACCACAATCAAAAAAAGATCGGGAGTGGGATATGTCAGTGAGGAATTTTTAAATTAATTGGGCATCAAAGTATCCATTAATTGAACCAGTGGAGAATCCAATTGAAGATGAGCCTCCAATAGAATGCAGGTGTAAGATTTGCACTTCGAAACATAATAAGAAAATTAGGTTGCAGTTAAAATTTGACACCATAGAAATGCATATGGGTAAAGTTTATAAAAAACAAATGATAGACGGGGTTGAAAAATCAGTGATAAGATGGAAAACAAAGGAGGAATGTAAGCATGTGAGGAATGCTAGAGTGTTATTTTCATGAGAAAATATAGATGAAGCCTGCTGAAGTTAAAGGTTCTATTGAATTTACTTTTGGAAAAGCAATGCAAATAGAACAACTGGGAAAATTTGTTCAATTAAGTGTTGTTTTTTATATTTTGAGCAGAGGGTGTGTTATGACATATTTCCCATCAATTAGTGGTTTATTACACTTTTTGAAAGTTCCTAACTATCCTAATAGACACTGGTCATTAAACAATGGATGGGAATGGCAAGTTGTCTTGCTGAGGTTGAAAAAGAAGATGTAAAGGAAAAAATAATATTCAAACTTTATTGCATTTTATTTACACAAGATTATGGCAGTAGACAATACATCATGGATATGCATGCAGTATACATACTATATAGAATCATACCCACAAACCAAATCTACTATCTGTTGCTAAAATGAAGGAGAGTGTGACAACAGAAAATTTCTTTCAACTAGTAAAGAGAAGTTTAATTGAATATGGAGGTATGGATGACATGACGGTTGCTAAAAAATTGGTTTGTGTTATAGCAGATGGACCTTCAATAATGTAAGGTCACGGGAATGGTCTTTGTACAAAGATTGAAACTTTGTTTGCTTCGGTAAAAAAATTGAAAGTTTAATCAAAGAGCTCTACTCACACTTTTGTCAAAGTCCCAAGCAATTTATGGAATTTCAACACTTTGTTGATGGAATAACTAATGGGAAAAAGCTTCTCAAGGATGATGATACCAGATGGATGTCTTTGGATGGTCCAACACATCGAGTTTTTTCAGAATATCCATCCTTGATTGGACTATTTCACACAACTCACAATGAATCAAATCAACCAAAATTTCCTGACCTTCTTCGGAGGTTAAGTAATCTAGAGACACTCTTAACTTTAGCAACTCTTATGCCCATGCTAGAGGAAATGAGGAATATTATGAAAGCTTCCCATAAAAGAGCTTTATATATTGCAGAATATGGTACGCTGTGTAAGATGACATGCATGACCCTTGCCAATCTCTATCGAAATCAACCAACAGTATCTGATGAAAAATTTGTTAAGTGGCAGACACTCACAGATTTGAACAATCTTGATAACTTTTTACAAATGAGTGTAGATGGGAAGGTATGTGCCAATGTACATGGAGTTGAGATACCAATGCACTTCTATGCCATGGTCCACCCTGAGGAACTAGGAAAATACCCCAGGAAACAACTAGCAAGAGTTACAATGGAAGATTTCGACAAGATTGTTGAGACTGTAACTACTTCTGTGAAGAAAATTGCGTATAATCTTTCCTCAAAAATTAGAAGCAGATTACCTCCTGACAACATACTTTAACCATGTCTATCATATTTCCTCATTATTGGAGCCTCAATAGTGCAACTTCTTTTCGAAGTAAGCTACTGACTTTGATTAAACAATTTTTCATATTCAGAGAATTGAATGGAGTAACTATAAATGGAATATTAGACAAAAATCATCTTCAAGAAAAATAATATCATTTTACATACACTATGAGAGAACAATATGGCAAAATGGGGAACCCCCTCAAAGAGGGATCAGTAACAAGGCTTTGCAAATATAAAGCTGAGAACGCAACGTTGTGTGATTCAATGCTAGAATATATGAAGCTTGTTGATTTATATCTTACCATGATATTGGGTTCGATGGAAGATGAGAGAGTTTTCAGTGTTTTAGGGTCCCTAAAATCAAAGTTAAGAAACAAACTAGTCAAAAATTTGGAAAACTGCTCGAGGCTCTATACATCTAGGTATGTTGTCCACACTTTTCCTTATGATAGGGCATTGCAAATCTGGAGGTCCAAATGTGAAAGAAGAGGTTTGGGCCACACTTAAAACCAAATTCTCAGTGGAATTATTGACTCATGTACTGGACCTCCTGGTAGAATTGAGATGCAGTTCAACAAAGGTATGCAGACTCAGAGTGAAGAAACCACAGACAAGAATCAAGAACGCTCTAAATTTGATGAGGATGAATGGAAAATGTAAGAGATTGGTATTTATTAATCTTATTATTGTATCTCATCACTCATATTACAAAAGCATAGTACATTTTGCAATTTGAACTTAATATTGATTTGTAATTGTATTTTTCAACTTTCTATTTCCAGATTTAAAATAGTCTAATAAAATACCATAATGTGTTTATTGATACAAAGATGTTTATTGTTTATTTAGACATGTTTGAGAACTTAAATTTTCATTAATTCTTTCAAAATATAGCCATATGATACAATTCATTCAATAGTTATACAGCAATCTATGTGATTCTCCATGCAAAAGTCAATACAAAGTTTCAAAACCCTTTGCAAATGACCCTAAATTCCCTTTTTTATAGAAACAAGGGAGCAACAACAGGTTCAGGTTCGAATTGCAATGTGTGAAGACTCAACATCAAAATCATAAACTCAGTACATATTTACAATGGCATCAGAGGTCGGATTAGCAATTTAACAATTGCTACATGTCTGATGTCTCCTATTCAAAAAACAAAGTTCAAAATTAAATATTAAATCATGCCATGATAAATTAAATATATATAATAGCAGTGCCCAAAACCTAGTAATTAGAAATAGAGAAATGCAAAAATGTTAAAGCATGGGAGAATTTGAGAATACAAATTTACAGGATGAAGTTTTGCACTATGCACCATAGATTCATGGCTAGATTAGCAATTAAGCAATAGCGAGTGTTGGTTTTTCCTATTCATAAAATAGAGTTATTTCAAGTGATGTCAAATTCCAAACAAAAAAACATAAAACCATGAAATTAAGAGTAAAACAAGAAAACTGTGCAATACATACTATGATTCTTAAGATTTTTGTGTCAGGTTTTGTAGGGTGCTCCACTCTTTGTCTGATGGAAGGTCAATATTCTATAAATTATGGAAAGTCAACTACAACTTCGTCAATATTCCATATTTAGAAGAGTAACTTGACATCACTGTTTCAGCTAATACTGAATTCAGAGTTGTAAATGGTTGGATGAATTCCAGAAAGCTTTGGGGAGTTGTGTCCTTAGGAAGCAAGTCTAAATACGACTTCATTTTTATCTCCATGCTTTTTTTGTAAGCCTCTTTTCCAATGAATTTATTTGATGGGTCAATAGTCTTAGGCAAACTAAGTTTAATCAAATTAGTTTTCTTTTCTTGAAGCTTCAATATCTTCTTGCCACATTTATCCATAACTTTTGATGTTTCCCTTAGTTTCTGGAATTTTTTAATGATAGATGATGTCTTACCTCTGGCATCAATGTGACTCTTAATTCCCTTGGATGCCAAGTAGCTCTCACTGGTACTGTAGACTACTTGCAAAATCTGTTTTACCATATCCTCTTTTGAATATACATGTATGCTCTTTTCAAAGTGCCCTTTGATTTTTCATATAAATTACTCTTAGACTTTCATTCAATTCAAACCATTCACACAAATTATCACTCCACTGCATTATTTTCCCCCAAATGTTTTCTTGTATATACTTCATTGTATTTTTCATATTATCTTTCAATCTATCCTCCGAAGTTTTAATTTTATCATTTGCATTGTGCAGGTTTTCTTTCATTTGTGCATATTTTTTTCTTTATTCCTCTAATTCTTCTTGCAAATGTTCTTCTTTTTCCTTCTCATGATGCAATAGGTCCTATGTTTTTCTTATTTCGTAGCAGCAAACTCATAACTTTTGTATGATTTTTGAAAATTGGCTCTTTCCTCATCAATTTTTTTTACTGTTTTTAGCGATTTTTTCTCTCAGGTTATTCAATTTTGCATCCATCTTCTCCTTCTCTGCAAATTCTACTACAGAGCCTGAATTTTTTATCCCTTTTTGTAAATCATAGCACTTTTTATCTTCTTCTTTCCTCTTTGATTTTTTATAGGCCAGGTCTGCCTGTAACTTTTAGCAGTGATGTGTAGACCACTTCATTAGTCCTTTTTGACACACTAATTTTGTCCACATTATGTAGTTTGGAAAAATCCATTTGGAGGGTGCTAAATTGAAATTCAGAGGAATCTATCTGACTGTGAGGTGGATTTTTATCTTTAGTTTGGAGCATAACAATCATGAACTCCATCATATCTCTGTGTGGGTGATTTGTTGGAAATACACTATTCTTTGCAGTTTGTTCGTCTATAACTTCAGTCTAGGCAACCCTATGAAATGCTCTCTTTTTTTCTTTATTTGCATTTGTTGCATGTTCAAATTTTTCATAGTAATCATGAAATTGAAAATTTGGGCTTGCTGAAGCAATTGAATGTTTGAAAGGCGACATAGGAATAATAGAGGCTCTACTTCCACTTATGCCTATGGTTTTAACTAATGCATTACTAGGATTACCAACAACCTTTCCTAATCCTGTCCCACTGACACTTTCATGAGTAGTTTTCATAATCTTTTGAGGTGTATGATCTGAAGCTGCAAATGATTGATTTGTAGTGTCAGTCGAACTTGATATAGGATTCTCAATAATATGAGATTGAGTATCTACCACTACTGGCCTCTTGCGAGAGATATTTTGTTGTAGCCTTTTTCCAACACCAAGATAGCTAGTATCAGTAGTAGTACCCATGCCAACCCCACCAATCATATTGACACTTGACTAAACAATAATGGGAATACTATCCCCAGATTCCCCATCTGTAGTAGTGGCACTTTATTCATGACCAATGAGAATACTATGATGTGGTGGTGGTTGTGGATTTGAACCTAAAACAAATATAGGTGGACCTTGAGGGTAATGAGTAGTACCTATCCATGATGGATCTAAAGAATCAAGTCCAGTGACTAGTTTAACAGGAGATTTTGATTTTGAATCTGATGGAAGTTGTACCTAAAGTGGATACCAAATGCCTTCTCCTCTGGGACCTAGGCCACCACCTTTAAAACCTATTTTTTCCACAATGCTTGACCCTTTGTTATATTTTTCTTTCATGGAATCATTGACTCCACCTAATATTTTAGGGACTGTAGTAGTTGTTAGAGTGGGATAAACCTAATAATAATCATCATCTTTACTCTTGTCAGATGTTGTTGTGGGATGCTCCATATTCCATAATTTGATAAAATTTTCATCCTCATTGATGGTCTCAAATTCTGCACTGGTCTTTGGTTCACCGAGATTCTTCCGCATAGTCCAAATATTATTTATTTTGGTTTGAGTCCAAAAACACTCTTTACATTCTTGTAGAATTGATTTGGGAATAGATTTGTTAGATGGATTAGCATTTTTTTGGTAGAAATTGTAGGACCTCCTATTTCGGATGTTCTAGCCCTTCTCTGTTTTGCTCTGTGTGTTTAATGTCATAATTTGTGATGAAATTTATTCTATTAAAATGTTATTGTGTGCTGCAATTTTCTCCATCTCTTTTTCTACCTCATCCAAGGAGTCCATGTTTCTAAGCTTTTCTAGCAACGGTTTACTTTCATGTTGAGATAGCGTTGAAGAGTTCCCATTTTTCTTAAGCCTTGCTTGAACTAAACCAATTGGATCATACTACCAGAGAACCTCATCACCAAAGTTTTAACTGTCAAAAAATCATGGGCCACATTGAATTCTTTTCTCTCAAATGTGAACCCTCCACATGAGAAAGGCAAGGAAGGAAATATTCACTTCTTTTGATGACCATGGAAGTGCCTATCTATGCTCTCCAATTGTCATACATATTCCAATTCAAATACCCTCTCTGTCACATGTATTGGAAGTCTGTATGGTTTCATTGTCGATCTGTAAAACCATAACACAATGAAATCTTCCATGAAGATCCAGTCATCCAATTCTATTTGACTTCCATGTTGAATAAAATCTCTATAAGACATAGGCAACCTAGGGATTGGAGGCTTGTAATTTCATTATATATTGGTGCCAAAAAGAAGTCTACAAAATGGTTGTAGTTCTTTCAGTTATCATGCATCCTTATCTTTGGTGTACATTCATATATTGGACACTTTGTTCTATTCCGAGTCTTCTCATCAATCTTATAGTTCACAATTTGAAGATTGTTGGTCTCGAATATTGCACGATACTTGGATAGAAGGAGATAGAATAAGTAGGATGAGAACCTAAATATCTTACAGGAACCATTTTTAATCATTAGTAATTGTTTTTGCATGGATTGAAAAATGTGCTCAATAAATTATTTCTTACTGGCTAACCTACACAATGGATATTATAAATCATTCCAAGAAGGCTTGCATCCACTTCCCTCTCATTTTCCAATCCCAGGTAAAATGACAATAAGGAAACAGTATCCCCAACCCGTGGAAAAAAATTGTTAGAATCATAACGAGGCTTATGATTATGATCCAATAGAATACCACTCTTTATTAGAGCTTTGATAAATGAATCTCTACAACTTGGATTGAGACTCTCATAAGTCTCTGCCATCTTTCCTAGGTCAATTTGCACATTTGAGTTTTGTGCTTTAAACACTAGTTTCAACAAATGAGCAAATTCTCCCTCGTTTATGGATAGAATTTTCTCTTTTGTATTTTTATTGATAATTGCTTTTTTATCTCCATCATAATTTTTGGTGCAGACCATGACAAAATTAGGGCAAGGGAATACTTTAGGTAACACCATGCTTCCCAATCCAACATCCCACAATGTGATTTTATTTGTTCTTTATTTTAACATTGGGTTGAAAATAGTAAATTTTGCCTTGGACACATTTACCACCTTACTAGACAATGCATGTATAATATCTATGATATGCTTTTCACCATAGATAGCAGGGTCATAAATATCATGGTATTCATCAGTTAAACCTGGTGTTTTAACACGTTCGGTTAGGTACATTTTTTTTTCACTTGGCTTCTTGTTGAACTACTGCTTCCTGTTTTCCCCATCGCTGTTATTGGTAATAATTTAAAATAATTCTAGATAAAAACCTTAAAATGCTAGCCCTTAAATTGGACCACGAGATTAAAAAAAGCAAAAAAGGTGGGATATAGGTGTTCTAGATTTTACCCAAAATTTCTATATCACTAGATTGGCGCAGATAGTCTCTATTGCAACTTGTATTCCTTAATCTAGTAGTTGTTTCTGAATATCCCTCAATTTACTGGTTTTTCGATGAAATGAAATACGATTATGATTTATGAGTTTCTTATTTTGAAAACTCAGAAAAGTACAAAAGTAATACCTAAAGGGAAAAATATCTAGAATCATGTTGTAATTTTATTAATTATTATTAATATCTATTCAATGTCGAAAGACATAACATTCATTACTTGAACTTCAATCTAAATTCTAAGGACATTAAATGTAAAATGTTCAATTTCGGGCAAAGTTCTCATAAATGTCTTCACTTCACACATTCTAGCCGAAATCCACCCTAAGTCGTTGCTCATCCAACGGATGATGGTTTTATTATCAAATGTCATGGGTCCCTTGACTTTTTCCATATTTCAGGCACGTCACCACACTCGAGTCACTTTTCGGGACTGTTTTTTAGGTCTTTTTACTCATTTGAAACTTCCACCCGAAAAAAAGGTTTATAGACTTAATTATATTTAATTAAATTTAAAATGTTTAATTTCAGGCGGAGTTCTCACAAATGTGTTCAGTTCCCACATCCAGGCCGAAATCCACCCTCAGTCATTGATCTTTTCTCAACCAACGGACGATGGTACCCGTTGTCAGATGTCGTGGGTCCCATGACTTTTTCCATTTTCGGGCATGTCACCACACTCGAGTCACTTTTCGGAACTATTATTTGAATTTTAAGTCTATTTAATCATTTTAAACTTCCACCCGAAAATGAGCTTTATAGACAATTATTTTTAATTAAGTTTAACACATTAAATTATGGGTGAAGTTCTCACAAATATGTTCACTCGATACATCTAGGCCGAAATCCACCCTAAGCCATTGATCTTTTCTCATCCAATGGATGATGGTACCTATTGTCAGATGTCATGGGTCCCATGACTTTTGCCATTTTTTGAGCATGTCACCACACTTGAATCACTTTTTGGGACTATTATTTAAATTTGAAGTATGTTTACTCATTTTAAACTTCCACCTAAAAAAGAGCTTTATAGACAATTATATTTAATTAAATGAAGTTCTCACAAATATGTTCACTTCCCACATCTGGGCCGAAATCCACCCTAAGTCGTTGATCTTTGCTCATCCAACGGACGATGGTACCTGTTGTTAGATGTTGTTGGTCCCGTGACTTTTGTCAGTTTTTGGGAACGTCACCACACTCGAGTCACTTTTCGGTACTATTTTTGAAGTTTGTTTAGTCATTTTAAACTTTCGCCCAAAAAAAGGCTTTATAAACTTAATTATATTTAATTAAATTTAAAACATTCAATTTTGGGCGAAGTTCTCACAAATATGTTCACTTCCCACATTCGGACCGAAATCCATCCTAAGTCATTTATCTTTACTCATCCAACGGATGATGGCACCTGTTATTGGATGTTGTGGGTCCCATAATAAGAGACATTTAAAGATGCGCAATAGTTTGAGATAACTTAGTAACTATTAAATATAGTGTTAATATTATTTGTAAAAATATGAAATTGAAAAATAGTATAGAACATGAAACTTAGTTTCTAGAATAAAAAAATTACTAAATAAAAATATAAATTTTGATATACAATTTGAAAGGTGAAAGTTTAATAAAAATAAATAAAACATTCAATATTAAATCTAAAATGTTAATTTAAAGTTTAACAAAATTCTTTAAAAATATGTTTATGATATATAATTTTAAAAAACTATTTAAAATAAAATATAGTTTAGTGGCTTGCCCACTTTTATCAAAAAAAACAAACAAAAAAAATAGTTTTATATATATATATATATATATATATATATATATATATATATATATATATATAACATAAATTTAGTGTAATATAAATTTTAATTTAATTTAATTTAATAAATAAATAAAGACTAAAAATATATATAAAAGTTCAACATAAATTTTAATTTAATAAAGTTTTAATTTAATTTAATTCAAATTAATTTAATAAACAAATAAAGACTATTAAAAAATTATATGATTGTATTTACAAGAAATTTTATACCGTGAGCCTCTATGAAAAATCCACCCTGAGCCGTCGATGTAATTGAGTCTAATCTTGTTCTCAACTTCTCTAATTGAGTTTAGAATCTTGAATTTTCTTCTAATGACATTGGCCTTGAGTCTAATAATGTGGTGAATCTTATTGATAAACCTGCACCTCCTAAGGACCTATGCAATATGCATTACCTTTGAATTTGATCCTAGTGACTTTACAATTGCATGAAGTAACATATTGATATGATAAATTTGATTTAGTGGTTAATATCTTTGATGGTTTCTCCTGTCCTACTATAGGTTCTATTAGTCTTCCAAGTTCTCGTTAAGGTTGGTACTAAGTTCTTAGATGCCTTTTTTGCTATCATTACTAAATCCTATATCAGATCAATTTTCTGTGAAGTTGGGACATCCTTGCCCTGGGTTTCTTCCATGAAAGCGATCCCATCTACCCTTCATAAATCTCTCAAATTTCTTCATTATGACAAAATCTTAACTATAAATCATAGCATGTACCCAATACCAACCCACACATGCACTAGTTCAACAACAACTAACTGAGTAAGTTGGACATTTAATTCACTTGTTTTTCTCAAGGTAAAAAACTTTTTCTTAATATTAAAAAATTATAATTATTAATAAACCATAATCAATGTACAAAAAATTAATGGAACGAACTAAATTCTTTTTATATATATTAAATATAAAGGAAGAAGCATTACATAAAAAAGATCACAGTATTAAATTTATTTCCATTGTTTAACAAAATATTGAAATAATGTAGCTCAATCTAAATTCTGAGGACATTAAATGTTAAATGTAAAATGTTGTCAGATGTCGTGGGTCCCATGACTTTTGCCATTTTTTGGGCACGTCACCACACTTGAATCACGTTTTGGGACTATTATTTAAATTTTAAGTATGTTTAATCATTTTAAACTTCCGCCTGAAAAAGAGCTTTATAGACAATTATATTTAATTAAATGAAGTTCTCACAAATATGTTCACTTCCCACATCTGGGCCGAAATCCACCCTAAGTCATTGATCTTTGCTCATCCAACGGACAATGGTACCTGTTGTTAGATGTTGTGGGTCCCATGACTTTTGTCATTTTTTGGGCACGCCACCACACTCGAGTCACTTTTCGGTACTATTTTTATGTCAATTTAGTCATTTTAAACTTCTGCCCAAAAAAATGCTTTATAAACTTAATTATATTTAATTAAATTTAAAATGTTAAATTCTGAGCGAAGTTCTCACAGATGTGTTCACTTCCCACATTCGGGTCGAAATCCACCCTGAGTCATTTATCTTTTCTCATCCAACAGATGATGGCACCTATTATTCGATGTCGTGGATCCCATAATAAGAGACATTTAAAGATATGCAATAGTTTGAGATAACTTAGTAACTATTAAATATAGTGTTAATATTCTTTCTAAAAATATGAAATTCAAAAATAGTGTAGAACCTAAAACTTAGTTTCTAGAATAAAAAAATGTCAAAATAAAAATATAAATTTTGATATACAATTTGAAAGGTGAAAGTTTAATATAAAAAATAAAACATTCAATATTAAATCTAAAATATTAATTCAAAGTTTAACAAAATTGTTTAAAAATATCTTTACGATATATAATTTTTTAAAAAAGTTTAATATAAATTTAGTGTAATATAAATTTTAATTTAATTTAATTTAATAAATAAATAAAGATAAAATATATATAAAAGTTCAACATAAATTTAGTTTAAAATTAATATAAATTTTAATTTATTATAGTTTTAATTTAATTTAGTTCAAATTAATTTAATAAACAAATAAAGACTATTAAAAAATTATATGATTGTATTTACAACAAATTTTATAGCCTGGGCCTCTATGAAAAATCCACCTTGAGCAGTTGATGTAATCGAGTCTAATCTTGTTCTCAACTTCTCTAATTGAGTCTAGAATCTTGAATTTTCTTCTAATGATATTGGCCTTGAGTCTAGTAATGTGGTGAGTCTTATTCATAAACCTGCACCTCCTAAGGACCTATGCAATATGCATTACCTTTGAATTTTATCCTAGTGACTTTTAATTATATGAAGTAACATATTGATATGATAAATTTGATTTAGTGGTTAATATCTTTTATGGTTTCTCTTGTCCTACTATAGGTTCTATTACTCTTCCAAGTTCCCGTTAAGGTTGGTACTAAGTGCTTAGATGTCATTTTTCTACCATTCCTAAATCCTACATCAAATCAATTTTGTGTGAAGTTGGGACATCCTTGCCCTGGGTTTCTTCCATGAAAGTGATCCCATCTACCCTTCATAAATATCTCAAATTTCTTCATTATGATAAAATCTTAACTATAAATCATAGCATGTACCCAATACCAACCCATGCATGCACTAGTTCAACAACAACTAACTGAGTAAGTTGGACTTTTAATTCACTTGTTTTTCGCGAGATAAACAACTTTTTTTAATATTTATAAAATTATAATTATTAATCAACCATAATCAATGTACAAATAATTAATGGAATGAAGTAAATTCTTTTTATATATTTTAAATATAAAGGAAGAAGCATTACATAAAAAACATCATAGTATTAAATTTATTTCCATTGTTTAACAAAATATTGAAATAATGTAGCTCATACTCATAGACAAAAAGCATTTGAAAAAAATTCATCAATCAAAATGAAATAGAAAGCAAGTTTATATCCATAACTGGCAAACTGAAACAAACTAGAATTTGAAAGATTATCATTAATCTTTATGCTTTGGAAATGTAGAATTTTTACATGTTTGAGTCTTTGAGTCTTGAGACTTGAGTCCCTCAAAAATTTTAAAGCCAATATGAGTCCCTCAAAAAGGTTAAAGCCAAAATGGCCTTTAAGATTTCAAGTACATAGGAAAAAAAAAAACTACTCGGGACTAGGGGGTCAGTGCTAGGGCACAGGTAGTGGATGCTTTACCCTAAGAATCTGGCCCTCCTTCTATATAGAATTCTTCAGACAGCGTAAGTTGAGAGAATTATTTAAGACACCTATTGTTTGGAAATTCATCCAGGAGAAACTATTTCAAGAGAAAGTCCCTCCCAATCTGCACCCATTTCATGTGAAGTGTCAACTGCTTCTCATTCAAGTTCAGAAGAAATGGTTGCCTGGCCACTTGCACTATTTGGTCACGGACGAGAAGGTTGCTTAATTCACTTGCCCAAGGGATCCCCACCCTTACTTCTACGAGGATGACAATAGTAACATCATCTCCAAGGAAGTCTTCCTTAAACACTTTCCTTAATAGCATCAACATATCCATCTTGTCTCCTCCTAGGTTCAGAAGAGACATCAAGAACTTGGATGTAATATCCATGTTAACATGATACCTATTTTCGATTCATAGAAAGTCTCTTCCCAGCACCATCCACACAACCTCATTGGTGAATGACCCAACCTCCTTGCAGATTGATTGGAGGGTTGGGTCTCTAATGGAGCCCAGAAGGGCCCTCTGGTCCTCTACATAAATGCTTCTCAAGTGGATGGGAGTATCCATCTTGAGAAGTCACATTACCAAATTTAATAACTTCAGCCTATACACCTAAACTAGAGGCAAACTTTAAATACTGTGAGCTCTGATGATTTTTCTACCAAATGGAAAAGGCTAATTGAAGATTAAAGAAGCAAATATCGTATATAAATAGTTGAAGCTCTTGATTGTAATAATTACTTATCTAACCATATTTATTCCTTTAATTTTTTTAAATCTTTTGTATCTCTGCAAATCTTTCCCATAAATGCACTAGCGTGTGAAATTGGAAACAACTATAAATCAGTACCAAGTTGGCAAGTATAACAATGGAAGTCGTGGGAACAAAGTGGAGTGCAATTAGTGATTAGATACATATTAAATGACCAAAATTATCGATCGTGAGATTTGTGACATTTGATGTGTCTATTGAATCCAATTCCATTTCGGGCACTTTCTGGTGAGCTATGTTCTCTTCAAAAAATCGGGCCGAAATACAACTTCAACCATTGATCTACGATCATCAAACGGTTTAAAATAATTGATGTATTTTAGGTATGTGTCACCCTTCACGTGTCAAACAAGTCACACTTATCAATACATCATGCAGAGTCTAGATTCAATGTGATGTACTGATGTGATATGATGTGCCTTGTTTATTAATGGCAATGAATTCCTGAAATCACCAATAAATTATATATTTTTCCAAAAATAACAAAATATTTGCCAAAACAAATTAAATAATTTTCAAGCGATGGATAAAAATCACCAATACATTTAAATAATTTTTCCTTCGAAGTAAAATTTTTCGCCCATATAATTATATATTTGTTCCTTTAAAAAAAAATTATTCGCCTCCTACAATATATATTTTTCCCATAGAACAAGCTATTATTCGCCATAAATTTATGGAATTTTCGTACGCTAGAAAATAATCACCAATACAAAATAATTTTTTTCCCTATTTTGAAAAAAAATTTCGCCATGAATATGAAAATTTCCCCCAAAAAATAATATCTGATTCGCTAGGATTTTAAACTTTTCTGTGGAGGTGATTTCTTAATGTTATCCCTGGTAATAGGTGATTTTTGAAAATTTCCCCTCTGCTGTGTTACTAGCTCAGAAAGTCAGTGTAGGAAAATTCTTTGTTTTGGAATAGAATTCTATTTTTCTAGGAATTGTTTGATGAATGTAAAAGCAAACATTATGAGGCCAACACTTCTAGAACTTGGTCACACATCATGCCTAGTCAGTACACTTCTAGAACTGGGTGACACTTCTTTGGCCCAAGCCGACTTAGGAGATTTTTTAGAAAGAGCTAGAAATCTTGAGGCTAACTCAATTATGAAAAGAATAGTTAGAAGTGGCTTGATTGAAGCTACTACTTTCCCAACTGCCAATCCTTGTCTAGGATTGGTGATAGCATGTACGAATAGGTATGATACCGATAGCAAGTGCATTAGGACTAACAGTGGTGATTCGCTAGTAGAAATTAACAAAGAAATGGTGATGGATGCAATTGGAATCCCTCATAAAGAGCCATATGAATATTGGTCAAAATAGGGGATGTTGGTTACCCAAACCTCTTACAAGAGAGAATTTCATCACGGAAGTGTGGGATATTATAAGATTATTAAACAGACTCAAAGGTAATTCATACGCTTTCTATTAGGAAGATTGGATGTACTTTTATATTCAGGTGTTGTTAGCTGGTGAGAGATATCTTCACTGGGCACAGGTTATTGCTGAAAGGCTCCATGAGGGTTTGAGTAACTTTGTTGGAATATCTAGTTTTTACATGTATTCATATCAATTTTATATATTGGCTTGTACCAAAGAATGGCAAGGGTTTCATAACAAGCCTCAGGTGGACGGCATGACGGTTTATGATTATTACCCATACCTATAACAATAGAGATACGCAAAAAATTTCATAAGATGGAATAATGCTTTTGCAAGAAGACTTGTCTTTGAGTTGTAGGGAGACACAAATAAAAGAATGTCAGTTGAGGCCATGGAGCTGGTCAATATATATGGAAGCTACTTTATCTAATTTCCCAAACTTACTTATATTAGATTGGGGGGCTTTGAAGGTGAACCATTTAAATTGCCCATGTATGCCTTTGATAGTTATGTGGTTACTGAAGTTTGCAGACAGCTATCCCACATTGACAAAAGGTTAGGGATGAAGAGTAAATCTGGGGTTGCCTTCTTGATTAAACTTGGTTATTATAGTTATAAGTTTGTTTCTAATGCTTTGAACCTAGAACTAGATTTCAAGAAAATGAATTTGTAGTCTTATATTGTCAGACATAAGTTTGATAGTAGAGGCTATGTTATAGAACATCTAAATATTGATGACAATGTCTTCCATGAACCTCATTCAAAAGGCCCAATTTGTGATGAATTTGAAGTGAGGTGCAGATTATGGTCAATATTCACTCTACAGCAGATTATTACAATGTGGTTGTCCATTAATGTGTCAGGAATACCAGAAGATGAAGGGGAAGATGTATTAGATCCTCAATTCAATGAAAGGGTTCAAGGGCAACCTATCCCTTAAATTTACTGGGATAGGAGCGAAGAAGAAAATATTCAAGCCAAGTACTTCAATGTCATAAGCAGAACGAAGAAGTGGTTAAGGGGGTGCAAATTTAGAAAGGAGTCAATTATTACTCCTAAAGAATTAATAGTTGGTCCACTTCACGCTATAACATAGATTCCCACTTCCTCCTCTAATTTCATTATTAATATTGCAGGTGCCACAAGGCTTGAAACAAGAGAGGTTCAAACCAGAAGATCAAATAAATCCTCATTAAGTTCTTTATCAGTTCAAGTCACCCGTTCAAGGAGCAAAAAGAGAAATAGGGAACCAGTGGTGCACCAAATTGTTGTAGACTTAGACTCAAGCAAAGAAACCCAGGTGATCATGGATCAGCAAGTGTTAAATAATCCTTCAGTGTAGGATGTGGATGTAGAGAAAGAACCTAAAGAAAATCCAAATCTGATGAGCACCATGACTGTTTTCAACCCACCTGATGATCAGACACCTCCACCCAAAGAAAATTCTAGTACTTCTCGTTGGCTTGGAGCTTCAATTGGAAAGAAATGCAATATTGATCATATTACTATTCACATGGAGGATATGGTAAGGAAGTTCTTTGAAAAAAAATATCCAAACCCAAAAAGCTTAAAAACCAGGCAATGATGGAGGTTGATGACGAAACAAGCCACTGGGTAGTGGAAGTAGCTAAGCCTAACTCAGATAAAGATCCACAATAAGCCACTAAGGATTATTTTATTGTTGATAAAATTGCTCGAGATTTGCTTCAAGGGTTGTGGATGCCAAATATTTAGAATCCTCCTCTAAAACAATGATATCTAGAATCTGGAAAAATGAGAAGGACAAGCGAGAGTTGAAACAAGTTGTTACCAAAATGGCAGAATATATCAATTCCATACATCTTCTAATTCCTCAACCTTTGACATAGATGGCATTGTATTTTGACCCTATATCACTAGTAAATCAGAAGCTATTGGATCAGGTCCAAAGAAGTCACATGAAAGTTGAGGTTTTTGATGAGTGGCTTGACTCCATAGTGTAGTAGGGTACAAACTACATTTCTAGCATGATCAAGGTGTATGATAATGCCATAACTATGAGTAAAGAGCTAGAATTGGAAGCAAAAAGAAAGAAATGGGTAGTAGTCTTAGCGCAGATGAATGATGTACATAAATTTGGCGTCATGAAATTTCTTACTGAGAAACTAGTGGATAACTTGGATGACAATTTATTAAAAGGATTAAAAGAACTAATTGATATGATGCAGACAGATATAAAATCCATTGATATACAACTCCTAAAGGAGAATGGACATACGATTGAGCTACCGATAGATATGGTCAAAACCTTTCAAGAGAGAGTACATCTTATTAAAGAAACAATGTCTCTAACTACAGATGACTTCTCCAAAGTGGCAAGGATAGAATCAATGTTAGTAGTTTTCTTTGATCACTTGGAAGCACATAAAATTAAAGTTATGCAGGTAAACATGGATAAAGAAGTCTGGAAGCAACGCATTCTACACATTGGACTCCCACACTACCAAGTTATCCTCACTTTCTCAACAATGAATTTGGAGCGGTGAAATGTACGTGGTACCGTGATAAAACAAGACAAATCAGCAGCTTCTTCTATCACATTGGAGTGTTGATCATTTTATGGATGAGCTGTCATCTTATGTGTGGCCTTTGATCATTTAAGTTTTATCCAGTTTGAATAAAATAGTTTCTTTTAACTCTAGGGTAGAGTTTAAGAATTTAGAGTTATTTTCAAAAAACTATTAGCCTGGAGGCCGTATATGTAATTAAGAAAGCTTTATTGGGGTCTGAAAATTAGTGGTACATTGTTGTTTAAATGATTCTAATCCCCCTTGTCCTTTGAGACATGAGCACGTATCGATCAGTATTTATGCTACATTGAGTATACTTGGTGAAATAAGGTTTACATTGAATCGAACTGTTAAAAGTTGAAGTCCCTGAACTTTACATTTCTAGATAATTATCTTGTAGCATTCTTATTGTGTTGGCAAATGAATGTGAAACCCTTTCTCGCTTTCTGGTAAAAAGTGTGTTTCTTTGTGAGTTATTTGCATTAAAAATTTATTCGATATCATATGAGGAGTTGCACTCTTATCTAGAGGGTAAACCGATACTTGGTTCACCCACTGTTGGTTTCTTTTTCTTTTCATCAAGGGTGTACATGATTCATCATTAAAAATATTAAAGGAAAGACAAATCTGTTAACCAATATTAGTATTAGTAGGAAAGTTAGGTACATTACAATGGAATATTTACTTTTTTTTAACAAACATTTTATCATTTCACTACTCTTTAATGTGTATTACCAATCATCCAATGACATATGAATCATGAGTAATATGTAAAGTGGGATTATTTCCATGAGAATGTGCATACATCATATGAATAGTAGGAAGGAAAAAACTAAATTAAAAATAATAAAAAGGTCTTTGTAGGTTCATTATATCCATATGAACACTATATTTTTATAAGAAAGCAATAAAAACATGTAATGAATTCAAAAATACATGTGGACCAAACAAGATAAATCAAAAACATTTTAAATATTTACCATTTAGATGATGCCAAAATTGAATAATAAATATGATATTACCACCTAAGTACTCATGATTACTGTAATGCCCATGAATTGGTGGGATATCACTTGACATATATCTAAATATTGGATCAAGTGCTAGTCATAAAAATTATCAAACAAGAAAAAAAACACATCATAGTTATATTAACTTGGAAATTAAGGAAATGAGGTTATAATATAATATAATTTAAGTAAATTTTGAATTAAAAACTCTTGTCAAGATCTCCATACCTAGAGAATATGAGTAAACATAATTAACAAAAATAAAAACCCATACGAAGAAACACTACCATTCATAGGGAAATCTTTATTCTCGAAGAGAAAAATATCATAGGATCAAACAATTGTATATCATAGAAATTATTTTTTCATCTAGTTGGCACATTTTCTAATTTGAAGAGGATGATTATCCAAATTCTCATTTGCTAAAATTTATTTTTATCACATGATCATGAGTAATATGTCCATATGCAATACATATGTTTGCAACACATGTGCCTAACATTTTTATTTAAACATGTAGTTGTGGTGACTCATAAATGGAGAGTAAATATTTTTAAAAACTAACTTGAAAATATTAATCTAAAATAGAATAGAATGAGTGTTTTTGAATCAAGATAAGAGAGGAAGGACCTCCAACCAATTACATAGATAAGATACCAAAAAAATACCCAAAACAAATCAATGCTATTAGTATATAGTCACCGAATAAGTCCTTATAGACTATGAAGCAGTAGGAGAACAATAAGAAAGAAGATAATAAAATTAAAAAAAAGAACCAAAATATTTTAAATTGGGATACCAAGTTCAATGGATGCTTTTGGAGAAGTTTTTCTAGAAGATGAAGACAAAATTGAAATTCAGCTCAACATATCATCTGCAAACTGGTGGATAAATGGAAGTGTGAGGTAGGAATTAAGTAAAAGCGTCATACCATCAAATTAAGCCTACCACAAAGCCTAAAATTCTATTAAATCAACCCCTAATACATTAAATAAAGAAATGAAGATGAAATACTAAGACTAAAATGTAAACCAAAGCATGTATTCCCTTCATTCCTCCTCCATTGTTCTTCTTTCTCCTTCAAATGGTTGTGGATCTCATCTAAAAAATGCAAGTGTGATTGCAATAAAATTGGATGACAAAAGAAAGAAAAATCAATAGCGTAAGGGTACTAGAAGAATGGTTGTTTAAAATGATTGAAAAAGTAAATCAATTTATAGAGAAAATTATATCCAAAATGACATGAGAAAATCAAGGCAAATGGAAGAGCCAAATTGATTCAAAACTAGCATAATTGATATGACTTATTGATATGACAAATTGATATGACAAATATCTATGTCAATTTTGTGAGAAATTGAGAGAAAATTATGCTCATTGATTTTGACAAATTACCACAAAAATAGCTTCATGATTTATGACTTATTTGAGCACAAAAAGTGGAGACAAATTAGTGGACAAAATAGAGGAGAAAATTAGGAGAGAAAAAGGTGGGAGAAATTATAGGAAATGGGAAGCATGAAATTAGGGATGAAAAATTATGACAAAATTAGGAGAAAATTTAGGGAGATAAATGTGGCAATATTCAATAACTTTTTATTTATTAATTGGCCCACAAAAGGCAAATCACCCAATTAAATAAAATATTTAATTGTGACACAAGAGGTAGGGTAAATGAATAAATTCATTTATCCTAAGGAGGATGTTAGAAAGGATTAATAATTAAAGAATTATTAAACCTTATAAAGGAGAAAAGGAATGAAATACGTGAAAACAATGACATGACGTGATTAGTGTGATAAATGAATAATGACAATCATGATCAAGAAGATAATTGACAAGGACCAAAAGTTGATTAAACTGATAATAACAAAGACCAATGATAAATTGATCAAAATTGACAAGATTGATTTGAAAAATGATCATTGATAAAGGATCAATGATTAATTGATCAAGATTGACAAAAAATGATGGTTGATTGAGACGAATGACAAATCGACCAAATATTGACAAGAGTTGATTTGATAAAAATTGATAAGGATTGATGGTGATGATTAATAATTATGCAAATTGATTGATTGATAATTGATAGGGATCGATGAAGAATCGATCAAGATTGATAGAAATTGATAATGATTGAAAACAATTCTAATTGACATTGATTAGAGTTAAAATGATATTTGATTAATTGATTGATAATTGATTGAAAGAAGATTGATATTGAAAATGATTGAAAACAATCCTAATTGGCATTGATTAGAGTTAAAATGATATTTGATTAACATTAGAATTTGATCATGATTATGAAATGAAAATTGAGATTGACATCAAGAAGACCTAATTCAAATTAGAGAAAATAGGATCAAATAGGAAAAGAACGCAAAAGAATGACACAATGTTAATAGATGGTAAAGATCAGATGTGTAACATAGAAAAATTTCTAGTAAGTGCAAAATTGTAAAAGAAGGTAATGCGAACATGTTAAGGTATGACATTGCAAGTGTTGGCCATTTTTAGATGCCTAAATTTTGCCCCTCTTTGAGATAGTATGATTCTGAGTGTTGTTTCAAAGAGCAATCAAGAAATATGCCCCATATAATAAAAAGGTATAGGTATAGGTCAATGCAGATGTTATTTCAATCATTGCTTGAATATGTTCTTGCTCTACCTTTATCTCTTCCATAGTTAATGGATAGGTGCTCAGTGTGACAAAATCATTCTCCAAATAGTATACAACATATTCTCCACCTCCTAATAGATGTAGCTTCATCCTTTTCTATCATGTAGAGAAACTTGACTTGTTCAGCTTCGGTGCATCCCTCTTATACATCTTTGGATCTTTAACTCAAGTGCCTTTAAACTTTCCTTCTGGAGTCCAAAGCTCTGATATCAATATATAGTTCTAATACTTAATATAAGTACAAATCCAATAGCCAACAAGATGAGAGGGGGGGGGTGAATCATGCAAACTTAATCATACATAAAAACATCAGATTCAACCTCGGTAACATATATTTCAGCAATAAAACCAAAACTGTCAAACATGCAAACTCAAAAGCATATAAACATCATAAACCACATAACACTAGATTTAACATGGAAACCCAAATAGGGAAAAACCACTGTGGGATTTCGGACCCACTTAGAAATATACTCTTCTACAGTATGCTCGATTAAAAGCAAATCCTGTTAAAGATTACAAACACATTGCTAGATGTGATCCAGTTAAGGGATTTCCCTCAGATT
This sequence comes from Cryptomeria japonica, assembly GCF_030272615.1. Lineage (NCBI taxonomy): Eukaryota > Viridiplantae > Streptophyta > Pinopsida > Cupressales > Cupressaceae > Cryptomeria > Cryptomeria japonica. The sequence continues at coordinate 223,989,038 of NC_081407.1, read as the reverse complement.
TGTTAGGATCTTCACCTTGTTATAAGTGACCTTGTTAAAGGATTTCAAACACTCAATTAGAATGTCACCTTGCTAGAGGGTTTTACAAATAAGACTGTTAAGTCCACTCGGTTAAGAGAGTTTCTATCACTTTCACAAAATAACAGTAATAAAATCTATCTGCAACTTCACATCTAAAATGCTAAAGAAGATTCCTATTTGTTCAATACAATCTAGACATAGAACTAATCTTGTCTATCTGTTGGGCTTCTATACTCTGTTATTCTAATTGGTCTTCAAGCTTCTGTGCTTGGTAATCACTATGTAGCATCCCTGTGCATACACTTGCCCACATACATTGTTTATCAACAGTTTCCTAATTATAAACAATTAGGTAATCACTTAATCTCCTTGATCACATTTCCCATGATCAATCATAGCCATCAGATCTTCGATCTTGTCCAGGTTCAGTCCATCTTTCCATCTGAAAATGTTTTACCCTACCTAGGAACTTGCATATTAGTCTTGGAACTTGTGTGAGGGTATTGCGGTTCAATCTGAGCTGTAGATCTTCAAGCCAACTTTCCTTTGCCTTAGATTTGTTAACAAACTTCATTCACAGCTCACCAATCATTTAATCAGTTCCAGCTAACCAGCTTCCTTCATTAAATAACACATGTAAACATTTAATGCATTCTATTATAGCTCGGTTACAACTTGGTAACAACTCGGTGAATACTAAACTTCACTCGATAGATATTCCGCCTCCATTAACCGATAGCGATAACCTTAGGGTTTACCGACTAGGTTCTTTGCTTGATTACATAGTATAGTATTAACCTTTAAATTTTACAAAATATGTATGATGTTAAAACAATCTAAAACATCATGATCTCATCATTGTCTGACTCGGTACTAGTTGCCCATTGAATACCTTATTCATCCCCTTATTCATCATATTCTTTCCTATGTCTTTTACAGACATCTTTATACTCTTTAAATCATACTTCTCAAGATATGGCAACATCATACTGAATTAGAAAATCAATTTCTTGACATCAATGACAAAATAATAATATCAAGACAGTAAACATCCTTAATCATTTATATCCATAATCATCAACAACCTTCTCAATATCCTTATGAAATGCCAACAATCTTTCATTGTCTGTTATAATGCAATATTGCCAACAATCTCCCCCTTTGGCATTGATGGAAAAGCCAATTGATTTGACCTTAGAAGATTGGGATTGCTATGATTATGAAATGCTAAAATGCTCTCCCCCATACATTAGACTTCTCCTGTTTCCTTCAGTCTTCTTTCCAATCTGTAGTCTTCTCATTAGTCTTCCCTGATATTAGTCTTCTCCCCCTTTGACAACAATGCCAAAAAGTAAAGAACTAAAACATAATTACTTTATGTATGAAGTGATTTCCTGCTGTTGTGGATCAACTGAGTCTCGGTCAGAGCATTTTGTCTTCAATTCCTGTTCCCTGTAATATTCCTGTAATAATTCCTGTACACCTTTAGAAAACATCCTAAAGTGTATAAATCAGCATCAACTCCCAAAACATATTTGATAGAGTCATCGGACTGATGCTTTCACCGAACTCGGTCAATGAGTAGAAGATAGGGGTAGGACCCCTAACTTACTTCTAAGATATTCAAAAGTGTCCCTTGGTAGTGGCTTGGTGAAGATATCCAGTATTTGTTCCTTTGTGCTAACATACTCCAACACCACTTTCTTCTCTTGAGATTCTTCTCTAAGATAATGATATTTGATAGAGATGTGCTTTTTCTTAGAGTGCATAATAGGATTCTTTGAAATATTAATGGCATTAGTATTGTCACAGAATATATTACTGGCTCGGTAACTTTCTCATTTATACCTTCCAACAATTGTTTGATCCATGCAATGTTGGTACAATTCAATGATGCAGCAATGTATTCAGCTTCTGTTGTTGACTGTTAAACACATCCTTGTTTATTGCTAAGCCAACTCACTATTCTTTCTCCTAAAAAGAAAGCTCCTCCACTGGTGCTTTTTCTGTCATCAATGTTGCCTGCCCAATCAGCATCAGTATAAACTTTTAAATCAAAATCATTTCCTTAATGATATACTAAGCCATAATCCTCAATGCCTTTCAAGTATCTAAAAATTCTTTTGATTGCTGTCATGTGTGTTTCCTTACGATCTGCAGAGAATCTTGCAACTATACCTACTGCATGTGCTATATCTGGTCTACTGTGAACAACATATTGTAGCTTTCCAATCATGGATCGATAAAGTGTCTCATCAACAAATGCAGATTCATCATTCTTTGATAATTTACAGTTGGTAGTCATAGGAGTACTTATTGGTTTTGAATCCTCCATTCCAAATTTCTTCAAGATTTCCTTTATGTACTTGGATTGAGAAATGAAAATCTCCTTTTTCATTTGCAGTATCTGTAAACCTATAAAATACTTTATCTTACCAATTAATGACATCTCAAATTCTTTGCTCATTTCATTTCCAAAGTTTTTGCATAGAGAGTCATTGCCACAAAATATAATATCATCAACAAATATGGCTGAGATCAATATTCCATTTTCATCATTCTTCATGTACATGTTGTTGTTCTCACTTGTCCTTATAAAACCAATCTTAATCAAATAAGAGTGCAATCTTTCATACCATGCTCTAGGTGCTTGTTTCAAACCATATAAAGCTTTGTTCAATTTACATACCTGATCTTTATTATTGTCTTCAACAAATCCTTTAGGTTGTTCAATAAAAACTTGTTCTTCTAATATTCCATTCAGAAATGCAAATTTGACATCCATTTGATATACCTTGAAGTTTTTCAAAGCAACATAGGCCAACAATGTTCTTACTCCTTCAAGTCTAGCAACAGGTGCAAAAGTTTCACCATAATAAATTCCTTCTTCTTGAGCATAACATTTGCAAACTAGTCTTGCTTTGTTTCGAATGACCTCTCCTTTTTCATTTAGATTTATTTCTAAAAATCCACTTCGTATCGATTACATTTTTGTCCTTTGGTCTTTGGATTGGTGTCCATGTGTCATTCTTCTTGATTTGATCAATCTCTTCTGTCATAGCATTTACCCGATCTTCACTGTTAAATGCCTCTTTCACTATTCTTGGTTCAAATTCAGATATCAAACATGTGTTTTGTCTCAGTTTGTCCCTTGTCATCATTGGATAATCCTTATCTCCTATAATCTGACTTGGTGCATGATGTCTTCTGACATACTTGGCTAATACAGGCTCGGTAGGCTTTGTATGATCTTCTTCATCACTCAGTAGCTGGATATTCTCTTCATTTTCTTCAATAGTCTTCTTGGTAAGACTTCTTAGTTGAACATAGACAAATTCATCATAGTCTTTTGGTTCCTTGGAATTTCCTTCATCATTTCTTTCAGCAAATTCATCAATTTTCACATTTGCACTTTCTATTATTTTGTTAGATGATTTGATCAGACATTTAAATGCTTTGATTCTAGAAGAATAACCTAGAAACATTCCTTCTTCACTTTTCTGATCAAATTTGCCATTTCTATCATCTTTGTGAACATAGCATCTACTTCCAAAGATTTTAAAATAACTAACATTAGGTTTCTTATCATACCAGATTTCATATGGTGTCTTCAAAGTACCTTTCTTCAATTGAACTCAGTTCAAGGTGTAAATAGCTATGCTTATTGCTTCTCTCCAAATTGTTTGTGGCACCTTCTTTTCAATCATTAGTGTTCTAGCACAATCCACAATAGATCTATTTCTTCTCTCAGCTATTCCATTCTGTTGTGGAGTTCTTGGTGCAGAGACTTGTCTTTTAATACCATGATCATTGTAGAATAAATTGAATTCATCAGATGTGAACTCTCCTCCTCTATATGATCTAAGACATTTCAGTTGTCTTCCTATTTCATTTTCAACTCTTGCCTTGTACCATTTAAATATTTGAAAAGCTTCTGATTTTTCTTTTAGAAACATTACTGACATCATCCTTGAATAGTCATCCACAAATAATATGAAATATTTATCACCATAATAACTTTGAACTTTCATAGGACCACAAAGATCAGTGTGCATTAGATCTAAAATTCCCTTAGAAGTGTAAGACTTACTTCTAAAGCTTGATCTTGTCATCTTACCCATCTTGCATCCTCGGCACATAGCAATCTCAGGTTTTTCAAGACTCGGTAGACCTCTTACTCGGTGCTTCTTACTTATTTTGATCAAATTATCAAAATTTATATGACAAAACCTTTTATGCCATAACCAGGTATTATCTATCTTTGCATGCAAATACTTATTCCGAGTTGAGTCAAGGTGAAATGTGTTACCTTTTTTTTGTGTCCCGGTAGCAACTAACTTTCCATTTTTGTCATGAACTTTGACAATTCCCTTCTGAAATTCTATTTGGTAACCTGTGTTGTTTAGCTGTGCTAAACTCAACAAATTGTATTTCAAACCTTCAACCCAATAAATAGCATTGCATCTTGCATTATCAAGTGTTATAGATCCTTTACCTTTCACCGGACATGGTGCATCATTACCATATCTAACATAGCCTCCATCATAATCTTCTAATATAACAAACTTTTGTTTATCTCCTATCATATGATGTGAGCATCCACTATCTATAATCCAAGAATCATTAGTGTTTATGTGAGATATTAGGGCTTTTTCTTCATACCTTTCTTCATCTGATCCATCTTTGATAGCCACATAAACTACTTCCTCTATATCAGTCTCATCTGATTTATCATTATTGGATTCTTCATCAGCTATTAGGCATGTCTTTCTATCTCTTCTTCTGAAGTCTCGGTGTCCTCTGTAATGATTATCTTTCTGTCTGTCATCTTGGTAATCTCTCTTTTCAGTAAAATCTTTGTTAGGACATTTAGAAGCCATATGTCCTATCCTATCACAATTGAAACATTTCAAAGGTAGTTTTCCTTTATACTTACCTTTGCCTCTCGGTAACCTTTTGGCTAATAGTGCTTCAAACTCTTCTTGCTTTCTGATTTCCTCATATAATTTGTGTACTGTCTCCATGTTCTTATGAAATCTTTCACTTGCTCCACTGTGATCTCCTTCAGAGTACTTATATTTTCTTTTATTGAAATCATTAGATTCATCAAGATGAAAAGAACTAAATGCAGATTCAACTTTATTTAATGAAGATCCACTGTTATCAAAGTTACTTAATTCAAATGCATGTAGCTTACCAATAGTAGCATCTAAAGAAACTGGCATATTAGGTATAGACCTCAATTCATTGATTGCAGAGACTCAGATTGCATAAGCTGGTAGAAGGGTTCTTAACAACTTACTTGTTATGTCCTTTTCTTCAATAGTTCCACCTACTCCTTTGATTTGATTGGCAATCTCCTTTAGTCTTGCACTATACTGAGTTATGTTCTCACCTTCATTCATCCTCATAGATTCAAGTTGTCCTCTTAGACTATCTACTTTTGCTCTTTGAACATTTTCATCTCCTCCATACACTAATATGAGCTTATCCCACATTGCCTTTGCATCATTGCAGCCTTCTAGATCATTAAACTCTGAATCGGTCAATGCAGATGTTATTTCAATCATTGCTTGAATATGTTCTTGCTCTGCCTTTATCTCTTCCATAGTTAATGGATAGGTTCTTGGTGTGACAAAATCATTCTCCAGATAGTATACAACATATTCTCCAACTCCTGATAGATGTAGCTTCATCATTTTCTACCATGTAAAGAAACTTGACTTGTTCAGCTTCGATGCATCCCTCTTATACGTCTTTGGATCTTTAACTCAAGTGCCTTTAAACTTTCTTTCTGGAGTCCAAAGCTCTGATACCAATTGATAGTTCTAATACTTAATATAAGTACAGATCCAATAGCCAACAAGCTGAGAGGGGGGGTGAATCATACAAACTTAATCATCCATAAAAACATCAGATTCAACCTCGATAACATATATTTCAATAATAAAACCAAAACTATCAAACATGCAAACTCAAAAGCATATAAACATCATAAACCTCATAACACCAGATTTAACATGGAAACCCAAATAGGGAAAAACCACTATGGGATTTCGGACCCACTAAGAAATATACTCTTCTAGAGTATGCTCAGTTAAAAGAAAATCCTGTTAAAGATTACAAACACATTGCTAGATGTGACCCAGTTAAGGGATTTCCCTCAGATCTGTTAGGATCTTCACCTTGTTAGAAGTGACCTTGTTAAAGGATTTCAAATACTCAATCAGAATGTCACCTTGCTATAGGGTTTTACAAATAAGACTGTTAAGTCCACTCGGTTAAGAGATTTTCTGTCACTTTCACAAAATAATAGTAATAAAATCTATCTGCAACTTCAAATCTAAAATGCTAAAGTAGATTCCTATTTGTTCAATACAATCTAGACATAGAACTAATCTTGTCTATCTGTTGGGCTTCTATACTCTATTATTCTAACAGGTCTTCAAGCTTTTGTTCTCGGTAATCACTATGTAGCATCCCTGTGGATACACTTGCCCGCATACATTGTTTATCAACAGTTTCCTATTTATAAACAATTAGGTAATTACTTAATCTCCTTGATCACATTTCCCATGATCAATCATAGCCGTCAGATCTTTGATCTTGTCTAGGTTCAATGCATCTTCCGATCTAAAAATGTTTTACCCTGCCTAGGAACTTGCATATTAGTCTTGGAAATTGTGGGAGGCTATTGCGGTTCAATATGAGCTGTAGATCTTCATGCCAACTTTCCTTTTCCTTAGATTCATTAACAAACTTCATTCACGGCTCACCAATCATTTAATCAGTTCCATCTCATCAGCTTCCTTCATTAAATAATGCATGTAAACATTTAATGCATTCTGTTATAGCTCGGTTACAACTCGGTAACAACTCGGTGAATACTAAACTTCACTCGATAGACATTCTGCCTCCATTAACCGATAGCGATAACCTTAGGGTTTACTGACTAGGTTCCTTAGGGTTTACCGACTAGGTTCTTTGCTTGATAACATAGTATAGTATTAACCTTTACATTTTACAACATATGTATGATGTTAAAACAATCTAAAACATCATGATCTCATCATTGTCTGACTCGGTACTAGTTGCCCATTGAATACCTTATTCATCCCCTTACTCATCATATTCTTTCCTATGACTTTTACCGACATCTTTATACTCTTTAAATCATACTTCTCAAGATATGGCAGCATCATACTTAATTAGAAAATCAATTTCTTAACATCAATGACAATAATAATATCAAGACAATAAACATTCTTAATCAGTTATATCCATAATCATAAACAACCTTCTCAATATCCTTATGAAATGCCAACCATCTTTCATTGTCTGTTATAATGCAATATTGCCAACAATATGCCCCATACAATAACAAGGTATAGGTATGCCCCTTAAGGAATTCATTAGAAAAATCCAGAAAAGAGGCCAATTAATCAACAACAATGATAGGAAGCCACTGGTTTAGACATAATGAAAATAGGAGGTTGAATACAAAAGATACAAGCATTGAAAGGTGAAAAATACCTCTACCTATACAATAAGGAGAGGGTTCACATCTATCTAGGCACCTCAAAATCTTATAAAAGGAGGTGAGATGGGTGAAAATTTCTCATTTTTACCTTCCAATTTGATGAATTTTGAGCTCTGGAGTAAAGGAGATTGCAGTAGGATGGTGAACACATGTGCACATTAAAGCGATCAAAGGGTGGAGGAGCTCAGGTAAGTGAGATATTTTTATTTCTTATTGTAGACACATTTTTCTTATGATGTAGTTAGCTTGTGAGCAGTACGTGATAAAGACAGACTGATTTTGTACTCCGATACTTTTGATATATATGTATGATATGCAACTATATTTATGATATACACATTGTTTATTTTTATATGTCATGTATGAATATATTATATGCTCTTTATGTAATGCAATGAATTAAAAATGCACTTATTTTTGTGTTTTTTCTCTTTTATGTAATGCAATGAGTAATGATGGTATGCAAATGTGTTGTTTAATATCAATATGCAGATGTTTTAATAAATGAATGTCAGATGCAAATTATTTTTGGCATAGTGGAGTACTAGATCAAACTAATTGCAAGGAGTGGGTGAAGAACTATTAGTAAAAGGAAATTAGATAGAGAAAATTAGTAATGAAGAAAATATTGCTTGTACAAATGCATGAAAGAGTAGGTGAGAACCTTTATTTGATATGGTAAAAATGGAATGTAGTGCACCATGACATTGAAAGCCAAGATAATAAAGTGATCTCTTTGGGTAAAACAAACACATTATAGACAATAAATGGTTCAACCATCCTAAGACATTATATGTGTCAAAGGTCGAGGTATGTGTGACAGCCACAATGTGAATGTGCCAACACAGACACCCAAGATATGCTTTCCCTAGAATGTTATGAAGCACTCAAAAAACAAAAGAAAAAAAAAAGACCATGAGCCATTCTGACCACTCTAAATCACCCAATGACATCATCAAGAAATATAGGAACATGATCAAAGATAAATCAATGAAAGATAAGACTCACAAATCTAAACAACTCAAACAAACATTCTGATCTTCATTGTCAAAGTGATAATGTTTATTTAATGGTAGGATAGTCATGTTGTCTGGTTTCAGGGAATACAGTACCCAATCATAGATAGGATACAGACTGGTTTTGATTATACCATGCCCTATATAAGACCCATGCTAATGTTGATAAAGGAGTGACAATGTTAATGTTGTTTGATTGATATGACAATTTCAATCAATCTAAATGCTTGGTTGATTGATCAATTTATCTACATTAATATGTGATTTGTTAAGTGTAGTGTTTTTCATGTTTTCTATCTGACATCCATTCAAATTTCTATCTATGTACAAAAGGGACAATTTATTAACAAGATGAAATGAAAGCAGTTTTTTTGGTTTTTCGATTGTTTTCCAATGTTTAGGGTTTTTGAACTTTTTGAATTTTTGTACTTTCTTCAGTACATTTAATGAAAGTTTTTGGATTACTTCAACACATTTTTCAAATGTTTTTGGATTATTTCAAGACATTTTATGATTTTTTTTGGATCATTATATGAATGTTTTTGGATTATTTGACAATGTTTTTCAAAAAACAAATTAATCCTGTTTTTAGGACATTATTTGATTTTTTATGAATTTTTTCATGATAGTGTTCGATTTTTATGGATTTTTTAGGACTTTATTTGATTTTATGATTTTTTTAGGATATTATTTGATTCTTATTGACATTTTTTAGGACATTATTTGCTTTTTAGTGATTTTTCAATACTTTGTTTGCTTTTTACTTATTTTTTCAAGACTTTTACACATAAATTTTCCCTAAGTGTCTAGCAAGGCAAGGAATATGACAAATGGATGAATAAGCTTGTTGAAATGTTAGTGGATAAAAGGAAGACAAAGGCCACTAGTTATGGAGACAGATAAGATGTAATTTTAAAGTGCTATCAGATGATGGGATAAGGGATTTGACAATGTAAAGCAATGACACGGCATGAGAGATGTGTCAAGAGGTTTTTAAAATCAATTATTTTTTCATTTTATATCCTTATGTTGGATCAAGATCAAGGGATAGAAAATAGTGTATGGGCGGTGATAGGATATGGAAAGGATAAGAAAGATAAAAAATGGATAAGAGACATGAATTGAAAGTTGTGATAGGCTAAGGGATAGTGACAGAAGATTGCAATAAGCCAACAAATATAATCAAAAGGTTGTAATAAGCCAATGGATAAAGATCAAAAAGTTGTGATAGACTAAAACCTACGAACAGGATGCACGATGTTCATGAAGGACATCAGCCTTGTCAAGATCAAAGTTGGAAAAAGGAATATGGATATGAGGGATGATACAATAATGGAGGGTATGATAAGAATAATAGGATAATCATAAAATAATATTTAAAGGAAACCTTCTACCAAGTATGGTATGCAAGAAGTTCATAGATTATGTGTGACGCATTTTTTCTATGTTTTCATCATGGTACTTGCCCAAGGCACTTATTTGCTTGGTTTTCACCAGTGGAAGAATTATTTTTCTTTACTTTTTTTTCTTGATTTCACACAAGGTGCTTGTTCACCAGGTTTTCACCAAGATAATAATTTCTTTGTTTTTCACCTTTTTTTTATATTTTGACTTTTCAATAAAAAATGGACACATGATAAAGGTTGGAATAATGAATTAATCATTTTTTTGTTTGGATAGTAGCTCTTAAAAATGGACCATGACTGTTAAAAGTATACTCAAATACATTGGCATGATAATGACATGGAAATGAGATGGGAATAAGGTAAGGATTTATGAAAAAGATTGGAAAAGAGGGTTATCCAAAGAATGGAAAATATGCCTTGGGTAATGGATAGGATATTGGAAGAATTATTCTTGAGCAAATAGAAATTTTGGCTAGATCAAAATTGGCACACACTTTGAGGGGTGTTCGACTAATGAAGGAAAAGTGGGTTTTGGATTTTGAGATTTGGATAAAGGAAAGGCTAGGGATTTTGGGACATAAGGACCCAAAATGGATGAAGGAGATAATGGAGGAATAGATTTGAAAAGTTTGGATGGAGTAATGACAATTATGGATGCCAATTCTAATGCTCTATTTTGGGATTCTATGAGCTGCTTGGGAATCCACATTTTTTTTAATTTTTCATAATTTTTCAGTTCTTTACAATGCATTTCTTCCACAAGTGCCTTAGGAACCCATATAGTTTTTGACTTTTGTTTTTGAGAAATTGGCCTTTTGGATTTTTCTTTTTTCTTTTCGGATCATAGTCTACTTTGTTTGTAAATGTCGATTAGGTGGGACATGTCGATCATTGAATACATGTAGATTGTTGGACTTGTGAATTTTATGATTGGAATCCAAATTGCTTGGAGGGGGAAAGGAATGCATGTGTGGATAGGAATGAAATGAATATTTTGGATGGATGAAATGTCCTCAAGGATGTGTGCCTTTTCTAACCTTGAGTAGGGGAGGGAGGAAGGGATATAAGGACGTAAAATGGATGGAAGGGATGAAGGGGAAGACATATATTTGGATCTAGGTTAGGTAGGGATACCAACATCTTGAGGAATGTCACTAAGGCCATGACCATTAATATTTTATTTGATATGGAGGAGTTATTTCTTGTGAAGGTCTACCCATTTTCCTTTATAAATATTTTGACCTATAAGATACTCTTTGCTTTGGGAAGAAGATGCGGGTCCATTATGAGGTGGATATGATATGAAAGTAATGATGGGATCATGAAGTGGGTCAGACTAGACCAAAGAGGAGGAAACCGTTGTGAATTTAGGGGATTCATGAACATCTTGGACCAACATGTTAGAATCATGAGGGGGATCAAGATCAATGACAAGGTCTTCATGAGATAGAATGCGAGGAATAATGTGATCATCAACAGAAATGAGGTCTTGGAGTGTATATCGAGGATTAAGACATGGAGATGGAGGAACAAAGGGATCTTATGGGGGATTTAAAGGGATGATAGGGTCTTGTGTTGGACATGAAGCTAAAAGGATACTTTTCTCTTGACAAGGAGGAAGATCACCAGATTCCTCTTTAAAGGTGTTCTTCTCTTAACTTTCAATGGGATCATCCGAAAGGATGGAGGGGATATCTTGATCTTGCTTAGAAAGTGGAATGCTAATGGGATTTATAATGGTGTAATGTTCTTGGAAAGAATGAATAGGAATAGGGGGATCATCATTAGTGTCTAGGAAGATGGGATATTGGTTAACAATTGAATGGAATAACAAGATTTCAAGATCTTGATCTTGATTTGTTTTAGATCTCATTTATTTGTGCTCTAAATTATCCTCTTGACTTGGGGTTGGACTTTGTCTATACATGGGGGATTTAGGAGGGGAATCAATTCTTCAACATGAGGGAGGTTCAGACTTTGAATGGGATCCTCTGAAACGGGTAGTGACAATGGGTCTAGCATTTATGAAGTATGGTATGAACTTGAATCATGAATTGTATTAACTTGGAAAGATATTGTGGATAGCCCTTGGGGGAGCATCCTTGGGTGTATTATTTGATGAGTATGAAATGGGAGGTTCTTGCAAATCTTCACAAGGTGTAAGAATAGAGGCCACAAGAGATTCAATTTCCTTATGTGGGGATGAGCCATTGCATGACATGGGTATATGATTTTGATCTTTCTCAGAAGAATCACTTAGGATTTTCTTTAGGAGATGTCAAAAAGAGACATCTTTCTTTGGAGAATCATTTGAATCCTTGCGAGATTTTGACACAATTGGGTTTATATTTTGGACTTGTTTGAAAGGAATTTGGTTTTGGTTTTGTGCTATATTTTGATTTAAGTTTGGGTTTTGGTTGAATGAGATATGATTTGGGACTTGGTTAAATTATTCTAAAATGTTTGAAATTTAACCTAGTGTGAGTTGCAACTTTTGTTTTCAAATTTCTGGTTGTATTTGTTGATACTCAATAGTTGGTTGAAGCAATTATTAATATTATATAGCTCATTGAGCATATTGTTTAAATTACATTATTGGTTGTGTTGGTTCGATATCTTAGAACATTGGTTGGATATGTTGGACCATCATTTGGATATGTTGAACCATTGGTTGTGTATGTTTAACCATTGGTTGTGTTAGATTGACATGTTGGTGTGTTAGATTGAATGAGTTTTGATTTGGGATTTGGTTAAATGGAGTGTGATCAAATGAAGTTTGACTTAGGATTTGGCTGAACGAGATTTGATTTAGGACCTTGTTAAAATTTGTACTTGTTGCTTGAAATTATTCCATCATGTGTATTTGTGAGATGAGAGTTCGCATGTTTTATTGTACAATGAGATATTTTACATCAATTGGTTCAAGGTTTGGATTTGGACCTTGAAATTTTTGAAATAGTTTAATCATTTGGGATCTAATATTTTTATTGATTTTCACTTTTTGTTCTAAGATCTCTATTTCTCAAGCTAGTTTCTCCTCTAATTTTCATATTTGGACACTTTTTTTATCATAAGAATTTTGATCCAACATTTGGGACTTGTATAAATTAGGTTGACATGATTAATTATTCATTTGTCATGACATGGTATTATAAGAAAATTGGGATCTCATTTCAATAGGAATGTCACTATGCAATACAACTAATGGAATTGATAGCCTAAAAGGATGGCAATGCAACTTGTGTTTTTGGATGTTTTGAATTTTTGGAAACTAGGATAAGAATGCAATCTATGTTTTTGGACTTTTTGAATTTTGGAATGATAATGATATGCAACTAAATGAAAACTTAGAAAAATGATGATGCATATAAAAAAGAAAGAAACCTATATTTTTGGTATTTTCAAGATTTGGAAAAAATTTTGGAATACAAACCTAAAGATGCAACCTTGGGAAATTGAAATGAAATCATGACATTAATTGATAAAAGGACAAAGGACTAAATGATGATAGGAAAAATGACAATGTTTCACCTATATTCTTGGATACTAATATTGAGCTAGGTTTGACGTGATAGTGTTGATAAAAGGACAAATTTTGGACAAGGTCAAGACTCCCTAACAACAAATTAGGGGATGATCTAAAGTTTTGAATTTTCAAGTTTGTAAAACCTAATTTTGAGACTAAATTTAAAAATTCAATGATAATAATTAAAGACAAAGGATATGATATGGATTTTATATGATCTCAACATATGATATGATCTAGGGATATGATATGATCTAAGAGGCCTTAGATGACAAACCAATCTAGGAAAATAATTATAATTTAATGAATGAACAAGACTTGGGGAAATTATTTTGAACCTATGTGCAAAAGGGAATAATGACTATGTAATGGACTAAATATGAAAAGTAATTATTATGACCTAAGACCTAAGTTTGGACTATGAAACACCTAACCCTAAGTGACATGAATTTTGAAACCAAGGTATCTAATTGTTTAACAAGCCATGTCATTAAGAACTATTTGAAGTTGGATGATAACTTGGAGTATTTTGAGACAAGTTTTGACTATTTTTTAAATTTATATTCTTTGAGAAACTTTTTGGACTTTAGAATTTTTTTTTGTTTTTTAATAACCAAGGTTGTTTATGAAATGTTTTCTTTCTTGTGATGTGTGTGACCTTTGTTTTTATTGTGAACTTTTAATAAGCATAGAAAATAGAATTGTTGTTTGAATTTTTGCATAAAATAAAAGCACATTCAATTTACACCATAAATTCTGGACAGGACAATACTTGTTGAATCCCCTTGCCCAAAATACCACATTCAATTGGATATATATAAGCTTGGTAGCATTGGATCCCCTCATGGCACTCACTTCTCGGGCATACCAAGCTTCTAAATTCTAAAGATGAGAAGATCTTGAGAAATTTTCTATCACAATTTGAAGGGTACATGAGGGTTTTCTTTGGCATGCACATATCACAATGCCTGAGTCAATAAGTAGAAGGTAAAGTTGCTAAAAAAAATTGGCTCTTAGTGGGGGCACTTCAGTGGAACTTGGTGTCTATCATGTATCGGTGACTCACTTAAGAGCATATCCCAATCCCCATAAGAGGATTTTTACACATCTCCCACAAGTTTGGATACAGAGGGAACCTATCAAATAGACCAAGTTCACCAAGTAGTCACAGATTTCCCCTTACTTATTAATTTGTATAGAAGGTTGAAGAAGTACCTCTTGGATCGTTCCTTCTCACTGACCAAAATGGAGCTCGGGAGGGAGGCCGTCTACCAAAAAATAAAAAATATGAGTCTCACTAACACTTTTCTCTTGCACCTATGACCATGAGAGACAGGGGAGAGGATAGTGTGTGTTAGCAGTGGGTCCACTCACACACACAAGTGTGCCCAATCACAGAAAATAGATGTTCATTTTAAGCCCAAATCCAAATGTGATTTAACGACTAAAAATGAAGACACTTTTTTTATGTTTGAATCTTTGACATTGTCCTGCATCAAATACATTAGTAGTTTTCACTTTAAACTTTCACTTGTATTTACCATAGACCTACCAATAATGTCAGAAAATCAAGAACTATAAATCACCAAAATAATACAGTAATCTTAAGCCAAGATAGATGTGTTACTTTTATATTCAAACATGTCGAAGGTTACAACAAATGTGTCTCAAATAACTATCATTAAATGAATCCATTAAAATTGTGATTATTTGACCTCTTAGATTAATGTATGTGAAACATGTCCAATTTACCACCCTAGATCAATCTAGATGAAATTTACATGAATGCAAAATTAAATTACCATATGTCCATTTGAAGTCAAGTTAACTATAATTTTTACATATGTCAATTTGATATTACATAATTGTTGTATATGTAATGAAAATCAATTTATTTTTTGTTGTTGGAAAGAGGACCTCAATAGCTAGTACATAAATATGTTCTGGAAAAAGTGGGAACCATGAGAGGGAACATCAATCTACTGGGATTAATAGCTATGCACAAAGAAAGGATATCATTTGGATTAAAGAGAATCCTTCTACTACAATTCACAATCCAGATAGAACATAATGCATTGGAAATGCCCAAAACATTAGATGCAAAGACAAATATGATATTAGACATGGGAAGGGATAGAAAATTCGGGTGTATGAGTACAACTCTACCATGTGAGAATAATAAATACTAAGGGAGTCTTTAAGAAAAAATGTAGAGTCATATGGACCACCAAGAATATAATAAGGACCGGGTGAACCCACAATAGTGGGTTAGACTTTTTTGCCAACTTTGACACTGCAATATTTATTTTCAAAAAAAAAATCAAATTCAGACACCTAATGCTTCTTAACCATAAGGAATTTGTAGATGATGTGAACTAGTGCTTTGTGTCATTTTGTATGTAGATTCTAAATAAAAAATTAGATAATTTCGTAATCAATTTTCTTCCATTTTTCTATCTTCCTCGAAAACTAGTTTTTTTCAAAATATAACATTTTAAAAGAGTGATATTCACTTTGTATAACATAAAGTTTTTTCTAGAATATATAAATGTGATTGTTTTGAATTTGGTTTTGTAACATCCATATCTAGTGTTTGCAATTGGTTTTGTAACATTATCTTCAATATTTCATATTTTATTTAAGATTTGAAGTCAAGTTAACTATAATTTTGACATATGTCCATTTGATATTACATAATTGTTGTATATGTAACGAAAATCAATTTATTTTTTGTTGTTGGAAAGAGGACTTCAATAGCTAGTGTGTAAATATGTTTTAGAAAAAGTGGGAACCATGAGAGGGAACATCAATCTACTGGGACTAATAGGTATGCACAAAGAAAGGATATCATTTGGATTAAAGAGGATCCTTCTACTACAATTCACAATCTAGATAGAACATAATGCATTGGAAATTCCCAAAACATCAGATGCCAAGACAATTATGATATTAGGCATGGCAAGGGATAGAAAATTGGGGTGTATGAGTACAACTCTATCATGTGAGCATAATAAATACTAAGGGAGTATTTAAGAAAAAATGTAGAGTAATATGGACCACCAAGAATATAATAAGGACCACTAAATCCTCCATGGAAACACATGCCTAAGAACTATGCACTAACCCTAAAGAATGAGAAGGTAAATCTAGTGTTTCCCATTAGGTTGACAAACTACTTAGGGCACATAGACTAGTGTATACAAACAGACTTCCAAACCTATTTGAAGTTAAAATAATTTGATTAATACCAATACTAACCCCTTTCTCTCCTAGGTCTAACAATATAATTTAACAAATAATAAAAAGAAAAGCTTGAAGATGAGTATATAGGTCTAGTTCACTAGTTTCAACAGTGTTGCATGTGCAATATATAATTTGAGTGGTGAATATGTCCCCAAGAAGAGAACAGAATGATGAGTCTCTTCTACTTTGTACATCAAACTATAAAAGAATTTTTTTAATTTTAAACACCTTTTTTTTTTTGTCACAGAAATAAATGATACATCCTTGTTTAATTCTAATCATAACAAGATACATCGTATATCTATTTGATTTACTATTTTTTAATTATATATATATATATATATATATATATAATTCTACTTTTTGAAAACCCCTTATTTATTATTAGTTAATAATTTCATTTCTAAATTGATAAAAAATGGTCTATTGTTTATTTTTTATAAAATTTTGCTTAGAGTTTTTGTGAAATGGTAATGCCGTTCTAGGAAAACCCGTACAAATCTATAAGAATAGATAATATCCTCATTATTAAAAGCGTAAAGGCATTTGCACTAAATATTTTGGCTGACAAAAAAGTAGGAGAAAAATGGAGAAAAAAGCACCAATGGAAATTATTCCCGCTCTTCCAAATGAAATTAGCAAAGAGTGCTTGTTGAGGGTGCCATGGACTTCCCACTACAAGCTAAACTCTGTTTGTAAAACTTGGAAAAATATTGTAACAAGCTCACTGTTCTATAAGAATAGAAAGAAAATTGGTACAAGTCAGGAATTGATTATACTATTAGTGCGTGCTCTAGATGGTTTCACAATAATTATCTACGACCCTCTCAAAAAATCATTTCATACCCTGCCCCCCATTCCTCTTGAGTTTCCACATATATGTTTTGATCACTGCGTTTCTGTCAATCACAAACTGTTCGTAATGGGCTTTCTTTGCAAAGAAGAGCTAGGTTATGATAAAATCATTTTCATCCATGAAGAGCTAGGTTATGATAAAATCATTTTCATCCATGATTTTTGTTCAGGTATTCTCTTACTTTTCTCACTCAATAAGATATTATTTCTTCTGCAAGATTAGAAATAGTGTAAATTATGAAATAAAAGATATAAAATCAATTTTTGAATTGATATGATACTTAAATTTTCTTTTTTTATTTTATTTTATGTATTTTTCAGTTGAAAACGTTTTAATTTTAGATTAGTTTTGGGAGGATTCTGTCATATAAAACCACCGTCTATCTTAAACTTAAACTACACATTCTAAAATTTGATCTATTTAGATGAATTTTAATTAAAAACCTAGTATGATTTGAAAGATCATCGTTCACATTTGTTTCAAGGCGATGGAAGCGAGATGCTGACCTTCCTGACAACAGATATCTTTTTGGGTGTTCGGTGGACTCTACTAAAAGACTGATTTACATTGCTGGAGGGTCTGACAACAATGATCAAATTCTGTTGACAGCAGCAGTTTATAGTATAGAGAAAGACAAATGGGAATATCTTCCTCCCATGATTTGGGGTGACTATGCCTGCCACTGTGTGTTTGATGATAACAAGTTATATGTGATGAATCGACATATTATTGGGGGATTTGTGCAATGTTATGATCCAAACACCAGACTATGGAGAGGCATGACAGGTTTCCATGGCTTTACCTATCCCAATCTCAGAGTTGGCTCTACTTGTCACACTTTAACTGCATTTGGAGGGTTATTCTATTCTTGCAAAGGGAAAGTTATAGAGTTTGATAAGGTGGAAAATCGGTTCCATTTAGTAGGAACACAATGTCCTCAGTTCTTCATTGTTAATGGTATGACAATGTGGCATGGCCAGATAGTTATATGTGGAAGAATCACGGGAGGTGGCACGGCCTTTTATCTGTTTGAGCCTTGCGGAGTTGGAGAGAATGGACAGGCGGCGAAAGAAGAAAAGTGGACTCTCCTCAGTGCTTACACTTTCGTAGAACTTGGAGATGTCGTCGATTGTTGTGGAACTTTGACATTGTGATACGTTCATTGATCTGTTGACCTTATCTAATATATTCCTTTGGAGCTATAAATGCCTTAATGTACTTATTAACATTCAAACTATTTAATCCAAATCAAGGTCATCTATCAACAGGGGCTAAATATAGTAAAATGTAGTCTTTATTGTTTACCATATAGATAGCACTTTAAATTGCCTTAATATTATCTTGCTATTAGCCTTATATGGATGAAAACAACCAATGGCTCACAGGTCACTTATTTTCATGCCATTGCCGTTAACTTATTATGCATGCAGGAACATAAAGACCTTGTAAACTCTACATATATTGTTAGTTCCCATGGGTGGGAGGATTTTGACTAGTAGATGTTTACAAGCACAATCTCCATTGGCATTATAAATTCTTACATTTATCACGGCTCTTAAATACGATAACCAAAAATTCAACATTTATCATATCTCTGTCAAGTCTTGCGATTGTGTATATATGTATTTGATATATTGAAATTTATCATATCTCTCTCAACCCTCTCTTTTGCATTCATTTGACAATGAGAAGCTAAGCCAGTAGCGAGTAAGAAAAAATGTCAACATAAGTGTTACTAATAGAAAATCACACGCTGAGAATATTTCCGCCGAAATAACGTTCTCATATCACTTTTCACCCCCATGTCTGTCACTATATATCTGTCAAATGTCTGTCACTATATATCTTGCAAATCAGAAAAAAGGATCATGCAAAGAAATCTAGGACTGGAAACTATTCCTTCTCCACAGATTTCAGCTTTTCACCACTCACCAATGCCACAAAATAGCTCACTGCTCTTAAGTCTCTTTTCACACCCCCAGCCCGTCTTGTGAATCTTCTCCCGGGATAGCGTTTGCTGTCTTGCTTACCAAACCCCAATCGTTCTTCACGCTATCCCCCTTTACTCTTGCTCTAGTCTCCCCTTTTACCACATAGAAATCTCATTCCCTCCCCTCTCAAAATGTGGTCTCCTCGACTTCCATCCCTCTAGAATAAACACCATAAAGTGAAATTAATGCATATATATAGAGTCAATATAAAGTTTAACTATATATCATTTATGAATACATATTCATCTATATATATTAAATGGAATATATAGATGAATATATTTAGTTATACTCATGCATGATTGTAAATCCTTATACTTTATATCTATACTACCAGTTGCCTCCGGCATGAATATAAATGATTACATTATAGATTTAATATACATTATCAAATGAAATGGCATTATTCTCCTTATCTCAAGTGGATTCATTAAAAAAAAGTCATATTTTATAGACTAGTGTCAAATTATAACTATAACTTATCTAAGGCTTTCTACATTAGTAATGTACTAAATTCCCAAGTGGAATATTATATTTTGTGTTCTTAGCTTGATAAATGATGATATTGTCCTTTAATATTTTATTTTTATGCATAGTGTTACCCCATTATTTGTCTTAAACAAAATATTGTGTATTGGGTAAATGCACAAAGTTGGGTCCCAATCTCGCGGAAGTCCGTGCATTGGGAAAAGAGCCCGCTAGAAACGGGTGACCGATTGTTACAAATCGGGCACCCGTTTAGCTTCGGGTGTCCGAGCCATTAAGAAACGGGTGCCTGTTTAGCAATAGGTGCTCGAAGCTAAACGGGTGCCCGTTTCTTTCAAATCGGGCGCCCGATTTGAAAAAAAATGAGCACCCATTTTTGAAATGTATTTATTTTATTTTTTTAAACAATTTTACATCGTTTTCAATTTTCGGAAAATGGGTAGACGTTTTAGAGGAGCACGGGTACCCGTTTTTTTCACCCTAGTTGACCACCCAGACCATTTTTACCTCCTTCCAGGCATTTGGTTTTATTTTTTATATTCTGTTTTATTTATTTTTATTATTTTTCATAAAAAAATGTTAATGTATTGTTATTTTTTAATTTTAATGTTTTAAAGTTCGAAAAACGTTTTTTATTTTATTTTATTTCATGTTTAAAATTGTTTTTAGTTTTTAAATATTGCAAAAAACATAATTAGTGAAAAATGCAGGAAAAAAAAAACATGAATATTATTTAAACCGTAGGAAAAAAACAAAAAACAAAAACGTAAATGAACAATAAACATTAGACACATAAAACAGACAATAAACCCTAAACAGAAAAACAAACACTAAACCCTAAATAGAAAAAAACGAATGATAAACCATAGAAAATAAACAAACAACAAACCCTAAAAATTTAACAAGCAATAAACCCTAGATGAAAATCAACAATAAACCCCCCTTCTCTCACACACACACACGTACATGTTACCATCTCTGTCATTACACTCTCTCTTTCTCTCAATCTCTCATTATCCCCTCTCTTTCTCACACACACACATTACCCCCCCTCTCTCTCTCTCACACACACACACATTACCCCCCTCTCTTTCTTTCACATGTTATGCTCTCTCTATCATTATCTACTCTCTATCATTACCTACTCTCTATCTCTCAAATTATCTGTTCTCTCTCTAACTCATTGTATCTCAAATTACCTACTCTCCCTCTCTCTCTCTCTGTATTTTAATCATGCATAAAAGTCTGAATGTTTAAATTTATATTTTTTAATGTTGTATTTAATTGTAGGATTCTTTTGTAAAAGTTAGATGTTTAATTTATGTTTAAATTGAACTTTAAAATGATAATGAATATGAATATGTTTTTTTGTGTGTGTGAAAAATACGGCTCTTAAATTTGGTAATACTCTAACTATCACTATTAATCCTCATTACTTCCTAACTTATCCCAGTCATGAAAGAGTATATCAATATCCTCAAAATAATATTTAACAGATGTAATTCTAAACCCCTCAAACAAGGATAATATATTCAAAAGATATGAATCCCAAGTGGTCATGTTTAGAAGGTGATTAATGCCATGGAGACTAAATCAATTGGGTTCATGGAATTGGTGATAATAATCTAAAATAATAAAAAACATTTAGGATGGATATTAGGTCTTGATAGGATGAGTACTTGAAGAAAGAGACAAGCCTCTAAATTGTCACAACATGCAAGACCTATGATATAATAAATTTCCTCTTAAGTATCACCATCGAAGGGTATGTGATCTTCATCTACAAAGGGAATGAAACAATCTACAATAGGATCCTCTAGGAATGGAGACATATGAGGGTCTTCATGGATCTCATAAAGTATATTCCAAAGTGTGTGGGGGAAATCAATAACCAATTCAATACACATAGAATCATGATCTTGATACTAGATCAAGTCACTCCTACATGGTCAATGATGTTACACCAAGATTATATAATTTCTAGTGTTTCTAGTTTAGGTATGACTCCATACATAAAAGAAAAATGGTTATAGCACCTAAAACTTATCAAGATACCATTTTATAAAAGAATCATAGTTATCCCTTTCTAATTTTACCACAAAAGGATGAATAGAGAAACCTATGATACCTCCTCAAATAAAAACTTAAAAGATCTATAAAATCAATACATATAAAACATATCAAACAAATTCATCTCATGTAAGACGGTCATTTTGAAGTGCCAAGATGTCCAAGTAAATGACTAGAATGTGAAATCACAAAAAATAAAATATAAAATACGAGGGAATATTCTAGAAAATAATTGTGTGATCTATGAAGACTTATGAACCACCTTTTCAATTACACATGAAGCATGAAAAAATATGCTCTCTATCAAAAGTTACGAGGCTTTAAATTTACATAGCTTGATTTAAGTTAAGAGGCAATAAATCACACTAGTGGCAGATTTAATAAAAATAAGAATCAATAATAGATCAATATTGGAATGACATTTTCTGGGTTGCGACTTTGAACAACAAAATACCAATATAAAATTGAATATAAAAAAATACAGTTTTTTTTTTTGTTTTAACTCCTCCAAGAGTAGAGAACCTACTATTTATTCAAGCTTCAACTTAGTGTAGTACTACTAGTTGCGATCACTAAATCATCCAATGATTCTAGCAAATAACACAACAAAGTAATACATGTATTGACAAGTTCATAGATATAACTTATGACTTTAATGAATTTAGTTAATTTAACCAAAAGAGAGTAGTTGAATCGAATCCTATCAAGTTGAAAATATAAAGTGGTAGCCTAATTGATGATAATGGTTAAATACTGCAAGGGTACTAAATTGTAATTCCATGGAAGTTACCTTCATTACCTAAATCAATGGAGTCATTTATTCATTATCTATTTTCTCTCTCTCTCTCTCTCTCTCTCTCTCTCTCTCTCTCTCTCTCTCTCTCTCTCTCTCATGATTATTTTTATGATTTTGATGGAACTTATACTTATTCATATTTAGATGTTAAAAAGTATTGTTTGAGTTGCACTAGCATTATGATGTTTTATTTTGTAGAATATTTCTTATACTTTGATTTAAGTGGATAATATTTCTTAAATGATGCTTATTATTACCCACCTATTAATAGTATTATAGATCTATGTGTGTTTCCTTTTTTTATATTTAAGTTGCTAAATTGTATTTAATTATAAGTTTTTTTGGAAGGTGAAATGTAAATTAAATAGTTTGTAATTGTAAATTTTCATGTTTGTAATTGTAATTGTAAATTTTCATGTTTTTAATTGTAATTGTAAATTTTCATGTTTGTATATTTATACAGTTATTTTCACATAATGGATGAGTTTGAGATAGATGAGCTATTAGGTCTAGCACCACCTCCACCTCCAGCTCCACCTCCACCTCCACCTCCACCTGATCAGTTGAGACAGACAATTAGGATGAATATTGATTCTTTGATTAGAGATATTCATACTATTAGGCATTAGCCTCATCCACCTCTGCAGTTGTTATGCCTTGCAGATAGTATGCAAGACATTCTACAGTCTGTGCACGCTTTAGATAGCGAGCTAGATAGCTATCATAGTTGGCATGAGGGATTGCGTGCATTTTACGCTTATGGCCTCACATACAAACAAGTTAATGAATTAAAAATAACAAAAATGGATTTGAAACAATATTTTGTGAACCCTAAGATGGGTGAAGAGATAGATCCAAAGAAGCCATGGATCTCTATTCGATGGTGTAGGCACCCAAGCATTTCTAGACACTTTTGGGACCACACTCCAATCATGAGGTCTCAATGTATTTTTTGAAGAAATTATGGGCCAAATTTGAATTGGGAAAAGAGCCCAATTACTTTGATATTAGATCATTTCAGGGGGTTGGGAGAGGCATGCCCCAGGATAGGCTAGGAGAAAAATTGAGCGACAGGGTTAGAAATCATGTGCGTGATGATCCATTTGTTCCTCTTCCATCACCAATTGTTCCAGCACCTACCCATCATCGAGCAGTGGATTCTACTCTACATTCATTGAGTGCCTTGTCGAGAAATTTGGTACAACATTTGTGCGAGGTGAGGGTTGTCCCTAGCTTAGCACATGTTTGCACGAGCTGTGGGGATGTATGTACGGGTCCACAAAGTGAGCTTTCCCTTGGAGGAGATGGTGATTTTGATGATGTTGATGCTGCCCATGGTGGTTATGATGATGTTGAGGAGGCTGCACATGTTGATACCATCTCTTCATATGTTGATCTCCTATGGGTAGATGATGATCAGCCTACAGAGGTACAAACTTATTAATATAATTTGTAGTGCAATATTAAATTCCTTATATATACACATATGAACCATAACATGAGTCAATTTTGTCTGAACAGAGGATGGGTCATACCACGTCATTGAGGAATAAACATCATGTTACCTCAATACCTAGAGATGTTGGTGCCCCATTTATGATATGCACTTTCATCTAGATACATTGTATTGATATGTACATTTAAAATAAACAATAATTTTTTTAATGTAATGATGTGTATGATATGTTTTTTCAATTTTGCAGGGTGCTTCGTGTAGCACTGAGGTGGGTAGTTCTTCACACGACCCATGGACCACTGAGGCTCAGCCTCATATACCACTAGTACATTTTTCATCCATTAATTTGAAGTGTTTATATGCTTACTAATTTATGTACAACTTTGATTCATATTCGTTATTTTTTACAATTGTAGTCTTCTAGATTGTTTAATGGTGCATCACATGTACGCCTTCGACCATCAGTTAGTTTGCCTGCATCAAATGTATGCTTTTTTGTGATAATATTGTAGTCTATATATATACTTTATAATTTATGTATATATACAAGTTTGATTCATGCTTTATATATGTTGTTCAGGTCGATACCACTACCAGTATTGGTATGGCTATGGGATTGAGCCAGATGCAACCATCGACATTTTCATTTGAGGTGATGATTAGAAAAATAATTTCTTATTTGTTTATTCTATGTACCTGGCTTTCATAGGGATTATCAAAATTGATGTACAATGTTTTTTTGTGCAAGACTTGACTACGACCATTTTTCTTATTCATGATAGTGGACCTCCACGTACTAGTGAGGGTGTTGTAGAGCACGGTCGTATGGTAATTTATTTTAAATTTTTAGTATTTAATTACTTTATAAGTTAATTATGCAAATAACTTCTTCTCATGTTAAATATTTTTCTCATGTAAAATCTTTTAATAATGTTTGGGAGGGTTTAGACACTGATACTGCACAGCAGGGTGGAGTCATTGATACTGCACGAGGGTGGAGACACTGATATTGCACAGACACAGGATGGTGCATCTCAGGACCACGTGCCACCTTCACATGGAGTGAAGAGGACTGCAGATGAGATGCACACGAGCTCTTAAATTATATATTTTAGATCATCTCATGTTATTGTATTATGGACTTTTTATGATGACACTTGTTATGTTATCCTGGGACTTGTTATTATGTGACTATATATAGGACTTGTTGTTATGTGATTATATATAGGACTTTTTATTATGTCATTTCCTTGCTATTATGATATCAAGTTGTGTTATGTGATTTGGTGCGCTCTAGTGATTATATATGTGATGTTGTTTTGTTATTATGTTATTTGGACTTGTTTTAATGTCATTTCCTTATTATTATTTTTTCAAGACTTGTTATTATGTGACTATATATAGGACTTGTTGTTATGTGATTATATATAGGACTTTTTATTATGTCATTTCCTTGCTATTATGATATCAGGTTGTGTTATGTGATTTGGTGCACTCTAGTGATTATATATGTGAGGTTGTTTTGTTATTATGTTATTTGGACATGTTTTAATGTCATTTCCTTATTATTATTTTTTCAAGACTTGTTATTATGTGACTATATATAGGACTTGTTGTTATGTGATTATATAAAGGATTTTTTATTATGTCATTTCCTTGCTATTATGATATCAGGTTGTGTTATGTGACTTGGTGCACTCTAGTGATTATATATGTGATTTTGTTTTGTAATTATGTTATTTGGACTTTTTTTAATGTCATTTCCTTATTATTATTTTTTCAAGACTTGTTATTATGTCATCAGGAATTTTTATGTGATTATATATAGGACTTTTTATTTATGATTTGTTATGTGATCTATTTATGACTTTATATTTTAACATTGTGATTGATCATCTTTTAAAATAATTATCCCAATTTAAAATAACATCCTATTCTTAAAATAATAATAAAACCAAGAACTTACAATTAATCTATGAAAAGATTACGATAAAATAAATATATCATAAAAAAATAGAATTCAATTGTAACACAATTGCAATGTGCACAAAATAACATCAAGAAGAAGATAACTAATACAATGTTGTTTATGAAACCAAAATTGTATCAAATGTAGACAAATACAATGTTAAAGGGACAAAGAAAAACAATTATCATGATTAAATATAAAAGAGTTCACACAAGTAACACAAACTTACATGCATATAAATTTGATATGAAAATTATAAAAGGATTATTAATTATAAATTAATCTCATAGAGGAATCCAATAGATTGATGGAACTAAGGCTAACTTAGGAAGGTTTGAAGAACATTATTAAATGATTTGAAAGGAAGTAGACATATATTCTTTCTTGTCAATTTCTTTTTGATATGCATAATTCTTTTGACATTTTGAAGGGTTGGAATAATTAAAGGAAGCACTGCTATATGGAATAATTACATTGAAAGATGGTAGGTGAACAATGTGACCTCCTTTTCAATAATATAATTCATTTATATAGCTATAACAAAGCCATTGGGAAAGGAGTGTGTAACAACCGCGAATGCAAAATGTGTAATAGAGTAAGAGCTACAAACATAGTATTGACTTTCGTCTTAAGTTCACCACACTACTTTACTAGTGTATTGAAGGTTTATAATTGCGGATAGTAGTGGTATGAAAAGCATTAATAGAATGGTACTAAAATAAAAAATCACACTATAAATATAGATTTGTCATACAATGATAAATATCAAGTTGTCATGTTGAAGACATAATTCTATCTTTGAACTTACAATTAATCTATGAAGAGATTACGATAAAATAAATATATCATAAAAAATTAGAATTCACTTATAACACAATTACAATGTGCACAAAATAACATTAAGAAGAAGATAACTAATACAATGTTGTTTATGAAACAGAAATTGTATCAAATATAGACAAATACAATGTTAAAGGGACAAAGAAAAACAATTATCATGATTAAATATAAAAGAGTTCACACAAGTAACACAAACTTTCATGCATATAAATTTGATTCAACCTAATGTACCATCTGCATCCTCTCTCTTCTACAATGCGTCTATGATTGCCTCATGCTCTTCTACTGAAACTGTCCACAATGCCTTATTAGCAGGTCTACCTTTGTATCTTTCTAATTTGATGTTTGTTGCCACCACCAAATGAGAATAGTGTATAATCTTCTTTTTTGATTGGTAGTCATCATTAGATGGTAAGCCATTCCTTCTTGGTAAGCCTACACTCTCTGAGGTTTCCTTAATAGACGACCATAATTTGCCTATAGGCATGTGAAGAATTTTTAGCTAGGAGGACCCAATTCGCTTGACATTTTGCCGATGTGTGTCTCCATTCATGCCAACTTTCGTCAACTATATTGTTATTGCCAATTATTTGGATGACCCGTAATTGCCTCGAAAATTACATAAGTCATGTTATAGTTACGTGGGATTCACCAAATATTTGTATACCATATAAATTCCCATGGAATTCGCCATATAAGGATTGCTATAAATACATGCAAAGATCAAATCTATCTCTACAGAATCTGGTGGGGTCTAGGCTCTGAATTCTGATCAATAGGAAAGTTTCAAACTAAGGAAAATCATTGTTGTTGACTACATTAGCAACTCCTGGTGACCTAAAGGTGAGCGGTCATATTTTTTAAGTGTTATAATGTTATTCTGAATTTATCTATATTTGTTTTCACTTTTGAGTTCATTTTTATTCAGTGGCGACCCGTCAATGCCAAGTGTTTAGCCGGGACATTCAGACCTCAGACATCTATATTGTAGGTCGTAGGGCCAACGAAACATATATTATACTTTATAGTCTATTGTTGTTTCTTCAATAAATTGATATTTTTTTTGTAGCCTTTATTTTGTTGGAGATGTCGAATGGGAAGAAGGGTAGGAAACCTGAATGTGGGGAAGGCCATGAGAGGCCAACAAAAAGAAGAACATTGTCTTCATACTTTGTCTTTGGAAAAGATCATGGTGAAAATCAGGAAGGTACATCATTACAAGAACAAGTACAAAATTCGTAACTTACACATCATGTTGAAGACGACGGGGAACCTGATATTTCAGATTAGGATGATCTTGAAGAAGATAATCTGGTAGATGCCCAAGTTAACCAGAATCATATAATCAACTTGGGTGATAATGCTATTGATGATAATGCATGGAAGGGGAAAATAAAAGCCAGATCAAAAAAGGATGAACCACAATCAAAAAAAGATCGGGAGTGGGATATGTCAGTGAGGAATTTTTAAATTAATTGGGCATCAAAGTATCCATTAATTGAACCAGTGGAGAATCCAATTGAAGATGAGCCTCCAATAGAATGCAGGTGTAAGATTTGCACTTCGAAACATAATAAGAAAATTAGGTTGCAGTTAAAATTTGACACCATAGAAATGCATATGGGTAAAGTTTATAAAAAACAAATGATAGACAGGGTTGAAAAATCAGTGATAAGATGGAAAACAAAGGAGGAATGTAAGCATGTGAGGAATGCTAGAGTGTTATTTTCATGAGAAAATATAGATGAAGCCTGCTGAAGTTAAAGGTTCTATTGAATTTACTTTTGGAAAAGCAATGCAAATAGAACAACTGGGAAAATTTGTTCAGTTAAGTGTTGTTTTTTATATTTTGAGCAGAGGGTGTGTTATGACATATTTCCCATCAATTAGTGGTTTATTACACTTTTTGAAAGTTCCTAACTATCCTAATAGACACTGGTCATTAAACAGTGGATGGGAATGGGCAAGTTGTCTTGCTGAGGTTGAAAAAGAAGATGTAAAGGAAAAAAATAATATTCAAACTTTATTGCATTTTATTTACACAAGATTATGGCAGTAGACAATACATCATGGATATGCATGCAGTATACATACTATATAGAATCACACCCACAAACCAAATCTACTATCTGTTGCTAAAATGAAGGAGAGTGTGACAACAGAAAATTTCTTTCAACTAGTAAAGAGAAGTTTAATTGAATATGGAGGTATGGATGACATGACAATTGCTAAAAAATTGGTTTGTGTTATAGCAGATGGACCTTCAATAATGTAAGGTCATAGGAATGGTCTTTGTACAAAGATTGAAACTTTGTTTGCTTCGGTAAAAAAATTGAAAGTTTAATCAAAGAGCTCTACTCACACTTTTGTCAAAGTCCCAAGCGATTTATGGAATTTCAACACTTTGTTGATTGAATAACTAATGGGAAAAAGCTTCTCAAGGATGATGATACCAGATGGATCTCTTTGGATTGTCCAACGCATCAAGTTTTTTCAGAATATCCATCCTTGATTGGACTATTTCACACAACTCACAACGAATCAAATCAACCAAAATTTCTTGACCTTCTTCGGAGGTTAAGTAATCTAGAGACACTCTTAACTTTAGCAACTCTTATGCCCATGCTAGAGGAAATGAGGAATATTATGAAGGCTTCCCATAAAAGAGTTTTATATATTGCAGAATATGGTATGCTGTGTAAGATGACATGCATGACCCTTGACAATCTCTATTGAAATCAACCAATAGTATCTGATGAAAAATTTGTTAAGTGGCAGACACTCACAGATTTGAACAATCTTGATATCTTTTTACAAATGAGTGTAGATGGGGAGGTATGTGCCAATGTACACGGAGTTGAGATACCAATGCACTTCTATGCCATGGTCCACCCTGAGGAACTAGGGAAATGCCCCAGGAAACAACTAGAAAGAGTTACAAGGGAAGATTTTGACAAGATTGTTGAGACTGTAACTACTTCTATGAAGAAAATTATGTATAATCTTTCCTCAAAAATTAGAAGCAGATTACCTCCTGACAACATACTCGAAACCATGTCTATCATGTTTCCTCATTATTGGAGCCTCAATAGTGCAACTAATTTTTGAAGTAAGCTACTGACTTTGATTAAACAATTTTTCATATTCAGAGAATTGCATGCAGTAACTATAAATGGAATATTAGACAGAACTCATCTTCGAGAAAAATAATCTCATTTTACATACACTATGAGACAACAATATGGCAAAATGGGGAACCCCCTCAAAGATGGATCAGTAACAAGGCTTTGGAAATATAAAGCTGAGAACGCAGCATTGTGTGATTCAATGCCAGAATATATGAAGCTTGTTGATTTATTTCTTACAATGATATTGGGTTCAATGGAAGATGAGAGAGTTTTCAGTGTTTTAGGGTCCCTAAAATCAAATTTAAGAAACAAACTAGACAAAAATTTGGAAAACTGCTCGAGGCTCTATACATCTAGCTATGTTGTCCACACTTTTCCTTATGATAGGGCATTGCAAATCTGGAGGTCCAAATGTGAAAGAAGAGGTTTCGGCCACACTTCAAACCAAAGTCATAGTGGAATTATTGACTCATGTACTGGACCTCCTGGTAGCATTGAGATGCGGTTCAACAAAGGTATGCAGACTCAGAGTGAAGAAACCACAGACAAGAATCAAGAACGCTCTAAATTTGATGAGGATGAATGGAAAATGTAAGAGATTGGTATTTATTAATCTTATTACTATATCTCATCACTCATATTACAAAAGCATAGTACATTTTGCAATTAGAACTTAGTATTGATTTATAATTGTATTTTTCAACTTTCTATTTCCAGATTTAAAATAGTATAATAAAATACCATAATGTGTTTATTGATACAAAGATGTTTATTGTTTATTTATAAATGTTTGAGAAATTAAATTTTCATTAATTCTTTCAAAATATAGCCATATGATACAATTCATTCAATAGTTATACACCAATCTATGTGATTCTCCATGCAAAAGTCAATACAAAGTTTCAAAACCCTTTGCAAATGACCCTAAATTCCCTTTTATAGAAACAAGGGAGCAACAACAGCTTCAGGTTCGAATTGCAACATGTGAAGACTCAACATCAAAATCACAAAATCAGTACATACTTACAATGGCATCAGAGGTCGGATTAGCAATTTAACAACTGTTACATGTCTGATGTCTCTTATTCAAAAAACAAAGTTCAAAATTAAATATTAAATCATGCCATGAAAAATTAAATATATATAATAACAGTGCCCAAAACCGAGTAATTAGAAATAGAGAAATGCAGAAATGTTAAAGTATGGGAGAATTTGAGAATATAAATTTATAGGATGAAGTTTTGCACTATGCACCGTAGATTCATAGGCTAGATTAGCAATTTAGCAATAGCGAGTGCTAGTTTTTTCCTATTCATAAAATAGAGTTATTTCAAGCGATGTCAAATTCCAAACAGAAAAAACATAAAACCTTGAAATTAAGACTAAAAGAAGAAAACTATGCAATACATACTATGATTCTTAAGATTTTTATGCCAGGTTTTGTAGGGTGTTCCACTCTTTGTCTGATGGAAGGTCAATATTCTATAAAGTATGGATAGTCAACTACAACTTCGTCAACATTCCATATTTAGAAGAGTAACTTGACATCATTGTTTCAGCTAATACCAAATTCAGAGTCGTAAATGGTTGGATGAATTCCAGAAAGCTTTGGGGAGTTGTGTCCTTAGGAAGCAAGTCTAAATATGACTTCATTTTTATCTCCATGCTTTTTTTGTAAACCTCTTTTCCAATGAATTTATTTGATGGGTCAATAGTCTTAGGCAAACCAAGTTTAATCAAATTAGTTTTCTTTTCTTGAAGCTCCAATATCTTTTTGCCACATTTATCCATAACTTTTGATGTTTCCCTTAGTTTCTGGTATTTTTTAATGATAGATGACATCTTACCTCTGGCATCAATGTGACTCTTAATTCCCTTGGATGCCAAGTAGCTCTCACTGGTACTGTAGACTACTTGCAAAATCTATTTTACCATATCCTCTTTTGAATAAACATGTATGCTCTTCTCAAAGTGTCCTTTGATTTTTCATATAAATTACTCTTAGACTATCATTCAATTCAAGCCATTCACACAAATTATCACTCCATTGCATTATTTGACGCTAAATGTTTTCTTGTATATACTTCATTCTATTTTTAATTTTATCTTTCAATCTATCCTCCAAAGTTTTAATTTTATCATTTGCATTGTGCAGGTTTTCTTTCATTTGTGCATATTTTTTTCTTTATTCCTCTACTTCTTCTTGCAAATGTTTTTCTTTTTCCTTCTCATGATGCAATAGGTCCTGTGTTTTTCTTATTTCGCAGCAGCAAACTCATAACTTTTGTATGATTTTTGAAAATTGGCTCTTTCCTCATCAATTTTTTTTATTGTTTTTAGCGAGTTTTTCTTTTAGGTTCTTCAAATTTTGCATCCATCTTCTCCTTCTCTGCAACTTCTACTATAGAGCCTGAATTTTTTATCCTTTTTTGTAAATCATTGCAGTTTTTATCTTCTTCTTTCCTCTTTGATTTTTCATAGGCCAGGTCTGCCTGAAACTTTTCATAGGCCAGGTCTACCTATAACTTTTAGCAGTGAAGTGTAGACCACTTCATTACTCCTTTTTGACACACTAATTTTGTCCACATTATGTACTTTGGAAAAATCCATTTGGAGGGTGCTAAATTGAAATTCAGAGGAATCTATCTAACTGTGTGGTGGATTTTTATCTCTGGTTGGGAGCATAACAATCATGAACTCCATCATATCCCTGTGTGGGTCATTTGTTGGAAATACCCTGTTCATTGCAGTTTGTTCATCTACAACTTCAGTCAGGGCAACCCTATGAAATGCTATCTTTTTTTCTTTATTTGCATTTTTTGCATGTTCAAAATTTTCATAGTAATCATGAAATTGAAAATTTGGGCTTGCTGAAGCAATTGAATGTTTGAAATGTGACATAGGAATAATATAGGCTCTAGTTCCACTTATGCCTATGGTTTTAACTAATGCATTACTAGGATTACCAACAACCTTTCCTAATCCTATCCCACTGACACTTTCATGAGTAGTTTTCATAATCTTTTGAGGTGTATGATATGAAGCTGCAAATGATTGATTTGTAGTGTCAGTCAAACTTGATATAGGATTCTCAATAGTATGAGATTGAGTATCTACCACTAGTGGCCTCTTGCGAGAGATATTTTGTTGTAGCCTTTTTCCAACAACAAGACAACTAGTATCAGTAGTAGTAACCATGCCAACCCCACCAATCATAGTGACACTTGACTAAACAATAATGGGAATACTATCCCTAGATTCCCCACCTGTGGCAGTGGCACTTTATTCACCACCAATGGGAATACTATGATGTGGTGGTGGTTGTGGATTTGAACCTGAAACAAATATAGGTGGACCTTGAGGGTAATGAGTAGTACCTATCCATGATGGATCTGAAGAATCAAGTCTAGTGACTAGTTTAACAGGAGATTTTGATTTTGAATCTGATGGAAGTTGTACCTGAAGTGGATACCAAATGCCCTCTCCTCTGGGACCTAGGCCACCACCTTTAAAACCCATTTTTTCCACAATGCTTGACCCTTTGTTATATTTTTCTTTCATGGACTCATTGACTCCACCTAATATTTTAGCGACTGTAGTAGTTGTTGGAGTGGGCTCAACCTCATAATCATCATCATCTTCACTCTTGGCAGATGTTGTTGTGGGATACTCCATATTCCATAATTTGATAAAATTTTCATTCTCATCGATTGTCTCAAATTCTGCATTGGTCTTTGGTTCACTGAGATTCTTCCTCATAGTCCAAAAATTATTTATTTTGGTTTGAGTCCAAAAACACTCTTTACGTTCTTGCAGAATTGATTTGGGAATAGATTTGTTAGATGGATTAGCATTTTTTTGGTAGAAATTGTAGGACCTCTTATTTTGGATGTCCTGGCCCTCCTCTATTTTCCTCTGTGTGTTTAATGCCATAATTTGTGATGAAATTTATTCTATTAAAATGTTATTGTCAGCTGCAATTTTCTCCATCTCTTTTTCTACCTCATCCCAGGAGTCCATGTTTCTAAGCTTTTCTAGCAATGGTTTACTTTCATTTTGAAATAATGTTGAAGAGTTCCCATTTTTCTTAAGCATTGCTTGAACTACACCAATTGGATCATACTACCAGAGAACCTCATCACCAAAGTTTTAACTGTCAAAAAATCATGGGCAACATTGAATTATTTTCTCTCAAATGTGAACCCTCCACATGAGAAAGGCAAGGAAGGAAATATGCTCTTCTTTTGATGACCATGGAAGTGCCTATCTATGCTCTCCAATTGTCATACATATTCCAATTCAAATACCGTCCTTGTCACATGTATTGGAAGTCTGTATGGTTTCATTGTTGATCCGTAAAACCTTAACACAATGAATTCTTCCATGAAGAACCAGTCAGCCAATTCTATTTGAATTCCATGTTGAATACAATCTCTACAAGACATAGGCAACTTAGGGATTGGAGGCTTGTAATTTCATTATATATTGGTGCCAAAAAGAAGTCTACAAAATGGTTATAGTTCTTTCAGTTATCGTGCATCCTTATCTTTGGTGTACATTCATATATTGGACACTTTTTTTTGTTCTGAGCCTTCTCATCAATCTTATAGTTCACAATTTGAAGATTGTTGGTCTCGAATATTGCATGATACTTGGATAGAAGGAGATAGCATAAGTAGGATGAGAACCTAAATATCTTACAGGAACCGTTTTTTATCATTAGTAATTGTTTTTGCATGGATTGAACAATGTGCTCAATAAATTATATCTTACTGGATGGCCTACACAATGGATATTATAAATCATTCCAAGAAGGCTTGCACCCACTCCCCTCTCATTTTCCAATCCCAGGTAAAATGACAACAAGGAAATAGTATCCCCAACCCATGGAAAAAAATTGTTAGAATCATAACGAGGCTTATGATTCTGATCCAATAGAATACCACTCTTTATTAGAGCTTTGATAAATGAATCTTTGCAACTTGGATTGAGACTCTCATAAGTCTTTTCCATCTTTCCTAGGTCAATTTGCACATTTGATTTTTGTGCTTCAAAGCCTAGTTTCAACAAATGAGCAAATTCTCCCTCATTTATGGATAGAATTTTCTCTTTTGTATTTTTATTGATAATTGCTTTGTTATCTGCATCATAATTATTGGTACAGACCATGACAAAATCAGGGCAAGGGAATACTTTAGGTAACACCATGCTTCCTAATCCAACATCCCACAATGTGATTTTATTTGTTCTTTGTTTTAACATTGGGTTGAAAACAGTAAATTTTGCCCTGGACACATTTGTCGCCTTACTAGACAATGGATGTCTAATATCTATGATATGCTTTTCACCATGGATAGCAGGGTCATAAATATCATGGTATTCATTAGCGAAACCTGGTGTTTTAACAAGTTCGGTTAGGTACATTTTTTTTTCACTTGGCTTCTTGTTGAAATATTGCTTCCTGTTTTCCCCATCGCTGTTATTGGTAATAATTTCAAATAACACTAGATAAAAACCTAAAAATGCTAGCCCTTAAATTGGACCACAAGATTAAAAAAAGCAAAAAAGGTGAGATATAGGTGTTCTAGATTTTACCCAAAATTTCTATTTCACTAGATTGGCGCAGACAGTCTCTATTGCAACTTGCATTCCTTAATCTAGTAGTTGTTTCTGAATATCCCTCAATTTACTAGTTTGTCGATGAAATGAAATACGATTATGATTTATGAGTCTCTTATATTGAAAACTTTGAAAAGTACAAAAGTAATACCTAAAGGGAAAAATATCTAGAATCATGTTGTAATTTTATTAATTATTATTAATATCTATTCAATACCGAAAGACAAAACATTCATTACTTGAACTTCAATCTAAATTCTAAGGACATTAAATGTAAAATGTTCAATTTCAGGTGAAGTTCTCATAAATGTCTTCACTTTTTCCATTTTTCAGGCACGTCACCACACTCGAGTCACTTTTTGGGACTGTTTTTTAAGTCTTTTTACTCATTTGAAACTTCCACCTGAAAAAAAGCTTTATAGACTTAATTATATTT
This sequence comes from Cryptomeria japonica, assembly GCF_030272615.1. Lineage (NCBI taxonomy): Eukaryota > Viridiplantae > Streptophyta > Pinopsida > Cupressales > Cupressaceae > Cryptomeria > Cryptomeria japonica. Next base: position 223,952,639 of record NC_081407.1, on the reverse strand, counting down.
AATTAAATTTAAAATGTTTAATTTCAGGCGGAGTTCTCACATATGTGTTCACTTCCCACATCCATGCCGAAATCCACCCTCAGTCATTGATCTTTTCTCAACCAACGGACGATGGTACCCATTGTCAGATGTCATGGGTCCCATGACTTTTGCCATTTTCGGGCACGTCACCACACTCGAGTCACTTTTCGAAACTATTATTTAAATTTTAAGTCTATTTAATCATTTTAAACTTCCGCCCAAAAATGAGCTTTATAGACAATTATTTTTAATTAAATTTAACACATTAAATTATGGGTGAAGTTCTCACAAATATGTTTACTTGACACATCTAGGCTGAAATCCACCCTAAGCCATTGATCTTTTCTCATCCAACAGATGATGGTACCTATTGTCAGATGTCGTGGGTCCCATGACTTTTGCCATTTTTCGGGCATGTCACCACACTTGAATCACTTTTCAGGACTATTATTTAAATTTGAAGTATGTTTAATCATTTTAAACTTCCACATGAAAAAGAGCTTTATAGACAATTATATTTAATTAAATGAAGTTCTCACAAATATGTTCACTTCCCACATCTGGGTCGAAATCCACCCTAAGTCGTTGACCTTTGCTCATCCAACAGACGATGATACCTGTTGTCAGATGTTGTTGGTCCCATGACTTTTGTCATTTTTTGCGCACGTCACCACACTCGAGTCACTTTTTGGTACTATTTTTTAATTCTGTTTAGTCATTTTAAACTTCCTCCCAAAAAAAGGCTTTATAAGCTTAATTATATTTAATTAAATTTAAAACATTCAATTTTGGGCTAAGCACAAATATGTTCACTTCCCACATTTGGGCCAAAATCCATCCTAAGTCGTTTATCTTTGCTCATCCAACGGATGATGGCACCTGTTATTGGATGTCGTGGGTCCCATAATAAGAGACATTTAAAGATGCGCAATAGTTTGAGATAACTTAGTAACTATTAAATATAGTGTAAATATTATTTGTAAAAATATGAAATTGAAAAATAGTATAGAACATGAAACTTAGTTTCTAGAATAAAAAAATAACTAAACAAAAATATAAATTTTGATATACAATTTGAAAGGTGAAAGCTTAATATAAAAAATAAAACATTCAATACTAAATCTAAAATGTTAATTTAAAGTTAAAATTAATTTAATAAACAAATAAATACTATTAAAAAATTATATGATTGTATCTACAACAAATTTTATAGCCTGAGCCTCTATGAAAAATCCACCCTGAGCCGTCGATGTAATTGAGTCTAATCTTGTTCTCAACTTCTCTAATTGAGTTTAGAATCTTGAATTTTCTTCTAATGACATTGGCCTTTAGTCTAATAATGTGGTGAATCTTATTGATAAACCTACACCTCCTAAGGACCTATGCAATATGCATTACCTTTGAATTTGATCCTAGTGACTTTACAATTGCATGAAGTAACATATTGATATGATAAATTTGATTTAGTGGTTAATATCTTTGATGGTTTCTCCTGTCCTACTATAGGTTCTATTACTCTTCCAAGTTCTCATTAAGGTTGGTACTAAGTTCTTAGATGCCATTTTTGCTATCATTACTATATCCTATATCAGATCAATTTTCTGTGAAGTTGGGACATCCTTGCCCTAGGTTTCTTCCATGAAAGCAATCCCATCTACCCTTCATAAATCTCTCAAATTTCTTCATTATGACAAAATCTTAACTATAAATCATAGCATGTACCCAATACCAACCCACACGTGCACTAGTTCAACAACAACTAACTGAGTAAGTTGGATGTTTAATTCACTTGTTTTTCTCGAGGTAAAAAACTTTTTTTTAATATTTATAAAATTATAATTATTAATAAACCATAATCAATGTACAAATAATTAATGGAATGAACTAATTTCTTTTTATATATATTAAATATAAAGGAAGAAGCATTACATAAAAAGATCACAGTATTAAATTTATTTCCATTGTTTAACAAAAAATTGAAATAATGTAGCTCAATCTAAATTCTAAGGACATTAAATGTTAAATGTAAAATGTTGTCAGATGTCGTGTGTCCCATGACTTTTGCCATTTTTTGGTCACATCACCATACTTGAATCACTTTTTGGGACTATTACTTAAATTTTAAGTATGTTTAATCATTTTAAACTTCCGCCTAAAAAAGAGCTTTATGGACAATTGTATTTAATTAAATGAAGTTCTCACAAATATGTTAACTTCCCACATCTGGGCCGAAATCCACCCTAAGTCGTTGATCTTTTCTCATCCAACGGACAATGGTACCTGTTGTCAGATGTTGTGGGTCCCATGACTTTTGTCATTTTTTCGGCACGTCACCACACTCGAGTCACTTTTCGGTACTATTTTTTAAGTCAATTTAGTCATTTTAAACTTCCGCCCGAAAAAATGATTTATAAATTTAATTATATTTAATTAAATTTAAAATGTTAAATTATGGGCGAAGTTCTCACAAATGTGTTCACTTCCCACATTCGGGCCGAAATCCACCCTGAGTCGTTTATCTTTACTCATCCAATAGATGATGGCACCTATTATTGGATGTCGTGGATCCCATAATAAGAGACATTTAAAGATATGCAATAGTTTGAGATAACTTAGTAACTATTAAATATAGTGTTAATATTATTTCTAAAAATATGAAATTCAAAAATAGTATAGAACCTGAAACTTAGTTTCTAGAATAAAAAAATAACTAAATAAAAATATAAATTTTGATATAAAATTTGAAAGGTGAAAGTTTAATATAAAAAATAAAACATTCAATATTAAATCTAAAATATTAATTTAAAGTTTAACAAAATTCTTTAAAAATATGTTTACGATATATAATTTTTAAAAAAAGTTTAACATAAATTTAGTGTAATATAAATCTTAATTTAATTTAATTTGATAAATAAATAAAGACAAAATATATATAAAAGTTCAACATAAATTTTGTTTAAAATTAATATAAATTTTAATTTAATATAGTTTTAATTTAATATAGTTTTAATTTAATTTAGTTCAAATTAATTTAATAAACAAATAAAGACTATTAATAAACTATATGATTGTATTTACAACAAATTTTATAGCCTAAGCCTCTATGAAAAATCCACCTTGAGCAATTGATGTAATTCAGTCTAATCTTGTTCTCAACTTCTCTAATTGAGTCTAGAATCTTGAATTTTCTTCTAATGATATTGGCCTTGAGTCTAATAATGTGGTGAATCTTATTGATAAACCTGCACCTCCTAAGGACCTATGCAATATACATTACCTTTGAATTTGATCCTAGTGACTTTTAATTGCATGAAGTAACATATTGATATGATAAATTTGATTTAGTGGTTAATATCTTTGATGGTTTCTATTGTCCTACTATAGGTTCTATTACTCTTTCAAGTCCCTGTTAAGGTTGGTACTAAGTGCTTAGATGTCATTTTTACTACCATTCCTAAATCCTACATCAGATCAATTTTGTGTGAAGTTGGGACATCCTTGCCCTGGGTTTCTTCCATGAAAATGATCCCATCTACCCTTCATAAATATCTCAAATTTATTCATTATCAAGGAAGAAGCATTAATGGAATGAACTAAATTCTTTTTATATATATTAAATATAACGGAAGAAGCATTACATAAAAAACATCACAGTATTAAATTTATTTCCATTGTTTAACAAAATATTGAAATAATGTAGCTCAGACTCATAGACAAAAAGCATTTGAAAAAAATTCATCAATAAAAATGAAATAGAAAGCAAGTTTATATCCATAACTGGCAAACTGAAACAAACTGGAATTTGAAAAATTATCATTAATCTTTATACTTTGGAAATGTAGAATTTTTACATGTCTGAGTCTCTGAGTCTTGAGACTTGAGTCCTTCAAAAATTTTAAAGCCAAAATGAGTCCCTCAAAAAGGTTAAAGCCAAAATGGCCTTTAAGATTTCGAGTAAATAGGCAAAAAAAAACTACTAGGGACTAGGGGGTCAGGGCTAGGGCACAGGTAGTGGATGATTTACCCTAAGAATCTGGCCCTCCTTCTATATAGAATTATTCAGACAACATAAGCTGAGAGAATTATTTAAGACACCTATAGTTTGGAAAGTCGTCCAAGAGAAACTATTCCAAGAGAAAGTCCCTCCCAATCTGCGCCCATTTCATGTGAAGTGTCAACTGCTTCACATTCAAGTTCAGAAGAAACGGTTGCCTACCAACTTGCACTATTTGGTCAGGGAGGAGATGGTTTCTTAATTCACTTGCCCAAGGGATCCCCACCCTTACTTCTGCGAGGACGACAATAGTAATGTCATCTCCAAGGAAGTCTTCCTTAAACACTTTCCTTAATAGCATCAACATATCCATCTTGTCTCCTCCTAGGTTCAGAAGAGACGTCAAGAACTTGGATGTAATATCCATGTTAACACGGTACCTATTTTTGTTTCATAGAAAGTCTCTTCCCAGCACCATCCACATAGCCTCATTGGTGAATGACCCAACCTCCTTGCAAACTGATTGGAGGGTTGGGTCTCTAATGGAGCCCGAAAGGGCCCTCTGGCCCTCTACATAAATGCTTCTCAAGTGGATGGGAGTATCCATCTTGAGAAGTCAAATTACCAAATTCAATAACTTCAGCCTATACACCTAAACTAGAGGCAGAGTTTAAATACTGTGAGCTTTGATGATTTTTCTACCAAATGGAAAAGGTTAATTGAAGATGAAAGAAGCAGATATCATATATAAATAGTTGAAGCTCTTGATTGTAATAATTACTTATCTAACCGTATTTATTCCTTTAATTTTTTTAAATCCTTTGTATCTCTACAAATCTTTCCCATAAATGCACTAGTGTGTGAAATTGGAAACAACTATAAATCAGTACCAAGCTGGCAAGTATAACAATGGAAGTCGTGGGAACAAAGTGGAGTGTAGTTAGTGACTAGATACATATTAAATGACCGAAATTATCGATCGTGAGATTCGTGACATTTGATATGTGTCTATTGAATCCAATTCCATTTCGGGCACTTTCTGGTGAGCTATGTTCTCTTCAAAAAATCGGGCCCAAATACAACTTCAACCATTGATCTACAATCATCAAACGGTTTAAAATCATTGATGTATTTTAGGTATGTGTCACCCTTCACATGTCAAAGAGGTCGCGCTTATCGATACATCATGCAAAGTCTAGATTCAATGTGATGTACTGATGTGATATGATGTGCCTTGTTTATTAATGGCAATGAATTCATGAAATCGCCAATAAATTATATATTTTTCCAAAAATAACAAAATATTTGCCAAAACAAATTAAATAATTTTCAAGCGGTGGATAAAAATCGCCAATACATTTAAATAATTTTTCCTTCGAAGTAAAATTTTTTGCCCATACAATTATATATTTGTTCCTTTAAAAAAAAATTATTCGCCTCCTACAATATATATTTTTCCCATAGAACAAGCTATTATTCGCCATAAATTTACGGAATTTTCGTACACTAGAAAATAATCGCCAATACAAAATAATTTTTTTCTCTATTTTGAAAAAAATTTCTCCATGAATATGAAAATTTCCCCAAAAAAAAAATATCTGATTTGCCAGGATTTTACACTTTTGTGCGGGGGTGATTTCTTAATGTTATCCCTGGTAACAGGTGATTTTTGAAAATTTCCCCTCCGCTGTGTTACTAGCTCAGAAACTCAGTGTAGGAAAATTCTTTGTTTTGGAATATAATTTTGTTTTTCTAGGAATTGTTTGATGAATGTAAAAGCGAACATTATGAGGCCAACTCTTCTAGAACTTGGTCGCACATCATGCTTAGTCAGTACACTTCTAGAACTGAGTGACACTTCTCTGGCCCAAGCCAACATAGGAGATTTTTTAGAAAGAGCTAGAAACCCTGAGGCTAACTCAATTATGGAAAGAATAGTTAGAAGTGGCTTGATTGAAGCTACTACTTTCCCAACTACCACTCCTTGTCCAGAATTGGTGATAGCATGTACGAATAGGTATGATACCGATAGCAGGTGCATCAGGACTAACAGTGGTGAATTGTTAGTAGAAGTTAACAAAGAAATGGTGATGGATGCAATTGGAATCCCTCATAAAGAGCCTTATGAATATTGGTCTATTGGTACCTCATATGCATTTTTCTCTGAGAAGAAAAGCATATATAAAAGCATCATTGCAAGGAATTGGCTTCTAAAGGTTCAAAATGGGGGATGTTGGTTACCCAAACCTCTTACAAGAGAGAATTTCATCACAGAAGTGTGGGATATTATAATTTTATTAAACAGACTCAAAGGGAATTCATACGCTTTCTATTAGGAAGATTGGATGTACTTTTATATTCAGGTGTTGTTAGCTGGTGAGAGATATCTTGACTGGGTGCAGGTTATTGCTGAAAGGCTCCATGAGGGTTTGAGTAAATTTGCTGGAATGTCCAGTTTTTACATGCTCTCATATCAATTTTATATATTGTCTTGTACTAGAGAATGGCAAGGGTTTCATAACAAGCCTCGGGTGGACGGCATGAAGGTTTATGATTATTACCCATACCTGCAACAATAGAGACGCGCAAAAAATTTCATAAGATGGAATAATGTTTTTGCAAGAAGACTTGTCTTTGAGCTGTAGGGAGACACAAATAAAATAATGTCAGTTGAGGCCATGGAGCTGGTTAGTATATATGGATGCTACTTTATCTAATTTCCCAAACTTACTTATATTAGATAGGGGGCTTTGAAGGTGAACCATTCAAATTGCCCATGTATGCCTTTGATAGTTATGTGGTTACTGAAGTTTGCAGACAACTATCCCACATTAACAAAAGGTTAGGGATGAAGAGTAAATCTGTGGTTGCCTTCTCGATTAAACTTGGTTATTATAGTTGTAAGTTTGATTCTAATGCTTTGAACCTAGAACTAGATTTCAAGAAAATGAATTTGTAGTCTTATATCATCATACATAAGTTTGATAGTAGAGGCTATGTTATAGAACATCTAAATATTGATGACAATTTCTTCCATGAACCTCAATCAAAAGACTCTTGGGAAAAAGTTTGTTATGAATTTGAAGTGAGGTGGAGATTATGGTCAATATTCACTCTTTAGCAAATTATTACAATGTGGTTGTCCATTAATGTGTCAGGAATACAAGAAGACGAAGGGGAAAATGTATTAGATCCTCAATTCAATGAAAGGGTTCAAGGGCAACCTATCCCTTAAATTGACTGGGATGGGAGAGAAGAAGAAAATATTCAAGCCAAGTCCTTCAATGTCATAAGGAGAATGAAGAAGTGGTTAAGGGGGTGCAAATTTAGAAAGGAGTCAATTATTACTCCTAAAGAATTAACAGTCGGTCCACTTCACGCTACAACATAGATTCCCACTTCCTCCTCTAATTTCATTATTAATATTGCAGGTGCCACAAGGCTTAAAATAAGAGAGGTTCAAATGAGAAGATCAAATAAATCCTCATTGAGTTATTTATCAGTTCAAGTCACCCGTTCAAGGAGCAAAAAGAAAAATAGGGAACCAGTGGCAGACCAAATTGTTGTAGACTTAGATTCAAGAAAAGAAACCCAAGTGATCATGGATCAACAAGTGTTAAAGAATCCTTCAGTGTAGGATGTGGATGCATAGAAAGAACCTGAAGAAAATCCAAATCTAATGAGCACCATGACTGTTTTCAACCCACCTGATGATCAGACACCTCCACCCAAAGAAAATTCTAGTACTTCTCGTTGGCTTGGAGCTTCAATTGGAAACAAATACAATATTGTTCCTATTACTATTCACATGGAGGATATAGTAAGTAAGTGCTTTGAAAAAAAAATATCCAAACCCAAAAAGCTTAAAAACTAGGCAATGATGGAGGTTGATAATGAAACAAGCCATTGGGTAGTGGAAGTAGCTAAGCCTAACTCAGATAAAGATCCAAAATAAGCCACTGAGGATTATTTTATTGTTGAGAAAATCGCTTGAGATTTTCTTCAAGGGTTGTGGATGCCAAATATTTAGAATCCTCCACTAAAACAATGATATCTAGAATCTAGAAAAATGAGAAGGACAAGCGAGAGTTGAAACAAGTTGTTACCAAAATGGCAGAATATATGAATTCCATACATCTTCTAATTCCTCAACCTTTGACACAGATGGCATTGTATTTCGACCCTATATCACCAGTAAATCAAAAGCTATTGGATCAGGTCCAAATAAGTCGCATGAAAGTTGAGGTTTTTGATGAGTGGCTTGACTCCATAGTATAGTAGGGTACAAACTACATTTCTAGCTTGATCAAGGTGTATGATAATGCCATAACTATGAGTAAAGAGATAGAATTGGAAGCAAAAAGAAAGAAATGGGTAGTAGTCTTAGTGCAGATGAATGATGTACATAAATTTGGCATCATGAAATTTCTTACTGAGAAGCCAGTGGATAACCTATATGACAACATACTCTATGTATCAAGAAATATTGTTGAATGGAAGAACTCTATCATTAAATAGGGTACTGAAGAGTACATCAATTTATTAAAAGGATTAAAAGAACTTATTGATATGATGCAGACAGATATAAAATGCATTGATATACATCTCCTAAAGGAGAATGGACATACGATTGAGCTACTAACAGATATGGTCAAAACCTTTCAAGAGAGAGTGCATCTTATTAAAGAAACAAAGTCTCTAACTACAGATGACTTCTCCAAAGTGGCAAGGATAGAATCAATGTTAGTAGTTTTCTTTGATCACTTGGAAGCGCATAAAATTAAAGTTATGCAGGTAAACATGGATAAAGAATTCTGGAAGCAACACATTCTGCACATTGGACTCTCACACTACCAGGTTATCCTCACTTTCTCAACAATACATTTGGAGCAGTGAAATGTATGTGGTACCATGATAAAACAAGACAAATCAGCAACTTCTTCTACCACATTAGAGTCTTGATCATTTTATGGATGAGCTGTCATCTTGTGTGTGGCCTTTGATCATTTAAGTTTTATCTAGTTTGAATAAAATAATTTCTTTTAACTCTAGGGTAGAGTTTAAGAATTAAGGGTTATTTTCAAAAAACTATTAGCCTGGAGGCCGTATATGTAATTAAGAAAGCTTTATTGGGGTCTCAAAATTAGTGATACATTGTCGTTTAAATGATTCTAATCCCCCTTGTCCTTTGAGACATGAGCACGTATCGATCAGTATTTATGCTACATTGAGTATACTTGGTGAAATAAGTTTTACATTGAATCGAACTGTTCAAAGTTTAAGTCCGTGAACTTTACATTTCTAGATAATTATCTTGTAGCATTCTTATTGTGTTGGCAAATGAATGTGAAACCCTTTCTCGCTTTCTGGTAAAAAGTGTGTTTCTTTGTGAGTTATTTGCATTAAAAATTTATTCGATATCATATGAGGAGTTGCACTCTTATGCAGAGGGTAAACTGATACTTGGTTCACCCAACTGTTGGTTTCTTTTTCTTTTCATCAAGGGTGTGCATGATTCATAATTAAAAATATTAAAGGAAAGGCAAATCTATTAACCAATATTAGTATTATTAGGAAAGTTAGGTACATTACAATGGAATATTTACTTTTTTTTAACAAACATTTTATCATTTAACTACTCTTTAATGTGTATTATCAATCATCCAATGACATATGAATCATGAGTAATATGTAAAGTGGGATTATTTCCATGAGAATGTGCATACATCATATGAATAGTAGGAAGGAAAAAACTAAATTACAAATAATAAAAAGGTGTTCGTAGGTTCATTATATCCATATGAACACTATATTTTTATAAGAAAGCAATAAAAACATGTAATGAACTCAAAAATACATGTGGACCAAACAAGATAAATCAAAAAAAATTTAAATATTTACCATTTAGATGATGCCAAAATTGACTAATCAATATGATATTACCACCTAGGTACTCATGATTACTATAATGCCCATGAATTGGTGGGATATCACTTGACATATATCTAAATATTGGATCAAGTGCTAGTCATAAAAATTATCAAACAAGAAAACAAACACATCATAGTCATATTAACTTGGAAATTTAGGAAACGAGGTTATAATATAATATAATTTAAGTAAATTTTGAATTAAAAACTCTTGTCAAGATCTCTATACCTAGAGAATATGAGTAAACATAATTAACAAAAATAAAAACCCATACGTAGAAACACTACCATTCATAGGGAAATCTTTATTCTCGAAGAGAAAAATATCATAGGATCAAACAATTGTATATCATTGAAATTATTTTTTCATCTAGTTGGCACATTTTCTAATTTGAAGAGGATGATTCTCCAAATTCTCATTTGCTACAATTTATTTTTATCACATGAACATGAGTAATATGTCCATATGCAATACATATGTTTTCAACACATGTGCCCAACATTTTTATTTAAACATGTAGTTGTGGTGACTCATAAATGGAGAGTAAATATTTTTAAAAACTAAGTTGAAAATATTAATCTAAAATAGAATAGAATGAGTGTTTTTGAATCAAGATAAGAGAGGAAGGACCTCCAACCAATTACATAGATAAGATACCAAAAAAATACCCCAAAAAAATCAATTCTATTAGTATATAGTCACCGAATAAGTCCTTATAGACTATGAAGCAGTAGGAGAACAATAAGAAAGAAGATGATAAAATTAAAAAAAGCACCAAAATATTTTAAACTGGGATACCAAGTTCAATGGATGCTTTTGGAGAAGTTTGTCTAGAAGATGAAGAGAAAATTGAAATTCAGCTCAACATATCATCTGCAGACTGGTGGATAAATGGAAGTGTGAGGTAGGAATTAAGTAAAAGTGTCATACCATCAAATTAAGCCTACCACAAAGCCTAAAATGCTATTAAATCAACCCCTAACACATTAAATAAAGAAATGAAGATGAAATACTAAGACTAAAATGTAAACCAAAGCATGTATTCCCTTCATTTCCCCTCCATTGTTCTTCTTTCTCCTTCAAATGGTTGTGGATCTCACCTACAAAATGCAAGTGTGATTGCAATAAAATTGGATGACAAAAGAAAGCAAAATCAATAGCGTAAGGATACTAGAAGAATGGTTGTTTGAAATGATTGAAAAAGTAAGTCAATTTATAGAGAAAATTATATCCAAAATGACATGAGAAAATCAAGGCAAATGGAAGAGCCAAATTGATTCAAAACTAGCATAATTGATATGACTTATATGACAAATTTATATGACCAGTATCTATGTCAATTTTGTGAGAAATTGAGAGAAAATTATGCTCGTTGATTTTGACAAATTAGCCACAAAAATAGCTTCATGATTTATGACTTATTAGAGCACAAAAAGTGGAGACAAATTAGTGGAGAAAATAGAGGAGAAAATTAGGAGAGAAAAAGGTGGGAGAAATTATAGGAAATGGGAAGCATGAAATTATGGATGGAAAATTATGACAAAATTAGGAGAAAATTTAGGGAGATAAATGTGGGAATATTCAATAAATTTTTATTTATTAATTGACCCACAAAAGGCAAATCACCCAATTAAATAAAATATTTAATTGTGACACAAGAGGTAGGGTAAATGAATAAATTCATTTATCCTAAGGAGGATGTTAGAAAGGATTAATAATTAAAGAATTATTAAACCCTATAAAGGAGAAAAGGAATGAAATACGTGAATACAATGCCATGACACGATTAGTGTGATAAATCAATAACGACGATCATGATCAAGAAGATAATTGACAAGGACCAAAAGTTGATTAAACTGATAATAACGAAGGCCAATGATAAACTGATCAAAATTGACAAGATTGATTTGAAAAAGGATCATTGATTAAGGATCAATGATTAATTGATCAAGATTGACAAAAAATGATGGTTGATTGAGACGAATGACAAATCGACCAAATATTGACAAGAGTTTATTTGATAAAAATTGATAAGGATTGATGGTGATGATTAATAATTATGCAAATTTATTGATTGATAATTGATAGGGATCGATGAAGAATCGATCAAGATTGATAGAAATTGATAATGATTGAAAACAATCCTAATTGACATTGATTAGAGTTAAAATGATATTTGATTAATTGATTGATAATTGATTGAAAGAAGATTGATATTGAAAATGATTGAAAACAATCCTAATTGGCATTGATTAGAGTTAAAATGATATTTGATTAACATTAGAATTTGATCATGATTATGAAATGAAAATTGAGATTGACATCGAGAAGACCTAATTCAGATTTGAGAAAATAGGATTGAAAAGGAAAAGAACACAAAAGAATGACACAGTGTTAATAGATGATAAAGATCAGATGTGTAACATAGAAAAATTTCTAGTAAGTGCAAAATTGTAAAAGAAGGTAATGCGAACATGTTAAGATATGACAATGCAAGTGTTGGCCATTTTTAGATGCCTAAATTTTGCCCAGCTTTGAGACAGTATGACTTTGAGTGTTGTTTCAAAGAACAATCAAGAAATATGCCCCATACAATAACAAGGTATAGGTATAGGTCAATGCAAATGTTATTTCAATCATTGCTTGAATATGTTCTTGCTCTACCTTTATCTCTTCCATAGTCAATGGATAGTTTCTCAGTGTGACAAAATCATTCTCTAGATAGTATACAACATATTCTCCAACTCCTGATAGATGTAGCTTCATCCTTTTCTGCCATTTAGAGAAACTTAACTTGTTCAACTTCGGTACATACCTCTTATACATCTTTGGATCTTTAACTGAAGTGTCGTTAAACTTTCTTCCGGAGTCCAAAGCTCTGATACCAATTTATAGTTATGATACTTAATATAAGTATAGATCTAATAGCCAACAAGATGAGAGGGGGGGGGTGAATCATACAAACTTAATCATCCATAAAAACATCAGATTCAACCTCAGTAACATATATTTTAGTAATAAAACCAAAACTATCAAACATGCAAACCCAAAAGCATATAAACATCATAAACCTTATAACACCATATTTAACGTGGAAACCCAAATAGGGGAAAACCACTGTGGGATTTCAGACCCACTAAGAAATATACTTTTCTAGAGTATGCTCGGTTAAAAGCAAATCCTGTTAAAGATTACAAACACATTGCTAGATGTGACCTAGTTAAGGGATTTCCCTCAGATATGTTAGGATCTTCACCTTGTTAGAAGTGACCTTGTTAAAGGATTTCAAACACTCAATCAGAATGTCACCTTGCTAGAGGGTTTTACAAATAAGACTGTTAAGTCCACTCGGTTTAGAGATTTTCTGTCACTTTCACAAAATAAAAGCAATAAAATCTATCTGCAACTTCACATCAAAAATGCTAAAGCAGATTCCTATCTTCTGGGCTTCTATACTTTGTTATTCTAACAGGTCTTCAAGCTTCTATGCTCGGTAATCACTATGTAGCATCCCTGTGCATACACTTGCCTACATACATTGTTTATCAACAGTTTCCTATTTATAAACAATTAGATAATCACTTAATCTCCTTGATCACATTTCCCATGATCAATAATAGCCATCAGATCTTTGATCTTGTCCAGGTTCAATGCATCTTTCAATCTGAAAACGTTTTACCCTACCTAGGAACTTGAATATTAGTCTTGGAACTTGTGCCAGGGTATTGCAGTTCAATCTGAGCTAAAGATCTTCATGCCGACTTTCCTTTGCCTTATATTCATTAACAAACTTCATTCACGACTCACCAATCATTTAATCAGTTCCAGCTCATCAGCTTCCTTCATTAAATAACGCATGTAAACATTTAATGCATTCTATTATAGCTCAGTTACAACTCGGTAACAACTCGGTGAATACTAACCTTCACTCGGTAGACATTCCGCCTCCATTAACCGATAGCGATAACCTTAGGGTTTACCGACTAGGTTCTTTGCATCATAACATAGTATAGTATTAACCTTTACATTTTAAAACATATGTATGATGTTAAACCAATCTAAAACATCATGATCTCATCATTTTCTGACTCAGTACTAGTTTCCCATTGAATACCTTATTCATCCCCTTATTCATCATATTCTTTCTTGTGTCTTTTACCGACGTCTTTATACTCTTTAAATCATACTTCTCAAGATATGGCAACATCATACTGAATTAGAAAATCAATTTCTAGACATCAATGACAACAATGCCAAAAAGTAAAGAACTTAAACATAATTACTTTCTGTATGAAGTGATTTCCTGTTGTTGTGTATCAACTGAGTCTCAGTTAGAGCATTTTGTCTTCAATTCCTATTCCCTATAATATTCTTGTAATAATTCATGTACACCTTTAGAAAACATCCTAAAGTGTATAAATCGGCATCAACTCCCAAAAGATATTCGATAGAGTCACCGAATTGATGCTTTCACTGAACTAGGTCAGTGAGTAGAAGATAGGGGTAGGACCCCTAACTTACTTCTGAGATATTCAAAAGTGTCCCTTGGTAGTGGCTTGGTGAAGATATCTGCTATTTGTTCCTTTATGCTAACATACTCCAACACCACTTTCTTCTCTTGAGATTCTTCTCTAAGATAATCATATTTGATAGAGATGTGCTTTGTCTTAGAGTGCATAACAGGATTCTTTGAAATATTAATGGCACTACTATTGTCACAGAATATAATTACTGGCTCGGTAACTTTCTCATTTATACCTTCCAATAGTTGTTTGATCCATGCAATGTTGGTACAATTCAATGTTGTAGCAACGTATTCAGTTTCTGCTATTGACTGTGAAACACATCCTTGTTTCTTGCAAAGCCACCTCACTAGTCTTTCTCCTAAAAAGAAAGCTCCTCCACTTGTTCTTTTTCTGTCATCAATATTGCCTGCCCATCAACATCAGTATAAACTTTTAAATCAAAATCATTTCCTTTCTGATATACTAAGCCATAATCCTCAATGCCTTCCAAGTATCTAAAAATTCTTTTGATTGATGTCATGTGTGTTTCCTTACGATCTGCAGAGAATCTTGCAACTATATCTACTGTATGTGCTATATCTGGTCTGCTATGAACAACATATTGTAGCTTTCCAATCATGGATCGGTAAAGTGTCTCATCAACAGATGCAGATTCATCATTCTTTGACAATTTATAGTTGGTAGTCATAGGAGTACTTACTGGTTTTGAATCCTCCATTCCAAATTTCTTCAAGATTTCCTTTATGTACTTGGATTCAGTAATGAAAATATCATTTTTCATTTGCAGTATCTGTAAACCTATAAAATACTTTATCTCACCGATTAATGACATCTCAAATTCTTTGCTCATTTCATTTCCAAAGTTTTTGCATAGAGAGTCATTGCCACAAAATATAATATCATCAACAAATATGGCTGAGATCAGTATTCCATTTTCATAATTCTTCATGTACATGTTGTTGTTCTCACTTGTCCTTATAAAACCAATATTAATCAAATAAGAGTGCAATCTTTCATACCATGCTCTAGGTGCTTGTTTCAAACCATATAAAGCTTTGTTCAATTTACATACCTGATCTTTATTATTGTCTTCAACAAATCCTTTAGGTTGTTCAATAAAAACTTCTTCTTCTAATATTCCATTCATAAATGCAGATTTGACATCCATTTGATATACCTTGAAGTTTTTGAAAGTAGCATAGGCCAACAATGTTCTTACTCCATCAAGTCTAGCAATAGGTGCAAAAGTTTCACCATAATCAATTCCTTCTTCTTGAGCATAACCTTGCAAACTAGTCTTGCTTTGTTTCAAATGACCTCTCCTTTTTCATTTAGCTTGTTTCTGAAAATCCACTTCGTACCGATTAAATTTTTGTCCTTTATTCTTTGGATTAGTGTCCATGTGTCATTCTTCTTGATTTGATCAATCTCTTCTGTCATAGCATTTACCCAATCTTCACTGTTAAATGCCTCTTTCACTATTCTCGGTTCAAATTCAAATATCAAACATGTGTTCTATCTCAGTTTGTTCCTTGTCATCAGTGGATCATCCTTATCTCCTATAATCTGACTTGGTGCATGATGTCTTCTGACATACTTGGCTAATACAGGCTCGGTAGGCTTTGTATGATCTTCTTCATCACTTGGTAACTAGATATTCTCTTCATTTTCTTCAACAATCTTCTCGGTAAGACTTCTCGGTTGAACATAGACAAATTCATCATAGTCTTCTAGTTCCTTGGAATTTCCTTCATCATTTCTTTCTGCAAATTCATTAATTTTCACATTTGCACTTTCTACTATTTTGTTAGATGATTTGATCAGACATTTAAATGCTTTGCTTCTAGAAGAATAACCTAGAAACGTTCCTTCTTCACTTTTCTGATCAAATTTGCCATTTCTATCATCTTTATGAACATAGCATCTACTTCCAAAGATTTTAAAATAACTAACATTAGGTTTCTTATCATACCAGATTTAGTATGGTGTCTTCAAAGTACCTTTCTTTAATTGAACTTGGTTCAAGGTGTAAACAGTTGTGCTTATTGCTTCTCTCCAAAATGTTTGTGGCACCTTCTTTTCAATCATCAGTGCTCTAGCACAATCCACAATAGATCTATTTCTTCTCTCAGCTATTCCATTCTGCTGTGGAGTTCTTGGTGCAGAGACTTGTCTTTTAATACCATGATCATTGCAGAATAAATTGAATTCATCAGATGTGAACTCTCCTCCTCTATCCAATCTAAGACATTTTAGTTGCCTTCCTGTTTCATTTTCAACACTTGCCTTGTACCATTTAAACATTTGAAAATCTTCTGATTTTTCTTTTAGAAACATTACTGACATCATCCTTGAATAGTCATCCACAAATAATATGAAATATTTATCACCATAATAACATTGAACTTTCATAGGACCACAAAGATCAGTGTGCACTAGATCTAAAATTTCCTTAGAAGTGTAAGACTTACTTGTAAAGCTTGATCTTGTCATCTTACCCATCTGGCATCCTCGACACATAGCATTCTTAGGTTTTTCAAGACTTGGTAGACCTCTTACTCGGTGCTTCTTACTTATTTTGATCAGATTATCAAAATTTACATGACAAAACCTTTTATGCCATAACCAGGTATTATCTATCTTTGCATGCAAACACTTATTCTAAGTTGAGTCAAGGTGAAATGTGTTACCTTTTGTTTGTGTCTCGATAGCAGCTAACTTTCCATTCTTGTCATGAACTTTGACAATTCCCTTCTGAAATTCTATTTGGTAACCTGTGTTGTTTAGTTGTGCTACACTCAACAAATTGTATTTCAAACCTTCAACCCAATAAACATCATTGCATCTTGCATTATCAAGAAGTGTTATAGATCCTTTACCTTTCACCGGACATGGTGCATCATTACCATATCTAACATAGCCTCCATCATAATCTTCTAATATAACAAACTTGTGTTTATCTCCTGTCATATGATGTGAGCATCCACTATCTATAATCCAAGAATCATTAGTGTTTATGTGAGATATTAGGGCTTTTTCTTCATACCTTTCTTCATCTGATCCATCTTTGATAGCCACATAAACTACTTCCTCTGTATCAGTCTCATATGATTTATCATCATTGGATTCTTCATCAGCTATTAGGCATGTCTTTCTATCTCTTCTTCTGAAGTCTCAGTGTCCTCTGTAATGATTATCTTTCTGTCTGTCATCTAGGTAATCTCTCTTTTCAGAAAAATCTTTGTCAAGACAGTTAGAAGCCATATGTCCTATCTTATCACAATTCAAACATTTCAAAGCTAGTTTTCCTTTATACTTACCTTTGCCTCTCAATAACCTTTTGGCTAATAGTGCTTCAAACTCTTCTTGCTTTCTGATTTCCTCATATAATTTGTGTACTGCCTCCATGTTCTTACGAAATCTTTCACTTGCTCCACTATGATCTCCTTTAGAGTACTTATACTTTCTTTCATTGAAATCATTAGATTCATCAAGATGAAAAGAACTAAATGCAGATTCAACTTTATTTACCGAAGATCCACTATTATAAAACTTACTTAACTCAAATGCATGTGGCTTACCAATAGTAGCATCTAAAGAAACTGGCATATTAGGTACAGACCTCAATTCATTGATTGCAGAGACTCAGATTGCATAAGCTAGTAGAAGGGTTCTTAACAACTTACATGTTATGTTGTTTTCTTCAATAGTTCCACCTACTCCTTTGATTTGATTGACAATCTCCTTTAGTCTTGTATTGTACTAAGTTATGTTCTCACCTTCATTCATCCTCATAGATTCAAGTTGTCCTCTTAGACTATCTACTTTTACTCTTTGAACATGTTCATCTCCTCCATACACTGATATGAGCTTATCCCAAATTGCCTTTGCATCATTGTAGCCTTCTAGATCATTAAACTCTGAATTGGTCAATGCAGATGTTATTTCAATCATTGCTTGAATATGTTCTTTCTTTGCCTTTATTTCTTCCATAGTCAATGGATAGGTGTTCGGTGTGACAAAATCATTCTCCAGATAGTATACAACATATTCTCCAACTCCTGATAGATGTAGCTTCATCCTTTTCTGCCATGTAGAGAAACTTGACTTGTTTAGCTTCGGTGCATCCCTCTTATACATCTTTGGATCTTTAACTCAAGTTCCTTTAAACTTTCCTTCTCGAGTCCAAAGCTTTGATACCAATTGATAGTTCTGATACTTAATATAAGTATAGGTCCAATAGCCAACAAGATGAGAGGGGGGGTGGTGAATCATACAAGCTTAATCATCCATAAAAACATCAGATTCAAACTCGATAACATATATTTCAGTAATAAAACCAAAACTGTCAAACATGCAAACACAAAAGCATATAAACATCATAAACCTCATAGCACCAGATTTAACGTGAAAACCCAAATAGGGAAAAACCACTATGGGATTTCGGACCCACTAAGAAATATACTCTTCTAGAGTATGCTCTGTTAAAAGAAAATCCTGTTGAAGATTACAAACACATTGCTAGATGTGACCCAGTTAAGGGATATCCCTCAGATCTGTTAGGATCTTCACCTTGTTAGAAGTGACCTTGTTAAAGGATTTCAAACACTCAATCAGAATGTCACCTTGTTAGAGGATTTTACAAATAAGACTGTTAAGACCACTCGGTTAAGAGATTTTTTGTCAATTTCACAAAATAATAGTAATAAAATCTATCTGCAACTTCACATCTAAAATGCTAAAGCAGATTCCTATTTGTTCAATACAATCTAGACATAGAACTAATCTTGTCTATCTGTTGGGCTTCTATACTCTGTTATTCTAACAGGTCTTCAAGCTTCTGTGCTCGGTAATCACTATCTAGCATCCCTGTGCATACA
The DNA here is from genome assembly GCF_030272615.1 of Cryptomeria japonica. NCBI lineage: Eukaryota > Viridiplantae > Streptophyta > Pinopsida > Cupressales > Cupressaceae > Cryptomeria > Cryptomeria japonica. The sequence goes on along the minus strand of NC_081407.1, from coordinate 223,933,287 downwards.
CTTGCCCGCATACATTGTTTATCAACAGTTTCCTATTTATAAACAAATAGGTAATCACTTAATCTCCTTGATCACATTTACCATGATCAATCATAGCCATAAAATCTTTGATTTTGTCCAAATTCAATGCATCTTTCAATCTGAAAACGTTTTACCCCACCTAGGAACTTGCATATTAGTCTTGGAACTTGTGCCAAGGTATTGCGGTTCAATCTGAGTTGTAGCTCTTCATGCCAACTTTCCTTTGCCTTAGATTCGTTAACCAACTTCATTCACGTCTCACCAATCATTTAATCAGTACCAACTCATCAGCTTCCTTCATTAAATAACGCATGTAAACATTTAATGCATTTTGTTATAGCTCAGTTACAACTCGGTAACAACTCGGTGAATACTAAACTTCACTCGGTAGACATTCCGCCTCCATTAACCGATAGTGATAACCTTAGGGTTTACCGACTAGGTTCCTTAGGGTTTACCGACTAGGTTCTTTACTTGATAACATAGTATAGTATTAACCTTTACATTTTACAACATATGTATGATGTTAAACCAATCTAAAACATCATGATCTCATCATTGTCTGACTCTGTACTAGTTGCCCATTGAATACCTTATTCATCCCCTTCTTCATCGTATTCTTTCCTATGTCTTTTACCGACATCTTTATACTCTTTAAATCATACTTCTCAAGATATGGCAACATCATAGTGAATTAGAAAATCAATTTCTTGACATCAATAACAAAATAATAATATCAAGACAGTAAACATCCTTAATCAGTTATATCCATAATTATCAACAACCTTCTCATATCCTTATGAAATGCCACCAATCTTTCATTGTCTGTTATAATGCAATATTGCCAACAATCTCCCCCTTTGGCATTGATGGAAAAACCAATTGATTTGACCTTAAAAGATTCGGATTGTTGTGATTCTGAAATGCTGAAATGCTCTCCCCCATACATTAGACTTCTCCTGTTTCCTTCGGTCTTCTTTCCAATCTGTAGTCTTCTCATTAGTCTTCCCTGATATTAGTCTTCTCCCCCTCTGACACACTCATACATTTGGGTCCAGATTTCGATGGCCAATCATCGGATTTCTGACCACATTTCGTCGCACTACCGACAAAAAATGTCATCGAAAACTTTGCGTCGGAAGTTGTGACTATCCTCGTGGTCATCGCAATTTCAACATTACCACAACCTTTCTGATAGGCACCATGCATGCTCATTCCGCGAACGAATACCATCACCATCTCGAGCTATCATCAGAATTCCGACACCAAAGTATGAAATTCCGACAGAGGAGTGTCATGGGATGCAAAGCATCCTTGTCGGGCATTTCAGTAGTGGGCATCTGAATTTCGACGACGAGAGATGATGTGGGTCAAACGACTTTGCTGTCGGTGCATGAAAGCATTGAACGAGTTCTACTTTTAAAAATTACATATAAACATTTTTAATTTATTTGATTCAGTGTTATTTGCAAAAAATGATTATCAATGATGTTTCCTTTCTCCAAGAATTGTCTACAACCTTTCCATCAGATAATATGTAACATCGAATGACTAAAATTTTTCTTTACAATTGCTTATTTAATTTAAGTATTATCTCAGTGTGAATTAAAATTTATATCTGTACGAAAGTAGAACATACAAGTTGAAGAGTCTCTTGCATGCAAATTTCCTAAAAGAAAGCAAGCAGACATTATCTTGAATGACATGGAAACAAGCTCATCTGCTGCCTAGAAGAGAGTAATTGGAGAATGGTAGAGGAAAGTGTTTAAGGGTGATAAATAGATAGATAGTATGCAATACAAACAAACAATGTTTGGAGTGTCTAATGTGATGTCTCTAATTTATGTTCGAAGGGTCTAACTGGTTTTGGAGTTCCTACGAAACCTATTGGGCCACGCTTGGAGGAAATCAATGTGTTCATGCAAGGAGCACCTTTTTTCTATTATGAGAATGATACTTTTGCACCTAGGGATATTTGTAAGTCAATATCCAAAAATTTCTATAGTGTGGAACAAGAGTTGGCAGACTCAAAGTATAATTGTCAGCTTTCAGAAGACCAAGAGGTTATGTACACAATCTCCCAATAGAAGAGCGACCACAAGAATTACCTCTCCCTCCAATGACTATTCAGGAAGCACTTCCTCAAACAAAGGACTATTGGCCTCCATGGGATCAAAGAAAAAAATTAAAGCATAGACTCTAGATGATGTGGTGGTGTCCTCCATGAAGAACTCTACACTATAATTGAAAATTCACAAGGGAAACTGCAAGATAGTGAAGAGAAATACAATCTTGAAAAGTGGGAAGAATGGATCTTGGTTTGGGTGGGGCCAAGTTAGGTGGCTCCTCTAGAGGTTGACGAGATAGAAATCATATTAGGATTTGATAAAGATCACAGTCGTGGAACTTCGTGTGCGAGTGATCGATTGTGGTGTTTGGGTAATGCATTCCAAATAGATACAGTTGCATTCCAAATAGATACAGTTGCATGCCATCAAGACTATATCTATTTGGAATGCAACTATATCTATTTGGAATGCATTACCCAAACACTGCAATTGATCACTCGCACATGAAGTTCCACGACTGTGATCTTTTTCAAATCCTAATATGATTTCTATCTCATCAACCTCTAGAGGAGCCACCTGACTTGGCCCCACCCAAACCAAGATCCATTCTTCCCACTTTTCAAGATTGTATTTCTCTTCACTATCTTGCATTTTCCCTTGTGAATTTTCAATTATAGTGTAGAGTTCTTCACGGAGGACACCACCACATCATCTAGAGTCTATGCTTTAATTTTTTTCTTTGATCCCATCGAGGCCAATAGTCCTCTATTTGAGGAAGTGCTTCCTGAATAGTCATGGGGGGGAGAGGTAATTCTTGAAATCGCTCTTCTATTGGGAGATTGTGTACATAACCTCTTGGTCTTCTGAAAGCTGACAATTATACTTCGAGTCCACCAACTCTTGTTCCACACTATAGAAATTTTTGGATATTGACTTCCAAATATCCCTAGGTGCAAAAGTATCATTCTCATAATAGAAAAAAGGTACTCCTTGCATGAACACATTGATTTCCTCCAAGCGTGGCCCAATAGGTTTCGCGGGAACTCCAAAACCAGTTAGACCCTCCGGACATAAATTAGAGACGTCACATCAGACACTCCAGACATTGTTTGTTTGTATTGCATACTATCTATCTATTTATCACCCTTAAACACTTTCCTATGCCATTCTCCAACTGCTCTCTTCTAGGCAGGTGATGAGCTTGTTTCCATGTCATTCAAGATAATGCCTGCTTGCTTTCTTTTAGGAAATTTTCTTGCACATGACTCTTGGACTTGTATGTTCTGCTTCCGTACAGATATAAATTTTAATTCACACTGAGATAATAATTAAATAAAATAAGCATTTGTAATGAAAAGATTTAGTCATTCGATGTTACATATTATCTGACAGAAAGGTCATAGACAATTCTTGGAGAAAGGAAACATCATTGATAATCATTTTTTGCAAATAACACTGAATCAAATAAATTAAAAATGTTTCATGTAATTTTTAAAAGTAGAACTTGTTCAATGCTTTCATGCACTAACGGCAAAGCCGTCTGACCCACACCATTATGCATAATAGAACAAATCAATATAATAGGCTATTATAAAGAATATATACAAAAATATGAAAGAACATTAAATTACCATTACAAACCCATAAACCATTAAATAGTGAAAATAGATATAAATTTGTAAATGTCTCCCTATAAACACCACAACCATAACCAAAACAAAAAAAATTCTTACCCGCAAAAACTTAGCTAGTGAGTTGCAAGTCTACAACATCTCTCAGATGATCAAACTATTTCTTAATTTTGTTCTTCTAGTTAGTCAATGGATTTAGTTGCATGTTCAAGTTTACTATTTGAAGCCTTCTGTTTCGCTATATTTGAGACATAATAAAATTCTTGTGAGTAGGAAATTGATTCAGGAGTTATGTGTGAAGAATTTGGCAAAGTAAATGATGACAATCAAATTCAAATTTTATTTGTCTTGATTAAAGACTTTTATCCTGATGGCATTAAATTAAAGTTCTTTCTCTATTTTTTGGTGATCTCTAGTGCAGAGGTTTCTTTGCGTCAACCTGGGATACATTTAACTTGTGTTGTATCTACGGAAATATGTATCCTAGGATGATGCAATGCAACCTCTACTCCACCAATACTAGATAGAAGAGAAAGTACTTTAATTTAAAGCCATCACAATAAAATGCTTTCAAGACATATATAAGGTATAAAAGGAATCCTACCCTGTCATTTGAAGGGGTTTACCTACAATTCAAGTGATCTCTTAATTATAAAATCAATTCAATTCCAAGTGAACGTGCAATCAAGCATTCATCAAGAATTGAAGGAGAAATCAAGTTAATAAAGATATTTAATAAAGATATCATCTTTTAAATTAAGAAATGGGTAGGAGATTAAGAATACAAACCTTCCATATTGCACACTTCAAGGTATATTAAAATCAGTTTAAAGTGTATTCATTTGGGGACCTTTCATAGAATATTCTCAACTTACATATCATAAAAGGATCTGCTCCACCAATACCAGATAGAAGAGAAAGTACTTTAATTTAAAGCCATCGGGATAAAATGCTTTCAAGACATATAAAATCAAGTGATCTCTTAGTTATAAAATCAATTCAATTCCAAGTGAATAGGCAATCAAGAATTGAAGGAGAATTCAAGTTGGTGCAGGTGAATTTGGAAGACAAAAGGACTCAATGAAGCTAGTAAAGACTTTTGAAGGTCTTAGGAGTGAAGAGCCAATCAATTATGCACACAATGAAGCCATTAAAGACAATCACCGTTAGCATAGATTGTAGGATATGTACAAGATGTGTTTGAAATGGATTTAGAAACTTCCAACCAAATGTGATTAGTGAGTATAGATATTGTAGTGCAACTGCCCAGGTACACATGCATGCAAAATATGTAAGCTTAGATAAGGCACATGAACTATTTGACATAATGCCTCAAAGATCACCCAATATCCAATGACGGTTGGGAGAAAGAAAACATCAATTTTTTCATAATCTTAAATATTTATTTATTCATCACTATAAATATATTATGAATATAGTGTCAATATTGCAGAAATTTATTCTATTATAAATGCAATATTTAGGGATGTAATCTTTATATTTTTTTTTTAATTAGGAAAAGGTCCTAATACAATCCCCAACTAATTAATCTACAGAAAGATACCACTAAAGAAAGAAATTCAATCCTCACCACTATGGTCTTGAAGGCTTTTAAGACACTTGGATTCCTATTTTGGCCCGCTTTTCCTTGACCCTATGTTAAGATAGTAAACTAGTTTGAGAGAATCCATTTGTAATGCCCTGCCAGGAAACCCCTAAGGGTTTAAGTTAAAAACACTCGAATAGAGTGTAAATATTTTTTTTTTATAATATTTTTTAAGAGTATTACTGATTTGATACAACATTAAGATAATTTGGAGTTATCTGAAACATAGATAGCACAGTGGACAGCTAAACGATCCTAAGGAGTTTCCCAACGCGATTACATAACCTAGCACCTAACTCAACTTGCGTCAAATGATCCATTAAATCTAGATATCCTAATTGTGAGATAATGCATAAGACATGATTATATATATGTTTAATGATATGACATCTTAGAATTTTAGGAAGCGTTCATTTACTTTGGGTGGTTAGGGGGCCATTGTGAGGTTATTTATTCAATGCACTTAAATTCATAATTTCATTTAGAGGCCTCCAAAAAGGTTCCAAGCATTTAATATAATGAAGTTCATTCATTGGGTTTGAGGTACCCATTCACAATTGATATCATCCTTTAATATTAAAAGTATGGCTAATAAGGCGAGATACATTCATTAAGGATTAAACTACAATTAATAGAATGTGATCCCTTCATTTGATTCCATGCATAGCCAACTAATGAGTTGTAGTTCTTTTATGAAAGAGAAAATGTGAGTAGCCATAGAATTCATTCATTGAAGTTTTAATAATGCTAATAGAGGGACTAAAATCCATTAAGGTGAAAAGGTATTAGGAACACTTGAGTTCATCCTTTAAATTAAAATATAGTTAGCAAGATGTCATCCAATGTTACAGGATTAAAATATAAGTTCATAGTGACGTTCTTTCATTGGGATTAGAATGTAACTAATCTTATTGCATATCACTCTATTTAGTTAAATGAAGTTAATATGAATTATACATTTACTAGGATTAAGATTTAAACAACTGTACCAATACTTCCCTTTTTAGTTCAATTTTAGCAATTATAAGAGATTCTTTTATAAAGGTTACAATTATGGATGTCTGGTTGAGTTCTCCCAATTATCAAGTTAATTTTGGTAAGGATTATTGTTAAGATTAAAACGTGAAATAACTGAACAAATTTATCCAGTGTAGTGAAACATAATTAACATGGTGTTACTCATTTAAGAAGATAAAAGTAAATACCTATATGACGTTCATCCTTTAGATTTCAATCTAGAAATTAAAACATTAATTCTAACTTTGTTTTCCATTCTCATTTGTTCAATTTACATGCTTAATAACAAGTTAATCCAATGATGTAACCTAGCAAGATTCTTTCCACTATTACTACGTTTAATTCACATTATCTAAATACCTTTTTCATAACCTTAATTACAACCTTCCATGAACCTGATTACTACATTTGTCAAGATGAATAATTTTATGCACTTAGATTAAATTCGTTAATTTCCCATCGTACACTTTACAAGATAACAACCATACATGATAACTTAAAGCATGAAACAAAGGAAGCTAAAACATCGCATAACACAGATATGATCTCGGAGTTCACCCCTAAAGGGCTACATCTCCGGGTCTGCTCAACTGCAAGACCCCTCTGGCATTTAATATAGTTAAGATTACAAATTTACATGTCTTTTACAATCATGCCCTTTAGGTGATCACAACCATAATACAAATGACCACTTCGGTCAGTAAAAACATCTCTACAAGTTTTCCAACCAAGTTCACATAAATGTAAGCATCTCTCGTCCAGGTATGTTACTTAATCTTTAGATAAACATCATTGACATATTGATCTATAACTATACACTAGTACCCTGCTCTAGCAACACAACTATACCCTAATCAAGAAAACATACTCAAAAAGGAACCTTTGAAATGAAAAGAAAACACCCCCCAATGATTTATGAATCTCTTGCGTATATATAAAACAAGTATATGTGAATCTCAATTTATAACTAACCAATTTAGAAATAACACCCACATTTAACCATAATTTATAGTTAATAATTATTAATGCCATTTATATAAATCAGAGTGCAGCAAAAACATGTATTACTATATGGTTTTTCTAAATATCAATATTCTAATTTCCAAATATTATTTAATACTAAACTTAAATAATATTAAATAAATAAAGAAGCAAAAGAGTAAATTTAAGTAATTAATAACTCCATTTAAAATTCATTATTTTATTTTTTTTCATTTGCTACCATAACATTAATTTATTGTTTGTTTTATTTTTTTTACCCCTTTTTTTTATTTATTTTAAAACAATAAATAAAAACTAAATTTTAAAAAAAAGGACATATTAAATTGGGGTTACCCACGTGGACCCCCACGTGGGCCCCCTTGGTAGCCCATGCTACCATTGGTAGCGCTGCTACCAAATGGTAGCACGCCGCTACCTTTGGTAGCGCTGCTACCATTTGGTAGCAGATCACTACCAGTGGTAGTGCTACTACCAACTGGTAGCAGTGGCTACCATGGCAGCCCGTTAATTTCTAGCAGCATGGGGGGGGGTTTGAAATAGATTTTTTTTTTTCTTAATTTTTTTTTTTTTTTAAATTTTCTTTTAAAATGACAATAACAGACCCAGCAAACTGCCAAAATGTGTAGTCAAAAGAAATCTTCTCAGTCATGAAATACTCCCATAAACATTATTTTTACTTATTGAATATAATTTTTTTTTTAAAACTAGTATATGTAAATACTGATAAAAAGATGAATAACTCTCCAAAATAACCCACACAGTCTGAAACACGGTCTTAAAAACATTTTCCAGCAACCTCTCCATTTTGTATATATTTTTTTTTTGAAAGAAACTCACATTCCAGCAATCTCCCATTTTGAAAGAAATCCACAATCCATATATTTTCCAGATTGCTCATAGTAAACAACCAACTGGGGAACTATTTTTTTGAAATAAACATGAACAAAACAACCAAAACAAAATGTAAAAACCCCCATTCTCCATTTATTGCAGTCACAACCTTTTTTTTTCTTTTTCTTTTTCCAAATGTTATGGATTCCAAAAAAAATAAATAGAAGAGTTGAAGATTAACCACCAAATCCAAAACAATGTTTGCATTCCATTTTCCACTCAAGATCCAACAAATAACAAGAGGGTGGGTTGGAATCCTACCTTCAAACGCATTCCGGGAAGAGTTTTGATGAAGAGCTCCACTTGCAACTCCAAACAAATCTCCCATTTTTTTTTCCAAAATTTCCCCATCTCCATTATTTTTCCCCCAAAAGGCTCTCAAGAAAAAAAAAACCCCAAAAACATTTCAAAACTAGGTTAAAAATGAGAAACCCTATTTTTTGCCCTAGTTTTCAATTTCAAATTTAGGCATTTATTTTTTTTTTTAAATAAAAGAAAATCCAAAATGGAAATCATTCTTTCCACTATTCAATACATCTTATTTGCTTTTCTAATTAAAATTAAAATGTTTCTATTTCTTGTTTAATTTTAATTTTAAATCTCTCCATATTACTTCAGCCAACAATTATATTTTGAAACTATTGACCAGGGTAAAGCGTTTTGATTAATTTAAATTTCTAAAAATCAATCTTTTATACTAAATCAACTTTACGAGTAAAAACAATAATTTTCTTTAAATAATAAAATTTACCCTTTTCTCTTCCAAATGTGAATATGATTAATTTATTTCTATTTCCCAAATGACTTTAAATCTTTCCTTCCTAAAACGCATAACACATTAATTTCGTTATTTTAAAATTAACTATTAAATTGACTCGCTATAACATAATAAAGCGACCTTTTTAATAAATGACTAATCTTATGAAAGAAATCTATTTATTTTAATTCCTCAACTTTTTATGCATAAATGAACACATTATTTCAATTAAAATGCTTTAAGCTTGCTACAATTATAATTAAAGCGATCTCTTTTTAAATTAACGATTATTCATATAAAAGAACTACCTATTTTAAATTTCCAAAATACTAGTGTGTACTTCTACTCATTAAATTGAATTAAATACTTAGGGTAACAAACTCCACTTACCCCGCGCAAGGCACGCAAATCGAGGAAGTCCACCAAATCACATGACACGCAACCCAATGCAAGGAAATCCCCACGAATCCACACACGATGCTCACCTGACCATGGCTAAGGCAAGATGAGAGTTTAATGACCCCCAAATCCGAATTCTAAGGATGGAGGAGGTATACTTAACCTTGCAAATCCCAAAGGAGATGAACCTTGCCCTAAGCGGTGTTGTACCTGCAATCTCCTGCACCCATGAATCACGCAAGCATACATATACATATACATATTCAATGAAGGCGTTAGCTCAAGATTTATCACAAGGGTTAGGAAACAATTACATTTACACAAGAATCGACGCAAGAGCACAATAATAGATATGCACAATTATTTATATTATCTAAACTACACATTGCATCACGGTTAACCTACCATTCAAGAATGCACATAGGAAGTCAATCAAGGTCAAACGGGTTCTTACAAGTCCGACTAGGGTATGGGCATTACACCATTGGGTGGGAAATTGTGTATGGTTGCAATTATTTTCATGCATGGAAAGTGATTTAAAGTTTGGACCAATAGAGGATAAGTATTTCTTGAACCTTCAAGGACATGTGTAGAGCACCACATGGATGTTTCTCCATTATTGAACTCTTCGAATATGTAAGTAAATTATTTTTGGCTGATGACACAGTAAGTGTGGTATTTGTCTTTTCGATATGTTGTGGATAATATTAATCAAATATGGAATTTTTTTGATGCTATATACACTATGTTTTGGATTGAATTTAGGTAAGAGAAGAGGTAATGGAAGAATAAAAGAGGTACACAAAGGAAGAAGAGTGAAATAGGTGGTTTGGGATGGAGGTTATAAGTATATATGATAATTCGTATGGATAATTTGTTGTCTATAAAGAGGCAAATAAGATATCACAACTTCAACATGAATGAATGCCTCATCTACAGAAGTAAAAGTACCTCTAATGGTTTCAAAATTTGTCAAAATAGTTATGATATACCAAATAATCAAGTGGAATATCCTTTAGGTAACTAATATTATCTTCAAACTATTTATTTTGATTTTCATCATATCCTTTCCATGTGAATTTCCCTTGGTTTTAGTCCCATTTTTTCTTTATTTTATATATATTCAAAACAAAATTTATAGACGCATGCCTCTACTTGTCTCACCACTCATTAATTGTTTGGGATTTTCATTCCATTCACCAAGGTTGGCATCTATTCTAAGACTTTGTGTCATGGCCAAGCTAAATTATTTGCCTCTAGTTTCTCTCCAATCTAGTCACCTAGTAGCATGTGAAATCTATCTCTTCCTAATTATTATTCTCTCCATCTTGTTAATGACCATTTCATTAATGAATCCTTCCTCAAGATTCTTTCCCAAGTAATAATCTTGCACATTGGAAAATAAATTACGCTTCTATTTTTCCAAGCTACTCTTCCTTATAATGTTTAGATTTATTCTAAAGTGCTCATTGTGACTCATGTTTACTACTCTTCCTATTAGTCTCATTCCAATATCTCCTACAAAAATATGGAATGATTACATTTATATTTTATTTGTTTGTCCTAAATATCCACAAAATTTGGAACAATAATACAATTTTTCAATAATATTTAATTGTAAAAGAAAGGATTAAAATGGAACTAAACACTCTAAATAAATTAATCAGGGTTAAAGGGATAAAATAGGATCCATCTTCTTATAGTCTAGGCCTTAGAATAGATTTTATTAACACTTCACCTTTTGCCCTTTTTTCAATTCAAGTTAGTTTAGGACAAAAAGCATCGTGAGATTGAAATATTAGATGATCAAGTTCCAGCTATTCAAGCATTCAACAATTCAATGTAAGTCCCCTTGTGATACCAGCAATCACATCAACCAACTATGTTTATCCACACGTCATGATCCAACATACCAGAACCTTCGAGTTGTCTCAAGTGATCCTTAAGCAAATCTCCAGCATTTGAGTAACTTTGTTCAAGAGAGGATAAGATACTTTTGGGTATTTTATTCTATGTTCGCATGTGCATAAAAAACACATCAACACCTCCCACTTGTCAATGGATAAGCTAAAGTTTCTCTATAATGAATGGTTTATAAGGCACACCACTTGATGAAGGTTTTGCAAATGGGGTGGCAAGTTGAATGGGTTTGATCTTGGGACAACCTACATGGTTAAACGTGCTTGATTTATAGTAGTATTAGTATGGGTGACCTCCTAGGAATCCCTAATGCTTCACCGCTATGATCATCACTTTGATGAAATGAGTACTAAGTGATCCATTCTTATGAGGGGTTCATGTAAACTACTCATGAGAATGGGTCAGCTTGACTCTAAAACTATGCAAGTGAATTTTGATATAAATATCATAGTATGAAAGTCTTATGAAAACACTCATTCTTCTAGCATTGAAAGTTGTGAGAGAGTTATTAAGGGGATTCTCGTGTGTATAGATTCAATGTATAAGTTCAAGACAAATATTGAGGTGATATTTCTTTCCTTTTGGTACATCAATCTTTAAATTGGATGTTCTTTTGCCTTCATGGTAGGGAGTAAGTAATTTTTATGTGGGTTACTTTTTTCATTATTGGATTATTAAGGAAAACATAGTTTGTGAAGAGGAGGTTTTGCTTGTTATCTTATAAAAAAATTGGGTATTAGCTATCTTATAAAAAAATTGGGTATTAGCTATTATAATAAATGATAGACAAAACAATGTCCTCTAAGGCTGTTGAAAAGAAATATCTATATGATGGATTCTCTTCCCAATTTATCTTCAAAGTTATTTAGTAAATATTTGGGAAACCAAAATAGGGTATGTTGATTTGCAAAGGAAGAACTAAATACAAAAATTCCCAAAAGAAGATGTGTTAGCTAATTATTTTTACAAAGTGATTATTGTACTACCTTACTTTGTTTTGTCTTAGCTTGAAAAAAAAAGTCTAGTTTAGATTATCTTCCTATAAAGAAAAATGGTCTAACAATATTGTTATCAAATGCAAATATTTAGAAGCTATTCCATATGATATTCTTGATAAAACCATTTCTTTTATAGAATATAGAAAGGTAAATATTTTAAGATTTGACTATGGAGATGGCCACCCAAGATCTAGAGGTCTAATGGAAAGCACAACAAAATGAGAAGATCAATATGACATGAATAAATTATATTCCTATCAATGAATTCAAGTTTACAATATGAATGAATGAGATTATAAATAGAACCCCTTGATTATATAGGTCATGTAGGACAATAATAATTTGAAATAAATGTCCATTACACATCCGATCTCCTTCAAGATAAGCATTAAAATATGAAGTACACAACCTATCTTCCCTACAATGAGGAAAATACAAATTATCTAACACCAGAAGATGCAATCAACTTCACTCCAATGGCTTCCTGAAAACCAAAGCATGATCTATCTAGCCATAGTTCAAAAAATTTCATACCATTTAAAATAATGTCTCCCATTACCAACGACTGATTGATCAATGTCGGCCCCCGTTCCCCGTTGCGGCCATGGCATATGAAGATATGATTACCATATTGATGTGTAAGCTACTGGTAGAGTCTCCCACACCTGGAGGGAAGTTGATCAGACATCAAATCAGTGACCACTTTTCTTAATGGCTTACACCGAAACAATCTTATCACTTTTAGTTTGTCTGGAAGAAAAAAAATTAATGATACCAAGGTGACGCGTGTTATGTTCCACTCAATGCAAAAAGACTAAAATATTTCCGGGATCTTAACTCTAGTGACAGTTAATTTTTTTAACATGTTATCTATATTAAAGATTATTGGATAATTTTTCTAATTCTTACTATTTTTGGAGAATTTTGAAGGGAGGAGATAAAGGGTTAGACCGCTTAGAGAATGAATGAAGAAGAAGCCAATTCCATAGATAAAAATTATAATTATCATGGGGAGGGACATTAAAATGATATGCTTTGAGTGGGGAGGTGCATTAAAATGATATGATATGCTTCGAGTGGGAAACTCCTTATGGGAAGTGACATGGATAACGAGACCTCCTATAATTGTGTGTGGAATTTAGGTTGAGTCAAGGGAAAATAATCTTTGATTGAGCAGGTATTAAAGAAAAGAATCTTTGATTGAACAGAATCATTATCATTTGTTTTTTTTCCGAGTTATTGGACTGCTAGTGATTCAGTTATGTTTATTAGTTATTTCTGTAGCTTCAATTTTGCAATATTTAATTGTTTTATTCAATCTAAAAATAATAATAATTGATATTTACAAAATGCTACTGGTCAATAAAAATCAGATAATATGATTCTTAAACTTCCCTTAGTGGGACGATAAACTAACCAAAAAATGATACATTTTTAGATCCACTTTGACATACTATGTTAGTGGCCCTTAAATCTCCAAAAGATATAAAAAAGAAATGATAAAATGGAATCCTCCCTTTATTGGCTTTAAAACTGAACTTTGATGGGGTGGCTAGGTATAAACCTAAGATTTTTTATAATGAAGAGATTTTGTGAGCTATTTCAATTTTTTTTTATCTATTGGTCCAGAATATGAGGCTAAGTTTTAAGCCTTCTTGAATAGTTTGAATCTCTGCAAAGAGAAGAATCTTGCTAATATAGATGTGAAGTGGATTCTCTAATTTAAATAAATGCAATTAGCACACATAAATTTGTAAATTAGAAAGTTCAAAATATTACATGCTCCATTTGAAATTTTCTAGATAGCTTACACAATGTACGAGTGACTGCCAACTATACCTATGAACAATACATTTTGGAGGTCATTTTGAATGACAAAAAGCATTCGGAGAATCTATAGTTTGGATTTCATTCATATTGTATTCCCTCGGATTGGCCAAGGAGATCCCAAGGTAGGTTTTGGTTAATTATCTTTTCACATTCATGTGGCTGTCATAAGTGTCCATGGCCTTTCTTTTACTCCTGCTAAGTTTCAAAGGATGGACGATGATGTAAAAACTTAAACCAAGTGATTGTTGTAATGGATGGTGTTGTAAAGGCCATACGATAGGTCACTAATCTTTAATGTTTCCAAGGTAAACATTTACATGGAGGTATAGTGTATGAAGAATTTCTTATAACTTTTATTCTTATTCTCATAAAAAAGCATTATGTAGCTGGCAAACGCCTTCATTAAGGAGATGAAAGAGGTAGTTCATGATGAGAAGCCAAAAGGTTGGGTTTCTTGGTGGATATTCGATGTTAATTTTATGTCTTAACCAGGCCACCTTCTAACCATGATTAAAGATAAATATAAAACGTTAAAACAAGACAAATATGATGAGCCCAATCTCATACAAAATTATGTGATTTATATATATACACATTAAGACATTCCCTTAAAAGGATGAAAAAAGAAAATGAAAAAGAAATCATTTATAGAAATTTCACCATTACAGAATCAATAAACTAAATGAATCTAAATCACCACATATCCTCCCAGTTTCTCCTCCACACCATAAAAAATTTGATAAACTAAAGAAGTGATGGCCTAATATTTCAGTCAAGAAGCTATTTCTTCATCTGGTGAAGAAACTTACTGTAGTTGTTGAATGAGGATCCTCCTTCCTTCACCACATCTCTACTGCTTCTCATCAATTTGGTGACATGCTTCCTTATCTCTACGCCATCTTCTCCCACCAACAACCTGTCAACGGCTCTAACAATCTCCCCCTTCTCTATTATTCCATCCTTATTCGATTCCAGAGGCATGGAGGGAATATACCTTACTTTCTTCTCTTCTTTGGGAGCTCCTTCAATAACACCAAAAACAACCAGTCTAACCAAATCACAAGAAGGAAAAGAAAAAAATTATGAAGAAGCGTGACTATGTCTTACCATCCTGAGCAAGGGTCCCAAGAGAGACGAGCCTCATAATGAAGTAGCAGATGGCACAGTTGGCGACGAGCGATACGTGGAAAGAAAAGAGAGGAATCTTATAGAAATCGGCTACCGCCTTTAACCCGAAACATGTCATTGCATCTACTATTATACCGGTGATCTTGTGCTCTTCTTCCCTCTCGTTGATCTCCTCAATAACGCTCTTAATTATGGAAGGTGCCATGTTGTTATCTAATGCTTGCAATAGATTTGGAATCTTGGTGCATTTGTCATCGGGCGGCAAGCTTGTCACACCAATATTGATCTTCCCCACCACGATTAAACCCACAAGTTCGCTACAGAGGCCGGATTTTGTAAAGAGGGGGGATTTATGAAATGACTTGGTCTTTTCTTTTTTTTTAAGTAATGCACGTTGTCGTCGGAATTTTGTTGAACGTGGGTACTTTTTCTAAGAAACCCTAAATGTCATTGCATTATCATCAAAATTCCGACGAAATCGGGCATTTTTTCAAAAAAAAAACAAGTTTTATCACAATATACCTTCTCCGTCGGAATTTTAGGCTAAACGTATTAGTGACAACAATGCCAAAAAGTAAAGAACTAAAACATAATTACTTTCTGTATGAAGTGATTTCCTATTGTTGTGTATCAACTGAGTCTCGGTCAAAGCATTTTGTCTTCAATTCATGTTCCCTGTAATATTCTTGTAATAATTCCTGTACACCTTTAGAAAACATCCTAAAGTGTATAAATCAGCATCAACTCCCAAAAGATATTTGATAGAGTCATTGGAATGATGCTTTCACCGAACTCGGTCAGTGAGTAGAAGATAGGGGTAGGACCCCTAACTTACTTCTGAGATAAACAAGTGTCCCTTGGTAGTGACTTGGTGAAGATATCTACTATTTGTTCCTTTGTGCTAACATACTCCAACACCACTTTCTTCTCTTGAGCTTCTTCTCTAAGATAATCATATTTGATAGAGATGTGCTTTTTCTTAGAGTGCATAACAAGATTCTTTGAAATATTAATGGCACTAGTATTGTCACAGAATATAGTTACTGGCTCGATAACTTTCTCATTTATACCTTCCAACATTTGTTTGATCCATGCAATGTTGGTACAATTCAATGTTGTAGTAATGTATTCAGCTTCTGCTATTGACTGTGAAACACATCCTTGTTTCTTGCTAAGCCAACTCACTAGTCTTTCTCCTAAAAAGAAAGCTCCTCCACTTGTTCTTTTTTTGTCATCAATGTTACCTGCCCAATCAACATCAGTATAAACTTTTAAATCAAAATCATTTCCTTTCTGATATACTAAGCCATAATCCTCAGTGCATTTCAAGTATCTAAAAATTCTTTTGATTGCTGTCATGTGTGTTTCCTTAGGATCTGTAGAGATTCTTGCAACTATACCTACTACATGTGCTATATATGGTTTGTTGTGAAAAACATATTGTAGCCTTCCAATCATGGATCGGTAAAGTGTCTCATCAACAGATGCATATTCCTCATTCTTTGACAATATATAGTTGGTAGTCATAGGAGTACTTACTAGTTTTGAATCCTCGATACCAAATTTCTTCAAGATTTCCTTTATGTACTTGGATTGAGTAATGAAAATCACATTTTTCATTTGCAGTATCTGTAAACCTATAAAATACTTTATCTCACCGATTAATGACATCTCAAATTCTTTTCTCATTTCATTTCCAAAGTTTTTGCATAGAGAGTCATTGCCACAAAATATAATGTCATCAACAAATATGGCTGAGATCAGTATTCCATTTTCATCATTCTTCATGTACATGTTGTTGTTCTCACTTGTCCTTATAAAACCAATCTTAATCAAATAAGAGTGCAATCTTTCATACCATGCTCTAGGTGCTTGTTTCAAACCATATAAAGCTTTGTTCAATTTACATACCTGATCTTTATTATTGTCTTCAACAAATCCTTCAAGTTGTTCAATAAAAACATATTCTTCTAATATTCCATTCATAAATGCAGATTTGACATCCATTTGATATGCCTTGAAGTTTTTGACAGCAGCATAGGCCAACAATATTCTTACTCCTTCAAGTCTAGAAACAGGTGCAAAAGTTTCACCATAATCAATTCCTTCCTCTTGAGCATAACCTTTGCAAACTAGTCTTCCTTTGTTTCGAATGACCTCTCCTTTTTCATTTAGCTTGTTTCTAAAAATCCACATCATACTGATTACGTTTTTGTCCTTTGGTCTTGGGATTAGTGTCCATGTGTCATTCTTCTTGATTTGATCAATCTCTTCTATCATAGCATTTACCCAATCTTCACTGTTAAATGCCTCTTTCAGTATTCTTGGATCAAATTCAGATATCAAACATGTGTTCTGTCTCAGTTTGTTCCTTGTCATCAGTGGATCATCCTTATCTCCTATAATCTGACTTGGTGTATGATGTCTTCTGACATACTTGGCTAATATACGCTCGGTAGGCTCTGTATGATCTTCTTCATCACTCGGTAACTAGATATTCTCTTCATTTTCTTCAACAATCTTCTCGGTAAGACTTCTCGGTTGAACATAGACAAATTCATCATAGTCTTCTGGTTCCTTGGAATTTCCTTCATCATTTCTTTCTGCAAATTCATTAATTTTCACATTTGCACTTTCTACTATTTTGTTAGATGATTTGATCAGACATTTAAATGCTTTGCTTCTAGAAGAATAACCTAGAAACGTTCCTTCTTCACTTTTCTGATCAAATTTGCCATTTCTATCATCTTTGTGAACATAGCATATACTTCCAAAGATTTTAAAATAACTAACATTAGCTTTCTTATCATACCAGATTTCATATGGTGTCTTCAAAGTACCTTTCTTCAATTGAACTCGGTTCAAGGTGTAAACAGCTGTGCTTATTGCTTCTCTCCAAAATGTTTGTGGCACCTTCTTTTCAATCATCAATGTTCTAGCACAATCTACAATAGATCTGTTTCTTCTCTCAGCTATTCCATTCTACTGTGGAGTTCTTGGTCCAGAGACTTGTATTCTAATACCATGATCATTGCAGAATAAATTGAATTCATCATATGTGAACTCTCCTCCTCTATCTGATCTAAGACATTTCAGTTGTCTTCCTATTTCATTTTCAACTCTTGCCTTGTACCATTTAAACATTTGAAAAGCTTATGATTTTTCTTTTAGAAACATTACTGACATCATCCTTGAATAGTCATCCACAAATAATATGAAATATTTATCACCATAATAACTTTGAACTTTCATAGTACCACAAAGATCAGTGTGCACTAGATCTAAAATTCCCTTAGAAGTGTAAGACTTACTTGTAAAGCTTGATCTTGTCAGCTTATCCATCTAGCATCCTCGGCACATTGCATTCTTAGGTATTTCAAGACTCGGTAGACCTCTTACTTGGTGCTTCTTACTTATTTTGATCAGATTATCAAAATTTACATGTCAAAACCTTTTATGCCATAACTAGGTATTATCTATCTTTGCATGCAAACACTTATTCTGAGTTGAGTCAAGGTGAAATGTGTTACCTTTTGTTTGTGTCCTGATAGGAGCTAACTTTCCATTCTTGTCATGAACTTTGACAATTCCCTTCTGAAATTCTATTGTATAACGTATGTTGTTTAGCTGTGCTACACTCAACAAATTGTATTTAAAACCTTCAACCCAATAAACATCATTGCATCTTGCATTATCAAGAAGTGTTATAGATCCTTTACCTTTCACCGAACATGGTTCATCATTACCATATCTAACATAGCCTCCATCATAATATTCTAATATAACAAACTTTTGTTTATCTCCTATCATATGATGTGAGCATCCACTATCTATAATCCAAGAATCATTAGTGTTTATGTGAGATATTAGGGATTTTTCTTCATACCTTTCTTCATCTGATCCATCTTTGATAGCCACATAAACTACATCCTCTGTATCAGTCTCATCTGATTTATCATCATTGGATTCTTCATCAGTTATTAGGCATGTCTTTCTATCTCTTCTTCTGAAGTCTTGGTGTCCTCTGTAATGATTATCTTTCTGTCTGTCATCTAGGTAATCTCTCTTTTCAGTAAAATCTTTGTCAAGACAGTTAGAAGCCATATGTCCTATCTTATCACAATTGAAACATTTCAAAGCTAGTTTTCCTTTATACTTACCTTTGCCTCTCGATAACCTTTTGGCTAATAGTGTTTCAAACTCTTCTTGCTTTCTGATTCCCTCATATAATTTGTGTACTGCCTCCATGTTCTTACGAAATCTTTCACTTGCTCCACTATGATCTCCTTCAGAGTACTTATACTTTCTTTCATTGAAATCATTAGATTCATTAAGATGAAAAGAACTAAATGCAGATTCAACTTTATTTACCGAAGATCCACTATTATCAAAGTTACTTAACTCAAATGCATGTGGCTTACCAATAGTAACATCTAAAGAAACTGGCATATTAGGTACAAACCTCAATTCATTGATTGAAGAGACTTGGATTGCATAAGCTAGTAGAAGGGTTCTTAGCAACTTACTTGTTATGTCCTTTTCTTCAATAGTTCCACCTGATCCTTTGATTTGATTGACAATCTCCTTTAGTCTTCTATTGTACTGAGTTATGTTCTCACCTTCATTCATCCTCATAGTTTCAAGTTGTCCTCTTAGACTATCTACTTTTTCTCTTTGAACATGTTCATCTCCTCCATACACTAATATGAGCTTATGCCACATTGCCTTTGCATCTTTGTAGCCTTCTAGATCATTAAACTCTGAATCAGTCAATGCAGATGTTATTTCAATCATTTCTTGAATATGTTCTTTCTCTGCCTTTATCTCTTCTATAGTCAATGGATAGGTGCTCGGTGTGACAAAATCATTCTCCAGATAGTATACAGCATTTTCTCCAACTCCTAATAGATGTAGCTTCATCCTTTTCTGCCATGTAGAGAAACTTGACTTGTTCAGCTTCAGTGCATCCCTCTTATACATCTTTTGATCTTTAACTCAAGTTCCTTTAAACTTTCCTTACGGAGTCCAAAGCTTTGATACCAATTGATAGTTCTGATACTTGATATAAGTACAGATCCAATAGCCAACAAGATGAGAGGGGGGGGTGAATCATACAAACTTAATCATCCAAAAAAACATCAGATTCAACCTCGGTAACATATATTTCAGTAATAGAACCAAAACTGTCAAACATGCAAACTCAAAAGCATATAAACATGATAAACCTCATAACACCAGATTTAACATGGAAACCCAAATAGGGAAAAACCACTGTGCGATTTCAGACCCACTAAGAAATATACTCTTCTAGAGTATGCTCGGTTAAAAGCAAATCCTGTTAAATATTACAAACACATTTCTAGATGTGACCTGCTCAAGGGATTTCCCTCAGATCTGTTAGGATCTTCACCTTGTTAGGAGTGACCTTGTTAAAGGATTTCAAACACTCAATCAGAATGTCACCTTGCTAGAGGGTTTTACAAATAAGACTGTTAAGTCCACTCAGTTAAGAGATTTTCTGTCACTTTCACAAAATAATAGTAATAAAATCTATCTGCAACTTCACATCTAAAATGCTAAAGCAGATTCCAATTTGTTCTATACAATCTATACATAGAACTAATCTTGTCTATCTGCAAGGCTTCTATACTATATTATTCTAACAGGTCTTCAAGCTTTTGTGCTCCGTAATCACTATGTAGCATCCCTGTGCATACACATGCCCACATATATTGTTTATCAACAGTAAACTATTTATAAACAATTAGGTAATCACTTAATCTCCTTGATCACATTTCCCATGATCAATCATAACCATCAGATCTTCGATCTTGTCTAGGTTCAATGCATCTTTTGATCTGAAAATGTTTTACCCTACCTAGGAACTTGCATATTAGTCTTGGAACTTGTGCCAAGGTATTGCGGTTCAATCTGAGCTGTAGATCTTCATGCCGACTTTCCTTTGCCTTAGATTCATTAACAAACTTCATTCACGGCTCACCAATCATTTAATTAGTTCTAGCTCATCAACTTCCTTCATTAAATAACGCATGTAAACATTTAATGCATTCTATTATAGCTCGGTTACAACTCGGTAACAACTCGATGAATACTAAACTTCACTCGGTAGACAGTCTACCTCCATTAACCGATAGCAATAACCTTAGGGTTTACCGACTAGGTTCCTTAGGGTTTACCTACTAGGTTCTTTGCTTGATAACATAGTATAGTATTAATTTTACATTTTACAACATATGTATGATGTTAAAACAATCTAAAACATCATGATCTCATCATTGTCTAACTCAGTACTAGTTGCCCATTGAATACCTTATTCATCCCCTTATTCATCATATTCTTTCCTGTGTCTTTTATCGACATCTTTATACTCTTTAAATCATACTTCTCAAGATATGGAAACATCATACTGAATTAGAAAATCAATTTCTTGACATCAATGACAATAATAATATCAAGATAGTAAACATCCTTAATTAGTTATATCTATAATCATCAACAACCTTCTCAATATCCTTATGAAATGCCAACAATCTTTCATTGTCTATTATAATGCAATATTGCCAACAATATGCCCCATACAATAACAAGGTATAGGTATGCCCCTTAAGGAATTCATTAGAAAAATCCATAAAAGAGGCCAATTAGTCAACAACAATGATAGGAAGCCACTGGTTTAGACATAATGAAAATAGGAGGTCAAATACAAAAGATACAAGCATTGAAAGGTGAAAAAGACCTCTACCTATACAATAAGGAGAGGGTTCACATCTATCTAGGCACCTCAAAATATTATAAAAGGAGGTGAGATGGGTGAAAATTTCTCATTTTTACCTTCCAATTTGGTGAATTTTGAGCTCTGGAGTAAAGGAGATTGTAGCAGGATGGTGAACACATGTGCACATTAAAGCAATCAAAGGGCGTAGGAGCATAGGTGAGTGAGATATTCTTATTTCTTATTGTAGACACATTTTTCTTATGATGTAGTTAGCTTGTGAGCAGTACTTGATAAAGACAGACTGATTTTGTACTCCGATACTTTTGATATATATGTGATTTGTTAAGCGTAGTGTTTTTCGTGTTTTCTATCTGACAGCCATTCAAATGTCTATCTATGTACAAAAGGGACAATTTATTAATGAGATGAAATGAAAGCATTTTTTTTGGTTGTTCGATTGTTTTCCATTGTTTAGTGTTTTTGAACTTTTTGATTTTTTGTACTTTCTTCAGTACATTTAATGAAAAATTTTGGATTATTTCAAGACATTTTATGATTTTTTTTGGATCATTTTATGAATGTTTTTGGATTATTTCATGACATTTTTCAAAAAACAAATTAATCCTTATTTTAGGACATTATTTGATTTTTTATGAATTTTTTCATGATAGTGTTCGATTTTTATGGATTTTTTTAGGACTTTATTTCATTTTATGATTTTTTTAGGATATTATTTGATTCTTATTGACATTTTTTAGGACATTATTTGCTTTCTAGTGATTTTTAAATACTTTGTTTGATTTTTACTTATTTTTTCAAGACTTTTACACATGAATTTGCCCTCAGTGTCTAGCAAGGCAAGGAATATGACAAATGGATGAATAAGCTTGTTGAAATGTTAGTGGATAAAAGAAAGACAAAGGCCACTAGTTATGGAGACAGAGAAGATGTAATTTTAAAGTGCTATCAGATGATGGGATAAGGGATTTGACAATGTAAAGCAATGACACGGCATGAGAGATGTGTCAAGAGGTTTTTAAAATCAATTATTTTTTCATTTTATATCCTTATGTTGGATCAAGATCAAGGGATAGAAAATAGTGTATGGGCGGTGATAGGATATGGAAAGGATAAGAAAGATAAAAAATGGATAAGAGACATGAATTGAAAGTTGTGATAGGCTAAGGGATAGTGACAGAAGATTGCAATAAGCCAACAAATATAATCAAAAGGTTGTAATAAGCCAATGGATAAAGATCAAAAAGTTGTGATAGACTAAAACCTACGAACAGGATGCATGATGTTCATGAAGGACATCAGCCTTGTCAAGATCAAAGTTGGAAAAAGGAATATGGATATGAGGGACGATACAATAATGGAGGGTATGATAAGAATAATAGGATAATCATAAAATAATATTTAAAGGAAACCTTCTACCAAGTATGGTATGCAAGAAGTTCATAGATTATGTGTGACGCATTTTTTCTATGTTTTCATCATGGTACTTGCCCAAGGCACTTATTTGCTTGGTTTTCACCAGTGGAAGAATTATTTTTCTTTACTTCTTTTTCTTTTTTTTCTTGATTTCACACAAGGTGCTTGTTCGCCAAGTTTTCACCAAGATAATAATTTATTTGTTTTTCACCTTTTTTTATATTTTGACTTTTCAATAAAAAATGGACACATGATAAAGGGTGGAAGAATGACTTAATCATTTTTTTGTTTGGATAGTAGCTCTTAAAAATGGACCATGACTGTTAAAAGTATACTCAAATACATTGGCATGATAATGACATGGAAATGAGATGGGAATAAGGTAAGGATTTATGAAAAAGATTGGAAAAGAGGGTTATCCAAAGAATGGAAAATATGCCTTGGGTAATGGATAGGATATTGGAAGAATTATTCTTGAGAAAATAGAAATTTTGGCAAGATCAAAATTTGCACACACTTGAGGGGTGTTCGACTAATGAAGGAAAAGTGGGTTTTGGATTTTGAGATTTGGATAAAGGAAAGGCTAGGGATTTTGGGATATAAGGACCCAAAACGGATGAAGGAGATAAGGGAGGAATAGATTTGAAAGGTTTAGATGGAGTAATGACAATTATGGATGCCAATTTTAATGCTCTATTTTGGGATTCTATGAGCCGCTTGGGAATCCACTTTTTTTTTAATTTTTCATAATTTTTTAGTTCTTTACAATGCATTTCTTGCACAAGTGCCTTAGGAACCCATATAGTTTTTGAATTTTCTTTTTGACAAATTGGCCTTTTGGATTTTTCTTTTTTCTTTTTGGATCATAGTTTACTTTGTTTTCAAATGTCGATTAGATGGGACATGTTGATCATTGAATGCATGTAGATAGTTGGACTTGTGAATTTTATGATTGGAATCCAAATTTCTTGGAGGGGGAAAGGAATGCATGTGTGGATAGGAATGAAATGAATATTTTGGATGGATGAAAGGTCCTCAAGGATGTGTGCCTTTTCTAACCTTGAATAGGGGAGGGAGGAAGGCATAGAAGGACCTAAAATGGATGGAAGGGATGAAGGGGAAGACGTATATTTGGATTTAGGTTAGGTAGGATACCAACGTCTTGAGGAATGTCACTAAGGCCATGACCATTAATATTTTATTTGATATTGAGGAGTTATTTCTTGTGAAGGTCTACCCATTTTCCTTTATAAATATTTTGACCTATAAGATACTCTTTGCTTTGGGAAGAAGATGCGGGTCCATTATGAGGTGGATATGATATGAAATTAATGATAGGATCATGAAGTAGGTCAAAGTAGACCAAAGTGGAGGAAACCATTGTGAATTTAGGGGATTCATGAACATCTTGGACCAACATGTTAGAATCATGAGGGGGATCAAGATCAATGAAAAGGTCTTAATGAGACAGAATGGGAGGAATAATGTGATCATCAACAGAAATGAGGTCTTGGAGTGTATATCGAGGATTAAGACATGGAGATGGAGGAACAAAGGGATATTAAGGGGGATTTAAAGGGATGATAGGGTCTTGTGTTGGACATGAAGCTAAAAGGATACTTTGCTCTTGACAAGGAGGAAGATCATCGGATTCCTCTTTAAAGGTGTTCTTCTCTTAACTTTCAATGGGATCATCGGAAAGGATGGAGGGGATATCTTGATCTTGCTTAGAAAGTGGAATGCTAATGGGATTTAGAATGGTGTAATGTTTTTGGAAAGAATGAATAGGAATAGGGGGATCATCATTAGTGTCTAGGAAGATGGGATATCGGTTAACAATTGAATGGAATGACAAGATTTCAAGATCTTGATCTTGATTTGTTTTAGATCTCATTTATTTGGGCTCTAAATTACCCTCTTGACTTGGGGTTGGACTTTGTCTATACACGGGGGATTTAGGAGGGGAATCAATTCTTCAACATGAGGGAGGTTCAGACTTTGAATGGGATCCTCTAAAATGCCTCCTTTTCCTACACACTTTGTGACACCTAAGTTTGATAAGTATAGAGGAAAAGGGGATCCTAAGGCACACATAAGATAGTTTTTCACAGCTTGCATTAAGGTAGGTTCAGAAGAGACATATTTGATGAGATTAATCCCACAAACCCTAGGTGATCATGCTATGGAATGGTTCTCCCAACTTCCACCTGGAATTAAGTCATGGGGTGATTTAGCAGAGGCATTTATCAAACATTTCTCATACAACATAGAGACAGACATATCAGTCACTACCTTGTGAAACACCAAGAAAAAGGATGGAGAATCTTTTTCATCAATTTTGCAAAGATGGAGGAATCTAGCCAATAGATTCTCTTGTGAAATTCCACAAAAACAAATGGTAGAGATGCTCACCCAAAATGTTAACAAAAACATTCGTTATGACCTAAGAAAAGCTTGTTTGTCCACCTTCAAGGACGTCATTGAAAAAGGATTAGCAATAGAGAACGTCCTAATTGAACAAGGAGTCATTAAGATATTCAAGGAAAACAAAGATGACTTTAAAGGAAAAGATAAGCCAAGATTTTGGAACAAAAACAAGAACACAGTCAATGATGGTGTTGTTGATGCCAATACAGTGCGACCCAAAATCATTTTTTCGAGATCAAGCTCTACAAACAATCAAGTGAATACTCAAACAACTTCTAGATCATGAAGGAAGTACACCCCATTGGGAGAACCACTTGAGTCAGTTTTGAAGAAGCTAGTGGCAAACAAAGTAATCACAATTCCATATCTACCTCCATATGAGCCAAAGGTCAAACCAAATTGGTGGAATGATGATGAGTATTGTGAATTTCATAAAAGAAAGGAACATAATATAGGAAATTGCCATCGACTGAAGAACATCATACAAGATCTCATTGATAGAGGTGACATTGAGATTGAAGGACATTCCTCCAATCAAGAACATGAGATGTTTAAGGAACCATTCCCAAAGCATGACAAGGGAAAATCTAAAGCCATAGATGATTAGACCAACTATACTATACCATCTTATAACTATGATTCAACTATCAATCACATTTTGATGGACAATTATGTCTCTACCATTATCATCAAGGACAAAACACCTGAGAATTCTACCCAAAGACCCAAGATTGTCCTAAAAGGCATTGGATCTTCTTCCAAACCTACCTCTGAATGTCATGTTACAACCCATAGAGGTAAATTCACTTTGCAAGGTGCTCCAGCTAAAAACATCGCTTCCTCATCAACCAAGCCCGAGTATGACCTTGTAGAACAGTTAGGGAAGACACCCGCACTTATCTCAATCCTTGAGCTCTTACGCATATCCCCCGCACATAAAGCTATTCTTGACAAAATGTTGAGAGATACTTATGTCCCCACTAATATAAACATGGACCAATTTCAAGCCATGGTGGGATACCTTTCCATTCCACACTCCCTTACATTCACAGAAGTTGATGACGCCTCCGTAAGTCAACCACATAATACACCATTACACATTGAAGCCTTCATACAAAAAAATAGAATAAAACGAGTCCTGATAGATGGAGGAGCAGGTCTAAACATTTGTACATTGAGCACTATTAAACAATTGGGATATTCTGACAAAGCTATAAATTCTACAAACAAAATTACCATCAAGGCATATGATGATGAAGAGCGTTCATCCAAAGGCACAGTCACCTTACCTCTCAGAGTTGGGCCAGTTACAAAGGATGTGGTTTGTCAAGTCCTTGATCCCGATCTCACATACAATATATTACTAGGATGTCCTTAGATTCATGAAATGAGCGTAGTACAATCTACATATCATCGATGTATCAAGTTTCCACACAATGGAGTTGAAGTGACCATCAAAGGCGATCCAAATCCATTCATATATTGCAACAATCTACGACCTAGATCAGAAATAACAATTCTAGTTAATAGAGAAGCTATTCCTTCATCAGCATATGTGGATCCAGAACCGTTGAAAGCTTCTACATCAAAATAAGAAGAGATCAAATAAAAAAGTTCAAGATTAAAGACCTGGTATGCGGTGAGTATATCTTTCATGTTGATCAACTCCCACTATCCCCTAAGAGATTGAGTCAATGGGAACAACCTACAAACAATTTTCAAGGCCGAAGAATTGGGTGTGAACCACCTAGTGTTGTGGTTACTAAGTTTGAATGCAAATCTCCTCTAGTGGTGCAAGCAACTCTTGATATCAATAGTCCTAAGAGTGGTTCCAGCGAAGAATCTATTGAGTGTATTGCCAACCCTCTTGAGAACTCACATAGCTTTACCATTTCATCCACTCATTCCATTTCCACTCCTCTCCTAGACTTGGATCAACAAGAATTACAAAAGCCCTTACTAATTGGGGATCAAAAATCAAGCTTTGAAAAGAAAAATCTAAAATTCAAAAATAAAGAAAAGTACTTTAGGCCAAATCAAAATCAAAAGCTATTGGACTTTGCAAAAATCAAAGTGAAGGATACAAATCCTATGAAGCAAAAAGAGAAAGCGTTGATCTCCCCTACTATCAAAATAACTGGGGGCAAAAGTTCTACAATTTCAAGTCAAAAAGCATGCTTGTTGATCCTAAGTCTCCATCATGCTATCCTACTTTCACTTCTTTTCATAATCATAAGCCTTCATCACTCATCCACTTGTTCCACACATCCTTTCCCTTCTGGTGATACATCATGGACCTTTAATGGAGCTTCCTTGAAGGACTTTGTTATCAAGGATGCCCAAACTTCTTTAGGTGACAAGCATATGGGCCTATGTAGTCCACACACTAGTAATTTTATCTCAGTCCCTTCATCAAGGAAGACAGTCACTCGAGCAACATATCATTTAGTCAAGGAAAAACACAGCTACAATCATAAATTCAAGCCTCGCACATTTAAGGTAGGTGACTTGGTTCTCAGATAACATCCTAAAAATCAACAAGACAGAGAGAAGAAGGGAAAATTCGAACCAAACTGGCTTGGTCCTTACATCATCACAGTAGCATATGGATCTAGTGCATATCAGCTCCCAACTATAGAGGGTGAACCTTTGGAGGATCCTATCAACAGCATGCACCTTCACAGGTTTTACACATAGCTCTTCAGAGTCTCCCAATTCAAAAATACAAAAAAAAAAAAAAAATTAAAAATACAAATAAAAATCGTTACTTGGTGAAAACCTAGAAAATAGGCACCTTGTGACAACAAAAAAATCAAAAAATCAAAAAATTAAAGAGAAAACATTTCGTCCAATGGTGAAAACCACTTCGGTGGCACCCTGGGCAAGTACCATGGTGAAAACTGGGTCACCAACGCCATGCGTAGAGACATTGCTCCTCCCTCCTTCAGGACTCCATTTCATCTTTCACCTTGCACACACTCACGACCTATTCATTCATAATAAACTTACCTGTTCCCATCATGGCTTGTTATTGATCTACTGAAGATTGGTTAGCCATTCATAATAATCCCTCCTTTTCAACCTTTTCATCCATAATAAATCAGATCCTATCTGTGGCTAAGGAAAATCCTACGTCAAGTGATGGGTGTGGAACTGAGAGCATTACATGTTTTGAGAAGTACAATTTCTTCCACTTTTCTTCAATCTATCTGCACACAATCCACAATAAATCAGCACTTGCATCACAATCCGCAATAAAGTTTCGTCTTCTCTGCAATAAAGTATCGGTTTCATGGATTCAGTTAGTTTCAAATGAGACACATCAACAACAATAGGCTTCAACAAATCAAATCTTTCAACAGACTTAGACAACATTATGGGTCAGTGCGATCTATCCTTTTTGTGAAAGTAAACATTGTGACCACAATCAAATAAGACTTATACAAGTGACAAGAGACACTAAAATTAAGGACTACAGTGGATGTTGGTGTCAAGTCTTGGTTTTATTTTGATTTTTATCTTTTTTGGTGACATGTCTTTTAGCTTTTCCAGGATGTCTCTGACTAGAGATTCTATCTCCAGGATGTCTTTCACTAGAAAGGCAAGGATGGGGTATCGTCATCTATTTTTATTTGCTCTCTGTGGATTGTCTCTTAGTAATGCTTTGACTTGTCCAAGGATATGAGGACACTATGAGTCTAGTGTGAACTGGGGCATTCCTTGTTTGTGACTGTCTTATCTCTATGCAAACAGGTATAATGACTTTCTAGGTCGAACATATGCCTTGATTGTTATAACCTACTTGCCATAATAAAGCTCAGTCATGATAACGCACAAGAAGCTCTTTCACTTTCATATCTTCTACCTTCCATCCCCCTTTCTTGATTGACCTCCATCATCCTTCTTGAGTCTATGTAGCCTACTATCACATGACCGAGTATAATGACACACCAAAAATATTTGCATTTCATGTAGTTTGCACCTGCATTACAACATATCTCATTTCATACATACATATAGATATCACAATTGCATCACATCCTGCACACAACACATGTTAGCACATTTTACATTCTCATCATGTAAATAGTTATTTGCCTTATCATATTCATCTGCATTTCATACGTTCACATTTGCATTGGCATAACATATAAAAACATAAAAAATCAAAAATATTGCATTTCATTATGTACATATTTACATCCATATCACAAAAATCACATAGATACATACATCATGAAACATCTCATCACATAGGTACACATGCATATAGCTACCGCAAAGATGAATCATCTCATATATATAATCATAAATGTCATGATACAATGATGTCAAAATCATATGGCTACAATCACCCGAAGGTGTCTACATCATCATACAAAATGGTACAAAATTGATAAATAGGGAGCCCTCTAAGGCTATGAGCCTCCTAGCCTCGATGGAGGTTGAGCCCTGGAAGGACCCGCCCCAAGATCATCTCTCCTAGCCCCTGTGTCCTCTGTAGCAACCCCTCGTGTCGCCCTATCTGGACAGAGGAACCCACTGATCACTCCTACCAGCACTGTCGCTAGCGCCAATCCTGTCTATGTCATCGTGTCCCATGCCACGTGTCCAGCCCTCATCTCCAATCCCGGATCCTGAAACACTCGTCTCAATGCATCCCTGTCTCCCTCTCGATCATAAGGAATTAACTCCCCATCGATCGGTATCCTCAAAATCCTATATACATCCTCTATGGTGACTGTCATCTCACCCATCGTCAAATGAAACTACAAGTCTCTGAGTGCCATCTCTCAGCTAAAGCAGTCAGCAATCCCATGTTTGCCCGAAACTCAGGCACATACAGAATATGGCGCAAGCCCATAACCTCAATCGTTGTTCTGTCCTCAAAGGTCAGCTCTAGTCGTAAACTTTGAGTCAATGGGAATCTTTCCTGTGACTCCAGCATAGGTAGATACTCCTGCAATCAAGTAAATCAACTATGTCAGTTAAAGTGGCATTCACTGTTCATCACAAAATCTTTCTTATTATCCTAGTGCTTATATCTATCATATGATATTCTATCCTAGTGACACCTCACTGTTCTTCACAAAGTGTTGCTCTTTTCAGTACTCCCTGTTTATCACAAAGTACTTTATCTTGGTACTCACTGTTCATCACAAAGTGCCTTGATCTATCCTAGTCTTCCCTAGAGGACCTGCTTGAGTGTATCCTCTTAGCAGCTTATCCAATCGACAGCATATGTTCATCACAGAACTGTCGATTTAACCTTGAAGACATAAATGCGCATTCATGACACAGATGCGCCTAGCCAACCCAGACGTGCCTACACATTTTTGACATTATCCTAAAGCGCATTTATTGCACTACCTAGCATGCATTTATGACAAAATTTATTGTGACAAAGTACAAGGAGGTTTTTGAGGTACTTACCGGCTCTCCTGCATCTGCTGGCCTCTAAAATTAGCGAACGCAATCGAATCTATGCACCAATGCCATCCCTGCTGACTTCTGCAACTCTATTCTCTCTCTGCACTCTGATCTCTTGGATGTGTGGATGACAATGAGGATGTTTTCCCCTCATTGTCCATCTTATAGACTACCCTAGCCCTAGCTCTAGCCCTCGTCTCCCGAGTCAGTCTTCTTTATCCCGTGACTCTTTCACTTTATCCAGTCAGTTCATTCTAGCCTTTCTTTCTTATCAAGAGATTGTCTATGATCTTTTCAAACATTTTCATCCAATCTCTTGAGGGGGCATATCATTCCCATCTTGGGGCAACTTTGTATCAGTTCATATTATCTTCTTTGAAACAACGCGACAAGCCGCATTGTCTCAAAGAGGGGCAAAATGTAGACACCTAAAATTGTCATGTCTAATTAAATAAATATTTTATTTATTTAATTAATTCATTTATCCTCTTCTAGCCTTATTTCTCATTTAAATAAATACATTTATTTATTTAAATTATCCTTTTCCTAAATTAAATAAATATCTTATTTATTTAATTGATCCCACTTCTTCTATTAATTAAATAAATCTTTATTTATTTAATTAATTCATTAGCCTTTTCTACCTATGACACATGTCATTCATCTCTTAATTCATACACTACCTACCCTTTCATTATTTTATTATTTTCTCTACCTACCCTCTAATCATAGCCGACCATTTATCTTTTACACCTCTCAATCTTATCCCTCCATTTCATATAGTATCTTCTATATAAGGAGATGCTTCCTTTATTATCAAACCCTATCTCACTATGAATTCAGCCCCAACTATGCTTTCGAACTTGCATATGCAATCAAGCCTACTTGCAACCACATTTCCATTCTTTGTTGAGATCTTGTGCACATAAAATCTAAGAGAAAATATATCAAGAAAGATCAATGGAGATAGGAAGAATGGAGATTCAAACCCTATTGGACATGTGATGGTATAATCTTTTTTATTTCATTTGATTTGCATTGTCTTAGGTAATCTTCATATGTTATGGTGGATCTTTGTTGTTGTTAGGCTAGGGTTTTGTGGTTGAATTCATTTAGTCTTTCAATATTGTTGTATCCATTTTCACTATATACAGTATTAACTTGGAAAGATATTGTGGATAGCCCTTGGGGGAGCATCCTTGGGTGTATTATTTGATGAGTATGATATGGGAGGTTCTTGCAAATCTTCACAAGGTGTAAGAATGGAGGCCACAAGAGATTCAATTTCCTTATGTGGGGATGAGTCATTGCACGACATGGGTATATGATTTTGATCTTTCTCAGAAGAATCACTTAGGATTTTCTTTAGGAGATGTCAAAAAGAGACATCTTTCTTTAGAAAATCATTTGAATCCAAGTTGCGAGATTTTGACACAATTGGGTTTATATTTTGGACTTGTTTGAAAGGAATTTGGTTTTTGTTTTATGCTATAATTTGATTTTAGTTTGGGTTTTGGTTGAATGAGATATGATTTGGGACTTGGTTAAATTATTCTAAAATGTTTGAAATTTAACCTTGTGTGAGTTGCAACTTTTGTTTTCAAATTTCTGGTTGTATTTGTTGATTAGTTTTTTTGTTGATACTCAGTAGTTGGTTGAAGCAATTATTAATATTATATAGTTCGTTGAGCATATTGTTTAAATTACATCATTGGTTGTGTTGGTTCGATATGTTAGAACATTGGTTGGATATGTTGGACCATCATTTGGATATGTTGAACCATTGGTTGTGTATGTTTAACCATTGGTTGTGTTAGATTGACATGTGGGTGTGTCAGATTGATTGAGTTTTGATTTGGGGTTTGATTAAATGGAGTGTGATCAAATGAAGTTTGACTTAGGATTTGGCCGAACAAGATTTGATTTAGGACCTTGTTGAATCCCCTTGCCCAAAATACTTGTTGAATCCCCTTGCCCAAAATACCACATTCAATTGGATATATATAAGCTTGGTAGCACTGGATCCCCTCATGGCACTCACTTCTCGGGCATACCAAGCTTCTAAATTCTAAAGACCAGAAGATCTTGAGAAATTTTCTATCTCAATTTGAAGGGCACATGAGGGGTTTCTTTGGCATGCACATATCACAATGCCTAAGTCAATAAGTAGAAGGTAAAGATGCTAAAAAAAATTGGCTCTTAGTGGGGGCACTTCAATGGAACTTGGTGTCTATCATGTATCAGTGACTCACTTAAGAGTGTATCCCAATCCCCATAATAGCATTTTTACACATCTCCCACAAGTTTGGATACAGAGGGAACCTATCAAATAGACCAAGTTCACCAAGTAGTCACAGATTTCCCCTTACTTATTAATTTATGTAGAAGGTTGAAGAAGTACCTCTTGGGTCGTTCCCTCTCACTGACCAAAATGGAGCTCGGGAGGGAGGCCCTCTACCAAAAAATATAAAACATGAGTGTCACTAACACTTTTCTCTTGCACCTATGACCATGAGAGACAAGGGAGAGGATAGCGTGTGTTAGCAGTGGGTCCGCTCACACACACAAGTGTGCCCAATCACAGAAAATAGATGTTCATTTTAAGCCCAAATCCAAATGTGATTTAACAACTAAAAATGTAGACACTTTTTTTTATGTTTCAATCTTTGACATTGTCCTGCATCAGATACATTAGTAGTTTTCACTTTAAACTTTGACTTGTATTTACCATAGACCTACCAATAATGTCAGAAAATCAAGAACTATAAATCACCAAAATAATATAGTAATCTTAAGACAAGATAGATGTGTTATTTTTAGATTCAAACATGTCAAAGGTTACAACAAATGTGTCTCAAATAACTATTATTAAATTAATCCATTAAAATTGTGATTATTTGACCTCTTAGATTAATGTATGTGAAACATGTCCAATTTACCACCCTAGATCAATCTAGATGAAATTTACATGAATGCAAAATTAAATTACCATATGTCCATTTGAAGTCAAGTTAACTATAATTTTTACATATGTCCATTTGATATTACATAATTGTTGTATATGTAACGAAAATCAATTTATTTTTTATTGTTGGAAAGAGGACCTCAATAGCTAGTACGTAAATATGTTTTGGGAAAAGTGGGAACCATGAGAGGGAACATCAGTCTACTGGGACTAATAGGTATGCACAAAGAAAGGATATCATTTGGATTAAAGAGAATCCTTCTACTACAATTCACAATCCAGATAGAACATAATGCATTGGAAATGCCCAAAACATTAGATGCAAAGACAAATATGATATTAGACATGGGAAGGGACAGAAAATTCGAGTGTATGAGTACAACTAGTGCTTTGTGTCATTTTGTATGTAGATTCTAAATTAAAAAATTGATAATTTCTTAATCAATTTTCTTCCATTTTTCTATCTCCCTCAAAAACTAGTTTTTTTCAAAATATAACATTTTAAAAGAGTGATATTCACTCTGTATAACATAAAGTTTTTTCTAGAATATATGAATGTGATTCTTTTGAATTTGGTTTTGTAACATCCATATCTAGTGTTTGCAATTGGTTTTGTAACATTATCTTCAATATTTCATATTTTATTTTAAGATTTGAAGTCGAGTTAACTATAATTTTGACATATGTCCATTTGATATTACATAATTGTTGTATATGTAATGAAAATCAATTTATTTTTTGTTGTTGGAAAGAGGACTTCAATAGCTAGTTTGTAAATATGTTTTAGAAAAAGTGGGAACCATGAGAGGGAACATCAATCTACTGGGACTAATAGGTATGCACAAAGAAAGGATATCATTTGGATTAAAGAGGATCCTTCTACCACAATTCACAATCGAGATAGAACATAATGCATTGGAAATTCCCAAAACATTAGATGCCAAGACAATTATGATATTAGACATGGCAAGGGATAGAAAATTGGGGTGTATGAGTACAACTCTGTCATGTGAGCATAATAAATACTAAGGGAGTATTTAAGAAAAAATGTATAGTCATATGGACCACCAAGAATATAATAAGGACCACTAAATCCTCCATGGAAACACAAGCCTAAGAACTATGCACTAAGCCTAAGAATGAGAAGGTAAATCTAGTGTTGCCTATTAGGTTGACAAACTACTTAGGGCACATAGACCAGTGTATACAAACAGACTTCCAAACCTATTTGAAGTTAAAATAATTTGATTAATACCAATACAAGCACACAAATCTCATATATATATATATATATATATATATATATATATATATATATATATATATATATAGATATATATATATATATATATATATATATATATATATATATATATAGATATATATATATATATATATATAATAAAAAATGTGTTAATGTTATTCTTAGTCACAAGTTACTTAGAGCATAAAGATAAATTAAATGATATAAATTTTGTTAAAAAGAGCACAACCAACTTATCGTTAACCCCTTTCTCTCCTAGGTCTAACAATATAATTTAACAAATAATAAAAAGAAAAGCTTGAAGATGAGTATATAGGTCTAGTTCACTTGTTTCAACAGCGTTGCATGTGCTATATATAATTTGAGTGGTGAATATGTCCCCAAGAAGAGAACAGAATGATGAGTCTCTTCTACTTTGTACATCAAACTATAAAAGAATTTTTTTAGTTTTAAACACATTTTTTTTTTTGTCACAGAATTAAATGATACATCCTTGTTTAATTCCATTCATAACAAGATACATCGTATATCTATTTGATTTACTATTTTTTAATTATATATATATATAATTCTACTTTTTGAAAACCCCTTATTTATTATTAGTTAATAATTTCATTTCTAAATTGATAAAAAATGGTCTATTGTTTATTTTTTATAAAATTTTGCTTAGAGTTTTTGTGAAATGGTAATGCCGTTCTAGGAAAACCCGTACAAATCTATAAGAATAGATAATATCCTCACTATTAAAAGCGTAAAGGCATTTGCACTAAATATTTTGGCTGACAAAAAAGTAAGAGAAAAATGGAGAAAAAAACACCAATGGAAATTATTCCCGCTCTTCCAAATGAAATTAGCAAAGAGTGCTTGTTGAGGGTGCCATGGACTTCCCACTACAAGCTAAACTCTGTTTGTAAAACTTGGAAAAATATTGTAACAAGCCCACGGTTCTATAAGAATAGAAAGAAAATTGGTACAAGTCAGTAATTGATTATACTATTAGTGCGTGCTCTAGATGGTTTCACAATAATTATCTACTTCCTTCTCAAAAAATCATTTCATACCCTGCCCCCCATTCCTCTTGAGTTTCCACATATATGTTTTGATCACTGCGTTTCTGTCAATCACAAACTGATCGTAATGGGCTTTCTTTGCAAAGAAGAGCTAGGTTATGATAAAATCATTTTCATCCATGATTTTTGTTCAGGTATTCTCTTACTTTTCTCACTCAATAAGATATTATTTCTTCTGCAAGATTAGAAATAGTGTAAATTATAAAATAAAAGATTTAAAATCAATTTTTGAATTGATATGATACTTAAATTTTCTTTTTTTATTTTATTTTATGTTTTTTTTCAGTTGAAAAGGTTTTAATTTTAAATTAGTTTTGGGAGGATTCTGTCATATAAAACCACCCTCTATCTTCAACTTAAACTACACATTCTAAAATTTGATCTATTTAGATGAATTTTAATTAAAAACCTAGTATGATTTGAAAGATCATCGTTCACATTTGTTTGAGGGAGATGGAAGCGAGGTGCTGACCTTCCTGACAACAGATATCTTTTTGGGTGTTCGATGGACTCTACTAAAAGACTGATTTACATTGCTGGAGGGTCTGACAACAATGATCAAATTCTGTTGACAGCAGCAGTTTATAGTATAGAGAAAGACAAATGGGAATATCTTCCTCCCATGATTTGGGGTGACTATGCCTGCCACTGTGTGTTTGATGATAACAAGTTATATGTGATGAATCGACATATTATTGGGGGATTTGTGCAATGTTATGATCCAAACTCCAGACTATGGAGAGGCATGACAGGTTTCCATGGCTTTACCTATCCCAATCTCAGAGTTGGCTCTACTTGTCACACTTTAACTGCATTTGGACGGTTATTCTATTCTTGCAAAGGGAAAGTTATAGAGTTTGATAAGGTGGAAAATCGGTTCCATTTAGTAGGAACACAATGTCCTCAGTTCTTCATTGTTAATGGTATGACAATGTGGTATGGCCAGATAGTTATATGTGGAAGAATCACGGGAGGTGGCACGGCCTTTTATCTGTTTGAGCCTTGCGGAGTTGGAGAGAATGGACAGGCGGCGAAAGAAGAAAAGTGGACTCTCCTCAGTGCTTACACTTTCGTAGAACTTGGAGATGTCATCGATTGTTGTGGAACTTTGACATTGTGATACGTTCATTGGAGCTATAAATGCGTTAATGTACTTATTAGCATTCAAACTATTTAATCCAAATCAAGGTCATCTATCAACAGGGGCTAAATATCAGTAAAATGTAGTCTTTATTGTATACTATATAGATAGCACTTTAAATCGCCTTAATATTATCTTGCTATTAGTCTTATATGGATGAAAACAACCAATGGTTCACAGGTCACTTATTTTCATGCCATTGCCATTAGCTTATTATGCATGCAGGAACATAAAGACCTTGTAAACTCTCATCTATTAGCACAAATAACATTCTAATATACAGTATTTGTTTCTGATTTTCTTCATTTATTGTTAGTTCCCATGCGTGGGAGGATTTTGACTAGTAGATGTTTACAAGCACAATCTCCATTGGCATTATAAATTCTTACATTTATCACGGCTCTTAAATACGATAACCAAAAATTCAACATTTATCATATCTCTGTCAAGTCTTGTGATTGTGTATATATGTATTTGATATATTCAACATTTATCATATCTCTCTCAACCCTCTCTTTTGCATTCATTTGACAATGAGAAGCTA
Source organism: Cryptomeria japonica (assembly GCF_030272615.1). Lineage (NCBI taxonomy): Eukaryota > Viridiplantae > Streptophyta > Pinopsida > Cupressales > Cupressaceae > Cryptomeria > Cryptomeria japonica. Next base: position 223,895,007 of record NC_081407.1, on the reverse strand, counting down.
AGCGAATAGCGAGTAAGAAAAAATGTCAACATAAGTGTAACTAATAGAAAATCACACGCTGAGAATATTTCCGCCGAAATAACGTTCTCATATCACGCCCAATCTATGCTATACAGAAGAAAACCATTTTTTAAGCCCAAGGTCTGTCACTATATATCTTGCAAATCAGAAAAGAGGATCATGCAAAGAAATCTAGCACTGGAAACTATTACTGCAAAATAGATAACTGCTCTTAAGTCTCTTTTCACACCCCCAGCCCAAGGTCTGTCACTATTTCAGCTTTTCCCCACTCACCAATGCCACAAAATAGATAACTGCTCTTAAGTCTCTTTTCACACCCCCAGCCCGTCTTGTGAATCGTCCCCCGGGATAGCGTTTGCTGTCTTGCTTACCAAACCCCAATCGTTCTTCACGCTATCCCCCTTTCCTCTTGCTCTAGTCTCCCCTATACCATTTTTACCTCCTTCCAGTTATTTAGTTTTATTTTTTATATTCTGTTTTATTTATTTTTATTATTTTTCATAAAAAAATGTTAATGTATTATTATTTTTTAATTTTAATGTTTTAAAGTTTCAAAATCGTCTTTTATTTTATTTTATTTCATGTTTAAAATTGTTTTTAAATTTATATTTCTAAATGTTGTGTTTAATTATAGGATTCTTTTGTTAAAGTTAGATGTTTAATTTATGTTTAAATTGAACTTTAAAATGATAATGAATATGAATATGTTTTTTTGTGTGTGAAAAATAGGGTTCTTAAATTTGATAATACTCTAACTATCACTATTAATCCTCACTACTTCCTAACTTATCCCAATCATGAAAGAGGATATCAATATCCTCAAAATAATATTTAACATGTGTAATTCTAAACTCCTCAAACAAGGATAATATATTCAAAAGATATGAATCCCAAGTGGTCATGTTTAGAAGGTGATTAATGCCATGTAGATGAAATCAATTGGGTTTATGGAATTGGTGATAATAATCTAAAATAATAAAAAACATTTAAGATGGATATTAAGTCTTGATAGGATGATTACTTTAAGAATGAGACAAGCCTCTAAATTATCAAAACATGCAAGACCTATGATATAATAAATTTCCTCTTAAGTATCACCATCAAAGGGTATGTGATCTTCATCTACAAAGGGAATGAAACAATCTACAATAGGATCCTCTAGGAATGGAGACATATGAGGGTCTTCATGCATCTCCTAAAGTCTAATCCAAAGTGTGTGGGGGAAATCAATATCCAATGCAATACACATAGAATTATGATCTTGATACTAGATCAAATCACTCCTACATGGTCAATGATGTTACACCAAGATTATATAATTTCTAGTGTTTCTAGTTTAGGTATGACTCTATACATAAAAGGAAAATGATTACACCACCTAAAAATTATCAAGATACCATTTTACAAAAGAATCATAGTTATCCCTTTCTAATTTTACCACAAAAGGATGAATAGAGAAACCTATGATACCTCCTTAAATAAAAACTTAAAAGATACATAAAAATCAATTGATATAAAACATATCAAACAAATTCATCTCATGTAAGATGGTCATTTCCAAGTGCCAAGATGTCCAAGTAAATGACTAGAATGTGAAATCACAAAAAATAAAATATAAAAGACGAGGGAATATTCTAGAAAATAATTGTGTGATCTATGAAGATTTATGAACCACCTTTTCAATGCCACAAGAGGAATGAAAAAATATGCTCTCTATCAAAAGTTACAAGGCTTTAAATTTACATAGCTTGATTTAAGTTAAGAGGACAATAAATCACACTAGTGGCAGATTTAATAAAAATAAGAATCAAATATAGATCAATATTGGAATCACATTTTTTGGGTTGCGACTTTGAACACGAAATACCAATATAAAATTGAATATAAAAAAAATACAGTTTTTTTTTTGTTTTAACTCCTCCAAGAGTAGAGAGATTACTATTTATTCAAGTTTGAACTTAGTGTAGTACTGCTATTTGCGATCACTTAATCATCCAATGATTCTAGCAAAGAACACATAAAAGTAGTACATGTATTGACAAGTTTATAGATATAACTTATGACTTTAATGAATTTAGTTAATTTAACCAAAAGAGAGTAGTTGAATCTAATCCTATCAAGTTGAAAATATAAAATGGTAGCCTAATTGACGATAATGGTTAAATATTGCAACGGTACTAAATTTTAATTCCATGGAAGTTACCTTCTTTATCTAAATCAATGGAGTCATTTATTCATTATCTATTCTCTCTCTCTCTCTCTCATGATTATTTTTATGATTTTGATGGAACTTATACCAACTCATCTTTAGATGTTAAAAAGTATTGTTTGAGTTGCATAGGCATTATGATGTTTTTCTTTGTAGAATATTTTTATACTTTGATTTAAGTGGATAATATTTCTGAAATGATGCTCACTATTACCCACCTATTAATAATATTATAGATCTATGTGAGTTTACTTTTTTTATATTTAAGCTGTTAAATTGTATTTAATTATAAGTTTTTTTGGAAGGTGAAATGTAAATTAAATAGTTCGTAATTGTAAATTTTCATGTTTGTAATTGTAATTGTAAATTTTCATCTTTGTAAATTTTTATGTTTGTAATTGTAATTGTAAATTTTCGTGTTTGTAATTGTAATTGTAAATTTTCATGTTTGTATATATATGCAGATTATTTTCACATAATGGATGAGTTTGAGATAGATGAGCTATTAGGTCTAGCACCACCTCCACCTCCACCTCCACCTCCATCTCCACCCGATCAGTTGAGACAGACAATTAGGATGAATATTGATTCTTTGATTAGAGATATTCATACTATTAGGTGTTAGCCTCATCCACCTCTGTAGTTGTTACGCCTTGTAGATAGTATGCAAGGCATTGTACAGTCTGTGTAGGCTTTAGATAGTGAGCTAGATAGGTATCGTAGTTGGCGTGAGGGATTGTGTGCATTTTACGCTAATGGCCTCACATACAAACAAGTTAATGAATTAAAAATAACAAAAATGGATTTGAAATAATATTTTGTGAACCCTAAGACGGGTGAAGAGATAGATCCGAAGAAGCCATGGACCTCTATTCGATGGTGTAGGCACCCGGGCATTGCTAGACACTTTTGGGACCACATTCCAATCATGAGGTCCCGATGTATTTTTTGAAGAAATTATGGGCCGAATTTAAATTGGGCAAAGAGCCCAATTACTTTGATATTAGATCATTTCAGGGGGCTGGGAGAGGCATGCCCCAGGATAGGCCAGGAGAAAAATTGAGTGACAGGGTTAGAAACCGTGTGCACGATGATCCATTTGTTCCTCTTCCATCACCAGTTGTTCCTGCACTTGCCCATCATCGAGCAGTGGATTCTGCTCTAGGTTCCTTGAGTTCCTTGTCAGGAAATTTGGTACAGCAGTTGCGCAAGGTGAGGGTTGCCCCCAGCTTAGCACATGTTTGCACGAGCTATAGGGATGTATGTATGGGTCCACATAGTGAGGTTGCCCCTGGAGGAGATGGTGATTTTGATGATGCTGATGTTGCCCATGGTGGTTATGAAGATGTCGAGGAGGCTGCACATGCTGATACCATCTCTTCATATGTTGATATCCTATGGGCAGACGATGATCAACCTATAGAGGTACAAAATTTTTTATATAATTTACAGTGCAATATTAAATTCCTTATATATACACATATGAACCATAACACGAGTCATTTTTTTTTAAAAAGAGGATGGATCATACTACGTCATTGAGGAACCAACATCATGTTACCTCAATACCTAGAGATGTTAGTGCCCCATTTACGATATGCACTTTCATCTAGATACATTGTATTGATATGTACATTTAAAATAAACAATAAATTTTTTAATGTAATGATGTGTATGATTTTTTTTTTCAATTTTGTAGGGTGCTTCATGTAGCACTGAGGTGGGTAATTCTTCATGTGACCCGTGGACCACTGAGGCTCAACCTCATATACCACTAGTATGTTTTTCATCCATTAATTTGAAGTGTTTATCTGCTTACTAATTTATTTACAACTTTGATTCATGTTCATGATTTTTTGCAAATGTAGGCTTCTGGATTGTTTCATGGTGCATCACATGTACACCTTTGACCATCAGTTAGTTTTCCTGCATCACATGTATGCTTTTCTGTGATAATATTGTAGTCTATATATATACTTTATAATTTATGTATATATACAAGTTCGATTCATGCTTTATATATGTTGTTCAGGTCGATACCACTACCAGTATTGGTATGGCTATGGGATAGAGCCAGATGCAACCATCGACATAGTCATTTGATGTGATGATTAGAAAAATAATTTTTAATTTTTTTATACTGTGTACCTGGATTTTATATGGATTATCAAAATTGATGTACAATGTTTTTTTTGCAAGACTTGACTACAACCACTTTTTTTGTTCTTGATAGTGGACCTCCACGTACCAGTGAGGGCGTTGTAGAGCACGATCGTATAATAATTTATTTTAAATTTTTAGTATTTAATTACTTTATAAGTTAATTATGCAAGTAACTTCTTCTCATGTTAAATCTTCTTCTCATGTAAAATCTTTTAATAATGTACAGGAGGGTGCAAAAACTGATACTGCACAGGAGGGTGGAGTCACTAATACTGCACAGAAGGGTAGAGACACTGATACTGCACAGACACAGGATGGTGCATCTCAAGACCACATGTAGAAAGATGATTCATCTCAGCCACCTTCATGTGGAGTGAAGAGGACTACAGATGAGATGCACACGAGTTCTTAGATTATATATTTTAGATCATGTCATGTTATCATATTATGGACTTTTTATGATGACACTTGTTATGTTATCCTGGGACTTGTTATTATGTGATTATATATAGGACTTGTTGTTATGTGATTATATATAGGACTTTTTATTATGTCATTTCCTTGCTATTATGATACTAGGTCGTGTTATGTGATTTGGCACACTCTAGTGATTATATATGTGATGTTGTTTTGTTATTATGGTATTTGGACTTCTTTTAATGTCATTTCCTTATTATTATTTTTTCAAGACTTGTTATTATGTCATCAGGAATTTTTATGTGATTGTATATAGGACTTTTTATTTATGACTTGTTATGTGATCTATTTATGACTTTATATTTTAACATTGTGATTGATCATCTTATAGTGCAATAGTTTATAATTCAATAAAATAATTATCCCAATTTAAAATAATATCCTATTCTTAAAATAATAATAAAATCAAGAACTTACAATTAATCTATGAAGAGATTATGATAAAATAAATATATCATAAAAAAATAGAATTCAATTGTAACATGATCACAATGTGCACAAAATAACATTAAGAAGAAGATAACTAATACAATGTTGTTTATGAAACCAAAATTGTATCAAATGTAGACAAATACAATGTTAAACGGACAAAGAAAAACAATTATCATGATTAAATATAAAAGAGTTCACACAAGTAACACAAACTTACATGCATATAAATTTGATATGAAAATTATAAAAGGATTATTATTTATAAATTAATCTCATAGAGGAATCCAATAGATTGATGGAACTAAGGCTAACCAAATTATTAGGAAGGTTTGAAGAACATTACTCAATGATTTGAAAGGAAGTAGACATATATTATTTCTTGTCAATTTCTTTTTGATATGCATAATTCTTTTGACATTTTGAAGAGTTGGAATAAGTAAAGGATGCCCTGCTATATGGAATAATTACATTGAAAGATGGTAGGTGAACATTGTGACCTCCTTTTCCATAATATAATTTATTTATATAACTATAACAAAGCCATTTGGCAAGGAGTGTGTAACAACCTCGAATGCAAAATGTGTAATAGAGTAAGAGCTACATACATAGTATCGACTTTCCTCTTAAGTTGACCACACTACTTTACTAGTGTATTGGAGGTTTATAAGTGCGGATAGTAGTGTTATAAAAAGAATGGCTAGAATGGTACTAAAATAAAAAATCAAACTATAAATATAGATTTGTCATACAATGATAAATATAAAGTTGTCATATTTAAGACATAATTCTATCTTTGAACTTACAATTAATCTATGAAGAGATTATGATAAAATAAATATACCATAAAAAATTAGAATTCAATTATAACACAATTATAATGTACACAAAATAACATTAAGAAGAAAAGTAATATAATGTTGTTTATGAAACCAAAATTGTATCAAATGTAGACAAATACAATGTTAAAAGGACAAAGAAAAACAATGATCATGATTAAATATAAAAGAGTTCATACAAGTAACACAAACTTACATGCATACAAATCTGATTCAACCTAATATACCATTTGCATCCTCTCTCTTCTGCAATGCGTCTATGATTTCCTCATGCTCTTCTACTGATAGTGTCCACAATACCTTATTAGCAGGTATACCTTTGTATCTTTCTAATTTGATGTTTGTTGCCACCACCAAATGAGAATAGTGTATAATCTTCTCTTCTGATTGGTAGTCTTCATAAGTTGGTAAGCCATTCCTTCTTGTTAACTATTTGCGTAGCCATGTACCAACGACCATAACAGACCCAACTAGATACTGAAAACCATCGTCATCTACTTGAACACATATCAACTTTTTCTTAGGTTCTACACATCTAGCTAAACAATAATCAACCTGCTCATCATTATCCTCGGGTGCAACAACAACATACACATGTCCTAGAAAAAAAATTTAAGTACATGTAGAAATAAAACTTGTTAGAATTTATAATTCAAATATGTAATCATAAATTATATGACAATACATAAAAATATATAATTTAAAGTTATAAACAAGAAATTGAATTAAATTACCAGGTTGTATGAAGTCTGAAACATGATCATAATCTTCTGATGCAAATATATGATCGAGGTCTTCATTTCTTCTAACATCTTCATATTATGTCTCAGTAGGTGTTAAGGATTTGTGTTGCCGTTCTTCGACCCATTCCTTATTCTCACATTCTTGTCATTCACCTACAACACAAAATTGACAAAAACATGCAATCTCTCTAGTCCATATAGTCCAAGTGTTAGAATTGGAACTCTTAAATGAATGCTATCTAGCTGACCCATTGATTGTATCACAATCATAACCTCAAAGGATATTCTCCTCTTTAACTAGCCAGAAGAAACTTCTAATTTTAGAGTTCTGACTTGATCCTGTGGATAAATTTGCACTACACCAATCCACAATTGCACTTGCATTTTTAAATTTAGCCTTTTCCTCGAATTTGAGTTTCTCTCTACAAAGGGCTCTCTTAACACATGCACTGGCACCGTCATGTTCTCCTTTCTCGTGTCCAGCCTCAAAAAAACTCCACATGTGTTCTATATTAGTTTTCTTATGAATCCTACTCAACCAATAAAACATTCTAGCATTCTTGAATTGCCCTATGCAATTATCAGACCATATTAGATGTTGTGTCATCTGAATTTCTCTCTCCCTCAAATTCTGAAAAAAGGTCTTGAAGAAAAACTGGAGAAACTCAAATGAGTGTAATTTAGTATCACTCATATAGAAATGGTACTCTCTTAAAACTTTATGATCCTCTTCTATACTATCTGGTGCATGCCTATAGAAAATATGGACAAAAATCGATACTTGCACTGAATTGTAGTATTGTGATTGGACCTCATCTTGTGGTGCAAGCGTGTAGTTCTCTACAAAGTCAACAACTGAAAGTATACTACCAACAAGAAATGTATCCTTACATATTCGAAACTGACCATCGAGCCATCTAGCATTTTGAGTGTGTTTAACATATTTAGGTATGATGTTACTCTTGAATTCATTCATAAATGCATGAACACTAACTTTTTCAGTGATTAGATCGCATCATTTTCCAACCTTTCCATCCTTCAGTAGATAATCAATAGTTTTAAATCTTTTAACATCAACTAATTGTTGTCCAAAATCATTTGAAAGATTTTCATGCAAACATTCATCCAACAATGCAAGATTGCCACATATATCACATACACCAGAAACACATGCATTGAAAAGAAAATTTTGTTCATTTAGTGGGTTGCAAAACAAAATTGAAATAAACTCCTTTATAGCTTCAGGTGGTATATTTATACCACACTCTTGGAAGATTCCATTACTATACATGGTAACATGTATATATTGAAATACATCATAATGGTAGTGAAATTGAACATGATTTTTGCAACAACATGTGACTCTTTCCTTGTTAATTCTAACATACCAAGGTTTACACTTTTCAAAATACCTTTGACAAATGCTCATAGTCAACACCTTATCATCCAGAAAACATGTTATACAATTCAGTTTGAGGCATGTCCAATAGGTGTTTTGGATGTGGATCACGAATTTTTGACCCAACTCTTAATTTAAGAACATCTCTAACATCAGGTGATACTCTCGTATTATCGTGCCAGAATTTTTCGATCAAATTTCTTACTTCACCAGCAAGTTTCATATTAGACCTTGGTAGTCTACCACTAAAAGCCCATAATTTGTTTGCCGGATCACTTTCAAAATTAACTCTTCTTTTTATAGCTCTTGACAAAGTTTTGCGATGAATATTAAGATATCCACTTATGTTACTCATCATTCTTTTATTAGAAGTTGTTTGGCTTACTAAAGATGTTGTTATTGCCCGTCGTGCCGCATTTTTATCTTTAGAATGACTTTTCTTTCCAATTGTATCAAAGGCGCTACCAACAGTCGATACAACTTGTTTTAAAGACTCGTCCTTCTTCTTGGGTTAGACATAAAAGCATGACTTCTTCATCACTTTTTGCATTTTAGTCATTTTAATTAGTTGTACCATTAATTGACATTGAAACCCAAATTTCTTATTATAAAAAAATGTCTAAACAATATATTTGCATGTGTACTAATCTGTCTCCATGAAACCAAGCCAGGAAGGTTGTCTAGTACATCACTTTTAATTTCAAAATTTTCATTCATTTGATTATCATTCAAACATGTTTCATTTTCAATTGGTGTTTCCATGTCTACATACACATTATTGGTTTTAGTTGCAGGTGGATTTTCAATTTCATTTGGAGTTTCAAATTCGGTTTCAATTTCAGTTTCAAGTTGAGATCTAGTTTCATTTGGGGTTTCAATTTGGATTTCAATTTCAGTTTCAACTTGAGTTCTAATTTCATTTGGGGTTTGATTTTCAATTAGAATTTCATTTAATAAGTAACCTGCTTCTACTAAATCAATAATTTCTTCATGAGAAAAAACATAGGGCTGTGAAGACATACATGTATCCAATAATGGATTAGAAGATGCACCTAAAATTAAATGGTTCTATTGTGTTTCCTTCATCGATATTTATGGTCTCATTGATGTTCTCCTCTTCGAAAACGATTGTGGAACTTGAAGCTCCTTGTCTCATTTTTTATCTTCTCTCTCATTGATGCATTGCGTCCTTCTCCTCAATTGTCAGAACCTTCCTTTGCCTCTTCATGTGTTGATTTGATCCCATGGCTACACCAAAATTTGAATTCGAATCGATCTCCTTACCAGATCGACAATAAGACAAACAAAGAGAGTGATTAATCAAAACATTCTCTTTGCAGATTGTACATGTCAGGCAATGATTGAAAAATCATTCAATCATTGGGATTTGTGCTTGTGGGCCAGATTTAGGCCCAATGGATCTTTTCATAAATGGGTGCCCATTATTTAATAAAATGGGTGCCCGTTTTTTAAAACGGGTGCCTGTTTCGCTTTCAACAGTACAAAGTGAAACGGGCGCCCATTTTTTGAATTTAAAAAACGGGCACCCATTTGTTAAAATTAGGGGTGGGAAACAACCCTTAGCTTTGTTTTTTTCGTCGGGATAGGCTTGGTCCCACCAAGCCTATGCTTGGACCTCCAAAAAAATGACTAAGGTAAAACGACATTAGATTTCTACCTTGGCCTAATTTTTTGACAGCCTTTCTGATTGAGTTTTTTGATGAAACGAAAACCCATTAGAATTTTCAGCGTCCTGATTTTAGAAATGTAAATTTCATAGTGATAAGATTAATTTTACTATTTTTGTATTATTTATTAATCAAAAGTGGAACCTAAACCTAAAATACCAAGGTTCACTAAAGCTTTAATAACTTTGTTTGTTTTTAGGATTTTAGAAAAATAAATTATATGACATCAATATAAATACAATTCTTTTGAATATTAAAAAAATTTTGAAAAATATGAAATTTTCATCAAATTATGGTGGTCGTAGACCCGATGTTTTGAAAATATACTTTATTTTTAGTTAAAAATTAATAAAAAAATATATATTCAATAAAAAAATAAGAAAAAATATTCTCATAAATATTTGGTGTCTAAGGTATCATTTCCCAAAAATATTTGCAAAAATTCATTTATTTGCATCAAGAAAGGTTGGTCGTACACGTGTAGTATGGTCCTGAAAGAGGCATTTTGAAAAACTGGTTTTTAAACATGCCTACCAAAAAGAGATTTCTAGCATGTGGGTATTAAAATAAATTACATATTTGAAAATTAGACTCTGAACACTCCATTTTCTATTCATGAAGTTTTTTGAGATTCAATCTCTAAGTGCATCAAATTTTGACATCAATTGACAGAAAATTTGAAAAACAGAGAAAACACTTCCACTTTTTGCCCAAAAGTGGGACTCAACTTCTTGCAGCCACCCTATTTAATTTTGTTTTCTTCATTGGGTTTCATCCATCTTTAGTCATGCACCTTTTGTTCCTTTATGTTTCACTTTGTTTGCCCCAATGAACCCGTTGATTGAACTTGCATATTGGTTCAAGGTTCAAAGTTCAAGTGGTGCCTTTGTGTGGCTCACAACTTTGTTATGTTGTTAAGCGAGCGAGTGTGATTGTGTTAAGTCAGTCTTGAACTTGAACTTTTAAACCATTCCTATAGTAGTTCAAGGTTCTAGGTTCAAAGTCTTCTTTTTTGTTTGTTTAAATTTTTTGCTCGTTCTCAGTGTTGTGTTGAGCTGCAAGTTGGGAGTTCAGTTGTTTTCTCAGGATTGAACTTGAACCATTGAACTTCTTGTTAAATGGTTCAAAGTTCAAAATTTCATTCCAAGTTGGCCCCGAGGACATTAGTAACACAAAAGGTGGCGCGAAAAAAGGAATATTTTGGGCATATTATATTTTAAAATTATAATTATGAAAAGAAATCATGGAAACTCAAGCCATTTGTGCGGAGTTGATATGTAATTAAGAAAGTTGTCAGGATCCCATCAAATCATGGGTTATCTCACACGTTTGGATGAATTATCATGAGTCGTGCATAGGTATTACTCAGTTTTTTCTGCCTCTTAACATGTGAATTCTCAAATTGTGAAAGTGGTAGTTGTTGTTGAACATTAGAGAAGTGGAGGATGCCAAAGGTAATTTCAACTTCATACTTCCAAGGGTTTTGTAGATTTGATGGTTGTAATAGGAAAAGATTACTTTAGTGGCAAATATTCGCCAATGGCGAATTTTTCACGTCGGCGACTTGGGAAATGGCGAATATTTTGTACCGACTGGGGGTGGCTATGTCGCCGAAACATTATCATTTTTTGTCAAATTCATGGCTCAATCACCATATGTTTTATATAATTCAATGTTTCTATGTGAGGATTTTGCGAATACAATATACGATGGACACATGATAAATTTACTTTTTTCGCCTACCCTCTCTGAGGTTGCCTTAATAGACGACCATAGTTCGCCTATAGGCATGTGAAGATTTTTTAGCTAGGAGGACCCAATTCGTCCGGAATTTTGCCAATGCGTGTCTCCATTCAGCCAAACTTTCACCAACTATATTGTATTTACCAATTATTTGGACGACCCCTAATCACCTCGAAAATTACATATGTCATGTTATAGTTACATGGGATTCACCAAATATTTGTATACCATATAAATTCCCGTGGAATTCACCATATAAGGATTGGTATAAATACATGCAAAGATCAGATCTATCTCTATACAATCTAGGGAATTCTAGGCTCTGAATTCTAATCAATAGCAAAGTTTTAGACTAAGGAAAAGCATTGTTGTTGACTACATTGGCAACTCCTAGTGACCTAAAGGTGAGCGGTCATATTTTTGAAGTGTTATAATGTTATTCTGAATTTATCTATATTTGTTTGCACTATTGAGTTCATTTTTCTTAAGTGGTGGCCCTTCAGTGCCAAGTGGTCAGCCGGGACATTCAGACCTCAGACATCTAGATTGTAGGTCTTAGGGCCAATGAAACATATATTATACTTTATAGTATATTATTATTTCTTCAATAAATTGATATTTGTTTGGCAGCCTTTATTTGTTGGAGATGTCGAACAGCAAGAAGGGTAGGAAACCTGAATGTAGGGAAGGCCATTAGAGGCCAACAAAAAGAAGAACGTTGTCTTCATACTTTGGCTTTGGAAAAGATCGTGGTGAAAATAAGGAAGGTACATCATCACAAGTACAAGTACAAATTTCATAACGTAAACATCATGTTGAAGACGGCGGGAAACCTAATATCTCAGATCAGGATGATCTTGAAGAAAATTATCTCGTAGATGCCCAAGTTAACTAGAATGATATAATCGACTTGGGTGATAATGTCATTGATGCTAATTCATGGAAGGGGAAAAGAAAAGCCAGATCAAAAAAGGATGAACCACAATCAAAAAAAGATCGGGAGTGGGATATGTCAGTGAGGAATTTTCAAATTAATTGGGCATCAAAGTATTCATTCATTGAACCAGTGGAGAATCCAATTGAAGACGAACCTCCAATAGAATGTAGGTGTAAGATTTGCACTTGGAAACATAATAAGGAAATTAGGTTGCAGTTAAAATTTGACACCATATAAAAGCATATGGGTAAAGTTTATTAAAAACAAATGATAGATGGGATTGCAAAATTGGTGATAAGATGGAAAACAAAGGAGGAATGTAAGCATGTGAGGAATGCTAGAGTATTATTTTCATGAGAAAATATAGATGAAGCCTGTTGAAGTTAAAGGTTCTATTGAAGTTAGTTTTGGAAAAGCAATGCAAATAGAACAACTGGTAAAAGTTGTTCAATTAAGTGTTGTTTTTTATATTTTGAGCAGAGGGAGTGCTATGACATATTTTCCATCAATTAGTGGTTTATTACACTTTTTGAAAGTTCCTAACTATCCTAATAGACATTGGTCATTAAATAGTGGATGGGAATGGGCAAGTTGTCTTGTTGAGGTTGAAAAAGAAGATGTAAAGGAAAAAAATAAGAGTCAAACTTTATTGGATTTTATTTAGACAAGGTTACGGTAGTAGACAATACATCATGGGTATGCATGCAATATACATACTGTAGAGAATCATACCCACAAAACAAATCTACTATATGTTGATAAAATGAAGGAAGAAAATTTATTTCAACTAGTAAAGAGAAGTTTACTTGAATATGGAGCTATGGATGACATGACAGTTGCTAAAAAATTGGTTTGTGTTGGAGCAGATGGAGCTTCAATATTGCAAGGTCACGGGAATGGTCTTTGTACAAAGATTGAAACTTCATTTGCACCGTACATTACTGCAATTCACTGCATGGCTCACAGAATGAATCTAGTTGTTGGAATTGTGAGAAACTCTGCTTCGGTAAAAAAAATTGAAAGTTTAATCAAAGAGCTCTACTCACACTTTTGTCAAAGTACCAAGCGATTTATGGAATTTCAACACTTTTCTGATGGAATAACTGATGGGAACAAACTTCTCAAGGATGATGATACCAGATGGATATCTTTGGATGGTCTAGCACATCGAGTTTTTTCAGAATATCCATCCTTGATTGGACTATTTCACACAACTCTCAACGAATCAGATCAACCAAAATTTCTTGACCTTCTTTGGAGGTTAAGTAATCTAGAGACACTCTTAACTTTAACAGCTCTTATTCCCATGCTAGAGGAAATGAGGAATATTATGAAGGCTTCCCATAAAAGAGCTTTGTATATTGTAGAATATGGTATGCTGTGTAAGATGACATGCATGACCCTCTACAATCTCTATCGAAATCAACCAATAGTATCTTATGAATAAATTGTTAAGTGGCAGACACTCATAGATTTGAACAATCTTGATAACTTTTTATAAATTGGTGTAGACATCGAGGTATGTGCCAATGTAAATGGAGTTGAGATACCAATGCACTTCTATGCCATGGTCCACCCTAAGGAACTAGGAAAATTCCCCAGGAAACAACTAGCAAGAGTTACAAGGGAAGATTTCGACAAGATTGTTGAGACTATAACTACTTCTGTGAAGAAAATTGCATATAATCTTTCCTCAAAAATTAGAAGCAAATTCCCTCCTGACAACCTACTCGAAGCCATGTCTATCATGTTTCCTTATTATTGGAGCCTCAATAGTGCAGTTGATTTTCAAAGTAAGCTACTGACATTGATAAAACAATTTTTCATATCCAGAGAATTGAATGGAGTAACTATAAATGGAATATTAGATGAAACTCATCTTCAAGATAAATCATCTTGTTTTACATACACTATGAGAGAAAAATATGGCAAAATGGAGAACCCCCGCAAAGAGGGATCAGTAACAAGGCTTTGGAATTATATAGCTGAGAACGCAGCGTTGTGTGATTCAATGCCAGAATATTTGAAGCTTGCTAATTTATGTCTTACCATGATATTGGATCTGGTGGAAGATGAGAGAGTTTTTAGTGCTTTAGGGTTCCTAAAATCAAAGCTAAGAAACAAACTAGACAAAAATTTGGAAAAATGCTTGAGGCTCTATACATCTAGGTATGATTTCCAAACTTTTCCTTATGATAGGGAACTACAAATCTGGAGGTCCAAATGTGAAAGAAGAGGTTTGAGAAACACTTCAAACCAAAGTACCAGTGGAATTATTGACTCATGTACTAGACCTCTTGGTAGCATTGAGATGCAGTTCAACGAAGGTATGCAGACTCACACTGAAGAAACCACAGACAAGAATCAAGAAAGCTCTGAATTTGATGAGGATGAATAGAAAATGTAAGAGACTGGTATTTATTAATCTTATTATGGTATCTCATCATTCATATTACAAAAGCATATTACTTTTTGCAATTAGAATTTAATATTGATTTGTATTTGTATTTTTCAACTTTCTATTTCTAGATTTAAAATAGCATAATAAAATACCATAATATGTTTATTGATACAAAGATGTTTATTGTTTATTTAGATATGTTTGAGAACTTATATTTTCATTAATTCTTTCAAAATATAAAAATATGATACAATTTATTCAATAGTAATACACCAATATGAGTGATTCTCCATGGCAAATACAATACAAAGTTTCAAAACCCTTTGCAAATGACTCTGAATTCTCTTTTATAGAAGCAAGGGAGCAAAAATAGCTTCATGTTTGAATTGTAACGTGTGAAGACTCAACATCAAAATCACAAACTCAATATAGATTTACAATGGCATCATGCCGGATTAGCAATTTAACAACTGATACATGTCTGATGTCTCCTATTCAAAAAACAGAGTTTAAAATTAAATATTAAATCACGCCATGACGAATTAAATATACATAATAGCAGTGCCCAAAACCTATTAATCAGAAATAGAGAAATGCAGAAATGTTAAAGATTGGGAGAATTTGAGAATACAAATTTACAGGATGAAGTTTTGCACTGTGTGTCATAGATTCATAGGTTGGATTAGCAATTTAGCAATAGCGAGTGTTGGTTTTTTCCTATTCATAAAACAGAGTTATTTCAAGCGATGCCAAATTCCAAACAGAAAAAACATAAAACCTTGAAATTAAGAGTAAAATAAGAAAACTGTGCAATACATACTATGATTCTTAAGACTTTTGTGCCAGTTTTTGTAGGGTGCTCCACTCTTTGTCTGATGGAAGTTCAATATTTAGTAACTATGGAAAGTCAACATTCAATATTTAGAAGAGTAACTTGACATCACATTTTCACCCAATACCGAATTTAGAGTTGTAAATGGTTGGATGAATTCCAGAAAGCTTTGGGGAGTTGTGTCCTTAGGAAGCAAGTCTAAATCAAACTTCATTTTTATCTCCATGCTTTTTTTGTAAGCTTCTTTTTCAATGAATTTATTTGATGGGTCAATCGTCATAGGCAAACCAAGTTTAATCAAATTAGATTTCTTTTCTTGCAGCTTCAATATATTTTTGCCATATGTATCCATAACTTTTGATGTTTCCCTTAGTTTCTGGAATTTTTGAATGATAGATGATGTCTTAACTCTTGCATCAATGTGACTCTTAATTCCCTTGGATGTCAAGTAGCTCTCACTGGTACTATAGACTACTTGCAGAAACTGTTTTACCATATCCTCTTTTGAATAAACATGTATGCTCTTCTCAAAGTGCCCTTTGATTTTTCATATAAATTACTCTTAGACTTTCATTCAATTCAAACCATTCACACATATTATCACTCCTCTACATTATTTGCTGCCAAATGTTTTCTTGTATATTTTTCATTGTATTTTTCATATTATCTTTCAATCTATCCTCCAAAGTTTTAATTTTATTATTTGCATTGTGCAGGTTTTCTTTCATTTATGAACATTTTTTCTTTATTCCTCTACTTCTTGCAAAGTTTTTTCTTTACCTTCTCATGATCCAATAGGTCCTGTTCTTTTCTTATTTCGGCAACAGCAGACTCATAACTTTTGTATGATTTTTGAAAATTAGCTCTTTCCTCATCAATTTTTTTACTGTTTTTAGCCAATTTTTCTCTCGGGTTCTTCAATTTCGCATCCATCTTCTCCTTCTCTGCAATTTATACTACAGAGCCCAAATTTTTTATCCTTTTTTGTAAATCACTGCACTTTTTATCTTTTGCTTTCCTCTTTGATTTTTCATTTGCCAGGTCTGCCTATAACTTTTTTGTTTGTTTCTCCAGTTTATTTTTTTATGTCCACCTTTAGCAGTGAAGTGTAGACAACTTTATTAGTCCTTTTGACAAACTAATTTTGTCCACATTATGTACTTTGGAAAAATCCATTTGGAGGGTGCTAACTTGAAATTCAGAGGGATCTATCTAACTGTGTGGTGGATTTTTATCTTTAGTTGGGAGCATAACAACCATGAACTCCATCATATCTTTGTGTCATATGTTGGAAATACCCTATTCTTTGTAGGTTGTTCATCTAAAACTTTAGTTAGGACAACCCTATGAAATGCTCTCTTTTTTTCTTTATTTGCATTTGTTGTGTGTTCAAATATTTCATAGTAATCACGAAATTGAAAATTTGCACTTGCTAAAGAAATTGAATGTTTGAAAGGTGACATAGGAATAACAGAGGCTCTAGTTCCACTTATGCCTATGGTTTTAACTAATGCATTACTAGGATTACCAACAAACTTTCCTAATCCTGTCCCACTAACACTTTCATGTGTAGTTTTCATAATCTTTTGAGGTGTATGATCTAAAGCTGCAAATGACTGATTTGTAGTGTCAGTGGCACTTGATATAGGACTCTCAATAGTATGAGATTGAGTATCTACTACTAGTGGCCTCTTGCGAGAGATATTTTGTTGTAGCCCTTTTCCAACACCAAGACAACTAGTATTAGTAGTATTACCCATGCCAACCCCACCAATCATAGCAACACATGACTGAATAATAATGGGAATACTATACCCAGATTCCCCACCTGTGGCAGTGGCACTTTATTCACCACTAATGGGAATACCATGATGTGGTTGTGGTTGTGGATTTGAACCTGAAACAAATATAGGTGGACCTTGAGGGTAATGAGTAGTACCTATCCATGATGAGTCTGAAGAATCAAGTCCAATGACTAGTTTAACAAGAGCTTTTGATTTTGAATCTGATGGAAGTTGTACGTGAAGTGGATACTAAATGCCCTCTCCTCTGGGACCTAGACCACCACCTCTAAAACCCATTTTTTCCACAATGCTTTCCCCTTTGTTATATTTGTCTTTCATGGACTCATTGACTCCACCTAATATTTTAGGGACTGTAGTAGTTGTTGGAGTGGGCTCAACCTCATAATCATCATAATCTTCACTCTTGTCATATGTTATTGTGGGATGCTCCATATTCCATCATTTGATAAAATCTTCATCCTCATCGATGGTCTCAAATTTTGCACTGGTCTTTGGTTCACCGAGATTCTTCCTCATAGTCCAAAAATCATTTATTTTGGTTTGAGTCCAAAAACTCTCTTTACATTCTTGCAGAATTGATTTGGGAATAGATTTGTTAGATGGATTAGCAGTTTTTTGGTAGAAATTGTAGGAGCTTCTATTTTGGACGTCCTAGCCCTCCTATGTTTTCCTCTGTGTGTGTCATGTCATAATTTGTGATGAAATTTCTTCTGTTGAAATGTTATTGTCAGCTGCAATTTTTCCATCTCTTTTTTTACCTCATCCTAGGAGTCCATGTTTCTAAGCTTTTCTAGCAATGGTTTACTTTCATGTTGACATAACGTTGAAGAGTTCCCATTTTTCTTAAGCCTTGCTTTAATTACACCAATTGGATCATACTGTCAGAGAACCTCATCACCAAAGTTAAAAACTATCAAAAAATCATGTGCCACATTGAATTCTTTTCTCTCAAATGTGGACCCTCCACATGAGAAAGGCAAGGAAGGAAATATGCTCTTCTTTTGCTGACCATGGAAGTGCCTATCTGTGCTCTCCAATTTTCATACATATTCCAATTCAAATACCCACTCTGTCAAATGTATTGGAAGTCTGTATGGTTTTACTATCGATCCGTAAAACCTCAACATAGTGAATTCTTCCATGAAGAACCAGTCAACCAATTATATTTGACTTTCGTGTTGAATACAATCTCTATAAGACATAGGCAACCTAGGCATTGGAGGCTTGTAATTTCATTATATATTGGTGCCAAAACCAAGTCTACAAAATCATTGTAGTTCTTTATGTTATCATGCTTCCTTATCTTTGGTGTACATTCATATATTGGACACTTTGTTTTGTTTCGAGTCTTCTCATCAATATTATAGTTCACAATTTGAAGATTGTTGGTCTCGAATATTGCATGATACTTTGATAGAAGGAGATAGCACAAGTAGGATGAGAACCTAAATGTCTTACAGGAACCATTTTTTATCATTAGTAATTGTTTTTGCATGGATTGAACAATGTGCTCAATAAAATTATATCTTACTGGCTTACCTACACAGTGGATATTATAAATCATTCCAAGAATGCTTGCACCCACTTCCCTATTGTATTCCAATCCTAGGTAAAATGACAACAAGGAAATAGTATCCCCAACCCATGGGAAAAAATGTTAGAATCATAACGAGGCTTATGATTCCAATCCAATAGAATACCACTCTTTATTAGAGCTTTGATAACTGAATCTCTGCAACTTGGATTGAGACTCTCATAAGTCTCTGCCATCTTTCCTAGGTCAATTTTCACATTTGAGTTTTGTGCTTCAAACCCTAGGTTCAACAAACAAGAAAATTCTCCCTCGTTTATGGATAGAATTTTCTCTTTTGTATTTTTATTGACAATTGCTTTTTTATCTTCATCATAATTTTTGGTGCAGAGCATGACAAAATCAGGGCAAGGGAATACTTTAGGTAACACCATGCTTCCGAATCCAGCATCCCATGATGTGATTTTATTTGTTCTTTGTTTTAACATTGGGTTGAAAACAGTAAATTTTGCCCCTGCACATATCTGCCGCCCTACTAGGCAATGCATGTCTAATATCTATGATACGCTTTTCACCATGGATAGTAGGGTCATAAATATCATGGTATTCATCAGTGAAACCTGGTGTTTTAACCAGTTTGGTTAGGTACATTTTTTTTTCACTTGGCTTCCTGTTGAATTACTGCTTCCTATTTTCCCCATCACTATTATTGGTAATAATTCAAAATAACGCTAGATAAAAACCTGAAAATGCTAACCCTCAAATTGGACCACGAAATTAAAAAAAGAAAAAAAGGCGGGATATAGGTGTTCTATATTTTACCTAAAATTTCTATTTCACTAGATTGGTGCAAACAGTCTGTTTTGCAACTTGTATTCCTCAATCTAGTAGTTGTTTCTGAATCTCCCACAATTTACTGGTTTGTCGATGAAATGAAATACGATTATGATTTATGAGTCTCTTATTTTGAAAACTATGAAAAGTACAAAAGTAATACCTAAAGGGCAAAATATCTAGAATCATGTTGTAATTTTATTAATTATTATTAATAACTATTAAATGCCGAAGAACAAAAAATTCATTACTTGAACTTCAATCTAAATTCTAAGGACATTAAATGTAAAATGTTGAATTTCGGGCAAAGTTCTCATAAATGTCTTCACTTCCCACATTCGGGCCGAAATCCACCTCAAGTTGTTGATCTTTGCTCATCCAACAAACGATGGTTCTTATTATCAGATGTCGTGGGTCCCATGACTTTTGTCATTTTTTGGGCACGTCACCACACTCAAGTCACTTTTCGGGACTGCTTTTTATGTCTGTTTAATCTTTTCAAACTTCCGCCTGAAATTTTTTTTTATAGACTTAATTATATTTAATTAAATTTAAAACGTTCAATTTCAGGCGAAGTTCTCACAAATGTGTTCACTTCCCACATCTAGGCCGAAATCCACCCTCAACTGTTGATCTTTTCTCATCCAATGGATGATGGTACTTGTTGTCAGATGTCGTGGGTCCCATGTCTTTTGCCATTTTTTGGCACGTCACCACACTCAAGTCACTTTTTGGAACTATTATTTAAATTTTAAGTCTTTTTAATCATTTTAAACTTTCGCCCGAAAAAGAGCTTTATAGACAATTATATTTAATTAAATTTAACACATTAAATTCTGGGTGAAGTTCTCACAAATGTGTTCACTTCCCACATCCAGGCCGAAATCCACCCTAAGTTGTTGATCTTTTCTCATCCAATGGACGATGGTACCTATTGTCAGATGTCGTGGGTCCCATGACATTTGCCAATTTTTGGGCATGTCACCACACTTGAATCACTTTTTGGGAATATTATTTAAATTTTAATTATGTTTAATCATTTTAAACTTTCGCCTGAAAAAGAACTTTATAGACAATTATATTTAATTAAATGAAGTTCTCACAAATATGTTCACTTCCCACATCTGAGCCGAAATCCACCCTAGGTCGTTTATCTTTGCTCATCCAACAGATGATGGTACCTGTTGTTAGATGTTGTGGGTCCCATGACTTTTGTCATTTTTTGGGAACGTCACCACACTCGAGTCACTTTTCGGTACTATTTTTTAAGTCAGTTTAGTCATTTTAAACTTCTGCCCGAAAAAGGGCTTTATAAACTTAATTATATTTAATTAAATTTAAAATGTTAAATTTTGGGGGAAATTCTCACAAATGTGTTCACTTCCCATATTCGGGCCGAAATCCACCCTAATTCGTTTATCTTTGCTCATCCAACGGATGATGGCACCTATTATTTGATGTTGTGGGTCCCATAATAAGAGATATTTAGAGATGCGCAATAGTTTGAGATAACTTAGTAACTATTAAATATAGTGTTAATATTATTTATAAATATATGAAGTTCAAAAATAGTATAGAACATGAAACTTAGTTTCTAGAATAAACAAATAACTAAATAAAAATATAAATTTTGATATACAATTTGAAAGGTGAAAGTTTAATATAAAAAATAAAACATTCAATATTAAATCTAAAATATTAATTTAAAGTTTAACAAATTTCTTTAAAAATATGTTTACGATATATAATTTTTTAAAAAAGCTTAAAATATATATATATATAAGTTTAACATAAATTTAGTGTAATATAAATTTTAATTTAATTTAATATAATAAATAAATAAAGACTAAAAATATATATATAAGTTCAACATAAATTTAGTTTAAAATTAATATAAATTTTAATTTAATATAGTTTTAATTTAATTTAGTTCAAATTAATTTAATAAACAAATAAAGACTATTAAAAAATTATATGATTGTATTTACAACAAATTTTATAGCCTAAGACTCTAATAAAAATTTACCCTGGGCCGTTGATGTATTTGAGTATAATCTTGTTCTCAACTTCTCTAATTGAGTCTAGAATCTTGAATTTTCTTCTAATGACATTGGCCTTGAGTCTAATAATGTGGTGAATCTTATTGATAAACTTGCACCTCCTAAGGACCTATGCAATATGCATTACCTTTGAATTTGATCCTAGTGACTTTACAATTGCATGAAGTAACATATTGATATGATAAATTTGATTTAGTGGTTAATATATTTGATGGTTTCTCTTGTCCTACTATAGGTTCTATTACTCTTCCAAGTTCCCATTAAGATTGGTACTAAGTGCTTAGATGTCATTTTCACTATCATTCCTAAATCCTACATCAGATCAATTTTGTGTGAAGTTGGGACATCCTTGCCCTAGGTTTTTTCCATGAAAGCAATCCCATCTACCCTTCATAAATGTCTCAAATTTCTTCATTATGACAAAATCTTAACTATAAATCATAGCATGTACCCAATACCAACCCATGCATGCACTAATTCAAGAACAACTAACTGAGTAAGTTGGACTTTTAATTCACTTATTTTTCATGAGATAAACAACTTTTTTTATATTTATAAAATTATAATTATTAATCAACCATAATCAATGTACAAATATTTAATGGAACAAACTGAATTCTTTTTATATATATTAAATATAAAGGAAGAAGCATTACATAAAAAACATCACAGTATTAAATTTATTTCCATTGTTTAACAAAATATTGAAATAATGTACCTCATAGTCATAGACAAAAAGCATTTGAAAAAATTCCATTAATAAAAATGAAATAGAAAGCAAGTTTATATCCATAACTGGCAAACTGAAACAAACTAAAATTTGAAAAATTATCATTAATCTTTATGCTTTGGAAATGTAGAATTTTTACATGTCTGAGTCTTTGAGTCTTGAGACTTGAGTCCCTCAAAAATTTTAAAGACAAAATGAGTCCCTTAAAAAGGTTAAAGCCAAAATGGCCTTTGAGATTTCGAGTACATAGGCAAAAAAAAAACTACTAGGGACTAGGGGGTCAGGGCTAGGGCACAGGTACTGGATGCTTTACCCTAAGAATCTGGCCCTCCTTCTATGTAGAATTCTTCAAATAGCATAAGCTAAGAGAATTATTTAAGACACCTATTGTTTGGAAAGTCGTCCAGGAGAAACCATTTATAGAGAAAGTCCCTCCCAATCTGTGTCCATTTCATGTGAAGTGTCAACTACTCCGCATTCAAGTTTAGAAGAAACGGTTGCCTGGCCACTTGTATTGTTTGGTCAGGGAGGAGAAGGTTGCTTAATTCACTTGCCCAAGGGATCCCCACCCTTACTTCTGCAAGGATGACAACAGTAACATCATCTCCAAGGAAATATTCCTTAAACACCTTCCTTAATAGCATCAACATATCCACATTGTCTCCTCCTAGGTTCAGAAGATATGTCAAGAACTTGGATGTAATATCCATGTTAACATGGTACCTATTTTCATATCATAGAAAGTCTCTTCCCAGCACCATCCACACAGCCTCATTGGTGAATGACCCAACCTCCTTCCAGACTTATTGGAGGGTTGGGTCTCTAATGGAGCCCAGAAGGGCCCTCTGGTCCTCTGCATAAATGCTTCTCAAGAAGATGGGAGTGTCCATCTTGAGAAGTCAAATTACCAAATTAAACAACTTGAGCCTATACACCTAAACCACAGGTAGAATTTAAATACTATCAGCTCTGATGATTTTTCTACCAAATGGCAAAGGGTAATTGAAGATGAAAGAAGCAGATATCATATATAAATAGTTGAAGCTCTTGATTGTAATAATTACTTATCTAACCATGTTTATTCCTTTAATTTTTTTAAATCTTTCATATCTCTGCAAATCTTTCCCATAAATGCACTAGCGTGTGAAATTGGAAATAACTATAAATCAGTACCAAGTTGGCAAGTACAACAATGGAAGTTGTGGGAACAAAGTAGAGTGCAGTTACTGATTAGATACATATTAAATGACTGAAATTACTGATAGTGAGATTCATGACATTTGATATGTGTCTATTGAATCCAATTCCATTTCGAACACTTTCTGGTGAGCTATGTTCTCTTCAAAAATTGGGCCAAAATACAACTTCAACCATTGATCTACGATCATCAAACGGTTTAAAATCATTGATGGATTTTAGGTATGTATCACCCTTCATGTGTCAAAGAAGTCACGCTTATCGATACATCATGTAGAGTCTGGATTCAATGTGATGTACTGATGTGATATGATGTGCCTTTTCTATTAATGGCAATGAATTCATGAAATCACCAATAAATTATATATTTTTCCAAAAATAACAAAATATTTTCCAAAACAAATTAAATAATTTTCAAGCGGTGAATAAAAATCGTCAATACATTTAAATAATTTTTCCTTCGAAGTAAAATTTTTTGCCCATACAATTATATATTTGTTCCTTTAAAAAAAATTATTTGCCTCCTACAATATATGTTTTTCCCATAGAACAAGCTATTATTCGCCAGAAATTTATGGAATTTTCGTACCCTAGAAAATAATCGCCAATACAAAATAATTTTTTTCCCTATTTTGAAAAAAAAATTCACTATGAATATGAAAATTTCCCAAAAAAAATAATATCTGATTCGCTAGGATTTTACACTTTTGTGCGGGGGGTGATTTCTTAATGTTATCCCTGGTAACAGGTGATTTTTGAAAATTTCCCCTCTGCTGTGTTACTAGCTCAGAAAGTGAGTGTAGGAAAATTCTTTGTTTTGGAATTGAATTCTATTTTTCTAGGAATTGTTTGATGAATGTAAAAGCGAACATTGTGAGGCCAACTCTTCTAAAACTTGGTCGCACATCACTCCTAGTCAGTACACTTCTAGAACTGGGTGACACTTTTTTGCCCCAAGCTGACTTAGGAGATTTTTTAGAAAGAGCTAGAAACCCTAAGGCTAACTCAATTATGGAAAGAATAGTTAGAAGTGGCTTGATTGAAGCTGCTACTTTCCCAACTTCCACTCCTTGTCCAGAATTGGTGATAGCGTGTACGAACAGGTATGATATCGATAGCAGGTGCATTAGGACCAACAGTGGTGAATTGTTAGTAGAAATTAACAAAGAAATAGTGATGGATGCAATTGGAATCCCTCATAAAGAGCTGTATGAATATTGGTCTATTGGTACCTCATACACATTTTTATCTAAGAAAAAAAGCATATATAAAAGCATCATTGCAAGGAATTGGCTTCTAAAGGTTCAAAATGGAGGATGTTGGTTACCCAAACCTCTTACAAGACATAATTTCATCACGGAAGTGCGGGATATTATAATATTATTAAATAGACTCAAAGGGAATTCATATGCTTTCTATTGGGAAGATTGGATGTACTTTTATATTTAGGTGTTGTTAGCTAGTGAGAGATATCTTGACTGGGCGCAGGTTATTGCTGAAAGGCTCCATGAGGGTTTGAGTAACTTTGTTGGAATGTCTAGTTTTTACATGTCCTCATATCAATTTTATATATTGGCTTGTACCAGAGAATAGAAAGGGTTTCATAACAAGCCTCAGGTGGATGGCATGAAGGTTTATGATTATAACCCATACCTGCAACAATAGAGACGCGCAAAAAATTTCATAAGATGGAATAATGTTTTTGCAAGAAGACTTGTCTTTGAGCTTTTTGATTTCCTCATATAGTTTGTGTACCTCTTCCATGTTTTTCCGAAATCTCTCACTTGCTCCACTATGATTTCCTTCAGTATACTTGTACATTCTCTCATTGTAATCATCAGATTCACCAAGATGAAAAGAATTGAATGCAAATTCAACTTTGTTTACCGAAGACCCATTGTTATCAAAATTACTTAACTCAAATGCATGTAGCTTACCGATAGTAGCATCCAAGGATACTAGCACGTTTGGTACAGACTTTAATTCATTAATTGTAGAGACTCGAATGGCATAAGCAGGTAGAAGTGTTCTGAGCAACTTACTTGTTACATCCTTTTCTTCAATAGTTCCTCCTGCTCCTTTGATTTGATTGACATTTTCCTTTAACCTTGTACTATATTGGGTTATGTTCTCTCCTTCATTCATTCTCATGGATTCAAGTTGACCTCTTAGAATGTCTACTTTTTCTCTTTGAATGTTTTCATCACCACCATACACAGATATAAGCTTGTTCCACATTGCTTTGGCATCATTGCAGCCTTCTAGATCATTAAACTCTGAGTCGGTTAATGTTGATGTTATTTCAATCATTGCTTGAATATGTTGTTTCTTTGTCTTTATTTCTTCCATTGTCATCGGGTAGGTGCTAGGTGCAATGTAATCATTCTCCAGATAATATGTTGCATATTCTCCAATTCCTGATAAGTGCAGCTTCATCCTTTTCTGCCATGTGGAGAAACTAGACCTGTTCAGGTTTGGTGCATCCCTTTTATACATCCTCGGATCTTGCCTCAAGTACCTTTAAACTTTTCTTCTGGAGTCCAATGCTCTAATACCAATTGTCAGTAAGATGAGAGGGGGGGTGTATCATAAAAACTCAATAATCAATGTATTCATCAAATTAAACCTCGGTAGCCTTTACTGATATGCAACTATGACTGTAAATCATTCAAACTTACAAACAGATACACTTAAAACATCATATCACTTTTAACACTAGATTTAACGTGCAAACCCAAATAGGGAAAAACCACTGTGGGATTTTGGACCCACTAAAAATTATACCCTTCTAGAGTATGCTTGGTTAAAACCCAACCTTGTTACAGATTACATAAACACATTGCTAGATGTGACCCGATTATGGGATTTCCGTCAGACTTGTTAGAATCTTGCACTTTGTTAGAAGTGACCTTGTCAAAGGATTTCAAACACTCCTTCAGAATGCTACCTTGCTAGAGTATTTAAAAATAAGATTGTTAGGTCCACTCGGTTAAGAGATTTCCTATCAGTTACAAAATAAATAACAGTATAAAATATATCTACAACTTCACATCTGAAATGCTAAAGCAGACTCTCTGTGCTCAAAATAATCTTGTCATAAGACTTATATTTCTCCTTGTTGGGCTTCTCAATTTGTTCTTTAATCAAATATTCAATCTTCTATGCTCGGTGATCACTACTATAGTATCACTATTTTCTATTTGCCTGCATACATTGTTCATCAACAATTTCTTATTTATAAACAATTCCTAACTGCTTAATCTCCTTGATCGCATTTCCCATGATCAATCTTAGCCATTAGATCTTTAAACTAGACTAAGTTCATTGTATCCTTCGATCTGAAAATGTTTTATCTCACCTTGGAAGTTGTATTCCTTCCTTGGAACTTGTGCTAGGTTATGACTGTTCAATCTGCGTTGTAGATCTCACTCCTATATTTTCGTTGTCGTAGATCCTCAACAAACTTCTTGCATGACATAACAATCATCTATACATCTCCAGCTCATTGGTATCTTTCATTTAATAATGCTTTTATCCATCCAATGCATTCTATTATTACTTGGTTGTTACTCGGTAAATACTGAACCTTAGCTCGGTAGATATTCTGCCTTCTTTGATCGATATCGATAACCTTAATGTTTACCGACTAGCTTCATGCTTGGTAACATAGAACAATATCAAACCTTAACTCATCTATTGAATGAAATATTTTCTCATTCTTAGAATACACATATATAGGATATCAAATTAATCAAAACAACAAAATCTCATCATTTTCTAACTCGGTAATAGTTGCCCATTGAATAACTTATTACTCCCCTTCATTTTCATTCTTTCTGTGTCACTTACTGACATCTTTATACTTATCAAAACATACTTATTAAGATATGGCAACATCATACTGAATCAGAAAATCAATTGCTTGACATCAATGACAAAATAATATTATTAAGAGAGTAATCATCCTTTCTCAGTTACACCAACAATCTCACTGGAATGCCAGCACTCTTTCTTTGTGAAATGCTAACAATCTCCCCCTTTGGCATTGATGGAAAAACCAACTTTAATGGTAATACCAACTTGATTTTATTTTAATTGATTTGGATGCGGATTGTTGATAACCTTCCCCTGTTATCCTTTGAATTCTCCCCCAGTCATTAGTCTTCTCCCATCTTCACCTATTAGTCTTTACTAATAAGTCTTCTCCCCCTTTGACAACAATGCCAAAAAGTAAAACTAATTCATAATTTCTTCCACTGTGAAGTAATTTCTTTGCTGAAAATAAAAATGTATCATCTCAGTCTCGGTCAAAGCATCTTGTCTTCAATCACAAGTTCCTGCACAACTTTAGGTATCCTCCTAAAGTGTGTAACTCAACATCAACTCATAAATAGTTATTCTGTAAATTCAAAGAATTGATGCTTTCACCAAACTTTGTCAGTGAGTACTGGATAGGGGTAGGACCCCTAACTTACTTCTGAGATACTCAAAAGTTTCCTTTGGCAGTGGCTTTGTAAAAAAATCTTCTATTTGTTCCTTTGAACTAATATATTTCAGCACAACTTTCTTCTCTTGAATTTCTTCTCTGAGATAATGATACTTTATAGAGATATGCTTTGTCTTACAATGCATTACCAGATTCTTTGAAATATTAATGGCACTAGTATTATCATAGAATACGGTTACTAGCTCGGTAACTTTCTCATTCATACCTTCCAACAGTTACTTGATCCATGCTATATTGGTGCAATTCAATGCTGCAGCAACATATTCAACTTTAGTTGTTGACTGCGAAATGCATCCTTGTTTCTTGCTAAGCCAACTTACTAGTCTTTCTCCCAGATAGAAAGCTCCACTGCTTGTGCTTTTCCTGTCATCAATGTTTCCTACCCATTCAGCATCAATGTAGACTTTTAAGTCAAAATCATTCCTTTTTATACACTAAACCATAATCTTCAGTGCCTCTTAAGTATCTGAAAATTCTCTTGATTGTTGTCATATGGGTTTCTTTGGGATCTGCATAAAATCTTGCAACTATACCTACTGCATGTGCTATATTCGGCCTACTGTGAACCACATATTACAACTTTCCAATCATAGATCAGTAAAGTGTCTCATCAATAGATGTAGATTCATCATTCTTTGATAGTTTACAATTAGTAGTCATAGGAGTACTTGCAGGTTTAGAATCCTCCGTTCGAAATTTCTTCAAGATTTCCTTTATATACTTGGATTGAGTAATGAAAATCTCATTTTTCATTTGCAGTATCTGTAAACATATAAAATACTTTATTTCACTAATTAATGATATCTCAAATTCTTTGCACATTTCATTTCCAAAGTTCTTGCATAAAGAGTCATTTCCACAAAAAATAATATCATCAACAAATATGGTTGAAAGCAGTATTCCATTGTCCTTATCATTCTTCATATACATGTTGTTTTCACTTGTCCTTATAAATCCAATCTTGATTAAGTAAGAGTGTAGTCTTTCATACCATGCTCTAGGTGCTTGCTTTAGACCATACAAACCTTTGTTCAACTTACATACTTGATCTTTATTCTTGTCTTCAATAAATCCTTCAAGTTGTTCAATATAAACTTCTTCTTCTAGTATACCATTTAAAAATGGAGATTTAACATCCATTTGATATACCTTGAAATTTTTGTAAGCAGCATATGCCAACAATGTTCTCACTCCTTCAAGTCTTGCCACAGGTGCAAAAGTCTCACCATAATCCATTCCTTCTTCTTGAGCATAACCTTTGCAAACGAGTCTTTCTTTATTCCAAATGACCTCTCCTTTTTCATTTAGCTTGTTTCTGAAAATCCACTTTGTACCGATTACATTTTTCTCTTTTGGTCTTGGGAGCAGTGTCTATGTTTCATTCTTCTTGATTTGTTCAATCTCTTCTATCATAGCAATTACCCAATCTTCATTACTAAATGCGTCTTGTACTATTCTCGGTTCAAATTCAGATATCAGACATGTGTTTTGTCTCAATTTGTTCCTTGTCATTACTAGATCATCCTTATCTCCTATAATTTGACTTGATGCATTATTTATTCTAACATACTTGGCTAATATAGGCTTGGTATGCTCTATATGATCTTCTTCATCACTCGGTAACTGGGTATTTTCTTCATTTTCTTCATCAACTTTCTCGATAGGATTTCTCGGTTGAACATATACAAACTCTTCATAATCTTCTAGTTCTTTGGATTTTCCTTCATCATTTCTTTCTGCAAATTCATCAATTTTCACATTTGCACTTTCCACTATTTTGTTAGATGATTTGATCAAACATTTAAATGCCTTACTTCTAGAAGAATAACCAAGAAATGTTCCTTCCTCACTTTGCTGATCAAACTTTCCATTTCTGTCATCTTTGTGAACATAACATCTACTTCCAAATATTTTAAAGTAACTTACATTAGGTTTCTTTTCATACCAGATTTCATATGGTGTCTTCAATGTTCCTTTCTTCAGTTGTACTCGGTTCAGGGTGTAAATTGCACTGCTGATTGCTTCTCTCCAAAATGTTTCAGGTACCCTCTTTTCTATCATCAGGGTTCTGGCACAATCTACAATTGATCTATTTCTTCTTTAAGCTATCCCATTTTGTTGAGGTGTTCTCGGTACAGACACTTGTCTCTTTATAGCATGATCATTGCAAAATAGATTAAATTCATCAAAAATGAATTCTCCTCCTCTGTTAGATCTTAGACATTTCAACTGTTTTCCTGTTTCTTTTTCAACTCTAGCCTTATACCATTTGAACATTTGAAAGGCTTCTGATTTCTCTTTTAAAAACATAACTGATATCATCCTTGAGTAATCATCCACAAATAATATGAAGTATTTATCTCCATAATAACTTTGAACTTTCATAGGACCACAAAGATCAGCGTGCACAAGATCTAAAATTCCTTTAGAAGTGTAGCACTTACTTGTAAAGCTTGACTTTGTCATCTTACCCATCTGGAATCCTTGGCATATTGCATTTACAGGTTTTTCCAAGCTCAGTAGACCTCTTACTCTATGATTCTTACTTATTTTGATCAGGTTATCAAAATTTACATGACAAACCTTTTATGCCATAACTAGGTATCTTCTATTTTAGCATACAGACAATTGTTCTTAGTTGAGTCAAGATGAAATGTATTACCTTTTGTTTGTGTCCCAGTAGCAGCCAACTTTCCATGTTTGTCATGAACTTTGACACTTCCTTTCTGAAATTCTATTTGGTATCATGTATTGTTTAGTTGTACTGCACTCAACAAATTGTATTTCAAACCTTCAACCCAGTATACATCATCGCATTTATAATTGTCAAGAAGTGTGATAGAACCTTTACCTTTCATCGGACATGGTGCATCATTACCAAATCTTACATAGCCTCCATCATAGTCTTCTAATTTAACAAACTTGTGTTTATCACCTGTCATGTGATGTGAGCCTCCACTATCTATGATCCAAGAATCATTTTTATTTATATGAGCTATTAAGGCTTTTTCCTCATACCTTTCTTCATATGATCCATCTTTGATAGCCACATATACAACTTACTCTGTCTCAGTCCCATAAGATTTTTCATCGTTGGATTCCTCATCAGCTACTAAGCGTGTCTTTTTATCTCTCCTTCTGAAGTCTCGGTGACCTCTATATTGGTTGTCTTTTTGTCTGTCATCTCGGTATTCTCTCGTTTCACTAGATTCTTTGTCAAGACAGTTACAAGCCATATGTCCTATTCTATCATAGTTAAAACATTATAAAGGAAACTTTTCTTTATACTTACCTTTGCCTCTCGGTAACCGTCTGGCTAATAATGCTTCAAACTCTTCTTGCTTTTTTATTTCCTCATATAGTTTGTGTACCTCTTCCATGTTTTTGTGAAATCTCTCACTTGCTCCACTGTGATTTCCTTCAGTATACTTATACATTCTCTCATTGTAATCATCAGATTCACCAAGACAAAAAGAACTGAATGCGGATTTAACTTTATTTACCGAAGACCCACTATTATCAAAATTACTTAACTCAAATGCATGTAGCTTACCGATAGTAGCATCCAAGGATACTGGCATGTTTGATACAGACCTTAATTCATTGATTGCAAAGACTTGAAAGGCATAATCAGGTAGAAGTGTTCTGAGCAACTTACTTGTTACATCCTTTTCTTCAATAGTTCCTCCTGCTCCTTTGATTTGATTGACATTTTCCTTTAACCTTGTACTATATTGGGTTATGTTCTCTCCTTCATTCATTCTCATGGATTCAGGTTGACCTCTTAGACTATCTACTTTTGCTCTTTGAATGTGTTCATCACCACCATATATAGATATAAGCTTGTTCCACATTGCTTTGCCATCATTGCAGCCTTCTAGATCATTAAACTCTGAGTCGATTAATGTTGATGTTATTTCAATCATTGCTTGAATATGTTCTTGCTTTGCCTTTATCTCTCCCATTGTCATCGGGTAGGTGCTAGGTGCAATGTAATCATTATCTAGATAATATGTTGCATATTCTTCAATTCCTTGTAAGTGTGGCTTCATCCTTTTCTACCATGTGGAGAAACTAGACTTGTTCAGATTTGGTGCATCCCTTTTATACATCTTCGGATCTTGTCTCAAGTACCTTTAAACTTTTCTTCCAAATTCCAATGCTCTGATACCAATTGTTAGTAAGATGAGAGGGGGGGGGGGTGAATCATAAAAACTCAATAATCAATGTATTCATCAGATTCAACCTCGATAGCCTTTACTGATATGCAACTATGACTGTAAATCATTCAAACTTACAAACAGATACACTTAAAACATCATAACACTTTTAACACCACATTTAACGTGGAAACCCAAATAGCGAAAAACCACTATGGGATTTTGGACCCATTAAAATTATACCCTTCTAAAGTATGCTCGGTTAAAAGCCAATCTTGTTACAGATTACATAAACACATTTCTAGATGTGACCTGGTTAAGGGATTTCCCTCAAACTCATTAGAATCTTGCACTTTGTTAGAAGTGACCTTGTCAAAGGATTTCAAACACTCATTCAGAATGTTACCTTGCTAGAGGATTTACAAATAAGATTGTTAGGTCCACTCGGTTAAGAGATTTCCTGTCACTTACAAAATAAATAACAGTATAAAATATATCTACAACTTCACATCTGAAATGCTAAAGCAGACTCTATGTGCTCAAAATAATCTTGTCACAAGACTTATCTTGCTCCTTACTAGGCTTCTCAATCTATTCTTTAATCAGGTATTCAATTTTCTATGCTCGGTGATCACTACTATAGTATCACTATTTTTCTATTTTCCCGCATACATCGTTTGTCAACAATTTCTTATTTATAAACAATTCCTAACCATTTAATATCCTTGATCACATTTCCCATGATCAATCTTAGCCATTAGATCTTTAAACTTGACTAGGTTCATTGTATCCTTCGATCTGAAAATGTTTTATCTCGCCTTGGAACTTTTATTCCTTCTTTGGAACTTGTGCTAGGTTATGACCGTTCAATCTGCGCTATAGATCTCACTCCTGTATTTTCATTGTCATAGATCCTCAACAAACTTCTTGCACGACATAACAATCATCTATACATCTCTAGCTCATTGGCATCTTTACCGACTAGCTTCATGCTCGGTAACATAGAACAATATCAAATCTTAACTACTCTATTGAATGAAATCTTTTCTTATTCTTAGAATACGCATATATAGGATATCAAAGTAATCAAAACAACAAAATCTCATCATTGTCTAACTCAGTAATAGTTGCCCATTGAATAACTTATTACCCCCCTTCATTTTCATTCTTTTTGTGTCACTTCCCGACATCTTTATACTTATTAAAACATACTTATTAAGATATGGCAACATCATACTGAATCATAAAATCAATTTCTTAACATCAATGATAAAATAATATTATTAAGACAATAATCATCCTTTCTCAGTTATACCAACAATCTTACTGGAATGCCAACACTCTTTTTTGTGAAATGCTAACAAGTGGTACATTGTCGTTTAAATGATTTGGATCCCTCTTTTCATTTGAGGCATGAGTGAGTATCGATCAACATTTATGCTACATTAAGTATACTAGGTGAAATAAGTTTTACATTGAATTGAATTGTTCAAAGTTTAAGTCCGTGAGCTTTACATTTCTGGATAATTATCTTGTAGCATTCTTATTGTGTTGACAAATGAATGTGGAACCCTTTCTCGCTTTCTGGTAAAAAGTGTGTTTCTTGGTGAGTTCTTTGCATTAAAAATTTATTCGTTATCATATGAGGAGTTGCACTCTTATGCAGAGGGTAAACCAATACTCGGTTCACCCAACTGTTGGTTTCTTTTTCTTTTCATCAAGGGTGTGCATGATTCATCATTAAATATATTAAAGGAAAGGCAAATTTTTTAACCAACATATAGTATTACTAGGAAAGTTAGGTACATTACAATGGAATATTAACTTTTTTTTAAACAAACATTTGATCATTTAACTACTCTTTAATGTGTATTACCAATCATTCAATGACATATGAATCATGAGTAATATGTAAAGTGGGATTATTTCCATGAGAATGTGCATACATCATAAGAATAGTAGGAAGGAAAAAACTAAATTACAAATAATAAAAAGGTGTTCGTAGGTTCATTATATCCATATGAACACTATATTTTTATAAGAAAGCAATAAAAACATGTAATGAATTCAAAAATATATGTGGACCAAATAAGATAAATCAAAAACATTTTAAATATTTACCATTTAGACGATGCCAAAATTGACTAATCAATACGATATTATCACCTAAGTACTCATGATTACAAACAAGCACATCATAGTTATATTTTTAAATGGAGAGTAAATATTTTTAAAAACTAACTTGAAAATATTAATCTAAAATAGAATAGAATGAGTGTTTTTGAATCAAGATAAGAGAGGAAGGACCTCCAACCAATTACATAGATAAGATACCAAAAAAATACCCAAAACAAATCAAGGCTATTAGTATCTAGTCACCGAATAAGTCCTTATAGACTATGAAGCGGTAGGAGAACAATAAGAAAGAAGATAATAAAATAAAAAGAAGCACCAAAATATTTTAAACTAGGATACCAAGTTCAATGGATTCTTTTGGAGAAGCTTGTCTAAGAAGATGAAGACAAAATTGAAATTCGGCTCAACATATCATCTGCAGACTGGTGGATAAATGGAAGTGTGAGGTAGGAATTAAGTAAAAGCGTCATAACATCAAATTAAGCCTACCACAAAGCCTAAAATGCTATATTTATATCAACCCCTAATACATTAATTAAAGAAATGAAGATGAAATACTAAGACTAAAATGTAAACCAAAGCATGTATTCCCTTCATTTCTCCTCCATTTTTCTTCTTTCTCCTTCAAATGGTTGTGGATCTCACCTAAAAAATGCAAGTGTGATTGCAAGAAAATTAGATGACACAAGAAAGCAAAATCAATAGTGTAAGAATACTAGAAGAATGGTTGTTTAAAATGATTGAAAAAGTAAATCAATTTATATAGAAAATTATATCCAAAATGACATGAGAAAATCAAGGCAAATGGAAGAGCCAAATTGATTCAAAACTGGAATAATTGATATGACTTATTGATATGACAAATATCTATGTCAATTTTGTGAGAAATTGAGAGAAAATTATGCTCATTGATTTTGACAAATTAGCCATAAAAATAGCTTCATCATTTATGACTTATTTGAGCACAAAAAGTGGAGACAAATTAGTGGAGAAAATAGAGGGGAAAATTAGGAGAGAAAAAGGTGGGAAAAATTATAGGAAATGGGAAGCATGAAATTAGGGATTAAAAATTATGACAAAATTAGGAGAAAATTTAGGGAGATAAATGTGGGAATATTCAATAACTTTTTATTTATTAATTGGCCCATAAAAGGCAAATCACCCAGTTAAATAAAATATTTAATTGTGACACAAGAGGTATGGTAAATGAATAAATTCATTTATCCTAAGGGGGATATTAGAAAGGATTAATAATTAAAGAATTATTAAACCCTATAAAGGAGAAAAGGAATTAAATACATCAAAACAATGTCATGACGCGATTAGTGTGATAAATGAATAATGACGATCATGATCAAGAAGATAATTGACAAGGACCAAAAGTTGATTAAACTGATAATAACAAAGACCAATGATAAATTGATCAAAATTGACAAGATTGATTTGAAAAAGGATCATTGATAAAGGATCAATGATTAATTGATCAAGATTTACAAAAATTGATGGTTGATTGAGACCAATGACAAATCGATCAAATATTGACAAGAGTTGATTTGATAAAAATTGATAAGGATTGATTGTGATGATTAATAATTATGAAAATTGATTGATTGATAATTGATAGGGATCGATGAAGAATCGATCAAGATTGATAGAAATTGATAATGATTGAAAACAATCCTAATTGACATTGATTAGAGTTAAAATGATATTTGATTAATTGATTGAAAGAAGATTGATATTGAAAATGATTGAAAACAATCCTAATTGGCATTGATTAGAGTTAAAATGATATTTGATTAACATTATAATTTGATCATGATCATGAAATAAAAATTGAGATTGATATCGACAAGAACTAATTCAAATTTGACAAAATAGGATCGAATAGGAAAATAACACAAAAGAATGAAACAATGTTAATAGATGATAAAGATCAAATGTGTAACATAGAAGAATTTCTAGTAATTGCAAAATTGTAAAAGAAGGTAATGTGAACATGTTAAGGTATGACATTGCAAGTGTTGGCCATTTTTAGATGCCTAAATTTTGCCCTTCTTTGAGACAGTATGATTCTGAGTGTTGTTACAAAGAACAATCAAGAAATATGATGTTACTACTTATCAAGTTGCCATTAGTTTTATGTTTAAAGTTATTCTATATACTCTAGTTGGTTACCTCTACCGAAACATTCAATCGATATGCATAGTCCAGTCGGTTATAGAAGAAAGTAGTCATAGAGCCCAGTATCCACCGAGCTATCTACCGAGTATCATTCCATGTCTACCGAGCAGAAAAGATGATACACCGAATGAAACATGTTACCATATTCATTGAACCTGGACATAGATATGGAATCATGTTACAAGATCAAGGAACATAGAACCGTTATCACATTGGAAATTGCACTTAAAGATTGTGTATGATTTTGAGGTCATCTAACCAATGAAATATTTTGCATGGTTATTCATTTGATAAAACATGTTTGTAAGATCGAAGCAATGAATGGATCACCGACATAAGAGATCTATTTATACAACATGGATTGAGATCAGATACACACATGTAGTATGACAGAAAGGAAGATATAGAAATATATGAAGTAAGACATATGAAAGCACTAAGTGTTATGACTGTTACAGAGACACAGAGGTCACCGAGAAGGATTTCAGAGAACAGTTAAAGAACAGAGTAAACAGAAGGATTTACCGAGTTACTATATAGGTTACCGAGGTATTCTATAAGCAAGGTAATCTTATTTTGAGCACATAGAATCTGCTATAACATTCTAGATGTAAAGTTGCATAAAGTTGTAAAGATTTTATTGAAAATTTTGAAGTTTTAAGAGAAACCTTTAATAGGGTAAAAGACTCTAATCAAGTCTATAAATTGTAAATCCTCTAACCAGGTGCACCATTTAGATTAAGTGTTGTAAAATCCTTTAGCAAGGTAGATCTAATAGATCTTCATACTCCTAATAGGGTAAGCTATCAGAAATAGCTAAACATGTAGCTCTAACCGAGCAACCTTTATTATTGCAGTAATGAAGTTGTGGATACCATCCCCACCGCATTTTTTCTCTCTAACCAAGAGTTTTTGCGTAACCAAAATATATGTGTTATAGAGTAAATCATGTATGATTGTTATTTATTTGTTTTAGCATTATATTATGTTACTGCACTATTCAGTTTAATAGTAAAGATATTGTTGAAGAAAATTTTTGAAGTACTAATTCACCCCTCCCCTCTCAGTACATTAGCTTTCCATATTGGGCCTAAAAATTGGTATCAAACCTACAATCTTGGAAAAGGGTTTAACTGCCTAAAGAGAAAGATCTTATCAATGGAAGGCTATAAACAATCTCAGAGGATTGTGTATCTGCAAGAAGAGTTGGATCATGCTAATCAAGTGATTGCAGACATGCAAAGACAAATGCAAAAATCATTGAAAGTGAGAAGAAGTTTATCTGATGATTTGCAAGACTCTCAAGAGTTAGTGGAACAAATTGAGACATCATTTGAGAACAATATGTCTGAAGACACTGAAGAAATGATTGAAATATTGAGAGAAAAGAACAAAGCACTGACTGATCAACTAAAAGCAATGAAAAGGGAACATGAGCATTTCAGCACACAAATGACTAAAAATCTTGATGCATTGAGGACAACCGAGGATAAAGTAAGAGATCTAGAAAGAGAGAAACAACAACTTGAAGCCTTAGTATCTGAAAAGAATGATTAAATCATAAGTTTGACTGGGATTCAACAAAATTTGTCAAATCAACTAGGTTATGCACATCATGAAGAAAATCTGAAAGATAATGAGAATCAAGCATTAGAACTTGAAGTATCAAGGTTGACCAATGAACTTTAAATAGAGAAGAAACCCAAAGAAACACTGAAGAAGAATTAAGAAGCATCAAAGATGTTGGATGAGCAACTGAATACAAGATGACCCAACAAAGATGCAGGACTCAGTTACAAAGGAAAAGACTCTACCGATAAGGGAATCCATACTACCAAGAGAGGAGAATCATAAAAGCAAGCTGGAATCAAGAAGAACATCAAAAGAAAGAAGCCTATTTGCAACTACTCTAGAAATCAAGGTCATACTGCCAACATGTGCCAAATCAGAAAAGGTAAGCAACCGAATGTCAATAAGTCCAATGGTTATTGTTACAATTGCAATAAATATGGTCACACATCTAATCAATGTAGGACAAAATCTGTTAACAATTATCAGAAGGCAAAATTCAAAGGGTTTTGTAAAAACTACAATAGATATGGACATAGTACCAAGAAGTGTTGGTATAAGCAAAAGAACTATATGTGGTATTCACACCGAGCAAATACTGGAAGCTACCTAACTCACAGAGATCTTAACCGACAATATGCTGCAGTACCATTGAATTACAATACAAGGATATGGTGTGAATGTTGTGGAAGATATGGACATATAAGTGCCAACTACTTTATAAGGTTTGGGATGAACAATCGAAGATCATGGAGAAATCCTGGTATGGCATGTTTTCATTCTCACAAAGTTGGACACTTAGCTGGAGATTGCAGAGATCAACCTAGAGGAGACACTAAGAAAATAAAAGAAAAATTAAAGATGATTTGGAAAAAGAAGGAAATTGTGTCTAATGAAGAAAGTACCTTACCTACCGAGTTAGGTGCTCCTATTCCAAATTAATCGGTACAGGTATGAAGGGACTGCATTCTCTTAAGGTTAAATCCTATCAGTTCCTACTTTATTATGTACTTAATTCAAAATCTGCATAGTTAAGATATAGTAGTAAGTTTGAAATTCTATCAAAGTCTTTTGGAGCACTATATAGGAAACCTGTCAAGTCAGTGAACACAAGAAACCTATCAAGTCTGTAAATGAAGGAAGTTTGGTTTCTTAGTTAAAGCACAAAAGGGAAAGAAAGTTTAGGGGAACCGAGTAGATTTAATGTTTTTGACCTAACATGCACGGAGCCCAATAAGGTATATTGTGTACTTAAAGAATTTACACGGTCATTTTTCACTCACCAAGTTTTCGAGAGAGCAGAGAAAAGAAAATCGAATGCGATCAAACCTCCTACAAAGCAAAATCCAAGGTATTTGCATTAATCTCAATGCATTGTTAAGCTGGTTTACTGATCTTATCAAGTTGTTATTATCTGCAAGTGTGAAGCATCTACCGTTTGAAAATCCTCAAACCCTAAGGATCTTTTGTTAGTTTTTATCTGAAATCTACAAATGGCACCTAAGATCCAAGATCCCATTGTTGTTAAGAATATTGAAAATCCCTCACTAAAATACTCGTTAACTCCCAAAGTTGCATCTGAACTGGATGGCAAAACTGCATTTTCACTCATCCCAGATAGATTGTTATTAGTCGAGGATGTGAGATTCTTCACCAAATGTCATGTTGAAGAACTCGGTCACGTTGAAATCAAAGACACATATGATGAATTGTGCACCGATGGTAAATTGGATAGCAAGTATGAGCACATTAAGATCAAGGGATTAACTGAAGCCGTAACCTATCCCTGTGTGTTCAAACCCCAATGGGTCAAGTTTGTTCTAAGCAGAGTTCATGATGACTTCATGTGGCTAGAAGAGAAACCATTTAAGATAACCAAGGAAATCATTCATTTGATTACCGGTTACCCTATTTATGATCATGCCCGAGCTCAGAAAATAATATCATAGAAGGAATTGATCAGTTTAACCAGAGTAGAATCAGATTGTAGAGGACTGAAATTGAACAATGTCACTGATGCAGAACTAAAATTTTCCATTAGAGTAATAGGTTACTGTTTCTTCCAATCGGAAAGGGAAAACAGTGTACCCTATGCAGTAGTAGACTTAGCATACAAAATTGTGAAGAAAGGCATGAAAATTGATCTATGTGAGGTGTTGCTGAAAAACCTGTTTGAGAATCTGAATACCATCAGGAAGCCAAAGAAGAAAAACTCGGCTAATACACTAAAGTTTGGATCACTACTTGTATGCATATTTTTCTATTTTGAAAAATTCTTTCCATCAGTCGGTAAAGTTGTTTGGGAACTACACCGACCAATCACCCATCAGATCAATGACTTCATCAAGAAGCTAGGTGATAATTTTAATGATATTGTGGATGATTACTTCAATAAGTTTCAAGAGAAAATGCATAACAGGTACCGGATTCCACCCAAGCTAGTGGAGAAATACAAAGATGACATATGTTTTGAAGTGGACACCGATTATTGTTATGTTAATGTTGTGTAACCAAGAACTCAATCTTTGCCACCTATGGGTTATGAGATTGATTTTGACATCACACAATAGTAAATTGATGCATTTCTCACATTACCAAGGCATGTTACCGAGCTGAGGTATGGAACCTATGAGGAAGTGAAAGAAAAAGTAAAAATGAGCATTGTAGTACCCAAAGCTACAAGAAAGGCAACAAAGATGATAAAGGCATTATCGGAGAAATTTAGAGAAGATTCTTCATCCACACCTATCAAAGGTGCTATAGCCATTACTAAAGAGAAATCTGAAGCCCAAGAGGCTATTATAACACTGAGCACCGAATTGCGTAAGGGAAAAGTCTTGAAAAGAAAGAAACAGGATACATCAAAGGCCTCACCGACTCCTCCAGCAAAGCGACCTAACACAAGAGCATCTGCAGCATCACCGAGTAACAAAACAAAGAGTGTTACTATTCCCAAGGTAACAAAAACTTACAAGAAATCTACTCGGAGACTCATTTTGGCAAAAGAGTCTAGTGACACCGAATCTGAGGATGCAAGAAAATTTCAGATTGTCAAGAACAAGAAGGTAAATGTACATAGTGTTGAAAATTTTTGTACTAATCTAAAGGAATATGGTGGATTTGGAGGATTCAGATATGTTAAGTATGAATCCAAAAATGATGATGAAAAGAGACAAATAGAAGAAGCTGTCATCTACACACTTCTAAAATTCTGATTGGTCCCATTGGAAGTCTCTAATTCTCTTCCAAAAGAATTATATGCGCATATTGATAACAGGTGGCAATATGCCCTGGACTCAGAGAAAAATATCAGAGAAAGAAGTCTGGTACATCTCTTTCCTGACATGTTCGTAGTTGAAATAAAATAACATCTGACAAACTACCACACAAAGTTCCTCGTCAAAAAAAAAGCCTTGAAACTAATGAATGGTCTGTATATTGAAGTGGAAAATGAGACAAAAGAAAAGTGGTAGGAAATCTTTAGAAACAAGGATGCCGGTGAGCAAGCTAAAGTTGAAATTGTTGATGTCACCAAGCAAGATCCTGATGTTACCGAGAAAGACCTTACTGACACCATTCAAATAGACGAAGATATCATGGATATAGAGGCACCGGAATAGGAAATGATAGAAGGGAATGCATACGCAAAACTTGTATCTAGTGAATCAGTCTTGGAACAAGTTTAGCCTTATCCACCGGTCAATAAACCTATCTCAACTGAAGCCCCTCAGGATATGGAGCAAGGCACCGAAGGTCACAAGTCTACAGCAAGAGAAGGTAATACTCAAGAACAGACCTCTCAAGCACCTTCTAGCACTCATAAAGTTGCAACTGAGACACCAAGCATCGAGACACCAAAGGACACTACAGAGGCTAAAGAAACTGACCAAAGTGTTGCCTCTACCGAGCAACCTACCAAGGGTCATCAAGCCTGACAAGCCATTGTCTTAGTTCAATTGGTGAAAGGAAAAGAAAAGAAGATGAAAAAGCATAATTTCAAAGTAGATTTGTCAAAACCAATAGTGTTGCCCAATGTAGACATATCAAAATTAAAGGGGCAAGCACTCATTGATTTTGGTGAACTATGCAAAGCAAAGGCCGAACAGGAAAAATAAATGGCCATACAAAAGAAAAATAAAGTACTTCAGAAGGTGAAAGCACTCTTAACAGATATGCTACCTAAAGCTACAATAACCAAAGATGCAACCATTCACATTCAACTGGATGAACTCCTAACCAAGATAGAGACATCTGGAGTAGATGCATCCAAATATTTGAGCAAATTAAAAGACAGAGCTCACTACAAAAATGATACAAGAGCTACAGTAAGCTATAGCTATTGGCAAAGTTAAGCTTGTCAAATTTATTGCTGAGTTGTCCCCTCAACTCAAGCACATTCTTTATTTATTTCAGAAACTCTTTACATTTTCTTTATTCATTAAAGACATCAAAAATAAAATAGAACTAATTGAGAAAGAGATCACCAATCTCTTAAATAAGTTGACCACAGAGCCCAATTCAGTTCAAAATTTCTATACAAAGTTACAACAGCTCATGGCTCCACAAATGGACCTAAGAAATGAAGAACACAAGATCAAGATGGACATCATGACACTTCAGACATTATTCCTTCCTCATCTTTCATCCGTCCAAGAACAGATCAACCGAGCCACATACTTATCTACTACACAAGAGGGAAGCACTTTAGATGGCTTAATATCATTATTGGCTAATATTCAAGCAAATAATTCTTTAATGGATAATGTAAAGG
This sequence comes from Cryptomeria japonica, assembly GCF_030272615.1. Taxonomy (NCBI): domain Eukaryota; kingdom Viridiplantae; phylum Streptophyta; class Pinopsida; order Cupressales; family Cupressaceae; genus Cryptomeria; species Cryptomeria japonica. The sequence continues at coordinate 223,851,642 of NC_081407.1, read as the reverse complement.
ATGCCCTCTCTATCGCTCTCACCGAAGCACAGACAAAGTACAAATCTATTTTTGACTAGTTGCCACCACCGAATGGTAACTAAATTTTGATGTTTGTCAAAAAGGGGGAGTGATATAGTATTCAAAGCATCAAAGTATAGTATCAAACAAAAGGAGTGTAGTATACAAGGGGAGTATACCGAGCAGAGTGAGCAGTGAACCAAGCAGTGAACAGAACAGTAAGCAAAGACCAAGTGCAGTACACTGATCATTGATCACCGAGCATACAAAATCAAAGTTTTGTACAATATATTGATAAGGGGAGTATATCTGGATATACTATTTCATTGACTAATGTATATACTGTCAGTTTAGTCAAATTTTGCAAGTATATAGATTTTTGAGTTATAACTTTGAAAATAGTTTTTGTCAAACATCTCAACTAATGTCAAAAGGGGAGATTGTTACTACTTATCAAGTTGCCATTATTTTTATGTTGAAAGTTATTCTATATACTCTAGTCAGATACCTCTACCAAAATATTTAGTCGGTATGCACAGTCCAGACGGTTATAGAAGAAAGTAGTCATAGAGCCCAATATGCACCGAGTATCATTCCATGTCTACCGAGCAGAAAAGATGATACACCAAGTGAAACGTGTTACCAGATTCATTAAACGTTGGCATACATATGGAATCATGTTACAAGATCAAGGAACATAGAACCGTTATCACATTGGAAATTGCACTTAAAGATTGTGTATGATTCCGAGGTCATCTAACCAATGAAATATTTTGCATGGTTATTCATTCGATAAAACATGTTTGTAAGATCCAAGCAATGAATAGATCACTGACATAAGAGATCTATTTATACAACATGGATTGAGATCACGTACACACATGTAGTATAATAGAAAGGAAGATATAGAAATATATGAAGCAAGACATGTGAAAGCACTAAGTGTTATGACTGTTACAGAGACACAAAGGTCACCAAGAAGGATTTCAGAGAGCAGTCAAAGAAGAGAGTAAACAGAAGGATTTACTGAGTTACTATATGGGTTACCGAGGTATGCTATAAGCAAGGTAATCTTATTTTAAGCACATAGAATCTGCTATAACATTCCAGATGTAAAGTTGCAAATAGTTGTAAAGATTTTCTTGAAAATTTTGAAGTTGTAAGAGAAACCTTTAATAGGGTAAAAGACTCTAATCAAGTCTGTAAATTGTAAAGCCTCTAACAAGGTGCAACATTTAGGTTAAGTGTTGTAAAATCCTTTAGCAAGGTAGATCTAACAGATCTTGATACTCCTAACAAGGCAAGCTATCAAAAATAGCTAAACATGTAGTGCTAACCGAGCAACCTTTATTATTGCAGTAGTGAAGTTGTGGGTGCCATCCCCACCGCAGTTTTTCTCTCTAACCAAGAGTTTTTGTGTAACCAAAATATATGTGTTATGGAGTAAATCATGTATGATTGTTATTTATTTGTTTTAGCATTATATTATGTTACTACACTATTCAGTTTATGCTTAACAGTAAAGATATTGTTGAAGAAAATTTTTGAAGTACTGATTCACCCCTCCCCTCTAAGTACATTTTCTTTCCATATTGGGCCTAACAATTGGTATCAGAGCTACAATCTTGGAAAAGGGTTTAACTGCCTAAAGAGAAAGATCTTATCAATGGAAGGCTATAAAAAATCTCAGAGGATTGTGTATCTGCAAGAAGAGTTGGACCATGCTAATCAAGTGATTGAAGACATGCTAAGACAAATGCAAAAATCATTGAAAGTGAGAAGAAGATTATCTGATGATTTGTAGGACTCTCAAGAGTTACTGGAACAAATTGAGACATCATCTGAGAACAGTATGTCTGAAGAGACTGAAGAAATGATTGAAATATTGAGAGAAAAGAACAAAGCACTAACAGATCAACTAAAAGCAATGAAAAGGGAACATGAGCATTTCAGTACACAAATGATTGAAAATATTGATGCATTCAGGACAACCAAGGATAAAGTCAGAGATCTAGAAAGAGAGAAACAACAACTTGACGCCTTAGTATCTGAAAAGAATGATGAAATCATAAGATTGACTGGGATTCAACAAACTCTATCAGATCAACAAGGTTATGCACATTATGAAGCAAATCTGAAAGATGATGAGAATCAAGCATTGGAACTTGAAGTTTCAAGGTTGACCAATGAACTTGAAACAGAGAAGAAATCCAAAGAAACACTAAAGAAGAGTTATGAAGCATCAAAGATGTTGGATGAGTAACTGAATACAAGATGACCCAACAAAGATGCAGGACTCGGTTATAAACGAAAAGACTCTACCGATAAGGGAATCCATACTACCGAGAGAGGAGAATCATCAAAGCAAGTTGGAATCAATAAGAACATCAAAAGAAAGAAGACTATTTGCAACTACTGTGGAAATCAAGGTCATACTACCAACATGTGCCAAATCAGAAAAGGTAAGCAACCAAATGTTAATTAGTCCAATGGTTATTGTTACAATTGCAATAAATATGGTCACACATCTAATCAATGTAGGACAAACTCTGTTAACAATTATCAGAATGTAAAATTCAAAGGTTTTTGTAAAAACTGCAATAGATATGGACATAGTACCGAGAAGTGTTGGTATAAGCAAAAGAACTATATGTGGTATGCACACTGAGCAAATACTGGAAGCTACCAAACTCATAGAGATCTTAACCGACAATATGCTATAATACCATGGGATTACAATACAAGGATATGGTGTGAATATTGTGGAAGATATGGACATATAAGTGCCAACTAATTTATAAGGTTTGGGATGAACAACCAAAGATCATGGAGAAATCCTGGTATGGCATGTTTTCATTGTCACAAAGTTGGACACTTAGCTGGAGATTGCAGAGATCAACCTAGAGGAGACACTGAGAAAATAAAAGAAAAATTAAAGATGATTTGGAAAAAGAAGGAAATTGTGTCAAATGAAGAAAGCACCTTACCTACCGAGTTAGGTTCTCCTATTCCAAATTAATCAGTAAAGGTATCAAGGGACTGCATTCTCTCAAGGTTAAATCCTAGTTCCTACTTTATTATGTACTTAATTCAAAATCTGCATAGTTAAAATGTACTAGTAAGTTTGAAATTCTAACAAAGTCTTTTGGAGCACTATATAGGAGACCTCTCAAGTCGGTGAACACAGGAAGCCTGTCAAGTCGGTAAATGAAGGAAGTTTGGTTACTCAGTTAAAGCACAAAAGGGAAAGAAAGTTTAGGGGAACCGAGTGCATTTAATGTTTTTGACCTAACCTGTACAGAGCCCAATAAGGTATATTGTGTACTTAAGGAATTTACGCGGTCATTTTTCACTCACCAAGTTTTTGAGAGAGCAAAGCAAAGCAAATCGAAGGCGATCAAACCTCCTATAAAGCAAAATTCAAGGTATTTACATTAATCTCAATACATTGTTAAGTTGGTTTACTGATCTTATCAAGTTGGTATTATCTGCTAAGTGTGAAGCATCTACAGTTTGAAAATCCTCAAACCCTAAGGATCTTTTGTTAGTTTTTATCTGAAATCTACAAATGGCACCTAAGATCCAAGATCCCATTGTTGTTAAGAATATTGAAAAGCCCTCACTAAAATACTCGTTAACTCCCAAAGTTGCATCTGAACCGGATGACAAAACTGCATTTTCACTCATCCCAGATAGAGTGTTATTAGTCGAGGATGTGAGATTCTTCACCAAATGTCATGTTGAAGAACTCGATCACGTTGAAATCAAAGACACATATGATGAATTGTGCACCGATGGTAAATTGGATAGCAAGTATGAGCACATTAAGATCAAGGGATTAACTGAAGCCGTAACCTATCCCTGTGTGTTCAAACCCCAGTGGGTCAAGTTTGTTCTGAGCAGAGTTCATGATGACTTCATGTGGCTAGAAGAGAAACCGTTTAAGATTACCAAGGAAATCATTCATTTGATTACTGGTTACCCTATTTATGATCATGCCCGAGATCAGAAAATGATATCACAAAAGGAATTGATCAGTTTAACTAGAGTAGAATCAAATTACAGAGGACTGAAATTGAACAATGTCACTGATGCAGAACTAAAATTTTCCATTAGAGTAATAGGTTACTGTTTCTTCCAATCGGAAAGGGAAAACAGTGTACCCTATGCAGCAGTAGACTTAGCATACAAAATTGTGAAGAAAGGCATGAAAATTGATCTATGTGAGGTGTTGCTGAAAAACCTGTTTGAGAATCTGAACACCATTAGGAAGCCGAAGAAGAACAACTCGGCTAATACACTAAAGTTTGGATCACTACTTGTATGCATGTTTTTCTATTTTGAAAAATTCTTTCCATCAGTCGGTAAAGTTGTTTTTGAACTACACCAACCAATCACCCATCAGATCAATGACTTCATCAAGAATCTAGGTGATAGTTTTAATGATATTGTGGATGATTACTTTAGTAAGTTTTAAGAGAAAATGCATAATAGGTACCGGATTCCACCCAAGCTAGTGAAGAAATACAAAGATGACATATGTTTTGAAGTAGACACTGATTACTATTATGTGAATGATGTGGAACCAAGAACTCAATCTTTGCCGCCTATGGATTACGAGATTGATTTTGACATCACACAACAGCAAATTGATGCATTTCTCACATTACCAAGGCATGTTACCGAGTTGAGGTACAAAACCTATGAGGAAGTGAAAGAAAAATTAAAAATGAGCATTGTAGTACCCAAAGATACAAGAAAGGCAACAAAGATGATAAAGGCATTATCAGAGAAATTCGAAGAAGATTCTTCCTTCACACCTATCAAAGGCACTATAACCATTACTGAAGAGGAATCTAAAGCCCAAGACAGCTATAACACTGAGCACCGAATTGCCTAAGGGAAAAGTGTTGAAAACAAAGAAACAGGATCCATCAAAGGCCTCACCGACTCCTCTAGCAAAGCGACCTAACACAAGAGCATCTGCAGCTTCATCGAGTAAGAAAATAAAGAGTGTTACTATTCCCAAGGTAACAAAAACTTACAAGAAATCTACTCGGAGACTCATTTTGGCAAAAGAGTCTAGTGACACCAAATCTGAGGATACATGCAAATTTCAGATTGTCAAGAACAAGAAGGTAAATGTACATAGTGTTGAAAATTTTTGAAGTGAATATGGTGGATTTGGAGGATTCAGATATGTTAAGTATGAATCCAGAAATGATGATGAAAAGAGACAAATAGAAGAAGCGGTCATCTACACACTTCTAAAATTCTGATTGGTCCCATTGGAAGTCTCTAATTCTCTTCCAAAAGAATTATATGCGCATATTGATAACAGGTTGCAATATGCCCCGGACTCAAAGAAACAGATTAGAGAAAGAAGTCTGGTACATCTCTTTCCTAAAATGTCGGTAGTTGAAATAAAACAACATTTGACAAACTACCACACAAAGTTCCTCGTCAAACAAAAAGCCTTGAAACTGATGAATGGTCTTTATATTGAAGTGGAAAATGAGACAAAAGAAAAGTGGCAGGAAATCTTTAGAAACAAGGATGTCGGTGAGCAAGCTGAAGTTGAAATTGTTGATGTCACCGAGCAAGATCCTAATGTTACCGAGCAAGACCTTGCTGACACCATTCAAATAGAAAAAGATATCATGGATACAGAGGCACCGGAACAGGAAATGGTAGAAGGGAATGCATATGCAAAACTTGTATCTAGTGAATCAGTCTTGGAACAAGTTCAGCCTTATCCATCGGTCAATCAACCTATCTCAATCGAAGCCCCTTAGGATATGGATCAAGGCACCGAAGGTCACAAGTCTACAGCAGGAGAAGGTACTACTCAAGAAACGGCCTCTCAAGCACCTTCTAGCACTGAAAATGTTGCAACTGAGACACCAAATACCGAGACACCAAAGGACACTACAGAAGCTAAAGAAACTGACCAAAGTGTTGCCTCTACCGAGCAACCTACTGAGGTTCATCAAGCCTCACAAGCCCTTGTCTTAGTTCAATTGGTGAAAGGAAAAGAAAAGAAGATGAAAAAGCATAGTTTCAAAGTAGATTTGTCAAAACCAATAGTGTTGCCCAATGTAGACATATCAAAATTAAAGGGACAAGCACTCATTGATTTCGGTGAGCTATGCAAAGCAAAGGCCGAATAGGAAAAACAAATGGCCATACAAAAGAAAAATAAAGTACTTCAGAAGGTGAAAGCACTCTTAACAAATATGCTACCTGAAGCTACAATAACCAAAGATGCAACCATTCACATTCAACTGGATGAACTCCTAACCAAGATAGAGCCATCTAGAGTAGATGCATCCAAATATTTGAGCAAGTTAAAAGACAAAGAGCTCACTACAAAAATGATAGAAGAGGTACAGAAAGCTATAGCTATTGGCAAAGTTTAACTTGTCAAATTTATTGTTGAGTTGTCCCCTCAACTCAAGCACATTCTTTATTTATTTCAGAAACTCTGTACATTTTCTTTATTCACTAAAGACATCAAAAATAAAATAGAAGCAATTGAGAAAGAGATCACCGATCTCTCAAATAAGTTGACTACAGAGCCCAATTCAGTTCAGAATTTCTATACAAAGTTACAATAGCTCATGGCTCAACAATTGGACCTAAGAAATGAAGAACACAAGATCAGGATGGACATCATGACACTAAAGACATTATTCCTTCCTCATCTTTCATCTGTCAAAGAACAGATCAACCGAGCCACATACTTATCTACTACGCAAGAGGGAAGCACTTTAGATGGCTTAATATCATTATTGGCTGATATTCAAGTGCAAAATTCTTTAATGGACAGTGTAAAGGATGCCATCTCTGTTGCTCTCACCAAAGCATGGTCAAATTACAAATCCATTTTTGACCAATTGCCACCACCGAATGGTAACTAAATTTTGATGTTTGTCAAAAAGGGGGAGTGATATAGTATTCAAAGCATCAAAGTATAGTATCAAACAAAAGGAGTGTAGTATACAAGGGGAGTATCTCAAGCAAAGTGAGTAGTGAACCGAGCAGTAAACAGAATAGTAAGCAATGAACAAGTGCAGCACACTGATCATTGATCACTGAGCATACAAAATCAGAGTTTTGTACAGTATATTGATAAGGGGAGTATATCTGGATATACTATTTCATTGACTAATGTACATATTGTCAGTTTTGTCAAATTTGCAAGTATATAGATTTTTGAGTTATAACTTTGAAAATAGTTTTTGTCAAACATCTCAACTAATGTCAAAAGGGGAGATTGTTACTACTTATCAAATTGCCACTAGTTTTATGTTCAAAGTTATTCTATATACTTTAGTCGGTTACCTCTACCGAAATATTCAATCGATATGCACAGTCCAGTTGGTTATAGAAGACACTAATCAAGTCTATAAATTGTAAAGCCTCTAACTAGGTGCAGCATTTAGATTAAGTGTTGTAAAATCCTTTAGCAAGGTAGATCTAATAGATCTTGATACTCCTAACAGAGTAAGCTATCAGAACTAGCTAAACATGTAGCTCTAACTAAGCAACCTTTATTATTGCAGTAGTGAAGTTGTGGGTGCCATCCCCATCGCAGTTTTTCTCTCTAACCAAGAGTTTCTGCGTAACCAAAATATATGTTAAAGCTATATATGTGTTATGGAGTAAATCATGTATGATTGTTATTTTTTTTTTTTAGCATTATATTATGTTAAGTCACTATTTAGTTTATGCTTAACAGTAAAGATATTGTTGAAGAAAATTTTTGAAGTACTGATTCACCCCTCCCCTCTAAGTACATTAGCTTTCCATATTGGGCCTAACATATGCCCCATACACTAACAAGGTATAGGTATGCCCCTTAAGGTATTCATTAGAAAAATCTAGAAACGAGGCCAATTAATCAACAACAATGATAGGAAGCCACTGGTTTAGACAAAATAGGAGGTCGAATGCAAAAGATACAAGCATTGAAAGGTGAAAAAGACCTCTACCTAAAAAATAAGGAGAGGGTTCACATCTATCTAGGCACCTCAAAATCCTATAAAAGGAGGTGAGATGGGTGAAAATTTCTAATTTTTACCTTCCAATTTGGTGAATTCTGATCTTTGGAGCAAAGGAGATTGCATCAGGATGGTGAACACATGTGCACATTAAAATGATCAAAGGGCGCAGGAGCTCAGGTGAGTGAGATATTTTTATTTCTTATTGTAGACACATTTTTCTTATGATGTACTTAGCTTGTGAGCCATACTTGATAAAGATAGACTGATTTTGTACTTCGGTACTTTTGATATATATGTATGATATGCAACTATATTTATGATATACACATTGTTTATTTTTATATGTCATGTATGAACATATTATATGCTCTTTATGTAATGAAATGAATTAAAAATGCACTTATTTTGTATTTTTTCTATTTTATGTAATGCAATGAGTAATGATAGTATCCAAATGTGTTGTTTAATATCAATATGCAGATGTTTTAATAAATGAATGCAAGATGCAAATTATTTTTGGCATAGTGGAGTACTAGATCAAACTAATTGCAAGGAGTGGGTGAAGAACTATTAGTAAAAGGAAACTAGACAGAGAAAATTAGTAATGAAGAAAATCTTTCTTGTACAAATGCATGAAAGAGTAGGTGAGAACATTTATTTGATATGGTAAAAATGGAATATAGTGCACCAATGGCATTGAAAGTCAGGATAATAATGTGATCCCTTTGCATAAAATAGACACATTGTAGACAAGAAATGGTTCAACCATCCTAAGACATTATGTGTGTCAAAGGTCGAGGTATGTGTGACAGCCATAATGTGAATGTGCCAACACAGACACCCAAGATATGCTTGCCCTAGAATGTTATGAAACACTTCACAAACAAAAGAAGAAAAAAAGACCAGGAGCCATTCCGACCACTCTAAATCACTCAGTGACATCATCAAGAAATATAGGAACATGATCAAAGATAAATCAACGAAAGATAAGACTCGCAAATCTAAACAACTCAAACAAACATTCTGATCTTCATTTTCAAAGTGATAATGTTTGTTTAATGATAGGATAATCATGTTGTCTGGTTTCAAGGAATACAATACCCAATCAAAATAGGATATAGACTGGTTTTGATTATACCATGCCCTATTTAAGACCCATGATAATGTTGATAAAGGAGTGACAATGTTAATGTTGTTTGATTGATATGACAATTTCGATCAATCTGAATGCTTGGTTGATTGAACAATTTATCTACAATAATATGTGATTTGTTAAGTGTAGTGTTTTTCGTGTTTTCTATCTGACATCCATTCAAATGTCTATTTATGTACAAAAGGGACAATTTATTAACGAGATGAAATGAAAGCATTTTTTTTTGTTTTTCGATTGTTTTCCAATTTTTAGGGTTTTTGAACTTTTTGATTTTTTGTACTTTCTTCAGTACATTTAATGAAAGTTTTTGGATTACTTCAACACATTTTTCAAATGTTTTTGGATTATTTCAAGACATTTTATGAATTTTTTTGGATTATTTTAGGACATTTAATGAATGTTTTTGGATTATTTCAGGACATTTATCAAAAAACAAATTAATCCTTCTTTTAGGACATTATTTGATTTTTTATGAATTTTTTCATGATAGTGTTCGATTTTTATGGATTTTTATAGGACTTTATTTGATTTTATGATTTTTTTCAGGATATTATTTGATTCTTATTGACATTTTTTAGGACATTATTTTCTTTTTAGTGATTTTTCAATACTTTGTTTGATTTTTACTTATTTTTTCAAGACTTCTTCACATGAATTTACCCTAAGTGTCTAGCAAGGCAAGGAATATGAAAAATGGATGAATAAGCTTGTTAAAATGTTAATGGATAAAAGGAAGACAAAGGCCACTCGTTATGGAGACAGAGAAGATGTAATTTTAAAGTGCTATCAGATGATGGGATAACGGATTTGACAATGTAAAGCAATGGCATGGCATGAGAGATGTGTCAGGAGGTTTTTAAAATCGGTTTTTTTCATTTTATATCCTTATGTTGGATCATGATAAAGGGATGGAAAATAGTGTATGGGCGGTGATAGGATATGGATAGGATAAGAAAGAAAAAAAATGGATAAGAGACATGAATTGAAAGTTGTGATAGGCTAAGGGATAGTGATAGAAGATTGCAATAAGCCAACAAATATAGTCGAAAGGTTGTAATAAGCAAATGGATAAAGATAAAAAAGTTGTGATAGACTGAAACCTACAAATAGGATGCACGATGTTCATGAAGGACATCAGCCTTGCCAAGATCAAAGTTGGAGAAAGGAATATGGATATGATGGATGATATGATAATGGAGGGTATGATAAGCATAATAGGATAATCATAAAATAACATTTAAATGAAACCTTCTACCAAGTATGGTATGCAAGAAGTTCATAGATTATGTATGACGCATTTTTTCTACGTTTTCATCATGGTACTTGCCCAAGGCATTTATTTGCTAGGTTTTCACCAGTGAATGAATTATTTTTCTTTACTTTTTTTTTCTTTTTTTTCTTGATTTCACACAAGGTGCTAGTTTGCCAGATCTTCACCAAGATAATAATTTCTTTGTTTTTCACCTTTTTCTTATATTTTGACTTTTCAATAAAAAATGGACACATGATAAAGGGTGGAAGAATGAATTAATCATTTTGTTATTTGGACAGTAGCTCTTAAAAATGGACCATGATTGTTAAAAGTATACTCAAATACATTGGCATGATAATGACATGGAAATGAGATGGGAATAAGGTAAGGATTTACGCAAAAGATTGGAAAAGAGGGTTATCCAAAGAATGGAAAATATGCCTTGGGTAATGGATAGGATATTGGAAGAATTATTCTTGAGAAAATAGAAATGTTGGCTAGATCAAAATTGGCACACACTTTGAGGGGTGTTGGAATAATGAAGGAAAAGTGGGTTTTGGATTTTGAGATTTGGATAAAGGAAAGGCTAGGGATTTTGGGACATAAGCACCCAAAATGGATGAAGGAAATAATGGAGGAATAGATTTGTAAGGTTTGGATGGAGTAATAGAAATTATGGATGCCAATTTTAATGCTCTATTTTGGGCTTCTATGAGCTACTTGGGAATTCACATTTTTTTTAATTTTTCATAATTTTTCAGTTCTTTACAATGCATTTATTGCACAAGTGCCTTAGGAACCCATATAGTTTTTGACTATTCTTTTTGATAAATTGGCCTTTTGGTTTTTTCTTTTTTCTTTTTGGATCATAGTTTACTTTGTTTTCACATGTCGATTAGATGGGACATGTCGATCATTGAATACATGTAGCTAGTTGGACTTGTGAATTTTATGCTTGGAGGGGGAAAGGAATGCATGTGTGGATAGGAATGAAATGGATATTTTGGATGGATGAAAGGTCCTCAAGGATGTGTGCCTTTTCTAACCTTGAATAGGGGAGGGAGGAAGGGATATAAGGACCTAAAATGGATGGAAGGGATGAAGGGGAAGACGTATATTTGGATTTAGGTTAGGTAGGGATACCAACATCTTGAGGAATGTCACTAAGGCCATGACCATTAATATTTTATTTGATATGGAGGATTTATTTCTTGTGAAGGTCTACCCATTTTCCTTTATAAATATTTTGACCTATAAGATACTCTTTGCTTTGGGAAGAAGATGCGGGTCCATTATGAGGTGGATATGATATGAAAGTAATGATGGGATCATGAAGTGGGTCAGACTAGACCAAAGTGGAGGAAACCATTGTGAATTTAGGGGATTCATGAACATCTTGGACCAACATGTTAGAATCATGAGGGGGATCAAGATCAATGACAAGGTCTTCATGAGACAAAATGGGAGGAATAATGTGATCATCAACAGAAATGAGGTCTTGGAGTGTATATCAAGGATTAAGACATGGAGATGGAGGAACAAAGGGATCTTATGGGGGATTTAAAGGGATGATAGGGTCTTGTGTTGGAAATGAAGCTAAAAGGATACTTTGGTCTTGACAAGGAGGAAGATCATCGGATTCCTCTTTAAAGGTTCTCTTCTCTTAACTTTCAATGGGATCATCAGAAAGGATGGAGGGGATATCCTGATCTTGCTTAGAAAGTGGAATTCTAATGGGATTTAGAATGGTGTAATGTTCTTGGAAAGAATGAATATGAATAGGGGGATCATCATTAGTGTCTAGGAAGATGGGATATTGGTTAACAATTGAATGGAATGACAAGATCTTGATCTTGATTTGTTTTAGATCTCTTTTATTTGTGCTCTAATTATCCTCTTGACTTGGGGTTGGACTTTGTATATACATGGGGGTTTCAGGAGGGAAATCAATTCTTCAACATGAGGGAGGTTCAAACTTTGAATGGGATCCTCTGAAATGGGTAGTTACAATGGGTCTAGAATTTATGAAGCATGGTACGGACTTGAATTGTGAATTGTATTAACTTGGAAAGATATTGTGGATAGCCCTTGGGGAGCATCCTTGGGTGTATTATTTGATGAGTATGATATGGGAGGTTCTTGCAAAGCTTCACAAGGTGTAGGAATATAGGCCACAAGAGATTCAATTTCCTTATGTGGGGATGAGCCATTGCGCGAAATGGATATATGATTTTGATCTTTCTCAGAAGAATCACTTAGGATTTTCTTTAGGAGATGTCAAAAAGAGACATCTTGCTTCAGAGAATCATTTGAATCCTTGCGAGATTTTGACACAATTGCATTTAGATTTTGGACTTGTTTGAAAGGAATTTGGTTTTGGTTTTGTGCTATATTTTGATTTTAGTTTGGGTTTTGGTTGAATGAGATTTGATTTGGGACTTTGTTAAATTATTCTAAAATGTTTGATATTTAACATGGTGTGAGTTGCAACTTTTGTTTCCAAATTTCTAGTTATATTTGTTGATTGAGTTTTTTGTTGATACTCAATAGTTGGTTGAACCAATTATTAATATTATATAGTTCATTGAACATATTGTTTAAATTGCACCATTGGTTGTGTTGGTTGGATGTGTTAGAACATTGGCTGGATATGTTGGACCATCGTTTGGATATGTTGGACCATTGGTTGTGTATTTTTAACCATTGGTTGTGTTAGATTGACATGTGGCTGTGTCAGATTGAATGAGTTTTGATTTGGGATTTGATTAAATGGAGTGTGATCAAATGAGGTTTAACTTAGGATTTGGCCGAATGAGATTTGATTTAGGACCTCGTTAAAATTTGTACTTGTTGCTTGAAATTATTTCATCATGTGTATTTGTGAAATGAGAGTTGGCATGTTTTATTGTACAATGAGATATTTTACATCAATTGGTTCAAGGTTTGGATTTGGACTTTGAAATTTTTGAAATAGTTTGATCATTTGGGATATAATATTTTTATTGATTTTCACTTTTTGTTCTAAGATCTCTATTTCTCAAGCTAGTTTCTCCTCTAATTTTCATAGTTGGACACTTTTTTTATCATAAGAATTTTGATCCAATTTTTGGGACATGTATAAATTAGGTTGACATGATTAATTATTCATTTGTGATGACATGGTCTCATAAGAAACTTGGGATCTCATTTCAATAGGCATGTCACTATGCAATACAACTAATGGAATTGATAAATGCAGCCTAAAAGGCTGGCAATGCAACTTGTGTTTTTTGGATGTTTTGAATTTTTGGAATCTAGGACAAGAATGCAATCTATGTTTTTGGACGTTTTCAATTTTGGAATGATAATGATATGCAACTAAATGCAAACTTAGAAAAATGATGATGCAATATATAAAATGAAAGAAACCTATATTTTTGGTATTTTCAAGATTTGGAAAAACTTTTGGATTATAAACCTAAAGATGCAACCGTGAGAAATTGAAATGAAGTCATGACATTAATTGATAAAAGGACAAACGACTAAATGATGATAGGAAAAATGACAATGTTTCACCTATATTCTTGGATACTGATACTGAGCTAGGTTTGACGTGATAGTGTTGATAAAATGACAAATTTTGGATAAGGTCAAGACTCCCTAACAACAAATTAGGGGATGATCTAAAGTTTTGATTTTTCAAGTTTATAAAACCTAATTTTGAGACTAAATTTAAAAAGTCAATGATAATAATTAAAGACAAAGGATATGATATGGATTTTATATGATCTCAACATATGATATGATCTAGGGATATGATATGATCTAAGAGGCCTTAGATGACAAACCAATCTAGGAAAATAATTATAATTTAATGAATGAATAAGACTTGGGGAAATGATTTTGAACCTATGTGCAAAAGGGAATAATGACTATGTAATGGACTAAATATGAAAAGCAATTATTATGACCTAAGACCTAAGTTTGGACTATGAAACACCTAACCCTAAGTGACATGAATTTTGAAACCAAGGTATCCAATTGTTTAACAAGCCATGTTATTAAGAACTATTTGAAGTTGGATGATAACTTGGAGTATTTTGAGACAAGTTTTGGATATTTTTGAAATTTATTTTCTTTGAGAAACGTTTTGGACTTTAGAACTTTTTTTTGTTTTTTTATAACCAAGTTTGTTTATGAAATGTTTTCTTTCTTGTGATGTGTGTGACCTTTGTTTTTATTGTGAACTTTTAATAAGCATATAAAATATAATGGTTGTTTGACTTTTTGCATAAAATAAAAGCATGTTCAATTTCAACCCTAAATTTTGGACTGGACAATACTTGTTGAATCCCCTTGCCCAAAATACCACATTCAATTGGATATATATAAGCTTGGTAGCACTGGATCCCCTCATGGCACTCACTTCTCTGGCATACCAAGCTTCTAAATTCTAAAGACCAGAAGATCTTGAGAAATTTTCTATCTCAATTTGAAGGGTACATGAGGGGTTTCTTTGGCATGCACATATCACAATGCCTGAGTCAATAAGTAGAAGGTAAAGTTGCTAAAAAAAATTGGCTCTTAGTGGGGGCATTTCAATGAAACTTGGTGTCTATCATGTGTCGGTGACTCACTTAAGAGCATATCCCAATCCCCATAAGAGGAGTTTTACGCATCTCCCACAAGTCTGGATACTGAGGGAACCTATCAAATAGACCAAGTTCACAAAGTAGTCACGGATTTCCCCTTACTTATTAATTTGTATAGTAGGCTGAAGAAGTACCTCTTGGGCCGTTCCCTCTCACTGACCAAAATGGAGCTTGGGAGGGAGGCCCTCTACCAAAAAATAAAAAACATGAGTGTCACTAACACTTTTCTCTTGCACCTATGACCATGAGAGACAGGGGAGAGGATAGTGTGTGTTAGCAGTGGGTCCACTCACACACACAAGTGTGCCCAATCACAAAAAATAGATGTTCATTTTAAGCCCAAATCCAAATGTGATTTAACAACTAAAAATGAAGACACTTTTTTATGCTTCAATCTTTGACATTGTCCTGCATCAGATACATTAGTAGTTTTCACTTTAAACTTTGACTTGCATTTACCATAGACCTACCAATAATGTCAGAAAATCAAGAACTATAAATCACCAAAACAATACAATAATCTTAAGCCAAGATAGATGTGTTATTTTTATATTCAAACATGTCGAAGGTTACAACAAATGTGTCTCAAATAACCATTATTAAATTGATCCATTAAAATTGTGATTCTTTGAAATTTACATGAATGCAAAATTAAATTACCATATGTTCATTTGAAGTTGAGTTAACTATAATTTTTACATATGTCCATTTGATATTACATAATTGTTGTATATATAATGAAAATCAATTTATTTTTTGTTGTTGGAAAGAGGACTTCAATAGCTAGTGTGTAAATATGTTTTGAAAAAAGTGGGAACAAGGAGAGGGAACATCAATCTACTAGGACTAATAGGTATGCACAAAGAAAGGATATCATTTGGATTAAAGAGGATCCTTCTAATACAATTCACAATCCAGATAGAACATAATGCATTGGAAATGCCCAAAACATTAGATGCCAAGACAATTATGATATTAGACATGGCAAGGGACAGAAAATTGGGGTGTATGAGTACATCTCTATCATGTGAGCATAATAAATACTAAGGGAGTATTTAAGAAAAAATGTAGAGTCATATGGACCACTAAATCCTCCATGGAAACACAAGCCTAAGAACTATGCACTAACCCTAAGAATGAGAAGGTAAATCTAGTGTTGCCCATTAGGTTGACAAACCACTTAGGGCACCTAGACCAGTGTATACAAATAGACTTCCAAACCTATTTGAAGTTAAAATAATTTAATTAATACCAATACAAGCACACAAATCTCAAAAATCAATTATACATATATATATATATATATATATATATATATATATATATATATATATATATTATAAAAAATGTATTAGTGTTATTCTTAGTCACGAGTTACTTAGAGCATAAAGATAAATTAAATGATGTAAATTTTGTTAAAAAGAGCACAACCAACTTATTGTTAACCCCTTTCTCTCCTAGGTCTAACAATATAGTTTAACAAATAATAAAAAGAAAAGCTTGAAGATGAGTATATAGGTCTAGTTCACTAGTTTCAACAACATTGCATGTGAAATATATAATTTGAGTGGTGAATATGTCCCTAAGAAGAGAAGAGAATGATGAGTCTCTCCTACTTTGTACATCAAACTATAAAAGATATTTTTTTAATTTTAAACACAATTTTTTTTCTTCATAGAACTAAATGATACATCCTTGTTTAATTCCAATCATAACAAGATACATTGTATATCTATTTGATTTACTATATATATATATATATATATATATAGACACACACACACATACATGTATTTTTTAATTTTGAAAACCCCTTATTTATTATTAGTTAATAATTTCATTTCTAAATTGATAAAAAATGTTGTATTGTTTTTTTTCTAAAAAATTTTGCTTAGAGTTTTTGTGAAATAGCAATGTCGTTCTAGGAAAACCCGTACAAATCTATAAGAATAGATAATCTCCTCACTATTAAAAGTGTAAAGGCATTTGAACTAAATATTTTGGCTGACAAAAAAGTAAGAGAAAAATGGAGAAAAAACCACCAATGGAAATTATTCCCGCTCTTCCAAATGAAATTAGCAAAGAGTGCTTGTTGAGGGTGCCATGGACTTCCCACTACAAGATGAACTCTGTTTGTAAAACTTGGAAAAATATTGTAACAAGCCCACTGTTCTATAAGAATAGAAAGAAAATTGGTACAAGTCAGGAATTGATTATACAATTAGTGCGTGTTCTAGATGGTTTCACAATAATTATCTACGACCCTCTCAAAAAATAACTAGAAATGCAAGATTTATTTACCATCCTAAATAAATATAAAGTTGCATGAATGCAAGATTTATTTACCATCCTAAATAGATATAAATGAAAGTTGCATGAATGCAAGATTAATTTACCATCCTAAATTAATCTAAATGAAAGTTGCATGAATGCAAGATTAATTTACCATCCTAAATTAATGTAAATGAAAGTTGCATGAATGCAAGATTAATTTACCATCCTAAATTAATCTAGATGAAAGTTGTATGAATGCCAGATTAATTTACCATCCTAAATTAATGTAAATGAAAGTTGCATGAATGCTTTGAAAAAATTGTCCTTTTACAATGGGAGAATTAAAAACACCACAACTTTTTGAATTATTATCTAAATCACAAACCATAAAATTACTTGGAAAGGTGATCTAACGAGATATAAGTAACCAAAAAATCATTTGTTTTAATTCTACACTTAAATTATTGTGTTATCAAAAAATTAGGATGGTTTTCGAAGAAGGATTTGCAATTGCTCCATGAAAAATCTGCAACTTCACAAACCTTTCAAATAACATTATATCCAAACATTTTCATGTCGAGTTAACCAAGAAATGTGATGTGGGAATTAGGTAAAAGAATCATAATATCAAATTACAAAGCCAAAAATACTATGAAATCAACCCCTAACACATTGAATAAATGAATGAAGATGAAATACTAAGATTAAAATGCAAACCAAGCATGTATTTCCTTGATTGATCCTCCATTATTCTTCTTTATCCTTCAAATGGTTGTTGATCTCACCTAAAAAAATATAAGTGTGATTGCAAGCAAATTGGATGACAAAAAGAAGAAAAAACAATAGTGTAAGGATACTAGAAGCATGGTTGTTTAAAATGATTGAAAAAGTAAATCAATTTATAGAGAAAATTCTCTCCAAAATGACATGAAAAAATCATGGCAAATGGAAGAGGTAAATTAATTCAAAAATGGCGTAACTGATATGACAAATTATCATGAATTGCTATGACAAATTGAGAGACAATTATGCTCATTGATTTTGACAAATTGGCCACAAAAATATCTTCATGATTTATGACATGATTGAGCACAAAAAGTGGAGACAAATTAGTGGAGAAAATAGAGGGGGAAATGAGGATAGAAAAAGGTGGGAGAAATTATAGGAAATGGGAGGCATGAAATTAGGAATGACAAATTATGACAAAATTAGGAGAAAATTTAGGGAGAGAAATGTGGGAATAATTGTTTTTTATTTATTAATTAGCCCACAAAAGGGAAATTATTCCATCAAATAAAATATTTAATTGTGACACAAGAGATAGGGTAAATGAATAAAATAGGTCAAAAAAATGTCATGAGGTGATTAATGTGATAAATGAAAGATGACGATCATGATCAAGAAGATAATTGACAAGGACCAAAAGTTGATTAAACTGATAATGACAGAGACCAATGACAAATTGATCAAAATTGATAAGATTGATTTGATAAAGGACCAATGATGAATCAATAAAGATTGACTAAAATTGATGGTTGATTGAAACCAATGACAAATCGATCAAATATTCACAAGAGATAATTTGATAAAAATTGATGATGATGATTAAAAATAATACAAATTGATTGATTAATAATTGATAGGGATCGATGATGAATCGATCAAGATTGATAGAAATTGATAATGATTAAAAATAATATAAATTGATTCAAATTAATTGATAATTGATTGAAATGAGATTGATATTGAAAATTATTGAAGACAACCCTTATTGAAATCAATTAGGGTTAAAATGATGTCTAATTAAAATTAAAAGTCTATCATGATCATGAAATGACAATTAATATTAACATCGAGAATACCTAATTCAAATTCAAGAAAACAAGATTGAATAGGAAAATAATGTAGAAAAATGACACAATGTCAATAGATTATAAAGATCAAACATGTAACATAGAAGAGATATTAGTAAATGAAAAACCCTAAATAAGGTGTAAAGTCAAAAATTGAGAGCTTAGTAAATTCACCACTTGAAATGGCAAAATCACTAAGCTCAATTTTTACTTGGAGAACTTTACATTCAAAAGAGGAGATGAATCTACTAGATCCAATCCTAAAAGGATACAAGGACTGAATACTAAGTAGATTGGTTGAGATTGGAACGTGTTTGACCCTCTTTTGTAACTCAAATCAGTCAAGTGCTTGAGATAAAGATAGGGGCACCCTCCACTTGAGTCAAATAAGTCACTCTGCAAAATTGGGCAAAATTTGTAGGGATCATGTGTCTGGATAGGGGCACCCTCCACTTGGTCCTTCGAACTTTCCACATGTCGAAAAGGGTTTTTTCCATCTCTGCGAATAAATCTTAATTCCAAATTTATAGTTGTGCACCTATTTCCCATACATAGAAATAAGAATAAAGGGGTTTAGAATAGGGGTTTGCCTAAATTAAACCACGATTTAGAATGAACCCTGATTGAAATACTACAAATGCTTGAAATAAATGATGGAAAGGTTTACCTTCCGATCTGCAATAAATGAGGATGATGTTTTGCTTCTTAGATGTAATCACATATGTTGTATGAAATGGCATGAACATGACAAAACCCTAACACAAACACATTCTTACAAATGAATGATGTGATAATGTTCCAATGGATAATATGCAAACTTGAGGAATGCAAGATGATGAATGATTGAATGCTTGATGCTTGAATATAGTCTCCTTTCCTTCTCCACATTTTCGTGTTCTCTCCTTATGATTTTGTGTTATGCCAAATGAGAGGGGAAGACCTCTTTATATACTTTCGTATTGTCAAATATTTAATTTTTCGACAGAGGCTGACATAGGGGATTTATTTACCGCTCAAAATTGAGATAGGGCCTAAGGGCCAATATAGATCCCAATTAGGGAGGACTAGGGCATGGCGGCCCAGTCCTAACCAAATTTGGGCTAGGATCAAAGGGATTTATAAGTTGTAAGATGCAAATATGAGTTTTAGTTGCATAGAAGAGGCATAAATAGGTCTTGATAAAGCATGGGGATGAGACTAGTAATATGAGGGCCCAAAACATGGTCAAAATTGCAAAGGGTGCAATTTTAGGACACTACATTTAGTCCCCACTTTAGCAGGAGTATGAAATTACACAAATACTCATGGTGAAGTAGAAAAAAGGGAGATGAAGATGAAGAATGTGGAGAAAGATCACAAAGAGTGTAAGGTATCACTAATTTTGATGAACTAAGCCCCCAATATTAGGATCTCGACTCACTCAAACATATGTAAGGGCACACAAACAAGACAAAAAGACAAAAAAAGGAAAAGACACAAAGGCACAAAATATCTAAAATCTAAAGAGCAAAAATAAATACCTCAAGTCAGCTAGCCGAAGAGACCTCAATATCAAAATGTCTCAACAACTAGAATTTAATTCTTGAAAAATGTCATTTCATGCACATATGCGATCACATAAAAGAGAAAAGAAAGTATCATCCATGAAATATCAATAGCAATGCTATGATTTCATGAGAGGAAGGAGAGAGAATGAATACAATTTATATTTGTTTATCCAAGTGATCGATGAGAAGAATGATGAGAGACAGAGGGCATGAACTACTAACCCCTAGATGTTTTTATCTAGGTGATCCATGATGGTAAAAAGGACATGGAAAAGTCACCCCTAGATGTTTTTATCTAGGCGATCTATGTGGGGAGGAGAGTAATAATATTCTATCTATTTTTAGCTAGTTCCACCCATCCTGGTGCGTGTGTGCAAGTGATGTCTAGTTTCAAGTGTATAGCAGCCCGTGTAAGAGTCTTTGCTCTATTTTTTAGTGTGCTTCAACCTCTTTAAGACATTTAATATAAATGTAAATACTAAGGGGTGATTGTGTGTGTAAAAATGTGTAAATGCCAAGTGGTGAAGACACATGTCTGGTTTCAAGGCCATCCCATTTAATAATTTGTTGTTTTCGGTGATGTGTAACCCTACCTAAGACATATATCAAAATTTGTGTCTAGTTTCGATTGTAAAGAATCTCCCTCTAAGAGCTTTTACTCTAGTTCCAAGGATGAACACCCCATTTAAGACATGCAAAAATTATATACAATGTAAAGTGGAAAATTGGGAGCTTATCAAATTTTCCACTTGAAAGGGGAAAATCACTAAGCTCAATTTTCATATAGAGAAATTTACATTCAAAAGAGGGGATGAATCTACTAGATCCAATGCCAAAAGAATACAAGGACTAAATACTACATAGATTGGTTGATATTTGAATGTGTTTGACCCTCTTTTGTAAGTTGAGTCAGTAAAGTGTTGGAAATAAAGACAAAGTATGAGAAAACAATGAGCTACAGATTCGGGATTCAGTCATGCACCTAGTTTTGAGAAGTTTGTTATGATTTGAAGCCGCCTTATGAAATTAAGAAAAAATTGCATGTACTATGTGTCCAGACATGGGTGCCCTCCACTTGATCCTTTGAACTTTCCATGCGTCGAAAAGGGGTTTTCCATCTCTGTGAATAAAGATTAATTCTAGAAGTACACCTATGCACCTATTTCCTACACACAGAAAGAAGATGAAAGAGGTTGGGAATAGGATTTTTATTGAGTTAAACCCTCGTTTAGAATCAACCTTGAATGAAATATTGCAAATGCTTGAAATAAATGATGGTAAGGTATACCTTCATATTTACAATAGATGATGATGATGATTTACTTCTTAGATGTAATCACATATGTTGTATAAAATAGCATGACCATGACAAAACCATAACACAAATACAATCTTGAAAATGAATGATGTAATAATGCTCCAATGGATACCATGTAGCCTTGACGAATGCTACATGATGAATGTTTTAATGCTTGATGCTTGAATCTAGTCGCCTTGCCTTCTCCACCTTGTCATTCTCTCACCTTATGATCATGTGTTAGGCCAAATGAGAGGGTAAGTCCTCCTTATATACTTTCCTATTGTCAAATATAATTTTCTGACAAAGGCCAACAAAGGGGATTCATTTCCCGTTCAAAATTGAGATAGGGCCTAGGTCCAAATAGCTCCCAATTAGGGAGGACCAAGACATGGTTCCCTGGTTCTACCCTAGTTTGGGTCAGGATCAAAGGGCTATACAAGTTGTAAGATGCAAATATGAGGTTTGGTTGCATAGAAGAGGCATAAAAAGATCCTGATCAAGCATGGGGATGAGATCGATAAGGCGAGGGCCCAAAATAAAGTCAAAATTGCAAGGGGTGCAATTTTAGGACACTACAAAAGGTAACATAGACATGTTAAAGTATGACACCATAAGCATGATCATTTTTATGTGTCTATAGGAAGTAGTTAATAGAAGTTTGGGTAACTTACTAAGATGTTTAGTAGGAAATAAAGAAATTAATTGGGATTGTAACGTTGTAAGTTGTACCCTTGTATTCTACATCACATAGGTAGCTCTCTTTAAGCTGATTGGAAACATTCCTCATCTCCTTGTTTGTTTGTCCGTGTATACTATCTTGTCATCTTACGATCTCACCTTTTTACAACCATGCTAACCATTTGACTAATGAACTCTAATGCGCTATGAAGACATCCATGTGATGCACAAGAGTCCCATAAATATATCAATCCATAGGTAGTCATTTGAGAATTATGCTTGCACCTGGAAGAGGTCACAACACCTCTATTTGTGGCCACCAACATCAAGATTCTTCTTTAGTCTCTATATCTTATTCATTTGAGCCTATTTTGAGGATTCCTAACCATTTTTGAAATCTCTAAGCTCTTGGCATTCTTCTAGGCCTCTTAGACATTTTTTTCAATCAACCATTACCATAAATTTTGGAGAGTCTTCACTGCTCAACTTCATTTCCGTGGGTGATGGCTTCTTGGATGACTGAAGGGGATTTCTCTCTACTTATTCATTTGTATCCCACAATATTATATTTCTTGTCCTCCATTAAGAATATCTGTATTTTGGTTATCTAGTTATATCTTTATCATTTTCATTATCTATGACTATAATTTGAGTTGTCTGTGGAGGTGAAACACCAAAATGGGGGTCTGACTAAGGAAGACCTCTAAACACACCCCCTGAAATCTTTTATCTTGTTTGTGTGCAGGTTCACTATCGAGAAAATAAGATTTCATTACTGGAGGCTTCAATCATGGACCGGTTGTGACATTTTCTTCTCCATCTTTTTCTTTCCATAGTTGTTGTCATTCTATACATTATGTTTAATTAAACACAACAGCTTTTATTTTTTATTTTTATTATATTCATACCCACTATATAACTTTTATACTTTATTTATATAGGATTTTAGCATGTCACACTAGTGTCCTTAGTTCTACACATTCTCCCTAATAACAAAGGAATAACAAAGGTCATCCAAAGATATGTGTCAATTTGTTTTATTTTATAGTTTACATCTCATGGCTCTCCTTTAGGACTAGTAAAGTGATGTAGAGCGAAGTTCAATTTGTTCCTTGAATTTCATCACTTTAAGGGTATAAAATCTCATCCTCTACAAGGATATAGTTCTATAGCAAGTAGAGTTTGCATATAACAACTCAATAAACTAGATTATAGGGAAGATGCCATTTGAGATAGTGACTAGAGTACATCCTACAGGAGCTACAAAAATTAGATAGATCAGTATGTAAAATAATAGAGGTGCAAAAGTATAAGAATTTGTAGGATACATGGAGACATTCCATGAACATGTCTGGAAACATTTGAAGGATGTGAACATTAAGTATAAAGAGTATGCAGATGAGAAGCAGAGACATAAGGATTTTTTTGTCAGAGATGAAGTCATGATATATCTTAGGAAGGAGAGATTTATACTTGGCACATATAACAAGATAAAGATGAGGAACTATGGACCATGTAATTTTTACCAAAATTTTATCACCCCTAAAATTTTGGTGACATATTACAGGTCTTATGTATTACAGAGAAAAGGTACACAAAAAAATTCTGAGTTTGCTATCTTTATTAAATAAACATGTATGTCATACAAGTATCTTATTTGCATTATGAAATGTTTGAATCAAGAAAGGTATACATTAATAAAACATCTGCATGTAATACATTTTTATTTATACAGTACAAGTTGTTCATACAATCCCAAACAAGTTGTGGGAATAGCTAAGAAAGGTTCACACTAATCATAGAAATGCAAACACAAAAGGAACAGAAGAATGTAGGAAGAAGGGAAAGAAAGAACCCATCATTGGCTGAATAGGTTGATGATTTTTGCAAAAGGGTCTTCTAGTCAACTTCATAGATCTGAGCATCTCATTGTCTACTCTATGAGATGACTTGAAATAGAGAGAAAAATGGTTTGGTTAGAGATCTTGGTTATTCCTTTCACTCTTACATACACTATACTGCTCCTAATATGCCTACACTGCTATAATCAAATTTGAGGTCATAGCAGATCAATGCAAAAAATATGCCATGACATATCAGTGAGAAACATGTTTTTATCTAACATATTGGCTTCAAGTGAAGATACAGGTTTTCATTTCATATTCATCATGTATGTGGGTTAAAATGGGCTCCCAAAGGGGTTGAGCTTAGTGTACATGTCACTACTCACACAGTGACACTAACCAGCTTCTAGATATAGGGTACAATCACATCCACGGTCCCACATATTGTCACTCAATGACAATATAAACTATCATTCAGTGGTAGCATATACAACAATGAAAATGGTTGTACTCAATTATAAATAGCTAACTAGAGCCATCATGTGAATAAAAACAGTATTCATGAGTAATAGTTATCAAAGTTGACAATGTTTTACAAGGAAATTAAGAGAGATAAAGTCATATCCATCATAAAGGAAAAGATGATTGTGTGAAACAATGAGGAGGGAGAATTTTTGGTCTTTAGCACAAGTAACTATCACAAAATAACAAAAGTTATCAGTTTCATAAAAGTAGAACATCAAGGAAAGTTATCTTTGAATCCAAATACTCTAAATTTATAATAGCCAATTATGTAAAAACCAAAAAAACCCACCTCTTTTGATCTACACAAATACCTTCCAGCTTACTAAAGACTCAACATAAAGACAACATTCATAAAAGGGTTTGAGAATATATTTTTCGAGCATTACTTCAACATTATTATCACTTAGAGATTCCAAGTTTGAAGATTCGTTAAATAATAAGTTTAGGGAGCTTGAAATAGCAATCAACAAGACACTGAAGTCTTTGCCAAAAGGTAGTAATCAATACATAGTAAGAGCTTTTCAATGCAAAATATAGCTTATCATTTTCAGGAGCAGTATCTTTGAAAAGCAGCCCCCATACTTTTATCAAATAAAGGTAAAATTGTCATTGAGATGACCATCATGAGCCAAAATTTGTCATTAACCAATGTGCAACAATCAGTTAAGGCCTATAAAGGTACATGTTGGTACTCCAAAGTGTCACAAGCTCTCAAGAATACATAATCTACATATTTGAAGACACAATTGAAAAGAAAAATGGTATGACGAGTTCATAATGGTGTGGGGTCAAGGTAGTACACTAACAGTTACTAAGATTTAATTCACAAGAAACCAGTCCCAAACCATCACAAATAAATATTTAGGTACAGTTATGAGCAGTCCATACAGTGGACCGAGAACACAATCATGAAGATAGTCATTCATAATGTCCAATGCATGGTATCTTAAACTACAATAAGTCACATGTAAAAATTCATACAAAGAAGCATCTTTATCAAACTCAAAATCTTGGATATTCTTTTGAACCTTCTCAAGATCTAGTTTGAGCTTATCTTTAATGTTGAAGATGTTACCAAAAGAGGACTTCTTCCATCATTGAATATTGGAGAAGATGGATGCCTTGCCTGATCCTCCTTTGAAAGATATGAGAAATGGTACAGATGGATCTATTAATCCCTCTATTCCTAGCCTGATTGTGGGGGATGGGTTTTGCCTAGAGTAGAATATTTTTTCTTATGGTATACTTGTGTGCTACCCTAACCAAATAGGTTATACTTGGATGTATGATTTTTCTCTCTCTCAATTTTTTTCCTAAAAGACATGAAATAAGATTGCATAAAGTGCAACCTTGATAACATACATAGCCATAAAAATAAAAAATGGCCACCCAAAAAAATAGATAATAAAAAAATGGTGAGCGTAGTTTGAGATATGTTTCTTGCATGACCAATTTTAATAATAGTTTGAAGTTTGATTAGGTAAATTCTCCTTTCCCATTAGTCTAGAATTTTTTTGCTATGCATTTGATGCATAAACAAATATCACATTTCATAATATGATTACCCACTAACGTATATCTAGTTTCCCTTTAATAAAAATAAACCAAATCAACCTCACATATAGTGAAGCATTATATAAATTTAAAATTCATTAAGGGTATTGACTATAATCACCTAACCCACCATATTTATAGCTAGAGTCGCACATAATTCTAAGATTGGGTAATCTATTATTGATTTTGTTCAAAAGAATGACATGGTATCATTTATCCCACTTGAAAAATATGTTGAGATTAATGATTCTAAACATTAAAATAGTTTACTAGTATCACATTTCAAGGGAAATTGATCTAATGGAGGGCACATGACACTAATTAAACCCTATGATAAAATAAGTTGTAAATTAGTACAAAAAAATCCACACAACCATAATGCTAGCACAAGTGTATTGCACAATGAGTGACAAGTGGATAGATAAGTTGAATTGCTATGGTGTAAATATTTCATGATAAATAGTTTCCTAGATCACTCATATGCAACTCACTGCTGAAGTATTGGACTAAGGGTGATAACAATTAAATTAAGAAATAGAAGGCATGAAAAATCATAGGAAAACGAAGGTTTATAGATAAAATTAAATGACCAATTGGTAGAGTGGATACCATGAGAGGGAACACCAACCTGTTGGGACTAATAGGTAAGCACAAAGAAAGGATATCATTTGGATTAAAGCGGATTGATCTATTACAAGTCACCATCCAAATAGAACATAATGCATTGGAAATACCCAAAAAATTAGATGCCAAGAGTATTATGAAATAAGACATGGCAAGGGATAGAAAATTTGGGTGTATGAGTACAACTCTACCATGTGAGAATAAGAAATACTAAGGGAGTCTTTAAGAAAAAATGTAGAGTCATATGGACCACCAAGAATATAATAAGGACCAAGGGAACCCACAATAGTGGGTTAGACTTTTTTGCCAACTTTGACACTGCAATATTCATTTTGAAAAAAAAAAATCAAATTTAGACACCTATTGCTTCTTAACCATAAGGAATTTGTAGATGATGTGAACTAGTGCTTTGTGTCATTTTGTATGTAGATTGTAAATAAAAAAATTGATAATCTCTTAATCAATTTTCTTCCATTTTTCTATCTCCCTCGAAAACTAGTTTTTTTCAAAATATAACATTTTAAAAGAGTGATATTCACTCTGTATAACATAAAGTTTTTTCTATAATATATGAATGTGATTCTTTCGAATTTGGTTTTGTAACATCCATATCTAGTGTTTTCAATTGGTTTTGTAACATTATCTTCAATATTTCATATTTTATTTAAGATTTGAAGTCGAGTTAACTATAATTTTGACATATGTCCATTTGATATTACATAATTGTTGTATATGTAATGAAAATCAATTTATTTTTTGTTTTTGGAAAGAGGACTTCAATAGCTAGTGCATAAATATATTTTAGAAAAAGTGGGAACCATGAGAGGGAACATCAATCTACTGGGACTAATAGGTATGCACAAAGAAACGATATCATTTGGATTAAAGAGGATCCTTCTACTACAATTCACAATCTAGATAGAACATAATGCATTGGAAATTCCCAAAACATTAGATGCCAAGACAATTATGATATTAGACATGGCAAGGGATAGAAAATTGGGGTGTATGAGTACAACTCTATCATGCGAGCATAATAAATACTAAGGGGGTATTTAAGAAAAAATGTAGAGTCATATGGACCACCGAGAATATAATAAGGACCACTAAATCCTCCATGGAAACACAAGCCTAAGAACTATGCACTAACCTTAAGAATGAGAAGGTAAATCTAGTGTTGCCCATTAGGTTGACAAACCACTTAGGGCACCTAGACCAATGTATACAAACAGACTTCCAAACCTATTTGAAGTTAAAATAATTTGATTAATACCAATACAAGAACACAAATCTCAAAAATTATATATATATATAACTTATAAAAATGTCTTAGTGTTATTCTTAGTCACAAGTTACTTAGAGCATAAAGATAAATTAAATGATGTAAATTTTGTTAAAAAGAGCACAACCAACTTATTGTTAACCCCTTTCTCTCCTAGGTCTAACAATATAATTTAACAAATAATAAAAAGAAAATCTTGAAGATGAGTATATAGGTCTAGTTCACTAGTTTCAACAACGTTGCATGTGCAATATATAATTTAAGTGGTGAATATGTCCCGAAGAAGAGAAGAGATCGATGAGTCTCTTCTACTTTGTACATCAAAGTATAAAAGAATTTTTTTAATTTTAAACACAATTTTTTTTTGTCATAGAACTAAATGATACCTCCTTGTTTAATTCCAATCATAACAAGATACATCATATATCTATTTGATTTACTATTTTTTAATTTTATATATATATATATATATATATATATAATTAATTCTACTTTTTGAAAACCCCTTATTTATTATTAGTTAATAATTTCATTTCTAAATTGATAAAAAATGGTGTATTGTTTATTTTTTTTAAATTTTTGCTTAGAGTTTTTGTGAAATGGTAATGCCGTTCTAGGAAAACCCGTACAAATCTATAAGAATAGATAATATCCTCACTATTAAAAGCGTAAAGGCATTTGCACTAAATATTTTGGCTGACACAAAAGTAAGAGAAAAATGGAGAAAAAAACACCAATGGAAATTATTCCCGCTCTTCCAAATGAAATTAGCAAAGAGTGCTTGTTGAGGGTGCCATGGACTTCCCACTACAAGCTAAACTCTGTTTGTAAAACTTGGAAAAATATTGTAACAAGCCCACGGTTCTATAAGAATAGAAAGAAAATTGGTACAAGTCAGTAATTGATTATACTATTAGTGCGTGCTCTAGATGGTTTCACAATAATTATCTACGACCCTCTCAAAAAATCTTTTCATACCCTGCCCCCCATTCCTCTTGAGTTTCCATATATATATATAGAAGAGCTAGGTTATGATAAAATCATTTTCATCTATGATTTTTGTTCAGGTATTCTCTTACTTTTCTCACTCAATAAGATATTATTTCTTCAGCAAGATTAGAAATAGTGTAAATTATAAAATAAAAGATTTAAAATCAATTTTTGAATTGATGTGATACTTAAATTTTCTTTTTTTTTTCCCTTTATTTTATGTTTTTCAGTTGAAAAGATTTTAGTTTAAGATTAGTTTTGGGAGGATTCTTTATTTTATGTTTTTCAGTTGAAAAGATTTTAGTTTAAGATTAGTTTTGGGAGGATTCTGTCGTATAAAACCACCTTCTTTCTTAAACTTAAACTACATATGTGGTCTCCTCGACTTCCATCCCTCTAGAATAAACACCATAAAGTGAAATTAATGCATATATATAGAGTCAATATAAAGTTTAACTATATATCATTTATGAATACATATTCATCTATATATATTAAATGGAATATATAGATGAATATATTTAGTTATACTCATGCATGATTGTAAATCCTTATACTTTATATCTATACTACCAGTTTCCTGCGGCATGAATATAAATGATTACATTATAGATTTAATATACATTATCAAATGAAATAGCATTATTCTCCTTATCTCAAGTGGATTCATTAAAAAAATGTCATATTTTATAGACTAGTGTCAAATTATAACTATAACTTATCTAAGGCTTTCTATGTTAGTAATGTACTAAATTTCCAAGTGGAATATTATATTTTGTGTTCTTAGCTTGATAAATGATGATATTGTCCTTTAATATTTTATTTTTATGTATAGTGTTACCCCATTATTTGTCTTAAACAAAATATTGCGTATTGGGTAAACGCACAAAGTTGGGTCCCAATCCCGTGGAAGTCCGCGGGTTGGGAAAAGAGCCCGCTAGAAACAGGTGCCCAATTGTTACAAATCGAGAACCTGTTTAGCTTCAGGTGCCCGAGCCATTAAAAAATGGGCGCCTATTTAGCAACGGATGCCCGAAGCTAAACGGGTGCCCGTTTCTTTCAAATCGGGCACCCGATTTGAAAAAAATGAGCACCCATTTTTTAAATGTATTTATTTTATTTTTTAAACAATTTTCCATCATTTTCACTGTTCGGAAAATGGGTAGACGTTTCAGAGGAGCACGGGTACCCATTTTTTTCACCCCAGCTGACCCCCTAGACCATTTTTACCTCCTTCCAGGTATTTAGTTTTATTTTTTATATTCTGTTTTATTTATTTTTATTATTTTTCATAAAAAAATGTTAATGTATTGTTATTTTTTAATTTTAATGTTTTAAAGTTTGAAAATCGTCTTTTATTTTATTTTATTTCATGTTTAAAATTGTTTTTAGTTTTTAAATATTGCAAAAAACATGAATAGTAAAAACCATAGGAAAAAAAAAAAATAAATATAATTTAAACCATAGGAAAAAAACAAAAAACAAAAACGTAAACGAACAATAAACATTAGACCCATAAAATAGACAATAAACCCTGAACAGAAAAACGAACATTAAACCCTAAATAGAAAAAAATGAACGATAAACCATAGAAAATAAACGAACAACAAACCCTAAAAAATTAACAAACAATAAACCCTAGATGAAAGTCAACAATAAACCCCCTTCTCTCACACACACACACGTACACGTTACCATCTCTGTCATTACACTCTCTCTTTTTGTCAATCTCTCTTTATCCCCTCTCTTTCTGACACACACACATTACCCCCTCTCTCACACACACACACACCCACACATTACCCCCCTCTCTTTCTTTCACACATTACGCTCTCTCTAGCATTACCTACTCTCTATCATTACCTACTCTCTATCTCTCAAATTATATATTCCCTCTCTAACTCGTTGTATCTCAAATTACCTACTCTCCCTCTCTCTCTCTATTTTAGTCATGCATAAAAGTCTGAATGTTTAAATTTTTATTTCTAAATGTTGTATTTAATTATAGGATTCTTTTGTAAAAGTTAGATGTTTAATTTATGTTTAAATTAAACTTTAAAATGATAATGAATATGAATATGTTTTTTTGTGTATGTGAAAAATAGGGTTCTTAAATTTGATAATACTCTAACTATCACTATTAATCCTCACTACTTCTTAAGTTATCCCAATCATGAAAGAGGATATCAATATCCTTAAAATAATATTTAACATATATGTAATTCTAAACTCCTCAAACAAGGATAATATATTCAAAAGATATGAATCCCAAGTGGTCATGTTTAGAAGGTGATTAATGCCATGTAGACTAAATCAATTGGGTTTATGGAATTGGTGATAATAATCTAAAATAATAAAAAACATTTAAGATGGATATTAGGTCTTGATAGGATGAGTACTTGAAGAATGAGACAAGCCTCTAAATTGTCAAAAAATGCAAGACCTATGATATAATAAATTTCCTCTTAAGTATCACCATCGAAGGGTATGTGATCTTCATCTACAAAGGGAATGAAACAATCTACAATAGGATCCTCTAGGAATGGAGATATATGAGGGTCTTCATGGATCTCCTAAAGTCTATTCCAAAGTGTGTGGGGGAAATCAATATCCAATGCAATACACATAGAATCATGATCTTGATACTAGATCAAATCACTCCTACATGGTCAATAATGTTACACCAAGATTATATAATTTCTAGTATTTCTAGTTTAGGTATGACTCCATACATAAAAGAAAAATGACTACACCACCTAAAACTTATCAAGATACCATTTTACAAAACAATCATAGTTATCCCTTTCTAATTTTACCACAAAAGGATGAATAGAGAAACCTATGATAACTCCTCAAATAAAAACTTAAAAGATCCATAAAATCAATACATATAAAACATATCAAACAAATTCATCTCATGTAAGACGGTCATTTTCAAGTGCCAAGATGTCCAAGTAAATGACTAGAATGTGAAATCACAAAAAATAAAATATAAAATACGAGGGAATATTCTAGAAAATAATTGTGTGATCTATGAAGATTTATGAACCACCTTTTCAATGCCACATGAAGCTTGAAAAAATATGCTCTCTATCAAAAGTTATGAGGTTTTAAATTTACATAGCTTGATTTAAGTTAAGAGGACAATAAATCACACTAGTGGTAGATTTAATAAAAATAAGAATCAAATATAGATCAATATTGGAATCACATTTTGTGGGTTGCGGCTTTGAACAAGAAAATACCAATATAAAATTGAATATAAAAAAAATATAGTTTTTTTTGTTGTTTTAACTCCTCCAAGAGTAGAGAACCTACTATTTATTCAAGCTTCAACTTAGTGTAGTACTACTAGTTGCGAACACTAAATCATCCAATGATTCTAGCAAAGAACACAACAAAGTAATACATGTATTGACAAGTTCATAGATATAACTTATGACTTTAATGAATTTAGTTAATTTAACCAAAAGAGAGTAGTTGAATCAAATCCTATCAAGTTGAAAATATATAGTGGTAGCCTAATTGACAATAATGGTTAAATATTGCAAGGGTACTAAATTTTAATTCCATAGAAGTTACCTTCATTATCTAAATCAATGGATTCATTTATTCATTATCTATTATCTCTCTCTCTCATGATTATTTTTATGATTTTGATGGAACTTCTACTAATTCATCTTTAGATGTTAAAAAGTATTGTTTGAGTTGCATAGGCATTATGATGTTTTTCTTTGTAGAATATTTCTTATACTTTGATTTAAGTGGATAATATTTCTTAAATGATGCTTATTATTACCCACCTATTAATAATATTATAGATCTATGTGAGTTTCTTTTTTTTATATTTAAGTTGCTAAATTGTATTTAATTATAAGTTTTTTTGGAAGGTGAAATGTAAATTAAATAGTTTGTAATTGTAATTGTAAATTTTTATGTTTGTATATATATGCAGATTACTTTCACATAATGGATGAGTTTGAGATAGATGAGCTATTAGGTCTAGCATCACCTCCACCTCCACCCCCTCCACCTCCACCTCCACCCGATTGGTTGAGACAGACAATTAGGACGAATATTGATTCTTTGATTAGAGATATTCATACTATTAGGTGTTAGCCTCATCCACCTTTGCAGTTGTTACACCTTGCAGATATTATGTAAGGCATTGTACAGTCTGTGCAGGTTTTAGATAGCGAGCTAGATAGCTATCGTAGTTGGTGTGAGGGATTGCATGCATTTTATGTTGATGGCCTCACATACAAACAATTTAATGAATTAAAAATAAGAAAAATGGATTTGAAACAATATTTTGTGAACCCTAAGACAGGTGAAGAGATAGATCCGAAGAAGCTACGGATCTCTATTTGATGGTGTAGGCACCTAGGCATTGCTAGACACTTTTGGGACCACACTCCAATCATGAGGTCCCGATGTATTTTTTGAAGAAATTATGGGTTGAATTTGAATTGGGCAAAAATCCCCATTACTTTGATATTAGATCATTTCATGGGGTTGGGAGAGGCATGCCCCAGGATAGGCCAGGAACAAAATTGAGCGACAAGGTTAGAAACCGTGTGCGTGATGATCCATTGGTTCCTCTTCCATCACCAGTTGTTCCAGCACCTTACCATCATCAAGTAATGGATTCTGCTCTAGGTTCATTGAGTGCCCTATCGGGCAATTTGTTACAGCAGTTGCATGAGGTGAGGGTTGCCCCCAACTTAGCACATGTTTGTACAAGTTGTGGGGATGTATGTATGGGTCCATAGAGTGAGGTTGCCCCTAGAGGAGATGGTGATTTTGATGATGTTGATGCTACCCATGGTGGTTATGATGATGCCGAGGAGGTTGCACATGCTGATACCATCTCTTCATATGTTGATCTCCTATGGGCAGATGATGATCAGCCTATAGAGGTACAAATTTATTTATATAATTTACAGTGCAATATTAAATTCCTTATATATACACATATGAACCATAACATGAGTCATTTTTTTCTGAATAGAGGATGGATCATACCACATCATTGAGGAACCGACATAATGTTCCCTCAATACCTAGAGATGTTGGTGCCCCATTTACGATATGCACTTTTATCTAGATACATTGTATTGATATGTACATTTAAAATAAACAATAAATTTTTTAATGTAATGATGTGTATGATATGTTTTTTCAATTTTGTAGGGTACTTCGTGTAGCACTAAGGTA
Source organism: Cryptomeria japonica (assembly GCF_030272615.1). Classification (NCBI taxonomy): domain Eukaryota; kingdom Viridiplantae; phylum Streptophyta; class Pinopsida; order Cupressales; family Cupressaceae; genus Cryptomeria; species Cryptomeria japonica. The sequence continues at coordinate 223,816,912 of NC_081407.1, read as the reverse complement.
GGTAGTTCTTCACGTGACCCATGGACCACTAGGGCTTAGCCTCATATACCACTAGTATGTTTTTCATCCATTAATTTGAAGTGTTTATATGCTTACTAATTTATGTATAACTTTGTTTCGTGTTCGTTATTTTTTGCAATTGTAGGCTTCTGGAATGTTTGATGGTGCATCACATGTATGCCTTTGACCATTAGTTAGTTTGCCTGCATCACATGTATGCTTTTTTGTGATAATATTGTAGTCTATATATATACTTTATAATTTATGTATATATACAAGTTTGATTCATGCTTTATATATGTTGTTCAAGTTGATACCACTACTAGTATTGGTATGGCTATAGGATTGAGCCAGATGCAACCATCGACATTGTCATTTGAGGTGATGATTAGAAAAATAATTTCTAATTTGTTTATACTGTGTAGCTGGCTTTTATAGGGATTATCAAAATTGACATGTACAATGTTTTTTTTTGCAGGACTTGACTACGACCACTTCTCTTGTTCGTGATAGTGGACCTCCACGTACCAGTGAGGGCATTGTAGAGCATGGTCGTATGGTAATTTATTTTAAATTTTTAGTATTTAATTACTTAATAAGTTAATTATGCAAGTAACTTCTTCTCATGTTAAATCTTCTTCTCATGTTAAATCTTCTTCTCATGTAAAATCTTTTGATAATGTACAAGAGGGTGCAGACACTGATACTGCACAGGAGGGTGGAGTCACTAATACTGCACAGAAGGGTAGAGATACTGATATTGCACAGACACAGGATGGTGCATCTTAGGACCACGTGCAGCAAGATGATTCATCTCAGCCACCTTCACGTGGAGTGAAGAGGAATGCAGATGAGATGCACGCGAGTTCTTAGATTATATATTTTAGATCATGTCATGTTATTGTATTATGGACTTTTTATGATGACACTTGTTATGTTATCCTGGGACTTGTTATTATGTGATTATATATAGGACTTGTTGTTATGTGATTATATATAGGACTTTTTATTATGTCATTTCCTTGCTATTATGATACTAGGTCGTGTTATGTGATTTGGCACACTCTAGTGATTATATATGTGATGTTGTTTTGTTATTATGGTATTTGGACTTCTTTTAATGTCATTTCCTTATTATTATTTTTTCAAGACTTGTTATTATGTCATCAGGAATTTTTATGTGATTGTATATAGGACTTTTTATTTATGACTTGTTATGTGATCTATTTATGACTTTATATTTTAACATTGTGATTGATCATCTTATAGTTCAATAGTTTATAATTCAATAAAATAATTATCCCATTTAAAATAACATCCTATTCTTAAAATAATAATAAAATCAAGAACTTACAATTAATCTATGAAGAGATTACGATAAAATAAATATATCATAAAAAAAATAGAATTCAATTGTAACAAAATCACAATGTGCACAAAATAACATTAAGAAGAAGATAACAAATACAATGTTGTTTATGAAACCAAAATTGTATCAAATGTATACAAATACAATGTTAAAGGGACAAAGAAAAACAATTATCATGATTAAATATAAAAGAGTTCACACAAGTAACACAAACTTACATGCATATGAATTTGACATGAAAATTATAAAAGGATTATTAATTATAAATTAATCTCATAGAGGAATCCAATAGATTGATGGAACTAAGGCTAACCAAATTATTAGGAAGGTTTGAATAACATTATTCAATGATTTGAAAGGAATTAGACATATATTCTTTCTTGTCAATTTCTTTTTGATATGCATAATTCTTTTGACATTTTGAATAGTTGGAATAAGTAAAGGATGCCCTGCTATATGGAATAATTACATTGAAAGATGGTAGGTGAACATTATGACCTCCTTTTCCATAATATAATTTATTAATATAACTATAACAAAGCCATTGGGCAAGGAGTGTCTAACAACCTTGAATGCAAAATGTGTAATAGAGTAAGAGCTACAAACATAGTATCGACTTTCCCCTTAAGTTGACCACACTACTTTACTAGTGTATTGAAGGTTTATAAGTGTGGATAGTAGTGGTATGAAAAGCATGGATAGAATGGTACTAAAATAAAAAATCACACTATAAATATAGATTTGTCATACAATGATAAATATAGAGTTGTCATATTTAAGACATAATTCTATCTTTGAACTTACAATTAATCTATGAAGAGATTACGATAAAATAAATATACCATAAAAAATTAGAATTCAATTGTAACACAATTACAATGTGCACAAAATAACATTAAGAAGAAGATAACTAATACAATGTTGTCAATGAAACCAAAATTGTATCAAATGTAGACAAATACAATGTTAAAGGGACAAATAAAAACAATTATCATGATTAAATATAAAAGAGTTCACACAAGTAACACAAACTTACATTCATATAAATTTGACTCAACCTAATGTACCATCTACATCCTCTCTCTTCTGCAATGTGTCTATGATTGCCTCGTGCTCTTCTACTGAAAGTGTCCACAATACCTTATTAGCAGGTCTACCTTTGTATCTTTCTAATTTGATGTTTGTTGCCACTGCCAAATGAGAATAGTGTATAATCTTCTTTTCTGATTGGTAGTCTTCATAAGCTGGTAAGCCATTCCTTCTTGTTAACTATTTGCGTAGCCATGTACCAACTACCACAATAGACCCAACTGGATACTGAAAACCATCATCATCTACTTGAACACATATCAACTTTTTCTTAGGTTCTACACATCTAGCTAACTAATACTCAACCTGCTCATCATTATCCTCAGGTGCAACAACAACATACACATGTCCTAGAAAACAAATATAAGTACATGTAGAAATAAAACTTGTTAGAATTTATAATTCAAATATGTAATCATAAATTATATGACAATACATAAAAAATATATAATTTAAAGTTATAAACAAGAAATTGAATTAAATTACTAGGTGGTATGAGGTCTGAAACACGATCATAATCTTCTGATGCAAATGCATGATCGGGGTCTTCATTTCTTCTAACATATTCATATTGTATCTCAGTAGGTGTTAAGGATTTGTGTTGCCATTCTTCGACCCATTCCGTATTCTCGCATTCTTCCCATTCACCCGCAACACAAAATTGACAGAAAACATGCAAGCTCTTTAGTCCATATAGTCCAAGTGTTAGAATTAGAACTCTTAAATGAATGCCATCTAGCTAACCCATTGATTGTATCACAATCATATCTTGGAAGGATATTCTCCTCTTTAACTAGCCAGAAGAAACGTCTAATTGTAGAGTTCTGACTTGATCCTCTGGATAAATTTGCACTACACCAATCCACAATTGCACTTGCATTTTTAAATTTAGCCTTTTCCTCGAATTTGAGTTGCTCTCTGCAAAGGGCTCTCTTAACACATGCACCAGCACCGTTATGTTCTCCTTTCCCATGTCCAGCCTCAAAACAACTCCACATGTGTTCTATATTAGTTTTCTTATGAATCCTACTCAACCAATAAAACATTCTAGCATTCTTGAATTGCCCTGTGCAATTATCAAACCATATTAGATGTTGTGTCATCTGAATTTCTCTCTCCCTCAAATTCTGAAAAAAGGTCTTGAAGCAAAACTAGACAAACTCAGATGAGTGTAATTTATTATCACTCATATATAAATGGTACTCTCTTAAAATTTTGTGATCCTCTTCTATACTATCTAGTGTATGCCTATAGACAATATGGACAAAAATCGATACTTGCACTGAATTGTAGTATTGTGATTGGACCTCATCTTGTGGTGCAAGCTTGTAGTTCTCTGCAAAGTCAACAACCGAAAGTATACTACCAACAGGAAATGTATCCTTACATATTCGAAACTAACCATCGAGCCATCTAACATTTTGAGTGTGTTTAGCATGTTTAGGTATGATGTTACTCTTGAATTCATTCATAAATGCATGAACACTAACTTTTTCAGTAATTAGATTGCATCGTTTTCCAACCTTTCCATCCTTTAGTGGATACTCAACAATTTTAAATCTTTTAACATCAACTAATTGTTGTCCAAAATCATTTGAAATATTTTCATGCAAACATTCATCCAACAATGTAAGATTGCCACATATATCACATACACCAGAAACACATGCATTGAAAAGAAAATTTTGTTCATTTAGTGGGTTGCAAAACAAACTTGAAATAAACTCCTTTATAGTTTCAGGTGGTATATTTATACCACATTCTTTGAACATTCCATTACTATGCATGGTAACACATATATATCAAAATACATCATAATGGTAGCAAAATTGAACATGATTTTTGCAACAACATGTCACTCTTTCCTTGTTAATTTGAACATACCAAGGTTTACACTTTTCAAAAGACCTTTGACAAATGCTTATAGTCAACACCTTATCATCCAAAAAACATTTAATACAATTCAGTTTGAGTCATGTCCAATAGGTGTTTTGGATGTGGATCATGAATTTTTGACCCAACTTTTAATTTAAGAACATCTCTAACATTAGTTGATACTCTCGTATTATCGTGCCAGAATTTTTGAATCAAATTTTTTACTTCACCAGCAAGTTTCATATCAGACCTTGGTAGTCTACCACTAAAAGTCCACAATTTGTTTGTCAGATCACTTTCAAAATTAACTCATTGCCCGTCGTGCTGCCTTTTTATTGCCCATTGTTTGGCTTACTAAAGCTATTGTTATTGCCCATCATGCTGTATTTTTATCTTTAGAATGACTTTTGTTTCCAATTGTATCAAAGGTGCTAGCAACAGTCGATACAACTTGTTTTAAAGACTCATCCTTCTTCGTGGGTTAGACATAAAAGCCTAACTTCTTCATCACTTTTCGCATTTTAGTCATTTTAATTAGTTGTTCCATTAATTGACATTGAAACCCAAATTTCTTATTATAAAGAAAATGTCTAAACAATCTATTTGCATGTGTCCTAATCTGTCTCCATGAAACCAAGCCAGGAAGGTTGTCTAGTACATCACTTTTAATTTCAAAAATTGTATTCATTTGATTATCATTCAAACATGTTTCATTTTCAATTGGTTTTTCCATGTCTAGAAACACATTGTTGGTTTTAGTTGCAGGTGGATTTTCAATTTCATTTGGAGTTTCAAATTCAGTTTCAAGTTGAGATCTAGTTTCATTTGGGGTTTCAATTTGGATTTCAATTTCAGTTTCAACTTGAGTTCTAATTTCATTTGGGGTTTGATTTTCAATTAGAATTTCATTTAATAAGTAACCTGCTTCTACTAAATCAATAATTTCTTCATGAGAAAAAACATAGGGTTGTGAAGACATACATGTATCCAATAATGGATTAGAAGATGCACCTGAATTAAATGGTTCTATTGTGTTTCCTTCGTCAGCATTTATGGTCTCATTGATGTTCTCCTCTTCTAAAACAATTGTGGAACTTGAAGCTCCTTGTCTCATTTTTGATCTTCTCTCTCGTTGACGCATTGCCTCCTTCTCCTTAGTTGTTAGAACCTTCCTTTGCCTCTTCCTATGTTGATTTGATCCCATGGCTACACCAAAATTTGAATTCGAATGGATCTCCTTACCAAATAGACAATAAGACAAACAAAGAGAATGATTAATCAAAACATTCCCTTTGCCGATTATAAATGTCAGGAAATGATTGAAAAATCATTCAATCATTGGGATTTATGCTTGTGGGCCAAATTCTGGCCCAATGGATCTTTTCAGAATTGGGTGCCCATTATTTCATAAAATGGGTGCCCGTTTTTTAAAATGGGCGCCCGTTTCGCTTTCAATGGTACAAAGCGAAACAGGCGCCCGTTTTTTGAATTTAAAAAACGGACACCTGTTTGTTAAAATTAGGGGCGTGAAACAACCCTTAGCTTTATTTTTTTCTTCGGGATAGGCTTGGTGGGACCAAGCCTATGCTTGGACCTCCAAAAAAATGACTAAGGTAAAATGACATCAGATTTCTACCTTGTCCTAATTTTTTTACGGCCTTTCTATTTGAATTTTTTGATGAAACGAAAACCCATTAGAGTTTTTAGCGTCCTGATTTCAAAAATGTAAATTTCATAGTGATAAAATTATTTTTACTATTTTTGTATTATTTATTAATCAAAAGTGGAACCTAAACCTAAAATACCAAGGTTCACTAAAACTTTAATAACTTTTTTGTTTTTAGGATTTTAGAAAAATAAATTATATGACATCAATCTACATACAATTCTTTTGAATATTAAAAAAAAAAATTGAAAAATATGAAATTTTCATCAAATTATGGTGGTCGTACACCTGATGTTTTGAAAATATACTTTATTGTCAGTTAAAAATCAATAAAAATATATATATTCAATTAAAAAATTAGCAAAAATATTCTCATCAATATTTGGTGTCTTAGGTATCATTTCCCATAAAGATTTGCAAAAATTCATTTATTTGCATCAAAAAAGGTTGGTCGTACACATGTGTGGTATGGTACTGAAACGGGCATTTTGAAAAAGTGGTTTTTAAACATGCCTACCAAAAAGGGATTTCTAGCATGTGGGTATTAAAATAAATTACATATTTGAAAATTAGACTTTGAGAACTCCATTTTCTATTCATGAAGCTTTACAAGATTTAATCTCTAAGTGCATCAAATTTTGACATCAATCGACAGAAAATTTGAAAAACAAAGAAAACACTTCCACTTTTTGCCCAAAAGTGGGACTCAACTTCTTGCAGCCACCCTATTTAATTTTGTTTTCTTCATTGGGTTTCATCCATCTTTAGCCATGCACCTTTTGTTCCTTTATGTTTCACTTTTTTTGGCCCCAATGAATCCATCGGTTGAACTTGCATATTGGTTCAAGGTTCAAAGTTCAAGTGGTGCCTTTGTGTGGCTCACAGCTTTGTTATTTTGTTAAGCGAGCGACCATGACTGTGTTAAGTCTTTCTTGAACTTGAACTTTTAAACCATTCCTATAGCAGTTCAAGGTTCCAGGTTCAAAGTCTTCTTTTATGTTTGTTTAAATTTTTTGCTCGTTCTCGGTGTTGTGTTGAGCTGCAAGTTGGGAGTTCTTTTGTTTTCTCGGGATTGAACTTGAACCATTGAACTTCTGGTTAAATGGTTCAAAGTTCAAAATTTCATTCCAAGTTGGCCCCGAGGACATTAGTAACACAAAAGGTGGTGCGAAAAAAGGAATATTTTGGGCATATTATATTTTAAAATTATAATTATGAAAAGAAATCATGAAAACTCAAGCCGTTTGTGCGGAGTTGATATGTAATTAAGAAAGTTGTCAGGATCCCATCAAATCATGGGTTATCTCACATGTTTGGATGAATTATCATGAGTTATGCGTAGGTATTACTCATTTTTTTCTGCCTCTTAACATGTGAATTCTCAAATTGTGAAAGTGGTAGTTGTTGTTGAACATTGGAGAAGCGAAGGATGCCAAAGGTAATTTCAACTTCATACTTCCGAGGGTTTTATAGATTTGATGGTTGTAACAGGAAAAGATTACTTTAGTGGCAAATATTCGCCAATGGCAAAATTTTCATGTAAGCGACCTGGGAAATGGCGAATATTTTGTACCAACTGGGGGTGGCCATGTCACCGAAACATTATCAATTTCTGTCAAATTCACGACTCGGTCACCATATGTTTTATGTAATTCAATGTTTCTATGCAAGGATTTTGCGAATACAATATACGATGGACACATGGTAAATTTAATTTTTTCGCCTACCCTCTCTAAGGTTGCCTTAATAGACGACCATAGTTCTCCTATAGGCATGTGAAGATTTTTTAGCTAGGAGGACCCAATTCGCCTGGCATTTTGCCAACACGTGTCTCCATTCACCCAAACTTTCACCAACTATATTGTATTTGCCAATTATTTGGACGACCCCTAATCACCTCAAAAATTACATATGTCATGTTATAGTTACGCAGGATTCACCAAATATTTGTATACCATATAAATTCCGGTGGAATTCACCATATAAGGATTGGTATAAATACATGCAAAGATCATATCTATCTCTACGCAATCTAGTAGGTTCTAGGCTCCAAATTCTGATCAATAGAAAAGTTTCAGACTAAGGAAAATCATTGTTGTTGATTGCATTGGCGACTCCTAGTGACCTAAAGGTGAGCGATCATATTTTTGAAGTGTTATAATGTTATTCCGAATTTATCTATATTCTTTTGCACTATTGAGTTCATTTTTATTCAGTGGCAACCCGTCAGTGCCAAGTGGTCAGTCAGGACATTCAGACCTCAGAGATCTAGATTGTAGGTCATAGGGCCAATGAAACATATATTATACTTTATAGTCTATTATTGTTTCTTCAATAAATTGATATTTTTTTCACAACCTTTATTTCATTGGAGATGTCGAACAAGAAGAAAGGTAGGAAACCTGAATGTGGGGAAGGCCATTAGAGGCCAACAAAAAGAAGAACGTTGTCTTCGTACTTTGGCTTTGGAAAAGATCATGGTGAAAATCAGGAAGGTACATCATCACAAGTACAAGTACAAATTTCATAAATTACACATCATGTTGAAGACGGCGGGGAACCTGATATCTCAGATCAGGATGATCTTGAAGAAGATTATCTCGTAGATGCCCAAGTTAACCAGAATGATATAATCGACTTGTGTGATAATGTCATTGACGCTAATTCATGGAAGGGGAAAAGAAAAGCCAAATCAAAAAAGGATGAACCACAATCAAAAAAAGATCGGGAGTGGGATATGTTAGTGAGGAATTTTCAAATTAATTGGGCATCAAAGTATCCATTCATTGAACCAATGGAGAATCCAATTGAAGATGAACCTCCAATAGAATGCAGGTGTAAGATTTGCACTTGGAAACATAATAAGGAAATTAGGTTGTAGTTAAACTTTGACACTATATAAAAGCATATGGGTAAAGTTTATAAAAAACAAATGGTAGACGGGGTTGAAAAATCAGTGATAAGATGGAAAACAAAGGAGGAATGTAAGCATGTGAGGAATTCTAGAGTATTATTTTCATGAGAAAATATAGATGAAGCCTGTTGAAGTTAAAGGTTCTATTGAAGTTAGTTTTGGAAAAGCAATGCAAATAGAACAACTGGGAAAAGTTGTTCAATTAAGTGTTGTTTTTTATATTTTGAGCAGAGGGAGTGCTATGACATATTTCCCATCAATTATTGGTTTATTACACTTTTTGAAAGTTCCTAACTATCCTAATAGACATTATTCATTAAATAGTGGATGGGAATGGGCAAGTTGTCTTGTTGAGGTTGAAAAAGAAGATGTAAAGGAAAAAAATAAGAGTCAAACTTTATTGCATTTTCTTTAGACAAGGTTACGACATTAGACAATACATCATGGGTATCCATGCAGTATACATACTATAGAGAATCATACCCACAAACCAAATCTACTATCTGTTGCTAAAATGAAGGAAGAAAATTTATTTCAACTAGTAAAGAGAAGTTTAATTGAATATGGAGGTATGGATGACATGACGGTTGCTAAAAAATTGGTTTGTGTTGGAGCAGATGGAGCTTCAATAATACAAGGTCACAGGAATGGTCTTTGTACAAAGATTGAAACTTCATTTGCACCCTACATTACTGCAATTCACTGCATGGCTCACAGAATGAATCTAGTTGTTGGAATTGTGAGAAAGTTTGCTTCAGTAAAAAAAATTGAAAGTTTAATCAAAGAGCTCTACTCACACTTTTGTCAAAGTCCCAAGCAATTTATGGAATTTCAACACTTTGCTGATGGAATAACTGATGGGAACAAGCTTCTCAAGGATGATGACACCAGATAGATATCTTTGGATGGTCCAGCACATCAATTTTTTTCATAATATCCATCCTTGATTGGACTATTTCACACAACTCACAACGAATCAGATCAACCAAAATTTCTTGACCTTCTTCGGAGGTTAAGTAATCTAGAGACACTCTTAACTTTAGCAGGTCTTATGCCCATGCTAGAGGAAATGAGGAATATTATGAAGGCTTCCCATAAAAGAGCTTTGTATATTGCAGAATATGGTACGTTGTGTAAGATGACATGCATGACCCTCTACAATCTCTATCAAAATCAACCAACAGTATCTGATGAAAAATTTGTTAAGTGGCAGACACTTATAGATTTGAACAATCTCGATAACTTTTTATAAATCGGTGTAGACAAGGAGGTATGTGTCAATGTACAAGGAGTTGAGATACCAATGCACTTCTATGCCATGGTCCACCCTAAGGAACTAGGAAAATGCCCCAGGAAACAACTAGCAAGAGTTACAAGGGAAGATTTCGACAAGATTGTTGAGACAGTAACTACTTCTGTGAAGAAAATTGCGTATAATCTTTCCTCAAAAATTAGAAGCAGATGCCTTCTTGACAACCTACTCGAAGCCATGTCTATCATGTTTCCTCATTATTGGAGCCTCAATAGTGCAGCTAATTTTCAAAGTAAGCTACTGACTTTGATAAAACAATTTTTCATATCCAGAGAATTGAATGGAGTAACTATAAATGGAATATTATACGAAACTCATCTTTGAGATAAATCATCTTGTTTTACATACACTATGAGAGAACAATATGGAAAAATTGAGAAACCCCGCAAAGAGGGATCAGTAACAAGGCTTTGGAATTATATAGCTAAGAACGCAGCATTGTGTGATTCAATGCCAGAATATTTGAAGCTTGCTGATTTATGTCTTACCATGATATTGGGTCCGATGGAAGATGAGAGATTTTTTAGTGCTTTAGGGTTCCTAAAATCAAAGCTAAGAAACAAACTAGACAAAAATTTGGAAAACTTCTCGAGGCTCTATACATCTAGGTATGATCTCCACACTTTTCCTTACGATAGGGAACTACAAATATAGAGGTCCAAATGTGAAAGAAGAGGTTTGGGAAACACTTCAAACCAAAGTTTCAGTGGAATTATTGACTCATGTACTAGACCTCTTGGTAGCATTGAGATGTAGTTCAATGAAGGTATGCAGACTCACAGTGAAGAAACCATAGACAAGAGTCAAGAAAGCTTTGAATTTGATGAGGATGAATGGTAAATGTAAGAGATTGGTATTTATTAATCTTATTATAGTATCTCATCATTCATATTAAAAAAGAATATTACTTTTTACAATTAGAATTTAATATTGATTTGTAATTGTATTTTTCAACTTTCTATTTCCAGATTTAAAATAACATAATAAAATACCATAATGTGTTTATTGATACAAAGATGTTTATTGTTTATTTAGATATGTTTGAGAACTTAGATTTTCATTAATTCTTTCAAAATATAGCAATATGATACAATTCATTCAATAGTAATACACCAATCTGTGTGATTCTCCATGCAAAAAACAATACAATGTTTCAAAACCCTTTGTAAATGACCCTGAATTCCCTTTTATAGAAGCAAGGGAGCAACAACAGCTTCAGGTTCAAATTGCAACGTGTGAAGACTCAACATCAAAATCACAAACTCGGTATAGATTTACAATGCCATCATGTTGGATTAGCAATTTAATAACTGCTACATGTCTGATGTCTCCTATTCAAAAAATAGAGTTCAAAATTAAATATTAAATCATGCCATGACAAATTAAACATACATAATAGCAGTGCCCAAAACCTAGTAATCAGAAATAGAGAAATGCAAAAATGTTAAAGCTTGGGAGAATTTGAGAATACAAATTTACAGGATGAAGTTTTGCACTATGCATCATAGATTCATAAGCTGGATTATAAATTTGGCAATAGCGAGTGCTGGTTTTTTCCTATTCATAAAACAGAGTTATTTCAAGCGATGCCAAATTCCAAACAGAAAAAACATAAAGCCTTGAAATTAAGAGTAAAAGAAGAAAATTGTGCAATACATACTATGATTCTTAAGATTTTTGTACCAGTTTTTGTAGGGTGCTCCACTCTTTGTCTGATGGAAGGTCAATATTCTGTAAACTATGGAAAGTCAACTACAACTTCGTCAACATTCAATATTTAGAAGAGTAACTTGACATCACATTTTCACCCAATACCGAATTCAGAGTTGTAAATGGTTGGATGAATTCCAGAAAGCTTTGGGGATTTGTGTCCTTAGGAAGCAAGTCTAAATCAGACTTCATTTTTATCTTCATGCTTTTTTTGTAAGATTCTTTTTCAGTGAATTTATTTGATGGGTCAACGGTCATAGGCAAACCAAGTTTAATCAAATTAGTTTTCTTTTCTTGCAGCTTCAATATCTTTTTGCCACATTTATCCATAAATTTTGATGTTTCCCTTAGTTTTTGGCATTTTTGAATGATAGATGATGTCTTAACTCTGGTATCAATGTGACTCTTAATTCCCTTGGATGCCAAGTAGCTCTCACTCGTACTGTAGACTACTTGCAGAATCTGTTTTACCATATCCTCTTTTGAATAAACATGTATTCTCTTCTCAAAGTGCCCTTTGATTTTCATATAAATTACTCTTAGGCTTTCATTCAATTCAAACCATTCACACAAATTATCAATCCTCTACATTATTTGCCACCAAATGTTTTCTTATATATAATTCATTGTATTTTTCATATTATCTTTCAATCTATCCTCCAAAGTTTTAATCCATTTGCATTGTGCAGGTTTTCTTTCATTTGTGCACATTTTTTTCTTTATTCCTCTACTTCTTCGTACAAATGTTTTTCTTTTCCCTTCTCATGATCCAATAGGTCCTATGTTTTTCTTATTTCGGCAGTAGCTGACTCATAACTTTTGTATGATTTTTGAAAATTGGCTCTTTCCTCATCAATATTTTTACTGTTTTTAACCAATTTTTCTCTCAGGTTCTTCAATTTTGCATCCATCTTCTCCTTCTCTGCAATTTCTACTATAGAGCCCAAATTTTTTATTCTTTTTTGTAAATCATTGCAACTTTTATCTTCTGCTTTCCTCTTTGATTTTTCTTTTGCTAGGTCTACCTGTAACTTTTCTATTTGTTTCTCCAGTTTATTTTTTTCTGTCCACCTTTAGCAGTGAAGTGTAGACCACTTCATTAGTCCTTTTTGACAAACTAATTTTGTCCACATTATGTACTTTGGAAAAATCCATTTGGAGGGTGCTAACTTGAAATTCATAGGGATCTATCTAACTGTGTGGTAGATTTTTATCTTTAGTTGGGAGCATAACAACCATGAACTCCATCATATCTTTGTGTCATATGTTGGAAATACCCTGTTCTTTGCAGGTTGTTCGCCTAAAACTTCAGTCAGGACAACCCCATGAAATGCACTCTTTTTTTCTTTATTTGCATTTGTTGTGTGTTGAAATATTTCACAGTAATCACAAAATTAAAAATTTGGGCTTGCTGAAGCAATTGAATGTTTGAAAGGTGACATAGGAATATCAGAGGCTCTAGTTCCACTTATGCCTATGGTTTTAACTAATGCAATACTAGGATTACCAACAACCTTTCCTAATCCTGTCCCACTGACACTTTCATGTGTAGTTTTCATAATCTTTTGAGGTGTATGATCTGAAGCTGCAAATTATTGATTTGTAGTGTCAATGGCACTTGATATAGGATTCTCAATAGTATGAGATTGAGTATCTACCACTAGTGGCCTCTTGCGAGATATATTTTGTTGTATCCCTTTTCCAACACCAAGACAACTAGTATTAGTAGTAGTACCCATGCCAACCCCACCAATCACAGCGACACTTGACTGAACAATAATAGGAATACTATCCCCAAATTCCCCACCTGTGGCAGTGGCACTTTATTCACCACCAATGGGAATACCACGATGTGGTGGTGGTTGTGGATTTGAACCTGAAACAAATATAGGTGAACCTTGAGGGTAATGAGTAGTACCTATCAATGATGAATCTAAAGAATCAAGTCCAATGACTAGTTTAACAGGAGATTTTGATTTTGAATCTGATGGAAGTTGTACCTGAAGTGGATACCAAATGCCCTCTCCTCTGGGACCTAGACCACCACCTTTAAAACCCATTTTTTCCACAATGCTTTCCCTTTTGTTATATTTTTCTTTCATGGACTCGTTGACTCCACCTAATATTTTAGGGACTGTAGTAGTTGTAGGAGTGGGCTCAACCTCATAATCATCATCATCTTCACTCTTGTCATATGTTGTTGTGGGATGCTCCATATTCCATAATTTGATAAAATCTTCATCCCCATCGATGGTCTCAAATTCTGCACTGGTCTTTGGTTCACCGAGATTCTTCCTCATAGTCCAAAAATCATTTATTTTGGTTTGAGTCTGAAAACTCTCTTTACATTCTTGCAGAATTGATTTGGGAATAGATTTTTTAGATGGATTTGTTACTACTTACTAAGTTGCCATTAGTTTTATGTCCAAAGTCATTCTATATACTCTAGGCGGTTACTACTACCGAAATATTTAGTCGGTAAGCACAGAGCAGTCAGTTATAGAAGAAAGTAGTCACAGAGCCTAGTATACACTGAGTTGTCTACCGAGTAACACTCTATGTCTACCAAGCAGCAAAAATGATATACTGAGTTAACACACACCGAGTGAAACGTGTTACCAGATTCATTGAACATAGACACACATGGGAAACATGTTACAAGACTCAGGAACAAAGAACCGTTATCACATTGGAAATTGCACTTAAAGATTTTGTATGATCTTGAGGTCATCTATCCAATGAAATATTTTGTATGGTTATTCATTCGATAAATCATGTTTGTAAGATCGAAGCAATGAACCAGATCACCGACATAAGAGATCTATTTATACAGCATGCATTAAGGATAAAAATATGAGAAAAAGAGAGATATATGAAGCAAGACATGTGTAATAGATAAGGACGCACTGAGTATTGTGATTGTTAGAGACACAAAGGTCACTGAGAAGGATTTCAAAGAACAGTCAAGGAACAGAGTAAACAGATGGGTTTACCGAGTTAATCTATGGATTACCGAGGTATGCTATAAGCAAGGTAATCTCATTTTGAGAACATACAATCTGCTATAACATTTCAGATGTGAAGTTGCAGATATTTGTAAAGATTTTATTGTAATATTTTGAGTTGTAAGAGAAACCTTTAACAGGGTAAAAGACTATAACAAAGTCTATAAATTGTAAAGCCTTTAACCAGGTGCAGCATTTAGAATAAGTGTTGTAAAATCCTTTAGCAAGGTAGATCTAATGATCTTGATACTCCTAACAGGGTAAGCTATCAAAAATGGCTAAACATGTAGCTCTAAACGAGCAACCTTTATTATTGTAGTAGTGAAGTTGTGGGTGCCATCCCCACTGCAGTTTTTCTCTCTAACCAAGAGTTTCTGCGTAACCAAAATATATGTGCTATGGAGTGAATCGTGTATGATTGTTATTTATTTGTTTTAGCTTTATGTTATGTTACAGCAGTTTTTGGTTTATGCATTACAATAAAGTTATTGTTGAAGAAAGGATTTGAAGTACTGATTCACCCCTCCCCTCTCAGTACATTAGCTTTCCATATTGGGCCTAACAATTGGTATTAGAGCTTTAATCTTGGAAAAGGGTTTAACAACCTAAAGAGAAAGATCTTATCAATGGAAGGCTATAGGCAATCTCGGAGAATTGTGAATCTTAAAAATGAGTTGGATTGAATGCTAATCAAGTGATTGCTGACATGCAGAAACAAATGCAAAAATCTCTGAAAGTCAAAAGAAGATTATCTGATGATTTGCAGGACTCTCAAGAGTTAGTGGAACAAATTGAGACATCATCTGAGAACAGTATATCTAAAGAGACTCAAGAGATGATTGGAGAACTAAAAGAAAAGAACAAAGCACTGACTGGTTAGCTAAAAGTAATGAAAAGAGAACATGAACATTTCAGCACACAGATGACTAAAACTCTTGATGCATTGAGGACAACTAAGGATAAAGTAAGAGATCTAGAAAGAGAAAAACAACAGCTTGAAGCATTAGTATCTGAAAAGAATGATGAAATCACAAGGTTGACTGGGATTCAACAAAATCTGTCAGATCAATTGGGTTATGCACATCATGAAGAAAATATGAAAGATGACGAGAATCAAGCATTAAAACTTGAATTATCAAGATTGAGCGATGAACTTGAAATAGAGAAGAAATCCAAAGAAACACTGAAGAAGAGTTATGAAGCATCAAAGATGTTGGATGAGCAACTTAATACAAAAAGACCCAGCAAAGTTGCAGGACTCGGTTACAAAGGAAAAGACTTTACCGAGAAGGGAATCCACACTACCGAGAGAGGAGAATCATCAAAGCAAGCTGGAAACAAGAAGAACGTCAAAGGAAAGAAGCCTATTTGCAACTACTATGGAAAACAAGGACATACTGATAATATGTGCCAAATCAGAAAAGGTAAGCAATCGAATGTCACTAGGTCTAATGGTTATTGTTACAATTGCAATAAATATGGTCACACATCTAAGCAATGTAGGACAAAGTCTGCTAGCAATTATCAGAAGGCAAAATTCAAAGGATTTTGTAAAAACTACAATAGATATGGACATAGTACCGAGAAGTGTTGGTTTAAGCAAAAGAACTATATGTGGTCTGCACACCGAGCAAATACTAGAAGCTACCGAACTCATAGAGATCCTAACCGACAATATGCTGCAGTACCATGGGATTACAGTACAAGGATATGGTGTGAATATTGTGGAAGATATGGACATATAAGTGCCAACTGCTTTATAAGGTTTGGAATGAACAACCGAAGATCATGGAGAAATCCTAGTATGGCATGTTTTCATTGTCACAAAGTTGGACACTTGGCTAGAGATTGCAGAGATCAACCTAGAGGAGACACTGAGGAAATAAAAGGCAAATTACAGATGATTTGGAAAAAGAAAGAAATTGTGTCAAATGAAGAAAGCACCTTATCTACCGAGTTAGGTGCACCTATTCCAAACTAATTGGTAAAGGTATGAAGGGACTGCATTCTCTCAAAGGTTAAATCTTAACAATTCCTATTTTATCATGTACTTAATTCAAAATCTGCATAACTAAAGATGCATTAGGAAATTCAAAATTTTATCAAGTCTTTTGGAAGCCTATCTAGTCGGTAAATACAGGAAGTCTGGCTACTCGGTAAAAGCATAAAAAGGAAGAGATACCGAGTGCATTTAATGTTTACTGACCTAACTGCATGAAGTCCAATAAGGTATATTGTTTACTTAAAGCTTTTGCACGGTCATTTTACACTTACCAAGTTTTCAAGAAAGCAGAGCAAAGTGATTCAAAGGTGATCAAACCTCCTCCGAAGCAAAATTCAAGGTATTTACATCAATCACAATGCATTGTCAAGCTAGTTTACTGATCATATCAGTTGTACATTTGTTAAGTGGAAAGCATCTGTCGTTTAAAAGTCTTCAAACCCTAAGGTTCTTTTGTTAAGTGATTATCCAAAATTTGAAATGGCACCTAAGATCCAGAAGCCCGTTGTTGTTGAGAACATTGAAAAGCCCTCGCTGAAATACTCTCTAACTCCCAAAGTAGCATCTGAACCGGATGATAAAACTACATTTTCACTCATTCCGGATAGGGTTTTACTCATTGAGGATGTCAGATTCTTCACTAAGTGTCATGTTGAGGAACTAGGTCATGTTGAGATCAAGGACACATATGATGAATTGTGTACCGATGGGAAATTGGATAGCAAGTATGAACACATTAAAATCAAGGGATTGACTGAAGCCCTAACCTACCCATGTGTCTTCAAACCCCAGTGGGTCAAGTTTGTTCTGAGAAGAGTTCATGACGATTTCAAGCGCTTAGAGGAGCAACCATTCAAGGTGACCAAGGAAATCATTCATTTGATCACCGGTTACATTATTTTTTATCATGCCCGAGCTCAAAAAATGATATCACAAAAGGAATTGATCACTTTAACCAAAGTTGAATCTGATTGCAGAGGATTGAAACTAAACAATGTCACAGATGCAGAGCTGAAGTTTGCAATTAGAGTAATAGGTTATTTTTTCTTTCAATCGGCGAGGGAAAACAGTGTACCCTATGCAGCAGTCAATTTAGCATATAAAATTGTGAAGAAAGGAATGAAAATTGATCTATGCGAAGTATTGTTGAAAAACCTATTTGAGAATCTAAACACCATAAGGAAGCCGAAGAAGAATAACTCGGCTAACACACTGAAGTTTGGATCACTTTTGGTATGCATGTTGTTCTATTTTGAGAAATTCTTTCCATAAGTCGGTAATGTAGTTTGGGAGCTACACCGACCAATCACCCATCAAATCAATGACTTCATCAAACGGCTAGGTGATAACTTCAATGATATTATGGATGATTACTTTAGCAAGTTTCAAGAAAAGATGCATAACAAGTATAGAATTCCACCCAAGTTAGTAGAGAAATACAAGGATGACATATGCTTTGAAGCAGACACCAACTACTGCTATGTCAATGTTGTGGAACCGAGAACTCAATCTTTTCCACCTATGGGTTATAAGATTGATTTTGACATCACACAACAGCAGATAGATACCTTTCTTACATTACCTAGGCATGCTACCGAGCTGAGATACGGTAAATTTGAAGAAGTTAAAGAGAAAGTTAAGATGAGTATTGTAGTACCCAAGGCTACAAGGAAAGCAACAAAAATGATCAAGGCATTAACGGAGAAATTTGGAGAAGGTTCTTCCTCCACACTTGTCAAGGGAACTCTAGTCATCACCGAGGAGGAAAATGAAGCCCAAGAGGCAGCTATTACATTGAGCACTGAGTTGCCTAAAGGGAAAGTTTTGAAAAGGAAGAAACAAGATACATCAAAGGTATCACCGACTCCTTCAGTAAAGCGCCCAAACACAAGATCATATGCAGCGTCACCGAGTAAAAAACCAAAGAATGTTGCCACACCAAAGGTAACAAAAACCTATAAGAAATCTACTCGGAGACTCATTTTGACTAAAGAGTCTAGTGACACCGAATCTGAAGACAAAAGTAAATTTCAGATTGTCAAGAGAAAAAAGGAAGATGTACATAGTGTTGATAATTTTTGTGCAAATCTGAAACAATATGGTGGATTTGGATCATTTAGATATGTTAAGTATGAATCTAGAAATGATGCAGAAAAGAGACAAATTGAAGAAGTCGTAATCTGCACTCTTCTGAAATTCCGATTGGTCCCATTGGAAGTAACTAATTCTCTTCCAAAAGAATTGTATTTGCATATTGATAAAAGGTGGAAATATGCCATGGACTCGGAAAAGCAAATGAGAGAAAGAGGTTTGGTACATCTCTTTCTAGACATGTTGGTAGATGAGATCAATGAACATCTGAAAAACTACCACACAAACTTCCTAGTCAAGAAAAGAGGCTTGAAATTGATGAATGGCCTTTATTTGGATGTAGAGAATGAGACCAAGGAAAAATGGCAGGAAATCTTTCAAATCAAGAATGCTAGTGAGCAAGTTGAAGTTGAAATAGTTGATGTCACCGAGCAAGATCCTGATATCACCGAGCAAGACCCTGCTGACACTATACAAATTGATGAGGATATCATGGACACCGAGGCACAAGAACAGGAAATGATAGAAGGGAATGCATATGCCAAACTGGTATCCAGTGAGTCAGTTTTAGAACAATTTCAGCCCTATCCTCTGGTCACTCAGCCTATTTCAACCGAGGCCCCTCAGGATACTGAACAAGGAACAGAGGGTCACAAGTCTATAGAAGGAGAAGCTACTTCTTAGGCCACCGGGGATCAGACATCTCAAGCTCCTTCTAGCACTGAAAATTTTACAAATGAGACCCTGAGCAAAGATTCACCGAAGGCTACATCAAAGGTTCAAGAAATTGACAAAAGTGTTGCCTCTACCGAGCAACCTACCGAGAGTAAACAAACCTCCCAAGCCATTGTATTAGTTCAACCAATAAAAGCTAAAGAAAAGAAAATGAAAAAGAATAGTTTCAAATTAGATTTGTTAAAACCAATAGTGTTGCCAAATGTAGACATATCCAAATTAAAAGGGCAAGCACTCATTGAATTTGGTGAACTATGCAAAGCAAAAGCAGAACAGGAAAAACAAATGGCTATTCAAAAGAAAAATAGAATACTTCAGAAGGTGAAAGCACTATTAACAGATATGCTACCTGAAGCTACAGTGTCAAAAGATGCAGCCATCCATATTCAACTGGATGAACTTCTAACTAAAATAGAGACACCTGTAGTAGACGCATCTAAATATTTGAGCAAGTTAAAGGACAAAGAGATCACTCCTAAAATGATTGAAGAGGTACAGAAAGCCATTATTATTGGCAAAGTAAAACTTGTCAAATTTATTGTTGAGTTGTCCCCTCAACTCAAGCACATTCTTTATTTATTTTAGAAACTCTGTACATTCTCTTTATTCATTAAAGATATCAAAAATAAAACAGAAGTGATTGAGAAAGAGATCACCGATCTATCAAATAAGTTGACCACTGAGCCAAATTCTATTCAGCATTTCTATACAAAGTTACAAAAGCTCATGGCTCAACAATTGGAACTTAGGAATGAAGAACACCAAATCAGGATGGACATTATGACTCTTCAAACCATATTCATTCCACACTTGTCCTCCGTCTAAGAGCAGATCAACAAGGCTACCTCCCTATCCACTCAACCAGAGGGAAGCACATTAGATGGACTAATTTCACTATTAGCTGACATTACAACTCAGAATTCACTCATGGATAGTGTCAAGGATGCCCTTTCTGCTACTCTCACCAATGCAAGGAAAAAGTATAAATCCATTTTTGACCAGTTGCCTCCACCGAATGGTAACTAAGTTTTGATGTTTGTCAAAAAGGGGGAGTATAGTATCAAAGTATCAAAGGGGGAGTGTAGTATACATGGGGAGTATACCAAGCAAAAAAAGAGTATCCAAATGCACAGTTAATTTTGATAGTGAACTGAGCAGTGACAACCGAGCAGTTAATACAGAATATTGATCACAGCGCATGCATAATCAGAGTTTTGTACAGTATATTGATAAGGGGAGTATATCTGAATATACTATTTTATTGACAAATGTATATACTGTCTGATTAGTCAAATTTTGTAAGTATATAGATTTTTGAGTTAGGACTTTAAAAGGAGTTTTGTCAAACATCTCAACTAATGTCAAAAGGGGAGATTGTTACTACTTACTAAGTTGCCATTAGTTTTATGTCCAAAGTCATTCTATATACTCTAGTCGGTTACTACTACCGAAATATTCAGTCAGTAAGCAAAGAGTAGTTGGTTATAGAAGAAAGTAGTCACAGGGCCTAGTATACACCGAGTTGTCTATCGAGTAACACTCTATGTCTACCGAGCAGCAAAAATGATATACTGAGTTAACACACACCGAGTGAAACGTGTTACCAGATTCATTGAACCTAGACACACATGGGAAACGTGTTACAAGATCGAGGAACAAAGAACCGTTATCACATTGGAAATTGCACTTAAAGATTTTGTATGATCTTGAGGTCATCTATCCAATGAAATATTTTGTATGGTTATTCATTCGATAAATCATGTTTGTAAGATCGAAGCAATGAACCAGATTACCGACATAAGAGATCTATTTATATAGCATGGATTAAGGATAAAAATATGAGAAAAAGAGAGCTATATGAAGCAAGACATGTGTAATAGATAAGGAAGCACTGAGTATTGTGACTGTCAGAGACGCAGAGATCACTGAGAAGGATTTCAGAGAACAGTCAAGGAACAGAGTAAATAGAAGGGTTTACCGAGTTAATCTATGGATTACCGAGGTATGCTATAAGCAAGGTAATCTCATTTTGAGCACATAGAATCTGCTATAACATTTTAGATGTGAAGTTGCAGATATTTGTAAAGATTTTATTGTAATATTTTGAGTTGTAAGAGAAACCTTTAACAGGGTAAAAGACTATAACAAAGTCTATAAATTGTAAAGCCTTTAACCAGGTGCAGCATTTAGAATAAGTGTTGTAAAATCCTTTAGCAAGGTAGATCTAACGATCTTGATACTCCTAACAGGGTAAGCTATCAGAAATGGCTAAACATGTAGCTCTAACTGAGCAACATTTATTATTGCAGTAGTGAAGTTGTGGCTGCCATCACCACTGCAGTTTTTCTCTCTAATCAAGAGTTTCTGCGTAACCAAAATATATGTGTTATAGAGTGAATCATGTATGATTGTTATTTATTTGTTTTAGCTTTATGTTATGTTACAGCAATTTTTGGTTTATGCATAAAAGTAAAGTTATTGTTGAAGAAAGGAATTGAAGTACTGATTCACCCCTCCCCTCTCAGTACATTAGCTTTCCATATTGGGCCTAATAGAATTAGCAGTTTTTTGGTAGAAATTGTAGGACCTCCTATTTTGGACGCCCTGGCCCTCCTCTATTTTCCTATGTGTGTGTAATGTCATAATTTGTGATGAAATTTATTTTGTTGAAATGTTATTGTCAGCTACAATTTTCTCCATCTCTTTTTTTACCTCATCCCAGGAGTCCATGTTTCTAAGATTTTCTAGCAATGGTTTACTTTCATGTTGACATAACGTTGAAGAGTTCCCATTTTTCTTAAGCCTTGCTTGAATTACACCAATTGGATCATACTGTCAGAGAACCTCATCACCAAAGTTAAAAACTATCAAAAAATCATGTGCCACATTGAATTCTTTTCTGTCAAATGTGAACCCTCCACATGAGAAAGGCAAGGAAGGAAATATGCTCTTCTTTTGCTGACCATGGAAGTGCCTATCTATTCTCTCAAATTGTCATACATATTACAATTCAAATACCCTCTCTGTCACATGTATTGGAATTCTGTATGGTTTTACTGTTGATCCGTAAAACCTTAACATAGTGAATTCTTCCATGAAGAACCAGTCAACCAATTCTATTTGACTTCTGTGTTGAATACAATCTCTACAAGACTAGGCAACCTAGGCATTGGAGGCTTGTAATTTCATTATATATTGGTGCCAAAAAGAAGTCTACAAAATGGTTGTAGTTCTTTCTGTTATCGTGCATCCTTATCTTTGGTGTACATTCATATATTGGACACTTTGTTTTGTTCCGAGTCTTCTCATCAATATTATAGTTCACAATTTGAAGATTGTTGGTCTCGAATATTGCACGATACTTGGATAGAAGGAGATAGCACAAGTAGGATGAGATCCTAAATGTCTTACAGAAACCATTTTTTATCATTAGTAATTGTTTTTGCATGGATTGAACAATGTGCTCAATAAAATTATATCTTACTGGCTAACCTACATAGTGGATATTATAAATCATTTCAAGAAGGCTTGCACCCACATCCCTATCATTTTCCAATCCTTGGTAAAATGACAACAAGGAAATAGTATCCCCAACCTGTGGAAAAAAAATGTTAGAATCATAACGAGGCTTATGATTCTAATCCAATAGAATACCACTCTTTATTAGAGCTTTGATAAATTAATCTCTGCAACTTGGATTGAGACTCTCATAAGTCTCTGCCATCTTTCCTAGGTCCATTTGCATATTTGAGTTTTGTGCTTCAAACCCTACGTTCAACAAACGAGCAAATTCTCCCTTGTTTATAGATAGAATTTTCTCTTTTGTATTTTTATTGACAATTGCTTTTTTATCTTCATCATAATTTTTGGTGCAGACCATGACAAAATCAAGGCAAGGGAATACTTTAGGTAACACCATGCTTCCCAATCCAACATCCCATGATGTGATTTTATTTGTTCTTTGTTTTAACATTGGGTTGAAAACAGTAAATTTTGCCCTAGACGCATCTGCCGCCTTACTTTACAATGCATGTCTAATATCTATGATACGCTTTTCAACATGGATAGCAGGGTCATAAATATCATGGTATTCATCAGTGAAACCTGGTGTTTTAACCAGTTTGGTTAGGTACATTTTTTTTTCACTTGGATTCCTGTTGAACTACTGCTTCCCGTTTTCCCCATCGTTGTTATTGGTAATAATTCAAAATAACGCTAGATAAAAATCTGAAAATGCTAACCCTCAAATTGGACCACGAGATTAAAAAAAGAAAAAAAGGCGGCATATAGGTGTTCTATATTTTACCCGAAATTTCTATTTTACTAGATTGGCGTAGACAGACTCTATTGCAACTTGCATTCCTCAAGCTAGTAGTTGTTTCTAAATCTCCCGCAATTTACTAGTTTGTCGATGAAATGAAATACAATTATGATTTATGAGTCTCTTATTTTGAAAACTCTGAAAAGTACAAAAGTAATACCTAAAGGGAAAAATATCTAGAATCATGTTGTAATTTTATTAATTATTATTAATAACTATTCAATGCCGAAGAACAAAACATTCATTACTTGAACTTCAATCTAAATTCTGAGGACATTAAATGTAAAATGTTCAATTTTGGGCGAAGTTCTCATAAATGTCTTCAATTCCCACATTCAGGCCAAAATCCACCCTAAGTCATTGATCTTTTCTCATCCAACAGATGATGGTTCTTGTTATCAGATGTCGTGGGTCCCATGACTTTTGGCATTTTTCGGGCACGTCACCACACTTGAGTCACTTTTCAGGACTGTTTTTTAAGTCTGTTTAATCATTTGAAACTTAATTATATTTAATTAAATTTAAAACGTTCAATTTCAGGCGAAGTTCTCACAAATGTGTTCACTTCCTATTGGCATTATGTGAACCGATATGAGGACATAATGACATTGTATGTTGTCATTGATGTCAATATGTTGAAGAGGTGTGAACTGGCATATGTGAGAACCGGTATAACACTGTGAACTGGCATTTGTGCCAAAGTGAAGCAATGTGCTTGTTCATGGTGAACCGGCATATAGTTATGGGAACACGTATATGGAAGTATTGTATGACTACCGGTTGGTAGTCTCAACTTTAGGGTTTCCGGTTGATGTGCTTCAAGCTTGTGTGGCTCAATCGATGATATTGTATGATGAGTTAGCATTGTAAAGAAGAATAGATCATGTTGCCATGTAAGCCTGTGTGCGTGAGGGATCTTGCATGAGGGAGATTGTTCCTATCTACCTCAGTAATGTGCGAAGTCTATAAAACGGTGATAACATGTGATGGGTTATCAGCCACCATAAAATCGGTGGAAATGGACGATGGAGAATGTCTTGAGTTTGGATCAAGATCTGTTGCATTTAATGCAATATGCTCAACAGTCAGGATTGAACCTTTTGAATTCCTTAACCTAACAGATTTAGGGTTTAGGGTTTATGCTACCGACCTATCTATTTTCCTATAAGGTCGATGTTGTGTCTTTTTCTAAGGTTGTTGGCAAAAGTTGTGTGTGTATCCAAGAGAAGGGATACGTGATTCTTGCCAGACCAAAAGGAGAGAAGTGATACCTGCAAAGTGTAAGTGTAGAAGGTGAAAAGGAGCTTAAGTAGATCTGCATTGGCATTGAGTGTTGTTACCAGATCTTTGTAATACATGTTGATCTCTAACCACCTCAACAACTGGAAAATCCCTTAACAGGGTAGCCTTAACTGGCTTGCTGAAAATCCTTTAACAGGGTAATTCAAAGCTACTGAGTTTGGAATTTGTTAGCTATTGAGTTCTTGAAATCCTCTAACAAGGTAACCTTTAATAGGGTTTAACCCTTAACCGGGTATTGTAGCCATCCCTTAACCGGGTGATCCCTAACAGGATCAGTTCCTAGCAGAACCTATTGTAATGTCTCTAACTGGACAAGGCTTCTAACAGAGCGGACTTCTAAAGAGTTCAAAAATAGCTTGTGGGTATTCATCCCCACCATGGTTTTTCCCAGTTGGGTTTCCACGTGAAAAATATGTTTGTCATGTGTGATACTTTTATCTTGTGATTCTTTGCTATTGTCTGTCAAGCATATGATGGTTCTGTGTTTTATGCCTGTCAATAAAACATGTTGAACTAGTTGTTATTATGGTCTGATGATAGATTACCTATTTATGCATAAGGGTGAAATGGTAGTGTAGTCTCAAGTTGAGTGAAAAGATAAGTGAGTAACTAGTTAATGCTTGACTCAAACATTCTTAGCTTTACCGATTGCACTCTGTTTCAAACCGGTATCACTATCTGCTAGTCATTTGAAGTGTTTGTTGTCAAATAGGTTTTGGACTATTATTTTCCCTGTACTGATTCACCCCCCCCCCCCCTCTTAGTACCAGTTTGGTACTATTCACTCATCATTGAGTTATCAATTGGTATCAGAGCGTCCTCCAGGTCATCTATGTTATAAGCTTAACCGCTTGAGGTAAAGATCCCAGTCAAATGATGAAGAGGGAAGGTCCAAAGTTTAACAGGGAAAATTTTAGTATATGGAAAGACAAGATGAAGATATACATCAAAGGCATGGGTGCTCAACATTGGAGCTATATTGAGAATTTCTATGTTGCCCCTACAGGTACTCTCACCGATGACCAAAAGAGAGAGATTCAGGAAAATGGGCAAGTCATGGAAGCCCTAATTAGTAGTTTATCTGACATTGAGTTTATTGATGTTCAGGACAAGGTAAATCCCAAAGAGGTATGGGATACTCTTGAAAATATCTATGGTGGTGATCAACATGTAAAACAGGATAAGGAAGAAATCCTAAGAGGGAAGTTTGAAGATATGTGGATGGTTGAAGGTGAGACCATTCAACAGTATGAAATAAGAATCAAAATCGTTGTTGGAGATATCAAGAGTACAGGTGGTAAAATAGAAGACTCGACTATGGTAAGCAAAGTCCTGAGATCCCTATTGCTGGTCTATGCAATAAGGGTTGCTGCTATTCAGGAGCTGAGATCAATAGACAAGACTAAGGTATCCTTGGACTCCATCATAGCAAAGTTTATAGCCTATGAGCTAAATAGTTTTGATGGTAGTGTTCAAAAGACTGAATCAGCTTTTAAAGCTTCTACTATACCATCCAGAAAAGGAAAAGAAGCTAGCACTAGTGGTGAACCAAGACAGAGTAGAGAAATGGATGATGAGGAGATTTTGATGGCATTTGAAGCTCTCCTTGCCAGGAAACTTCCTAAAGGAACCGGAAAATACAAAGGTAAGATACCTTTGAAATATTTTTCTTGCAACCGGATAGGACATATTGTTGTAAACTGTCCTAATGGCGAGAACAAGGACAAACCAGAAAGGTTCAAAAAATTCAAAGGAGGAAACCGGAGAAACTGTTTTGTGGCAGTTGATGAAGGTGTCATAGATGAAGAATCAGAGGATGAAGAAAATGAAGATAAATTGTTTGTTGCTATCAAGGAAGATGTGTCAGACAAGAAGTCTCTTGTCTCCTGGTTTGATAACTCCAATGAGTGGATCATTGATAGTGGTTGTTCTCACCATATGACTAGTGACCGGAGCAAGTTTCTATCCTTGGAGGAGTATGATGGTGGTGTGGTTTTCTTTGGCAATTATGCACCATGCATGGTCAAAGGCAGAGGGTCCATCTCTCTGAATGGAAAGAGTAGTGCTAACAATGTGTATTGGGTTGATGGTCTTAGACACAACCTTCTAAGTGTTGCCCAACTGAATGACAGTGACCTCACTCTCGAATTCAAGAATGGAGTTTACAGAATCAAAGGAAAGAATGGTGAATTGGTGGCCACCGGCATGTAGACCAAAGGTAGCCTATTTCATCTAAATGCAAATATAAGTACATGTCTTATGGCTAAATTTGATGATAGCTGGATATGGCATAGGAGACTCTGCCATGTAAAATTTGATAACACTGTAAAGGCCAGTAAGACCAAGGCAGTTAGAGGGTTGCCATGTAATAATACCTTGTGTAGAGAGTGTCAATTGGGGAAAATGTCTTCCTCAACCTTTAAAGGTAAATATTTTCACTGCTGACAACTTGCTTGATCTTGTGCATACTAATTTGTGTGGTCCTATGAAAACTAGGAGTGTGCAGGGTGATAGGTACTTCATGATTCTCACTGATGACTGCTCAAGAATGATGTGGGTCACATTCTTGAAAGACAAGGCTGAAGCCTTTGTAAAGTTTAAATCTTTCAGAGCATTAGTGGAGAAGGAAAATGGTAAAAGGATCAAGTGCCTGAGAACTGATCAAGGAGGGGAATTCACTTCCGGTGAATTCAACAAGTACTGTGAAGAACATGGCATCAAGAGGCAATTGTCTGCCCCCCAGACTCCATAGCAGAATGGCCTAGCAGAGAGGAATAACCGAACTGTGGTTGAAGCAGCTAGAACCATGTTGATTCAAGGAAAGGTAGCTCACACCTTTTGGAGAGAAGCGGTGAGCACTGTAGTCTACACAATGAACCGAGTACTCATCAAGAAAGGTAAGGATAAAACTTGTTATGAGTATTGGACCGGTAAGACACCTATGGTTAGGTACTTTAGAGTTTTTGGTAGCAAATGTTACATCAAGAGGAGTGAACGCCAGAGAAAATTTGATGCGAAATGTGATGAGGGAATATTCCTAAGATATTCCACCAAGAGCAAAGCTCTCAAGTGCTTTAACAATAGGACTTGGAGAATTATGGAAAGCATCAATGTAAGAGTTGATGAAACCTCTGATAAAACTGAGGAAACCAGCAGTGAGCAAGTGGTAAATGAACCGGTTGCAACCTTTTGGGAACCAGTTGTCAGTCAACTGAGTACCAGTAATAGTGTTCCTACACCGGTAGATGTAGATGTTGATACTGATGGAGATGAGGATGAAGAAGAAAAGCAAGAGGAATCTATCAAGACCATTCCTCGGTATGTCAAGTTGAATCATGATCCTAAGCAGATCATAGGAGATAAGGATGCAAGAATCCTTACAAGAAGAAAAGTCAGAGAAAACTCATGTACGATCTCTGAATTTGAGCCTAAAACATTCAAAGAGGCACATAAGGATGAAGACTGAATCAAGGCTATGGAAGAGGAACTTGACTAGATAGATAAAAATGGTACATGATCCTTGGTACCTAGACCGGAGCATAAAAATATCATTGGTACCAAATGGGTCTTTAGAAATAAGTTGAATGAGGATGGCTCAGTGATTAGGAACAAAGCTAGACTGGTGTGCAAAGGATATGCCCAAGAAGAAGGAGAAGACTATGGAGAAACCTTTGCTCTTGTAGCCAGATTAGAAGGAGTTCGTATGCTTCTTGCATATGCAGCTTTTAAAGGCTTCAAAGTATATCAAATGGATGTAAAATCTACATTCCTAAATGGTGTACTTGAAGAGGAGGTGTATATAGAGCAACCAGATGGTTTTGCCCTATTTGAAGATAGTGACATGGTATGTAGGCTACATAAAGCCTTATATGGGCTTATGCAGGCACCTAGAGCATGGTATGAATGCCTGCATTCCCATCTTGTGAAGATTGGATTTGAGAGAACACGTGAAAATAGCAATATCTACTTGAAGTCTGAAGGAGATCAGATCCTGATCTATGAGGTATTTGTTGATGACATTATCTTTGGTGGAGATGACAAGATGAGTCATGAATTTGTAGATGAGATGAAGAACGAGTTTGAGATGTCACTCATAGGGGAGATTAAGTTCTTCATTGGACTGCAGATCCAGCAGATGAAGGATGGAATCTTTATCACTCAGTCCAAGTATGTCAAAGAGGTGTTGAAGACCTTTGGCATGGAAGACAGCAAACCGGTTGGTACACCGATGGTGACCAATTGTAAACTATCCAAAGAGGATGACTCTGCATTGGTTGATGAGAAGGAATACCGATCAATAATTGGTAAGTTGCATTATGTAGTGCACAGTAGACCGGATATTGCACATGCAGTTGGCATTATTGCAAGATTCCAGAAAAGTCCAAGAGAATCCCACTTGGTTGCAGTCAAGCAAATTCTTAGGTATCTGAAAGGAACTATTGAATATGGGTTATGGTATCCATATAATAATGATTTTAACCTGAAAGTGTTCACAGATGTTGATTGGGCTGGTAATGTAGATGACCGGAAGAGCACAACCGATGGTGCATTCTTCCTTGGTGGTAGACTAGTCTCATGGATGAGTAAAAAGCAGAGTTGTATCTCTCAGTCTACAGTGGAAGCAGAGTATGTTGTAGCTTTCATGAACTGCACTCAGACAATTTGGATGAAGCATGTATTGAATGGCTTCAAAGTTCCTATATTTGAACCGGTAAGTATATTTTGTGACAATACTAGTGCAATTAATATCTCCAAGAATCCGGTATTACATTCTAGAACCAAGCACTTTGAGCTTAAGTATCATTTCTTGAGGGAAAAGGTTCAGAACAAAGAGATTGCACTGGAGCATGTTTCCAGTAAGGAGCAGTTAGCAGACATATTCACCAAGGCTCTCCCAAAGACTACATTTACATACTTAAGAGGTGAATTAGGGGTACTGCCCCTTCAGGAGGTGAACTAAAAGCATATGCTCCACATCAATCAGGTATTGCATAGTCAAATTTTTTTGGATTGATGTGTTGAAGGATGCTACTCCTCAGGGGGAGCAGCACAATGGAACAGGGAAGCTTGTGCCTCCACTTTGGCATTGTTGTCAAAGGGGGAGAAGATGTGAAGTGGAGAAGATATCTGCAGAAATTGGGGGAGAAGATGTGAAGCGGAGAGATATCTCTGTATATTTCCATCAATGCCAAAGGGGGAGATTGTTGGCATTATGTGAACCAGTATGAGGACATAATGACATTGTATGTTGTCATTGATGTCAATATGTTGAAGAGGTGTGAACTGGCATATGTGAGAACTGGTATAACACTGTGAACCAGCATTTGTGCAAAAGTGAAGCGGTGTTCTTGTTCATGATGAACCGGCATATAGTTATGGGAACCGGCATATGGAAGTATTGTATGACTACCAGTCGGTAGTCTCAACTTTAGGGTTTTTGGTTGATGTGCTTCAAGCCTGTGTGGCTCAACCAATGATATTGTGTGATGAGTTAGCATTGTAAAGAAGAATAGATCATGTTGCCACATAAGCCTGCGTGCATGAAAGATCTTGCATGAGGGAGATTGTTCCTATATACCTCAGGAATGTGTGAAGTCTGTAAAATGGTGATAACATGTGATGGGTTATCAGCCACCATAAAATCGATGGAAATGGACGATGGAGAATGTTTTGAGTTTGGATCAAGATCTATTGCATTTAATGCAGTGTACTCAATGGTCAGGATTAAACCATTTGAATTCCTTAACCTAATAGGTTTAGGGTTTAGGGTTTATGCTACTGACCTATCTGTTTTCCTATAAGGTCGATGTTGTATCTTTTTCTGAGGTTGTTGGCAAAAGTTGTGTGTGTATCCAAGAGAAGGGATATGTGATTCTTGCTAGACCAAAAGGAGAGAAGTGATACCTGCAGAGTGTAAGTGCAGAAGGTGAAGAGGAGCTTAAGTGGATCTGCATTGGCATTGAGTGTTGTTACCAGATCATTGTAATACCTGTTGATCTCTAACCACCTCAACAGCTGGAAAATCCCTTAACAGGGTAGCCTTAACTAGCTTGCTGAAAATCCTTTAACAAGGTAATTCAAAGCTACTGAGTTCGGAATCCTTTAGCTATTGAGTTCTTGAAATCCTCTAACAAGGTTAACCCTTAACCGGGTATTGTAGCCATCCCTTAACTGGGTGATCCCTAACAGGATCGGTTCCTAGCAGAACCTATTGTAATGTCTCTAACCTGACAAGGCTTCTAATAGAGAAGACTTCTAAAGAGTTCAAAAACAACTTGTGGGTATTCATCCCCATCGTGGTTTTTCCCAGTTGGGTTTCCACATGAAAAATATGTGTGTCATGTGTGATACTTTTATCTTGTGATGCTTTGCTATTGTCTGTCAAGCATATGATGGTTCTGTGTTTTATGCCTGTCAATAAAACATGTTGAACTAGCTATTATTGTGGTCTAATGATAGATTACCTGTTTATGCATAAGGGTGAAATGGTAGTGTAGTCTCGAGTTGAGTGAAAAGCTAAGTGAGTAACCGGTTAATGCTTGACTCAAACATTCTTAACTTTACTGGTTGCACTCTGTTTCAAACCGGTATCATTGTCTGCCAGTCATTTGAAGTGTTTGCTATCAAAGTGATTTTGGACTATATTTTTGCCTGTACTGATTCATCCCCCCCCCTCTCAGTACCAGTTTGGTACTATTTGCTCATCATTGAGTTATCACTTCCCACATCTAGGCCAAAATCCACCCTCAACAATTGATCTTTTCTTATCCAACGGATGATGGTACCTATTGTCAGATGTCGTGGGTCCCATGACTTTTGCATTTTCAGGCACGTCACACACTCAAGTCTCTTTTCGGAACTATTATTTAAATTTTAAGTCTATTTAATCATTTTAAACTTCCACCCGAAAAAGAGCTTTATAGACAATTATATTTAATTAAATTTAACACATTAAATTTTGGGTGAAGTTCTCACAAATGTGTTCACTTCTCACATCCAGGCCGAAATCCACCCTAAGTCGTTGATCTTTGCTCATCCAATGGACGATGGTACCTATTGTCAGATATCATGGGTCCCATGACTTTTGCCATTTTTTGGGCACGTCACCACACTTGAATCACTTTTTGGGACTATTATTTAAATTTAAAGTATGTTTAATCATTTTAAACTTCCGCCTGAAAAAGAGCTTTATAAACAATTATATTTAATTAAATGAATTTCTCATAAATATGTTCACTTCCCACATCTGGGCCGAAATCCACCCTAAGTCGTTGATCTTTGCTCATCCAACGGACGAAGGTACCTGTTGTCAGATGTTGTGGGTCCCATGACTTTTGTCATTTTTTGGGCACGTCACCACGCTCGAGTCACTTTTTGATACTATTTTTTAAGTCAATTTAGTCATTTTAAACTTCTACCCAAAAAAAGGCTTTATAAACTTAATTATATTTAATTAAATTTAAAACGTTAAATTCTGGGCAAAATTCTCACAAATGTGTTCACTTCCCATATACGGGCCGAGATCCACCCTAAGTCATTTATCTTTTCTCATCCAACGGATAATGGCACCTTTTATTTGATGTCATGGGTCCCATAATAAGAGACATTTAGAGATGCGCAATAGATTGAGATAACTTAGTAACTATTAAATATAGTGTTAATATTATTTATAAAAATATGAAATTCAAAAATAGTATAGAACATGAAACTTAGTGTCTAGAATAAAAAAATAACTAAATAAAAATATAAATTTTGATATACAATTTGAAAGGTGAAAGTTTAATATAAAAAATAAAACATTCAATATTAAATCTAAAATATTAATTTAAAGTTTAACAAATTTCTTTAAAAATATGTTTACGATATATAATTTTTTTTACAAGTTTAAAATATATATATATAAGTTTAACATAAATTTAGTGTAATATAAATTTTAATTTGATTTAATTTAACAGGGCTTTGGCAAATTTTGTCTTCTTCCATTGATAGCAGCTATGGAGTCTACATTTGAAAATTATCCGATGGGTTTTTTTGGCAAATTGTCATATGGGCTCTATGCAAAATTGATATTATATATGTTGTGACTACATTTTGTATGTGGTTTTGGGTGGGGTGTATAAATTGATCCGTTAGATACTATAGGTTTATTTTATGAGCTGTGACCAGAGGTTTTCTTTCTAGGGTTCTAATTGAGTTTAGAATCTTGAATTTTCTTCTAATGACATTGGCCTTTAGTCTAATAATGTGGTGAATCTTATTGATAAACTTGCACCTCCTAAGGACCTATGCAATATGCATTACCTTTGAATTTGATCCTAGTGACTTTACAATTGCATGAAGTAACATATTGATATGATAAATTTGATTTAGTGGTTAATATCTTTGATGGTTTCTCTTGTCCTACTATAGGTTCTATTACTCTTCCAAGTTCTCGTTAAGGTTGGTACTAAGTTCTTAGATGCCATTTTTGCTATCATTACTAAATCCTATATTAGATCAATTTTCTGTGAAGTTGGGACATCCTTGCCCTGGGTTTCTTCCATGAAAGCAATCCCATCTACCCTTCATAAATCTCTCAAATTTCTTCATTATGACAAAATCTTAACTATAAATCATAGCATGTACCCAATACCAACCCACACGTGCACCAGTTCAACAACAACTAACTGAGTAAGTTGGATGTTTAATTCACTTGTTTTTCTCGAGGTAAAAAACTTTTTTTTAATATTTATAAAATTATAATTATTAGTCAACCATAAACAATGTACAAATAATTAATGGAATGAACTGAATTCTTTTTATATATATTAAATATAAAGGAAGAAGCATTACATAAAAAACATCACAGTATTAAATTTATTTCCATTGTGTAACAAAATATTGAAATAATGTAGCTCATACTCATAGACAAAAAGCATTTGAAAAAAATTCATTAATAAAAATGAAATAGAAAGCAAGTTTATATCCATAACTGGCAAACTGAAACAAACAGAAATTTGAAAAATTATCATTAATATTTATGCTTTGGAAATTTAGAATTTTTACATGTCTGAGTCTCCGAGTCTTGAGACTTAAGTCCCTCAAAAATTTTAAAGCCAAAATGAGTCCCTCAAAAAGGTTAAAGCCAAAATGGCCTTTGAGATTTTGAGTACATAGGCAAAAAAAAAACTACTAGGGACTAGGGGGTCAGGGCTAGGGCATAAGTAGTGGATGCTTTACCCTAAGAATTTAGCCCTCCTTCTATGTAGAATTCTTTAGAAAGCAAAAGCTGAGAGAGTTATTTAAGATACCTGTTATTTGGAAAGTTGTCCAGGAGCAACCATTTCTAGAGAAATTCCCTCCCAATCGCCCCCATTTCATGTGAAGTGTCAATTGCTCCGCATTCAAGTTTAGAAGAAATGGTTGTCTAACCACTTGCACTATTTGGTCAGGGAGGAGAAGGTTTCTTAATTCACTCGCCCAAGGGATCTCCACCCTTACTTTTGCAAGGATGACAATAGTAACATCATCTCCAAGGAAGTCTTCCTTAAACACCTTCCTTAACAGCATCAACATATCCACCTTGTCTCCTCCTAGGTTCAGAAGAGACATCAAGAACTTGGATGTAATATCCATGTTAACACGGTACCTATTTTTGTTTCATAGAAAGTCTCTGCCCAGCACCATCTGCACGGCCTCATTGGTGAATGACTCAACCTCCTTGCAGACTAATTGGAGGGTTGGGTCTCTAATGGAGCCCAGAAGGGCCCTCTGGTCCTCTGCAGAAATGCTTCTCAAGCAGATGGGAGTGTCCATCTTGAGAAGTCTGATTACCAAATTAAACAACTTGAGCCTATACACCTAAACCAAAGGCAGAATTTAAATACTATGAGATCTGATGATTTTTCTACCAAATGGCAAAGGCTAATTGAAGATGAAAGAAGTAGAGATCGTATATAAATAGTTGAAGCTCTTGATTGTAATACTTATCTAACCGTATTTATTCTTTTAATTTTTTTAAATCTTTTGTATCTCTCCAAATCTTTCCCATAAATGCACTAGCGTGTGAAATTGGAAACAACTATAAATCAGTACCAAGTTGGCAAGTACAACATTGGAAGTCGTGGGGACAAAGTGGATTGCAGTTAGTGATTAGATATATATTAAATGACCGAAATTATCGATCGTGAGATTCGTGACATTTGATATATGTCTATTGAATCCAATTCCATTTAAGGCACTTTCTGGTGAGCTATGTTCTCTTCAAAAAATTGGGCCAAAATACAACTTCAACCATTGATCTACGATCATCGAACGGTTTAAAATCATTGATGGATTTTAGGTATGTGTCACCCTTCACGTGTCAAAGAGGTCACACTTATCAATACATCGTGCAGAGTCCAGATTCAATGTGATGTACTGATGTGATATGATGTGCCTTGTCTATTAATGGCAATGAATTCATGAAATCGCCAATAAATTATATATTTTTCCATAAATAACAAAATATTAGCCAAAACAAATTAAATAATTTTCAAGCGGTGGATAAAAATAGCCAATACATTAAAATAATTATTTTTCCTTCAAAGTAAAATTTTTCGCCCATACAATTATATATTTGTTCCTTCAAAAAAAATTATTCACCTCCTACAATATATATTTTCCCCATAGAACAAGCTATTATTCGCTAGAAATTTATGGAATTTTCGTACCCTAGAAAATAATCGCCAATACAAAATAATTTTTTTCCCTATTTTGAAAAAAAAAATTGCGATAATATGAAAATTTCCCCAAAAAATTAATATCTGATTCGCTAGGATTTTACACTTTTGTGCAGGGGGTGATTTCTTAATGTTATCCCTGGTAATAGGTGATTTTTCAAAATTTCCCCTCCACTGTGTTACTAACTCAGAAAGTCAATGTAGGAAAATTCTTTGTTTTGGAATAGATTTTTGTTTTTCTAGGAATTGTTTGATGAATGTAAAAGCGGACATTATGAGGCCAA
Source organism: Cryptomeria japonica (assembly GCF_030272615.1). NCBI lineage: Eukaryota > Viridiplantae > Streptophyta > Pinopsida > Cupressales > Cupressaceae > Cryptomeria > Cryptomeria japonica. The sequence continues at coordinate 223,780,537 of NC_081407.1, read as the reverse complement.
CTCTTCTAAAACTTGGTCACACATCATGCCTAGTCAATACACTTCTAGAACTGGGTGACACTTCTTTGGCCCAAGCTGACTTAGGAGATTTTTTAGAAAGAGCTAGAAACCCTGAGGCTAACTCGATTATGGAAAGAATAGTTAGAAGTGGTTTGATTGAAGCTGCTACTTTCCCACTTGCCGCTCCTTGTCCAAAATTGGTGATAGCATGTATGAACAGGTATGATGCCGATAGCAGGTGCATTAGGACCAACAGTGGTGAATTGTTAGTAGAAATTAACAAAGAAATTGTGATGGATGCAATTGGAATCCCTCAAAAAGAGCCGTATGAATATTGGTCTATTGGTACCTCATACGCATTTTTCTCTGAGAAGAAAAGCATATATAAAAGGATCATTGCAAGGAATTGGCTTCTAAAGATTCAAAATGGGGGATGTTGGTTACCCAAACCTCTTACAAGAGAGAATTTCATCACGGAAGTGCGGGATATTATAATATTATTAAACAGACTCAAAGGGAATTCATACGCTTTCTATTGGGAAGATTGGATGTACTTTAATATTCAGGTGTTGTTAGTTGGCGAGAGATATCTTGATTGGGCGCAGGTTATTGCTGAAAGGCTCCATGAGGGTTTGAGTAACTTTGTTGGATTGTCCAATTTTTACATGTCCTCATATCAATTTTATATATTGGCTTGTACCAAAGAATGGCAAGGGTTTCATAACAAGCCTCGGGTGGACGGCATGAAGGTTTATGATAATTACCCATACCTGCAACAATAGAGACGTGCATAAAATTTCACAAGATGGAATAATGTTTTTGCAAGAAGACTTGTCTTTGAGCTATAGGGAGACACAAAAAAAAGAATATCAGCTGAGGCCATGGAGCTGGTCAGTATATATGGAAGCTACTTTATCCAATTTCCCAGACTTACTTATATTAGGTTGGGGGGCTTTGAAGGTGAACCATTCAAATTGCCCATGTATGCCTTTGATAGTTATGTGGTTACTGAAGTTTGCAGACAACTATCCCACATTGACAAAAGGTTAGGATGAAAAGTAAATCCGGGTTTTCCTTCTCGATTAAACTTGGATATTATAGTTGTAAGTTTGTTTCTAATGCCTTGAACCTAGAACTAGTACTTCTCCACCTGATGATCAGACACCTCCACCCAAAGAAAATTCTAGTACTTCTCGATGGCTTGGAGCTTCAATTGGAAAGAAATGCAATATTGTTCCTATTACTATTCCCATGGAGGATATGGTAAGTAAGTGCTTTGAACAAAAATATCCAAACCCAAAAAGCTTAAAAATTAGGCAATGATGGAGGTTGATGATGAAACAAGCCACTGGGTAGTGGAAGTAGCTAAGCCTAACTTAGATAAAGATTTAGAATAAGCCACTGAGGATTATTTTATTGTTGAGAAAATTGCTCAGGATTTGCTTCAGGGGTTGTGGATGCCAAACATTTAGAATCCTCCACTAAAATAATGATATCTGGAATCTGGAAAAATGAGAAAGACAAGCGAGAGTTGAAACAAGTTGTTACCCAGATGGCAGAATATATCAATGCCATACATCATCTGATTCCTCAACATTTGACACAAATGACATTGTATTTTGACCCTAAATCACCAGTAAATCAGAAGCTATTGGATCAGGTCCAAAGAAGCCGCATGATAGCTGAGGTTTTTGATGAGTGGCTTGACTCCATAGTGTAGTAGGGTACAAACTACATTGCTATCCTGATCAAGGTGTATGATAACGCCATAACTGAGAGTAAAGAGCTAGAATTGGAAGCAAAAAGAAATAAATGGGTAGCAGTCTTAGCGTAGATGAATGGTGTACATAAATTTGGCATCATGAAATTTCTTACTAAGAAGCCAATGGATAACCTGGATGACAATGTACTCTATATATCAAGAAATACTGTTGAATGGAAGAACTCTATCATTAAATAGGGTCACGAAGAATACATGAATTTATTAAAAGGATTAAAATAACTTATTGATATGATGCAGAAAGATATAAAATGCATTGATATACAGCTCTTGAAGGAGAATGGACATACGATTGAGCTACCGGTAGATATGGTCAAAACCTTTAAAGAGAGAGTGCATCTTGTTAAAGAAACAAAGTCTCTAACTATAGATGACTTCTCCAAAGTGGCAAGGATAGAATCAATGTTAGCAGTTTTCTTTGATCACTTGGAAGCGCATAAAATTAAAGTTATGCAGGTAAAAATGGATAAAGAAGTCTGGAAGCAATGCATTTTGCACATTGGACTCCCACACTATTAGTTTATCCTCACTTTCTCAACAATGCATTTGGAGCGGTGAAATGTACGTGGTACCATGATAAAACAAGACAAATCAGCAGCTTCTTCTACCGCATTGGAGTCTTGATCATTTTATGGATGAGATGTCATCTTGTATGTGGCCTTTGATCATTTAAGTTTTATCCAGTTTGAAGAAAATAGTTTCTTTTAAGTCTAGGGTAGAGTTTAATAATTTAGGGTTATTTTCAAAAAACTATTAGCCTGGAGGTTGTATATGTAACTAAGCAAGCTTTATTGGGGTCCAAAAAACTTTGACTTGAATTGGAAGACTTAATTTTCTTTGAATTTTAGTGTAGACATTTTATATATGAATGGAATAATATATTTTGTATGGTCTTCAAATCTATGTGTTTGAATGATAAATCAAATCTTTGTTGGGATGTATGCTTATGTGTAGAATATTTTACTTCATTATCAGTTCATTATAAGTCTGTGAATTTGTTGATTAAGAAAATTAGTAGTACATTGTTGTTTAAATGATTCTGATCCCCCTTGTCCTTTGAGGAATGAGCGAGTATCGATCAGCATTTATGCTACATTTAGTATACTTGGTGAAATAAGTTTTACATTGAATTGAATTGTTCAAAGTTTAAGTCTGTGAGCTTTACATTTCTAGATAATTATCTTGTAGCATTCTTATTGTGTTGACAAATGAATGTGGAACCCTTTCTCGCTTTCTGGTAAAAAGTGTGTTTCTTGGTGAGTTCTTTGCATTAAAAATTTATTCGTTATCATATGAGTTGTACTCTTATGCAGAGGGTAAACCAATACTCGGTTCACCCAACTGTTGGTTTCTTTTTCTTTTCATCAAGGGTGTGCATGATTCATCATTAAATATATTAAAGGAAAGGCAAATTTTTTAACCAACATATAGTATTACTAGGAAAGTTAGGTACATTACAATGGAATATTAACTTTTTTTTTAACAAACATTTGATCATTTAACTACTCTTTAATGTGTATTACCAATCATCCAATGACATATGAATCATGAGTAATATGTAAAGTGGGATTATTTCCATGAGAATGTGCATACATCATATGAATAGTAGGAAGGAAAAAACTAAATTATAAATAATAAAAAGGTGTTCATAGGTTCATTATATCCATATGAACACTATATTTTTATAAGAAAGCAATAAAAACATGTTATGAATTCAAAAATACATGTGGACCAAACAAGATAAATCAAAAACATTTCAAATATTTACCATTTAGACGATGCCAAAATTGACTAATCAATACGATATTATCACCTAAGTACTCATGATTATTGTAATGCCCATGAATTGGTGGGGTATCACTTGACATATATCTAAATATTGGATAAGAAAACAAACACATCATAGTTATTGTATATGGTGAAAATGGATAGCAATAAACAACAATATTGAAAGACTAAAATGGATTCAACCACAAAACCCTAGCACTACTAGGATAGGCAGCACCAGGATAGGCAGCACTTTGTGATGAACAGGGAGTGCGAATGTGAGTGACACTTTGTGATGAACAGGGAATGTCATACACGTAGTACTTTGTGATGAACAGGGAGCACTACTAGGATAGATAACAACACTTTGTGATGAACAGTGAGTGTCACTAGGATAGATGACCAGATGCATTTAGGTAGCAAGTAGCATTTTGTGATAAACAGTGAATGCCACGATAACTGACAAGATTGATTGTGTGACTGCAGGAGTATTTGCCGATGCTAGAGTCACGGGAGAGATTCCCGTCGACTCAGAGACTGCGACCAGAGTTGTCTATTCAGGACATGATTTTCATTGAGGAGATGGGTCTCACACATATGCTCTATGTGCCCGAGTTTCGGGCAAACATGGGGTTGCTGACTGCGTTGGCCGAGAGATGGCACTCGGAGACGTGCACGTTTCACCTGCCGATGGGTGAGATGACAGTGACATTGGAGGATGTATATAGGATTCTGCATGTTCCTATTGATGGAGAGTTGATTCCCTACGACCGAGACGGTGACAGGGAGGCATTGAGACGGGTTTTTCAGGATCCTGAGTTGGAGATGCGAGCAGGTCATGTAGCCTGGGACACCATGACTGCCACAGGATTAGCATTGCCGGCAGTTGTTGGGGGAGTTATCAGTGGATATCTATGTCCAGACAGGGCCACACGAGGATTGGCAGTGGGTTGGGGAGGGGCCTTGGAGACGCTGATGGCAGAGCACACGAGGTATGCGTGGGGGCCATGTGTCCTAGCACATTTGTATTATGAGCTGCATCAGTTTGTATACCACGGGTCAGTGGGATTGGGCTGCGGGGTGACACTATTGCAGGTTTGGGCTTACGAGCATCTGCCAGTGACGAGGCCGATTCATTTTAGAGGCAGAGGACAGGGACAGAGTTTTGTTCATTTGTATGCCATGATTACATCCCAGCCTCGGATTGGGAGATTGGAGCACTGGAGGAGAGTTATTGATGATATTGACATGGTGATCTGGAGGCCGTACCTGGGGTGCGAGGAGTGGGAGGACGATGCATTGGAGCTGCCCTACACCTTCTGGAGCAGGTACCTGATTGGGCGGACGCCCTATATATTAGAGAGACAGCTGGTGGACCGGGTATGCAGGCAGTTTGGGTGGATTCAGCGGATGCCACGAGGCTCGGGCATGTATGCCCGTACGGTCAGAGATCAGGTGCAGTTTGGCCCACTGCTATCATATGATCAGGCAGTGATACAGCTAGCTGAGATGATGCCGATGCCATGGGACATGTGGCCAGAGGTAGATGATGCAGGGATGGACGCCGAGTACTCTGCGTATTGGGCAGAGCATCCATATCCTAGATTGACAGATCCGGCAGAGCCACTGGATGGAGAGGGTGGAGGAGAGGATGATGATAGAGGAGGGGATGGAGGTAGGGGCCGGCGGAGGCGGAGGGGAGTGGTGGGAGAGAGACGGGTAGCACCTCGGAGGGAGGGAGGACAGGAGAGAGCAGCTCCAGTGGTGAGAGGACGGGGTGGACTGCCCCTACAGGTGCCAGCAGCACAGGGTCCCAGAGAGGGACAGAGACAGGTGCAGCCAGAGGGATAGAGACATGTACAGCCACAGGTACCTATACAGGCACAGGGACAGGTACAGGCAGAGGCACAGGGACAGGCACCTGTAGAGGAGGAGCCACAGGCAGAGGCGGAGAGCGGAGACTCTGAGGAGGACGAGGTGTTGAGGCTGCGAGAGATCTGCCAGGGCCAGGCAGATGAGATTGAGGATTTGGTTCGAGAGAGGAACCACCTCAGGATCAGGGTCCGAGACACAGAGCGAGAGAGGGATCAGGCCATCCAGCGATACACAGAGGCCGAGACAACTCTGAGGGCAGGGAGGCGGGCAGCAGAGGATGCAGGGGCAGGCTACGCATATGTTTTGCGAGCTGGAGAGGAGATCGCCTACTGGAGGGATCTATACGATGCAGCCGTGCCAGTAGATCAACGGGCTAGGAGCTTCCAGAGATCGTCGCGCACAGCGACGGCTACGGGAGGGAGTCGCAGGAGACAGGCATCCAGCGGTGGAGTCATGGGGCCTCCACCACCACCAGAGAGACAGGGGGATCCTGGGGCGGGACCATCTACAGCTCAGACTCCGTCGAGGCGAGGCGGCTCCGAGGGAGGGAGTTCCTCATAGCTATAGTGGGCTCCCATTGTATCAGTATATGTATCATTGTTGTATTGTAGACACCTGCGGGTGATTCTTTTGTAGCCATATGATTCTTTTGACATCATTGTATTATGACACATTTGATTATCTATATGAGATGATTCATTTTGCGGCAGCTATATGCATGTGTACCTATGTGATGAGATGTTCTTATGTGATACATGTTTTATGATATGGATGCTTATATGATGCAATGCAACATATTTTTGTTCTTTTATGTTTTATATGTGTATGCAAGTGCAAATGTAAATGTATGTAATGCATATGAATATGATAATGCAAATGTAAATTGTGCTAACAAATGTTGTGTGCAGGATGTGATGCAGTTGTGATATCTATATGTATGTATGAAATGCTTATATGTGGTAATGCAGGTGCAGCTATATGAAATGCAAATGTTTTTGGTGTGTCATTATACTCAGTCATGTGATAGCGGGCTACGCGGACTCGAGAAGGACGATGGAAGTCAATCAAGAAAGGGGGATGGAAGACAGAAGATATGAACGTGAAAGAGCTTCTTGTGCGTTATCATCATTGAGCTTTATTATGGAAAAATAGGTTATGACAATCGAGGCATTTGTTCGGCCCAGAAAGTCATTGTACCTGTTTGCATGGAGATAAGACAGTCACAAACAAGGAATGCCCCAGTTCATACTAGACTCACAGTGTCCTCATATCCTTGGACAAGTCATAGCATTACTAAGAGACAATCCACAGACAGCAAATGCAAATAGGTGACGATACCCCATCCTCGCCTTTCTAGCCAAAGACATCCTGGAGATAGAATCTCTAGTCAAAGACATCCTGGAAAAGCTAAAAGACATGTCACCAAGAAGATAAAATCAAAAGAAAACCAAGACTCGACACCAACATCCACTGTAGTCCTCAAGTTTAGTGTCTCTTGTCACTTGTTTAAGTCTTATTCGATTGTGGTCACAATGTTCACTTTCACAAAAAGGATAGATAGCACTGAACCATATGTTGTCTGAGTCTGTTGAAAGATTTGATTTTGTTGAAGCTCATTGTTGCTGCTGTGTCTCATCTGAAACTGACCGAATCCATGAAACTGATACTTTATTGTGGAGAAGATGGAACTTTATTGCGGATCTGGCGATGCAAATGTTGCTTTATTGCGGATTGTGCGCGAATAGACTGAAGGAAGCTGGAAGAAACTGTACTCCTCGAAACATGTGATGTTCTCAGTTCCACACCCATTACTAGACGTAGGAATTGGCCGTAGTCACAGATAGGATCTGATTTATTATGGATGGAAAAGGGAGTGAAAAGGGAGGGTTATGGATGGCTAACCAATCTTAGGTAGATCAATAACAAGCCATGATGGGAATGGGCAAGTTTATTGTGAACGAATAGGTTGTGAGTGTGTGCACAGTGAAAGGATGAAAGTGAATCCTGAAGGAGGGAGGAGCAAAGTCCCTACGCATGGCGCTGGTGACCCAGTTTTCACCATGGTACTTGCCCAGGGCGCCACCGAAGTGGTTTTCACCGTTGGACGAAATTATTTCTCTTTACTTTTTTCGATTTTTCAATTTTTTTGTTGTCACAAGGCGCCTGTTTGCCAGGTTTTCACCAAGTAACGATTTTTTTGCGTTTTATAATTTTTTTGTATTTTTGAATTAGGACATTCCAAAGAGCTTATGTGTAGAACTTGCGAAGATGCATGCTGTTGATAGGATCCTCCAAGGGTTCACCTTCTGTAGTTGAGAGCTGATATGCCCCAGATCCATATACTGCTGTGATGATGTAAGGACCAAGCCAGTTGGGTTCAAATTTGCCCTTCTTTTCTCTATCTTGCTGATTCTTGGGGTTCTCTCTGAGGACTAAGTCACCTACCTCAAATGTGCGAGGCTTGACCTTGTGATTGTAACTGCATTGTTCCTTGACTGAATGATGTGTAGCTTGAGTGTCTGTCTTCCTTGATAAAGGAATTGAGATAGAATTACTAGTGTGTGGACTACACAGGCCCATATGCGTGTCACCTAAAGAAGTTTGGGCATCACTGATAGCAAAGTCCTTTGAGGAAGCTCCATTAAAGGTCCATGATGTATCACCAGAAGGAAAAGGATGTGTGGAACAAGTGGATGAGTTATGAAGGCTTATGATTGCGAAAAGAAGTGATAGTAGGATAGCATGATGGAGACTTAGGATCAACAAGTATGCTTTTTGACTTGCAATTGTAGAATTTTTGCCCCCAGTTATTTTGATATTAGGGGATATCAACTCTTGCTCTTTTTGCTTCATAGGATTTTTATCCTTGACTTTGATTTTTGCTGAGTCCAGTAGCTTTTGATTTTGATTTGGACTAAAGCTCTTTTCTTTATTTTTGACTTTTAAATTTTTCTTTTCAAGGCTTGATTTGTGATCCCCAATGAGTAAGGGCTTTTGTAATTCTTGTTGATCCAAGTTTGGGAGCGAAGTGGAAATGGAATGAGTGGATGAAATGGTAAGGCTATGTGAGTTCTCAAGAGGGTTGGCGATATGCTCAATAGATTCTTTGTTGGAACCATTCTTAGGACTATTGATATCAAGAGATGCTTGCACCACTAGAGGATATTTGCATTCAGACTTAGTAGCCACAACACTAGGTGGTTCACACCCAATTCCTTGGCATTGCAAATTGTTTGTAGATTGTTCTTGTCAATTGAATGTCTTAGGAGACTGTGGGAGTTGATCAACATGAAAGATATACTCACCACATCCCATGTCTTTAATCTTGAACTTGTCTTCTTTTAGCTCTGCCTGTTTTGATGTAGAAGCTTTTAAGGATTCAGGATCCACATATGTCGATGAAGGAATAGCTTCGCGATTGACTGGGATTGTTATTTCTGATCTAGGTTGTAGATTGTTGCAATAGATGAATGGATTTGGATCCGCTTTGATGGTCACTTCAACTCCATTGTGTGGAAACTTGATACATCGATGATATGTAGATGGTATTGCTCTCATCTCATGAATCCATGGACGCCCTAGCAATATGTTGTATGTGAGATCCAGATCAAGTACTTGACAAACCACATCCTTTGTAACTGGCCCTATTCTTAATGGTAAGGTGACCGTGCCCTTGGACGAACGCTCTTCATCATCATAGGCCTTAATGGTGATTTGGTTTGTAGAATTCACAGCTTTGTCAGAATATCCCAATTGTCTTATGGTACTCAAGGTACAAATGTTAAGACCTGCTCCTCCATCTATTAGGACTCGCTTTATTCAGTGTTTATGTATGAAGGCTTCAACGTGTAAAGGTGCATTATGAGGCTGACTTATGGAGGCATCATCGGCTTCTGTGAATGTGAGGGAGTGTGGAACGGATAGGTATCCCACCATGGCTTGAAACTGGTCCACGTTTAGATCAGTAGGGACAGCAGTATCTCTCAAGGTTTTGTCAAGGACAGCTTTATGTGCAGGGGATATACGTAAGAGCTCAAGAATAGAGATGAGCGCAGGTGTCTTCCCTAGTTGCTCTACAAGGTCGTACTCAGGCTTAGTTGACGGAAGATTGATATTCTTAGTAGAGGTACCTGGCAATGTGATCTTACCTCGACGGGTTGTAACATGACATTCAGAGGTAGATGTGGACGAAGATCCTACACCTTTTAGGACAATTTTGGGTCTTTGAGAAGGATTCTCAGGATTTTTGTTTTTGATAGTAATGGTAGAAATATGATTGTCCATTGAGATGTGATTAATAGTGGAATCATAATTGTAAGATGCTCTGGTGTAATTGGCTTGATCATCTGTGACTTTGCCTTTTCCTCTGTCATGTTTTGGGAATGGTTCCTTAAACACCTCATGCTCTTGGTTAGATGAATGTCCCTCAATTTCAATATCTCCTCTGTCAATGAGATCTTGTACAATGTTTTTCAATCGATGGCAATTACTTGTCTTATGACCCTTGCTCTTATGAAATTCGCAATATTCATCATCATTCCACCAATTCGGTTTTACCTTTGGTTCATATGGAGGAAAATCTGGGATCGTGATCACTTTGTTTGCTACAAGATTTTTGAATACTGATTCGAGTGGTTCTCCCAATGGAGTATATTTCCTTCGTGGTTTAGCAGCCGTTTGATTGTTCACTTGATTGTTGGTAGAACTTGATCCAGAAAAGATGAACTTTGGTCTCACTGTGTTGGCATCAACAACACCATCACTAACTGTGTTCTTGTTCTTGTTCCAAAATTTTGGTTTGTCCTTTCCCTTAAAGTCCTCTTTGTTTTCTTTGAATAGTTTGATAACTCCTTGTTCAATCAAGACCTTTTCTGTTGCTAGGCCCTTTTCAATGACATCCTTAAATGTAGACAAACAAGCTTTTCTGAGATCATAGCCAATAGCCTTGTTAACATTTTGTGTGAACATCTCCACCATTTGTTTTTGCGGGATCTCACAAGAGCATCTGCTAGCTAAGTTTCTCCATCTTTGCAAAAATGACGCAAAGGATTCTCCTTCCTTTTGTTTCGTATTGCACAAGGTAGTAACTGAGACATCTGTTTCAATGTTGTAAGAGAAATGTTGAATGAATGCCTCTGCTAAGTCGCCCCATGACTTAATACCGGGAGGTAATTGAGAAAACCATTCCATCGCTTGGTCACCTAAGCTCTGTGGGAACAACCTCATTAAGTATGTTTCTTCTGCGGCTACCTCAATGCAAGCTGTGAAGAATTGTCTTATATGTGCCTTGGGGTCTCCTCTCCCTCTATATTTGTCAAATTTCGGCGTTGCAAAGTGCGGAGGAAACGGAGGCATTGGAATGCTCTTATCAAAGGGATAAGGGCATATATCTCTCATAGTATATGTGGGTTTCGATGTGCCCATGTCTTCCACTTTCTTTTGTAGATCTCTAATTTGTTGCTCCAAATTATTTTTGGGAGGAGATGGATTTCTTGTAGCATATCCCATGTTTGAAATACCCATTTGAGGAGGAGCTTGTTGCATATATGGATTATACTGATCGTAGACATGTCCATATGGAGGTCTATATTGTTGCGATATGTATGGAGCACTTGGCATAACTTCTTGTTGAGGGACCCCATATCTGTTTTGTGTATATAAACCATATTCAATAGGCCTTTCATTTTCCATTGTGTTGCCCCCAATTTTGGCATGAGGTCTCCTTGTGTCAAAATTTTGAGGAAGTCCTTGAGTATCCATTTGTCTTGGTTGACCCATATCTTGAGCATGTGTGTGAGCATAAGGCCTCCATGATGGTCTTTGAGTGTAAGTATCATGCATTTGAGCTTGTGTATGTGGGATTGTTGGTTTCTGAAGCAAAACTGATGGTGACTCCGGCATCATATTATTTAGTCCTCCACTATTAGGTTGAGTTTGTTGTGAAGGTCTACTTTCCATAAGTTGAGATAAGTCAAAATCATGTGGTATTTTAGCTCCACTTTGTGCCATCATGTTTAGGAAATATTGACGATCTCTCCTCATTATCTCTTCAACCAATCTATTGAATTGAGGATCCATTATAGACTCTTGTATGTCTGCTGATAGTATTGAATAGTTGTCCACATTATCATTGTGTGTAGCGTTGTGTATAGCGTTTGCGCTTTCCAAATTTGGATTGTGTCTATAAACATTCATGTCTGGTAATGTAGTGTGCTCAGGATTGTAGAAGACATCATTGTCATACTCATAAGAACTCATGTTTACGGACCCTTGAGCTTCTTTAGCTTTTCTCCTAGATTTTTGAAGACGGGTTTCAACCATGAACTAGGTGTTAGACCAATATGTGGGAGACTAGACGAAAATGACAAGAGTATGGAAGACCAAGAGTTGTATGGAATGTAAATGAATCTAAAGTTTACTTGCAATGTCCAAAGTGTAAGACCAAATATGTATGTAGTAGAGTAGGTGTGACTTCCAAAGAGAGGATAGTTTCTCTTGATGAGGTAAGCTGACCTTGACTCTAAGTAAGACCAAATGAGACCCAAAGGTAAGAAACCTTGATGAGGGACCACTTAGCAAAGTGTAGTAGTGTGTTGACAAAGTATGATGAGGACAAGCAAGTGACTTTTTGACTCAAGTTTAGACAAGTATGAATGTAAAATGAGATGTGAAGCAATGATGGACTGTGTAAGACCTTAGAACAGGCTGAATGCTAGATGAAATCTGAAGAGACAACCTAGGAAGCTCAAGTATGCCGAAACTGATTTCTTTGTTTGCTTGACTGTTAAACTTTTCAAATCCTGACACAAACGCCTCTGTATACTTCACAGACGCGGTTTTAAGACACAGACGCTACTCTGTTTGATGCAGACGCGATTCTGAGATTTTCCTGTTGATGTTTGCTGGGACTGTAACAGTTTTTTGCAATTGTGGACACAGACGCGCCTGTATACTTCACAGACGCGATTTCCAGACACAGACGTGTCTCTGTTCGACACAGACGCTGATAAAAACACAGACGCTATTCTGTACTTCATAGACGCGTTTATCCGACACAGACGCGGTTTGAACAGACACAGACGCGTTTCTGTAACCTTAGTGCAATCTTTCCTATCTGTGAATTTGTTTTGCTGTGACCAAATCTGATTTTTTGACTGTTTTTCATGACAAGAGGACACAGTGTTGATGACCCAATGTTTGCAGACTGTTTAGACTCCAAAAAGTGTGTTGTTTGATGTAAAAAGTTTTTGCATACACTTGAAGACACAAAAGACACAATGTTTTTCTGTTTTGTCTTGATTGTTTGAATGTTTATCATAAGTCAAGCACAATTCTTATGGCTGGCCAGGACAATAATTGTTGATCCCACATGGGGTTTTACCCCCGAGGCTACGCTATTCAGAGCGGATACTTAGATGCTTGACCTCACTGGCTCCACCCTCGGCACTCACTTCTCGGGTCAGCCAAGCATCAGTCCCCATGAAAACTCCCCATGGCGAACTTTGTATCTCTACTAAGAACCGTATGTGTGTGGGCCGCTACCAGAGGTCCGACCTCCTGCCTCAACAACTAGAAGGATTTGGGCATCTAAAACAATGAGGTGCTAGTAAGGGCATCCGCTCGTGTGGCCATACATGCGGCACTTTCAGCTCTGTAAATACAGAAGGCTCCCAGCCGGTAGGGGTTACGCCCTACAAATGATCAAATAAATTTGATCAAACGGGTTTATGGGGAGACATAGTGTCGGTATGAACTAATCAGCACACGTTATTCATAGTTTTCACCATGAATACATTTGATTATAGTGGCTTGGAAGAAGATGGCTTTTCTTTTGCTACCACTTAGGTCGTTCTCTTCTCACTAGTAGTCCTAATGACCACACGGGAAGACAGGCCCTCTAAAGAGTAAACAAAAAGAGCCTATTGCTCAAGACACAAAAGACAATGATTCAATTTTAGTGCACCAATTGAAGTGTTTGCTAAACTATGAAACAAGGCACACAATAAAAATTACAAAACCCTAGCCAAGGCCCTGCAACAAAATTGTTAGTAGTTTGGGTTGTTTCAAATGATAACCCCTTCCTACAAGCACACAAGTTAGGTAAATTTTAGAAAACCCAAAAAGACTTTGTGAAAAGGGGCCTTCAACAAAAACGTATTTGCCTCCAAAGCAAGCTGCACAAACCAGGTTAGCTAGATCTGCAAAGGTTAGCCGAAAATAAACCAGATCTGAAACCCTAAATACAAAAATCCAAAAACCCGAATCAAAAAACTTGAAAAATTTGCAAAACAGAATGCACAGACGCGGTTATACCAAACACAGACGCGTCTTGCCGACACAGACGCGGTTTTGTGATTCACAGACGCGATCTAAGAACACAGACGCCTCTTTCTTCTACAGACGCGATAAGATGATGCACAGACGCGATTCAAAATCACAGACGCGACTTTCGGAAACCTGCAAAAATAGAAATTACAGAAACACAGACGCGATCCAAGATATCACAGATGCCTCTGAAATACAAAAACGCGATCCGAGCCCTCGCAGACGCGGAAAAGACCTAAAATGTCATCGAAATCGTCCGATCTGCAACTTAAAAAATGCGAAATCTGCAACAAAATGTTAAATGCAAAGGGACAAGAGTCCCACCCGGCGTGCCAAAATGTATATGGTGAAAATGGATAGCAATAAACAACAATATTGAAAGACTAAAATGGATTCAACCACAAAACCCTAGCCTAACAATGAACAAAGATCCACCATAACATATGAAGATAACCTAAGACAATGCAAATAACTCAAAATCACAAAGATTATACCATCACATGTCCACTAGGGTTTTGATCTCCATTCTTCCTATCTCCATTGATCTTGTTTGATATGCTTGCTCTCAGATTTTTGTATGCACAAGAGCTCAATAAAGAACGGAATGTGGTTGCAAGTAGGATCGTAGTGTAGCCAAGTGATCAAGTAGTTAGGGTTCTTCCTTAGAATGCTTGATTAGGGTTTGACAATGAAGAAAGCATCTCCTTAAATAGAAGACACAATAAGAAATGGAGGGTTAAGATTGAGAGGTGTAAAAGAGAGGTCGGCTAGGATTAGAGGGTAGGTATAAGAAATACCAAAATAATGAAAGAGGTAGGTAGTGTAGGAAATAAGAGATGAATGACATGTGTCATGTGTAGAAAAAGATAATGAACTAATTAAATAAATAAAGATTTATTTAATTAATAGAAGAAGTAGGACAATTAAATAAATAAAATATTTATTTAATTTAGGAAAGGGATAATTTAAATAAATAAATGTATTTATTTAAATGAGAATTAAGGCTAGAAGAGGATAAATGAATTAATTAAATAAATAAAAATTTATTTAATTAATAGAAGAATTAGGCTTAGATAATTAAATAAATAAAATATTTATTTAATTAAACATGACAATTTTGGGTGTCTACAGTTATATTAACTTGGAAATTTAGGAAACGAGGTTATAATATAATATAATCTAAGTGAATTTTTAATTAAAAACTCTTGTCAAGATCTCTATACCTAGAGAATATAAATAAACATAATTAATAGAAATAAAAACCCATAAGTAGAAACACTACCATTCATAGGGAAATCTTTATTCTCGAAGAGAAAAATATCATAGGGTCAAACAATTATATATCATAGAAATTATTTTTTCATCTAGTTGGCACATTTTCTGATTTGAAGAGGATGGTTCTCCAGATACTCATTTGCTACACTTTATTTATATGACATGATCATGAGTAATATGTCCATATCTAATACATATGTTTGCAACACATGTGCCTAACATTTTTATTTAAACATGTAGTTGTGGTGAGTCATAAATGGAGAGTAAATATTTTTAAAAACTAACTTGAAAATATTAATCTAAAATAGAATAGAATGAGTGTTTTTTATTCAAGATAAGAGAAGAAAGACCTCTAACCAATTACATAGATAAGATACCAAAAAAATACCCAAAACAAATCAAGGCTATTAGTATCTAGTCACTAAATAAGTCCTTATAGACTATGAAGTAGTAGGAGAACAATAAGAAAGAAGATAAAAAAATAAAAAGAAGCACCAAAATATTTTAAACTGGGATACCAAGTTCAATGGATGCTTTTGGAGAAGCTTGTCTAAGAAGATGAAGACAAAATTGAAATTCAGCTCAACATATCATCTGTAGACTGGTGGATAAATGGAAGTGTGAGGTAGGAATTAAGTAAAAGTGTCATAACATCAAGTTAAGCCTACCACAAAGCCTAAAATGCTATGAAATCAACCCCTAACACATTAAATAAAGAAATGAAGATGAAATACTAAGACTAAAATGTAAACCAAAGCATGTATTCCCTTCATTTCTCCCCCATTGTTCTTCTTTATCCTTCAAATGGTTGTGGATCTCATCTAAAAAATGCAAGTGTGATTGCAAGCAAATTGGATGACAAAAGAAAGAAAAATCAATAGCGTAAGGATACTAGAAGAATGGTTGTTTAAAATGATTGAAAAAAGTAAATCAATTTATAGAGAAAATTATATCCAAAATGACATGAGAAAATCAAGGCAAATGGAAGAGCCAAATTGATTCAAAACTGGCATAATTGATATGACAAATTTCTATGACAAATATCTATGTTAATTTGGTGAGAAATTGAGAGAAAATTATGCTCATTGATTTTGACAAATTAGCCACAAAAATAGCTTCATGATTTATGAGTTATTTGAGCACAAAAAGTGGAGACAAATTAGTGGACAAAATAGAGGGGAAAATTAGGAGAGAAAAAGGGAGAAATTATAGCAAATGGGAAGCATGAAATTAGGGATGAAAAATTATGACAAAATTAGGAGAAAATTTAGGGAGAGAAATGTGGGAATATTCAATAACTTTTTATTTATTAATTGGCCCACAAAAGGAAAATCACCCAATTAAATAAAATATTTAATTGTGACACAAGAGGTAGGGTAAATGAATAAATTCATTTATCCTAAGGAGGATGTTAGAAAGGATTAATAATTAAAGAATTATTAAACCCTATAAAGGAGAAAAGGAATGAAATACGTGAAAACAATGTCATGACGCGATTAGTGTGATAAATGAATAATGACGATCATGATCAAGAAGATAATCGACAAGGACCAAAAGTTGATTAAACTGATAATAACAAAGACCAATGATAAATTGATCAAAATTGACAAGATTGATTTGAAAAAGGATCAATGATTAATCGATCAAGATTGACAAAAATTAATGGTTGATTGAGACCAATGACAAATCGACCCAATATTGACAAGAGTTGATTTGATAAAAATTGATAAGGATTGATGGTGATGATTAATAATTATGCAAATTGATTGATTGATAACTGATAAGTATCAATGAAGAATCGATCAAGATTCATAGAAATTGATAATGATTGAAAACAATCCTAATTGACATTGATTAGAGTTAAAATGATATTTGATTAATTGATTGATAATTGATTGAAAGAAGATTGATATTGAAAATTATTGAAAACAATCCTAATTGGCATTGATTAGAGTTAAAATGATATTTGATTAACATTAGAATTTGATCATGATAATGAAATGAAAATTGAGATTGACATCGAGAAGACCTAATTCAAATTTGAGAAAATAGGATCGAATAGGAAAAGAACACAAAAAAATGACACAATGTTAATAGATGATAAAGATCAAATGTGTAACATATAAGAATTTCTAGTAAGTGCAAAATTGTAAAAGAAGGTAATGCAAACATGTTAAGGTAAGACATTGCAAGTGTTGACCATTTTTAGATGCCTAAATTTTGCCCCTCTTTGAGACAGTGTGATTCTGAGTGTTGTTTCAAAGAACAATCAAGAAATATGCCCCATACACTAACAAGGTATAGGTATGCCCCTTAAGGAATTCATTAGAAAAATCTAGAAAAGAGGCCAATTAATCAACAACAATGATAGGAAGCCACTGGTTTAGACATAATGAAAATAGGAGGTCGAATGCACAAGATACAAGCATTGAAAGGTGAAAAAGACCTCTACCTATACAATAAGGAGAGGGTTTACATCTATCTAGGCACCTCAAAATCCTATAAAAGGAGGTGAGGGGTAAAAATTTCTCATTTTTACCTTCGGTGATTTTGTACTCCGATACTTTTGATATATATGTATGATATGCAACTATATTTATGATATATACATTGTTTATTTTTATATGTCATGTATGAACATATTATATGCTCTTTATGTAATGCAATGAATTAAAAATGCACTTATTTTTGTGTTTTTTCTCTTTTATGTAATGCAATGAGTAATGATGGTATGCAAATGTGTTGTTTAATATCAATATGCAGATGTTTTAATAAATGAATGCAAGATGCAAATTATTTTTGGCATACTGGAGTACTAGATCAAACTAATTGCAAGGAGTGGGTGAAGAAATATTAGTAAAAAGAAATTAGACAGAGAAAATTAGTAGTGAAGAAAATCTTGCTTGTACAAATGCATGAAAGAGTAGGTGATAACCTTTATTTGAAATGGTAAAAATGGAATGTAGTGCACCATGGCATTGAAAACCAGGATGATAATGTGATCCCTTTGCGTAAAACAGACACATTGTAGACAAGAAATGGTTCAACCATCCTAAGACATTATGTGTGTCAAAGGTCGAGGTATGTGTGACAGCCACAATGTGAATGTGCCAACACAGACACCCAAGATATGCTTGCCCTAGAATGTTATGAAACACTCCACAAACAAAAGAAAAAAATAGACCATGATCCATTCTGACCACTCTAAATCACTTAGTGACATCATCAAGAAATCTAGGAACATGATCAAAGATAAATCAATGAAAGATAAGACCCACAAATCTAAACAACTCAAACAAACATTCTGATCTTCATTGTCAAAGTGATAATGTTTGTTTAATGGTAGGATAATCATGTTGTCTGGTTTCAGGGAATACAGTACCCAATCAAAGATAGGATACAGACTGGTTTTGATTATACCATGCCCTATATAAGACCCATGCTAATGTTGATAAAGGAGTGACAATGTTAATGTTGTTTGATTGATATGAAAATTTTGATCAATCTGAATGCTTGGTTGATTGAACAATTTATCTACATTAATATGCGATTTGTTGAGTGTAGTGTTTTTCGTGTTTTCTATCTGACATCCGTTCAAATGTCTATCTATGTACAAAAGGGACAATTTATTAACGAGATGAAATGAAAGCGTTTTTTTTTGTTTTTTGATTGTTTTCCAATTTTTAGGGTTTTTGAACTTTTTGATTTTTGATACTTTCTTCAGTACATTTAATGAAAGTTTTTGGATTGCTTCAACACATTTTTCAAATGTTTTTGGATTATTTCAAGACATTTTATGAATTTTTTTGGATTATTTTAGAACATTTTATGAATGTTTTAGGATTATTTCAGGACATTTTTCAAAAAACAAATTAATCCTTTTTTTAGGACATTATTTGATTTTTTAAGAATTTTTTCATGATAGTCTTCGATTTTTATGGATTTTTTTTAGGACTTTATTTGATTTTATGATTTTTTTCAAGATATTATTTGATTCTTATTGACATTTTTTAGGACATTATTTTCTTTTTAGTGATTTTTCAATACTTTATTTGATTTTTACTTTTTTTTTTAATACTTTTACACATGAATTTGTCCTCAGTGTCTAGCAAGGCAAGGAATATGACAAATGGATGAATAAGCTTGCTGAAATGTTAGTGGATAAAAGGAAGACAAAGGCCACTCATTATGGATACAAAGAAGATGTAATTTTAAAGTGCTATCAGATGATGGGATAAGGGATATGACAATGTAAAGCAATGGCATGGCATGAGAGATGTGTCAAGAGGTTTTTAAAATCGGTTTTTTTCATTTTTATATCCTTATGTTGGATCAAGATCGAGGGATGGAAAATAGTGTATGGGCAGTGATAGGATACGGATAGGATAAGAAAGATAAAAAATGGATAAGAGACATGAATTGAAAGTTGTGATAGGCTAAGGGATAGTGACAGAAGATTGCAATAAGCCAACAAATATAGTCGAAAGGTTGTAATAAGCCAATGGATAAAGATTAAAAAGTTGTGATAGACTAAAACCTACGAATAGGATGCACGATGTTCATGAAGGTCATCAGCCTTGTGAAGATCAAAGTTGGAAAAAGGAATATGGATATGAGGGACGATACGATAATGGAGGGTATGATAATCATAATAGGATAATCATAAAATAACATTTAAATGAAACCTTCTACCAAGTATGGTATGCAAGAAGTTCATAGATTATGTATTATGCATTTTTTCTACGTTTTCATCATGGTATTTTCCCAAGGCACTTATTTTCTAGGTTTTCACCAATGGATGAATTATTTTTCTTTACTTTTTTTTCTTTTTTTCTTGATTTCACACAAGGTGATTGTTTGCCAGGTTTTCACCAAGATAATAATTTCTTGTTTTTCCCCTTTTTTTTTATATTTTGACTTTTCAATAAAAAATGGACACATGATAAAGGGTGGAAGAATGACTTAAGCATTTTGTTGTTAGGATAGTAGATCTTAAAAATGGACCTTGACTGTTAAAAGTATTCTCAAATACATTGGCATGATAATGACATAAAAATGAGATGGGAATAAGGTAAGGATTTACGTAGAAAGATTGAAAAAGAGGGTTATCCAAAGAATGGAAAATATACCTTGGGTAATGGATAGGATATTGGAAGAATTATTCTTGAGCAAATAGAAATTTTGGCTAGATCAAAATTGGCACACACTTTGAGGGGTGTTGGACTAATGAAGGAAAAGTGGGTTTTGGATTTTGAGATTTAGATAAAGGAAAGGCTAGGGATTTTGGGACATAAGGACCCAAAATGGATGAAGGAGGTAATGAAGGAATAGATTTGAAAGGTTTGGATGGAGTAATGGAAATTATCGATGCCAATTTTAATGCTCTGTTTTGGGCTTCTATGAGCCGCTTGGGAATCCACATTTTTTTTAATTTTTCATAATTTTTTAGTTCTTTACAATGCATTTCTTGCACAAGTGCCTTAGGAACCTATATATTTTTTGACTTTTCTTTTTGAGAAATTGGCCTTTTGGATTTTTCTTTTTTTCTTTTTGGATCATAGTTTACTTTGTTTTCACATGTCGATTAGATGAGGCATGTCGATCTTTGAATACATGTAGATTGTTGGACTTGTGAATTTTATGCTTGGAATCCAAATTGCTTTGAGGGGGAAAGGAATGCATGTGTGGATAGGAATGAAATGGATATTTTGGATGGATGAAAGGTCCTCAAGGATGTGTGCCTTTTTTAACCTTGAATAGGGGAGGGAGGAAGGGATATAAGGACCTAAAATGGATGGAAAGGATGAAGGGGAAGACGTATCTTTGGATTTAGGTTAGGTAGGGATACCAACGTCTTTAGGAATATCACTAAGGCCATGACCATTAATATTTTATTTGATATGGAGGATTTATTTCTTGTGAAGGTCTACCCATTTTCCTTTATAAATATTTTGACCTATAAGATACTCTTTGCTTTGGGAAGAAGATGTGGGTCCATTATGAGGTGGATATGATATGAAAGTAATGATGGGATCATGAAGTGGGCCAGACTAGACCAAAGTGGAGGAAACCATTGTGAATTTAGGGGATTCATGAACATCTTGGATCAACATGTTATAATCATAAGGGGGGTCAAGATCAATGATAGGGCCTTCATGAGACATAATGGGAGGAATAATGTGATCATCAATAGAAATGAGGTCTTGGAGTGTATATCGAGGATTAAGACATGGAGATGGAGGAACAAAGGGATCTTATGGGGGATTTAAAGGGATGATAGGGTCTTGTGTTGGACATGAAGCTAAAAGGATACTTTGGTCTTGACAAGGAGGAAGATCACTGGATTCCTCTTTAAAGGTGCTCTTCTCTTAACTTTCAATGGGATCATCAGAAAGGATGGAGGGGATATCTTGATCTTGCTTATAAAGTGGAATTCTAATGGGATTTAGAATGGTGTAATGTTCTTGGAAAGAATGAATAGGAATAGGGGGATCATCATTAGTGTCTAGGAAGATGGGATATTGGTTAACAATTGAATGGAATGACAAGATTTCAAGATCTTGATCTTGATTTGTTTTAGATCTCATTTATTTGTGCTCTAAATTATCCTCTTGACTTGGGGTTGGACTTTGTATATACACGGGGGATTCAGGAGGGGAATCAATTCTTCAACATGAGGGAGATTCGGACTTTGAATGGGATCCTCTGAAATGGGTAGTGACAATGGGTTTTGCATTTCTGAAGCATGGTATGGACTTGAATCATGAATTGTATTAACTTGGAAATATATTGTGGATAGCCCTTGGGGGAGCATCCTTGGGTGTATTATTTGATGAGTATGATATGCGAGGTTCTTGCAAAGCTTCACAAAGATTAGGAATAGAGGCCACTAGAGATTCAATTTCCTTATGTGGGGATGAGCCATTGCGAGACATGGGTATATGATTTTGATCTTTCTCAGAAGAATCACTTAGGATTTTCTTTAGGAGATGTCAGAAAGAGACATCTTTCTTTGGAGAATCATTTGAATCCTTGCGAGATTTTGACACAATTGGGTTTAGATTTTGGACTTGTTTGAAAGGAATTTGGTTTTGGTTTTGTACTATATTTTGATTTCAGTTTGGGTTTTGGTTGAATGAGATTTGATTTGGGACTTGGTTAAATTATTCTAAAATGTTTTAAATTTAACCTGGTGTGAGTTGCAACTTTTGTTTTCAAATTTCTGGTTGTATTTGTTGATATGTATTTGTTGATTGAGTTTGTTGTTGATACTCAATAGTTGGTTCAACCAATTATTGATATTATATAGTTTGTTGAGCATATTGTTTAAATTGCACCAATGGTTGTGTTTGTTGGATATGCTAGAACATTGGTTGGATATGTTGGACCATCATTTGGATATTTTGGACCATCGTTTGGATATGTTGGACCATTGGTTGTGTATGTTTAACCATTGGTTGTGTTCGATTGACATGTGGCTGTGTCAAATTGAATGAGTTTTGATTTGGCATTTGATTAAAAGGAGTGTGATCAAATGAGGTTTGAATTAGGATTTGGCCGAATGAGATTTGCTTTAGGACCTCGTTAAAATTTGTACTTGTTGCTTGAAATTATTTCATCATGTGTATTTGTGAGATGAGAGTTGGCATGTTTTATTGTACAATGAGATATTTTACATCAATTGGTTCAAGGTTTGGATTTGGACCTTGAAATTTTTGAAATAGTTTGATCATTTGGGATCTAATATTTTTATTGCTTTTCACTTTTTGTTCTAATATCTCTATTTCTCAAGCTAGTTTCTCCTCTAATTTTCATATTTGGACACTTTTTTTATCATTAGAATTTTGATCCAATTTTTGGGACATGTATAAATTAGGTTGACATGATTAATTATTCAATTGTGATGACATGGTCTCATAAGAAACTCTGATCTCATTTCAATAGGCATGTCACTATGCAATACAACTAATGGAATTGATAAATGCAACCTAAAAGGATGGCAATGCAACTTGTGTTTTTTGGATGTTTTGAATTTTTGGAATCTAGGACAAGAATGTAATCTATGTTTTTGGACTTTTTCAATTTTGGAATGATGATGATATGCAACTAAATGAAAACTTATAAAAATGATCTTGCAATATATAACAAGAAAGAAACCTATATTTTTGGTATTTTCAAGATTTGGAAAAACTTTTGGAATACAAACCTAAAGATGCAACCTTGGGAAATTGAAATGAAGTCAAGACATAAATTGATAAAAGGACAAAGGACTAAATAATGATATAAAAAATGACAATATTTCACCTCTATTCATGGATACTGATAGTGAGCTAGGTTTGACGTGATAGTGTTGATAAAAGGACAAATTTTGGACAAGGTCAAGTCTCCCTAAGAACAAATTAGGGGATGATCTAAAGTTTTGATTTTTCAAGTTTGTAAAACCATATTTTGAGACTAAATTTAAAAATTCAATGATAATAATTAAAGACAAAAGATATGATATGGATTTTATATGATCTTAACATATGATATAATCTAAGAGACCTTAGATGACAAACCAATCTAGGAAAATAATTATAATTTAATGAATGAACAAGACTTGGGGAAATGATTTTGAACCTAAGTGCAAAAGGGAATAATGACTATGTAATGGACTAAATATGAAAGGCAATTATTATGACCTAAGACCTAAGTTTGCACTATGAAACACCTAACCCTAAGTGACATAAATTTTGAAACCAAGGTATCCAATTGTTTAAAAAGCCATGTTATTAAGAACTATTTGAAGTTGGATGATAACTTGGAGTATTTTGAGACAAGTTTTGACTATTTTTGAAATTTATTTTCTTTGAGAAACGTTTTGGACTTTAGAACTTTTTTTTTTTATAACCAAGGTTGTTTATGAATTTTTTTCTTTCTTGTGATGTGTGTGACCTTTTTTTTTATTGTGAAATTTTAATAAGCATAGAAAATAGAATGGTTGTTTGACTTTTTGCATAAAATAAAAGCACATTCAATTTCAACCCTAAATTTTGGACAGGACAATACTTGTTTAATCCCCTTGACCAAAATACCACATTCAATTGGATATATATAAGCTTGGTAGCACTAGATCTCCTCATGGTACTCACTTCTCAGGCATACCAAGCTTCTAAATTCTAAAGACCAGAAGATCTTGAGAAATTTTCTATCTCAATTTTAAGGGTACATGAGGGGTTTCTTTGGCATGCACATATCACAATGCCAGAGTCATTAAGTAGAAGGTAAAGTTGCTAAAAAAAATTAGCTCTTAGTGGGGGCACTTCAATGGAACTTGGTGTCTATCATGTGTCGGTGACTCACTTTAGAGCATATCCCAATCCCCATAAGAGGATTTTTACACATCTCCCACAAGTCTGGATACTAAGGGAACCTATCAAATAGACCAAGTTCACCATGTAGTCACGGATTTCCCCTTACTTATTAATTTTTATAGTAGGCTGAAGAAGTACCTCTTGGGTCATTCCCTCTCACTGACCAAAATGGAACTCAGGAGGGAGGCCCTCTACCAAAAAATAAAAAACATGTCACTAACACTTTTCTCTTGCACCTATGACCATGGGAGACAAGGGAGAGGATAGTGTGTGTTAGCAGTGGGTCCACTCACACACACAAGTGTGCCCAATCACAGAAAATAGATGTTCATTTTAAGCCCAAATCCAAATGTGATTTAACAACTAAAAATGAAGACACTTTTTTTTATATTTCAATCTTTGACATTGTCCTGCATCAGATACATTAGTAGTTTTCACTTTAAACTTTGACTTACATTTACCATAGACCTAGCAATAATGTCAGAAACTCAAGAACTATAAATCACCAAAACAATACTGTAATCTTAAGCCAAGATAGATGTGCTATTTTTAAATTCAAACATGTTGAAGGTTACAACAAATGTGTCTCAAATAACCATTATTAAATTAATCCATTAAAATTGTGATTCTTTGACCTCTTAGATTAATGTATGTGAAACATGTCCAATTTACCACCCTAGATCAATCTAGATGAAATTTACATGAATGCAAAATTAAATTACCAACCTAAATTAATCTAGCTGAAAGTTTCAAGAATGCAAGATTAATTTACCATCCTAAATTAATCTAAATGAAAGTTGCATGAATGCAAGATTTTTTTAAAAACCTAAATTAATCTAGATGAAAGTTGCATGAATGCAAGATTAATTTACCATCCTAAATAAATCTAAATGAAATTTGCACGAATGCAAGATTAATTTACCATCCTAAATAAATCTAAATGGAAGTTGCATGAATGCAAGATTAATTTACCATCCTAAATCAATCTAAATGAAAGTTGCACAAATGCAAGATTAATTTACCATCCTAAATGAATTTAAATGAAAGTTGCATGAATGCTTTGGAAAAATTGTCCTTTTACAATGGGAGAATTAAAAACACCATAACTTTTTCAATTCTTATCCAAATCACAAACCATAAAATGACTTGGAAAGGTGGTCTAACAAGATCTAAGTAAGAAAAAATCATTTATTTTTATTCTGCACTTAAATTATTGTGTGATGAAATAATTAGGATAGTTTTAGAAGAAGGATATGCCATGAAAAATATGCAACTTCACAAAACTTTCAAATAACATTACATCCAAGCATGTTCACATCAGTTTCACCAAGAAGGGTAACTGCACCAAGCTGGTGAACAGAAAAGTGGCCACATGCAAAAAAAAAAATGAAACTTTTCATAACCCCTGCATGTTTTGGAAATTCAAAAATGGGCTAGGCTTGGTAGCCAAAAATAATTAAAAAACAAAGAGTTCCTCAAAACCCATACCATTATATTTTATAATAAAAAATAAAAATTTCCTCAAAACCCGTACTAGTTTTGAGGAACATTATATTTTATAATAAAAAATCAAAAGTTCTTCAAAACCCATACTGGTTTTGAGGAACATTTGATTTTATAATAAAAAATCAAAAGTTCTTGGGTTTTGAGGAACATTATACTGTTTAGAAACCAGTGGGTTATGCAAAACTAGAAGTTTTTGTCTTAGTTCTACATAACCCGTATGGGTTATATAGAACTAGGAACCAAATAGGAAGTGGGGGGAGGGAGAGAGAGAGAGAGAGAGAGAGAGAGAGAGAGAGAGAGAGTAGGATAAGGAGAGGGAGAGAGAGAGAGAGAGAGAGTTAGAGTTATATATAGAGAGAAAAGGGGCTAGGAAGAGAGGGGGAGAGAGGGGGAGAGAGAGAGAGAGAGAGAGAGAGAGAGAGAGAGAGAGAGAGAGAGAGAGAGAGAGATGGAGATGAAGATGGAGGGAAAGGGAGAGAGAGGGAGATGGGGAAAAGGAGAGGGGGAGAGAGAGAGAGAGAGAGAGGGGGGGAGGGAGAGGGAGAGAGGGAGATTAGGAAAAGGAGAGAGGGGGAGGGAGAGAGAGAGAGAGAGAGAGAGAGAGAGAGAGTAGGGGGAGAGGGGGTAAGAGAGAATAGGGGATAGGAAGATAGGAAGATAGGGAATGAATAGGATAAGGAGAGGGAGAGAGAGAGAGAGAGGGAGAGAGAGAGTTAGAGACATATAGAGAAGGTGATAGGGAGGGAGAGAGAGAGAGAGAGATTGGGAAAAGCACAAGGGTAGAGGGAGAGGGAGATTAGGAAAATGATAGAGAGAGAGAGAGATTAGGATAAGGAGAGGGGGAGGGAGGGAGATTGGGAAAAGGAAAGGGGGAGAGGGAAAGAGAGTTAGAGAGAGAGAGAGAGAGAGAGAGAGAGAGAGAGAGAGAATAGGATGAGGAGAGGGTGATCGAGGGAGAGGGAGATAGAGGGAGATTGGGAAAAGGAGAGGGGGAGAGGGAGATGGAGAGAGAGGGAGATTAAAAAAGAAGAGGGGGAAAGACAAAGAGAGGGATATTCAAAAAAGTAGAGGGGGAGAGAGACAGATAGACAAAGAGATAGAGAGAGACAGAGAGAGACAGAGAGAATAGGATAAGCAGAGGGGGAGAGGGAGAGAGAGGGAGTTTGGGAAAAGGAGAGGGGGAGAGGGAGAGAGAGAGAAAGAGATATTGTGAAAATGAGAGGGGGAGAGGGAGAGAGAGGGAGATTGGGAAAAGGAAATGGGGCGAGAGAGAGAGAGAGAGAGAGAGAGAGAGAGAGAGGAGGGGGTGGAGGGAGAGGGATAGGGAGAGAGGCAGATTAGGAAAATGAGAGGGGGAGAGGGAGAGAGAGGGAAATTGGGAAAAGGAGAGGGGGAGAGGGAGAGATTGAGATTAGGAAAAGGAGAGGGAGAGAGGGAGAGAGAGGGAGATTGGGAAAAGGAGAGGGTGAGAGGGAGAGGGAGAGAGAGAGGGAGATTGGTTAAAGGAGAGGGAGAGAGAGAGAGAGAGGGGGGGGGAGGGAGGGAGATTGGGATAAGGAGAGGGGGAGAGGGAGAGAGGGGGTAAGAGAGAAAATAGGGGATAGGAAGAGAGGGAGGGAGAGAGAGAATGGGATAAGGACAGGGGGGGAGGGAGATTGGGAAAAGGAGAGGGGGAGAGGTTGATTGGAGAGAGAGAGAGAGAGAGAGAGAGAGAGTAGGGTCAAGAGAGGGGGAGGGGAGAGAGAGAATAGGATAAGATAATGAGAGGGGGAGGGGGGGAGAAGGAGAGGGAGGGGGAGAGAAAGAGAGAGAAGGGGGTGAGGGTGAGAATAGGATAGGTTAACAAGAGAGAGAGAGAGAGAGAGAGAGAAGTGTGAAGGGGAGAGAGATGAGATAGAACTCAATGAGGATAATTAGGGCTCAAAGTAGACAAATACGGTGATGGGGAAGGAAGATGAGAGAGAGGAAAAGAAGGGAGACATGCATGTATAAAAATATATATAAATATATCTATATTAATAGATGTATATATAACTATAGATATACATATTGTGTATGGTGAAAATGGATAGCAATAAACAACAATATTGAAAGACTAAAATGGATTCAACCATGAAACCCTAGCCTAACAATGAACAAAGATCCACCATAACATATGAAGATAACCTAAGACGATGCAAAACAACTCAAAATCACAAAAATTATACCATCACATGTCCACTAGGGTTTTGATCTCCATTCTTCCTATCTCCATTGATCTTGTTTGATATGCTTGCTCTCAGATTTTTGTATGCACAAGAGCTCAACAAAGAGCGGAATGTGGTTGCAAGTAGAATCGTAGTGTAGCCAAGTACTCCAAAATCAGTCATTAGTCATTAGTCATTAGGGTTTGACAATGAAGAAAGCATCTCCTTAAATAGAAGACACCATAAGAAATGGAGGGTTAAGATTGAGAGGTGTAAAAAGAGAGGTCGGCTAGGATTAGAGGGTAGGTATAAGAAATACCAAAATAATGAAAGAGGTAGGTAGTGTAGGAATTAAGAGATGAATGACATGTGTCATGTGTAGAAAAAGATAATGAATTAATTAAATAAATAAAGATTTATTTAATTAATAGAAGAAGTAGGACAATTAAATAAATAAAATATTTATTTAATTTAGGAAAGGGATAATTTAAATAAATAAATGTATTTATTTAAATGAGAAATAAGGCTAGAAGAGGATAAATGAATTAATTAAATAAATAAAAATTTATTTAATTAATAGAAGAATTAGGCTTAGATAATTAAATAAATAAAATATTTATTTAATTAGACATGACAATTTTGAGTGTCTACATTTTGCCCCTCTTTGAGACAATGCGGCTTGTCGTGTTGTTTCAAAGAAGATAAGATGAACTGATACAGAGTTGCCCCAGAATAAGGAATTATATGCCCCCTCGAGAGATTGGATGAAAATGTCTGGAAAGATTGCAGACAATCTCTCGATAAGAAAGATGGGATAGAATGGGCTGAGCGAATAGAGGGACAGAGTCACGGACTGAAGAAGACTGACGCGGGAAAATGTAGGCGAGAGCTAGGCTAGGCTATAAGATAGACCACGGGCAAAAGACATCCTCATTGTCATCCACACCCATAGAAGATCACAGTGCAGAGCGAAAAAAGAGCAGCAGCAGTCAGCAGCGATGGCATTCATTCATAGATTCGACCGTGTCCGCCGATTCCAGCGACCAGCCGATGCAGGAGAGCTGGTAAGTACCCGAAAACCTCCTTGTACTTTCACGCATTTCAAGTTTTGTCATAAATGCATGCTAGGTAGCAATAAATGCGCTAGGAATAGAATAGTGTAAAAGTGCAAAAACGGGCAACCGCGTCTGTGTCAGCGCCAGGCGCGTCTGTGTCCAACAGGCGCGTCTGTGTCGGATCCAGGCGCGTCTGTGCCTGGAACCGCGTTTGTGTTGATTGCGGACGCGTTTGTGAAATGCAGAAGCGTCTGTGATTTTTAGGAGCGTTTATGTCATGCAGGGACGTCTGTGTTCCCTGGTCGCGTTTGTGTCTCGCATAGGCACGTTTGTGTTCAGAAAGCGCGTCTGTGTCGCAGAAGCACGTTTATGCAGTCTATAAGCGCGTTTATGAGTTAAAAACGCGTTTGTGTGGTAAAAGTGCGTTTATGTTTAAATGCATGGTTTTAGTCCTTTAGGTCAAATCGGCAGTTCTGTGATGAACATACGCTGTCGATTGGATAAGCTGCTGAGAGGATACACTCAAGCAGGTCCTCTAGGAAGATTAGGATAAATTAAGGCACTTTGTGATGAACAGGGAGTACCAGGATAGGCAGCACTTTGTGATGAACAGGGAGTGCGAATGTGAATGACACTTTGTGATGAACAGGGAATGTCACACACGTAGTACTTTGTGATGAACAGGGAGCACTACTAGGATAGATAGCAACACTTTGTGATGAACAGTGAGTGTCACTAGGGTAGATAACCATATGCATTTAGGTAGCAAGGAGCATTTTGTGATAAACAGTGAATGCCACGATAACTGACAAGATTTATTGTGTGACTGCAGGAGT
Source organism: Cryptomeria japonica (assembly GCF_030272615.1). Lineage (NCBI taxonomy): Eukaryota > Viridiplantae > Streptophyta > Pinopsida > Cupressales > Cupressaceae > Cryptomeria > Cryptomeria japonica. The sequence goes on along the minus strand of NC_081407.1, from coordinate 223,750,579 downwards.
ATTCACCGATGTTGGAGTCACGGGAGAGATTCCCGTCGACTCAGAGACTGCGACCAGAGTTGTCTATCCAGGACATGATTTCCGTTGAGGAGATGGGCCTCACACATATGCTCTATGTGCCCGAGTTTCGGGCAAACATGGGGTTGCTGACTGCGTTGGCCGAGAGATGGCACTCAGAGACATGCACGTTTCACCTACCGATGGGTGAGATGACAGTGACCTTAGAGGATGTATACAGGATACTACATGTTCCCATTGACGGAGAGTTGATCCCCTACGACCGTGACGGTGACAGGGAGGCCTTGAGACGGGTCTTTCAGGATCCTGAGTTGGAGATGCGAGCAGGTCATGTAGCCTGGGACACCATGACTGCCACAGGATTAGCATTGCCGGCAGTTGTTGGGGGAGTCATCAGTGGATATTTGTGTCCAGACAGGGCCACACGAGGATTGGCAGTGGGCTGGGGAGGGGCCTTGGAGACGCTGATGGCAGAGCACACTAGGTATGCATGGGGGCCATGTGTCCTAGCACATGTGTATTATGAGCTGCATCAGTTTGTATACCATGGATCAGTGGGGTTGGGCTGCGGTGTGACTCTCTTGCAGGTGTGGGCCTATGAGCACCTTCCCATCACACGGCCTATTCATTTTAGAGGCAGAGGACAGGGACAGAGTTTTGTGCACCTATATGCGATGATTACATCCCAGCCTCGGATTGGGAGATTGGAGCACTGGAGGAGAGTCATTGATGATATTGACATGGTGATCTGGAGGCCGTACCTGGGGTGCGAGGAGTGGGAGGACGATGTACTGGAGCTGCCCTACACCTTCCGGAGCAGGTACCTGATTGGGCGGACGCCCTATATATTAGAGAGACAGCTGGTGGACCGGGTATGCAGGCAGTATGGCAGGATTCAGAGGATGCCCCGAGGCTCGGGTATGTATGCCCGTACTGTTAGAGATCAGGTGCAGTTTGGCCCACTGCTATCATACGATCAGGCAGTGATGCAGCTAGCGGAGATGACGTCGATGCCATGGAACATGTGGCCAGAGGTAGATGATGCAGGGATGGACACAGAGTACTCTGCGTACTGGGGCAGAGCATCCATTTCCTAGGTTGACAGATCCAGCAGAGCCAGTAGATGGAGAGGGTGGAGGAGATGATGATGAGGGAGGAGGGGATGGAGGTAGGGGCCGGCGGAGGCGGAGGGGAGTGGTGGGAGAGAGACGGGGTGGACTGCCCCTACAGGTGCCAGCAGCACAGGGTCCTAGAGAGGGACAGAGACAGGTGCAGCCAGAGGGACAGAGACAGGTACAGCCACAGGTACCTGTACAGGCACAGGGACAGGTGCAGGCAGAGGCACAGGGACAGGCACCTGTAGAGGAGGAGCCACAGGCAGGGACGGAGAGCGGAGACTCTGAGGAGGATGAGGTGGTGAGGCTGCAGGAGATCTGCCAGGGCCAGGCAGATGAGATTGAGGATTTGGTTCGAGAGAGGAACCACCTCAGGATCAGGGTCCGAGATACAGAGCGGGAGAGGGATCAGGCCATCCAGAGATATACCGAGGCCGAGACAGCTCTGAGGGCAGGTAGGCGGGCAGCAGAGGATGCGGGGGCAGGCTACGCATATGTTTTGCGAGCCGGAGAGGAGATCGCCTACTGGAGGGATCTATACTATGCAGCCGTGCCAGCAGAGCAGCGGGCTAGGAGCTTCCAGAGATCGTCGCGCACAGCGACGGCTACGGGAGGGAGCCGCAGGAGACAGGCATCCAGCGGTGGAGTCATGGGGCCTCCACCACCACCAGAGAGACAGGGGGATCCAGGGGCAGGGCCATCTACAGCTCAGACTCCGTCGAGGCGAGGTGGCTCCGAGGGAGGGAGTTCCTCATAGCTATAGTGGGCTCCCATTGTATCAGTAGATGTATCATTGTTGTATTGTAGACACCTGCGGGTGATTCTTTTGTAGCCATATGATTCTTTTGACATCATTGTATCATGACACATTTGATTATATATGTGAGATGATTCATTTTGCGGCAGCTATATGCATGTGTACCTTATGTGATGAAATGTTCTTATGTGATGCATGTTTTATGATATGGATGCTTATATGATACAATGCAATATATTTTTGTTCTTTTATGTTGTATATGTGATGCATGATGCAAATGTGAATGTATGTAATGCAAATGAATATGATAATGCAAATGTAAATTGTGCTAACAAGTGTTGTGTGCAGGATGTAATGCAATTGTGATATCTATATGTATGTATGAAATGCTTATATGTAGTGATGCAGGTGCAACTATATGAAATGCAAATGTTTTTGGTGTGTCATTATACTCAGTCATGTGATAGCGGGCTACACGGACTTGAGAAGGACAATGGAAGTCAATCAAGAAAGGGGGATGGAAGACAGAAGATATGAAAGTGAAAGAGCTTCTTGTGCGTTATCATCATTGAGCTTTATTATGGCAGAATAGGTTATGACAATCGAGGCATTTGTTCGGCCCAGAAAGTCATTGTACCTGTTTGCATGGAGATAAGACAGTCACAAACAAAGAATGCCCCAGTTCATACTAGACTCACAGTGTCCTCATATCCTTGGACAAGTCATAGCATTACTAAAAAGACAATCCACAGACAGCAAATGCAAATAGGTGATGATACCCCATCCTCGCCTTTCTAGTCAAAGACATCCTGGAAAAGCTAAAAGACATGTCACCAAAAAGAAAAAATCAAAAGAAAACCAAGACTCGACACCAACATCCACTGTAGTCCTCAAGTTTAGTGTCTCTTGTCACTTGTATAAGTCTTATTCGATTGTGGTCACAATGTTCACTTTCACAAAAAGGATAGATAGCACTGAACCATAATGTTGTCTGAGTCTGTTGAAAGATTTGATTTTGTTGAAGCTCATTGTTGCTGCTGTGTCTCATCTGAAACTGACTGAATCCATGAAACTGATACTTTATTGTGGAGAAGACGAAACTTTATTGCGGATTGTGCGCGAATAGACTGCTGGAAGCTGAAAGAAACTGTACTCTTCGAAGCATGTGATGTTCTCAGTTCCACGCCCATTACTAGACGTGGGAATTGGCCGTAGTCACAGATAGGATCTGATTTATTATGGATGGAAAAGGGAGTGAAAGGGGAGGGTTATGGATGGCTAACCAATCTTAGGTAGATCAATAACAAGCCATGATGGGAATGGGTAAGTTTATTGTGAGCGAATAAGTTGTGAGTGTGTGCAAAGTGAAGGATGAAAGAGAATCCTGAAGGAGGGAGGAGCAATGTCTCTACGCATGGCGCTGGTGACCCAGTTTTCACCATGGTACTTGCCCAGGGCGCCACCGAAGTGGTTTTCACCGTTGGACGAAATTATTTCTCTTTACTTTTTTGGATTTTTCAATTTTTTTTGTTGTCACAAGGCGCCTGTCTGCCAGGTTTTCACCAAGTAACGATTTTTTTTGCGTTTTATAATTTTTTTTTGTATTTTTGAAATTTTTTGATTTTTTTGTATTTTTGAATTAGGATGCTCTAAAAAGCTATGTGTAGAACCTGCGAAGGTGCATGCTGTTGATAGGATCCTCCAAGGATTCACCTTCTGTAGTTGAGAGCTGATATGCCCCAGATCCATATGCTGCTGTGATGATGTAAGGACCAAGCCAGTTGGGTTCAAATTTGCCCTTCTTTTCTCTGTCTTGTTGATTCTTGGGGTTCTCTCTGAGGACTAAGTCACCTACCTCAAATGTGCGAGGCTTGACCTTGTGATTGTAACTGCGACTCATTCATTGTTGGTAAGCCTTGAGATGATTAAAAGCAGTGTGTCGTCGTTCCTCCAGGAGTTCTAGTTCTTGTAAGCGAGAGATCCTGTAGTCTTCGTCGTTGATTATGTTTCTCAAGGAGACCCGTAAAGAAGGTAACTCGACCTCAATAGGCAAGATGGCTTCAACGCCGTAGACAAGTGAGTAAGGGGTAGCTCCTGTAGGTGTGCGGACACTGGTACGATAGGCCCAAAGTGCGGGATTGAGTTGGACATGCCAGTTACGGCCAGCGTCGTCGACTGTCTTTTTAAGGATTTTGAGAATTGTTTTGTTAAACGCCTCAGCTTGGCCATTACCTTGGGGGTAATATGGTGTGGAGAAACGATGAAAGATATGGAAGCGCTCACAGAGTTCACGAACATCCTGGTTCTTGAAAGGACGCCCGTTGTCAGTGATAATGGAAGTAGGAATCCCGTATCGGCAAATGATGTAGTTCAGGATGAAAGTAGCGATTTGTTTCCCAGTAACTTGCGTGAGAGGCACGGCTTCAATCCACTTTGTGAAATACTCTGTGGCTGTGATAATGAATTTATGTCCATTGGAAGAAGGAGGGTGAATCTTGCCTATGAGATCGAGTCCCCACTGACAAAAGGGCCAAGGAGATGCAAGTGGCTGTAGTTCTTGTGCTGGTGCATGTATAAGGTCTCCATGAATTTGACACTGCTTACACCTCTTGACAAACTGATATGCATCTTTTTCCATAGTAGGCCAGTAGTATCCAGTCCTGATGAGTTTCTTAGCCAAGGTAGGACCACTAGTATGCGGACCACATATCCCTTCGTGTACTTCTCGTAACGCAATCTGAGCTTTGTCACTCTCTAAACATCTAAGGAGGGTGCCATCTAGACCTCGTCGGTATAGGATATCAGCTAGGATAACGTATCGGGAGGATTGGCGAATGAAAGTGCGGCGTTGGTTGTTCGATAGATCGGGAGGTAAGATATTGTCGCGAAGGTATGTGAATATGGAACCATATAACTGGGATTCAGGACCAACAACACATATCATTTCCATAGGAGTGATCTCATATGATGGAATCAGCAGGTTGTCAACCAGGAACTCATAACAGGTCTCATTTTGCGGTAGGTCAATGAGTGAAGCAATTGTAGCCATGGCATCAGCAGCGCGATTCTGTTCTCTTGGTATCTGCTCAAACTCTATCTTTGCAAAGTGTTGTTTCAGGTCATCTACCAGTTGTTTGTAAGGCATTAGCTTTTCATCTTTTGTTTGATAATCATCAGTTGCTTGACGGATGACAAGTTGAGAATCGCCAAAAACACGAAGTTCCTGGATCTTCCACTGAACTGCAATTCTTAGCCCCGTTGTTAATGCCTCGTATTCCGCTATATTGTTGGTGCAAGGAAATGATAAGCGGTATGACTTTGGTATAGAATCGCCTTGGGGAGTTATAAAGAGTATACCCGCTCCTGCCCCGTGCTGTGTGTATGAGCCATCAAAGTATAGTTGCCATGGCTTTGCAGGATATATTGTTAGAATGGACTCATCTGGAAATTCTGACTGTAGAGGCATATCATCTATCATGGGAGCATCTGCCAATTGATCTGCGATGGCTTGTCCTTTTATGGCTTTTCTGTCCACGTATTCGATGTCGAATTCACTCAAAATCATTACCCACTTGGCCAGCCGCCCAGTAAGTGTAGCTTTGTTGAGAAGATATTTTAGTGGATCAATTCTGGCAATCAACTTAGTCTTGTGAGTAAGCATATAATGTCGTAATTTTTGTGAAGCGAAGACCACAGCGAGACATGCACGCTCAATTGGTGTGTAGTTTAGCTCATATCCCACCAATGTGCGACTGATATAGTAGACTGCTTTTTCCTTGCCGTCAGGTATTTGCTGTGCTAGGAGTGCCCCCAGTGCTATTGGAGTAGATGATATGTAGAGTAGAAATGGTTGATCTTAAATTGGTGGCATCAAAACTGGCGGGTTCAAAAGATAGTCCTTAAGCGCCTGAAAAGCCTGTTGACAGTTCTCATCCCATTTGAACTTAATGTTTTTGTGTAGCAGGTGCTGGAAAGGATTGCACTTATCTGCAAGTTGTGCTATGAATCTTCGTATGGACTGGAGTCTCCCTTGTAAAGACCGAAGTTGACTGATATTCTTGGGTGGCGGCATGTCCAAGATAGCCTTGACTTTTGCTGGATCCGCTTCTATTCCTCTTTTAGACACAATGAATCCTAGGAGCTTCCCGGAGGTTACTCCAAAGACACATTTCTTTGGGTTTAATCTTACCTTGTATTTTTCCAGCCTATCAAAAGCAACTGAAAGTATGTCCAAGTGTGTATTTCTATCTATTGATTTAACCAAAAGGTCGTCGACATAATCTTCCACCGTTATATGCATGAGATCATGGAAGATAGTAGTCATAGCTCGTTGATACGTGGCACCTGCATTTTTCAGCCCAAAGGGCATGACATTCCAGCAGAAGGTTCCCCATGGACAAGTGAATGATGTTTTATGTTGGTCTTCAGGTGCAATCCTGATCTGATTATATCCAGAAAATCCATCCATTAAAGATAACATCTCATGGCCTGCTGTGAGATCAACAATTAAATCAATGTTTGGTAATGGGAAATCATCCTTCGGACAAGCCTTGTTGATATCCCTGAAGTCTGTACATATTCGGATACTACGATCTGGTTTGCTGACAGGTACTAAATTGGAAATCCATTCAGGATAATCAATTGGGCGTATGAATCCGACATCTAGTAATTTCTCCCATTCTGCCTTGACTAGCAATGCCACCTGTGGATGCATTTTCCTTAATTTCTGTTTTACTGGTTTTGCCCCCGGTTTGACTGTTAAATGATGCATTACTAAGTCGGGGTCTAGTCCAGGCATATCAGCATAAGACCATGCGAAGTTGACTTGTCGTTCCTTAAAGAAGCTTATGAATTTTGCTCTCTCGGTCTCTGTCAATGATTGAGCCAAAAATATGTTGTGTGGAACCTCTGCTGTACCAATGTTTGTCTTTATAGTCTCCTCTACCAACATGGATGATTTTTCCTCGTATGATGCTGGGAGAATGTCAAGCCTTCCATCTTCGGGCGCCTCAGAGAGGTTTTCACCCTCAGATACGTCCCTTTTTACTTTTTTAGAGTCAGAGAGCGCCACAGTGTGGTTTTCGCCATAAGACCCTTGTTTTGTTTTTATTTTCACATTTTTGCGACTAGAAGGCCCGACACCCTCACCAAAGTATGCCATGTTATTTAGCTCTATGGCGTATCCTGCTTTATGGTCTCCAAGAGGAAGATCTTCGTGAATGCCAAGATAATCAACAATAGCTTCGTCATTTTGAAATGTATCAAACTGTGGTGGTCCATCCTGATCCCAGTCAATGAGTTGGGGGTGAACGAGGGGAAGGTCTTTAGTGTTTTTAGAATCCGCAAGGCTAATAGTGAAGATGTGGTTATATTCAGGTATGTCAAGATAGTCATCGAGGTCATCAATGGCACTCTCCTCATCAGTGTCGATCGTGAGTGAGTCCAAATTATCATCACTAGTAGCACCCTCAGGGACAGGTGTCCTCATCCTATGTGATGCTGACCTAGGGCCTTGAAACGAAGCTTGTGCGGGATCCTTATGGGTCGGTTCTTGACCAACTCTGAATTTCTTGTAAAACTCCTCCTCCTCTGTAGGTTCATCTGGCTCTCTAAATGTCTCATTGAGTTCATAGTCGCTGGAGGATTTGTCTGAACCCCATTCCCACTCATTGGAGTCTGTAGAATAGTCATCTTCTTGTTGAACTTCAGCCACTTTGACTCGCCATATCTGTTTTGTTCTCTTATTTTGGATCTTGGGATTTAGAAAACCAAGCCCCTTGGAGCGTTCCCTTCTTGTAGTTAGCTCAGGTTGTAGAGGCTCCACGACACCTTCTTTGCGTAGTCCGAGAGGACTTTTTCCATCATACCCGAATCTTTGTAGAATTTTGAAACCTTTGCCATAGTTTTCACAGGGTATTATAATTTGATCATGTGTATCATCTTCAGCGTCTTTATATAGCATTTTATATAAACTTTCTTCCTCTAGTTCGCCCCATTTTTGAAAGACGGTAGGATCCCATTTGAGTAGCATGATGGAGATTTGCTTATTAGGATGTGGCCTCCCATATTCCTTAGGGGAGTTCATGACTTGTCGTAAGAACATTGTTTGATTCAGAGTGTATTCTCCCATGCCTTTGTCTTGAAACTTGGCTCTAAGTTCACCTTGTTTGGATGTCGAGGGTTTTAATGACTCAGGATCAATATATGCTGAAGAAGGAGTAGCCTCACGATTGCTAGGAATGATAGTCTCAGTATGTGATCTCAAGTTATTGCAATATATGAATGGATTTGGATCACCATTGACCGTTACCTCGACTCCATTATGAGGAAATTTTATGCACTGATGATATGTTGATGGGACCGCTCTCATTTCATGAATCCATGGACGTCCTAGCAATATGTTATACGTGAGGTCTAGATCCAGGACTTGACAAATCACATCTTTTGTGACTGGCCCTATTCTTAGCGGTAAGATGACTGTGCCCTTGGACGAACGCTCTTCATCATCATAAGCCTTAATGGTGATTTGGTTTGTAGCATTCACAGCTTTGTCAGAATATCCCAATTGTCTGATGGTGCTCAATGTACAAATATTAAGACCTGCTCCTCCGTCTATCAGGACTCGTTTTATTCGGTGTTTATGTATAAAGGCTTCAATATGTAGAGGTGCATTGTGAGGCTGACTTATGGAGGCGTCATCGGCTTCTGTGAATGTGAGGGAGTGTGGAACGGAAAGGTATCCCACCATGGCTTGAAACTGGTCCACGTTTAGATCAGTAGGGACAGCAGTATCTCTCAAGGTTTTATCAAGGATAGCTTTATGTGCAGGAGATATACGTAAGAGCTCAAGAATAGAGATGAGCGCGGGTGTTTTCCCTAATTGCTCTACAAGATCGTACTCAGGCTTAGTTGACGGAAGATTGGTATTCTTAGTAGAGGTACCTGGCAATGTGATCTTACCTCGACGGGTTGTAACATGACATTCAGAGGTAGATGCGGACGAAGATCCCACACCTTTTAGGACAATTTTAGGTCGCTGAGGAGGATTCTCAGGATTTTTATTTTTGATAGTAATGGTAGAAATATGATTGTCCATTGAGATGTGATTAATAGTGGAATCATAATTGTAAGATGTTCTGGTGTAATTGGCTTGATCATCTGTGACTTTGCCTTTTCCCTTGTCATGTTTTGGGAATGGTTCCTTAAACACCTCATGCTCTTGGTTAGATGAATGTCCCTCAATCTCAATATCTCCTCTGTCAATGAGATCTTGTACAATGTTTTTCAATCGATGGCAATTACTTGTCTTGTGACCCTTGCTCTTATGAAACTCGCAATATTCATCATCATTCCACCAATTCGGTTTTACCTTTGGTTCATATGGAGGAAAATCTGGGACCGTGATCACCTTGTTTGCTACAAGCTTTTTGAATACTGATTCAAGTGGTTCTCCCAATGGAGTGTACTTCCTTCGTGGTCTAGCAGCTGTTTGATTGTTCACTTGATTGTTGGTAGAACTTGATCCAGAAAAGACGAACTTTGGTCTCACTGTGTTGGCATCAACAACACCATCATTAACTGTGTTCTTGTTCTTGTTCCAAAATTTTGGTTTGTCCTTTCCCTTAAAGTCCTCTTTGTTTTCTTTGAATAGTTTGATAACTCCTTGTTCAATTAAGACCTTTTCTGTTGCTAGGCCCTTTTCAATGACATCCTTGAATGTAGACAAACAAGCTTTTCTGAGATCATAGCCAATAGCCTTGTTAACGTTTTGTGTGAACATTTCCACCATTTGTTTTTGCGGGATCTCACAAGAGCATCTGCTAGCTAAGTTTCTCCATCTTTGTAAAAATGACGCAAAAGATTCTCCTTCTTTTTGTTTCGTATTGCACAAGGTAGTAACTGAGACATCTGTTTCAATGTTGTAGGAGAAATGTTGAATGAATGCCTCTGCCAGGTCGCCCCATGACTTAATACCGGGAGGTAATTGAGAAAACCATTCCATCGCTTGGTCACCTAAGCTCTGTGGGAACAACCTCATTAAGTATGTTTCTTCTGCGGCTACCTCAATGCAAGCTGTGAAGAATTGTCTTATATGTGCCTTGGGGTCTCCTCTCCCTCTATATTTGTCAAATTTCGGTGTTGCAAAGTGCGGAGGAAACGGAGGCATTGGAATGCTCTTATCAAATGGATAAGGGCATATATCTCTCATAGTATATGTGGGTTTTGATGTGCCCATGTCTTCCACTTTCTTTTGTAGATCTCTAATTTGTTGCTCCAAATTATTTTTGGGAGGAGATGAATTTCTTGTAGCATATCCCATGTTTGAAATACCCATTTGAGGAGGAGCTTGTTGCATGTATGGATGATACTGATCGTAGACATGTCCATATGGAGGTCTATATTGTTGCGACATGTATGGAGCACTTGGCATAATTTCTTGTTGAGGGACCCCATATCTATTTTGTGTATATAAACCATATTCAATAGGCCTTTCATTTTCCATAGTGTTGCCCCCAATTTTGGCATGAGGTCTTCTTGTGTCAAAATTTTGAGGAAGTCCTTGAGTATCCATTTGTCTTGGTTGACCCATATCTTGAGCATGTGTTTGAGCATAAGGCCTCCATGATGGTCTTTGAGTGTAAGTATCATGCATTTGAGCTTGTGTATGTGGGATTGCTGGTTTCTGAAGCAAAACTGATGGTGACTCCGGCATCATATTATTTGGTCCTCCACTATTAGGTTGAGTTTGTTGTGAAGGTCTACTTTCCATAAGTTGAGATAAGTCAAAATCATGTGGTATTTTAGCTCCACTTTGTGCCATCATGTTTAGAAAGTATTGACGATCTCTCCTCATTATCTCTTCAACCAATTTATTGAATTGAGGGTCCATTATAGATTCTTGTATGTCTACTGATAGTATTGAAGAATTGTCCACATTATCATTGTGTGTAGCGTTGTGTATAGCGTTTGCGCTTTCCATATTTGGATTGTGTCTATAAACATTCATGTCTGGTAATGTAGTGTGCTCAGGATTGTAGAAGACATCATTGTCATACTCATAAGAACTCATGTTTACGGGCCCTTGAGCTTCTTTGACTATTCTCCTAGATTTTTGAAGACGGGTTTCAACCATGAACTAGGTGTTATACCAATATGTGAGAGACTTAGACGAAAATGACAAGAGTATGGAAGACCAAGAGTTGTATAGAATGTAAATGAATCTGAAGTTTACTTGCAATGTCCAAAGTGTAAGACCAAATATAGTAGAGTAGTAGAGTAGGTGTGACTTCCAAAGAGAGGATAGTTTCTCTTGATGAGGTAAGCTGACCTTGACTCTAAGTAAGACCAAATGAGACCCAAAGGTAAGAAACCTTGATGAGGGACCACTTAGCAAAGTGTAGTAGTGTGTTGACAAAGTATAGTGAGGACAAGCAAGTGACTTTTTGACTCAAGTTTAGACAAGTATGAATGTAAAATGAGATATGAAGCAATGATGGACTGTGTAAGACCTTAGAACAGGCTGAATGCTAGATGAAACCTGAAGAGACAACCTAGGAAGCTCAAGTATGCCGAAACTGATTTTCTTTGTTTGCTTGGCTGTTAAACTTTTCAAATCCTGACACAAACGCCTCTGTATACTTCACAGACGCAGTTTTAAGACACAGACGCTATTCTGTTGGACGCAGACGTGATTCTGAGATTTTCCTGTTGATGTTTGCTTGGACTGTAACAGTTTTTTATAATTGTGGACACAGACGCGCCTGTATACTTCACAGACGCGATTTCCAGACACAGACGTGTCTCTGTTCGACACAGACGCTGATAAAAACACAGACGCTACTATGTACTTCACAGACGCGTTTATCCGACACAGACGCGGTTTGAACAGACACAGACGCGTTTCTGTAACCTTAGTGTAATCTTTCCTATCTGTGAATTTGTTTTGCTGTGACCAAATCTGATTTTTCGACTGTTTTTCGTGACAAGAGGACACAGTGTTGATGACCCAATGTTTGCAGACTGTTTAGACTCCAAAAAGTGTGTTGTTTGATGTAAAAAGTTTTTGCATACACTTGAAGACACAAAAGACACAATGTTTTGCTGTTTTGTCTTTGAGTGTTTGAATGTTTATCATAAGTCAAGCACAATTCTTATGGCTGGCCAGGACAATAATTGTTGATCCCACATGGGGTTTTACCCCCGAGGCTACGCTATTCAGAGCGGATACTTAGATGCTTGACCTCACTGGCTCCACCCTCGGCACTCACTTCTCGGGTCAGCGAAGCATCAGTCCCCATGAAAACTCCCCATGGCGAACTTTGTATCTCTACTAAGAACCGTATGTGTGTGGGCCGCTACCAGAGGTCCGACCTCCTGCCTCAACAACTAGAAGGATTTGGGCATCTAAAACAATGAGGTGCTAGTAAGGGCATCCGCTCGTGTGGCCATACATGCGGCACTTTCAGCTCTGTAAATACAGAAGGCTCCCAGCCGGTAGGGGTTACGCCCTACAAATGATCAAATAAATTTGATCAAACGGGTTTATGGGGAGACATAGTGTCGGTATGAACTAATCAGCACACGTTATTCATAGTTTTCACCATGAATACATTTGATTATAGTGGTTTGGATGAGGTGGGTTTTCCTCGCTACCACTTGGGTCGTTTTCTTCTCACTAGTAGTCCTAATGACCACACGGGAAGACAGGCCCTCTAAAGAATAAACAAAAAGAGCCTATTGCTCAAGACACAAAAGACAATGGTCCAATTTTAGTGCACCAATTGAAGTGTTTGCTAAGCTATGAAGACAAGGCACACAAATAAAATTACAAAACCCTAGCTAAGGCCCTGCAACAAAATTGTTAGTAGTTTGGGTTGTTTCAAATGATAACCCCTTCCTGCAAGCACACAAGTTAGGTAAATTTTAAGAAAACCCAAAAAGACTTTGTAAAAAGGGGCCTTCAACAAAACGTATTTGCCTCCAAAGCAAGCTGCACAAACCAGGTTAGCTAGATCTGCAAAGGTTAGCCGAAAATAAACCAGATCTGAAACCCTAAATACAAAATCCGAAAACCCGAATCGAAAAACTTGAAATTTTTGCAAAACAAAATGCACAAACGCTGTTATACCAGACACAGACGCGTCTGTCCGACACAGACGCGGTTCTGTGATTTGCAGACGTGATTTCAGAACACAGACGCCTCTTTATTATGCAGACGCGATCAGATGGTTCACAGACGCGATTCGGGATCACAGACGCGACTTTCGGAAACCTGCAAAAATAAAAATGACAGAAACACAGACGCGATCCAAGATATCACAGACGCCTCTGAAATACAGAAACGCGATCCGAACACTCGCAGACGCGGAAAAACCCTAAAATGTCGTCGAAATCGTCCGATCTGCAACTTCAAAAATGCACAATCTGCAACAAAAATGTTAAATGCAAAGGGACAAGTGTCCCACCGGGCGTGCCAAAATGTGTATGGTGAAAATGGATAGCAATAAACAACAATATTGAAAGACTAAAATGGATTCAACCACGAAACCCTAGCCTAACAATGAACAAAGATCCACCATAACATATGAAGATAACCTAAGACGATGCAAAACAACTCAAAATCACAAAAATTATACCATCACATGTCCACTAGGGTTTTGATCTCCATTCTTCCTATCTCCATTGATCTTGTTTGATATGCTTGCTCTCAGATTTTTGTATGCACAAGAGCTCAACAAAGAGCGGAATGTGGTTGCAAGTAGAATCGTAGTGTAGCCAAGTACTCCAAAATCAGTCATTAGTCATTAGTCATTAGGGTTTGACAATGAAGAAAGCATCTCCTTAAATAGAAGACACCATAAGAAATGGAGGGTTAAGATTGAGAGGTGTAAAAAGAGAGGTCGGCTAGGATTAGAGGGTAGGTATAAGAAATACCAAAATAATGAAAGAGGTAGGTAGTGTAGGAATTAAGAGATGAATGACATGTGTCATGTGTAGAAAAAGATAATGAATTAATTAAATAAATAAAGATTTATTTAATTAATAGAAGAAGTAGGACAATTAAATAAATAAAATATTTATTTAATTTAGGAAAGGGATAATTTAAATAAATAAATGTATTTATTTAAATGAGAAATAAGGCTAGAAGAGGATAAATGAATTAATTAAATAAATAAAAATTTATTTAATTAATAGAAGAATTAGGCTTAGATAATTAAATAAATAAAATATTTATTTAATTAGACATGACAATTTTGAGTGTCTACACATATATACATACATAAACACATATTATATACGTATGTCTGTACATATGTGTAGTAAATGCTTAGTTTACAAGCATACATTATTATGTCTTCATTGATGGTATAATGAAAGAATGAGTATCTGGTAGATTACTGAGAGGGGGGGCTGAATCAATAAATAGAAAAACTGATACAAACTTTCCCAATCTCAATTTCAATCTCTCAAAGTAAACTTGTTAATGAAATGCCACTATCAAGATAAAAACTCATAAGATAAACCGGTTGACTGCTATAGAAAATTAACAGTAAACAACATCAAACTTATAAACATCCAAATGCTTTATCGTATGTCAACAGACTTCATTTATCAATGCTTCCGATTATCATGACTTATCAAAATAGTTAAGTAGTTAATCAAATAAACCATAAGATCATAACCAAAAAATCATTCACCACATGACACAAATATTTTTGACGTGGAAACCTAAATGGGAAAAACCACAGTGTAAAGAGACTCACCAGATAACTATCTAAGCTCTTCTAAAGTTCACCCTGTTAGGAGCCAAGCCTGTTAAAGCTTTACAAAAGTCTTGTTAAGAACTGATACTATTAAGAACCACTCGATTAATGGATTGACTACAAATACCTTGTTAGAATAAATTCCCTATTAGGAGTAACCTCAATAGAGGATTTGAAAATCCAAGCTAATGGATCACCTTGTTAGAGGATTTGAAAAGTCACCAAGCTTGTTAGAGCTTACCCGCTTAGAGGATTTTAGTTATGCTATAATTGCTAGAAAACAATAGGAGTTTACTTGATCTATCTGAATAGCACTACACTTGCTTGATCGGGTCCTTTTTATTCTCCTATCTACCTTTACTCAAACTGCAGTCACATCATCTGGTTTGAAAACCACACACTCGACTGATCTCTGCCAACACACTAAACTAAACAACTTCATCGACCTTATAAACAAATCAATTAGGTAGGTAACACAACATAAGTCAAAATCTCATAGAGATTAAAAATAAGTTGGTTCAAGTATGACTGTGAGATTATAGAGCAATCTCTGCACATTAATCAAAAAGGCCTCGACCGCTACTTGATCACCTTCTTCTATCTCAGTAAATCATCACATGCTTTGCATTAGATGCAATATACTTTGCTCATTCCCTAGATAAAAAAAGTTATGACAATGCACTAAAAAACATTTTGAAATTGTCTTCATACAATGACCATACGTGTCACCATCACTACCGCTCATCATTAGATCATAAACCAACATAACCAATTCAATAATCTTAATCGGTTAGGGTTTAACAAAAACAACAGGTAGGGTTTACCGGTTAGATCAAATAGATAGGGTTTAACCTTTTTACAGGTTACTAGTTCAACTCACAAACTTACATACCAATTTACAGTTTCCTTTACTTAGCTCATCCTACCAGTTACAAGATAATATCAACAACATCAACAATATCATTACTAGTTAATTAACATCAATGACAACATAACATATCATTAATGCAATTTTCATGAAAATGCCAACAATCTCCCCCTTTGGTATTGATGGCAATACAAATATCAACACCATTGATTGTTGTTGTGATTGTGAATAGGAATCCTGGTTTACATTACCAAGTATTCACCATGCTCTCTAGGTCTTCAACTTGTCACTAGTTCTCCTCCTCATAATCACATAATTCTTCTCCCCCTTTGACAGCAATGCCAAATTGAAATTAAATCATGTAATTTCAAATTTCATTGTGCAACAACAACAATCTGCAACTCGATGCTCCCCCTGTGGAATAACTTCCACTTCTACACCAATCCTTCTGTAAAATTTTGCAAGTGGCTCAGGGACTGATGTAATCTATATCATGCTCAACTAACCTCATGAAGGGGTACAACCCCTATTTGACTTCTAAGATGCTCAAATGTACTCTTAGGTAGAGGTTTAGTAAAAATATCTACAAGTTTCTCCTTGGTAGAAACATGCTCTAAGATAACATCTTTGCTTTGCACCTTTTCCCTCAAGAAATGATACTTCAATTCAATATGCTTGGTTTGTGCATGCAAAATAGGGTTCTTGGAAAAATTAATGGCACTTGTATTATCACATAAAATATTTATAGGTTCTGAAATCTTCATCTTAAAACCTTCCAAAATGTGCCTCATCCATATAGCTTGTGTGCAATTCATGTAAGCTGCAACATATTCAGCTTCAACAGTAGATTGTGAAGTACAACTCTGCTTCTTACTACTCTATGAAAAAAGTCTTCCTCCAAGAAAGAATGTTCCACCGGTTGTTCTTTTTAGGTCATCAAAATTTCCTACCCAATCTGCATCTATGTACACCTTAAAATCAAAGTTTCCTCCATATGGATACCATAATCCATAGTCAACATTACCTTTCAAGTATCTAAAAATCCTCTTGGTTTCTATCAGATGTGTTTTCTTAGGATTCTTCTAGAATCTAGCAACTATGCCAGTTGCATGAGCTATATCTGGTATACTGTGAACAACATAGTGCAATTTGTCAATCATTGACCTGTATTCCTTCTCATAAATAGACTTAGATTCATCTTCCTTAGACAACTTACAACCTGTAACCATTGGTGTCCAAACTAGTTTACATTCACTCATGTCAAATGTCTTCAAGACCTCTTTCATATACTTAGACTGTGTAATGAAAATACCATTCTTCATTTGTTGTATCTGCAAGCCTATGAAAAAATTTATTTCCCCTACTAAAGACATTTCAAACTCATTTTTCATTTCATCTACAAAACTATTGCTCATGACATCATTACCTCCAAATATGATATCATCTACAAATACTTTGTTGACCAATATTTCATCTCCTTCAGATTTTAAATATATGTTACTATCATCACTAGTTCTCAGAAAGCCTATCTTCATCAGATGTCTATGAATCATTTCATACCATGCTCTAGGTGCCTTCTTTAATCCATATAAATCCTTATGCAATCTACATAATATGTCTTTCTCATTAGTCAAAGCATAACCATCTAGCTGCTCAATATATACTTCTTCCAATATCCCATTCAAAAATGTAGACTTAACATCCATCTGGTATACCTTGAATTTCTTATGGGCTGCAAATGCAAGTAAAGTTTTAACACCTTCTAGTATTGCTACTAGTGCAAAAGTTTCACCATAATCTTCTCCTTCTTCTTGGGTATAACCCTTGCAAACCAACCTAGCCTTGTTGTGAACTACAACACCATCTTCATTCAACTTGTCCCTGAATACCCATTTAGTACCTATTATATTTTTATTTACCGGTCAGGGTACTAGGATCCAAGTGTTGCTCTTCTCAATTTGATCTAATTCCTCCTCCATAGCTTTAACCCAATGATCATCACCAAATGCTTCCTTAGGAGTTCTTGGTTCAATGGTGGAGATCATGCAAGAATTTTCTCTTATTCTTCTTCCAATTAGTACTCCAAAATCCTTATCCCCAATAATTTGTTCAGGATTGTGATTCAATCTCACATATCTTGAAATAACATGATCATTTTCTTCAAGTTCAGCTTCATTATTATCATCATCTTCAGAATTTATCTGTTCCGATTGAACTAGTGTATCAGAATTTTCTTTGCTAGTTTCAAATTTCACAGTTTCTGGTTCCAAAAACAAAATTCAAGGATCTTCATCCTTCTTCTCCAAACTAGTTTCCTTTGAGACTTTAGGATATTCATCCACTTGAACATCAACACTCTCAATAATTCTTTGTGTCCAGTTGTTAAAATACTTGTAGGCCTTACTCTTGGTGGAATAACCAAGAAATATACCCTCATCACTTTTAGCCTCAAATTTGCTAATATAATCACCTCTTAATAAAACATTTGGTTCCAAATATCTTAAAATAACTAAAATCAGGTAATCTTCCATACCAGTATTCATAAGGAGTCTTGTCCTTACCTCTTTTTACCAGAACTTGGTTCATAGTGTAGACAGTTGTGCTGACAGCTTCTCTCCAAAAGGTTTTCGCTACACCTCCTTGTATCAACATTTTCCTAGCAGCTTCAACAACTGACCATTTGTTCCTCTCTGTGATACCATTTTGTTGTGGTGTCCTTAGTACAAAAAATTATCATTTGATACCATTATCTTCACAATATCTAGTGAATTCCTCATAAGTAAATTCACCGCCTTGATCTGTCCTCGGGCATTTTATCTTCTTGCCACTCTCCTTCTTAGCTAAGGCCCTGAATGCCTTGAACTTACCAAAATCTTCAGTCTTATCCTTCAAGACTGTTACCCACATAAAACTTGAGTAATCATCAGTGAGGATCATGAAATATTTGTCACCTTGAATTCTTTTTGTTCTTATTGGTCCACAAAGATCTGTATGAACCAAGTCTAACAAATGCTCCGCTAAAAAGGATTTTCTCTTGAAAGTTGAGGATGTCATCTTTCCTAACCGACATTCTTTGCAAAGAGCATTAACCAATTTGTCCAACTGAGGCAAACCTCTCAATGTCTTGGACTTACTCACTTTAACAATGTTATCAAAGTTTATATGACAAAATCTCCTATGCCAAAGCCAACTATCATCTAGTTTTGCAATTAAATAGTTGCTAACTTTAGGATTAAGGTGAAACAGGTTACCTTTAGTTTTCTTCCTAGTTGCAATCAACTCACCTTTGTTGTCAAAGATTTTGTACATACCATTTTTAAACTCCAGTGGGTATCCTTTGTCATTGAGTTGTGCCACACTCAAAAGATTGTGCTTTAGACCTTCAACCCAGTAGACATCATCTGCACTTCTCTTCCCATTAAGAGAAATAATTCCCTTACCTTTAACCATGTAGGGTGAGTCATTACCAAATCTTACACCTCCGCCATCAAATTCTTTCAAAGAAATAAATTTGCTTCGATCACTGGTCATATGATGTGAACAACCACTATCAATGATCCAATCATCAAAGTTATCCATCCTAGATACTAATGCCTTCTGGTCTGATATCTCTTCCTTAATACCTACAAACACAATATCTTCATTAGCATCACCATCAAATTCTTCATCAGTGATACCACCATCAACAACAATAAGACAATCTCTCTTGCCTTTACCCTTATACTTCTTGAATTTCTCTCGCTTGTGTTTATTTTCACCATTAGGACAGTTAGCAGCTATGTGGCCAATCTTGTTGCATGCAAAACATTTTAAAGGTAATTTACCAATGCCTCTAGGCAACCGCTTTGCCAATAATACTTCAAGCTCCACTAAATTATCTTCATCATCAGCATCTCTGCTAGATCTAGATTCATAACTGTGACTAGTATCTCCACTTTTTCTCATAGATGGGTTAGAAATAAAAGCTCTAAATGTAGACTCATATTTTTGTACACTACCATCATAATCGTTCAATTCGAAAGCATTAAGTTTGTTGATGATGAATTCAAAAGTTACCTTAGTTTTGTCTATGGACTTCAACTCCTAAATAGCTGCAACTCGTATATCATAGACCGGTAGCAGGGTTCTCAGTACCTTATTGACCATTGTGGCATCTTCCACTTTCCCTCCTGTACTCTTAATTTCATTGACTATCTCTTTTATCCTTTGACCATACTGCTAGATATTCTCACCTTTAGCCATTCGCATGTCATCAAACTTTCCTCTTAGACTCTCCTCTTTAGCAATCTTAACATGTTCATCACCGCTATAAATCTTTTCAAGTTTTTGTCATACCTCATTTGCAGTCTCTAGACCATGAACATCTACATATTCAGTATCAAACAGGGAACTGATAATGGCCTCTAATGCTTGATGATTTTCTTATTGTTCTTTCTTATGATCATTAGTCAAAATCTCAGTAGGTGCAACATATTTAGTATTGATATGTTCCCAATACTGACTTCCCCGACTCTTAATGTAAATTTTCACTCTATCTCTCCATATCCTATAGTTCTCTCTATTAAAATTTGGACCTTTCTTCTTCATCATGATCTAAAAGATCTTTGCCTCAATTTGTTAGGCTTAGATCTTAGAGGACCTCAGATTCTCTAATAACAACTGATGGTATGATGAAAGAATAAGTATCTGGTAGATTACTGAGAGGGCGAGGTGAATCAATAAATAGAAAAACTAATACAAACTTTCCCAATCTCAATTTCAATCTCTCAAAGTAAACTTATTAATGAAACACTATTGTCAAGATTAAAACTCATAAGATAAACCGGTTGACTGTTACAGCAAATTAACCGTAAACAACATCAAACTTATAAATATCCAAATCATATGCCAATAGACTTCATTTCTCAATGCTTCCAGTTATCATGACTTATCAAAATAGTTAAGTACTTAATCAAATAAACCATAAGATCATAACCACCAAATCATTTACCACATGACAAATATTTTTGATGTGGAAACCCAAATTGGAAAAACCACGGTGAGATGAGACTCATGAGATAACTATCTGAACTCTTCTGAAGTTCACCTTGTTAGGAGCCAAGCTTGTTAAAGCTTTAGAAAAGTCATGTTAAGAACTGATCCTATTAAGAACCACCCGATTAAGGGATTGACTACAAATGCCTTGTTAGAAAAACTACCCTGTTAGGAGTAACCTTGGTACAAGATTTGAAAATCCAAGCTAATGGATCACCTTGCTAGAGGATTTGAAAAGTCACCAATCTTGTTAGAGCTTACCCGGTTAGGGGATTTCAATTTTTCTGTAATTTTTAGAAAACAATATGAGTTTTATTGATCTTACTGAATAGAACTACACTTGCTTGATCAGATCTTTTTATGCTCCTATCTGCCTTTACTCAAACTGCAGACACATCATCCAATTCGGCAACCACGCACTCAACTAATCTCAGCCAACACACTAAACTAAACAACATCATTGACCTTATAAACAAATCAATTAGGTCAGTAACACAACATAAGTCAAAATCTCATAGAGATTACAAACAAGTTGGTTCAAGTATGATCGTTAGATTACATAGAAATCTCTGCACATTAATCAAGAAGGCCTCAGCTGCTACTTGATCACCTTCTTCAATCTTTGGTAACTCATCGCGTGCTTTGCATTATATGCAATACACTTTTCTCATTCCCTAGACAAAAACTAGTTACAACAACATACCAAAAAATACTTTGAAATTGTCTTCATACAAAGACCATACGTGTCACCATCATTACCACTCATCATCATATCATAAACCAACATAACATTCAACAATCTTAATCGGTTAGGGTTAAACAAAAACAACAAGTAGGGTTTACCGGTTACATCATTTAGATAGGGTTTAACCTTTTTACCAGTTACTGGTTCAACTCACAAACTTACATGTTGGTTTACAGTTTCCTTCACTTATCTCATCATATTGATTACAAGACAATATCAACAACATCAGCAATATCATTATCGGTTAATTGACATCAATGACAACATAACATATCATTAATCCAATCTTCATGCAAATGCCAACATTCATAACTCGTACCAGTTTTGTGAAACACAAAATAATGGTTTTAGTTCTACATAACCCATACGGGTTATGTAGAACTATGAATAGTTCTTTTTGTTTTTCAAAACCCGTGCGAGTTATGAAAAACTATGAATAGTAATTTTTGTTTTTCAAAACCCATGTGGGTTATGAGAACTATGAATTGATGAATACTAAGAGGGGGGGTGAATTAGTATACCAAAAAATACTGTACTCAAACACTTAAGCAGTCTAGCAGTAAACTGGTAAAATAGTTTTACAAACAAACCGGTTAACACACATGCAAACCAAATAGAAAATAAAGCATTCACCCACAGAAGAACAATCACCATAACACAAGAGATTTTGACGTGGAAACCCAAATGGGAAAAACCATGGTGAGATGAAACTCACAAGTAACTATCTGCAGAATAGTAACCAGACCAGTTAAGGTCATACAATGTTCTTTACCAGAACAAATCCTGTTAGGAATCTCAATCTCTGTTAGGAGATAAGTCCAATTAAAGACTACCTTGTGAGAGGATTTCAGATCCACAGTTGTGAACCACCTTGTTAGAAGATTTACAAAGGCTCTGTCAAGCCTACCCGGTTAAGGGTTTCAATACTCATCAAAGATGTGAGTAATCAACAAGTGAGTGATCTAAATACTAGCACAGTATACTTGGTTAGATCCTTGATAGCTCATTATTAATGCATTTTAGCATTACTTAACTCTTCAGACACTTCTCACACTATTCTTTCACACAAACCTATTCTTCTTTCGTGATCACATATGCAACACTCTCAGCAATCACCTTAAACCCTAACAACTCCTAAAACCCTAGACATGATGTCCTTAAAAGGAATCTGATTTCATGTTGGTCCAATAGGATTACATTGCAAGTTCCTAGGTTAGTGTATCTGGACACATTTGGTAATATGGCACAAAATCACCGTCAAAGTGTCAATGGATGGTAACTTATCACAAAAATATACCACTTGGTAACTCATCACAGAGTATTACCGGTTTATACAACTTTAACGATTACCAGTTGGTAACTCGGAGAAATATTGGTTCAAATGTTAAATAGATTACCGGTTGACAAAAATGAAGACTGGGAAGATGATAACTGTTTCTTCAGTTCCTTTTCTCCATTCCACTTGAGATCCTTGAACCGCTTGAGGTCTTCATGTTGCTTGAGATCGATAACACCGATAGTCTAAAGACTACTACATAATACCAGTTTGCAACAAATATCAGTTGAGCATAACTCATACATTAAAAAGTGATTTCATAGCAAGTGTGTGTCCATCAATGACAATCACAACAAAATCATCAAAAATGCCAACAAATAATACCTTTTGTTTCTCAAAACCCGTGCGGGTTTTGTCTTGGTAAGAGGGTTATAAAATGACCCTAAGGCTTGTAAGCCCATTTT
Source organism: Cryptomeria japonica (assembly GCF_030272615.1). Classification (NCBI taxonomy): domain Eukaryota; kingdom Viridiplantae; phylum Streptophyta; class Pinopsida; order Cupressales; family Cupressaceae; genus Cryptomeria; species Cryptomeria japonica. The sequence continues at coordinate 223,727,538 of NC_081407.1, read as the reverse complement.
CCCCCCATTTTTGTTCTTTTACACATTTTTTCATCTTCCAACATGATTTCTCCACTTTCTCATCATCAGGTTTACAAATGATCAAGTGGGTATCTCTAAAATTATCACCATAATCTCATGCATCTTCTCAGTTTTCTGACCATATATTTTTTTCTATTTTTGGACAACATTAGCATAGTCAACTTTAATTTTCTTTAGCAATGCCTTAACAATCCTCACATAAATATGTTTACCATTTTTTTAATAATTTTTTATATACCTGACTAAATTCAAAATAAATTATATATTATTGTTGTACACTAGATTCTATACACTTTTAAAAAAATAAGTTTTCATTTTCAATTATTTTGATGCAAGTTATGCCCAGCACACGAACAAGTACCAAATTTTCAAGATTCGATCACTTCAAAAAATCATAAAATTAAAAAAACTCAACGAAAAATTACAAAAAAATGCACAACTTCTAGATCTCACTCTTACCTATAATTTTACCAAAGTTTTTGCAAACTAGTAAATCTAAATATATATTTTGTGTAGCACACAAAAAACAACTATGTTATATTTTTTTGAAAAAATTAGGAACCGTTTTTCATGCGTGAAAGGTTTGATCCTCTTAATATTATCGGGTTTGATCCTCTTAATATTATCCAATTTTTTAAAACTTTAGTAATTTAGAATCTATATTAAGAGCACTACAATTCTTATTCTTTTCTCAAATCCTAATTTTTAGTGCATGACCTTCAAATATCTCTTTGAAGTTCAGGTTTACCTGTCTTCAAAAAAAAAAAGAAAAAAAAAGGGGGGGGGGCACTTAAACCCTCCTTTTTGTTCACCATCTTGGTGCACTTACCCATAAATGTGACGCAGAAGTTAGGTAAAAGCATCATAACATCAAATTAAGCCAACCACAAAGCCTAAAATTCTATGAAATCAGCCCCTAACACATTCAATAAAGGAATGAAGATGATATACTAAGACAAATGCAAACCAAAGAATGTATTCCCTTCAATACTTGACCATTGTTCTTCTTTCTCCTTCAAATGGTTGTTAACCTCACCTAAAAACTGTAAGTGTGATTGCAAGAAAATTGGATGACAAAATGAAGCAAAATCAAGAGTGTAAGGATACGAGAAGCATGATTGTGTAAAATGATTGAAAAAGTAAATCAATTTATAGAGAAAAATGTCTCCGAAATGACATGAAAAAATCAAGGCAAATGGAAGAGGCAAATTTATTTAAAATGGAATAATTGATATGAAAAATTATGACGAATTGCTATGACAAATTGCTATGTCAATTTTATGGAAAATTGAGAGAAAATTATGCTCATTGATTTTGAAAAATTGGCCACAAAAATACCTCCATGATTTATGACATGATTGAGCACAAAAAGTGGAGACAAATTAGTGGGGGAAAATTAGGAGGTGGGAGAAATTATAGGAAATGGAAGGCATGAAATTAGGGATGACAAAATTAGGAGAAAATTTAAGGAGAGAAATGGAATAATTAATAATTTTTTATTTATTAATTAGCCCATTAAATAAAATATTTAATTGTGACACAAGAGATAGGGTAAATGAATAAATTCATTTATCCTAAGGAGGATATTAAAAAGGATTAATAATTAAATAATTATTAAAACCTAGAAGGAGAAAAGGAATGAAATAGATCAAAAAAATGACATGACGTGATTAATGTGATAAATGAATGATGACGATCATGATCAAGAAGATAATTTACAAGGACCAAAAGTTGATTAAACTGATAATGATAGAGACCAATGACAAATTGATAAGATTGATTTGATAAAGAACGATTGATAAAGGATCAATGATGAGTCGATCAAGATTGACAAATATTGATGGTTGATTGAAACCAATGACAAATCGATCAAAGATTGACAAGAGTTGATTTGATAAAAATTGATAAGGATTGATGATGATGATTAAAAATAATGCAAACTCATTGGTTGATAATTGATAGGGATTGATGATGAATCAATCAAGATTGATAGAAATTGATAATGATATAAATTGATCCAAATTGATTGATAAATTATTGAAAATAAGATTGACATTGAAAATGATTGAGACAACCCTAATTGACATCGATTAGGGTTAAAATGATGTCTAATTAACATTACAAGTTGATCATGATCGTGAAACGACAATTAATATTAACATCGAGAAGACCTAATTCAAATTCAACAAAACAAGATTGAATAGGAAAATAATGTAGATAAATGACACAATGTCAATAGACTATAAAGCTAAAATGTTTAACATAGAAGAAATATTAGTAAATGTGAAACCCTAAAAGAATGTGTAAAGTCAAAAATTGGGAGCTTAGCAAATTCGCCACATGAAAGGGAAAATCACTAAGCTCAATTTTCACTTGGAGAACTTTACATTCAAAAGAGGGGATGAATCCACTAGATCTAATCCCAAAAGGATACAAGAACTGAATAGTAAGTATATTGGTTAAGATTGGAATATGTTTGACCCTCTTTTGTAAGTTGAACCAGTAAAGTGTTGGAAATGAAGACAAAGTGTGAGAAAACAACAAGATACAGATTCGGGATTCAGTCGTGCACCTAGATCTAAGAAGTTTGAGATGATTCGAAGCCTCCACAAAATCGGGCAAAAGTTGCAGGGACAGTGTGGTTGGATAGGGGCGCCCTCCTCTTGCTCCTCTAAACTTTTCATATACCGAAAAGGGTTTTTCATCTCTGTGAATAAAGCTTAATTCCAAAAGTACAGTTATGCACTTGTTTCCCACACATAGAATGAAGAAGAAAGGGGTTCAGAATAGGGGTTTGCCTAAGTCAAACCCTGGTTTAGAGTCAACCTTGAATGAAATACTACAAATCCTTGAAATAAATGATGGAAAGGTATACCTTCAGATCTGCAATAGATGATGATGATGATAATTTTCTTCTTATATGTAATCACATATGTTGTATGAAATGGCATGAATATGACAAAACCCTAATACACACACATGCTTGCAAATGAATAATGTAATAATGTTCCAATGGATAATATGCAGCCTTGAGGAATGTTAGATGATGAATGATTAAATTTTTTATTCTTGAAAGTAGTCTCCTTGCCTTCTCCACCTTGTCATGTTCTCGCCTTATGATTTTGTGTTATACCAAATGAAAGGAGAAGACCTCCTTATATACTTGCCTATTGTAAAATATTTAATTTCCTGACAAATGTCGATATAGGGGACTCATTTCCTACTCAAAATTGAGATAGGACCTAGGGGCCAAGATAGTTCCCAATTAGGGAGGACCAGGGCATGGCACCCTAGTCCTAGCCTAGTTTGGGCCAATATCAAAGGGATTTGCAAGTTGTAAGATGCAAATATGAGTTTTGGTTGCATAGAAGAGGCATAAATAGGTCTCGATCAAGCATGGGGATGAGACTGGTAAGGTGAGGACCCAAAATGCTGTCAAAATTGCAAGGGGGGCAATTTTAGGATACTATATTTAGCCCCCACTTTATTGGGAGTATAAGTTTATGCAAATACTCATGGTAAAGTAGAATAAAGGGAGATGAAGATGAAGAATACGGACCAAGATCATAGAGTATAAGATATCACTAATTTTGATGAACTAAGCCCCCAATCTTAGGATCTTAACTCACTCAAACATATGTAAGGGCACACAAACAAGACAAAAAGACAAACAAAGGAAAAGACACAAAGGCACAAAATATCTAAAAGCTAAAGACCCAAAATAAATACCTCAAGTCAACTAGCCGAAGAGACCTCAATATCAAAATGTCTCAACAACTAGAATTTAATTATTGAAAAATGTCATTTCATGCACATAAGCGATCACATACAAGAGAAAAGAAAGTATCATCCATGAAATATCAATAAGACAAACAAAGACAAAAAGACAAAAACAAGGTAAAGATACAAAGGCAAAGAAGACCTAAAATCTAAAGACCCAAAAACAAGACCTCAAGTCAACTATCCAAAGAGACCTCGATATCAAAATGTGTCAACAACTAATATCATTCTTGAAAAATGCCATCTCATGAACATAAGAGATCACATAAAAGAGAAAATAAAGCATCATCCATGAACTATCAATATAAACTCTATGAGTTCATGAGAGGAAGGAGAGAGAGCATGAATACAATATAGATGTGTTTATCCAGGTTATCCATGAGAAGAATGATGAGAGAGAGAGGGCATGGACTACACACCCCTAAATGTTTTTATCTAGGTGATCCATGGTGAGAAAAGGGACATGGACAACTCACCCCTAGATGTTTTTATCTAGGTGATCCATGTGGGGAGTAGAGTAAGACTAGTCTAGTTATTTTTAGCTAGTTCCACCCATCCTCTTGTGTGTGTGTGCAAGTGATGTCTGGTTTCAAGTGTATAGCACCTCCTGTAAGAGTCTTTGCTCTATTTTTTAGTGTGCTTCAACCTATTTAAAAAATGTAACGTAAATCCAAATGCCAAGAGGCAATTGTGTGTGTAAATGTTTAAATGCCAAGTGGTGAAGACACATGCCTAGTTTCTGTAGGATTTGAGAAATACAAATCCACAGAACCCAAAAGAAACCTGCATGCAAGAAACCTGTCACAGAGAAAGAGAGAGAACGAATACAAGGGCTTTGGCTCTGACAAAGAGAAAAGATGTATTATCAGAGAAAAATAAATCAAGAATATGAATAATACAAGAGATCAATCCTTATAAAGGAGATCAACACCAAAAGGAAAACCTAACCCTAAGGTGTGAGCATTTAATAATTAAATATTAATTATTAAATGACTAATGTATGCATAAAGAGAAATCTTAAGAGGAGAGCAAAGTTAATTAATTACTTTACTCTAACACCCCCCCTTAAGATGAGCTACAATGCAGCTACAAACAATGCAGAAGAAAGCAAAGGAACTACAATGCAAAAGAGGGTCCCGGCAACAAGGCCTGATGAGGTACCCAAATACAAGAAAATCTCTATAAAGTGGAGTAAAGGAGAAAACCCAGTGGGAAAAAACTCCTCTCCAAAAAGAGATAAAGAATCATGCTGAAAAGAAAACATGAAGGAAGGAAGGCCTCACTGAGACCCCCCAAGGACAACTTCCTTCACCCCAAGCATTGAGCGCAACTGAAGATAGCGCGGAGATGCCAAAGGTTTAGTGAAGATGTCAGCAACCTGCTCCTCTGTAGGAATATACTCCAAGATGAGAGAACCATCCTGAATCAACTGTCTGATGAAGTGCATGTGGATTTCAATATGCTTTGTCCGCTGATGCTCCACTGGGTTGCGAGAAATGTGAATGGCGCTCTGGTTGTCACACCAAAGAATAGTGGGACAATCTGGAGGAAACCCAAACTCTGTCATCGATTGCCGAAGCCATAAAACCTCCTGACTGGCTAACACTGCTGCACGGTACTCAGCCTCTGTAGATGATAATGCAATAGCAGATTGCTTCTTGCAAGACCATGTGATAGGACCAGAACCAAGGCAAAAAACAAAGCCAGAAGTAGACTTCCGATCATTGACATCACCAGCCCAATCGGAGTCAGTGAAGCCAATGATGTGAGGGGATCCTGAAGAGTAGTGAATGCCATAATGTGTGGTGCCCCGAATATATCTCAAAATACGTTTGGCTGCTTGCCAATGGCTCTCATGAGGATCATGGGAGAACCGAGAGACAAGGCCAACCGCAAAGGAAAGATCAGGACGAGAATGTGTCAGGTACAACAGACTGCCAACCAACTGCCTGTATAAAGTGGGGTCTACTGAAGGAGTAGAGCAAGTGGAAGACAAAACAACACCTGACTGAAATGGAGTGGGGGCAGACTTGCAATCAAGCATGCCAAATCGCTGAAGCATATCAAGAGCATACTTCTCCTGAAAAATGGAAATCCCATCCGAAGACTGAATAACCTGTAGACCCAGAAAGAAGTGCAAGAGACCAAGATCGGTCATCTCAAACTGCTCCATCAAAGCTCTCTGAACACTCTGAATCATGGAGGATGAGCTACCTGTAATGATGAGATCATCTACATATAGCACTAGAATCAAAAGATCACCCTCATGACGCTGAATATAGACTGTGTGATCGGAATGACAGCGTGTGAAGTGCGAGGAAAGCAAGAAGGAGTCCATCTTCTCATACCAAGCCCTGGGGGCTTGTTTGAGACCATACAATGAACGTCGAAGTCTGCAAACCAAAGAAGTGTCCTGCACAAAACCCTGAGGCTGCTCCATATAGATCTCCTCATGTAGGTCTCCATGCAAGAAGGCACTCTTCACATCCATCTGAAACACTGTCCATCCCTGTGAAGCTGCAAGTGAAAGTACCAGGCGTATAGAATTCATCTTGGCGACAGGAGCAAAGGTCTCAGAGTAGTCAATACCCTCTATCTGAGAAAACCCCTTCGCAACAAGACGGGCCTTATACTTATCAATAGAGCCATCTGCAGCATACTTGGTACGATACACCCACTTGCACCGAACCAACTTTCTTCCCTTAGGAAGAGGACAAAGATCCCAAGTATGATTCTTCATCAAAGAAGAATACTCCTCATCCATGGCCCTATCCCACTCTGGGTGTCCTGTCGCCTCTGAAAACTTTTGAGGATCATCTGAAAGGGTATGACTCAAAAGACTAGAACCAGATGTCTAAGCACGAGTGCGACGAGTATCTGAAGGATCACCTGCCAAAGAACCAGCTGCATCAACAGTATCACGGGCCCACTTCGGCAAAGACGGAGCAACTGGTGGTGGTGGAGATGGTGGATCATGATCTACATCATCCTCAAGAGATAAGTAATCCTCAAGAGATGAAGAGGAAGGAGTAGGCAATGAGGGAGAAGCTGGTGATGGAGAATCCATCTGAGGATAGCACTCATCAAACTGGACATCCCGCCGAAACAAGACCTCTCTGGAATCAGGATCAAACAACCTGTATGCCTTAACATCCTCATAGTAGCCAACAAATATGAGTGGTCGGCTCTTCCTCTCCATGGCTATCCGCTGAGCATCAGGAATAAATGCCCAAGCCTCACTACCAAAAACTCCGAATGTAGAAACATCAGGCTTGACATGGGTCCAAGCCTCCTCAGGAGTCATATGTCGTAATGCCTTATGGGGCATCCGGTTCTGAATATAATTGGCACAATTGACTGCCTCAGCCCAAAATGAAGAACTCATAGCTCGAGACTGTATCATACAATTTGCCATCTCCCGTAAGGTTCTGTTCTTTCTCTCAGCAACACCATTCTGTTGAGGGGTATAAGGAACTGTAAACTGATGCTGTAAACCATGCTCAGTGCAAAAATCTCTGAAAGCCTGATTTACATACTCCCCCCCATTATCTGTGCGTATCCTCCTGATAGAAAGTCCAGATTGCTTCTCCACAAATGTCTTAAACTTCCTGAAAGAGTCAAAGACATCAGACTTGTACTTAAGAAAGTACACCCATGTACGTCTGGAGAAGTCATCAATAAAAGTGAGTACATAACGGGCCCCTGAAAAAGAAGGAGTCGGAAAGGACATAAGATCACTGTGTACCAACTCTAGGGCTGCCCTAGCACGAGAGGCTCGACCCTTAGGAAAAGGATCTCGATGATGTTTGCCAAGGACACAACCATGACATACACCATCTGTACAAGAAATCTGTGGAAGCCCAATCACAAGTGCCTGTGTACTCATCTGCTGTAGATATCTATAATTGACATGACCAAAACGCTCATGCCAAAGCCTGCTCACTGAATCTGCATGTGCTATAAGAGAGGAACCAACAGTGTCTAAACTCTCAAAGCCATCAAAACTATATAAGTGAGATGCAGAATCCACACTCCCAGTAGCCACAACCAAGTCAGGATCATGAAGATCTCGAATAACCACATCATGTGGAGAGAACTCAACTGTCTTACCAGAGCCAGAGTGGCAAATCTCATAAACAGATAGAAGGTTTGTCGAAATGTCAGGAACCAAAAGCACATCCTGAAGACAACCACCATCCAATGAAACAGTACCAGAACCCTGAACGAAAAGTTGTGCTGAGTCACCAACTGCAATATGTCGAGTGCCTGTAGGAGCAAGAGCGGTGACCAAATCCTGTGTGTGTGTAATATGGTGAGAGGCACCAGAATCTAGAATCCAAGTGGACGCTGAGGACAATGCTCGTGCAGAAAGAGCATGACCTTTCCCTGTGGGCTGTGAAGGAGGCTGTGGTGCACTGATATTATGCTGCTGCATGGCTTCCTCCAAAGCCTCTAAACGTTTCCAACACCTGGAAACGGGATGTCCTTCCTTGCCACAAAAACTGCAAGGATCACCTGATTTCTTCTTAGTCTTGGAGGAAGACTCACCAGACTTTGAAGATTTGCCCTGTTTAGAATTGAATTGTGTTTTTGAATCAGACTTAGGTGGTGGCTTGGAGGGATTCTCACTAGCCTCTGAATCTTTCTTAGGCTTCGGTTTCTGCTTCTGTTTTCCTTTGGAGGACTGGGCTACCAATGCTTGGTTCTGTGAACCTGAAAGTGAATCCAACTGCTTAAGCTTAGCTTGCTCACGAGTCAGACGATCACAAAAGACCTCAAAAGAAGGCATGACATGTCGAGCACCCAAGGCATCCATGGTGGAATAGAAGGTCGAAGAGAAGATCTGAAATGGACCCCGAAGCTTGGAGAGAATCAGGAAAATGCACTCTGTATCAGTCTTAGTCTTACCACAACCCTGCAAGATAGATCTTTGCTGTTTGAACTTCATCAGAAAGTCCTCAATAGAAGGAAATGAATCAGGTACCAAGGAAGTTAACTCTGCCTCAAGCTGCAAAGCTCTGAACTCGTTGACAGTACCAAAAAGTCCCTCAAACTTGGTCCAAATGGCTCGAGGAGTGAGACAACCCTCAAGATGAAACTGAAGACTGTCAGAAATGTGTAAAGCCATCAATCCCATAGCCTGATCCATATTGTTCCTGTGCTGCATAATCTCAAAAGGACGTGTCAACTGAGGCTGAACCTCATCCAAACAGGACCATAACCCTTTTGACTGGAGAAGAGTCATCATGCGACCCTTCCAAGTGTGGTAATTATGCGGTGTGAGAGATTCAATAGGTCTGTCTGCCATCCTGTAAACTGTGCCTCAACTGCTCTGAATTTTTAATTATTATTAAGTGGTCTTTCAGAACTAGACAGAAGATGCAGAAGGGGGTTTGATTTTTTTTTGTATTGGTGTTTGTAAATTCTAGTTTTCTGATGTAAATAACAGAAAGCAAGAGAAAACACCCCCCCACAATGCAAAAAACTAATCCCCAGTACAAACTGAAAGCCAGAAAATGATAGAAAACAATAACGGGTTGAGACAAAATTTGGAGCACCTGAAGATTTTTCTGATGAAATAGACTGGTGATCTGAAAAGAGCACAGAACCACCTTTCCGACGCCTATTCGCTTTCGAAAAACAGAGTCCGTATGCAAAAGATATGGCTCCTGGAGTGCAAAAAACTTGTTCTGACTTCGACTGGCAAATAACACTACAAAACGGAACCAGCTTTCCAACGCCTATTTTTATTCGAAAATCCGAGCTAAAATGCCCGAGTTATACCCGATTTAGTAAAACTGCTCCAAAAAAGCCCAAATAGGCCCTTTAAGCCCTCAAGGGCTTAAAAAAAATAAGCCCCTGGTCCTCTGGGCGACCAGGGGCGGGCGCAGGGGGTGGCGGCGCGGGGGGCGGCGCTGCTGGCGGCGGGCGGCGATTTCGGGCGGTGGGCGGCGCGCAGGTGGCGCCCGGGCGGCGCGGTCTCGGCGGGCGGCGCGGCGGGCGGCGGCTGAGCACGGGGCTGCGCGTGGGCGGGTTACCGCCAGCGGCGGTGGCCGCCGGGTGGCCGCTGGGTTGGGCAGTGGCTGCGCCCAAAATTTTTTAAAAAACTGCGTTTTTTTGATTTTTTGATTTTATTTTTTCGCCTCGGTTTTTGTGCCCTAGGGCCGTACGGCCTTGGGGCCAAAAAAATTTGCCTCCTGGTGCAACTGTGTCCAAATCGGACGAATTTTATATGGAAATAGGGGTTTTTGGGCGCTACGAGCTCAACGGTGAGGTCCGTTTGGGCTCAAAGTGCACCGAAAAAAAATACCCCCTATTCCAAAATAAAAAAAACAGAAGACAAACACAGATCTGATGCAACCAAAACCTGGATCTCAAAATCTTTCAAAATTCTGAACAAGCTGCAGCAGATCCCGCTCTGATACCATGTAGGATTTGAGAAATACAAATCCACAGAACCCAAAAGAAACCTGCATGCAAGAAACCTGTCACAGAGAAAGAGAGAGAACGAATACAAGGGCTTTGGCTCTAACAAAGAGAAAAGATGTATTATCAGAGAAAAATAAATCAAGAATATGAATAATACAAGAGATCAATCCTTATAAAGGAGATCAACACCAAAAGGAAAACCTAACCCTAAGGTGTGAGCATTTAATAATTAAATATTAATTATTAAATGACTAATGTATGCATAAAGAGAAATCTTAAGAGGAGAGCAAAGTTAATTAATTACTTTACTCTAACAGTTTCGAGGCCATCCCATTTAAGACTATTGTTTTTTGGTGATGTGTAACCTTGTCTAAGACGTATATCAAAACTTGTATCTAGTTTTAAGTGTGAAGCATCTCTCTCTAAGATTTTTTACTCTAGTTCCAAGGATGAACACCCTATTTAAGACATGCAAAAAATGATATGAAATGTAAAGTGGAAAATTGGGAGCTTAGCAAATTTGCCACTTGAAAGGGGAAAATCACTAAGCACAATTTTCACTTGGAGAACTTTACATTCAAAAGAGGGGATGAATCTACTAGATCCAATCCCAAAATTATACAAGGACTTCATAATACATAGATTGGTTGATATTGGAATGTGTTTAACCCTCCTTTGTAAGTTGAATCAGTAAAGTGTTGGAAATGAAGACAAGGTATGAGAAAACAGAGAGCTATAGATTCGAGATTCATTTGTGTACCTAGATCTGAGAAGTTTCAGATGATTCGAAGCCACTCCACAAATTTGAGAAAACTTTGCAAGGAATGTGTGTCCAAACATGGGCACCCTCCACTTGGTCCTCCGAACTTTCCACGCATCAAAAAGGGGTTTTTTGTCTCTGCAAATAAAGCTTAATTCTATAAGTATAACTATGTACCTGTTTCTCACACATAGAAAGAAGAAGAAATGGTTTGGAAATAGGGGTTTTCTTGAGTTAAACCCTGGTTTATAATCAACATTGAATGAAATAGTGCAAATGCTTGAAATAAATGATGGGAAGGTATACCTTCATATCTGCAATAGATGATGATGATGCTTTTCTTCTTAGATGTAATCACACATGTTGTATAAAATGGCATGAACATGACAAAACCCTAACACACACATATGCTTGCAAATGAATGATTTAATAATTCTCTAATGGATAATAGGCAGCCTTGAGGAATGCTAGATGATGAATGATTGAATGCTTGATACTTGAATGTAGTCTTCTTTCCTTCTCCACATTTTCATTCTCTCGCCTTATGTTCATGTGTTATACCAAATGAGAGGGGAAGACTTCCTTATATACTTTCCTATTGTCAAATATTTAATTTTCTAACAGAGGCTGACATAGGGGATTTATTTCCTACTCAAATTTGAGATAGGTCCCAATTAGGGAGGACCAGGGCGTGGCACCCTAGTCCTACCCTATTTTGGACTAGGATAAAAGGATTATGCAAGTTGTAAGATACAAATATGAGGTTTGGTTGCATATAAGAGGCATAAATAGGTCCTGATCAAGCATGAGGATGAGACTGGTAAGGTGAGGTCCCAAAATAAGGTCAAAATTATAAGGGGTGCAATTTTAGGATACTATAGAAGGTAACATAGACATGTTAAAGTATGACACCACAAGCATGACCATTTTTAGATGCCTATAGGAAGTAGTTAATAGAAGTTTTGGTAACTTACTAAGGTGTTTAGTAGGAAACAAAGCAATAAATTGGGATTGTAACATCATAAATTGCACCCTTGTATTCTACATCACATAGGTGGCTCTCTTTAAGCTGATTGGAAATATTCTTCATCTCCTTGTTCGTTTGTCTACGTAAATTGTCTTGTCAACTTAGGATCTGTCATTTTCACAATAATGTTAACCATTTGACTAATAAACTCTAATGTGTAGCGAAGACATCAATGTGATGCACAAGAGTCCCATGAATATGTCAGTCTGTAGGTGGTCATTTGAACATTATGGTTGCACCTAAAAGAGTTCACAACACCTCTATTTGTGGCCACCAACATCAGGATTCTTCTCTAGGCTCTATATCTTATTCATTTGAGCCTATTTCGGCGATTCTTAACCATTTTTGAAATCTCTAAGCTCTTGGCATTCTTCTAGGCCTCTTAGACATTTTTTTAAAATCCACCATTACCATATATTTGTGAGTCTTCACTGCTCAACTTCATTTCCAGGGGTGATAGCTTCTTGGATGACTAAAGGGGAGTTCTTTCTCCTTATTCATTTGTATCTCACAATATTATATTTATTGGCATCCATTAATAATATCTATATTTTGGTTATCTGGTTATATCTTTATTGTTTTCTTTATTTGTAACTATAATTTAGGTTGTCTGTGGAGGTGAAAACACCAAAATGGGGGTCTAACTAAGGAATACCTCTAAACACAATCCCCAACATTTTCTTTCTTGCTTGTGTGTAGGTTAAGAATCAAGAAAATAAGATTGTGTTGCTAGAGGCATCAATCATGGATCGGTTGTGATATTTTCTTCTCCCTCTTTGTCTTTTCATAGTTGTTGGCATTATGTACATTATGTTTGATTCAACACAACACCTTTTATTTTGTAGTTTTATTATATGCATATCCATTGTATGACTTTTGTACTCTATTTGTATAAGATGTTAGCATGTTGCACTGGTGTCCTTAGTTCTACACATTTACCCTAATATAAAGGCTTAAGAAAGGTTGTCCAAAGATATGTGTTGTCAGATTTTTTTATTTTATAGTTTACATCCCCTACCTCACCTTTAGCACTAGTAAAGTGAGGTAGAGTGAAGGTCAATTTGTTCCTTGAAGTTCATCACTTCAAAGGTAGAAAATATCATCCTCTATAAGGATATAGTTCTACAACAAGTAGAGTTTTCATATAACAACTCAATAAACTAGATTAAAAGGAAGACGCTAGTTGAGATAATCACCAGAGTACATCCTACAGGAGCAGCAAAACTTAGATAGATCAGTATGTAAAATAATAGAGGTGCAAAAGTAGAAGAATTTGTAGGATACATGGAGACATTGCATTAACATGTTTAGAAACATTTGAAGGATATGAACAGTAAGTATAATGAGCGTGCAGATGAGAAGAGGAGACATAAGGAGTTTTTTGTTAGAGATGAAATCATGATATATCTTCTAAGGAAGGAGAGATTTATAGTTGGCACATATAACAAGCTAAAGATGAGGAAGTATGGACCATGTAATATCCTTTGGAAACTTGATTCAGGAAATGCATATGAAGTGGATTTATCAGAAACATTGGGTATATCACCTATTTTCAATGTTGTAGACATCTATAAGTACTATGGAGAGTATTCAGATGGTAGTAATAGCAGTAGTAGTAGTAGTAGTAGTGAAATTTGTTTGAAGGATCAGATACCACATCAACCACCAAACCAGATTGAGCAGATTTTAGATGGTAGAGTTGGAAGGATCACCATGAAAAAGAAATATTGTGAATATTTGGTGAAGTGGAAAGGCAAACCAATAGAAGATTCGACTTGGAATACTTAGGCTGAGTTAGACCACCTTGTTTTTCCTCTATCCCTAACAATGTGAGAGGCTCACTTTATTTATAACCCCAAGTGTCTGACATAGGAACATCCTTAGCTATCAAACAATCCTGCATCAACCCAAATAATTTCCTTTTTTTGCATTTTAGTTTCTATCTATCTTTGCACGATCTCTACATTGGACCAGATATTTCTCTTCATACCTTGTAAATTTGGATTCACACTCCAAATCTAATCATCTAACATATATCTCGAGATCTTTTGATTTACATCAGGTTATTGTGTTTGGAATTTCATTCATTTGTTAGAATATTTTGTGTCTATGGTCATATTTCACTTGTGGACCCTTTCGATGGTGTGTGGATCTAACTGGAACATCATTCAGCATATATGAAACCTAGGAGAGTCCTTTCTTGTGCTCCACAATATGTTTTCATCATCTGTATTATATTATCTCTTATCTTGAGGCCGACTCACACGTTCCATTATTCTTCATATTTTGAGACCATGAAACTAACACGGACCTTTTTCAGAATTTGTGAAGCATATATAGCATCTATAACAATTGTTTGGTAGTTTAAATTGAATTAGTTAGATAGATTTGTTGAACCCAAGATAGGACTAAGATGGGTGTGAATAATTCTCGCTCTTCAAAATTATAAACAAAATTCAACCATACAAAACAACATTAAAATACTCACTAACCAGCTACACATGAACACTAGATTTTACGTGGAAAACTAAAAATGGGAAAAACCACAGTGAGAATCTAACTCACAATATGAATAACAACTATTATAATGTTTTAGACTCACTGCCAAGGATAAACAGCACCTAATGGACTTGTAAACTAATGCGCACAACATTAGGCAAGATACAAGATAAGGACTTGCACAATTAAGGTTCATTGCTTCAGGCCAAGATACACAAATTCTACTAAAAGACCCAATTTCGTTCAACAATAGAAGAAATAGAAGAACTAGTATGAGAAGGATCTCCTAAACATTAAATTATCCTTGAACATCATAATCAAGCGACCAATATCATGGAATACATATTTGAACTCTATCATTGTCTCTACACACTATCTTTCTAAATATATCACCTTCAAAGCTCTTCACAAACTCAAATCTATTTTCATATCATTCACTTACACTTATCATAAATTCACACATATTTAATTACATAACTCATCCATTTGTACTCCTTAAATATTAGATAGATCATGAAAAACCTAATTAAGGTTTGGCCAAGATAAAATAAATATTACCGCACAAAATAAGCACCTAGACCAAAAAACTCAAGGTGATCCACTCCAAGAGAAATAGGGGACCCAAATATATCATGAAACATCCTTCCAAGATAAATCCAATAATCTACACATGCTAACACATCCAAAGTTGGCGTCAAATGTGACATTTAGATAGACAATAAAGCTTGTCAAACAATCAACCAAAAGGACATCTTTTTATACAAATTACTACATGTGGATCTCCACAAACCATGGTGAGACCCATAAAAATATTCCAACTTGTTCTCCAATAAATATCCAAACCAAAAACATGATCCAAATAGGATAATCTAAATTTCACACACTGAACCATAACATAATTGAATGTATCACACTCAAATCAACATAACTCACTTATGGAATAAAAACACCACAAGAGAATCATGTTGAGAACATTGTAAGAACCACATAACCATGTCGAATAAATCACAACATAAGCTTCAACATAATCAAAGGCCATTGAAGACTTTTTGGATAAGTCTAAAAGACACCCTTTCTATCAAAAAATAGTAACAACTGACTTTTGCAAACCACAAACTAGAAAATTAAATAATTCTACCAAAAAGACATTAAAAACTCTTTCCTGTATATTACCACAACAAATACAAAAAAAACATGCAACAGTAATACCAATACAAGATACATCCGGACTGGAATCCATCTAGTCAACCAAGTTTTACATCAATGATAACCATACAAACTCATATTTCTAGTAATCTCTCCCTTTATCATTGATGGCAACACTTGAAACACTTTAACATAGATTAAAACATATCTCCCCCTATTAAAAATATCTCTCCACATTTGACTTTAAAGACAAAGGGCATAGATAGGGATGTGTTACAGCATGGTCTGATGCCTCAAACATCTCATTTTTACTTTTGTGTTGCTTTGGAGTTTGTTTTTGTTTGATTGTTCCATATTTGCACGTTACATCTAATTAGTGTTGGCAGTGGGCCAACGTCCCTCGCGGGGATTCGTGACATGGTTTAACAACCTCTTGTGGATTCTATAAGTCTAGTGGTTGTATCGAGCATTGACAGGTCGATCTTTTGATGCAATGGCAACCCTAGCTTGTAACAAGTGGTATCAGAGCTTGGTCATAGGTTCGAATCACATAGGCTACAGCGAGTGATGCTGGAAGGGGGATTGTTGGCAGTGGGCCAGCGTCCCTTGCAAGGATTCACGACATGGTTTAACAACCTCCTATGGATTCTATAACTCTAGTGGTTGTATCGAGCATTGACAGGTCGATCTTTTGGTGCAACAGCAACCCTAGCTTGTAACAATTAGGTCAACCTAATTGATGTTATTGAGGTTGCAGATGATATATAAAGCATAGAATCACTATGAAAATAGATATACAAGTTGTGGGGGTTGTGCAAAGTAAATATGAAGCAATATAGAGGTTCAGAAGTATAGCAAAGCAATAATAAAGATAGATTCTGAATAGTGAATACATTTTAGTGGATGTGGTTCTTTGTATTTCAAAACCTATTGATTTAATTGTACCAAAAGTAATGTATCTTTCTCTGAAGAATAGATCTTTAGTTTTATCAAGTCCTTATTGTTTACTTTCATGCATATGGTAGATGGAATGAATGTTAAGTAAAAGGTTAAATCTGATTAAGTTTTAGTGTATTTTGATTTATTGCCCCCTTCTCAACATTTGGAATAAGGTAAGGCTAGTATTTAAAGGCTCCTCACAAGTACAAGGTATAGATTTTAAGGAAACATTTTCTTCAATATCTAGGATGGAAGCCATAAGAATATTTCTCTTTTTCTTCTTATAATTTTTTTTAAGTGTATAAGATGGATGTCAAATTAGCTTTTCTGAATGGAGAGCTTGAAGAAGAATTTTGTATTGAATAGCCAAATGGGTTCAAGTTTTTAAAAGTTTCGGATATGGTTTGTAGAGTAAAGAAGGCTTTGTATGGACTTAAGCAAGACCCTAGATCTTGGTATGCTAGGTTGGATATGTACAAGTCGCAGCAAAATTTTAGAAAATTTACTTTAGATAGCAATTTTACTTCAAATTTGAAGGTGATAAGTTGTTGGTTGTTTTTTGTATATTTATGAACATTATTTTTTATAATAACATGTGTAAGAGATTTTTTGAGGAAATACAGGAGGAATTTGAAATGTCTATAATTGGTGAGTTGTTTTTCTTTCTTGGTTTGCAAGTGACCCAGTTAGAAAATGGATTTTTTATCTCTTGGGCTAAGTATGTCAAAGAAATGCTTAAGAAGTTTTGGATGGAGAACAATAAGTCGATTGCAACCACTATGGCTACTAGTTGTAATTAAGCAAGGATTATAAATCTTTGGATTTTGATTAGAAGAAATGTAGATCTATGATTTGGGGACTATTGTATTTCATAACTTCTAGACCAGACATTTGAAGCAATCACATGATCAAGCAATAAAAAGAATATTCAAATATTTGAAGTGTACTCCAAATTATAGTTAGTGGTGTGAAAAGAATGGTGACTACATGCTAAAGGCATATATAGATATTGACTGGGTTGGATATGTAGATGATAGGAGATGAACAAGTGGTCATATATTTTTTCTTGGGATATAGGTTAGTCTCTTGGCTAAGTAAAAACAGAATTTTGTTTCATTATCCACTCAAGAGGCATAATATATTGCAGCAACATCCTACTATACTCAAGGTATGTGGATGAAGTGGACTCTTAAAGATATCAAAGTAATGCGTAATGAAGCAACTCCCATTATGAGTGAAAATACAAGTGCCATAAATATATCAAAGAGCCCACTAATACATTAAAAAACTAAACACATTTATGTTTGATATCACTTCTTGAGAGAGAATGTTATAGAGAAAGAGGCGAGATTGGAGTATGTATCAAAAAAGGAATAGATTGCAGATATCTTTACTAAAGTATTAACAAAGGACACTTTTGAGTATCTCAGGCTGAAGTCAAGGGTTATTATCCCTCATTTCTCTACCCAGATGCATAGATGTGGTGCATCTTTCTAAGTGAATATTCAAGGTTTATCATTTGTCTCTTAAACTGATGTTGTGGTTGCTCTCAAGGGGAGAAATGATAGATGTAGTGTTCTGAGTACGAGAGTGGTCACTATCAAGGGGAGTATTGCATGTGCCTAGAGATGAATGAGTTCAGAGAAATATTAAAAATGGGGAGAGATCTTTAAAGGAAGGTGATTGTTTTCAAATGTTTTCCCTTTGTATTTGATGTCAAAGGGGGAGAGATTTTAGTAGAAGATGGTATAAGTGTTGCCATCAATGGAAAAGGGGGAGATTGTTAGAAATTTGAGTTATGTTGTCATTAATGTCAAACTTGTTAGTCCATATGTTGTCTGATCTAGATACAATGTTGTGATATGTAAACTACTATTTGTGATAGTCGGTCAAATATGTTGTGCCTACATGAGAAATTTCTATAAGATCAATGTAGTAGAAGTTTCAAGATGTAGGAAAGAGTATTTAATGTCTCAGAGAAAGAATGTTTTGTTTTTATTATGAAGAGTATTTTGTTCAAACTTGGATATAATATTGTTATGTGAGTAATGTACTATCAATTTTGCAAGTCCTCTGGTCGCTCAGATGATGAGATTAGTTGTTGTTCTCTAATAGTGAGAGTGTTTGTCAAACTGATCTGAAACATGCTTGGTGGCTTTCAAATATGTGATTTCAAGTATTGTAGATTGGAGGACATGCTTATTTGGTTACTATAGTGTTCTAGTTTGAATCTCTAGTGTTTTTTGTTTTGCATGTGAGTTATGTTGGTCTATACTTGGAATGGTCAATTGTTCTAGGTCTATATGTACCAGAATCGTACATCTTATTTCTAGATCATGCTTTTTGGTCCATATATGCATTGGAAGTTGAGTTAGAATATTATTTTAGGTCTCACCATGGTGTGTGAAGATCCACATTAGGTAATTTGCATTGGAAGATTCTTTTGGACCAACCAGTTGCTAAGTTTCATTACTTATCTACATGTTTAATTTAGAACCATCTTTAGAAGATGTGTTAGGATATGCAGCTCAATGGAATCAACTTAGAGGGATGAGTGGTTTTTTTTTAAGTCCCCTCTTTCTCATAGAGTGGACTATATTAGATATTATTGTTTTGGATGGTCTAATTTATGTAATTTTCTCTACTTTATTTTGGGATGACCTACTTGAGAGTTTTAATGAATATCTTCGTATATAAAGATGAGTAAATGTATGTGTTGATATGTACAGATCTATGGCATGTATTTGAAATTATGTGATGTGGATGATAATATACAAATAGATTTGATTGAAAATGTGTGTGAGAATTAGTTAAGGAGAGCTTTAATAGTGTTCAATGACAGAATTTGAAGTCGGATGTATTTACCATGATATTAGACACTTGACATAGTGATTCAAGGTCAGTTTTATGATCAAGAGATCATATTCATTTTTCGTTTAGCTATTCCTACTAAAAGATAGTGTAATCTCTCTTGGAAACTCTTTGTGTCTTTCCCTAAAGTAGTGATCTTTAGATGTGTAATTCCTTTGTATCATTCCCTAAGGTTGTGCACCTTAGCTTGCAAGTCCGGAGTAGTGAGCTCACTGACCTATGGAATAATCACTATAATCATTTATATCTTTATTGTGAGTGTGGTTCTCATTGTGGTTTTTCCCTTATTGTTTTTTTCCATGTAAATAAAGTGTTCATGAGTTGACTATGTGTTGGAATTTTTTCCTCCAACCGTCACTCCTAAGGATCTCATCACATCTAAAGTCAATAAGAGAACCATTTAATATGGCTTCAAAACTATAAACAGTTTAAAGATGAGAAATTCCAACAATAAAAAGGCTTAAACAAGCCTTATTCACTTCAAGCTCTACCAAACTTGGGAGGGTATTCCTACTTAGACCAATAAATTCAGGAGATTACTCAAAAACCCTCATAGATATACAAACTTGCTTATTGGTAGATTTTCCTCAAATAAAATAGGGGACCCCACATGCACTTAACACACCCATATCCCTGGTCCCAGAACATTAAAAATTGTGCTAAGAAATTAAACAACACTGGTGATGCCAAAAAAAATGCAAGGGACATCAAGCATGCACCAAGGATAAGATAATAACCCCTTGAACACTTAAAGACAGAAAAAGGCAGAAAATGAAAAATAATTTACTATAGAGATTTCGAAACCCCCTATAACAGACAGTACGACTAGTGCATGTCCATGGAAACAAATTCAAATCCACAGAAAAACAAAACCCCACATTGTAAAAGAGATCAATTTAGGGAATTCTCTTCATATTCATGCTTCACATCAACACAATTCCGCTATAATATCACATGCATCCATTCTTATTTATCCTCCAAATATTTATCGAACTCCCTGCAACTCACATACAGCATTTAATATTCTCCTTGAGAATAACCCGTAAGTGTAATCACACAATCATATGAACATGTCAAAAACAAACTAACCCATCCTTAACACATTATCTTGTATGAAATCAGAAAAAAAAATTAGTAGATAGAACATGCAATAATGGGATTATTTTATTTTATTACTAATTGAAAGATTACAATATAGAAGATATACTTCTTTTCTATAAGTAGAAATCTAAAACCTAAGATAAAATAAGCCTGCAACACTTGCTAAAGAAAAATATTTAGAACCCCTTTACAACAGCCTTGGTATTCCTTTTATAACACAAGGAATGCACAAGCTACAAGATGTTTACATTTGGCCTCCTTGTAGATTGACATGTTAACCTTACAAGCAAGAGAGGGACCACCTCATCAGTTTAGAAAGAAACCACAAAGACATGTGTATCATAACCACTTAGATGAATAGTGAATTCCTTTTATCACCCAACTATTTTGAGTCGTGTCACCGTCACATTGTAGCTATCTTAGTGGAAGCGTGATTTGTATCATTGCAATAAGCAAAGGATCTTTACACCCTCCTGAAGGAATCACGTAGCAAAATAAGTAGATCATCCCAAAAGCTAAAGGAGGAACTCATACTTATAGACTAGAAGCCATTAAAATGGAAAGAGAAGCTTACACTCCTAGACTAGCAGCAGTGAAAGTGGAAAGAGGAGCTCATAAATGAATATTGTAAGCAAAGGAGGAGTCACAACTTCCATAATCCTACAACATCATACCAAAGCTACATCTGAACCATCCACCTCCCCCAGCTACTTTCTTTCACTCTTCCTCTACTTCCTCTATGTAATTTGGTAGTGTAGCGGAAATTGTGGATAACCCTTGAGAGATTCCTTGTGTCTTGAAAAGGCCTCTCAAGTTCCCTTTGGTTATCCATTGCATTCTCAAGGCCCCTTTGGCTATAAAATAGTTTACTGAAAACTCATCCATCCTATATCATAAAATTTAGAACTCACATATGCACAATCATGCCCCGCTAATAAGATCTCCATTTTTCAGAACCCCTTCAAACAGCTAAGATGAAACATTCTTGACAATAAGGCTAATCCAAGATTCAGTCTACCACTCTTTGTAAGAAACTTGAGGTTGTAAAAATAGCTTATTTCTAAATGCAGGCTATACTTTCTCACTTTATTCTTTATAACTTTCACTTCTCCCATTGACAGCTCAGAAGTCCGCTTTTCTATTACATATAGTTATACAATCCTTCTCGCTATCATTTTGAATTTCTCTAGTATCTTATCCATCTGCATGCAAGAGTTACTTATGCATGTAGAAATCATGATGGACAAATGATTCTGTAATGATCTTCATGTCTCTCGATCACACATTTCAAATATTGAGGTGCAACAAATCTTATTTCACATGTGCCAATGTAGAGCATTATCACTGATTTGACCAATACCTGCAACTACATACACTGCTAGAATTTTGAATCCTTCCTAAAAAAGTTACTACAAAAATCTGCATACCCGCAATTCTTTTACTTTTATAAACTTTATCTTTGTGGGGGAACAAGATGCGCTGCCTGCAAACACATTCATGTTTTGCGCATCCACACATTCATTGGCATATTGTGCGTATACCTTTGTGGGGTTGCAGGATCTCTATATTCATGTTTTTCAATTCTGCTTCCCTGCAACCTTCTCATTTCCCCATGAAGTCATTTTGCGGAGGTACGGGCCTCATCATTCCTTATCTTGCACACATCTGCCAACCCATGCACTTTGTCATTCTCTCCCACTCCTCCTCATGGGATTGCAAGCTCCATCATTTGCAAATAATTGTTATATTCCACCTAGCCATAGTTTTTTTATTCCTCTTCTCTCCCACTTTGCAGGGCTATGGGCGCTCAACTATCCTTGATCGTTACTTCTATGCACCTACACATCATTTATACTGCACAGAGAAACGGATCCCTACTCTTTGGTCTCTTGGTACCTTTCTGCAATCCCACAACAAAAGATCTTATGAACGTATACCATCCTACAGGGACGTGGCCACTTACTACCAGCGACTAAACAATACTTTCGTAGGCCCACGGGATAAGAGGTAAAACTTAAAAGGTAACAAGTGAGGAAACGGGGTTAAAACTTTTAGGCACAAAATTAATCATGTTCTAGTAAAACCAGGGTTATGGGGTTGCAGCTACTGGGAAATAAACAAATGGGATTCTATGAAAATCACAAGACTATAGAAAAATTAAAAATCCCTTTGTTTAAGCTTAGGCACAATGAACAAATAAAATCTCTCCATTGGAAGATAAAATTTGATGATAAAAAATGCAAACCATTTAGGTTACAAAACAAGAAGCAAATTTTGCAGTCCTAACAATGGCTCTAGTTGGGGACACTTGGGAGATACGAGCAAGATGAGGGTCCAGATCTTTGGTAAAAATGTAGATCAAGCACTTTATTCATCGGACTACAGAGTCAAAACTTATAGGGCTTTCAAAATTGTTTCCTCATTGGTGGCCCAAAGCCACCCAAAATAAAATTCAATCTTTTTCTCGATCAAATGTATAATTTTCATCATAGAATAATAGGCTCAATCTGACACTATCATTTACCGATATTTGCTCATACACATTGTAAGTAATACCCTTTGAATCCAATCATCATATCCATCATCGTCAACATATTCAACCTCAAAGGGTATTAACAATTTATGCTCCTTCTAATATGTATGACAATCTAAGATAAATATTTTTTACCATAAAGATAATGCACACTCATTTTCAATATGTTGTTATGCATTACCATTAACAATGTTGTGACTTATAGAAATAACATCAATTTGATCTAAAAACTGGAAACACTCTAACTCTACTACATAGATAGGACCATCAAGCTTTACCTCGTTAAATTCATCCATGTTCACTCCCATCTAATGAGCATACTCATTATTAATCCTATATCCTTCATAAAAACCATCTTGGGTAAGGGTGTGTACATCTTTTTGATCAACATCAAGGCATCCTTTGGCATTATGAAAACTACATTCAGTCCCGTATGCATCAGGTTGATCTCTATCATATTTAGTATCACAATTGTTTGCAAGGCCATCAAACATTGACAAATCAGATATGTCAATTTCATCAGCATCGTTATCTATTTCATATAATGAGAGAACACTTACACCATCTAGG
Organism: Cryptomeria japonica; assembly: GCF_030272615.1. NCBI lineage: Eukaryota > Viridiplantae > Streptophyta > Pinopsida > Cupressales > Cupressaceae > Cryptomeria > Cryptomeria japonica. Next base: position 223,703,862 of record NC_081407.1, on the reverse strand, counting down.
CATGGGTATATGCACGAAGTTGTGGTACCAAAAAGGTGCCACACTTCAAAAAAAAATTAAAAAGCACATAAGGCACATGCCTTATAAGGCGCACGCACTATAGGGCGTGCACCCTATAGGCTTGGTGTGCCAAGTCGTGCGCCTTATAAGGCGTATGTGCATTGTAAACAGAAAAAAAACCTTGCTCTGCATTTCTGCATTCCAAACCTGCGTTTTGGCATTTTTGGGTGCTATTTTCTTGTGCTCGCCCTTTGTAAAAGCTTGGAATTGGGCACTAAGTTGTCCATCTCTCATCAAAATGCCGCCACGCCATCGAAGAGCTCGAAGAGTTATGTATTTTTATTTTCTTATTGTCATTTTTTTTTATTAATTTGAAGATTAAACTAGGTTTATTGATTTAAATTTATTTTCATTATCAGAAAATAAGATTAGACAAGAAAATATTGAAAACACTCAATCACCTCCTCATGAAGACCATATTGAAGAAGAAGCACATCAATCAGCTCCTCATGAAGACCATATTGAAGAAGAAGCACATCAAGAACCTCCTACAATCCCTAGACACCCCATAGGTACACAAGAAAACCTATTAGGTCAAATAGAAAATAACCAAAAAGAGCTTGAAGGTTTAATCACAAGGCTAAAAGATCCCACTGGAACAAACTCCCATAGGACAAACCTTGCTAGTTCTTTGCAATCTATTGTATCTCACATACAATCTGTGAGTGGGCAAATAAATTTTTGGTCCCGTAAGAAGGAAGAACAAAAGCAAATTTATGGTGACAAATTATCATATGTGGCAGTGAAGAAAAAGAAAATTAATAAATTTGACTTGTGTGCTCTTTTTACGGACCCCCGAACGAATCAACCTTTACACGGTCCTGGATGTAGGAGATTCCCTATTCATTGATGTCATCATGAAGGGATTAAGAACAATTTTTGGGATAGGTGGTGGATGGTATTTGATCAGCCCCCATGCAATAATCATGAGTACCCCAATACTTTTTGAGAAAACTATACTGTGAGTTTGTCCTTAATGAGATCCCAAACTATTTTGATTTTCTAGATTTCCAAGGTAGAGGTGGGGGTTCCTCGCATGATAGAGAGGGTGCATAGCGTGATCCAAATCTCCCACCAAGACCCTTGGCCAGACCTATGGTGGAGCAAGTTATTATTCCTTCCATTGTGAAGGAGAGTATTGAGGTCGAAACTCTAGACTCGATTAGCTCACTCACTCAGACCCTTATATAGTATGGTAGTCCTCTAGTAGAGGGTGATGCGATTGATGATGTTGATTCTTCTAGGCATTGAGTTCCAACTTATTTTTGTCGATCTTGTGGTTCTCTTTGCACTTATGATCCTAATAGTTCTGAGAATGCACATGCATGAGCAGAGTTTGCTACAGAGAACATTGTCATGACAGAATCCTTACTGAATGAAACATTTGGCATTGATACCCAGGTGAATTTCATTACAAGTTCATTTCATTCTTTTTATTAAATCTTATATGTAAATTTGAGAATATATCTAAATTAGTAAATTATTATGATAAAAAATCAGGGTCAAAGTGTTCACAATACTAGCAACATTCCTGCAGCACCCTTTTTCACTACTTCGTCGGCTCCACAGGTATACAACGAGTGAAAAAATATAATTATTATATGTAGATAGTTGAACCTTATGTGAATGATTTTCTAATTACTCATTTTGGATGTCAAATAGTTTGATGCTAGAGCTTCAACATCAACACCTCGTAGTGTATTTCATCGACAATCTTTCACCCAGGTAAACAATTTATCTTTAATGTTGTTATTAAATAATATATATAGTTTTGGTGATTAATCAATATACTTTGTTTAATTTTTAGATGTTGAATTCAGAGACTCCTCCTTCTGTTTGCGCGTCAATGGAATGCGGTGTTGCTGCAGCAGTAGCAAGTTCAACTGCTTTAACAGAAGTATGAGACATATTTGTAAATTTAGTAAATTTAGCATTACATCTGTTATCTTAATAATATGTTATTGAAAATTTTAACGACACTTGTATTTAGTTTAATTTATATTGTGATGCTTACAGGAGGGGCTTGTCACTCTAGATCATGAACGTGCACCTGTTGTGGATGAACGTCATGATTATTTGTATGCGGTAAGTGACTATTCTATTATATGTCATTCTAAAATTCAATTTTTGTATATGCTAACATCATTCTTTTCATTGTATCGGGTGGAGTTACAAAAAAGTCTGGAGAGGAGGTCGAGTGGACGTACTCGAAAGACACCTGCATCATATACATCTCCATCCCCTCGACAGGCAAAGATATCTCGTGATCTGTTTCCTTCCCCTAGAGGGAAATGAATAGAATAGGGTTCTATGTTGTATGCCTATATGGCAATTTTGAACATATGTTTTGTATTACGAATATGTGATATTCTATTGCCATATGGCTTTTGGCAAGCTCCTATTTGACTTTATTGGATACCATGGTGTATGCCTATATGGAAAATTCGAACATATGTTTTGTATTATGAATATGTGACATTCTATGTCCATATGGCTTTTGGCAAGCCCCTATTTGACTTTATTGGATATCATGTTGTATGCCTTTATAGCAATTTTGAACATATGTTTTGTTTTATGAATATGTGAAATTTTAAGTCCATATGGCTTTTGGAAAGCCTATTTATTTGTATTGGATATATTTAATAGTTTTAATGGTATATAATGTTGCATGGATTTGTAGCTTTTTAGTTAATGCAAATCATTTATCATGGCTATCCATAATTGCAGTACAAATGATTAGATGAATAATTGCACAAAGTTTATTATTACTTAAGCTTTGAACCTAAATATGTGTTTGTAATCCAAGACACAAGCCACCCCGACGCGTACAAGCTGACGGTTCAGTGCCGCAACACGACCCCACGGGATCAGATGGATCGTTCTTATGATTAACGGGCACGGAGAAATGCGATGCCGAATATTGACAACTTTGAGCAATTTGAGCACTTGGGCGATTTGGCTACTAGGGTGTGGCCCGCAATGATCGGGCGAGTTGGAGAGCAAAAAGAAGGCATTTCTAGTGTAAACCCGACCACCCCGACGCGTACAAGCTGACGATTTGGTGCCACGATGAGCGGATTGAAAGATGGGGCATTGTGCAACTTTTCATTGAACTCATCTATCGCTTTTTGTCGCAACCGAGAAAGAGTTGCCACAAGCAACTGGATCCAAGTCTACCCAAACCAAGAGAGGCTTTTTTAGAGTGTCATAACATGACCCCATAGGATCAGATGGATCATTCTTATGATTAACGGGCACGAAGAAACGTGATGCCAAATATTGACAACTTTGAGCAATTTGAGCACTTGGGCGATTCAGCTGCTAGGGTGTGGCCTGCAATGATCAGGCGAGTTGGAGAGCAAAAAGAAGGCATTCCTAGCATAAAACCAACCACCCCGACACATATGAGTTGACGGTTTGGTGCCGCGACGAGTGGATTGAAAGATGGGGCATTGTGCAACTTTTCATTGAACTCATCTAACGCTTTTTGTCACGATCGAGAAAGAGTCGCCACGAGCAACTGAATCCAAGTCTACCCAAACCGAGAGAGGAATTTTTAGAGTGCCATAACATGACCCCGTAGGATTAGACAGATTGTTCTTATGATTAACGGGCACGGAGAAACGCGATGCCGAATATTGACAACTTTGAGCATTTTGAGCACTTGGGCGATTTGGCTGCTAGGGTGTGGCCTGCAACGATCGGGTGAGTTGGAGAGAAAAAAGAAGGAATTCCTAGCGTAAAACCAGCCACCCCAATGCATATGAGCTGACGGTTCGGTGCCGCGACGAGTGGATTGAAAGATGGGGCATTGTGCAACTTTTCATTAAACTCATCTGTCGCTTTTTGTCGTGACCGAGAAAGAGTCGCCACGAGCAATTAGATCCGAGTCTACCCAAACCGAGAGAGGATTTTTTAGAGTGCCATAACACAACCCCATAGGATCAGATGGATTGTTCTTATGATTAATGGGCATGGAGAAACGCGATGCCAAATATTGACAACTTTGAGCATTTTGACAACTTGGGCGATTTGGCTACTAGGGTGTGGCTCGCAAAGATCGGGCGAGTTGGAGAGAAAAAAGAAGGCATTCCTAGCGTAATCCTGGCCACCCCGACATGTACGAGCTGACGGTTCGGTGCTGCGACAAGCAGATTGAAATATGGGGCATTGTGCAACTTTTCATTGAACTCATCTGTCGCTTTTTGTCGCGACCGAGAAAGAGTCGCCACGAGCAACTGGATCCGAGTCTACCCAAACTGAGAGAGGCTTTTTTAGAGTGCCATAACATGACCCCATAGGATTAGATGGATCATTCTTATGATTAACGGGCATGGAGAAACATGATGCCGAATATTGACAACTTTGAGCATTTTGAGCACTTGGGCGATTTGGCTACTAGGGTGTGGCCCACAATGATCGGGCGAGTTGGAGAGAAAAAAGAAGGCATTCCTAGCATAAACCTGGCCACCCCGATGCGTACAAGCTGATGGTTTAGTGCCACGATGAGCGGATTGAAAGATGGGGCATTGTGCAATTTTTCATTGAACTCAGCTGTCGCTTTTTGTCGTGACCGAGAAAGAGTCGCCACGAGCAACTAGATCCGAGTCTACCCAAACTGAGAGAGGCTTTTTTAGAGTGCCATAACATGACCCTGCAAGATCAAACAGATCATTCTTACATGTCACTAACATCAAGAAAAACTATTCCGAATTTTGACAATTTTTCACACTTTGAGTGATTGACAACAAATGAGCATTTTTTACATCTTTTACCATATTAACAGGGTATACTTCACGAAATGGTCCCATGTGATCTCTAATGGTCCAAAATGACATTATTTACATAAAATCACACAAAACAAGACAAAAACATAATTTTTTATATTACAATGCCTCGAGTAGTCAAAAATACAAGTCATGTACATATATCCAAATAAGATTGATATTACAATTTTTTACATTTACATTTAATCCAATGAACCATCTGGATCTGCTCTACTCTTTATTGTGTCTAGTATGGCCTCATGGTCAGACTCACGAACCTTCCATAGGTGTGGTCTACCCCCATATCTGATCAAATGAACATTTGAAGCTACAACAAGGTTAGAATAATGAAGAATCTTCCTATGTGTCTCGAAGTCCTCGAACAACCACAAGTTAGACTTCTTCACTGGGTACCTTCTAAGCCATGTACCAGTAACAACTACTGATCCTGTGGGGTACTCAATATTTTCTCCATCTACCACAGGGCGATCCAATTTCTTTTTGCATCCACACAACGACAAAGGTAATAATTTGTTCCTTCTTCATTGTCTTCAGCTGCAATTACTGCATAAACATGCCCTACAATGATAAAGTGAGAAGAATTTAGCAAACACCTAAGGTAAAATATTAAAGTACAAAAATTGCATGTGGATAATTTACCTGGTTGGACTAAATCTGACACATGGTCAAAGTCAATTGATGCTTCCATCTATGTGAGTTGTAGTGCACTCAGAGGTCGGTATGTCTCAAGTGGGATTAGAGGTCTCATACACCATTCGTCCACCCACTCCTTTGACTCACAATCATTATAGGCACCATCTCTACATGAAGAACAATAACATGCCATCTGTCGCGTATGGATAGTCCATGAACCTGCATTAGAGCTTTTGAAAGAGTGTAGCTCACTCGATCCTGTCAATGTACAACAATCTTCTAATTTTGCAATGTTAGTATCATCTACCAACAAAAAAAATCTGTGAACTAAAGACTTACCTTGATTACCTAGACCAATTGTACCATTGCACCATTAAACAATTGATTTTGCATCTTTCAAGTTTGCATTCCCTTTGTACTTTAACTCTTCTCATACTAAAGCTCTTTTAATACATGCTCCTGCACCATCATGCTCCCCTTTTCCATGCCCAGCCTCAGAGAAATTCCACATATGTTGAATAGCAGTCAACTTATGCATCCTACTCAACCAATAAAACAACTGAGAGTTCTTAAATTGCAATGTACAATTATCTAACCATATGATATGTTGACGGAATGATATGCCTCGGCTAGCCAAATCATCGTAGAATAGCTGAAAACAATCTTGCACAAACTCTGTAGAGTGTGAGAGATCATCACTGATGTAAAAATGATACTCCCTCAATATCTTCCTATCCTCTTCCATACTATCATGTGCATGAATGAATGCTATATGCACAAATATGGCAACTTGTGTGGAGTTGTAATATTATGATTGCACCTCATTCTGTGGTTGTAGTGTGTAGTTCTCTGCAAATTCAACAATTGAAATGATTGTATGAAGTGGAAATGTGTCCTTGCATAGCTTAAATTGTGAGTCCAACCAACGAGCTCGATGGTTATGCCTTGCATACTCATACACTATATTCTCATGAAAGATGCCCATAAACTGATACACTGGAATCTTCTCACTAACCAATTCACACCTTTTTGCTTCTTTTCCATCTTTTAGCATGTAGGCCATTGTCTTATATTTTCCAAATTCTACTAATTCATTACCAATTTCTTGTCCAATATCCATATGTTGACAAATTTGTAAATGTCGCAATCCACCACAATCAACACATGTGCCATCCAAGCAACACTTATTGTAATATACTTGACCATCTACTCTTTCACATAAGATGCTAGATATGAATTCCCTTGAAGATGTCGGTGGACCATTTATGTTGCATTCCTGCAAAACATTGTTAGCATGCAAATCTATACATATGTGTTGATAAACATCATCATGGTTAGAAAATTCAATATGTACTCTACAACAACAAGTTGTGCATGTGTGATTTATTTTGACATAAAAAGGCTTTACCATTTCAAAGAACCTTTGACTAATTTTTATTTGAGGATACATACGTTGAAACTTGGCAAAAAATTGTGTTTGAGTCATATCCAAAAAAATGTTTCGGATGTGGATCATGGATTTTACTACAAATCTTCCTTCTTACAACATCTCTTTGATTTGGAGAGACCCTTGTGTTATTCTTCCAAAAATCTTCAATTAGGGATCTCAAGGCTTCAACAATTGCTTTATCTTTCCGTGGTAATCTACCTGAAAATGCCCATAACTCATTGTTATATGGATCCTCCGCTCTTTGTCACCTTCCCAAAGCTCTCATTAGAGTTTGTCTACTTATCTTCAATTGTTTACTTGTCTTTCTAAGGAGGTGGGCTTTCTTAGTTTGAGTGCTTACAATTGTTGATGTAATGACATGTCGTGTGGCATTACTATCTTTTGTGTGTGAGTTAGAACCAACAGTATCATATGAATTCATCAGATTCTTCACAATAGATTTGTCGCTTGATTCAATCGATGTTCTTAGCCCAAGAATCTTCATTATAGGCCTAAATTTCAGATTTCTCATCATTTCAACAACTAGTTGACATCTTCCTGTCTCATTTAAAGGCTCAAAAAATATTTTCCATATCCGGTTAGCATGTCTTTGACAAGTACGCTTCGGAAACTTGTCAACCATTGGTTTCAAAAAATTAGCATCAATATCAATCAAATACTTAGGCTATCTATGCAAAACTCTAGGAGGTGTTCTCAAACTTTGAGTTATCTCAAGATTAGGAATGTTAACAACATTAGGGATAGGTGGCATACCTTCAAGCAGAGATGAAAATGATGACATACCTTGAAATTGAGGTGTACATGATGGTGTAGCTCCAATACTTGATGTCAGTCGTGAAGTACTTGCAATGTCAAATGTCATAGAGGGAGTGCATTCAATATGAGATGTTGTAGACACCAACGGTGTGCCAATAAGAGATGGTGTGCCTTCAACTTGAGATGTAAGAGATGGGGTGCCTTCAACTTGAATTGTTGTAGACATGCTCTCAACCTCGGGATTCAATTGTCTCATTGCACGAAGGTTTTGCATCTGTTGCCTTTGTGTGGCCAATTTTGTCTCTCTCTTAGATTGGATGGATATTTCATGTTCCTCTTCAATTGGCACCTCTTCAATTGACACCTCTTCTTCTATGGTATTCAATTTCCTTTGTTCACGAAGTTGCTTCATTCCTTCTCTTTTTTTTGCATTCTTAGCTTCACTCTCTTCCGGTGTTACATTTTTTGGTCGTTTCCTCGACATGATGATGATGCTGCATATGTTAAAATGGATATATGAAATTGAAATTATTTCATGTATTCCTTTTCTAAATTATTTCATAAGATCTTAAAAAGGATGTATGAAATTGCAAATTTTGTTTTAAACCACTAAACAAATAATTTTCTTATGCAACTTCCTTCAAATGCATTGTTAAATCTAATAGGGTTATAATCAATTTTGACTCACACTTTTATTCTAACATTTAAAAAAAATAACACTTAATAAGTATTTGAATTCTAAAAACAAGAAAATATTAGCTCAATTATTCAAATTTGATAAAAAAACCTATGTTCTTCCTCTTTGACGTTGCCAAATGAAAAAAAAAGGTGGTGGAGAGCTAATGGAATGTATAAAATAACCTTGCATAAAATGTCAACACCATGCAAAAAGCATTCTTTTGTCTGATCATGGGCAGAAAGAAGACAAAATGAGAGAATTTGGGCTTGGATCACGGGTCAAGGGTCCCATATAACCGTTTTTTAGTGCAGCTCAATTGGCTAGCACCAAATATGGCACTAGCCATATTTGGCACTAGCCAGATGACTTCCATTGAAATTTTTTACCTTAAACTAAACACTAACTATATACCCTATAACCTTTTTTTTGTGCAACTCATTTGGCTAGCACCAAATGTGGCACTAGCCAAATGACTTCCATTGAAATTTTTTACCTTTGATAAATTTCTACTCTATACCCTATAACCTTTTTTTTGTGCACCTCATTTGGCTAGTGCCAAATATGGTGATATTTGGCGCTAGCCAAATGACTTCCATTGAAATTATTTAACCTTTGATAAATTTCTACTCTATACCCTATAGTCTAATAGCCACAACCATACAAACTAAACCATATGACTCATTAGGACATAATATGGTGTCTTAGGACACCATATGACCCCTTAGGTGTCGTTATGGGTCGTATGGTGTCGTAAGGGGTCATATGGTGTCCTATGACCCCTTAGGACACCATATGACCCCCTAGGACACAATAAGGTGTTGTTATGGGTCGTATGGTGTCCTAAGGGGTCATATGGTGTCCTATGACCCCTTAGGACACCATATGACCCCCTAGGACACAATAGGGTGTCGTTATGGGTCGTATGGTGTCCTAAGGGGTCATATGGTGTCTTATGACCCCTTATGACACCAAATGACCCCTTAGGACACAATATGGTGTCATTATGGGTCATATGGTGTCCTAAGGGGTCATATGGTGTCTTATGACCCCTTAGGACTCCATATGACCCCTTAGGACACAATACGGTGTCGTTATGGGTCATATGGTGTCCTAAAGGCTCATATGGTGTCCTATGACCCCTTAGGACACCATATGACCCATTAGGACACAATATGGTGTTTTTATGGGTCACATGGACACCTAAGGGGTCATATGGTGTCCTATGGGGCCATAGGACACCATATGACCCCTTAGGTGTTGTTATGGGTTGTATGGTGTCGTAAGGGGTCATATGGTCTCCTATGACCCCTTAGGACACCATATGACCCCCTAGGACACAATAGGGTGTCGTTATGCATCGTATGGTGTCCTAAGGGGTCATATGGTGTCTTATGACCCCTTAGGACACCATATGGCCCCTTAGGACACAATACGGAGTCGTTATGGGTCGTATGGTGTCCTAAGGGGTCATATGGTGTCCTATGACCCCTTAGGACACCATATGACCCATTAGGACACAATATGGTGTCGTTATGGGTCGTATGGACACCTAAGGGGTCATATGGTGTCCTATGGGGCCATAGGACACCATATGACCCCTTAGGTGTCATTATAGGTTGTATGGTGTCGTGAGGGGTCATATGGTGTCCTATGACCCCTTAGGAAACCATATGACCCCCTAGGACACAATAGGGTGTCGTTATGGGTCGTATGGTGTCCTAAGGGGTCATATGGTGTCTTGTGACACCTTAGGACACCATATGACCCCCTAGGACACAATAGGGTGTTGTTATGGGTCGTATTGTGTCCTAAGGGGTCATATGGTGTTTTATGACCCCTTATGACACCATATGACCCCTTAGGACACAATATGGTGTTGTTATGGGTCGTATGGTGTCCTAAGGTGTCATATGGTGTCCTATGACCCCTTAGGACATCATATGACCCCTTAGGACATAATATGGTGTTGTTATGAGTCGTATGGACACCTAAGGGGTCATATGATGTCCTATGGGGCCATAGGACACCATATGACCCCTTAGGTGTCGTTATGGGTCGTATGGTGTTGTAAGGGGTCATATGGTGTCTTATAACCCCTTAGGACACCATACGACCCCCTAGGACACAATAGGGTGTCGTTATGGGTCGTCTGGTGTCCTAAGGGGTCATATGGTGTCTTATGACCCCTTACAACACCATATGACCCGTTAGGACACAATACGGTGTTGTTATGGGTCATATGGTGTCCTAAGGGGTCATATGGTGTCCTATGACCCCTTAGGACAATATATGACTCATTAGGAAACAATATGGTGTTGTTATGGGTCGTATGTTGTCCTAAGCGATCGAATGGTGTCTTATGACCCCTTAGAACACCATATGACACCTTAGGACACAATATGGTGTCGTAATGGGTCATATGGACACCTAAGGGGTCATATGGTGTCCTATGGGGCCATAGGACACCATATGACCCCTTAGGTGTTGTTATGGGTTGTATGGTGTCGTAAGGGGTCATATGGTGTCCTATGACCCCTTAGAACACCATATGACCCGCTAAGGCAAAATAGGGTGTTGTTATGTGTCGTATGGTGTCCTAAGGGGTCATATGGTGTCTTATGACCCCTTAGGACACCATATGACCCCTTAGGACACAATATGGTGTCGTTATGGGTCGTATGGTGTCCTAAGGGTCATATGGTGTCCTATGACCCCTTAGGACACCATATGACCCCTTAGGACACAATATGGTGTTGTTATGGGTCGTATGGAAACCTAAGGGGTCATATGGTGTTCTATGGGGCCATAGCACACCATATGACCCCTTAGGTGTCGTTATGGATTGTATGGTGTCGTAAGGGGTCATATGGTGTCCTACGACCCCTTAGGACACCATATGACCCCCTAGGACACAATAGGGTGTCGTTATGGGTCATATGGTGTCCTAAGGGGTCATATGGTGTCTTATGACCCCTTAGGACACCATATGGCCCCTTAGGACACAATATGGCATTGTTATGGGTCATATGTTGTCGTAAGGAGTCATATGGTGTCTTATGACCCCTTAGGACACCATATGACCCCTTACGACAACATATGACCCATAACGACACCCTATTGTGTCCTAGGGGGTCATATGGTGTCCTAAGGGGTCATAAGACACCATATGACCCCTTACGACACCATACGACCCATAACGACACCTAAGGGGTCATATGGTGTCCTATGGCCCCATAGGACACCATATGACCCCTTAGGTGTCCATACGACCCATAACGACACCATATTGTTTCCTAATGGGTCGTATGGTGTCCTAAGGGGTCGTATGGTGTCCTAAGGGGTCATATGGTGTCCTATGACCCCTTAGGACACCATATGACGCATTAGGAAACAATATGGTGTCGTTATGGGTCGTATGGACACCTAAGGGGTCATATGGTGTCCTATGGGGCCATAGGACACCATATGACCCCTTAGGTGTCGTTATGGGTTGTATGGTGTCGTAAGGGGTCATATGGTGTCTTATGACCCCTTAGGACACCATATGACCCCCTAGGACACAATAGGGTGTCGTTATGGGTCGTATGGTGTCCTAAGGGGTCATATGGTGTCTTATGACCCCTTAGGACACCATATGGCCCCTTAGGACACAATATGGTGTCATTATGGGTCATATGGTGTCGTAAGGGGTCATATGGTGTCTTATGACCCCTTAGGACACCATATGACCCGCTTAGAACACAATACGGTGTCGTTATGGGTCATATGGTGTCCTAAGGTGTCATATGGTGTCCTATGACCCCTTAGGACACCATATGACCCATTAGGACACAATATGGTGTCGTTATGGGTCATACGGACACCTAAGGGGTCATATGACCCCTTAGGTGTCGTTATGGGTGGTATGGTGTTGTAAGGAGTCATATGGTGTCCTATGACCCCTTAGGACACCATATGACCCCCTAGGACACAATAGGGTGTTGTTATGGGTCCTATGGTGTCCTAAGGGGTCATATGGTGTCTTACGACCCCTTAGGACACCATATGACCCCTTAGGACACAATATGGTGTCGTTATGGGTCATATGGTGTCTTAAGGGGTCATATGGTGTCCTATGACACCTTAGGACACCATATGACCCCTTAGGACATAATATGGTGTTGTTATGGGTCCTATGGACACCTAATGGGTCATATGATGTCCTATGGGGCCATAGGACACCATATGACCCCTTAGGTGTCGTTATGGGTCGTATGGTGTCGTAAGGGGTCATATGGTGTCCTATGACCCCTTAGGACACCATATGACCCCCTAGGACACAATAGGGTGTCGTTATGGGTTGTATGGTGTCCTAAGGGGTCATGTGGTGTCTTATGACCTCTAGGACACCATATGACCCCTTAGGACACAATGCGGTGTCATTATGGGTTGTATGGTGTCCTAAGGGGTCATATGGTGTCCTATGACCCCTTAGCACACTATATAACCTATTAGGACACAATATGGTGTCATTATGGGTCATATGGTGTGCTATGGGCCATAGGACACCATATGACCCCTTAGGTGTCATTATGGGTCGTATGGTGTCGTAAGGGATCATATGTTGTCCTATGACTCCTTAGGACACCATATAACCCCCTAGGATACAATAGGGTGTCGTTATGGGTCGTATGGTGTCCTAAGGTGTCATATGATGTCTTATGACCCCTTAGGACAATATATGACCCGTTAGGACACAATATGGTGTCGTTATGGGTCGTATGGTGTCCTAAGGGGTCATATGGTGTCCTATGACCCCTTAGGACACCATATGACCCCTTAGGACATAATATGGTGTTGTTATGGGTTGTATATACACCTAAGGGGTCATATGATGTCCTATGGGGCCATAGGACACCATATGATCCCTTAGGTGTCGTTATGGGTTGTATGGTGTCGTAAGGGGTCATATGGTGTCCTATGACCCGTTAGGACACCATATGACCCCCTAATACATAATAGGGTGTCGTTATGGGTCGTATGGTGTCTTAAGGGGTCATATGGTGTCTTATGACCCCTTAGGACACCATATGACCCCTTAGGACACAAAACGGTGTCGTTATGGGTTGTATGGTGTCCTAAGGGGTCATATGGTGTCCTATTACCCCTTAGGACACCATATGACCCTTAGGACACAATATGGTGTCGTTATGGGTCGTATGGACACCTAAGGGGTCATATGGTGTCTTATGGGGCCATAGGACACCATATGACCCCTTAGGTGTCGTTATGGGTCGTTATGGTGTCGTAAGGGGTCATATGGTGTCCTATGACCCCTGAGGACACCGTATGACCCCTTAGGACACAATAGGGTGTCGTTATGGGTCGTATGGTGTCGTAAGGGGTCATATGGTGTCCTATGACCCCTTAGGACACCATATGACCCCGTAGGACACAATAGGGTGTCGTTATGGGTCGTATGGTGTTGTAAGGGGTAATATGGTTTCCTATGACCCTTTAGGACACCATATGACCCTTTAGGACACAATATGGTGTTGTTATGCGTCGTATGGTGTCCTAAGGGGTCATATGGTGTCCTAAGGGGTCATAGGACACCATATAACCCCTTAGGACACAATATGACCCCTAACGACACCTAAGGGGTCATATGGTGTCCTATGACCCATTAAGACACCATATGGTGCCGTTATGTGTCTTATGGTGTCGTAAGGGGTGATATGGTGTCCTATGACCACTTAGGTCAAAATATGGTGTCGTTATGGGTCCTATGGTAACCTAAGAGGTCATATGGTGTCCTATGACCTCTTAGGACACCATATGACCCCTTAGGTGTCGTTAGGGGTCATTTTGTGTCCTAAGCGGTCATATGGTGTCCTATGACCCCTTAGGACCTAGAGAGAGGAGGGAGTGAGGAAAAAATTGAGGGAAAGAGGTGAGAGAGGGAATTAGATGGGTGTAAGGATGAAGAGGGAGATAGCTTGAGGGATAGGAGAATAAGGGAATTGTGAGAACTAGAGAGGGGAGGGACAAGGAAGAGTTTGTATCTATTCCACATTTGGTGTGCACCAAATAGGGAGAGTGCCAAATGTGTACATAGAAACCCCCATCTCACCTCTCCCTTCTTTATCTCCCTTCCCTCGTAGTTTCATCTCTCTCTATGAACTAGATCTCATATTCTCTCTCTCCCCTTACCTCTTCTCAGGCTCTTCATTCTTATATAAATACATACTCTTCTTTATCCCTCCCCTTTCTAGCTCTCACAATTCCCTTATTCTGCTATCCCTCGAGCTATCTCCCTTTGCATCCACATTTGGTGCACGCCAAATGTGGAATATGGACCACATTTGATGCACGCCAAATGGAATATCCATTTATCACATTTGGCGCACGCCAAATGTCCCGCTTTGGGAAACACCAAACCTATGGTTTGGATTTTCCTTGGGCATCCAACCCAAAGGTTTGGACGACCATTTAAGGCTAGAGACGTGTTTTTGTCAGAACATTGAAAATTTTGACATATTTTTGGTCGTGCTCTCCGTCAAGTTTGCACGTGTTTCAATGAAGTTAAAAAAAAATACTCTGGTAAACTTGAGCTCCCTCTTAGCTATCCAAAAATGTAATTTATTTCAAATTTTAATTTTGTTAAGTCTTTCATCTATAATTTCTTTTGTTAGTGTGTCCATTTTTTGTCAAAAACCAACATGCACTATTTTGGGTCTAGATTTTTACACGTTCATCAGATTTTGAAAAAAATTACATTTTTGGAAACTAGACTCCATTCTACACAACTTTTAAAAAAAAGTTTTGATTTTTGATTTGTTTTCAATGATTTTAAGGGGGAGCATGCTCAAATTTCTATTTTTTAGGATGTGTCCACTTCGAAAATTAGTAAAAAATCATATACTCATTAAAAAATTAGCTGAAAATTCTGGCATAAACTTCAAGGTGTTAGCTAATTTCTCACCGAAGCGTTTCTAAAAATTCAAAAAAAAAGTTAACATTTTAGGGGGGCCACAATAGACGCTATGTTATGTTTTTTTGCATAAAAACAGGACCACTGTTTGTGGCCCCCCTTTTTGAAGCCCTTAATCTCCACCATTTTCAAAAAAAATTAGTAGTCTAGAAAGTAGACTCGAAGCACTCTAACTCTTGTTCTTGTTGCATCTTCAAATTTGGAGTGTAACTATCTTCAGTTTGTCGTTGAAGTTTAGACTTTGCTGATTTTAGAAAAAAAAAAAAAAGTGGCATCTTAAGACCCCCTTTTGGTACCACAACTTGGTGCACATACCCGCATGTCTCATCCTCATACAATGGATTCATAAAATGATGAAAACTATCTTCAGTTTCTACATGGCAGAACACTGTGTGACTTTTCTCCACTAGTTCATCATGCAAGGGGTTTGTAAAAATATGAAAATCATATTCAGATACACTTGGATAATCTATCAATTGATCCTCCTTTGTTATATCAGGTGCCATTTCTTCCTAAATTATATCTATTTCAATTATTTTATCATCTTGAATGATAGAACAATATTTCTCACAATCAACTTCATAAGTAGAATCATCATGCGATAAGTTTGACCTCTAACTAATATCATCAGCATCACCTTCACATTCAGATGTTACTAGTAACTCTATTTCAGATGAGCTATGATAGGCATTGGAACAACAAGCATCATTCTTCATATCATGAAGTGAAGGCACACCATAAGGCTATAACTGAAATGTTCTAGGCATAAATCCTTCATTCTTAACAATCTTTCTTACTCACATGTCAATTAAACTTTGGATATGTTCTAATGAATCAAGAATAATTGCATCTTGTTGATCAATAGCTTGACACTCAATTTGACGTGAAGGCTATTTACAAGCATATGGTAGTGAAACAAGGAATACAATTACCAATTGAAACATATTCACTTCATCCATATGCACTTCAGCATTTAATGGTTCATGAATAACATTTGAAAAACCATTACCAGCACTTCAAGATGAAATACAACTTGGGGTAGCAGACTAGTAATTATTAGGAATGCCATTATTAATCTTTTAACTTCACTTTTCACTTGCATTTGAAACCTTTTTATTAGTTCTCATTTTTCTAATCAATCCATACTTCGAAACCATTTCAATGTTCATTACAATCTGGAAAGCTTCATGTAGATTTTCTAGGCCTTCATTTCTCAACCTATAACTCATTTTTTATCATATCCACCCAAATACACCACCAAATCCATTGCATCCTAAGGTATACAACTCTCAGGGATCTTCTTACATACCTTCATGAATTTGAGGTTGAATTCAGGAACTAGCTCACCAACACTGGTATGAATATTC
The DNA here is from genome assembly GCF_030272615.1 of Cryptomeria japonica. Classification (NCBI taxonomy): domain Eukaryota; kingdom Viridiplantae; phylum Streptophyta; class Pinopsida; order Cupressales; family Cupressaceae; genus Cryptomeria; species Cryptomeria japonica. The sequence goes on along the minus strand of NC_081407.1, from coordinate 223,687,157 downwards.
ATAAACTCGGTAATGACTGATAACTCACATACTCTTTTAATAAATTGATCACTGAAGACATATTTAAATTCATTACAAATAATGATTGATCCTAATGGAAAATTTGAAAACCACTCTTTGGCATCACTTCTCAAAGACTGTACAAACAACCACATAACTACATCTTTAGGATCAACTTCATAATTATCAATTAAATCAATAAACTGTTGAAGATGCTTGGATGTTTATTTCGACCTTAAACCATTGAATATTGGTAGTTTACTTCTCACCTCAGGTGGGATAGCATTTGAGTAACCATGAATGCCTTCAAAATCAAGCGCTCTATATCTTTCAGTACTAAACTCCTTCTATTACATAACTGAGATTTATTACATGGTATTGTCACATTGAGACCCATACAAGGATGATTATATTGTTGATACATCCTAGATATTTGTGTTCTTACTATAATTATTTTGCAACATAAGACCTTAAAATTATGTAAAACATGTTCTAACTAGGTCTTAGTCATAGATTGATACAATGTAAATGCTTCCTTTTATATAATGAATATAGTCAAATATATGAAAAGCACAAAAGACTACCATCTCTTTCCCTATTTTAGTGCTTAATTTACTTGAAGGGAACACTCAGCATTTTCACATAAATTTTGAAGAATACCTAGAACATTTGCAGTTGTTGATACTTTTGAAGATCCTCTTCAAATATCAGGTTCTTTCTTCACAGAGTCGCCACCTTTTTGCAAAGGAAAAATTTTAAACAACTGGAAATTGTTCAAAGCACATCTTCATTCTGGGTTTCTCCCAGAGTCACACTTTTATTTTCAAATCAGCTGCAAATAAAACTTTCTCTAGGTCAAAGCTTCATATTTGAAAACAATCTTAGATCCTTCAACTTCTATACTCTTCTTTCAATAGATTTAGCATGGAGTCACCAAAGACTTTGACTAATTCATCCCCAATAGAGTCGCCAATCTTGTTGGTGTTTTTTCCTATATCCCTCACTCCTAAGGTTCTCATCACCTCTGAGGTTGAGGAGAGAACAATTTAATGTGGTTTCAAAACTACCAACAGATTAAGGACAGGAAATTCTAATAGTAACAAGGCGTAAACAAGATTTCTTCACTTTGAGATCAACCAAACTCGGGAGGGTATTCCTACTTAGACCAATAAATTTAGGATATTACTCAAAAACCCTCACAAATATAGAGACTTACCTATTGGTATATTCTCCTTAGATAATACAGGGGACCCTACATGCACTTAACACACCCACATCGTTGATCCCACAACATTAGAAATCATTCTGAGAAATTAAACATTGGTGAGGCCCGAAAAGATGCAAGGGATGTCAAGAATGCACTAGGGAAAAGATAATAACCCCTTAACCACTTAAAGAAAGAAAAAGGTAGAAAATGAAAACCAATTTAATCGAGAGATTCTAAAACCCCCTATAACAGACAATACAATTAGTGTGTTAAAACCCCAAAACTTCATAATAGTACTTAGTACCCCTGGCACGTCAGTCATCACCAAGCATCTATACTTAAGATGGAAAAAGGTTGGAGATATAGAAGTTTTCTTTTACCTTAGCATAGAACCCCACATACTATCTCTATTGTGCCTCAATCCTACATGAATAATTCTTGATATACCCAAGAAAGATCAATAAAATAACCTTCAGCAATCAACATTTTGTGTATATATCAGAATAGCTAATCTGATTTAATAAATCAATGTTAGACACTGATATCCAAAAAGCATTACCAAACATGAGGTCTTGACAACCCATCAAAATGACAAATAAAGGCAAAGGAACAATTATTTATGATTCTGATAGAACAAACTATTCTGATAGCATTATATCGGTATAGTTATACTGAATGCAATATTTGAGATGCCTATCATAATAACCACCAAAGGCAGAGAAGCGGTATTTTCTTATGTTGATAGAGTAAGATATTCTGACACACACATTCTGGAATACATCATGTCGATACAAGTCCTATTGAAACTATATATAAGATCAAGGTAAGTTCAAAAGGCTATCCAAATGGTGTAAGTTATCCCGATGAAAGAAAATATAAATGAATGTATTATGCAAGCTCATCGAAATAACTTATGAAGTCAGAATAGCACATCAACAGGGTTTCGATCATTAATTCTATCCCAATGATAAATAGGTAGAATAATGTCGAGAGAAATATCCCGATTATGAACTTATGACTAAGAAATCAATATCGGGGAAACCTATGGTGATAAAAGTAAAATAGAGAAGGGATCCTTCTTGGTATAACTAATTAAATCAAGATAATGAATCACCTATTATTTGATAGTATAACTTATTTCAAAAATAGGTATATGGAATGTCATCAGAACAATTACTCCGATGGAATACTCTTGATTGGAATGCCTTTATTGGGATAACTCACAGTGAACTCAAAGGCAAATCCTTCATCAGGATAACTTGTGAAGTCAAGAAAATATATTTTAGATATGCCAATAATGAAAGTAACACTGATAAGCATCATCCAAGACATGTTCGACCTAGGAAACCAAAGACCAAAATCACACCAGTAACAACTCATTGGTATAACCTCAATCAAAATTACATGAAAGAAAGACAGTTACCTGAAGTGACTAACTAAATTCTCAGAATGGTGCCAAACTAAGAGATATGACAGATGAAGTGAAGGGATGTAACCCTAATATATGATATTTATATGTCAAACATTAAAAAGGAAAAAATATGGGAATTATCGAATGTAAGATATATATATATATATATATATATATATATATATATATAAACAGATGTAATATATCATCAAATATGAATAAATAAAATACAATCAGTGTTCCTTCTTCTCTATTGTTTTGTAGTAAATTTATCTAAAGATCAGTTATTTGTCATAACCATTTTAAAAAGTGGTTGTTATCTTAAATCCTTGTATGAAGATTTATGTTATAATTGCAATTTAGAAAAATGTGGAGTGCATCTGAGATAAAAGGCGACTATTTTTATTTTAAATATTGATTTATTGGTCTTTCTATGAGAGTTAAATTCAATCAAACTAATTGTAATTGAAGATATCTAATTGTAACATTGAGGGTTAGGTAATTGATTGATCCATCCAAGGGAGGATTTAAAAATTATCTTTCAGAGTTATACATACAGTTTTCAAGTGAATGACTCTATTGCCAAAAAGAAATAAGGCACTGGTCTAGTTGCATATAAAATTCAATTCAAGATCAATCCAACAATTTTTAGTTTTATTTTTATGTTAGTAGGAAGCAAAAGTAGAGAATAGGAGTAAGAAGTAAAGATAATAGAATCAAATTTAAGTTAATCAGAACAATAAGATAATTTATCCCAAATATATATGCCACTTTGAGATAAAAAATAGAGGTAGAAAGTACAATATACATATCTGCTATAAAAAGCACCAAGTAAGAAGATCAGTTGGTGAGTAGGTACACCCGCTTGGGTTCTGCAGAACCTGAAGTGAGGGAGTTAGGAACCTTGAAAGGTTCATTGTATTAGTTGGCCAATTCAATTGGAAGGTTCGAAGATAGGATCAAGCATAACCTTAGAACTTTTCCAATCTTTTGATTTGAGAACCAACACAGTGCCTATCCATAGAAATAGAGTCAAACCAACAGAGAAAAATAAACCCCCACATTGTAAAAGAGATTGAATTAGGGAATTCTCTTCATGTTCATACTTGGCATTAACACAATTCTTCCATAATATCACATGCATCCATTCTTATTTATCCTGCAAATATTTATTGAACTCACTGCAACTCACATACAAAATTTAATATTCTCCTTGAGAATAACTCGTAAGTACAATCACATAATGATACAAATATATCAAAAACAAGATAACCCATCCTTAACACATTAGCTTGTATAAAATTAAAAGATCAATTAGGAGACAGAGTATGCAATAATGGAAGAATTTTCTTTCATTACTAATTGAAAAATTACAATATAAAAGATATACTTCATTTCTATAAGTATAACTCTAAAACCTAAGATAAAATAATCCTGCAACTACCCGGCCCGTTAAGGAAAAAGATTCAGAATCCCTTTACAACGGCCTCGGTATTCCTTTTATAACACAAGGAATACACAAGCTACAACTTGTTTACATTTGGCCTCCTTGCGAATTGACACGTTAACCTTAGAAGGAAAAGAGGGCCAACTCATTAGTTTAGAAAGAAATCATAAAAAGACATGTGCATCATAACCACCTAGATGAATAATGAGTTCATGTTATCACCTAACTGTTTTGAGTCATGCTACCAACGCGTTGCACCTATCTTAGTGGAAGTGTTATTTACATCATTGCAACCAGCAGAGGAACTCTACACCCTCTAGAAGGAATTACATAGCAAAAGAAGTAGAGAATCCGCAAAACTAAAGGAGGAACTCATACTTCTAGACTGGAAGCCATTAAAATGGAAAGAGGAGCTTACAGTCCTAGACTAGCAGCAATGAAAGTGGAAAGAGGAGGTCACAAATGAATATTGTAAGTAGAGGAGGAGCCACCACTTTCGTAATCTTGCAGCATCATACCAAAGCTGCATTTGAACCATACACCTCCCCTAGCTACTTTCTTCCACTCTTCTTCCACTACCTCTGTGCAATTTGGTGGTGCAAGTAAAATTGTGGATAACCTTTAAGAGGTTCCTTGTGACTGAAAAGGCCTCTCAAGTCCCCTTTCCTTATCCACTACATTTGCAAGGCCTCTTTGGCTATAAAATAGTTTGTTGAAAACTCATCCATCCTCTATCATAGAAATTAGAACTCAAAAATGCACAATCATGCCCCTCAAATAAGATCTCCATCCTCTGAACCCCTTTAAACAACTAAACTAAAACATTCTTGATAATAAGGCTAATCGAGGATTTAGTCTACTACACTTTATAAGAAACTTGAGGTTCTAAAAGAAGGTTATACTTTCTCGCTTTATGCTTTAAAACTTTCAGTTGTCCCACTGCCAGCTCAAAAATCTGCTCTTCTGCTACATATAGTCATGCAATCCTGCTCGCCATCATGTTGAATTTCTCTATCTTATCCATTTGCATGCAAGTGTTACTTATCCATGTGGAAATCATGATGGACAAAGGATTCTGCAGTGATCTTCATGTCTCTCAGTCACACATTTCAAATATCGGGGTGCAACAAATCTCATTTCACATGCATCAAAATAGAACGAAGTGATCCATCATTCCATTGGTAACAAATTACATCAAAATATATTAATTTTTATTTAATATTTTTGAATAATACTTCTATATACGATTTTTTGTTAAATAATTATTTTATATTAATATATAACTCTTTCATTCTACTTTTAAAAACAACTATTTCTTGTTATTTAATAATTTCATTTGGAAACTGTTAAAAAATGGTCCATCGTTAATTTCTTTTAATTTTTTGCTGAAGAATTTGTGTGGAAAGGTACTGCCGTTCTAGGAAAAACCATACAAATCTATAAGAATCAATCACCTCGTCACTATTAAAAGCGTTAACGCGTTTCAATAAATATTTTGGCTGAGTAAAAGTAAGAGAAAATTGCAGACAAAAATCGGAATGGAAATAATTCCTGGTCTTCCAAATGAAATTAGCAGAGAGTGCTTGCTTAGGGTGTCATGGACTTCCCACTACAAGCTGACCGCTGTTTGCAAAACTTGGGGAAAAATTATAACAAGCCCACTGTTTTATAAGAATAGAAAGAAATTTGGTGCAAGCCAGGAATTAATTATACTAGCAGTGCGTGTTGCAGATGGTTTCACAATAATTATCTACGACCCTCTCCACAAAAACTTTCAAACCCTGCCTGACATTCCTCTTGAGTTTCCATACCGTACATGCTTTTCTCACTGTGTTTCCCTCAATCACAAATTGGTCGTCATGGGCTTTTCTGAGAGGGATGATTTATCTTCTGAGAAAATCCTTTTCGTCTATGATTTTTGTTCTGGTATTCTCTTGCTTTTCTCATACATTAAGCTTATTTCTTTTATAAAATTATAAATAGACTAAATTTCATAAAAAAATGGAGAGGTTAAAAATCAATTTTCTATTTGATAAGATATTTAAATTTTCAATTTTATTTTTTTGTCTTTATTTCATTTCAAATATTTAAATTTTCAAAAAAAAAAAAATCTATTTTAGACTTTATTTTCAGTGGAAAAGGGTTTAGTTTAACAAGGATTGCTAAATGATTCTATAGATTTCTTTTCGACCAAACTTAGTTATTTAAATTTGATTCGTTTGAAAATAAATCAATAGATAGATCTTATATAAACCCTAAACAAATTCAATGCTTAGAATGTGCTAATTAAGCAAAAATCTCTCCTTCCCACTTTAGAAAAACATCCAAATAACAAACGATGGCTGTTCACATTTTTACAGGGAAATGGAAACGAGGTGCTGACCTTCCTGACAGCAGATTTCATTTTGGGTGTTCAGTGGACTCAGCTAAAGAACTGATCTACATTGCTGGAGGGCGTGACAAGAATGACCAAGTTCTATTTACAGCAGCAGTTTACAACGTAGAGAAAGACAAGTGGGAATATCTTCCTCCCATGGTTTGGGGCGACAATGCCTGCCACAGTGCATTTGTTGATAACAAGTTATATGTGACGAATCGACATATGAATGGAGGGTCTGTACAATGTTATGATCCCAACATACGATTATGGAGAGATATGACCAGTTTCCATGGCTTTATTCAATATAGTTTCAGATTTGGCTTTATTCATCCACCTTTACCTGCATTTGGACTGTTATTCTATGTTTGCGATGGGAAAGTTATAGAGTTTGATTATGTGGAGAATACATTCCATTTAGTAGGAACACAATGTCGTCAGTTCACCACAGTTGTTGGTATGACAATGTGGCATAGCCAGATAGTTATATGCGCAAAAATTACAGGAGGTGACACAGCGTTTTATCTTTTTGAACCTTTGAGAGCTGGAGAGAATAGACAAGTGGGGAAAGAAGAGAAGTGGACTCTCCTCAGTGCTTGGACTTTCGTCCAAATTGGAGACCTTGTCAATTGTTGCGGAACGATAACATTGTGATTTTTTCATTGGTCTGGAATTCGATTTGGAAACCTAAACAAATATTTTTAAGAACAGTAAAACTATGGTTTCGGGGATGCGTTTTATTAAAACTTCGGGTTTCTTTTCTCATGTGTTTGTCTTACACTACTTGTGCAAGACCCCTCTCTGATTGCTATTATCTTCCGATCATAAAGGAGGAATTTATCTACGGCAACCATATAAAACAAGTCGCAACCACTATACCACCCTACCTCCTGCAGTCTTCGCGAGATTTTAATTTTTACTTTTTAATTTCAGAAAATAAAATTAATTTTTAATTTTATGTTTAAAAATTTATCCATATAGTATATTAAAAAAGATTATTTTTATTTATAGATTACATAAAATTATTCTTATCTTACAGCTCTCTTATCTTGGTGATGGATCGTTGAATGTTGATGCAAAACAATTTAGACAGTTGAAATCAGAAAATAAAGATAAAAAACTTGATGGACTGTAGAAATCTAGTCTCATTGATAAAATTATTTAAATATAAATATCACTTGTAATATCTAGGATGAATGATATTAGCTATGGCGCAGGCAGCGAAAAAAACCAGAGGTCAGGCGAACAGGGCGAATATTTTCAGAGCAAAGCTTATAACCCTAGGTCACGAAGTTGCAATAAGGAAAATGAAAGCAGTGATAATAACAAAGCGGAAGAACATTGTATTGATGTATCTGAAGAAGTCGAGCTAGACATTGAAATTATGAAAGAGCTGGCCATAATCTGTCAATTCATAGGCACAAAACCAGATAGAGAAACTATCAAACGGTGGATAAAGGAAAACTGGAAAACAGAAGCTATCGTGAAATTCCTCCTGAAGAATTTTTTATGACCATCTTTGCAAATCGAAAGATAGAAAGTTCAATATGGTGGCATTTGGAGAATGGGAAGTCACACTCTTTACATACAATTATGGCATTGAAATTTTAATCCTGCTGATCTCCATCCTTATGACAATCTTGTATGGCTCAGATCCTACAATTCGCCTATGAAATATTGGGTCGGAGAATGTTAAGAAAAGATCGGGAGAACCCTAGGAACTATGTTAGAAGGCGATTTGGAGAAATATGCCAGACTACAAATTGCTACCGCGAGACCCGCATCACATTAATGGTTAACGGAGAAAAGTGGATCCAAGAAGTAGAATTGAAGAAGATCGGAAATACTGTCTAAATTGCAGATCTAGAGAACATATGGAGGCATGTTGCAACCGGAAAACGAAATCAAAATTATTCTGGAAAAGGAAGGAAAACCCTAATTGCCCTATGGTTTCGGAGATCGATGCGAACAATTGCAAGGAAAAGACTAACACTGAGGAGAAAGGAAACAATGTTGCCGTGGATGACCAGGCTGTCGATGCCTTCCCAGATTCAGAATCGAAGGGAGAACAGGAAGAGGATGATTTAGACATCATAGGAGAAAAGTGTATTTCCTAATTAATCATGAAACGTATGTTTTTGCAAGTCAGTACTATGAAATAAATGTTGGGGCTTAGTGAAAATCTCAAATTGCGGGCACGCTGTCACAGAGAACCAATCCAATCAAAAGTCAATGCAAACACTATCATCTTCATTTGTGTTACTATCACACACTACTACACTAACGCTTTCTTCTATCTACCTACAAACACAATCACTATCTAATATTGTGCTTCTAGCCTTCTACTTGATGCTACCTCTACACAACTACTTTCTTCAACAGTATGCTTGCTGCCAACAATCTCTACTATTGAAGACATTCGGAAATTCTTATTAAGTACCAAGGGAGGAAGTCCTCCCTCGGGAAACAATGAAGATCGTTACCTAGAATGGCAGGGGCCTTTACAAATGACATTTGGTTAAGCATCATCTGCAAATATTCATAGGAAGTCTGTTGCTTCTTCAAGAAACAAAACTGTCGAGTGTAGAAGGTAATTCATTCATTTCTTACTGTAAACCCTGGAATGGTTGTTTTCATGATTCTATGGGTACGGCTAGAGGAATTGGTCTTATGTGGAAAGATTATGTGCTCGAATCAAAATTGGCTAGCGGTGCATGTGTAGTTGTACAGTATCTCTCTGAATGGGAATTTCATTGTAGTTTGTGTTTACGGCCCAATCAAAACAAATGAGAAAGTTGGCGTATGGTTGGCCATCCTAGCATTTCAAATTTATCATCGGTAGAGACTTCAATGCTATACTGGAACTCCCAGAAAAGAGTGGTGGCATCAATAAATTAAATCAGCACATGACTGATTTAAGAAATTTTGTAGAACAGTCAAGATTGATGGATTGCCCAACTTCAAATGGTTTATTTGCATGAACAAATAGGCGCATTGAATTTACAAACATTGCGGAAAGACTTGATCAATTCGTCATTTCCCTAGAATGGTTTAACAATGACATTATTGTGGAGGCAAAAAATTTGCCTGTTTCCATTTCTGATCACTTTCCTGTGGAATTGGAGGTGAGTGGGAAAAATGTCGAGTATAAAACAAGTTTTAAATTTCAGAACATGTGATGGTGGGATTTCAATTTGGTGAATTCTTTGGAATCCTGGTGGAAGGAGTTCAGAATTGGTGGTTCTATTAGCTTTAGATTCTCTAAAATGCTATAATACATTAAATTTAAGCTTAAGGAATGGAATTTGGAAGTTTTTAAGAATATCTTCAAGGAAAAGGCGAGAGTGGAAAAAGATCTGAAAATTCTTAATGAAAAAATTGTTAAATATAGTATGTTCAGGGAGGATTATATAAAAGAAAAAGCTTTGACTGATGAACTAAAAGAGATCCTGGGTAGGGTGGAAATTTACTGCAAGGACAAATCAAGAGACTCGTGGTTGGAGGGTGACTCTAACACAAAAAAAATCCACTCCTCGGTATGCATGTGGTGAGCAACTAACAAAATCGAATAAATTACCAGATCAGAAGAAAGTATCAGCTAAGGGAAGTTGTGAGGTAGGCCAGGAAGCATGCACAGTTTTCAAGAACATGTTGGGAAGCCAAGACGGTGAATTGTGACAGAATTGGACTTTATTCTGAAGTTGGCAACCGAAGAAGATAATAATATGCTTTGCAATGTCGTCACCATGGAGGATGTTAAGAATCCGTTATTTCAACTCCACCCAGACAAATCTTTTCCTACCAATTTTTTTCAAAAATGCTAGCATTTTATGGGTGATGACATTTGGAGACTTGTAGAAGACTTCTGCAAAAATAAGAGGTATGTAAAGGATATTAATAACAGTATAATTGCTCTAATTCCCAAAAAATAAAAATGCAGTTCTTTCAATGATTATAGACCAATTTCTTTTTGCAATACATTATATAAGGTGAGGTGATTTCAAAGGTATTGACAAATAGACTTAAGAGAATACTCGAAAGAATAATTTCAGAAGAGCAGAATGGATTTATCTCGGAAGAGACATTTTGGATTGTATCACTTTAAGTAGTGAAGTAATACACATTATAAAAGAAAAAAATAGGAAAGGCATGACAATCAAATTAGATGTAAGTGAGGCTTATGATAAGATGGTTTGGGATTTTCTATATTGTGTTTTGGAATTTTTTGGAATTTGCAGTCATTAGATTGATCTCATCAAATATTATGTCCCTATTATCATATTTTCAATTGCTATGAATGGGGCATTAATTAGTTCTTTTAAGTCACAAATGGTATTAGGCAAGGCGATCCCATTTTGTCATTCCTATTTGTTATCATGGTTGAAGCTTTGAGCAGAGCAATTAGTCATAGAAGAAGTAATGGGGAATGGAAAGGTATAAATGTTGCTCTAGATACTAAACCAGTCACACACACCCAATTTTTTTTATGACACAACGTTGTTTGGGGAAGCCAGTTTGAAAGAGGTTGAATGCATCAGGCATACTCTTGACAAATATGCATTGCAATCTGAATAGGTCCTAAATAAGCATAAATCCACCATTTTTTTCTTTAATACAAAAAAGTGTTTGCAAAAGAAAATTGCCAAGGTGTTGGGTTTCTCCATCGCCAATCTGCTTACAAAATACTTAGGAGTTCCTATTTTTCAAGGCACTTGCAAGAACAAAATATTGGAATGAGGGAGTAGACAAATGTAATAGTAAAGCCCTATCATGGAAAAATAGGTGGTTATCATTGGTTGGCCAATTGATTTAATGCTTAAATCTGTCTTATCTGCGATGCCATCATATGTTATGTCATGTTTTCCTATCACCCAAAAAGTGGAAAAGAGCTTAGAAAGTACATTCAAATGATTCATGTGGGAAGGATCCAAAGAAGAGAGGAAAATAACATTGATCAGTTGGGATATTTCTAGTAGATCGAAGATATCAAGTGGGGTTGGTCTGAGGAAATTTAAAATGCAATAGAGCATGGCCTTAGGAGCCAAGTTAAATTAGAAAATGTATAGACATCTTGAAAAGCAATGGTGTTGGATCTTCCAAAAGAATCATCTTGATAGAAATGAAATGAATCGAATACAAACTATTGCAAACACAAATGGTGGTTTGGCAATTTGGAAATGTCTTTGGGAAAGTAGACCCTTAATTACTAGCTACCTTACTTGGAAAATAAATAATAAACATCATGTGGAATTATGAACTCCATTGGAATGGCCATGTGAGATTGATCAACATAATAAATATTAAGGAGTACATTACATCTATTTTGGAACCCTTTGGCTCAAAGGTTGCCAATTCTGTGGCGGAGTCATATGATATTCATGGGACCGACTATGCTTGGATGGAGACCTCATTGTACTTCCAATTCCATAGAATCTACAATTAGAATTGAAAGCAAAATTGGACAGGTGGAGAATAAGGATAAACAAGGATGATGATGAGATTATTTGGTGTAGAGCAAAATTAGGTGAGTATTTAGTAAAAGTGGGATATCAGGTTAAAGAATCATGTGGCACTGTCGATGAATGGCCTACATCCTATGTTGGGAGAATGCGGCTCTTCCAAAATTTGGGGCCTTTTTATGGATGGTGTCCCATAAAAAAGTGTCTTATGGTAGATAGATTGAATAAAATTGATATTGAAGGTCCTTCCTGGTTTGTCCTTTTCAAATGGAATGTTGAGAATCTTGACCATCTCTTCCTATCATGTGAATTTACTTCTAAATGTTGGGATTGGCTATTGGATTCGTTGCTTTGGGTTGGGCCCTAACAAAATATCTTGTCAAATTTTCTTCAAAGTTGGCCAAGATTAAACACAAATTCATATTGGGCCTATATTTGGACCACTACTCCATTATGCTAATGTGGCTCACTTGGAAGGAACACAATAGAATAATTTTCAAAGAAATGGAGATATTATTAGCAACTTGACATTTATTGTCAAACAACGTGGAACTGGAGTCCCTTATTTTAGGTCTAACTCTTTGCAAAGAAAAAATGATTTAGATAGTGGACATTGAGGGAGATTCCCTTATTTATATTTAGGCAACCATATTTGGTAATATGCCAAATTGGAAACTTGGAGTTGGACAAGTACTGTTAAAGATTTATTGACCTATATAGGGGATTACACCTTGTCACGTTTTTATAAGAAAGGAAATAGGGAGACAGATCTTTTAGAAAATATTGGTGTCAGGAAAGGATGTTGTATCAAATTGGATGAGTGAATGTTGCTTGTTGGCTAAGATTACAGGACAACATTAAGATGTAATGTGCTTTGATGACATTGAGTCGAGAGATTTGATTGATATGTCACACTATCTATAGATAGGAGGGGACTACAATATTTTAACCTTTGAATCGATAGGAAATGTAGTTGATATGATCACTACAAAGGGTGATGGTATTTTGATCGTTATGTTCCATCCTGACAGTTTTGAAAGATGGGACGAGAAGTGTATTTATGCATTTGGTGATTTACCTCACTTTGTAGATTATTTGAGGTAATAGAGTTAGAAGCATCAAGCTAGGGCATATTTTTGGCTTAAGTTTTATTTGTAGGAAGGCATTAGAGACTAGTGTAGGTGGCTCTTCAATGTGGATTCTGAGGAGACTGTATTAGTGCTAAGGATGATCATTGTTGCCAGCCTAGGTGAGGACCATCACTGGCATGATGGGCAAGTCTATCAGGTTGTTTTGTGTCCCTTGGTGGACATCCTTGGATCTAGAGAGAGATGCTTTGAAATGGTGGATGGTTTTGTGGTGCATTACAACTAGCTAGTGGTGGCTAATACACTTCTAGAATTGGATATGGGGCATTTGAATCAGCCTCTCGGGAGCTATTTCGAGGGTGCTAACACTATGGAAGAGGAAGAGGAACACTTGGTTGTTGTGAACGACCTGGGTCCTTCGTTAGGCAAGAAGTGAAAATCACGAGAGGATAACAAAATGGATGTTGCCTAGGATGCATTTCAGACGGGGGTTGTTAACAATGATTTCTGAGTTCTTAAGTCCATTCTAGGCTTGAACTGGAAATGGATTTCCAAGGCTGGTGCAATGAAAGTTCTGGACATGGGGTATGAGTTGGCCTTTTGTACAAGAAGCTAGCTAAATGAAAAATGTATATGGTATAGTGTGCACATTTTGTTTTGGGTTAGGTTGTGCTAATGGGAGGGAGCTATCCCCATAAAGTAGCACTTTCTAAACAAAATAACTTTTAATATCTAAATTATATAATAAAATATCTTTTTTTTAAATATTATAACTTAAAAAAATCTTATAACATTTTTTTCTTAATTGTATAAGTAAATATTTTTTAATAATTCATATATAAATATCAATATTTTAATATATACATTAAAGTATAAATATTTTAATTAGAAAGCAATTTAATATAGATTAAAATGTATTAATATGTTATTTATTAAATTTAAAACATTGAAAATATATAATTTAGATATTACATAAATCATATATATATTAAAAGTTATATTTATAATAAGTTAAGTTATATAATTTTAATATAAATATATGTTATGATTATAATAAAATATATCTAAGATCTAATAATTTAATGAGAAAAAATAGTTATTTATATCTTTAGAAAGATTAAATATCTAAATTATATGAGTATATAAAAATTTAATAAATAATTAAATATTATAAATATCTCATTTTTTTATGGTTAAACTATATAATTTAGATACATAAATATTATTAAAATACATTTAAGTGTTAATAATTTAATGAGAAAATAGCTTTTAATGTAAATGTATACTTACTAATAAATATTTAAAATATTGGTATTTATATTTAAATCATTAAAAAATATTGACTTATATAATTTAGATGAAAATGTTATCCATTAAATTTATATTTTTCAAAGATACAATTAATTTTAATTAATTCGTGATTAATTTTAATTAATTTTATATAATCTATAAACATGTAAAATAAAATATTTTTTAAATACTATATCAATAACTTTTAAAACATAAAATTAAAAACTAAAAACTAAAAAACTTCAGCGAGGTGAAAATTAAAATAAAAAACTAAAAATTAAAAAATTAAAATAAAAAACTAAAAATTAAAATCTTGCCTGCAATGATGATATTGAAAAATTATGCACATATGAAGGTTGGAGGAAGTACGGTGGTATGAGAGTTGTCACTCATTTTATATAGTTGAATAGCTAGTGCCCTTGTTTTATATGGCTAGATAACTAGTGTTGGGGATTATCAAGCATTAGCTATTTGAAGTCTGATGAATATTGGAAATAGACTATCTTCTCTTAGTGTTTATATTCATATGTTGATCATCACCTATAGGCCTAGTAGAATTACAACTTGTCATGAATTAGTTCTAAATTCTTATTTATTTATTGAAAATGCCCAAAAAAATACAAAGAAAGACAACCAAGGATTGTCAAAATGAATACATCATCCAACCATAACTAGAACATGACAACTAACTAGAAATACAAAACTTTGACCTGCATCCATATATAGAACCATACAAGAACATGAACATATATAATCCCATATAAATACTGACAATGTATGACAACCAAGGCTTGCAACCACAAATAGTAGCATGATACAAAAGAAGGAACGTAGATGTAATAACATCCCATAAATGTAGCAATATAATAGCCATAAATAGTAGCATGGTATCTAAATAAATGAACAGTTGGAATAGCTAGTTTAGTAAGAGAAGCCTTAGTCCTTGAGCAATACATATCTTCTTATCTTCGAATAGTTGATCCACTTGGTGTTTGATGCATTGAATCTAAAGCTCCATCTTTAGGTTCTTACTAGAATCCGTCTGTAGTTGAGAGAAGAAAGAAGCAAGACAAAAATATACATCAAAGTAAAGCTTTAAAAGTACAACTTCTTGACAATCATTATGATGATTAAATATTGCTTTGGATCTGTATTTCCATATATGCAATAGGATTACATGTTTAATTCCATTAACAATAATGTCATTATGAAGCCCAACACCAAGCAAGGCCTCTTTCCAATTAAGTTTACTCTAAAAAATATCAGAGAAGTCCCGAAACATAACATTCCATTATTTATTAACAAAGAGGCATTCCCAAAAGATGTGTCTCATATCTTCACGTTTCTGGCAGTAAGGGAAATTAAGTGGTTGAACCATAATACACTTCAACCTATCTCCAATGGATAGCTTGGAGTGTAAGATCTTCAAATCCATTAATTGAGCCTCTGAATTGGATTTTTACTTCCAGATCCGTGTCGAAATTTTTTCACTAAATCTGCAATTTCACTTCACATTTAGACGAGATTTCATGGGCAAAGCAAGAAACAACTATAGATAAATCTTTTTCGAATGAAATACTACAAAAGGATATGATGACAACCAAATCTAGTCTTTGAAAAAATTGCATTAAAGAGGAGTACATAGCTTCATAGATAGCTCCAACAGAACCATTAATTCTAAGTTGATATTGACAAGGAAGATATGTACATTACAAAAATGTTTAATATTTTAGCAACATTATGTCCTCTGTCAGTTTCATTGATTTTATCAACATGTAAGTGATAAGATTTGTTTTAACTTTATTCTTAAGATTCAATGTCTAACTATATCAATGGTCATTGTAGGATGAATTTTCAAAGAGTTCTTTGTTTTCCCATTCAAATAAAGTGTACATTTTCATGTAAAGAATTTGCATAAGAAATTATTGGGCTTGCTCTACTATACTTATTAATAATTGTATTGAATGTAAGGTAATTTAGATCTACAATTTAAGATGTTGTGGATGTATGTCTTTTTGAAGTAAATTTTTTCCTTTTTATATTTTTTTCTTGTTCTATTAAACAATGAGTTGTAGCATTTTGTTAACATATTGTACTACATAATGTGAAGTACAACAGTCACATTGACTACTCTTTCACATTCTTTAATTTATGTTTTCCAAAAGACTTATTTTATATTGGGATTAAGGTGTCTCAACCTTTGAGTCCTAAAATTGATTATTTGATTTAAATTATTCAGTTTTTGTGCATTATTGTATCCTAAGTTAGACTTCCTATTTTGTAATATCACTTTGTGGGGTATCTGCGTGAGGTGTCATTCTACATGGTAGGTGATGACTATGACAAGGTTATTAGTTTTTAGGAAGTTGGTGTTCACTTGGAAGATGCTATATTTTAGGATGATGACATATATTTCCATATAGAATTGAAAAATGATTTGGAAATGTTCTATTTTAAATAAAGAACCTTGTTTTGTAATTTCTATTTTTTATTGTAGTTGTATTTTAGCAATTGAAATTTCTCATACATGTTAGGCGTGCGCCATATTAAGTTGAAAAAGCAAGCTGAGATATTAGATGAGTTGGCAAGTGTTGAATTGGTAAATTGTCATAATTTTTACTAAGTTTTGATAATGACAGGTTGTCGTGCTAGACTCTTGAAAAACACTCTTCAAAGATTGTATTGTAATATTTATTGCTAAATGATCTATAATTTAACTATATATTTTGGAGTGTGGGATTTTTCACCCATAAAGGATTTCCCCACATATATGTAGAGAGGAACCTATAGCTGAAATCTGATCATGAGAATGCTAGACCATGACATTAAGCACCTTAGTCCTACAAGTGCCCTTGTCAAATGAGGCTTTAAATCTTAAATCGTGAGGTTCTATAGATCATTCTCTAAACAAAATTCAACTAAAAAGCATTAGACTATGTGTTGGTTTATGGTGTTGATCATGTTGTTGGGCTTAAAATTTGGTAACTTCTTTAGTTTCATTTCCCCCCCTAATTATTTAACAAGGGAGTGTAGGGGGGCAGAGCCCCTCCTATGGGGCTTGGGGTGGCCATCCCCATAGTGGGGGTGCTAGGGGCAACACTCCTAATTAGGGGTTTTGGGGGTAGCACCCTTGAAGATAAAAGTTGCCCATTATTTTTATAAAGGAGTCGGGTTTTGGTATGTAAGTTGATCTTTGTAAACTTCCCAAAAGACTTATAAATAAGTGACTGTACATGTAAAAATATATCATATTGCAATTTTCTCTTTGTTGGATAATAGAAAAGAAGTCGGTGACTATTTTTTGGTGGATGTAACCCACATCAAGGGTGAACCATGTTAAATATTTGTGTTATTGTGTTTTTTTATTTTGCATTTTTTATTCTGCATTATAATTAATATTTGTTTACTACTTTGGTCTTCCTTAAAACCCTAACACTATGCAACTAACTAGATTAGTCCTTGGGTTTTTGCTTATTTGAAATCTAGAATTGTGATTCTTAGTCTACTTTGTGCAATTCTATCACTTTCAATTTCTAGATATGTAACCTAGAGAGAGAGAGAGAGAGAGAGAGAGAGAGAGAGAGAGAGAGAGAGAGAGAGAGAGAGAGAGAGAGAGAGAGAGAGAGAGAGAGAGAGAGAGAGAGAGAGAGAGAGAGAGAGAGAGAGAATGTTGGGTTGTATAGGGGCTTGCCTAAGTCAAACCCCAAGAAGGTCTTTCCACCTCCACAATATTAATGTTGGATGAAATAGAGCTTACCCCTAGCATGGTAGAGGATAAAATCCTCAAGAAAATGATTGGATTTACAAATGATACCTTGATGTCAAACTCCTTTCCTTGAAGCCTCACACAAAGCTTGATGTTGCTTAATAGGTGTTAATGCATGCATTCATTCATTGAGGAGCACATTATTTATCATGATTGTTGAAATTGAATGCTTGAATGCTTAACTTCAAATTTCTCCTCAATGTTCACATGAGGGAGGGATTTGTATTTATACATGTAAATTACACCTTTTTCGAGTTTACATTTTGAAGAAGGCCGACATCAAGAAGCACTTTTTCACTCCTTAAATTCTTGACCGTTATGATTTTAAATTTGAGCTCAAATTCTTTGCCATAGTCTTGGATTTTTGGGCTAAAATTGAGGTTAGTGAGCATAGGATTGTGTTGTGATTACAAAAATGGCCATGGATTGAGCACAATCAAGCATGAATCAGGGCATGAGGCACAACTACCAAAGTGAGCCCAAAATAAATTTGAAATTGTAGAGTAATATACATTAGGACACTATAATTTCCTTGTATCTATAACCATTGAATGCATGTATTATCATTTTATTTCAACATGAATATTAATGCCTCACAACATCATAAGTTTGAAATTATATTTAAACAATATATCACACATCATTAAATTAAAGCATAATAATAATCAGGTTTGTTACCATCTCGCATGCATCACATGAAAAGAATCCATCAAGTCCTTGTAAGAAACTTGGCACCATATGGATACATGCATCTCAATAGAAATAACATCAATGTCTAACATGTTAAGGAACACTTTCTCGAACATGGGGGTGGTTGACACATACCATGAACCATAAGGGAACTAGAAACACACTAAAGTAGAGCATAGACTAATTAACTAAGAGAAAAACACAAGCACGTGTTATGCATCCCTAGATACATTGTGAAACCAATGTCGAGATCTGTATATCTCCAAGATACAAAAGGGAAGGGCATTACATAAAGGGTTATTTAATTCTATTTCCACACATAGGTTGGAAAATTTATTTGAAGTTTGTTTGCTCTATAAACTTTACTAAGTTGAGGCACACTATCCTTAAAAAAAAGTCTAAAGGTTAGATTTAGGTATGACAATTCTAAGTATGTTGGGTAATGTGAACAAGAAGGTTCTTTAGGGTGGAAATCAAATGCCTAAGCTCAGAGATAATTAACTTATCCACATATGACCCATGTGCCATGTCGTAAGACCAATTGGGAATGATCAATAGATTTAAACATGCATGAGACATAACCCTTGCCCACTCCTCTTATTGTCTAAATTTCCCATCCCTGATTTTCCCTATTAAATTTTGCCCATTTACAGAATTCCATTTCAATGGGAATTCCTCTTAAAAAAATAATAATAATTCTCAATTGGTTATCTATAATCTATTCAACTACAATATTAAGGTGCTAGAACTCTAGGGTTTTACCTTGATCTTCCATTGAAGAATCTCGTCTCTTTTCTTCCTTTTAAACATTTTGTGTCAAAGCCTCTACCATTTCATTCATCCTTGTCTCCTCTCTTGTTAGGGAAGCAAATTTTCTTCTACTTCCTCCATATCTTTAACTAAATATGACTTTGTGAGTCCTTGATGCCTAGCTACAAATTTTAGCATAATTTGCACCTAGCACCTCGCTTCTCCTAATTATTATTTTTTTAACTTTTGAGCTCCCCCTAAGATGTCTTATCAACAAGGATGGAAGTCAGCGATGAAAGAATTCCATACTGAAAATCAACGATTCCAAATTTCTACATTAGAATATCTCCATTTTGTTTTTCTTACTCTACTCATTCTCATTGCCATTTCTCAGTGTCCATTTTTTTAATTTATTTTTCTTTCAAACTAGTCTTTATAAAGACCATTGAACACAAATAAAAAATTCCCCTTCCGCTTTTAATTTTTTTTGCAACCCAATGTAAATGACACCTTAGATTTCCATTCGACTTTGTTATTGATTCGACAACCAAGAAATAAGCTCAACCAAAGCATCTACTGATCTAAAATTATTTGTGTGCCTTATCCACTTAAAAAAAAATAAAAATACATGAATTATTTTATTATATCAAAAATTCTAACATCTCATATGTCCCTATTGGAACGATAGGAATATTTGGTTTGAGCGTAATAACAGAGACGTTCAGCACAAATCAGCCTGCGATATTATCTAACCCATCATTTCCAAACGGTAAGAAGTTTTATCTAATCCCCAATGCAATGATATCTTCCAACAGCCTGGAAAGCAGAGTGGCTATGCACAGAAGTATAGGCCAAGTTTCGAACCCGAAAACTCCTTTGATTTAAATTTTGCAGCATTCTAATCGTCTGTATGATGGAAGGCATGCAACGGCAGGGCCAGGATATCATGGAGCATTTTAGCTCCGTCACACGTGGGCTCAGTTCTATGCTTCGCCGTCACCTGGGAGAGCATAGGCGAGGAGAGGAAGGTGCTACCATGTTGCCGTGGCCCTGGTCGGGAAAAAAGTTAGACAGGGTTCAATTTGGAAAGTGGGTTCCTGTAGCGGCTGATCCTGTGGAGGCTAGATTGGGCCAAGTTGTGGTGGATTTCGGGGCCCGCTTGGACGGGGTTGTGCAGAAAATGGTTCAGCATTTGCCTCTGCCGCGGGCATTTCAGCGGGAGGACGGCCTCTCTGAAACCCTAGTTAAGCAGCCACTCACTGGTTCGTCCTCTGGTCACATGGATTATGTTGCTAGGGCTTCTCAGAGGGAGGCTTATGAGGCAAACGAAGAATTTGAAGATATAGAGGATTATGATGTTTTATTCCATGAAAAGATGCGTAGCCAATCTGGCAAACATCAGGTGGGCATTTGACCATGGTTATTATTATTGACATTGTTATTTCTTTTTGAATTTTCTATATTTATTTGTAAATTTCCCTTGGGAGGTGTATGTTGCATCCACACTAGTTAGGATGTGATGTTTTTCATAATTTCAAGCATGTCATCCGATCTTATCTACTGGGTACTTTACATAGATATTCGGATATATGTTTGTCTCAATTTCAAACATGTCTGGATGTATGTTTTGCCCAACTTTAAATTTAACATCAGGAGGTATAATTTACTGCCTAATGGACTTTTGCTCGATCTTATCATTGGGTACAAGATTTAGAGTTTAATTTATGCATTTTTTCATACCATTAGAGAGGGATCTTTTGGGGCTGTCCCATATTATATAAAAAAACTGTTAAATAAACGTCCATTAAAAAAACATTATAACTACAAAACTGACCAACCAGAAGCTGGCTGAAAAGAAATGACCAAAGCAAAAGTCCTGTACTACCAGGTAGGAGAAGCACACTACCCCAATAAAACTAATACAAAGCAACCTGAATGAACAAGGGCCAATAAATAGTGAAAGGCAGAAACCAGACTAGAAAACAACAATAAAACAATAAAAAAAGATAGCACAAGACCTTAAAACTAGTGACTCCCAACCTTCTAAGTTTCTAACCCACCACAGCCATCAGATGATGTTTCAAGAACGCCGACATTACATTCCAGTCTGGTGTTGGGCCACAACCTGCATTAGAGCTGAGTTCTCAACACCACGAGAATGCACCAGCAAAACACACCCTGGATAACCTGTTGATGCTTCTTGCTATGTACCAGAACCTTCCCTGCCAGAGTAGTAAGTCCAAAAGCACTAACCACCTGTAAAATGCCATTCTTGTGAGAAACAAGCGGGATCTTTACAACCATACAAAGATCAAGCCAGAACAACGTTGGGTCTTGAAAATCATCCTGCAGAGTCTAAACCTCCAAATACAGAGCTGCAATTCATTCACCGACAAAGGGGCCAAAGGCTTTGTTAAGGCATTTGAGCTGGTCATAGCATCAAACACACCTGATCTCATCACCACTGACCAATCGTTTTGCATCTTCAAAACCTGTTGCAATCACCACATGTATATTCATATACTTGAAATGGAAAAGCATACCAGAAAACTGTCCCCATAAATCTTCAGACACTACCACCACATTTAAATTTTCTTTAAAGCCCACCAATATTGAAGCCCTAGAATCCTCTAGAGTCCTAGACCCTCCTGGTCCAGCACAATATTTATGACATTCAGCAACAACAGGGAGCGGCATTGAAATATCGTGCACAGGCAATTGTCTGAGACCATCCCTCACAAACGGGTTCCTTGAAATAAAGGAATGGCACTTAGGAGCCACAGTGAAGAGAGCCTGATTGAACAAGACTACCATCAGAGTCCCTTATTAGAACTCCATGATCTGCCAGGCCAGAATTCCCTGTAGTAGTGCCATCAAAGTTGACTTTATACATGTGCACAGGGGGTGGTTTCTATACAACATTATCTCTTAACATATTTTCTCTCTTACCCATTTAATGGGGAATTTTATGGTATGCTAATTCTTCACCCTGGATTCTGTATCAAAAGCAAGAAATTATTTTAAGCCTGGGTAAATCTTTATTCAGAAATATTTTTTTGATTGAAATACAGAAGCTATAAAAGGATCTAGATTAGTAGATGTTAACACAGAAATAATTCTGTAATAAGGTATAGGTTAGTAGATGTTAATTGTCACAACCCCACCATGAATAAGCAGACATAGCTACTTGGGTTAAGGGGAAGGGCCTACCCATAGAAGATGCTACTTGGAAAGGAGAAGAAATCTTCAATCATCCAAATTTGAAATTGCTTCCTGTCAATCTTGGGAAGGGCAGATTATCACGACCCCACCATGAGTAAGAAGACACAGCACTGGGAAAATCGTCTTAACCTAAGACTTCATGATTTTCCAATTGATGATGATACAACCCAGCAATCTTACATCAGCAATAAGGCAGCAATCCCATCACGATATCGTATGGGTTGAGAAATAATGATTGGGCGGAGTTTAGTTTAAGTGTGGTTTATCTCCAAGAGGTGCGATTCACCTAAAGACTAGATAAGGGCAAAGGGACATGAAGACAAGGGACATCCCTTTGCAAACAAGTATCTGTGAGAAGAGATATACATCTTCACCCAATGAGAAGGTATAAGCATCAATATCAATCTCCAAGTGAAGGATCAAGACAGATTCACACATCAGCAGCAATCAATAAAAAGGAACACAAATATAGATTAGGAAAAGACCATTGTTGAGTAGCATGTGCAGACTGGGATCAGGCCTACAACAGATCAAATCTGTTAATGTTAGAACCAGAAAGGAAGACACAGAAATCTGAAACTTAGAAAAATCTCACAAGAACAAGATACGCGGAATTTTATCCTGGGAAAACCCTCCACCTGAGGGTGAAAAACCCAGCCACACCAAAAATCAACCTTTATTAAAGGCACAAATCTGATACAAAGCTTCACAAGCTTAATCAAGCAAGGATCTAAACATGATTGTTTGCACTTAAAAATCAACAAAATAAGTCTATAACATCTCAGGGAAATTGATGGTTTCTACCATATGGCTAGCACATAAGCTCTCTGCAATATGAAATACTCATACATCAATCATATATGAAGAGAAGATACAGAAACGCAGATGATGATCCAAGCTTCTCACAGGAATGATCTCATAAGCAAATTTATATATCTCGACTCCCTTATTAACATCTTGCATGCACCCGACAACCTGCTAACACTGCTATGTATAAGAACAAGGCTCGAAGATATCTCTTGACGGAGGAAGATGGAAAGCTGAAGTGCCATAAGCTATCAGCAGTTACAAAGTGAGCTGTTACGTAAACCGGTTATCAAAAGAGCCACATAGGTGATGAAACAATCTGAACCTCTCAACGGATGAAATACAAGGAGGAAAGAAACCGCTGCCAGCACACACAAGGCTCCCATGATGCTGCAAGTCATACACACAGGTCGGTGACGGTTATCAAGGAAGCCGTTACCCTTCCAGCTATGAAGAAACCCAAAGAATCAAACGCAGAACTCAAAATTGTTGAACAATATAGATTCACAACCATCGCAAGGAAAATAAAATCTCCTGCAGCGTACGCAAACATTAACAAAATACAGATACATTATATCAAACAGACAATAGTATTAATAGTTATCTTTGTGTTATAGTTGTATAGCCTATGCACTATAAGATAGCATTTATTATATTATCTCTTATATGTATTGGATGTGAAATATATATGCTTGAACATAAATCTGTTTGTAACCTCACAAGCAATCATATAGGTAAGGGAAGGAGGTGTAAGGAAGGGGAGCAATTATAAGACTGCCATCTAATGTAATGTCTCCACTTTGAAATACGATTTAATGATAAATAATAATAATAAAATTTAAATTGAATATAATTAAATTTTAATTAAGTTAATGAATGGTCAAAGGCATGAAATGAAAAGTTGTGACTCCCTTAAACATGAGATATAAAAGGGAGAAGAGAACCTCATTTGAGGGGGATAATTTGGGAATCAGAAGTGCAAATCTGATTTAAATAAGGAATGCAGATCTGATTGTGAAGGGTTGTATCCCTTTCAAAGGGCAGAAGTAATTAAGAGTTGCACTCTTTCAAAGGGTGCTAATGGTGAAAGGGTGTGTCTCTTGCCAAAGGGCATCCATAATGAAGAGGTGTGACCTCTCCCTCATATTGAGAGATATAAAGAAAATGAATCAAAAGCATCCAGTGACATCACCATCGATCAAATCAGATCAGATCAGAACTGTTATTAAGTTACAGGCATCAATTAGCCATGGGGAATTGGATCATTTATAACAGATTGTTTTGGGATATAGAATAAGCAGATCAACAGAATCATCAACCAGCAATTGGGGTTAAAATCTCAGCCATAGAGCAATTAAATCATCGATGAAGATGTCTATATCGAACGATCAATTGAATGAAAAGCAAGAGATCAGATCAGACATACAGATCTGCAATCAGTAATCAGCAGACTGATAATCATAGAAGGGAAACAATTCAATTAGCATCACTGCTCATAAAGAGCAGATCAACCATAAGATATGTAATCATTCCAAATCAAGCATCGAAAGAGACAAGCAAGTCAATCAATCCAAATAGAATATCTGATTTCATAATTAATCAAGTTAAAGTCAGTAGACTTTGACAGGTGCTTGGGCAAGAATTAGGGCAATCGCAAAAGGGGACATTACATCTAAGTAGGCCACCCCATGGTGGATGTCCATGTGTGCCTGCCACTTGGGGCCAAGAGGGTGAATGTCCGCTCTTGGGCTTAGGTAGATGGATTACAAGGCCCCCTATTGTGATCTCCTCTCCCATCTCTACAATGATTGTCTATTGTCTTAAAGGGATGAGGCATGATTAGGGAAAGTAAGTACAAGCACCCACCTAGGTAGACCACCCAGGTTGGATGTCCAATGTGCTTGCCACTTCAGGTCAAGAGGGTGAGAGTCCGCTCTTGGGCTTAGTGCGAGGATGGATTTAGGCAGACCTATCATGTTTCCTCCTCCAACTCCTATTGTGATTGAATACTATATTACAAATATAGATATGACCAACAATGAGGTACAAGTTAGTAGATATTATCATATTAACATGGAATGAGATCCTGAGCAAGGAATTATACTCTGGCTATAGGTGGTTTTGATAAGTTCTAGCTTACTGTTAATTTTAGTCAAGAGGTCAAAACCCAGGGTCATAAAATTTGAACAGTTTATAAGGTGAATGAAAAGTACTTTTCTTTTGGTTTTCTACTGGGGGCTCATTTACTCCAAATTGTTGCCTCACTTGGTGGTGACCTATAAAATTACATTTACATAATTGAAGCTTATAATTTTAAGAAATAAATTCACATGTTAAATAAGTAGAAGGCAAGGGGGTCCACAAAGTGCACAAGAACTGCCAAGTGATGTTAGTAACACAGAAGAGAATGATGCCAACGCATAAATATGAATTCTACACATTTGTAGAATAACAGTCTTCAGAGAACGTTAGTAATATGCGTACTAAAGTCTAAAATCTCTCCATAAGGATCAATACAAATATTTACATTGATATGTAATTACTTATAAGTTCTTATACAATGCATTGCAAAAATTTCACCTTAACTTCAGAAATTAAGAATGATTTTGGAATTTCTATTTCAAATTTTGGGGACAGTGGATAGGGTTTTAGGAATGACAAAGAATTTCTGGGTGTGGGTGACAACTATTAAAATAATGACTCTTTGAATATTAAAATAAAATTGAATTAAAAATAACTAAAATATGCTAAAAAAACTAAAAGGTCATGTCACAATGTACCAGGTTGATGAAATGTCCTATGATAAATATAACTTTACAAGTTTTGTCAGAATGTACTAATCGATGATGACTTAGTCATCTTCCTTCCACCCTTCAAAAGCAGTAGGGCAGAGAATGCCTTTCATTTGACAATGAGGGGACCAAACTATATGAGATTAGATTCTTTGTACTGCCCTTATCAGTGATGAAATGTGCCATCTGGTCCTTCATCTGGCAATGGTGTTTGGAAAGAGTTTCCTTTTTACAGAGGAATATTGTGAAGTCAAAAGCACAAGTTGTGGGCCAAGAACATTGAAGTTGGATATTTCAGTGGAATTATTTTTCTAAGATTCCCCTCAAGTGACACATGCTTTAGACTCTCTTACTACATCTAAACTTTTTTCACCAGAGGGCTCTCAGGATTTTCAATAAGTAAATGCTAAAATATTGTTCAACAAATGTGATTTAAGATCTGGGTCTGTACTCCAAATTTGGATAAGATATATTCATTTGACAATTGGAAGAAACGGAACGAACATCAATCTGTTGAGTTTTTCTCTTAAGGAAACACTCTGTGGCAATGACTTAAATAAACACTTTCTGCAACTTCCAGATTATAGAACTGGAAAATCAATTTGTAATGTCTAATTGATTCGATTGACATAAGTCTAACCATTGTTTGGTTTGCTTTTCAAATAACCAAGGAGGTAGAATCAGTCATGCAAGAGAATTTTGATAAGTGCTGTATCCAGGTTGGTGGCACTTACTTACTTCAAGATAAAACAACAATATGATCTAGAATGGAGCTATGAGTTGTGTGATCCAAGTTGCACTCCTAAACCATCATGCAGCAACTACTACAAATTAAAAAACTAACAATACTACTACTCGCTGAAACCAACTATACCAGGTATACTATGCCATAAAATGGGCAGCAAACAAAACTAAAGAGAAGCAACCACACACATACAGGCATAGCAAGGACCACCATCCAATTACATCAAAATTGCATATGTTCGTGAGCACAGCTGCCTGGAGGTGCCATTTTCCATCTTTCCTAGAAGCAATTATAGAGACTGTTCCCTGATATGGAGGTGACCTCCCATATGGGCACAAACACACCAGCCATTGTCAATGCACCATGAACATGAAGTCCTTTATCACCTCTGTTCTCCTCACTGCCCTTGTCAGCAATCGATGACACTGTACTTACTGGTCAACTACAGCGTGCCATTATGAAAAGAGACCACCATGTGCCTCATTTCCATGTGCAAGCTGAACTCTTACGGTATTTTGTTGTCCACTTGCAGCTCATGGGCCTCCTGCAGTTGCTTCTACTTTCCCAACACATGTGATGCCCCTCATATTATTTTCATTTATAGTATTCATTGCTTCAGTTGTTCCCATTTGATCAAAAGATTATTTTATTACTTACCATAAATTTACCCACAATTTATTAATAGATATCCTTGTTTATTAGTGTTTATTATTAAGATCCTTGTTATTATTAATATCATCGATTATTAATGCTTATTATTAATATTCATGTTTATTAATGTTCATTATTATTAATAATCATATTTATTATTAATGTGTGAATGAGTATCCACAATTTATTAATATTTATTGATGCCATTATTATTAATGTTCATGTTTATTAATATTCACTACCCATCCCTTACCCACGATGGTCAATGATTTTAATGCACCGTTATGCATTTAATTAGAATAGACGTGACCCATAAGTGAGGCATGTATGTTAATAAAAACCAGGGATTAGTCACTACTTTTTGATCACCAAGATCCCTAATGACAAGGTGAGAGAATACAATGTTTACCTAATCTTATTTATAATTTGGAAAGAAACAAACACGCCATCTCATCTATGAAATTAGATGCTCATACTAATTGCATAATCAATATTTCTCTTTCAAGTCTTAATCATAGACCTTCAAAACAGAGAAAAACAAATGTCAAAATTTCTCCATCCAATTCATATATGTACTCAAAATCCTATACCCTAAATATTAACATTTAGCAATTCAAGTTGTTTGAATACCATTGTGAACATTTGAATGACTACTACTAATCAAACTTCTATAACATTCATGATTGCCTAATAAAATTATACTATTGATTGCACAGTATTAAACTTATAAAAGATGAACAAATTACAAGAATTATACACGACAAATAATTTTTCTTTTATTTATTGATTAGCAAAATACTAGAATTGTCAATAAACATTGACTATTGAAGAAAGTAATTGTAATTAAACTATACCTTATGGTTAACTATTGCATAAAAAGATGCAATGGTAAAATTGCTTATCTATTACTGAAGGAAAGAGATACATTTATAGGTATATAAAATACTGTAGATATTTAATATGCCAACTAATACCTACACACTACAAAAGACATTTAAGATGTCAACTAACTAAATACATTATTGACCATTAATAGTATAAAGAAATATTATTCTAACACCCTCCCTTAATGGTCAATCTATCAAAAACACCAAGTTGCCCCGTGAATTTTACAAACTTATCCGGGCTCAGAGACTTGGTGAGAATATCCGCAATCTGATCCGTTGTGGGAACATATTGCAACTGAATTGATCCTTCTTCTACCAGCTTGCGGATGTAGTGACAATGAAGCTCGACATGCGTGGTACGTTCATGGAAGACTGGATTTTTGGCTAGTTTGAGCACCCCTTGATTATCAAACCTTAGTGTGACAAATTGAGAATCGAATTCTTTCTCAACTAAGGCCTTAAACTGCTGAAATGTACTGAACACATCTGATTTAATCTTGAGAAAATACACCCACATTTTCCGAGTGAAATCATCAACAAATAATAAAAAGTACCTGGACCCAAGTAACAGATGGAGTGTTCATTGACCCACATACATCAGAGTGAACCAATTGAAGGACCTTGGAGGCTTGCCAAGAATCGCCATCCGAGAATGGTGTGTCCGATGCTGCTTCCTAGCTTG
Organism: Cryptomeria japonica; assembly: GCF_030272615.1. Taxonomy (NCBI): domain Eukaryota; kingdom Viridiplantae; phylum Streptophyta; class Pinopsida; order Cupressales; family Cupressaceae; genus Cryptomeria; species Cryptomeria japonica. The sequence goes on along the minus strand of NC_081407.1, from coordinate 223,657,886 downwards.
ATAGGCTCCACATACTCCTTGATTTTGAGGCTGGATCTTAGGTAGACCAGCAACCAAACCCTCCCGAGATAGTTGAGAGAGATGGTGCACGTTTAAGTGCCCATAACGTTGATGCCAAAGTGTTCTGATGGATGTACTCCTAGCAGCCAGAGCGTGCTCCTGAGAATTGCCGGAATCAGCAAGTCTATACAAACCATGATCCTCAAGTCCCATAGCGATTGTAGTACGAGTGTCCCTATCAACAATGCTGCAGGTGGACGAATTGAAGATAACATCTAATTGAGGAGAATGCCTCATGATTTTGCTGACAAGGAGGAGATTATGTTCCATGCTTGGAACATAGTAGACATCAAGAAAGAATAAATTTCTACCTCCTGAGTGAATCTGGATAGTGCCCTTACCAGCAACTGTTGTCCTTTGAAGATTATTGAATCCAAGAATGGTTCAAATTTTGTGAACCAATCTCGACGATGAGAAAAATGCCACGAAGCCCCTGAATCAATATACCAGGCAGAAGAGTGTACTAAACCTGCTGTTCTCTTGGCCATAAAAGCATAGAATGCAGATTCTTTCTGCTTAGAGTGCTCTGCGACATTTGCCTTTTGTTGAGACCCTCCTTGCTTCTTTTGTTTAGAAGCCAATTGAATTCAACACTCGACCTTCATGTGACCAAACTTATGACAATAATTGCACTGAACATTTTTCTTCTTCTTGTTGCCCTGAGAAGAACTAGAGCCTTTCAACTGAGAAGATGGAGCATTCCCTTTGTTCTTAGTAGAAGATTTGGTAGGGAACGCTTGCTCGGTGGAGGTAGAACTGGTACTACTTCCAAACTGTTGGCGCCACCAATCTTGCTGTAAAAGCTTGTTACAAAGATCGGGAAACTTCAAATTGATGTTAGTGGAAGTGATATTGAGTGTTTCGATGAAATGTTCATAAGATTTGGGCAAACTCTTCAGAGTGATGACGACCATGTCCTCTTCCTCCATTGTGCAACCAATCGCCTCAAGTTGATCACGGATGTCCTTGATCTTTGTCAAGTGATCTTACAGAGGTGTCCTCTCGTCCATCATAATCGAAAAGAGCATGTTCTTAAAAAAGAATGCTCTGCTCTTGTCAGAGGTTTCATGAAGACTTTTCAAATGATCCCATATCTCCTTTGGAGTTTTTCCGGACGGTACTTGAGGTAGCTGCTCATCGGTGAGAGAGAGTTTAATGAGCATGGCACCTTCTCGGTTGCGCTCATCCCATTTGTCTTGCTCTTTTCCGGTAGTAGTTGGACGATGAGACGTGCCCAAAACAACTGCATCAAGACATTGGTACTAAAAAATTGTCAACACGCACTGCTTCCAGGTGTTGCAATTGCAGCTGTTGAATTTATGGCTACTTTCGAGCATAATGTTTGTTAGAGATGCCATCACGTATCTTGAGGTCAAACTGGTTAAGGCATGAATTCCAATGCACAAAAACCAGCAGATGAAAACAAAGGGTTTTTTTTTTAAATTTGCAAGTTGGATTCTAAGGCAGAAACTGAAACCCTAGCACGGTTTTCGGGGTAGAAATTTTTCGAAAGACCTAGGAAAAAATCTGAAAACAACCCAGATGAGTTTTTAAAAAACGCACAAAAACCCAGATAGCAGTTTGGTGAGAAATCCTAGCCACAAAGAAAGAACCAAGAAATTTGTTATTGTTAGCTGCTGGAAATAGTCTGAGGGTATTAAAAACCCTAGGCGCTACCTAGAAACCCTAGGTGTTGCAAAAAAAAACCTTATGTCACCAAAAAATCGTGGGTTGCAGGGAGAAAACACAGAGTCGCGAAAATAATATTTGCGATTTAGCAGAAAAAAATGCGCAGGTAAGAAAAACCCACGAACAAACCCCAAACTACAGAAAAACGTGAAAATTGTGCGGAATAAGAATTGTCGTCGCAGAAAAAGGCACGAGAAGGGCAGAAAGGGCTGAAAAAATGTAGAGATCGCGTTGCATAAACACAGGGACAGACGAAGACACGTGAACAAAAGACTGCCGACGTTGCACAGAACAAAGTCGCACGGCCGAAAAAGAACACGGGCGACAAAAACAGTCGCTGCTGGCAGAAGAAAACCCACAAACAACGGGCGGAATTATAAATCCCGACGTGGGTAGCTGCTCGTTTTTTAAAACAACGGAAAATTCTCACTCAATAATGAAAATCGCGGATTACAGATTCAAGAAACAGGCCGAAAAATGAGACTAAAAACCCTAGACGGGTTTTAGAAAACAAACTGGAATAATTACGAAAAAAATTCACTAATGGGAAATTAGAATTACAAAAATTTTCGGAAAAATCCACCTGCTTGCTTTGATACCATATTGCATAAAAAGATGCAATGGTAAAATTGCTTATCTATTACAGAAGTAAAGAGATACATTTATAGGCTTATAAAATACTGTAGATATTTAATATGCCAACTAACTACCTACACACTACAAAAGACATTTAAGATGTCAACTAACTAAAGACATTATTGCCCATTAACAATATAAAGAAATATTATTCTAACATTAACAATATACTACTATGGACACTATCTCAATGATATTATCTCTAGTTTATTTGTAACTGTTAATAACAATAAAATAACTAGGATTTAGTTATAATTACAATAAATAAGGAATGACAACAGATCGGAGGCTAATAATATATATAACAACGAACCGGAGGCTAATAACTGGCTTTTGTAATTCATAGGTTACTTGTATCAATTGCTTAAAGAGTGTATAAAGCCTAACTTCCCAAACCTTCAACTAATCAAGATGATTTCATATGAAGGCTATTAAGAACCAAGATAGTTGCAGATAATACTATCTACAAAATCATTATTCCATTACTATAGTTCCATGATAATTATACGAAAGTTACTATGTTCATGTTAAAATTGTCAAATGTCTTAAATGATTGAGGCCAAACTTGACTGTCATGCCCCTGACATTAGTATGAATAACAAATAAAAAGAAAAGAAAAACAATATTTAATATATATAGCCCAACATCCTGGTCGGCGATCTAGAGATAAATACGTAAGGTAAATATTATTAAACAATCCCAATCGGTGACCTGTTGTTAATCATAAGTTATCCTTAACAAAAGCTAAATAGCAGCGATCCATGTAGCCACAATTTGATGAAGGGGCAGCAGTCAGTTAGAAGAGATGTGATAAGATGGGTAAGAGATGTGACTCCTCATCTCTTTGAAAGGCTATACAAGGAGGATCATCATTTGGGGGAAAATGGCATTGAACAGAGACAGCAATCTAAGATATGATCTGATAAAAGGTAGTAATAATCTGAATTTATAAAGCTGTAAGACTTAGCAAAAAAAGTACTATATTTCTGAAGTAATCGGTATGCTATATGTTGAATCCTATGTTTGTTAGGTTATGAATTTAATGACAGATTTTTTTATTTAAGTAATTATGCATTTGACATTTGTAAGGAAATCATATTAACAAATTGCAATAGTTTATGAATTTAATGACAGATTTTTTTATTTAAGTAATTATGCATTTGACTTTTGTAAGGAAATCATATTAAGAAATTGCAAAGGATCATAATAGGGAGGTGCAGGAGTATGGTCCCCCTCAATTAAGTAGTCCACCCATTGAGTTGGTACTTGTGGGACAAGGTGTTGAATTGTCTTGGTTGGATGTTCAGCACTCTTGGGCTTGGTTGAGGGTAGTTGTCCAGGCGCCCTATCGTGCTTTCCCCTCAAGTTTCTGATATAGTTGATCCTTAGGAATAACTATAAGTTATAATGTGCATATTTACAATAAGAGTTTCATTATTATCTTTTTGCTTCATGTTAATTGATTATTTTTCTAAATTCAATTGCTATAGTGTAATTTAGTGAAAGAATACTCTTGTAAATAAATTGTATTATTGGTATTTGTTTTTTTTGAGCAAAATTCAGGTATATCTCAAAAGGGGATATTACGTTGACTAAGTAATGGTTCATAAACTAAGTAGAAAATAACATTTCTAAAAACATGTGAAGATAATTAGGGAAAAAGCAATGAAAATTCTAGTTGTTTAAGTCAAGAAGGATACCTTCATATTAGACCTCATACATATAAGTAACTTATTTGAACTAAGTTCTACCTCATGTAAGATTTTACGCTGACTATTATAGTGATCCTTGAAGGTTAGGGCAGGATGATCCATGCTTCATGTATTGCATAACAAGTGAAGTTAGAGTGGTTGAGTGCACAAACCTAACATTTGATGAATGTCTCTGGATTAATTAACTAAAACACAATTTTATGACCTTCTGATTTGTTGTTACCTTGACCTATTTCATACCATTTAAGAATGATAATAATTAAAAATATATTTCATTTTTGAATGCCCATGTCCTCTAGTATCTTCGCTATCGGTATACTATTAATATGCACACCAAGATATGTAACATAATTGTTTCTCATAAACCCATGCATTTATGTGCCACTTTATATAAATATGCACACCTAGATATGTATCATAGACCTGATGGTTAATAATATAGATTTATTATTTCATTTTGGCAAAGAGGATTAGAGCTATTGATAAGCCAACTAATTATCATGTAGTTAACAATGTTAATTTTAAGCAATCAGTGTTAATTTAAGCAATTAGATTATAATCAGACTGTGAATAAATAGTAACAGCAATAAAGCACAAGACAAAAGACACCAATACCCTGGGAAAACCTCCCTCTTGGAGGTGAAAAACCCAGCCTTAAATACAATATGTATTATCTCAAATGTAGGCTATTACAAAGCAATAACTTATCTCAGATTGCTGTTCAATATATCAGTGAAGATTGCAGCCCTTCATCAACAGCAGATGGTTAGGAGGAGGAGCAGATGTCTAGATCAGATTCGCACAAGAGGAGACCTTATTGAATTCAGATTGCAGATCTTTGACAATTTCGCCACACACAATCAACCTTGAAGAGTTCGCACAATAGCCTTAGACAAGATCGCATGAGGAAGGATAGCTGCTAGGACAGCAGATAGCATTTTCGTGATATGACGATTGTGTAATGGCTTCATTTGCTGTTATATTTATATCCATCTTTGGCGTCAACCCTCAAGTCGGCTTGCATTTAGTTTATTGATTTATTTTATTTATTGCCTTTAATGTTACAAGTTTGGGTCAAGCCCAAAGCTACAATTTAGTGTCTCCACGTTACAAGTTTGGGTCCAGCCCAAAGTTACAATTAATTTCCTCCACGTTACATGTTTGGGTCCAGCCCAAAATTCGATTTACATAAGAGATAATACATGTGTATTTTAATTGTCATTGACAACATTAAAATACAATAGATAGGTATCCGAGCTAGCTATTATTTCAACAAACAAAGCATCTAATAAACATGATTTATGTAGTGGAGAGAAAGATAAGGTATGGTGTAAGCTTGCATTAAATATACTACTAAGGTCATGACATAAAGCCTTCTAATTAGAAGGTGTTCTAAAGTAAGGATATTGGGACAAAAAACTAGCTAGAGGAAATTTTTTACCTTAGGCCAAGCCTTAAACAACCACATCTTTTCCCATGGGAAGGACTTGAAGGGACCCGCCTTAGAGGTGACTAATTTCTAGTATGTCTCTTTGACCATGTCAACTTGACCACTACTATTATGCCAACCAAACATGTCTTCAAAAGTACTCCAAATAGGTCTAAACTTTTGTAACATAGGTGCTAAGTACCTTTGGAATGACTTTGCAAGATCTATTATTTCCAAATAAACCTTTTGTTCTTGTTACTAATCCTTTACCTTTGATTACCACGTCCCTTGCAGACTAGTAGCTAATGTTTGAAAACCCACATTTTCTATAAGGTGTTGGCCTATTAGCTATCCATCTTTCGAAAAACCAGTATTTTTACGATTGTGAATGTCCCAAAAGCCATAACCCTCCATGAGTTTTTCATTGTTCTTCATACTTTCCCATATAGCTAAGCCTTTTAGGAGGTTCATACACAAGAGAACACAGAGAATTATTACTAGATAGGTACTTATCTTTTAAGATATTGCACCATATGCTAGCATTGTTAGAGATGAAGCTCCATATCATTTTAGCCACTAGAGCTTGATTGAAGAATATTTCTCTACATGCTAGCAAGCGGGTACTTGAGTTGATCACTTGTACCCTCCCATAGAAACAACCTCATGATTATAGTCATGTTTGAAATAAAATTCTTGGGAGCTTTGGTCAAAGAGATTGGAATGGCTTGGAGCACTAACTCAAGTAACACCCTTCTTCTAGCCAAATACAACCACCGTCTGTTTCAACCTTCCAATTTGCTTGAGAATTTTGAAAAAGAGAAACCCATAGGTGGTATTTATTGCTTTCGTGGGAGAGGGGGAAACCCAAACAAGTTCATGGGAACCACTCTTTACCAAAAGATAAGCATCTATGTGAGATTCACAATGAAGATTTTAGATTTTTTCTCAATTAATTTTTGGCTAGAAGCCTATTCATAACAGCTAGAAGATTGCTGATATTCCTTACTTCCAAAACATATAAAGGAGCAAAAAAAATAATATCATCCACGAATTGTTGATGGGGAAGAATCTTACCAAAGATAGAGGCTTTCAATCTTTAAGAAAACCAATCTTGTGACCTAGGGTTTAAGCTATGAGGATAAAAAGATAGGGGATAAAGGGTTGCAGACCTGTAGAATAAAGGGTTGGAGACCTGTAGAATATAGGAAGAAACCTTCATTAAACCATTAGATAAAGGCTAAAACAAAGAAATTGGTAGATGAGTAGTGATTCCTTACCAAGATTCTCCACTCCATCTCAAAACCAAACCTCTCGAGTGTATGGAAGTTAAGTAGTGGAACAACTTCCTACACTAACCTTGAGAGGAGGATAATGCAAAAACTTTTATAGATCGTTACAGCAGTTACAAAAACTTAACAAAAATTATCAAAATATCATGCATACCACAACACAGCAATACAATGATTTACGTGGGGAAAACTCTTTTGGGAGAAAAACCCCACACTCCAAAAGCAACTCAATATATTATTCAGCAATCAATAACAGATTACAATATACTTGCAGAGCAAGCTCTTCACAGGAGTACCACTAATCAAAGACTCAAAGGTAACTCAATCGCCATAAGACACTTACACACAACCTCTATCTCACGCACCTCATATATAGGAGATACAATGCAAGAAACCGTCAAACGGTATTACAAAACCATGGGCTAAAACCACCCAATAAGGTGTAGCCGACCTTATCTCCCTTCTAGATGCCCTATGATGTGTTAAAACACACATCAACACATGTCCCTCCCTTTTACAACTCATTTATGTGTCTGATGTATTTTATATATCCTATTTCAGGAGTACAAACTTTCAAAGGCCTTAACTTGAGAATTGTGTGTCCTATTGACCAACCGTTTGAAGCGCTTGAAAGCTCGCGAAGTGCTCTATTGCGTCATAAGCCGCTACGCCGCTTACACCCACTTCTCAAGGTGTTTTGGGGCCTTTAAAGTCCTCAAAATTTAATTTAAACCTTTCATTGCACCCCTCCAAAATGGAAAATTTAATATCTTCAAAACTAGCTGTGATCTTGCGACGTAACTTTATCAGAGTGCTTATCTAGCCAACTAGAAGCTTCAGGGAGAATTTAACACCATTTCGTGCTCAAATGAAAACTTACTATAAACAGTAACCTCATGTAAATGCAAGGTTGAGACACCATTTTTCCCAACATCGAGCACCCTATGTAGATAAATCCAGTTTACTCTAGACTAGGCCTTTGCAATCAAGCTTGATAAGAAGACCTTTCCTTTTGTCGGAAGGGAGTGTAAGAGCTCATGAGTTGTAACCATAGTTGGACTACTCGTAGAGTTCAAAAAACTTGCTAGTATTTTTCCCTGGCGAGTAGTTGGACTACTCGCAAGAAAAACTCGTCGAGTTAAAAAGACTCACCCGCCAGTGAATAAAGGGAAAAAAAATGGCAAAAATGAGTCATTTCATCATTTTCTGTCTTGTATTTTGTTGAGAAGGGGAAAAACACTCTCCCAAACACTTGCAAATTGATTTCCATCGATTGAGTCTCATTCTCTTCATCATAATATATACATGAAATATAACATTTAAGTATATACTTTAAGTTATATTTCATGTATATATTGGTAGGATGTTTGAGAGTGGTTTCAAATCTTTAGGAGTTATAATGCAAATTCTAGGTTTTAGAAGATCTTTTAAATTTTCAGACTTAGTCAAATTTCAGTAATCAATATGCTCCTATCAGCATTCTCTCGCTCCCTCTATCTCACTCACTTTATTTGCCTCGAATTTTAGACCTATCTATCTCCCTATCACTCTTCCTCTATCCCCCTCTTTACCACTCTCCATCTCACTCTCTCCTCTCTCCCCCAAGATCTAGACCTAGCTCTCTACCCCTCTCTTTCTCACCGTCAAACCCCCGCGAGGTGTGCTACCTTCAACCTAATTTTATTTTGTAGATGCTTGGTGGCAAAGCTGGGGTGGAAATACCCAAAATCTCAAAAAATTTGCCCTCGGAATCTTATGTCAACCTTGTAGTTCATCCAATTGTGAGCACAACGGGAGCTTGTTTGAGGCCATCCACATGAAGAAGAGGAGCAAGTTAGCTCAAAAACGCCTCAATGACCTTGTCTTTGTGCAATATAATTTTCAATTGCGCATAAGGAAGGTAGAGGAAGCACCAGCTGGTCCAATTGATTTGGATGATATAGATCCTTACAGTGATTGGACATGGTAGGAGCAACCTCCATTGTTTACAGAGAATGACATCAATGATTTGGAGAGGCAAGCTACGAAGGAGGAGGGGGGTGGATTTGGTTTCAAACTGGATGACAGTGAGGAGAATGAGGAGTCATTGCCAGTTCCAGGTGCAGCTAGAGGCAGAGCTATATCCAAGATGGAGGACGAGCCACAACCTGAGCCAATCATACCGATCATCAAGATGGAGGATGATTGATAGGCATGCATCAAAATCATCTTCATAAATCGATTTGGCTCCTTCTAAGTTTCTATAAATCACGTCCCTCTGTCCTGGTAGGTGGAAGGCTTCACTTATAGCTTTCTCTAATAGGTAGGCAAGATTGGTTCCATCCTCAACCACAATTGTCCTTGAGTGTGAATCATAGTGCTTGGCGCATTCAATCATCAATTCATGACATCTAACTGCAGGAGGGAAGTTGTCTGCTTTGATGATGCCACTCTCTATTATCCTCTTGGCTATTGGTGATGGTTTGCCAATATATGGTGTCTCATGAAACTTCTTCACATTGAAGTTCCCAAGATTTGTATCTCCAATGTTGCTCCACCGGGATGTAATCTTGGTCTTGTTGACGTGTATTTGATACACAATCATACACAGAATAAAATACCAATAGGTATCTTATCCTCTCTTAAGGAAATAGTCTCTAACTGCTGAAGATCTGCGAAAAGGATCAGTTAGATGGACTCCAAGGTTCTTTTAGTGGGGTCTCCACGTGTGGACAAGCTTTTTTAGTGGTATGATGTGATTTGCTGTTTCCTCCAAGGCGTCTTACGGATTCCAAAGGCTCGAAGATTTTACTAATCTAAAAGGAACTTTCAAAAAATGGCAAAAGGACAGGGTTTAAGGAAGTCTAATCTAGCCTAACCCTATGAATGACTTAGCGTGAATGAGATTTGGCAAGACTCAACCAACTTCAATTTTGCCATAAGGTAACAACTCAATTGAAATTAGTGCGATCTTCTAAGGTAATAATGGTGTTCAATGCATCAAAGACCAAGGACACTACTATGAAGGTACATATCCTAGATACGAAAATGCTTGAAGGTTAAGGACGCAAAGTGTTTTCCAGTCGACCACGCAAGGCGTTCCTACAATCAGCAAGAAGCTAGTGGTTTGGATTGCGAACCCTACCAAATATCAAATCTCACACTTAGTCTTTCAAATTAACAAACTACTTTGATTGAGTGTGATTCAAGTACATCCAACAACCATGAAGATAACTTAAGAAATTTGCAACAAAACACCATAACTTCAATATTTTATTGATTTCCAAGTCATCATATACAACAATTGCTTGAATTTCTCTCTTCAAGACTCAATCTTGCTACAAAATAGAAATTGCTTCTAACTCTAATCTCTCTATTACATCAACTATTATCTCTTACACTATTCACTATTTTTCTATTACCAAATGAAATGAAAAATGGGGGTATAAATAGCATCCCCAGTTACAATGAAAGGTCCAGATTGAAAATAAATCAATGGACAAGATCATGACACCTAAACCCTAATTAGGGTTTGTTACAAATGACCTCCTTTTTACTGAACAACATTAAATACATAGCCAAATATTAAATTTGGCACAAAAATCTAGGAGGTATCAACCAATGAGAAATAGGATGTCATGTCATCTGTAACAACCTTTCATCTAGAATCTTATTCCCTTTCCAATTCTCTTTCTTAGCATATGCAATGAATTTTGTCACGATTCCTTCGATTTCTGTGCTTGGAATCTCGGGAAGATTCTTGATACTCTCTTCTAAGTGGATAACCTGATCAAATGCATCTAGAAGAGCTGTGTCCCAAGTAGGTTCAAGTTCCTTTGTTCTATCAATCAGGAGCATGGTGGCATACATCTGATCATACTGCTCATCTGTAACATCTGCGTCCTTGCGAAAGATGATCTTGATTCTATCCTCAAATTCTTGTAAATCCACATCTGTCTCGACCTCGATCCTTCTGCCAAGAATGGTACGAAGTACCTCAAATACTCTGTCCTGGATCGGATTGATCACCTCCTCAACTTGACCACATCTAACACTGATGTCCTCGAAGAGAACACTCTTTATATGGAGTAAGGTTGACCACTGAAACAAACTGTGAGAATCACCTTCTAAGATCCTCTCTTGTGCTAAAATTCTTCTGGATGTGTGTCTTATAACTTTCAAGACAGGGATGACAACGTCCTTGGTATGGGCAAACGCAGCTACTGTTGCCATCAATCTGTGAATAATCTCAAGAACTTGGATAGCCTGATGGGTGATCTTCGACATCCTTGTAACAAACTCAATGGCCACCGTGTGAGATCTATCCATCCAACTACATGTGGTTCCTGAATCTTTCTGCTTCATTGATCGATTGAAGGGGCAATGCCTGCAATGGTGATCTAACTGGATCCTGACGTCCCAAAGGTTCATTGATGTGACTGAAATATGTCCTCCATGCACCGACCTCTTTCTCAAGCTTCCTATTCTTTTCTACTTCTTCTCTAAGCTTGTCCTTCAATGCCTCAAATGTGTCGGTGGCATCATCTAAAGTCTGCTCTGCTGTGGATGGTCCTAACTCAATAGTCTGTATATGATAGTCTTCTGCTAGGATCTCACCCTCATATTTGTCTGCTGCCGGTGTAGCTATCTGCAGTTTTCTAGATCCAGTCTCATCTCGAATCATCTTGGACATCTTTGTAGCCTTCTTCTTCTCTGTTGTCATATGTGAACGTCCCACGAGGCTCTCTAAATCAATTGCACTGTCCTCGTCCTCAATTACGATCACCTTAGTCAATCTTTCCTTCAACCAATCTGGGATATTCGATCTTGTCTCTTGAACTTGAATTTCTTTATGTACTATTTCTTCTTGTCTGGGAGGAGATGTTACTTCGTTATCTTCTTCTAAATCATAGTCTTGGAGAGATCCATCTGACGAAACATGCTGTGCCTGTCCTTCCTCCTGCCTATCATTCTGTACCATCGATTCCATGGACTCTTCCACTCGAACTGTTCTATCCTCTGGTCTGGAAGAAGTACCTGGTGTTTGATCTTTGTTGGCACCTTGCTTTTTCTTGGAAGACTCTTTCTTTTCTGATCTTTCCTTTCTCTTCGAACCTCTCGAATGGAGATTGCCCTCACTGGCACATCGAAGGTTACCTTCACCTGAATTCCTAGGATTAGGATTGCCTTCACTAACACTGGCTCCACCTTCGGCTGGTTTCTCTTCCAAAGTAAAAGACATAGCTATGCCCTGTTCTCTCAACTTCTGATGCTGAACGTCTACCCATCTGCGAGTACAAGACAAGACTGGTGCCATCAAATCATCTAAATCCACGGCCTCGGGCTCATTCCAATTCAAACTAATTGTTTTACTTTCTCTATCATATGAAGATTGGATGTGCCTGCCGTTGTCCTGAGCTTGGTCGGCTACTCTGTAAATCTTACATTTCCTGATGAAATCCAAAGGCAATCTAGAATGTATCTTTCGTTTCACTTCGAGATCATCTAGGAGATTCATCATAAAATCTTCAATCTGGTGCTCATGTCTAAATCTTCTACCGACCGTCTCCTCTAAATGTCCATGGGGATCAAAACTATTCCTCCAAGCAAAAGATGAAAAAGGATACAAGGCTAACTCCTTCTCTGCGTCATCCATGGCTGAGACATTGGGACATACCTCAACTGAATTACCCAAAATAATAGGTACCTGAACTCCATTCTGATGTCTGTGTCTGAATGCCTTCACATATGCTGCCAACTGCCTTGTTACTTCAAGTAACACAATTCTGTCTGTCGGGTACCTCGGCAACATGTATGGAGGTAAAGGACATCCATGCACTCTAATGTAAGTGAACTTGGGAAACTGAATGAACCAAGCACCGTACCTCTTGATGAATTCCTGGGCATCCTGAGATAATCTGTTGTGAATCCCTCCTTGCAACGTCCTTGTGATGTTCATCGTGAAAGTATCATTGACTAATTTGTAGTTCTTCCCTGGTGGATGATGCAAGTAGGTATAGGATTCACAAGCTCTGACCTCGCCGGGTCCTCTTCCAATCACTCCTCTGTGAGGTAGTCCTGCGTACTCAACGCTCCTGATTAAGGCATAGATGACGTATGAACTCATGTGGAAGGACTTAGTAGCCCCGAGTCTTCTCAACTGTACGTCTAAGCAATGGCTAATTATCCTAGCCCAATGTATCGTACCCTTTCCTTGAACAATCACCTGGATGAAGTAAAACATCCATTTCTCAAAATAGAAGGCATGAGGTGCTCCTGTAACTCTGTTGAGCATGGTAATCAAATCTCTGTACTCCTCCTGGAAATCAATCCTGTGTGGTGTGTTCGGTACTTTGCTCAGACGGGGACGACTCTTGAGTAGCCAGTTCTTGTTGATTATGTTTAGGCAAGCATCTGGATCATCATCGTACACTGATCTGGCTCCTTCAATGCTCTTATATATCATGTCCCTGTGCTCTGGAAGATGGAAGGCTTCACTTATGGCTTCCTCTGAAAGGTACGCCAAAGTGTTTCCCTCATTGGACACAATTGTCCTCGACTGTGGATTGTAATGACGGGCACACTCGATCATCAACTCGTGGCACTAAATAGCTGGAGGAAAACCGGCCGCCTTGATGATGCCACTCTCTATTATTCTCCGGGCGACAGGTGATGGCTTGCCGATGTAAGGGACCTCTCGGAACTTCTTCGTGCTAAAGTTCCCCAAGTTTGTATCTCCAATGTTGCTCCACTTTGACACGATCTTGGTCTCTACTTCTTCGGTCTTCTGATCTTCTTTCATGAGAGCTGAGCGGCTGGTGGATGCTCCTGCCTTTGGGGTCGCCATACCTACACAACATTTCATTATAAGAAATAGATTTTGCAATAAATAGCGTAAATAAGAGAGATAAATTTTAGGAAACCTCATGATAAGTCTCTAGAGTTATCATTTCCTAAAAAAAACGATTGAGCCAAGAGATTCAAAATTTCAAAATTCAAAATTTGAAATATGACGATGAATGAATAAAGCAATAACAATAAATCGCCATACCTCGATAGAGAGCTAACTCTAGAATGCAAAAACAAAATTTGCCTAGGCAAAATTGAGGTATAAAGTAATCTTCAATATGATCTCCTCAAAATTGACTTCGCCACCTCTGGAGAGAACGTGATCTTCAATTATCGCCTTTGACGTGGTCTCAAATGGATCTTCAAGTTCGCACAAACAAATCTCCAAGTTTCGCACCTTCGACGTGGTCTTAGATGGATCCCCAAGTTCGCCTTTGGTGTGGTCTTCTTATTCGCACCACCTTTTGATAACTAAGTGCCACCCTTGGATGAATGAAACTCGCACCACCTTTGGTCTTCAACGCAATTCGCACTCCACCCTTCAAGCACACTTCGCACCACCTTTGCTTTCCTCAATTCGCATGAAGGAAGGTAAAAATGATTATGTGAAAAATGAAATCTCTCACCCCTTATATATAGCGCGCTCATCCTTCACCCCTTAGGCCGACTTGATAAAAATAAAACCATTTTTTAAATGATTTGCAATAAAATAACAAGGCCGACCTGCCTAATTGAGCGCTCAAATCGATTTTTTATTAATTAATTAATTAATTATTAAATGCCTTACGTTTTTTAATTTGCAAATTTCGATTCTAATAAAGGCAAAATAATTAATAAATATTTAACGCCATATTAAATGCTAAATAAATAAGATTTTCAAATTTTAAATCGATTTAGCATTTAAGGAAATTTGAATTGTTTAATTTGGCGCCAAAAATATGAAAATAAAGGGACGTACCTCATCGCTCTGGTCCCTTGGAGAGGGACAGGAGCGATCCATGATTTTGGTCTTGATTTTGCATTTTTCACGTTCAACTCCTTCATCTCCATGTTGAAAATCGATCAACTTGATGGTCCTTCCAATTTGATCGCCTTGTGTGCGCATATGGGTGTCTTTTAAGTGCATATCGCCCTGGTCCTTGTCCAAAGGACAGGAGCGATCCATCAACTTTGTCATGACTCTTGCAATTTTTATGTCCAAGGTCCTCATCTCCACGTTGATTTTGCGATGTTTGTTGGGTCCTTCAAGCTTGAATTTCTTTCTTGTGCGAACAAGTGCATCTCATGACCATTATCGCCCTGGTCCCTTGGAGAGGGACAGGAGCGATCCTAAGGTTTTTGCTTGAAATTCTCCATTTTAATACGATCCTTTCCTTGTATCATCTTCCAAATGCCATTTAAAACCTTGTGCGTCCTTGTCTTAACGTGATTTTCAAAGAATATCATGTGTTTTGCCTAACATCGCCCTTGTCCCTTGGAGAGGGACAAGAGCGATCCATGTCTTTTCTCCGTTTTTGAGCTCAAGTTGGTAACATTTGACCATGGTTCATCGTTTATCGTCTTCGAAAAAATGTCCTTTTACCTTGTCCATCCTCGCCTTGACTTGCCTTTGAAGAAGTATGAGTGTTTTTGCAATAATCGCCTTGGTCCTTGTCCAAAGGACAAGAGCGATATAGACTCCTTAGCTTGATTAATAACATTTGGACGTTCAAAACTCTTGCATGTCATCCTCAAAAGACGTCTTGAACCCTTTACAACCTTGTGAAGCCTTGACTCAACGTAATTCTTGCATGAATTGATCAATATACTCAACATCGCTCTGGTCCCTTCCTGAGGGACAGGAGCGAAATTCATTATTGCGAGCTTGTTCTTGTTTATTTCAACTTACAATTATCTTCAACGCGTGTAATGATGTCCTTTCGATCCTTGGGGTAGCTTGATATTTGCTTGTCTCTTGAAATCTATGCCTTAATGGAAATATCGCTCTGGTCCCTTCCCATGGGACAGGAGCGATCTGGGGTCTTAGAGCGCAAATCCTTCCAACGTGATGACCTTGATGCTTGTGTTTGATTAAAAATGTCTTAAGACGTTCCTGCCACCTTGTTCCTTGTCTTGGATCGGTCTTAAACTTGAGGGAAAGGCAACATACTCACTGTATCGCCCTAGTCCCTTGGAGAGGGACAGGAGCGAACTTGCTCTTGTGGTCTTCATTTCACTTTGCTAGCTTCCAAATTTATATTCAACGGGTTCGTAATGCGTCCTTCCATTCATTCATGCCTTGGGATCGATTGAAACTTGGCAAGAAAATCATTTATAACAAAAATCGCTCTGGTCCCTTCCTGAGGGACAGGAGCGAACTAGGCATTTAACACTGTTATGGACGTCCCAAAAATCTTCAATTTATATTCAATGCGTTCATCTCATGTTTTCCCTTGTTTTTGAACGTAAACTTGCCTTGACCCTTGTCTGGATTTTGCAAAATGAAGGAAATCGCTCTGGTCCCTGGGAGAGGGACGAGAGCTACAAGGTACCTCGCCCTGGTCCCTTGGAGAGGGACAGGAGCGATTTGGTCAATATAGGTCATTCTCCTTTGTTTTTGCATCTCAAATTATATTCATTTGGCAAAGTATCTTCCTTCGGACCCTTTCAAATTGTTAAGTTTTCAAAATCTTGCAAGGACAAGGCGAAATTTGAATTGTAGCTCCGGTCCTTCACTGAGGGACAGGAGCGATTTTCCTCCTGGAGGCATTTCTGTGCTCATGAAAATCTTCAATTTATATTCAATGGAAAGATCTCGCCGTTCTCCATCACTTCCAACTTGAAATTTGTCTGGACTCTGCAGGGATGATGAGATATTTGAAAATGAGCTCCCGTCCTTCACTGAGGGACAGGAGCGATTTTGCTCTTACAGGCCAAAATAACAAGATTTTTCACATTTTAACACTTCACGAGGCGAAAACAAATCAATTCCAATGCCCAGGATCAAAATTCAAAAAAGTCAAAATTTGGTCAAAATATTCAATCGGACAGAAATTCACATTGACGGTCAACACTTAGACAAATTTAAGCTCTGCATGAACATTCCAATTGAAAATTAGACCATTTTGGCGAAATCATTGCATTCAAAATTTGCATCCTAGAAAAGGAAGCTCAAAAGCTCTCAAAAAACGACTGGATTTTGGCTTGAAAAGGCAAAATTTAAAACCCTAAGGCTTGGCCCTAAACCCAGACGACTAACAAACTAACAAAACCCTAAAAACGAAAGCGAAAACGAGCGAAAAACAAGCAAAAAGAGGGGGTCCCCATTTGCGATGGGGCGATGTTGTGAAATGGTCACAACAGGTCTCCAAGTCATCATTCTTCTGATCTTCTTTGATGAGAGCCTGCCTTGAGGTAGATCCTCTTGTCTTGGGTGCTGCCATAGTTCACCTATGAGAGATGCTCAAGTTAGGATCTTGACAAGCTTATGAAGATTAATGACTTTGAGCTTGCAAAACCTTAGAAATGATGATAAAGTACTGATTTAAACCAGTCCTACATTTTAACAATAATTGAATGTTTCATAAGACTGTCCTAACTTGAATGAATTATGCCTTTTAGCCTATAATCAGACCTGATTTTAATCTTTAAATGCAGTCCTTACCTCTGATTTTGACAATTACCTTTCAATCAAAGGACTGACACTACTTAATGACATTGTTGTTTGGAATGCAATTCTGATATCTAAGACAAATCAGGGTTGCTTATGTGAATTCACTATATGGCAGGCTCCTAGCTGAATAAATTTGCTTCCTCTTGATCAATTCAGGTGCTTTAAGGTGAATTCGACTTCCTAGAACATCGGATCTGTATCCTTAATGCTTAAATTTGTTTGCCTTGATCCTCAGGTCTGCACTTTTGATGTCCAAGTCCGCCTTTGTGCTGAAGCAATTCGCTTAGATTTTGGTGAAATTAGCTCATGAATGGATGAAATCCGCTTCCTCGCTGGAGAAGTTTGCTCAACCTGCTCTCAAATTTGCACTTGAAAGAAGAAAATACTTGAATTGATGATTAATATGAATATCTTGATCCTTATTTTATATGCGATTTAGGGTAGAGATGTGTCTTTTGGGTAATAGGCCGACTTGATCTAATGCAAACAAAAAATATAAATTGTCTTCCTTGTTGCTTGCCGACTTAACAGATCAGACTCTCCCTTCTTAACAATTCGAATTTGAAATGGAATTTTGGTGCCAAAAATGCTTGCCTTCAAGAATTTTGCTTTGGGTCCTTGACAAGGACATGCATCTTGGAATCAGTTCGCTCTAGGTCTTAGGAAGGACAAGGTCAAGTTCGCTCTAGGACCTTAGGAAGGACAAGGTCAAGGTAGATAATTCGCTCCATGTCCTTTGGAAGGACATGACCTAAATCAAAATATCGCTTCATGACCCTTGGAAGGTACATGGCCTTAGTGTGATTTTCATCCTATGTGCTTAGCAAGGACATAACCCTTGATAAAAACAAATTCGCTCTACATCCTTAGCAAGGACAGGACCAAAAAAAAGGAATTTGCTCTGTGTTCTTTCCAAGGATAGGACCTATAATGGAAGCTTGCTCTTCGTCCTTAGGAAGGACGTGACTTATATGACAATTTCGCTCATTGTCCTTAGGAAGGACAAGGTCAAGTTGAAAGTTCACTTCATGTCCTTAGCAAGGACAAGACCTAAAAGTAGAATTCGCTCTATGTCCCTTGGAAGGACAGGACTTAAATGACAATTTTGCTCTATTTCCCTGAAAGGACAAGACTCAAAATGAAATTTGTTGTCTGTCCTTTGGGAGGACAGGACCTATAATGCCATTTGCTCCAAGACCTTTCTAAGGTAAGCTCAAATGATAAAGTTCGCTCTTGTACCTTGGCAAGGTATGCTCATGATTCTAGACAAAGTTCGCTTTAAGACTTTTCCAAGATACACATATTCAAGTTCGCTCTGGACCCTTCGCAAGGACAAGGCATGAAGTTCGCTCTAGGACCCTTGGAAGGACAAGGAATAAGGCATGAAATTCGCTCCATGTCCTTTGGAAGGACAGGACCTATAATGGGATTTGTGCTCCAAGACATTGGCAAGGACATGACCCATAATGGAATTCGCTCTATTGGAAGGACAAGGTTAAGCTAGGAAGTTCGCTCCACGTCCTTTGGAAGGACAGGACTTGAAGAAAAAATTCGCTCTATGTCCTCTCCAAGGACATTAATTCGACATCCGCCTTAGGACCTATCCAAAGACATGACTTGGAATTCACCTCTTTCTTTTACCTCATTGATTTGAGCCTTAAGGTTTCCAATCTCTTCACATGAAAGCATCATCAATTCAACCCTTAAGAACACCTATATAGGAAATTCGCTTTGTGACCTTCGGAAGGACAGGGCCTAAAAGTAGAATTCACTCTAGGACTTGAGCAAGGTACGGGGTCAAGGCATTTAGGCAAATTTCGCTCCAATGACGGTTTTTTGATGAAAATTTTGCTCTTCAAATTGGGGCAAGGTAGGCGACCTTATGGATGATTCTTCTTTATCTCTTTCACGTAACTTTGCTTAGCTTATTGAATCTTGAGTCCTTCATCTACTAATCAATTCTTTGCAACACTTGATGATCTATTCCACTCCACTCAATAGGAGAGAGAAAAGAGAGACTAATCCTAGAAAGGCAAAACCTTAAAAAAAGGGAGGTCCCCATCTTGATGGGGTGATTGTGATGTGGTCACAACAGGATATACCTCAGTCCTTAGCTTTCAGCTGAAGAGTTATCAGTTTAGATTTGTGCTCCCAATATTGCAAAAATGATCTGGGTTTGATATAAAAGTTTATTAACAGAAAAAGAAAAAAGAAAAAAAAAACTTTTTGAGAACTGAAAGGAAAGCTGATTTTTAAATGAATTTTCTAGTATATAAGAAAGTAAAATTCTGTTTCGATTTATCACTAATATATAGAGCAATCCAATTTCTTAGTTTGAGGCATTTCCAATTGGAAGACAACAAATTTAAAGTATAAAGTGCTGTGGTAGTGAGATCACATAATTTTCATAAAGCATTAATCTTTTATGATCAAAGTTATAGCCATATTATCTTTTCAAATAAATTACATCATTTGGAGTGTAACAAAAATATCATTATCTTGTCACATAAACTGAATCTATCTGGAGCATTTTGGAATATTAATATATGTTCTGATGAGATGAATAATTGAAAAATATTTGTTCTTCATTTCAAGTTTGTATCTTTATTATCATCTTTTCTCTACTTAATATCAGTGTTTGAAATTTGTTATAATCTTTTACCTTTCTGTCTTTCAATACATACAGTGAATTCAAAAAGGACATAAACTTTTAGTAACACCTGCAAGGTTATATTAACAATAGCTCCATACTAAGTACTGACAATGACTGGATGTTTATTTTATAAGGTTCTAGCAAATGATTATTGGATATGAGGAAAAAAGAAAAAACGGCTATCCAGCAGTATAAAGCATAGTAGCAAACATCTGGGAAAAATTTCAAGTAAACATTGGTTGAACTGGTTAACAATCTGATTTGAACCAGACTGCCAATTTATTTTGCACATTTGGGCACAAATCCTGAATCTCAAGAAAATTATGAAAAAAAATTGGATGTAATCCTTAATTTGTCTGCAAAATTGTAATTTAATCCCAATTTGGCTTAAAATCAAAAGAACAGCGTTTTTTCTCTATTTTTATGTATCAGCGTTTTTCAAAGTCCCAAATTTTTCCTGATTAGTTGAAAATATCTTATCTTTTGTTTGCCAAGTCAATCATGAGAAAGATCTTTGCTACTATAGCATGAAGTATTCATTTGTATGTTTGGAAGAAGTTATTTCTGATAAACAAATGAATGATTTCATACCATACATCTTAGTTTCAGGTACTTTTGTTTGAAAACATTGAGCTCTCTCAGGTCTGAGCAACCTGTTTGCCAGTATTTGCATTATGTTATTGTTTCCATGGATAATATACTTGACTGGATTATAGCTATTTCTTTTTGGAATCATATTTGCATATGGAACATTCACTTAAGAAGTGCTGCTGAATGGCATTATGCTTTCTGGTTAAATGTATTATGTAGGGATACTCCACTTTTGTTGATTGGTTTTTGTGGTTGCATTCAGGTAAGTGTATTAGCTAGTGCCACCTATAACAGTCGGACTCAGGACGTTGAATCTTCTGTAGTTGCAATGAGAGACAATTGGAGGGCGGAGGTCTCACTTGGGGCTCCTTTGTCTGAGAGTAATACTGTGCCCCTGTTTCTTTTTCAACAATTTCCATTATTTGTTGTGCGAGATACAACACTTCTCTTAAATCTTCACTCATCAGAGCAACACAGTCTTTGGTATGGTTTTGACAGGAAGGTAAGTACTTAATCTATCAAGTAGAGTTATATTCTAGCAGGAAATATGTTTGTAAACATTGTTGTGGCTCTGTTACCTTCAAGATTACTATGTTCTTTTGACACAAAATTCATGTTTTGGTGTTTTGATCAGTTTCATTTTTAAATGGGCTTGACTTTGGTAATTCAAACTTAAGTGAACTGGGATTTTATCTGGGTGCTATATAGGTGCCGATGAATTAGGTTTGTGATCCTGTGTATGTGTTGGGAATAACACCAAAACAATTGCAATGAAAGAATTTACAGGCTATCAACATGAATCACTTCTCACAAACAGAAAATATCTAGTGAATCATAATAAAGGGGGTGATAAGCACAGACAATGGAATAGCATAATGATTAAAATCTGAAGGGTGATTAAAGTCACCCACCTGTTTTGTTCAGTCACCTTGAAAAAGGACTTTTCCAAGTCCTTCGCCATTTTAAGTGGAAGAATTGGTAAACTTGTATTACATCACGCACCTTTTAATAATCAAATAGTAATTTTATGAAAAGATAATATGTTTCATGTCTCGAGTAGGTGTTTTACACATCATTTAATGTTAATTAACCCTGCACATTTAAACGAGAGTTGATCCTTATGTTCATTGGGAAAGTCTAACATTCTTATTGCTTCAAGCTCCTTTACATTCTTGTGTATTAGAGATGGAAATTGGTAGCTAAAAAGAGAGTTTGTTTATTCACTTTTTGTTCCAAAGTTTTTCCAATATCAAATATTTTTCAGTGTGCAACCCACAAAAAAAATATCCATAACTTTACAAGTTGATCCAAATAAATATTTAAGGTGGCTAAACACATCTCTAAAGATGCACCACAAATTGTTTTTATTTTACATCATTAAAATAATTATTTCTTGTGCGAAGGGTACAACACCCTTCTGTAGCGTCCTAAAATTGCAACACTTGCAATTTCGACTGCATTTGGGTCTTCACGATGGCGATGCAACGTTAAACCTGAATGGAGACCCCGAAACCTGCTTGTGACACCAAAAACTGCATTTTCTACACCTTGGCCTGATCCCTCCTTGCACCCTGCTGCCCCGGGAGATGGGACCATGGCGCCCAGCGCCCTGGTCCTCCAGGACTAGGGCGCCCAGCGCCCTGGTCCCTGGCCCTATTTTGGGCCCGGTCTCTTTTGGGCATCGGGTCTTTAAGTTTGCAATTCAGGAAATATTGTTTCCTGGTCGGCCTAAGGTCGGGAAAATCAGTCTATCAACCCTAATTGACAAGTATATAAACTACATTTCCTCTCTCAAAAAGGGAGGAGGACATATGTGTGAAAGACGCGGAAGCAATATTCAAACATTCAAACATTCAAGCATTCAAGCATTCCTTCAAGCAATTGAGCATTCTAAGTCTCCATTCAAGGCTAGGTGTTGCATTCAAGACAAGGATTCAACCATTGAAGAGGAGATCACATACAACATACTACATACATTACACCTTCGCATGTAAGAATACAAACATTCTTACAACAAGGTATCAGTACTTGTTTACATTACAAACATTTACATTTACAGCATTCTCATTTCTTGGTTAATTCCAAAACCGGGGTTTGACCTAAAGGCAAACCCCTCATCTCTAACCCCCCAATCGTCCTCTCTTTTCTGTGTGTAGGTTGCAGGTATGCGGCTGTAATTGAAGATCTAGAATCCTTGTGCAGAGATGAACAGATCCACCTTCGTTTCGCGGATTTTTCAGAGGACCGTGTGCACGCCGGGCGCCATCGTCCCGTCAACTTTCGCTCAAATTTGCAGAACAGCACCGTCTCGACATTTTACTGCTAATTCCAGGTCCGCAGCTTCATCCTGTATCCCTATCTTTGTTTATAAGCGAATCTTTCCTATTTTACATGCATTCTTAGTTCAATCATCCTATCTACATTTCTTTACAAAAGAGGGTATCCTTGATGTCTTAACCCTTGAAACTCATTTAGAATCCAATCCTGCATTGTGAGGGATTGGATCTTGTGGGTTTCAACCCCTCTTTTGAATGTAAAGCCTCTCCTAAGTGAAAACCATCAACCCTAGTGACTCTCCCTTCTCTCTCCTTGGAGTTGGGGAGGGGAGAACAACTAGGGTTCGATTTTTCCGCTTTACATTTTGGTGAACCTGACGTGAACATCCTCATTCTGATTATTCATGGTTAGATCTGAAAAATTTGCTTCCTTAATTACATTTCCATGTTTGATCTTTTGCAAATTTTAGAGGCTAATTGCATAAAAACCCTAAAATTTTCTTTTTAGTAATTGAGCTTGTGAAATGTTTAATTGTTAATGCTTGTTTCAGATCTACCCTTCTATTGCAAATTATCAATTCATATTTGTGCTTTAATTCTGAAAATTAAGTGGTTAAATGTCAAAACCCTAATTTTTAAAACCTTCTTGATTCAACCTTTGACTGATAATTTCACTAATCAAAACACTTCCAAATTGGCTGTAACTTTGGATTCCGCAATAAAATCACAATATCTCTCATCCCTGAAAATTTGGAAAAAAGTTGCGAGGACCGTGTGCACCCCGAGCGCCATCGTCCCCGACATTTTTTCCGAAATTTCGGGAGCTAGATCTTACTGTATTTTTCTGCTAAAATCCAGAATTTTGGCTGATCTTATCAATTCTAACACTTTCAAAATTACAGTCAAAGTTGGTCTAGCGATTGCTTGGATTGAGGCTTCTAATCATTCAAAAATTGTTGAAATTGAAATTTGTGTCAAAATTGTGTTTCTTACAGTCCTAAATCTGAAAAGTGCGTTGGCATTCATTCGAAATTTCAGTGCTTTATTCAAATTTTTTATTTGTGACTTTTGAAATTGAGTGTCTAATTGCCATAACTCTGATTTCTGCTTTCAAATTTGAATTTTGCATGAAATTGAGTCAACTTTTAAATTTCAAAGCCTGCATTGCTTTCAGTATTCCCTCTAAAATCATAAAATTCAAAATTTCAGTTTCCCTCTCTTTTTCAAAATTCAAAATTTGCATTTTTCAACAATCTTGGTAGGGTTCAATTCTGAGATTGCAACTTTAATTTGGCCTATCTACAGATCGTAAAATCACTCAATTTTTTCAGATTAGCTTTAAAATCATCATAACTTTCATCCCTGAAAATTTCGAAAAAAGTTGCCAGGACCGTGTGCACTCCGTTCGCCACGGTCCCGGACATTTTTTCCGAAATTTCGGGAGATTGTCCTGATTGTATTTAACAGCTTAAATCTGGGAGATTGGCTGATTTTATTGAAATTTGCTACCTCTAAAATTCAAAATCTTCTCTCTCTCTTTAGTGCATGAGTTTTACAACAATAAGCCCTACTTACACTATTCCCGTTAGACAAAGCCTTAGAATTAAGTCCTTCCAAGGTGTAATTACTGAGGAGATGGAACTTAATTTGAATGGCCTTTTTAACGAGGACACGGGTAATTCCTCTAATCCTCTTAATGATGAAGAAGCTCTCCATGAGGTTTCTGTAGAACAACTTTCGAAATTGGATAACCAATTTGATGATTTTCGACAATGGATGTCTCAAGAATACCCTGATAGCGAAGCTCTTTCATTAATTGAGGGTCTAAAACGTATGGTTCAAAGTGATAAGAATGGAATTGATATTTTGCGTGGTATTGCACACATTGTGGATTCGAATGTGATGCCTATGAAAAGTTGTGCCGAAACTTTAGGTTATACACAACCTCCTACTCAAGTTAATCATTCTATTCCTTTGACAACTCCTATTGCTAGTATACCTACTTTTACATCAAACATAATGACTACTTCAATACAAGACATTCCACCTATGATCACCAGTCATGGGGGCAATCCCTCTTCTTCAATCAACCCTCTTCCTTCATTTAATCCAACTTCTTCATTCATTCCTTCAATGAGTGTCCCTATTTCATCTCCACAAATAAACATGACGCAAGGGGGCAATTCATTTAATCATTCCATTCCTCCTTGTAGTGTTCCTCCTTTCCAATCATCTCCTATGACTAACTATCATAGTGTCCCACCACCTTACTCTCTACCTTCTTTCAATAACATAACACCCCCATCACAATCTAACACGTCTAATATGAACTCTTCGACTGAAGCGACCATTAACAATCTTGCACAAACTGTCTCTTCTTTACAGCAACAAATTGCCTCTATGAATCAATCTAAGTTTAGTGTGCCCACATTTGATGTTGTGAGCCCACTTTCTTCTGACATTGTTCGAGCTATCCCCCCTAAACATGTTGAAATTCCACATTTGGAGCTTTATAATGGTAAGGGTGATCCTCTAACACATGTTAAGACCTTTCAAACAATATGTACCGATTTTGCTTATGACCAAAGGTTGCTTGCAAAACTGTTTACTAGAACATTAAGAGATAAAGCCCTACAATGGTATTGCTCGTTGCCTTCTTATTCTATTTCTTCTTTCAAACAACTTGCAAATGCTTTTATTCAACAATTTCAAAACAATATAAGTCCTAAAGTTACTTTGATTGATTTAATGCATTGTAAACAAGGTGTTAAAGAAAAAGTGACTGATTTCATTGGTAGATATAAGCATTTGTATGCTCAAATTTCCTTTCCAGTACCTGACAATGATATTCAAAGAATCTTTATTTCTAATTTACAAAAAGATATTAGAGAAAAACTTCTGTTTTCTGAGTTTACTTCTTTCCAACAGTTGTGCGCAACTCTTCACAATTATCAACTGACTCTGAGTCAAATGGAACAAGCAAATCCTATGGCTCCGGGTGATAAGGGTGATAGTAGTCAACAACCATTTGGGAAGTTTAAACCGAACAGAGAGTCCATTAAATTCAATGAAAACATCATCAACAACAATGTGAATGCAGCATCAGGTGTGCCTCCTATTTCTAAGTTTTTCAAGAAAGAAAGAAAGTTTACTCCTTTGAATGAATCATTGCTTAGTATTATGAATAAGTTATTGGAACAAAATGTGCTTACTCTCCCTCCTACAAAGCAAATAGATGCTGCAAAGATTAATTCGCCCTATTTTGATAACAAATCTTTTTGTCAATTTCATCGTCAACCTGGGCATGATACTGAAAAATGTTTTGCTTTAAAGGGGAAAATTCAAGATTTGATTGATAATAATACTATCTCTGTTTCTGGTGTGAATGATAAAGGCAACACATCTATAGCTCCTCCTAACCAAAATCTTAAGATTTTTACTGATCCATTGCCTTCTCATACCTCTAATGCGATTGATACTACTGATTCCTCTGTCTCACCTGATGATCTCGTGTCTATGACTCCGAATGTGATTAACTTTGTGGAACAGCAGAAAATCTCTAAAGAACCTTCCATCACATTTGATTCTAGTGAAACTATCAGGGCACCTGATGGTCCTTTATATATAGTTGCAAAAGTCAGGAATACACCTTGCCGTGGAGTGCTTATTGATCCTTCTTGCATGGTTAATGCCATTACTAAAGAATTTCTTTTTACTTTGCAATTGAATCAAGTGATCTATGACGAAACAAATGTGGTTGTGAAATTATTTGATGCATTTTCTTCTCTTGCAATTGGTTCTATTACATTACCTATTGAGGTCCATAACAAACCTCTTGATGTGGACTTTGCTATTATTCCATCATCCGAACAATTTCGTGTGAAGCTAGGCTATCCTTGGCTATCTTCCATGAAAGCTATTGCTTCTCCTATTCACAAGTGTTTGAAATTTCCCCATAATAGTGAAGTTGTTACTGTCAATCATAGTCTCTTTAAACCAGCTGAAAGAACTTCTAGCGTTCCTATTGATTACTTTTGGCCTAAACAATTCCAATCTCTTCCTCCACGAAGTGATCATCTTTTTAAATCTTATCAAAAGTGGAAAAAAGATATGATCCTATCTCTAAGTGAACCTAGAACACCCAAACTTGACATTCCTATTATTCTTGAGAAGGAAGTTCTTCCTTTGAAAGATAAAACTAATGTCTTTCCTCAAGAAGATTCCCAACCCATCCCTATGAATGTGATTATGCCCATATCTAATAAACTTTCTAAAAGTAGACCTATACCTCCTCGTCATGATGGACTTGGTCTCCTTCCTAAACCAACTATTCCTCCTTTATATGGAGCAGTTCCTCCTCCTTCCTCTTATGGAGAGAAGAGAGCTCCCTCTTCTCCTATTGTTCAACCTAAGAGACCACAACCTAAACACCCAAGTGATAAGGATGAGAACATTCCTCCTCCTCAATCTCCTCAACTTCCTACTAAGACTAGACGAAATCGTTCTGCACGTGAACGCCGACGAAAGCGTCGTCTTAGAGCTCAGGCAGCTGCTTCTCAAACTTTGCAATCCCCAAAAACACCTTCAGCCAGTATTATTCCATTTTCTCCTCAGCCGAAAATTGAGCCAAAATCTCCTAAACATAAGATGTATGATGGTCTTGATCCTGTGCGAGTTAAAGATCCTATTTTTATAAATCTTGATGATGATATAGATGAAAATGTTATTCATGATGAAAATGTTACTCCTGTCCATTCTGATAGTGAATATGAAT
Source organism: Cryptomeria japonica (assembly GCF_030272615.1). Taxonomy (NCBI): domain Eukaryota; kingdom Viridiplantae; phylum Streptophyta; class Pinopsida; order Cupressales; family Cupressaceae; genus Cryptomeria; species Cryptomeria japonica. The sequence continues at coordinate 223,630,297 of NC_081407.1, read as the reverse complement.
ATGTTGATGTTGATAACCATTTATCTAACGAATTTTCTAAAGCACTTATCCTAGCTCCTAGACAAGAACAACGTGGCTCGGAACATGAACATAGCCCTTGTTTGGATCTTGTGATAGCTCCATTTGCTGTGTTGGATGTTCCTCCTCTAGCGTGTTTCCTACCTTCCCGAAATACTGATCAGCAAGATCGGGGGGTAGATGACGTGCTAGACTAGTTCATTAGCATAGCAGATTCTCTCCTCCTCTCTTGATCTTTTGTTACTTCTTCTATGTGTTATTCTCATTCTTCTATTTGTTGTCCTTAGTGTTGTCTACTTGAGGACGATGCAAAGCATTGAGATCTCTTTTGGTCTCTCTCATGTTGACTCAAAAGACACGTGTTCCCTTCTTCTAGGTGACCTTCCTTGATTGGGGAATGAAGAACAATTATGCATACATACATATGATATACATGAATTATCATACAGCATACTGACCCCGATGAAAGCGAAGTCACCTTGTGCTTTGTGTTTTGTGTCTATTATCCTTGGGCTTATCTCACACTTGGGGGCTAAATCCTTGTGGTAATGTGCTCCTTTCTCATTTCTTATATGTATCACTACCTTAAAGTAATCACCCCCGGTGAGGCGTGTGCGATCGCTTTAACGTAGGGGGGCATACATCCCATTCATATCTCTTCAAGATACTTGAAAATTTCTTGACAAATTTAGCTTTGCCTTGAAAATTTTTGATATCTTTCTTGCATGACTCATAGTGAGGGAACCTTACTACTGACAGTCATGGTTCTCCCTCGTGATCTTCCCTTTTACTTTGTCAATCGAATTTGTAAGATCCTTAGTCCACTGGGGGCTTGGTGTATCTTGCCTCCTTGACGTGGTGAAAGTTTTTCAATGTTGTTTCCTTGTACTTTACCGGAAGTATGAGCGTACGCTTATACTCCCGCTAAAGTGGGGGCTAAATGTAGCGTCCTAAAATTGCGATACTTGCAATTTCGACTGCATTTGGGTCTTCACGATGGCGATGCAACGTTAAACCTGAATGGAGACCCCGAAACCTGCTTGTGACACCAAAAACTGCATTTTCTGCACCTTGGCCTGATCCCTCCTTGCACCCTGCTGCCCTGGGAGATGGGACCATGGCGCCCAGCGCCCTGGTCCTCCAAGACTAGGGCGCCCAGCGCCCTGGTCCCCCAGGACCATGGCGCCCAGCGCCTTGGTCCCTGGCCCTATTTTGGGCCCGGTCTCTTTTGGGCATCGGGTCTTTAAGTTTGCAATTCGGGAAATATTGTTTCCTGGTCGGCCTAAGGTCGGGAAAATCAGTCTATCAACCCTAATTGACAAGTATATAAACTACATTTCCTCTCTCAAAAAGGGAGGAGGACATATGTGTGAAAGACGCGGAAGCAATATTCAAACATTCAAACATTCAAGCATTCAAGCATTCCTTCAAGCAATTGAGCATTCTAAGTCTCCATTCAAGGCTAGGTGTTGCATTCAAGACAAGGATTCAACCATTGAAGAGGAGATCACATACAACATACAACATACAACATACTACATACATTACACCTTCGCATGTAAGAATACAAACATTCTTACAACAAGGTATCAGTACTTGTTTACATTACAAACATTTACATTTACAACATTCTCATTTCTTGGTTAATTCCAAAACCGGGGTTTGACCTAAAGGCAAACCCCTCATCCCTAACCCCCCAATCGTCCTCTCTTTTCTGTGTGTAGGTTGTAGGTACGCGGCTATAATTGAAGATCTAGAATCCTTGTGCAGAGACGAACAGATCCACCTTCATTTCGCGGATTTTTCGGAGGACCGTGTGCACGCCAGGCGCCATTGTCCCGTCAACTTTCGCTCAAATTTGCAGAACAGCATCGTCTCGACATTTTACTGCTAATTCCAGGTCCGCAACTTCATCCTGTATCCCTATCTCTGTTTATAAGCGAATCTTTCCTATTTTACATGCATTCTTAGTTCAATCATCCTATCTACATTTCTTTACAAAAGAGGGTATCCTTGATGTCTTAACCCTTGAAACTCATTTAGAATCCAATCCTGCATTGTGAGGGATTGGATCTTGTGGGTTTCAACCCCTCTTTTGAATGTAAAGCCTCTCCTAAGTGAAAACCATCAACCCTAGTGACTCTCCCTTCTCTCTCCTTGGAGTTGGGGAGGGGAGAACAACTAGGGTTCGATTTTTCCGCTTTACACCTTCTTCTATCAACTGTAAGCTTTACGGATCCTTTTGTATAGGCTAAAGTGGTTCAATAATCAACCCCTTACTATTCCAGTCAATAAAAGAAAAAGAGCCTTTCCTGATTATTACTTTTGAGAACTAATTTGTCAAGACCTACCTTGCACTTTGTAAGGTCCTAGGACAGGATAGCTGACAAAGAATGCCAGTGGAATTCATGAATGTTTGGACTTTGGAGGACATTAATTATATTTAGAGTTCACTGATATTTTTGCAGGAAGAATGATTTACTGGAATAAACAAGTATGATAATTGATCTAGCTAAATTAGTTGTTTTTACAACTCTCTTCCTCAAAACACTTGTCAATTTTATCAATGTAAATACCAAACGAGGTATGAGAACAGGGCAACCTTGCTTGTCCCAAACACTGGCATTTATTTTTTTTCCAGCGATCCATAGTTGTAGATAATTTTATCATTTAACGTGTCATAATTTTTTTGACTGGCATGTCAAAACTATATCCTTAAGTTTCATCTAGAATATATGTTTAATAGCAGTATCGTCAAGCCTAGAAATCAGCCAATAAGAACTTTTGTCTGTAAAGTCCTTGGCAGTAGCCGTAAGTCTGAAGAAGTGGTAAATTGTAAGTATTATTCTGAAAACCTGCCACTCCTTTACCTTTATTGTCTTGGTATTCATTTAAGTTGCTAATTTTCCTTTCTAGATTTACACCAGAAATTTCTGATGACTGATTGTTAGAAGGTTCTTATTGGTTTCAAAGTTTAGAGATGGAATGATTACATTTTGGGGGACCTTGTGTAGCTGCCCATACTATTTCCATTGACCAGACCTGGAAATATATGGACAGAGGGTTAGTCAAGTTCTTTTTGAGATCTTCGTGATGCTCCATTTCTTTAAGTTCATTTGAATTTTACATACATGCAGACAGTATTGTGTGTCATTCACTTTTAAATGCATTAAAATATAAGGTGCTTTTGTTTTCCTCTATCTGAATTCTTTATTTTCTATTATACTTCTGAACAAGACATAGATTCTCACAAATATTTACGTAATCAGAAATAAGAGCATCACAGTAGGAAAATCCACTGATCTTTCTGCTTTCCACGCCTGGACAAGCAAAAGACCAGCTTTCAACTGTGAAACTAAGCAACCATTGAGGATGGCCTAATAACAGTGTTGAACACCATGTGATCATTCTAGCATAGACAGTATCATGTCTAGAAAGTATATTCTGCCAGTTGAGGCACTGATGGCTGTTGGAATTGTTTGCCGTTGCACTAAAAGCTCGAACTATCAACACCCGATACAAACGCCAGATTTGACTTGACCCACAAGAGGTGGTTAAGCTATGTCACGAGTTTCCAAGGAGGTGCTGACCACCAAGTCAACCTTCTCCCCCTCAGCACCCACTGAAGGGAGACTCGAACCCATGACCCAAGGCTTTGATACCAATTGTTGGAATTGTTTGGCTTTGCACCAAAAACTTGAACAATCAACGCCCGATACAAGCGCCAGATTTAACTTGACCCACGAGAGGTGCTTAAGCCATGTCACGAGTCTCCAAGGAGGTGCTGACCACCAAGTCAACAATGGCATCTTCACAACTGATAATAACAGCACTTTCAAACATCTCCATACTTATTTCTTTAGCATATCAAGATAGTGCAAGAGCTATAATAGCTAACAGAAAAAACAACAATAAACTAACTAATCCACTGTTAGATTTCTGCCAGCAGCATCCACTTCTCCAATTCTGTTCTTCACACCCAATTTTACTTTCTGGTGTGACTGGGCTGCAGCTAGACCGTCCCATTCTAAAGGAACATGATACATGCCTCTAGCAACTTTGGCCTCCAATTTTATCCAGCCTTGCATGTTTGTATGTGCTGTATTGATTGCAATGGAGTTTTTATGTGAAGCATTTGGGGAAATTGAAACTGATCTTCTCTATGATTCAGATCCTTACCCTATATTAAGGTTTGTTGGATTTTCTCTCTTCAGCCTCTCCATCTTGAGATTTTTAATGGAGTATATACATCTTGTTGGTCCTGAAATTGTTGCTCACGCTCCTAGAGGAAATGTCATTCTGAAGGTGAATTAATCAGCTCATCAATAGAATGTGAGTGATTGTAGGCCATTTGTTCACAGTGGATATTCTCTTCTTTATTGAAAATGATGTAGTAGTTTTCAATGAACGTTGGGCCCCAAGGGTTCTTACGACACCAAAGACTAACCTAGTGTATATTAAGCTGATAAGAACATTATTGCACAAATGTAAGATGAAGTTATGCACAACATAATTCCTTAGATTAAGAACACTTATGGCTCACTGTAGATGCTTCCTTGGATGAATCATTGAGTCATGAGGTGCGTACAAGCTACTAACCTACTCCTAAACTATTGGTGGTAGATGTTTTTCATTTTGAGTGTATAGTTGATCATAATATTAGCATTGTGTCTAATCTAGTGGGTTATAGAGTCAGTTTACCAAGGGAAATAATGCATTGAAATCACAATAGAATAAGATCTATGCATATGCACACCAAATATATGATATCTAAGAATTGAATATACTTAAGAATCCATCTCCAAACTTCAGAAATCCATGTGAAATAAAAAAGAGACCATTACATAGTCTACAATGAATTAAAATGCTGTGACATTCATCAAATCTGTATTACAATCTTACCAACAAATATTGCAAGAGGAAACTCTAAGCTAGAAAGTACAATATGTTATATAGAAGTTATCCAAAAAATCTACAAATGGCCATGGAGACATTTGGTAACACACCATTTACCATACAAAGTCCTTGTGATTTACGAGACGTTTTGTTCTTTTGGCAATTGGACTTGTACGAGTTGAAACCCTAGATATTTCTTGGCTCTTGGAGTCATGTGGAAGGTGAGAAAAAATGATCCACTATTTGTTTGGAGACAAACTTGTATATAAAGCATTTTGTTTGGTTACTTGCTTGGGAGAATTCAATGGAGAACAAGAGGTCATGAATGTGGCTTGCAAGACAAGTGAAACCCATGGAATCTGTAGTTAGTCCTATTTGGAGCTTGTGTGAAGATCTCTTCAATTGGAATTTAACCATTGCATTCATGGTGAATTGGACTTCTTCATCATCCATTGTTGAATTACGCCTAGATTTGTGCCCTCGTGATGAACAACGATTTTTAGGTGGGAAAAACTTCTTGGAGCAGTTGTACAAGTCAAATTGGGTCATTAACAGTGTTTGGTGAATGATAGAGTCAATTTGGAGGAAATGCAAAAATTTGATGTAGGAGTGGAGGTTAGGACAAGAGATGTCAAAATCAGAGGTCAAGATTGGACATGTGGATGGAAATCTAGAAGTCGATTGAAACTCTGCAGATGGATGAAGTGAGTTAATGTAAGTATTTGGAAGAAATAGGTGAAAGGTGAGGAACTAGAGGTAAGAACATCCCAAAGATTAAAGGAACTCTACAGGATAGGTGTAAAGGAATGCCAAGATTAAAGGAAATCTACATGATAGGTGTGAAGGAATGGTAAAGCTATTGGAAAACTTTGCGGGAATATAATGCAAAATTGAAGGTTGAAAGTGGAAGTCTGAAAATCCATTGAAAGTCTGTAGGAAAAGTATTATCCTTAAATTGAAGTTCTCCAAAAAGGACGGGACATTGAAATGGAGTCTGAAAATCCATTGAAAGTCTGTAGGAAAAGTATCAGAGGGAGTGCAGTAAAAGATGGAAGAATGAGAGGTCTAGATGTGGAAAGTAGAAATGAAGGAAGTCCAAATGAACCCCACAAGTTTGCAAGAGAGAGGTGAAATGAAAGGAGACGAAGGTGGTAATGGATTGGAGGTTGAGAAGTCAAGAGATTAGGAGGTGAAGGGAAGACGAAAGTAGTCTGTAAGAATTTTGTACAAGGGATTAGAAAGGATGTAAGAAAAACATGTGGAACCAGCAAAGGGAAGTGGAGGAAGTTCAAAAGTCGGGAATTGCGTTAGGGATCTGCAAAAGGAAACTGGATGGAATGTAGGTAACGATTGAGAAATTCGAGGCTTGGAGGTGGAAATAGAAGATGAAAGATGATTGTCAAAACTTATTAAATCTGCAAACTAGAGAAATGGAAGATTGTGTGGGGGTGCAGAGAAGGATTAGGGGTTGGGAGATTTGGAGATGGACAAGATCAGAAGAATTCCAGATGACCTTATCAAGTTTGCAGATTTAATAAGTTTTGACAATCATCTTTCATCTTCTATTTCCGAAAAAGAGAGAATGTGAGAATGCAGTAAAGGATGGGAGGTCGGGACAAATAAGTATCTAAGAGATGGGAGCAAGCTCTCTTAGCCTAGGCCACTAGCAACCTTATCAGGTTATGTTTTGGCTCTTCTTGATGGCTGACAATGTCAGTACTATCCTACATTGTGATTCTAATGTACTTGTAGACTTGGAAGAGCACTACCTAAGGTCGACATATGCTTTTGCTTCTGATATTTATGCTCTGTAATTCATGCTAATATTTCTCTAAGCATTTGTATGTACCTTTCTAGGTTCAACCACATAGACAGATTTTGTACTTAAGTTAGTTCTTAGTGTGTATCCCGATTCTTATCTTCAACATTTAGTATCAAGTGCAAACACATATGACCTCTGATTTTTATCCCTTTTCTCCAGATACAAAAGTTTGTTTTCCTGATGCCCTTTGAAGCTTTTTAATTCTGCTTTCATCTCAAACACTGGCAGCATCCTCTTCCATACATTTCCCACCAGTCTTTCCAATAAATTTGGTGAGAAGGGCAGTGGAATTCTGAGGGTTCCTTTGGTTTATTTCCAAGGGGTGCACTCAGTCTCTCATATGGTTCTTAGCCTTGATTGCCAGGGTCGTAGAATATTGAAATTGACTCCTCCATTGTTTGCAAAAATTATATGCATTGTCATGTGCTAGAGGAGGTACTCATTGATATTCTAAGATTCTTCCAATGCTGGTTAGGAGGTTAAAGAGAGATCTTCAAGTTAATATGACCCTCAATTTGGGGCTTTCTTCAGTCTATAGTTATTTGGGGGTAAGGTTAATGGAGGCAGTTACAGGGGTTGGGATTTTCTTCTGTCTTTATACCATGTTAAAGGGAAAATACACAAAACCAGAAAATTGAAAAGATAGGGTACAAAAGGCTACCTTGGGATGCAGCAGAAACTTTCTGGGAATTGCCATGGGGGCCTGTGATGATGAGGACCCAAGGAACACTGAAGTTGCCCATCACCAAAAAGAGACCTACCTAGAGCTCCCTTGCCAGGCATGAACTAGAAATTCTGTAATTTCAGTCCAATATTATTGCAAACAGATATATGAAAACACACACCATTAGCTATACAACAAATTGAAATGACCTTTCAAATTAAGAAGATAAAGAGGCAAATTGAGGAGGGAGAAACCCTCAGCAGGGGCATCATTTTTCCCTATGTTTTTTTCTGTCCTTTCTTAATATGTGTCATTACACATGGTATCATTTAAATAATTGACATCCCGTTTAATAAGCCCAAAATGAAGTACAAGTTGAGTGTTTAATCACATAAATTAAAACCTTTGAAACATGTTTGAAACAAGGAGCAGGCAGAAGGTTGTGCATGGCCACTATATCACACAGTTCTCCTGATCGTCTTTGCCTCTCATGGGACACAATATTATTAAGGGTTGTTCTTACACCACCTTCCAATTTATCTGCATCAGAATTTTTCAGCAGCTGCTGGGTAGGGGAATTAAGTGGCTTTATTCTTCTTCTGAGGTTATTATTGGATTTTCCTGCATTTATAAATATCAACCATATCATGAGTTCCTTTAACCAAGGATATTTGCCTATTTAGTAAATATTTCTCCAGAATGAAAGGTAGTTAGCAGACATTCGTAAACCAGTTTTTACCTCCAGGAGACTCATACAATTGTCTCTAGGACACTTCTTTCTGTATTGTATCCCAAAGGCCTCTGCAGCATTATTGTTTGATTCTCCCAGATCAGAGGCATACCACAAGATTAAGATATTTCCATGTTTGAGGTATATTCACCCCATTCCCATGGTCCCTGACTTCCCACAGGAAGCTCCATCTGTGTCCCTGTTTTGTGTTACATGAATTGGGGTTCTCCAATCACATTTCTATCTTCTTTTCAACTAGCCACATCATGGGGGGCCGTTAAGTACTTATATTGTTTTATGTTGTTGCTTGCCAATATTATGAATACATTCAGCTTGCATGATTTCTTATTTCAGTCTTAACTTTTATGCTATAAGCTATAAATTCTGCAAAGTTTGTAAACATCCAGTCAAGTTAAACTTCTATAGCTAGGTTTGGATATTCTATGTTGATTCTGTGTAAGCTTTCTGAGAAAGTAATGATCGTGTGTTATTTTGTTTTAATATGATGGTTGCAGAATGGATTGCATTCTTTATGCCCAGTTCTATGGTCAAAAGACAGTGAATGGTGTTTTCTGTCAATGATCTGTCCCAATTCATTAACTTGTGTAAGTATCTCATCATAGCTGCAATTATGGATAGTTACAGTTAGTTATTTTTTGCTTTGATTCCTTGAACTTGTCCCACACAATATTCAATTGGACTTTTCAAACTCAAATGTGAATTTTTTCTCTCTTACAAGTTGGTTACATCTTGTTCTTGGGAGGACATTCAAAATTTTTACTTTGACAAGAATAGAATGGATTTTTTGAATTGAATCAGGTTTGGGATATTACTTTGTAGGGTCGTTGACTTCCATTTGTTTTACTGGCAAATAGTTCATACATAAACTTACTAGTATGTCCAGGTTTTAGCTCTCTGCTGGCAGTATTTAAACTTCTTCATCATTTCTGCATAAGTTTGTGTATTGAAAATTAAATACAATATTACTTGTATATTGTGGCTATTGGGATGGTTCCTGACAGTTTTAACCCATCTGCTTCATACTTCAAAACAGTTTAGAACCTTGATCTGTTAAAATAATAATGCAATGTTTCTATAATGGTCATCTTAGTGTTAATCATTTCATTTCCTTTTAGGATGTTTTCTTTTGTGTTTCTATTTTTGACCATTTCTGTTATGGATAGATTGTCTTGTACTCTCTATTTAAGGGAGTTTTCATCTCCATTTGTAAATATTGAATATGAGTCTATTATTATTTTATGGTATTAGAGTTTAGGTCATTTTGGTGATTTTTTTGTAATAAAAAAAGTCATGGCTTAACTACCTAGAAATTTTTTGGAAATTTTTTGAGTTGATCTTTTTGTGAAAAAATCGTCGGTAAAAATTGAATCATCTAATTATCTTTTTACCTAAAATAGTTTTTTTTTAGAATTTTTTTTTCAATTTTTTTATATTAATTGTATTACTCTGTCTACAAAATCGCAGGTCTACTACGATGATTCTTTTTGTGGAACTTTAGTTATGAATCACATAGGGTTTTTGTAGGTATGTTTGTCGTTGTGCCAAAAGCTCGAGCTATCAATGCTCGCTACAAACGCCAGACTTACCCAGATCCACGGGAGGCAATTAAGCCATGTCGCGAACCCAGAAGGAGGAGTTGACCACCAAGTCAACAATCTCCCGCTCAACACCCACTGAGGGTTTTGCACGGAGGGAATGAAGGAGACCTCTCAGGATTCGAACTCGTGACCCAAGGCTCTGATACCAATTGTAGGTATGTTTGCTGTTGCGCCAAAAGTTCGACCTGTCAACGCCTACTACAAATGCCAAACTTACCCAGATCCACGGGAGGTGGTTAAGCCATGTCGCGAACCCTAAAGGAGGTGTTGACCATCAAGTCAACAATTTTGTGGTTAAAAATGACTCATTTTTGCTGAACATTGCACGTCGGGTCATGATTCCATCTTGCATGGGTCGTGATTTAGGTCATGCGTGGCCCTTTTTGTTTGTGGTCGTTCCAATTTGTGGCCATGTATCTGCGTGATGCTTTTGTTTTTCGCGACACTATTGACGATAATGAGGTTTTTTCTTGGTTGGAATCTGGTTTCTTCCTATGTTTTTTGTGGATTCAAGGGTGTGCTGAAGTTCATGATTTTCTTTTGTGTTTTCTTGTGTCTACGGTCTTTCATTTGAGGAGGATATTTCACGGTTTTTCGACGATTTTTGGTGTTTTTCCTACGTGGCAGCTTGTGGATTTGGTCCCTAAAATCTCAGTCTTTTGTTTTTTGTTTTTTCTCCATGCGATGATTGTTTTGCACGTTTTTTTCCGCATGATGATTGTTTTGCATGTTTTTTTCTGCATGATGATTGTTTTGCACGATTTTCCAAAAATTGGTGGGTCTGCTGAAGGTTCCTTTTGCTGCGCGATGTCAATGTTAATCTATCTTGCGAAGTCCACAGGGTTTTGCATGATTTTCTCCTAAAAATTGTGGTTGGTTTTTTGTTTTTTGCGCATACAAAAATCGTGGGTTCTTTCTTTGCCGGAGGGTTTTTTTTTTTTTCCACAAAAAATCATGAAGGGTGATGTTTTTTTGGGTTTTTACCATTTTTTCCGCAAAAACGAAGGTGTGTCATTCCAGCATTGCATCAAGGGTTTGATGATTTTTCCCAAAAATCGTGGTTTCTTGCATCTTGTTTTGGGTCACACCTGGGGTTTCTAGGGTGAACGGTGTTCTTGGGCAAAAGTTTTTGACAGGTTTTTTTGGACAAAATCTGGTTCTTTAAGAATGTGAAATTTTTTGAGAAGTTGATCTCGGTGTATGGGAGGGATAGCTTTGTTACCCAACATCATGTTGGAAGGATTGTGGTAAACTTGGTCATATTCAAAAATTCTATAGAACCAGGGAGGGTCTCAGTAACAGGCTCATGTTGCAGATTGTTCCGAGGAGAATGGGGCAGCCTTCTATGCTTTTGTGGCCATAAGATGTGTAGATTATGTCAAGTCTTATCTAGAGTAGTTAGAAGGATGACCATTATGGGAGGGTATTAAACTAATAATGTATTCTTTAATGGTCATCTTAGTCTTAGTTGCTTAGTTTCCTTTTAGGATGTTCTCTTTCTTGTTTCTATTCTTGATCATTTCCATCATGCAAAGATCCTCTTGTACTCTCTATTGAAGAGACTTCATCTCCTTTTGTAAATATCAAATATCAATCTATTATTATTTCATGATCACCATCAACCTCCCTCTCTGTGTGGTGAGGGGTTATCCTTCCATAGATTATTTGTACTACATGGCTCTATACATAGAATTTACTATCATTTCACTCCTTTATTTCTTGGTTCCTTTTCTGTTAAAAGTTTGGCACATTTTCAGGCTATTGGAGTATATTCCTGCTTGCTATTGTAACTTTTTGTACTCCCAAGTTCATTGAATTACCTTGATCGTTTGTGGATATCAATAGAAAAAAAATCTTCTTTGTATTAATGTTTAGGAGTAGAGATTCTAGTCACTAAAGAAGAGAGGGAATCTAATAGGTATAGGGTAGACAGATCAAGATGTGAAACGCATACATGGTAATGCTTCTGTTAACAAATATTTAAAATACTTAAGAATGTCGGGTTGGAAAAATGCACTGACATTCTTTACCTTCTACAAATTGCACAAATTCTGAAGGATGCCTTGAGGCTTGGACAATTACAAATTGCAGATAAAGTTGATTAGGTAAACAAGTAAGATCATTACATATGAGTGTCGAGACTTGAGTGTTGTGACTTGGTAGGATTCATTTAGTTCTCAGTCATGTAATACTCACTAACAACACTTAGGAATATTTAGTTCTCAGTCTGTAAGAGTGTTGTTACCTTTAGAAATATCAATGGAATTCCATGCTAAACACTAGCAAGCTATTTCTTGATGAGATATAACTTATATGCAAATGCCTTCCCCATTCAGTCCTAAAATATGTTGAAGACTTGAAAAATCAGTCAAATTGGATTGAAGAATATATGGGTGAGCAGATAATCCTTAGGTGAGCAAATAAATAAAAAACTCATGTCAGAATTTATCTTTTGAAAGGAACTGATGACAGAGGCAAGAGAAGTGAGCCAATATAAAACAAGGTTGCAGTCTATGTTAGTGTCAGGAGTAGAAGAAGAGCCAGTAGCCTTGTCTAACCTCACGAAAGAGCTAATGTGGATTCTGATGGTAAAGCTTAAATAGCCAGCTTGTTTTTTGTTTTTTAGGGGTGTAAAAGACCTCAACTAACAAGGTATGGGAACATATATACCTCATATTCATAATTTGCAAAAATGAAAATACTCAAAATGATTACACAATGAAAACTCAAATTACAATCAATATTATTTAATATTCATATTCTTCTTCATCAGAAGCATCAAGGTCAACATCAATTGATTCAATTTCATTTGAACCACAACCAATTGGATTGCCACTCTCACTGTGTCAAGTGCAGAAGCTGGTTCAATTTCATTTTTCAATCATTTGACAAAATGCCAAATCATTAGCAATACAAGGAAAGTGATTTCACAAAACTTTAACAAACAGGTGCTACATATGCATAATGCAAATCAACTGAAATCAATCTCATTAATGCTGATATAAAGTTTACTAAACCTGTGTTCACAGGTACAACTCACAAATGCAACTGAAATGACATTTAATTGCTTGCTTGCTGGCATATTCTGACATAAAATTCTGTCACAAAGTTATGATACAGCTGGGACTGGATAGATTTGGATAAAAGAAATGGCATACCCAAAATGATGAAGAGTGAAACTGAGGTTTTAAAGTGATTTGGGTATGGCCCTTGGTACTTCCTGGGTGCTCAGGTTCGAAGGACCCACAGCGAACCCAGGCACCCAAGAAGTAACCAAGCCATACCTGAATCATACTCGTACGAGGACCTGGGCTTTACTAGGAGTTTCTGGCAACATTGCTTTTAGGCAACTCTCATTGGGTTATCTGAAACCTAAGGAAGCAGGGTGGCCCTTTGAATTTATTTTTTGATATTCAAGGCTATTCTTGTGACAGTGAAGTGGTGAAAGGGACGTTTCATACTACTGCCCAAATCCTAATTTTTATTGCACATCCCATAAAAGTGACTCTCTGATTCGGTCATCTGAAGAATGGACTGGGTTAAGAGGGCCTTCGCTGAACAATCTTAGGAGGAGGCAGAGTGCTCCTTTGAATTGTATTTTTTAACACTTAAAACTGATCATTTGACAACAAAGTGGAGAAGGGGAAGCTTGATTCTCCTGCCTATACATAAAATAATTAGCTGATAGGCTTCTTAAGTGGACAATTGACTGGCAAACCTGTCTAATAGCCCTAAACCATTGTCTATTGCTGCTATACTATTTTCATGTCACTGGAAGCTGGTAGCAACTTTCGCCTAGGAAATTGTCTATTGTGGAAAAAACCAACTTTCAGGCCATTGAGCATACCTCATTTCACCCCTGAAAACAAATTTTTCTTTTTTTTAATCAGTAACGGGCCGAAGCTGATGAGGCGTACATACCTTACCCCCTTGTGGGATTTGAACTTGTGACCTCTCTTTCAAGAGCACAAGTTCTCTACCACTATGCCAACTCAGGCTGTACCCCCTGAAAACAAATTTTGACTTGCAACTAAATTTTTTGTTTAAATTGTTGCAAAACTCTTTTCTAGCTTCCTTGTAATCCCATCCACTTCTTCATCTGCTTCTTCTTCTTTGTTCCTTCACAGGGTTTCAAAATTTTAACTTTTCTTTCGAAGTGGAATGCAACAAATTAGTTTTGAGATACGTGAGGAATAGTTCAGGAATCATCTTTAATCAGGCAAGATGATCTGAGGCCTCTAATTTGGCCCATTCGTGTGGAGGAACATATTTAATTGCCCATCTCCAGGGTGTACCACTGTATAGTTTGTGCCTCCTGATTGACTCTGAAACTAGACATTGTTGTTTAAAAACAGGAGAAATCAAGAGTCAACCATGATGCAATTTGGTCTTGTGCCCTAATCCAGGTGTCTAGTGAAGGTATGGCTATAATTAATGGAGGTTGTGGAAAGTACAGGGAGGAGGGGACACCTAGACAAAAGTCATTTTGGTTAAATTGGTGAAAAAATAATGTGTGATAGATGCATAAGAAATTAGAATTGGGGGTTCACCTATTTTTATGGAGGGATTGAGCTCTTAAATACTTTTGCAGTTGCAGTCATGTAATATAGCTGTCACTTCCAGATAATGTGATAGGCAGGCTTTCGTTTTACTTCATACCTATGTAAGAGGTCTTGAAAGATATGAAGGAAATATACCCAAAATTAAACAAATCAACCATCCCATATTTACATTTGATGGCACCAGGATGATCCATTAGCATTTTTTTCCTAGCTTGTTGGATCAAGGGGACCACAAGTTTCTCAATCAGATTTCCCGTCTCCAGACAGAAACTTCGTGAGCTCCTCTCTATGGAGCTTCAAGCACACGTTCAATCCAGCATTGGCCAAAGATACAACCTGCACACCTCTATCAAACCATCCTTTTGTGAAATCTCTGTTGGAGAAGGCTTTGTGAGATGGTGCTCTGAGAGTCAGTCTTGTTTGAAGAGGCCCAAGTGACCGCCTTGAAACTCTGGTCCATCAGCTTCTGTCTTGATCCTTTCAAGAGTTGGAAGAAGCTCATAAATGGCTGTACCAGCTTCTCCGAAAATGTCCCAACCATCTTGAAAGATGGGAATCTGAAGAGACACTATTGATTGTGTGGTCTACCAGAATCAACTTATCTCCCCTAAAATCCTCCCTGAATTAATATGCATGTGCTGCCTATTTGAAGCATTTGTGTCTTACCAAGAGCAGTCTGCACAACACGTAGCCTTGGGAATATATGTGGCATGAAGGAAAGACAGAAGCTGTCATGCCCTGTCCCTAATGATAAGATAATAAATAGGAAAAGTATATATAAAATAAAATATGTTGAAGATCTCGTCCAATTTGGATAATCCAACCAGGAACAACATTATATGATCAACGATCTGCTCGAGCATAAGGAATTATATTCAAACAAAACCTTAGTCAACAGCAATTCCAACCATCAGCAATCATTGAAGAAATGACAATGAAATGTCATAAAGATTACTAAATGGATTGCTGGAGATAGTATACTTAAAACATATAATAATTAATAATTAATATTAGTCAAATACTGGTTGGCCAGCATCTCAATGGGTCCATATTAGTTAATAAAGGGTGGCAACAATTTAAGGGAGTATATCCTTTTGGAAGGATGGATCCCTTAAGGGTGAAGGGGCATAACCACCAGCCATTGAAGGTGTAAGGGCAAAGAAATGGGCCTGAGAAGAGGGTATGGAGGAAGAAGAAGAAAATAAGAAATAAAGAAGTCCAAGTCTGAATTCAGAAATGGCATCCATGAGGGATTACTATGGGAGATAGAAATATAAGGAAAATATAAGTGTCTGGATCAGCAATCAAGCAAGTGATTTGAATAAAAAGGAAGGTAAGAATAGATTGGTGAATTAAGAAAATCTGTAATTCAGAATTCAGCCATACCTGATCTAGTAAACGTTGTGATATACTTGGATATATGTTTAATATGTATGCTTGATGTATGCAACATGATAATGTTTTTAATACATAATTCCTCACATATTAATATAGGCAATAATACGTATACAACAAATAATATATTTGATACATAACATGTCATATAAGCAATAATGTGGAATATCTAGATTCCTATACTATTCATCAAATTACTGTAATCAATCATGACAAGGTTAGTGAGGGAATATAATGACGGAGAAACTGATTTGAGGTTCTCTTCTATGTACACCACCTCATGGCAGAAGGCTGGCGACCTGCCACATGAGGCCAAGGGGGGCAAGGTGTATCCTGCCTGTGGGCTTAGATGGGAAGGATGCTCCGGGCACACTATTGTGGTTTCCCCTCCAACCTTTATAATGGTTGATTGTTGCAATGGATTCAAAGAAGTGTCAATCATAGGAGGGTGACCAAGGTGCCATGAATAGGGAGGGCAGATACAAGCTTGCCCCACTAAGTAGACCACCTCATCAGGATGGATGGCAGAATGCCACATGAGGCAAGGCGGATGGTATATCCGCTCTTGGGCTTAGTGTGAGGGTTGCTTCGGCACCCTATCATGTCTCCTCTTCCAAGGCCTGTTATGATTGAACTGCAATAATGAATTATAGACATAGCCTTATTTATTTAAATTAAGATGGTTATATGTTATATGTTATATGCTCTTTAACCCTAGCAGAAATGAGTGATTTTATGAATAATATTTTCAATAATTTTCTAACATGATTGCAGGATCTCAACCAGGATCTATCTTGCTTAAACATTTTTTGGTAAAGTTACATCCATAACTATATTACATTTCTTGTTTTTATTGAACTTGTGATGTTAGGGCAAAATTTAGTATAATCCCAAAAGGGGACATTATAGAAGCACTACCAGTGCCTTAGTGTTTTTGTTATTACTATTTATCATTCAATAAATGTGATGCAAATGCTGACTATAATTAATGTATTATACTTGACAATGTGACCATTACAGATTTCTTAATGTATTTGTCATGGTCACACCAAAATTATGGGCACTGACATGACTAAGGGTTTACAGACGTTAGGCTGTCACATTTGAATACTTTAGCTTGCCATAAGCAACACTTACAAAACCATAAGATCTTATAGAAATTTAATTCATGTACATATTTGCATAATGTATATATGATGTAGATGGTAGTTATAGAGCTGTAGTAATATCATTCGTAGAATTAAATGTTTGCGTTTTGTAGTGTAGCACATTGAAATAGAACATAAAAAATGCTTGTTTGTGTTGATAAATCATTCATTGGAATACTAAAATCAATTACATAACATATTATATCACAATTTTTTTAAAAATTTTATTGCACAATTTCTTTGATATTTGATAATTTTCAAAAAAGTGCAGGCTATTTGGTTGGATAGTCCAACCATTGGAAAAGCCTAAGACAAGCAACTTTTCAAAAGAAATAAACCATCTTATATAAATAAAAGCATCCAATTAGAGAATTACAAGCATCACAAAGAGGACAGAAGGTTGGTTTCATGTTTCTCCATGCAAATTCATATCTGAAAAGTAATCAACTATAACATGTATTTATTCATGCAATTGTTGTAGTATACATTCAATAACATCATAATGAAAGTAACATGGATGTCTAGATTTGTTTCTACCGTTGTAGTATTCACTTTTTTTGTCACAATGATGTAGAAGACTAATTTCAAAATGAATGTAAATTGAGTGTTGTGACATGCATATAAGAAGCTATAGTAGATGTGACAGATTGTAGTACGCATTTTCAAGAGTTTAATACACATAGCTTATTATTGTAGTAGTTTTTTCAAAAGTGTTCTTTCAATGGAAAAAAGTGTATTATGCAAATAGATTGGCATTTACAAGCATGTTTAAAGTAACACCTGAAAGCTGGAAATACGTTGGACTCCCAGTGTCGTCCAACATAGATGACACACTCGCAGAGTACTCTACGAGTTTCAAAAAACTCGCTGAGTTTTTGAGCTTTGCGAGTTTTTTTGACTTTAACTCGCAGCAAAAACTCGCCGAGTTTCTTTTAAAAACTCGGCTAGACTAAAAAAAGAGGCCCAAACATGTGAAAAAATTTGGTCTCTCCATCAGGATTCATATATGGAATATAACATTTAAGTATAAGTTCTTATACTTTAAGTTATATTCCATATATACTGTCAGGATGTTTGAGAGTGGTTTCGGACCTCCAAGAGTTATAATGCAAATCTAGTTTTTGGAGGATTCTTCAATTTTCCAGACTTAGTCAAATTTCAGGATCCTTCGACGATGCCCCCAAACCCCTGTCGAAAAATATAGGGGGAAACTGCGCTGATGGAAATAGGGAAAATTTAACCTCCGAGTTTGATTAGGCTCCATATAACAACATAATTAGCATTGAAGAAATCCTGGTATTATACATTTTAGAGTTGAAAGTTTGAAACTATGAGTATGAATGATGAAATTTCAAATATGATGAAAGTTTGAAACTAGTTTTAGCTAGAGCTGGGAAGAGGAAGTTGTATTTACTTTTGGTTTTACAAAAACTATTTACTATTTTGCTTCCAGCCATTAGCATTTCTCATGAGGATGCGATTTTGTAGACACTTTGCATTTAAATATATCTAGAATCAGCTTGTTTCTTTTGTGTTATCATTTATTGACTCATTGGATGCATCTTCTCATTAAATTTTGCAAAAAAAATGCATTTTTTATTAAAATTAAGCGTGTTTTTACGTGGCCGAGTTTTTCGCCGAGTTTTTCCGAGTTTTTCCTGAGTTTTCGCTGAGTTTTTTTCTCAAGGGCTTGGCAAGTTGAGCCGAGTCGCGAGTAGTTCAACTATGTGTTTAACCACCAAAGAGTTTCTATATACATTTATTTTCTTATATATTAAAATACATATAAATCTTACCTTTACTTTCCTATTGGCGTACACCTTGAACCTCCTATAGGTGCAAGTGCTAGTTTTAATTGCCTAGAATGATGAACAAATCATAATAATGATCTGTAGGTTGATTATTTTGTTCTTGTTCTTATAAAATGAGTGGAATATATGAAAGAATTGAAAGTGTGAAATACATTTCCTGGTAATGTTCTGTAGGTAATCATTCTTGTTATGTTTTAGTATTTTAAACTGTCTCTAGTAATAGCAGTTAATCTTGAATTTTTGCTCCCAATGACTGCATGCATTTTGTATATTAGCATGCTCTTTGTATTTTACTTAATTTGTACTTTATGGATTCTGCAGCCATTCATCGATGTGCAGTTTCCAAATGGCCAATTTACTTATGCAGCTGGAGAAGGCTTAAGTGCTAAGGCTTTTGTCCCTGCCTGTGGTGGCTTTCTTCAAGCACAATGCCACTATCCAGGGGAGACAAAACTGAGTTTCTCTTGTAAGGTAGGTTCTCAAATTTCATATCTGGTCTTTATTTCTTCAGGAGCTATTTATATGTTCTATTTTTCAGTTGTTTTTTAACCATATTTTTTATATTTTTGGTACAAAAGTAGTCTGTTTCAAATCTGAATAACTTTGTAAATGTCCAAGGACCATGTTCATATTCACAATCTTTTGAGATTCATGCTAGTTATATTGGTTATATGGAACCAGATGGTTATGCAGAATATGTTTTGTGCGTAAATTAGCTTTTTGCAAGTGTTTATGCTATTTGTTTATCTTGCAGAATAGGTGGGGTACTTGTGTAACACCAGCAGTACAGTGGCCAGATAAATCATTTTCATTTTCCATGGTACAGCCATTACCTTGGCAATGGTCAGGGCCTGTTTTTCAGCCAACTACTCAATTGAGGTAGATGACACATATTTTCTAGCCATTGGTAATGCTCTTAATGTAAACAGAATACCCAGAAATCTCAAATATATTTTCATTACTGAGCTTAATCTACTTTATGGAAAATTCTTGGCAGTTGTTCATGAGCCTCATTGTGCTTTCTTAAATTCAATAAAGATGTTCCTTTACATAGCAACTTGTATGGAATTGCATTAAATTCAGCTGTTAAATATCCTCTGGTAGAAGGTAACTGCTGTATGCTTTTGTTTAAACAGTGTAACTCCTACCTTTGGGGGCCGAAATGGTGGCTTGAAAGCAGAAGTAGTCCACACAATGAGGGACCGGTTTAGTTTTGCTTGTGGCTGTGCATTTACAATCAATCCAACAGCATTTGCCTCAGTTTCCGTAAGTGACAGAATTTTTATCTTTTGTTGATAGAAGTTGTGAAATATCATGTCATTCTTTTTCAATCCCATTTTACTGAATTACTTGGTGTGAAACCATCTGTATTTGACTTGGCATGTTCTTATCATTAGCATGAATGTACAATTTGAAACAACTATATATACGTTTGGTGATCTTTTCACACATCGCTCCATTGCAAATGGGGACCCCCTCTTTCCTGCTTTCCGCCTCTTGTTAGTTAGGGATTTTGGCTGTCAGGTGGCAATATTGAGCTTTCAATGCCCGAGTCTCGTTTTTGTGGTGATCTTGCCCAAAGGTTTTCCATGTGCCGATTAGGGTTTGAATTTTGTTTTTTGAAGTCGATAGGATCATATGTTTCAAAGTCTAAAAATGTTTAGGTGATCCTTCTTGTTTATAACTAGGTAAGAGGGTTCGGATTGCCTTAAGGCAACATCCAAACCCACATAGGACTGGGTCCTATCCTAAAAGGTAACATGCCCCCCAAAACAGGACCGGCCCCATATCTCCACGCCACACCAAAATATGTACCACGCCACAAATCAAATTGGCGCCAAAATGATTAAGGCTGACTTGGAGTATATGGGTTAAAAGCTCATATAAATAAAGTTAAAATGCAAACTCAATCGATTCACTTTTATCTCTCATGCAATCAGCGAAATAGCTCTGCAATTGAAGGTGTGAAATATAGGAGAGGATTGTGCGAACTTGTTCAAGAAGATAGAAGGCATTTGGTATTCCTTGATGATGACTTGGTGTATTTAGAAGGGCAAATCTGATATGATAAAAGGGATCAGATCTGAAGAGTCAAGCTAAGTATTGTATTGATGCAATTAAGATTGAATACATAATCTGACCTGTGGGTCTTTAGTGCTGGGTTTTTCCTCCTTGGAGGTTTTCCCAGGGTATTTGTGTTGTTCTCTTGCTCTCTTGTTTTCGTTCTTCCACCTACTTGATTATGGTTTACTTAATGTTAGAAATCTGATTACTGAACTAGGTCACAAATTTAACAATCCTAAATTTTGTTTAGTCTTGAGGTTGCAACAAGTTTTAAATTTGAACGTAAAATATGGTTAAGTCAATATGCACAAAATCCCGATGGATTCCAGTTTTCCTCTACCCAAATCTTGTTAAAATGATAAAAGTCCTAATGCGAAATGATAAAATTTGATAAGTTTTGACTTTTACAATGTGTGAAAATTGCCATTGTCCCGATTTGAAATGGTTCTCCCCCCCCATGAAATTAAGGCATAAAATCAAGTTGTCCAGATGGGAGACGTTTTTCCACTAAATTTTTAAAGCAAAATTGGACTCTGTCTTGATGGAGGGCATTTTTCCATTGAGTTCCCTGTGTTTTTTGGGAAAATCTTGATGCATCTGGATTCTCCACTGTAGGTGTCCCGATGGAGGTTGTTTTTCCACCAGACCTTTTGAGCAAAATTGAACAAGGAAGGTGAGTCCGGATGACCTACATTTTTCCACCAAGGGTGAAGATGACCAAGTTAAGTGCAATTATGTTGTCCAGATAAGGTTCGAATTTCCACCAAGTTGGAAAATGAGCAGAACGGAGTTAAGTGTGGACAAAATTGTGTTGTCTCGATGAGGTGCATTTTTCCACTGGGATGTTTTGGGGAATTTTAATGAATTTTTTGGAGTCCAAATGGAGTTCAAATCTCCCCCAGAAGGTGTTTTTGATGAAGTTGCTAAGTTTTCATGAATTTTAGTTGTCCAGATGAAGGGTGTTTTTCCACTAGAGATGTTTTTACATGAAATGATGAAATCAAGTTGTCCAGATAAGCATTGATTTTCCCTTGGAGGCAGATTTGTGGTCAAAGTGAGCAAAATGATGAAATTTCATTGTCTAGATGAGGGTCGATTTTCCCCTCAAGGTTAAAATGTGCAAGTTGGGCGAACTTTAATGAAGATTATTTGTCGAGATAGGGATTGTTTTTCCCAAGGTGGCTGGAATTGAATGTGATGAAGGTTTTAAATGACCGGTGTCCCTTCAAATAATATATTTTGCTTTGCGACAATTATTAATGATCAAGTATAATGCATTTAATGACAGATTGTGGAGTTCCAATGCAAATCGATTTTCCACTAGGCTGATATAAGGCAAACTTTTATCCCACATTACTTGTGTGGTGAACTTGGAAGGAGAAAAGATGAATAAAAGGACCCTGTTGATGTATATTTTATGCACATGCAAGCATCAGAATAAAATACCAAAGTACTTTACCCTCTCTTGAACAAAATCACCTCAGATGCTAAGGGTAAGATCAACTAAAATGTTTCCAAGGTTTCCACAGTCAGGTCTTGACGAGTGGGTAACTCAATGGTCGATGTGAATTGCTGTTTTCACTTGGGGACTTACACAATTGTTCGAATCAACTTCACTTATCTTGAATGTGGAATGGGTGTGTTGATAACTTAGGATTTGGCAATGAAGTTCTTGACTTAATTCTAACAAGACTTTCTAAAAAAGGGCAAAAGGGAATAGGGTTCAGGAATTCTATTCTAAAACCTAGAATGTAAGAAGTGGTGAATAAATTTGGTGGAATCAAACTAGGCAAGCTCTCACCATCAAGTCGAACAGATTTTGATACGAGCTTAGTGCAATCATTCAAGGTATATTTCATAGATTTTCAAATTACTACCATCAAACATTGATACCATCCAAGTTGATGCATAACAATGGACACATAATAATCAAAGTTAAGCTTGCATAAATCTCCAATTGACCACGCACGGTGCACTTACAATCAGCAAGAGGCTAGTGTTATGGATTAATGGAAACAAATATACTCAACAATTCTTTCATTCAATCTAACAAACATTGAAAGCAAATTCTAATCTAACTTGGAGGAATTGAGAACCTTGAATGCAAGACAACACTTAAACAAAAATCACCATCAAGTCGAACAATGATTTATATTCAAATCAGCAGCACCTACCAACAATTCTCAAAAATCTCTCTCTCAACGGGGTATATATAGAGTCTCACACAAAATGGATGGCTAAGATTAAATCAAAATCAAGGGTCATGATCATGCCAACAAAGCCCTAGAGTTGCCCTAACTAGTGTTTACATAAAAAAAATGGAGCCACCAACATATGGCCCAATGGAAAGACACCTAGTCATCAAATAGGGAATCTTCTAGAGAAGATTTTGTCCTGCATCTCTCTCTCACAGCATAATCCAAGAATCTAGCCAATACAGAATCTAACTCCTCCATGGAAATGTTGGGTAAGGTATCCTGTTGTAGATCAATCACATCCAACGCATTCGAGCAAGCATCCAAGGTGCTCTCCCAATCTGGCATGAGCTTCTGCAAATTGTGGACATGAATCAATAAAGACACTAAGCCATCTATCTGACTCTTCTTCAAAGAGTCCAACTGATTGAATTACATGAACTTCATCTTGTCTCTCAATTCTACTAAGTGTAAACCACTGTCTTCACTTACATCAACTCCCAATAATTCTTCAATTGAGGCAAGGATCCTCGACTGAATATCATGAATCGATCCTTCCATCTCTGTGCAATTCTTTTGTGCACTCTCATAAGTTGATTTCTTCATGGCCAATGAACAATACCAGCCATGGAAATCGTATCTATCTCCATTGTGCACAATATTCTCTTTGATCAATGTGGACATAGGAATCCTCCTCAAAGCTCTGAGGCGTGGAATAGTCTTCTCCTAAATAGGTCGGAATTCTTCCCAAACTCTCTCCAAATACCATATCCTGAATATGAGTCCTGTTGTCCTGTCAAAAGCATGGACAAACTGAGGAAGGAAATCATCCACTTGTCTCTTCATATCCTCAATCCATTTCTCCACTTCTGAGAGTGTATCTCTTGTTGCCTCATAATGTGTATGTAGTCCACGACCAACTGCAATAAGGGAAATAAGGGTGGGATTCTCACGCCTTATGCCTGCAATGTTCTAAGTTTGATATTCTCTTCTTCGTACTTCTCTCTTCTTTATCTCCCAGTTCAATTTCGCACTAATTGCCTTGAGGGTATCACCAACATCCTAGAATTCTTGCTCTTTTGTAGTGTGGCCAAGGGCAACTAAAGTAATCTGGAAATCCATGGGAGTAGTAATGTTCGTCATCACATCTCCAATAGGAACAGCTACTTGCGCAATCTGCATTCATGTCTCATCTCTAGCTATGTGTGACAAAATCTCAACTTTCTTAGGTTCTTTCTCTTCTCTGCTTCTAGCTAAGTAGTCATCGATAGGCTGTGCTTCTACCATTTTCTTACTTTTCTCCATACTCTTCATCAGCCAATCAGGAATAGCGGCCATCTCCATACCATCATCGAGACACATCTCTCGATCAAGCTCTCTCAATGCCGAGATAACATCATCATCATCATCATCATCAGGATTATCCCTGGTCAAATCATATACATTCTTCCCCAAACTAGTCTCCAAGAGGACAGTTGGAGATCCCGATTGATCATCATCTTCATTAGGTGGAGCAGATGTAGCTGTGGCATGTAAATCGTGGACATTCTCTTGTAATATCATTGTGTTGGAACATTGCTCAACCTCCTTATTCTGTTCTGGCACTTCAACTTCCTTGATTGATGAGACACTGATGGGATGTGAAGGAATGATAGTCTTTTGCTTTTTCTTCTTAACCTCCTCGATCTTCTTCTCTCTAGCCTTGACTTCTCCTGGTGTGTTCTTCCTTCATTTAGGAGCTTGACTCTATTCATCCGCATAATTCCTTATGTCACTTATAGTTCTTTGATCATCTTCGGAAGCAAATTCCTCTTGTTTCATCTTTTCATATGTGAAGATAACACCCATGTGAACTAACTTGTTCATCTGACTGTCTACCCATCCTTGGGAGAAACTCAAGACCTCTCTCATCAATACACTTAAATCTGTCACTTTTAGGTAATAGAATAGCCTTCTTCATCTCATTCTCATATTGTGGATGCGTATGATCCTTGTTATCCAATATCTGATCAAGAATGAGGAAAAGTCCACACTTCCTCATGAAATCCACAGACATCCTAGACAACATTCTTCTTTTCACTGCTTGTTCGTCCATCAAGTTGGCCCAATAATTCTATGTCTACCTTGTGGATGAACTTATCTCTCCTAATCCTTCCAACTTTTTTATCCGGATCAAATCTTTCTCTTTTTTTGTATGTTGCAAATCGATAGAATGCAAATTCCTCAATTGCTATGCTAGCTATTGCGGCGGACTGACAAACCTCCAATGTCTTCCCTACTGAAATAGGAAATGTCATCCCCATTCTATGTTTGTCCTTTTGGATAGAATCAAACTCTAGAAGCTGTCTCACCACCTCAAGTAATATCATTTTGTCTGTAGGATACCTAGGAAACATGTAAGGTTCGGATTGAAATCCATGAATCCTTAGGTATGTGAAAGTGGGAAACTGTATGTACCACGATCCATATTTCTCTATCAGTGTTGTTGCCTCCTTGGACAACCTCCTATGGATTCTGCCTGCAACGTTCGCGTTATGTACATAGTGAATGCATCATTCATTCTTTTATAATCTTCAATTTGATACATGTTCAGCTGTGGATAGCATTCATAACTTTTGAACTGTCCTTGTCCATTCCCAACTTCACCTCTACATATCAATCCTTTGTAGGTAACAAATCATGCAAGCAGGTACACCAAATAGGAAGTCATGGCGAATGACCTAGGCCTCTCCACATTCCTCAGCTGAAAATCCAGATTGTCACTTATGATTTTGGACCAATTAATCAATGTTCCTTTTAGACAATCCTGGATGAAATAGAACATCCATCCATCATATATTGCACCTTGCGGCATCCCCATCACTCAGTTAAGAAGGAATATTAAATCACTATATTCATCTTTGAAGTCTGTGCACATGAGTGTCTTGGGAACCTTGGAATGATGAGTCCTAGGATCGATCATCCACGCGTTGTTCACTATGGTCTTGCACGCATCCATCTTCTTATATATTTCTTCATATTCATCCTTGGTTTATCTTTCATGTGTGCCCCACGTGGAATTCCGAACATCTCAGCAAGGTAGGCAACGATGACACCCTTAGGAGTCTCGATCATTCGGGATCGAGGATCATAACATTACGCACACTCCAGGATTAGCTCGCTACACTGTATGGATTGCGGGAATCCAATAGCCTAATAAATGCCACTCTTCATAATGTTTACATAAGCTGGGGAAGGAATCTGGCTTCCAATTCCGAACATCCGCTACTGCATCTGGTCCATGTTCAAGAAATGCATGTTCATGTCTGTAATCTCCTTCCATCTGGATGACATCTTGGATTCTGGATAGAATCTCGTCTCAACAATTCTCTGTTGTTCCTTTCGAATGCTAATTCCCAACTTCGACATTGTACCTGTATGAAGTTGGAAGTTAGCAACTTCGGAAAACCGGCAGCCGGCCAGTGTTATATACTTTTCTGATTTCCTAATGATTTAGACGATTTTAGGAATGGAAATCAGGAAATTTATCCACATTCTCAATGAATAGAAAGTAAATATGACAAGATTTGGGTATGAAACCCTTATGAATTTCATTAAAATCATCAATTTTCAGACATCTCCATATACTTAGAAATTTTATTGAAATTAGAGTGCAAAGGAGTATACTGGATCGGGAAATGAACTAGGAAAGATGTGAAAAGTAGTGGTTTCACACAAAAGTTGTCTAAGGACACCTTCCAAAGTCAACAATGGCTGTCAGCAAGTCTGAAGACACCCTGCAACTCTATAAATCAGTCATTACAATCATGTTGTAATCGCGTGTTATGTAAAAATTCAAAGTTACCGCGAGATTCCGGGCAGGGGACAGTAGGAGATAGTAGGGGACAGCGGGACGCGTTGCCGGGACGGCAATTTTTTTTGCCAAATTTGCCAAATATAGGAAAAATTTAAAATATATAGGAAAATTTCAAAATTTTAAATGTTCATATGAAAACATGGATAAAGCATGCATACATACATTATATTCATATGAAAACAATAAAACATGGATATAGCATGTGTATGATACTATGAAAAGTTGAAAACATTTTAGAATGTAAATTCTGAACATACAACATTGTTAATACTCAATAGACAATATGCAATTATGCATTCATAAATCAGAATTTCAATTCATTCCCATTGTCAATATGCATATCAATAGACTCGGAGGTTAAATTTTCCCTACTTCTATCGACGCAATTTCCCCCCATATTTTTCAACGGGGGTTTGGGGGCAGTGCCCCCAAGGTGGCGTCAAGGGGCATCGCCCCGCGAGGCCAAAAAAACTTATTCTTTAATAAAGGCGTTGGGTGTTATTTTTCTATTGACTCGCCGAGTTTGGCGATTTTCTAATCTCTGTGTCAAAATGCCCAAAGGCTACACTGCTGCCATATAGTTTCATTGTCAAAATTATGAATTAAATTAATAAATTTAAAATTTAATTAATGTTATCTTTTAATTTTTTTAATTTTTAATAACAATTTGAATTAATAAGGGGCCTATATTAGAAAATTTAAATAAAAAATTGAAAATACAACTTTTTAAATTTTTTTAATATTTTTTAAGGGCCTTAGATATGGGAGATGTATGGCCGTCCCCGGGACGGATTGGGGACGTCCCAACCGTCCCCAACCGTCCCCAGGACATACGGATGTCCCCCAGAGCTAGGGCAGGCGTCCCCCCGTTTTGGGGACGTCCCCTTAAAATACAAAGCAATTTGGGGACAGGGGTTTTCAGGTCGGGGACACGTCCCCGGGTAACTCTGCAAAAATTTGATGAAAACAATTTTCCCATGATGAAAACAATCAATTTTGGGCTTACATGTATGGCTGGTAAAATAAACTTTTCTGACATGTCTAAAAATGGTGGTTTCAGACTTACCAGCACCTTGCAAAGTGACAAGAAACCTTGAAAATGATAGAAAAATGACTTAAAAACACCTTCCAAGTGAAATTGCTAAGGTAGGTAAGTGGCTAGAAATGATGTTTTTTCTGATGACAACCTGCAACAATGGCATCTCAGACCTGCAAAAGGCTCTGAAAACTCCTCCAAACAGCCTTTAGACAAAATCACCTTAGGTGGAAATCAGCTGGCAATGAAATGTATGTTTGGAAATGATGTGCCCAACCAACAATGGAGGTAGGAAATCTTCAGCAATGGTGAAAATATCAGGTCTGAAAATGTTGATCAGCAATCTCCCAGCTATGGCGCCACCAAACATGGAGAAATTCACCCAAAAATGGAGGCAAATGACCCCCAAAACAAAAATCGCCTTCCCTGAATAATGGCACCACCCTAACAAAAAATTGCGTAAGTCTGAAAATGTCTTCAAGTGCTCTCCAATGGCTGCCAAAGAAAATCGCCTAGGGCTCTGGGAATGAAGAAAAACAAGCAATGAAATCAACTTCAGCCTCAAATGTGTCAACTTGACACTCCACCAAATTCGCCAATTGGAGGAAAAATCGCCTAAGTTAGCAACACACTTGGCAAATATAATAATATTATATTGTTGGCCTCCTCTCCCTTTTAAACTTGCTTTTGCCTTGATTTTTCACCACACAAGCAATATGGGATAAAACATTGTTTCTTATACTTGCCTGGGGAAAATCGATTTGCTTCTAAAAGGTGAAAATCATTTAATATTTATTGCAAATTATTTATTAATTGTTTTTATTTTTAAAATAATCGTCATCATTTGTAAAAAACAATTAAACTTGGGTCAATTTATTTAAAAGATTTTGAAATTTAGATCAAAATTGACCATTAGGGGGAAAATCAATTTTAATTGGGATAAAAATCCCAATAAAAAACCATTAAAAAATTACTAATCAAAAAAAAAAACCATTAAAAAATTATGAAACGACCAATTAGGGAAAATCGCCCCATGTTGGGATAAAAATCCCATCAAAATTTCATCATGTTTGCACAAAATTGCCTCCAGGGGAAAATCAATCTATGTCTGGAGTGAAATTTCCAATCCAAACTTGCCACTTAGCACAAAAAATCACCTTGGGGGAAAATCTTTCCTTGTCTGGACAGTTATCCGAACCCAAAATCACCAAAATCATCTCTTGTGGAAATTCGTCTAAGGTCTGGAATCACTATCTGCATTAAAATCCATGAAATCTTGTCATAAATGTCCCGATGGAAAATCGATAGGCATCAAGAATAATCATTTTAGTCCTCATTAAAGTTATCTGCAGTCCTAGTGGAAAATCGTGGGTTGTTAGGAAGAATTCCCACACTTAGCCAAATTTTGAGCATCCTGGTGGAAAATCGCCCCATGTTTGGATAATGAGTAGGGGAAAAGTTAGGTCCATCGGGAATCTAGGGGAAATTCACCACCAGTCAGAATTTTGAGTGGGGGAAAATCATGGGTCATTGGAAATATGGGGGGAAAAGCACCTCCCATCAGGAATTTTGACACTTTGACCCTTAGAATTGTTAATTTTAGCAATCAGATTAAAAAATAAACAACAAAAATCAGAATGCAACGAAGAACAAACATAAAACACACAGATACCTTGGGAAAACCTCCCTTTTCGAGGTGAAAAACCCAGCTATAAATCTCAGATCTTATTATGCAATAATCAGTAGATGTCCTTAAAAATCTGCTTCACACATGAAGCACTCAGAATGCACATTGAACTAGGGCACAATGCAACATACTTGTTTCGCTGAGCAAATAAGGAAATCCACTAGACAAGATATGAATGAGCAGATCAATGGGTAAAGTGCATTGTCACAGAAGATGAAGAACTGAATTCACTGTCATGAAAGGAGATTTTCTGCTTCAGAATGATTCGCTGCCCTAGCAAATGAAGTTGCAGGCTTCAGGGATGAAGAAAGAAGTTCGCTGCTCTTGAGTTATGGCTCGCTGATCACTGCAAGTGATAGTTTGTTGAGTGAAGGAAGATGATTTATCACTGAATGTATGTCGATACAATGAATCACACTTTGTATATATATGAGACTTAGCCTCCCAATTCATCATGGGTCGGCTTACAACAAGGAGCAATATAATGCTTTAGATTAGGCGCCCAACAGAGGGTCAGCCCTACACGCTACAAGTTACCTCAATACAAGTTACATTCAATATAGGACTTGACCTATCCACAAGTTACATTATATAGGTCTTGCCCTATCCACAAGTTACATTATAAGTTTCCCTTACATTTAACTTAATCACAAGTTACATGGTGTGATTTTGGGCCCAACCCAATAGTAATTTAATCATACACCAAATTTGAATTGCATTTATGCAACATTTAAATTTGAAACATAATCGCACCTAGCTATAATTTCAACACTCCCTCTTAGCTAGGGAGGATTCAACCAACTATCCAAGTCGTAGTGTAGTCATGCATCAT
This sequence comes from Cryptomeria japonica, assembly GCF_030272615.1. NCBI lineage: Eukaryota > Viridiplantae > Streptophyta > Pinopsida > Cupressales > Cupressaceae > Cryptomeria > Cryptomeria japonica. Next base: position 223,599,962 of record NC_081407.1, on the reverse strand, counting down.
GGACTTTTCCATGAAATTCATCTTACATTGCCTGCAGAGGATGAGTGCACACCTGCAAGAAGAATATACATCATGAATTTCGTTCATGATATCCATCTTGCATTGCCCGCAGAAGATGGATCCTCCTTGCATTACCTGCATAGGGTGAGAGGAGGTCTTACACCTCAAAACTTCTCTACTGAGAAGAATAACCTGCCACCTTGCTTTTCGCAGAGGGTGGTTCCACCTTGCATTGCCCGCAAAGGGTGGAGGAGGTCTTTCACCTCAACCTTCTCCCAGAGAAGGATCCAATGTCACCTTGCATTGCCCACAGAGGGTGGAAGAGGTCTTTCACCTCAACCTTCTCCCAGAGAAGGATCCAATGTCACCTTGCATTGCCTGCAAAGGGTGACTCCACCTTGCATTGCCCGCAGAGGGTGGAAGATGTAACTTAATGCATCACTAGGACTGAGACTCCCTCTCAGCCAGGGCTTTGTTCTCCACAATTTCAAGTCTCTTTCTGAAGCACACAAACTTCACTTGAACACGAGGCTTGGCGAGAACAACTGCAATCTACTCATTGGTGCTGACATATTCAGCTAAATGGCACCTTTCTGTACCATATCATAAACATAGTGATAATGAGTTTTCACATGTTTTGGCATGTCATGAAACACATGATTAACAAACATCTCAATACAATTTTGATTGTTACAATTAATGACTGAGGATTCTCAAGGTTGCCCAAACAACCTAGCAAGAAGCTTTGTGAAGCCACACTGCTTCACAATGTACTCAGCTTCAGCAGTGCTCAATGCAACTGAGGACTGATTTCTCCTGGCCCAAGAGATTAGAGCAGAATTCAAGTTGAAGCAAAATCTTGAAGTGTTCTAACACTTCCTGCCCAATCAGAATTTGATTAGCCTTCTAGGGTGATGACAGTGTTGATTGGATACTTCAGCCTGTAGCCAACTGTTCCTGGCAAATATCTCAAAATATGTTTGGCTGTAGCAAGATGAGCATGCTTTGGTTTGTTCATAAATTGACTGATAACAAATGCATCAAGGATCCAATCAACTGTCTGTACTTTGATGGATCTGCAAAAATGAACTCAATTTTTTCAAGTTAGTTTCCATAGGACTAGACATAGGTTCGCAGTCCATCATTCCAAATCTATTCAGTATACTTCCTTGACATAGAATAATTTTATTAGATCTTGCCATACTTCTAACCCTGAAAAGTAATGCATTAAGCCTAAGTCCTTCATTTCAAACTCTAAAGCTAATTCTTTCTTCATGTAGAGATGAGACTATTTTCACCAGTTAAAAATAAATCATCCAGAATTAGCATTTCACCAAAAAATACTTTTGAAGTAAAGGTTAGAATCAGCATCATTCTTGCAAGATCCTAAACTAATCAAATACTTGTCAATCTTCTCATACCAAGCTTAAGAAGCTTGCTTGAGGCCGTAAAGAGCTTTTCTTTAATCTGCACACATGAGATTCTCTATCTTGAATCTCATAACCTTCTAGTTATTCAATATAGACAACATTAAGAAAACGGTCTTTATATCCAACTTCCAACTTGCAACATTAGCTATAATGGTTCTAATATTAGTATATCTAGCAGCAAGAGCACATGTTTCCTTATAACTATGAGCTACACATCTAGCTTCATATTTTCTCAAAAACTTCCATATGGAACTCCCTCTTGATTCTTAATACAAAATTGTGGTAAGCAAGTCTCATGAAGATTGCATAATATAAGAATCAATCAAGGAAGGCAGCCCACATAAGTTACCATAAATCAAAGATGAGAAATGCCAATCTTTTCCTTACTTCACTTTTACGAAATGGACCCATAGCACAATCATTATGAGCATGGCATACCTTCAAGTGAAGAAATCAAGCTCCCTCTTAAGCTTGAAAGCATGGTAATTGAAGAATATCTTGAAGAGAAGCATCAACATGATTAAATATCCCAATAGAATGAATGAACATGTAAAATAACTTATCTCTTTATTGACTAGACTTCCACCATTGACAACATATGCCAAGATTGTTCAAAAGGATATTGTCAGTCTATGATCAACTTCAATCATAGTGTAAAGCTACACAACATTCTTTAAATGTAAAATTGTTTTCCATAGTTGAATAACAGAGTTAGTTTTGCCTGATTATGTTAGAAAACTAAGGCAAGTGTATGACTTCAGAAAACCTTGACAATCTAACATTTTACAAAATTCATAAGCAAGGTATATAAGTCAAATTGTCTTTCCAGCCAATGTGTAAAGTCAGATATGAGTATCAACCACTCAAAAGGATACACATTGTAGTTGAGCACAAGCTTATGATCAAAAGACAACTTCGATAAGTTAGATACCTCATTCATCTTAGGTTTCATCATCAAGAGAATACTTACTTAAAAAATGTAATATGCATTATGCTCAAATTGAAGAGATAATATCACAATGAATATTATGTGAGGATAGTGAAAGCCATGACAGAAAATGCATTAGAGCTAAAAGCAATCCTCTACAAGAGGAGCAGACCAAGGTTATAATAAAAGTATAACAAAGATCATGAGAGCTTTATGAAGAGCTGATGAGAACCAAGAGTTGCATAGTCACAACCCTACATGACAATCTTATCCAAACATAAAACACTCGTAGAACAGAAAATGCAGTCCATATGATGTTAAAAGATTTGATGAGACACACCATAAGAGTATATGATTTCAGATTTGCAAGACTATTGAGCAATTTCAAGACTTAGATAGAATACAGTGCATCAGAACTATGCAACAAGTGTCATAAAGGATGAGATCATAATATGAGGATGGTAAGGCCATCATTAGGCATAGCTACTGAATAGGATGGCTAAAGCATCTTACCTTTACATGCCTATCACACCAATGATTATATGTTTTCAACTAATGTTCCATATTTCTAAATCTCCTATAAATTTCATTCATCTTTCAATCTTCCTTTTTATGCTGGTATATCTGTCAAGATATTGCTAGTTTTATATTTGCAACAGATGCTGATAATATTAAGTGTCAAGGATGATATATTCAGATCAATGCATCAATTTGGATCATTGCATATTCATAGCAAATCACATCAGGAAGGATGAGAGATAAACATACTCAAAATAGAGAGTAAGACAATCCAAATACCAACTTCAACAATCCGAACTAAGGGCTAGAACAAATTCTTAAACCAAGAACAAAGCTCGAACTAGTGTTATAGTTACAAACCTTAGGATGACAATTATACCGCCCTTAATGGAATAAAATAAATACTTAAGATCTGAAGCTAGAAGGAAACAAGTGCACAAACCAACATATGAAGGCACTCTCTGATGAAATAGTTAGCAAGCAAGAGAACCCAGTGCACTAGTTAAGATCCCAAACTAGGGTTGTAGAAAAAAACTAATACCAATAATGACAAGGCAGGCAGATACAAGTCTTCAAACTTTTCTTAACAGAGGTAAGCAAATGAGGGTAGAGGAGTAAGAACAACTGTATACAAAGATTGAACTTTTCATATTCTTGTTATGGCCCCATTGATGCCATCAATTTGACGAGCAGGTATATTGTCCAGATTCATTGCTGATTTATGCTAGCCCTAGTCCTACAAAAGAAGTAATACAAGATCTACCTTCAAGCTGTTAGGCTTTATAGAAGGAACCTGCTCTGATACCATGTTAATTTTAGCAATCAGATTAAACAATAAACAACAGAAATCAGAATGCAATGAAGAACAAACACAAAACACACGGATACCTTGGGAAAACCTCCCTCTTGGAGTTGAAAAACCCAGCTATCAATCTCAGATCTTATTATGCAATAATCAGTAGATGTCCTTAGAATCTACTTCACACATGAAGCACCCAAAATGCACATTGAACTAGGGCACAATGCAACATACTTGTTTCGCTGAGCAAATAAGGAAATCCGCTAGACAAGATATGAATGAGCAGACCAATGGGTAAGTGCACTATCACAAAAGATGAAGAACTGAATTCACTGTCATGAAAGGAGATTTTCTGCTTCAAAATGATTCGCTGCCCTAGCAGATGAAGTTGCAGGCTTCAGGGATGACTTCGCTGTCCTGAAAGAAGTTCGCTGCTCTTGAGTTATGGCTCGCTGATTACTGCAAGTGATAGTTCGCTGAGTGAAGGAAGATGATTTATCATTGAATGTATGTCGATACAATGATTCATACTTTGTATATATATGAGACTTAGCCTCCCAATTCATCATGGGTCTGCTTACAACCAAGAGCAATATAATGCTTTAGATTAGGCGCCCAATATAGGGTCAGCCCTACACGCTACAAGTTACCTCAATACAAGTTACATTCAATATGGGACTTGACCTATCCACAAGTTACATTATATTGGTCTTGCCCTACCCACAAGCTACATTATAAGTCTCCCTTACATTTAACTTAATCACAAGTTACATGGTGTGATCTTGGGCCCAACCCAATAGTAATTTAATCACACAAGTTATACACCAAATTTGAATTGCATTTATGCAACATTTAAATTTGAAACATAATCCAACCTAGCTATAATTTCAACAAGAACATGGATTTTCATTTGGAATTTAATAGTTTAACCACTCAAAATCATCTAGACACTTAGAATTTTCAATAAAACGCATCGGGACTTGAGCAAATTTACCAAAATTTGAGCGAAACAAAAGGAAACTTATCAGGATAAAGTGCAAAATCAACTTGAATAATCTCTTAGGAGCGAGAAAACAATCCCTAAAGGTCCTGAAACACCTAGGCACTTAGAAATCACCGACGAGGATGTTCAAAAACATGTTAATGCTCAAAAGGTTTACACTTAGACAAAATTTAGGATCATTTAAAATCTCAACTTTTACGCACTTGAGCCTATAACTTCAAAACCTTAAACAACAATTATGCATGATCAAAGATCAAGACTCGGGCTGGGAACTCAAAATTGCCCACTATGCTGCCAAACCCTAAACTAACCAACACGGAAGCAGGAAAGAGGGGGTCCCCGTTTGCAATGGGGCGATGTGTGAACAGGTCACAAGAGACCCAACCAGCTTAAAAATATTATTATATTACCATTGATTTGACAGGTTGAAGACTGATTGGAGGCGCCATTGTTGGTTACAAGGTTCAAATTGGTCCAAGTGTGGGATAGTGCCATTGATGAAGAGGGTCTCCAAGCTTTTATGTGAATGCCATTGCTAATTGGGACAATTTTGTGTGTGGCACCACCATAGCTGGGAGCAGCGATTTTGTTTTGTGGCTAATTGTGCCACATTTATGGGCGATTTGAAGGCGATTTTACTTAAGTGTTTGTTAGGCGCTATTATTGAGGGGTTTGTGACATTGTTCTTGGGTGTCATTGTTGGTGCAAATCTGAAACTCCTTTCCCAGCAACAGTGGCTTGTTCTCAGACCATTCCCAACCATCATTTGTGAGAGGGCGACTTTGTTTTGAGCACCATTTTTGAGAGATTGAAGGCATCGTGTGAGGACACCATTGCTGGCCCAGTCTGAAGCACCATTACCAGCACTATTCTCAGACTGAGACATCATTCCCAGTCACTTGTTTGTGCTCAGGCATGGCCCTTTTGGAGTCCAGAGAGGCAAAATAACCTAAGTGTGGAGGTATGCCATGGCTGTGACCACTTCCAGCTATTAATGTGGAGCTTGTTCTAAGTGTTTTCAGACTTTTGGAGGACATTTTCAGACCTTTGGAGGGTGTGTTCAGACTTTGTCTTCAGAAAATCAGACTTTGTTATAACATTGACATCAAAAACCTTTCATTTTCTGAGTGTGTTCAGACCTCCAAATTCAGATTTCATACCTGGGTATATATTTTTGAGCTTCAAATACTCCATTTTTTGAGTATACCAGGGTGTCTTCAGACTTATATTTTGTGATCAGACCTCACATAGGTCTGGAAATCAGGTTTATAGAGGGTTTTTGTGCCCCATTTTAGTTGAAATTCATGACGTTTTCAGAGTTTATGTTACTTACCATTGAAATTTCTGATTTTGAGCCTTTAACTGTAACAAAATAATTAGAAATCAGAACTTAGGAAATTCTGAATACAAACTATTAGAGATATTTTTTGTCATGATGTTAACTTCGAGCTTTGTGCAGGTGCCATGTCTAAGGCTGGGATAGCAGCGAGGAAACATCAACTGAAGATTGTCCAAGAGGGATTCTATCCGGAGTTGTTGATATCATCTCAATGGAAGGTCACGGATCCAAACATGGAGCACCTGGACATGAAGTAGATGAGGTGGAGAATGTTCGGAGTGAAGAATCATCTTTCCTTCAACCCTATCGGCTAATATCATAAGAGTGGAATTTACAATGTAGCTAGCTTTCCACCATCCATCCAATGCAGTGAACTTATAATTTAATGCGCAAAACATTATGATCCTCAGACTAGAATGATCAGATTGCCTAAGGGAGTAGTACTTGTGTACCTAGCTGAAGAATCAATTGGAGAAGTATTTGGAATCCCTAGAAATGCAGACATGCAAGAGATGACTAAGGATGAAGCCTTAGCGAAATTTGAAAAGAGAGCGGAAGCATGTATGACAATTGTGAACAATGAGTGGCTCCTTGAGACGAGGCGTCACCACAAGAGACTTCTATTTTTGGACTTCAAGGATGAGTATAGTGATTTAGTATTTTTGCTCAACCAAGTCATGGGAGTGCCTCAAGGGGCACTATTTGAGAATTAGATGTATTATTTTATTGAAGAGATAACAAAGGGAACGGTGATCAACTGGGCAAAAATCATAAGCGATAATCTTGATATCCAGTTGAGAGGTTTGGAGAAAACAAAGACATTTAGTATGACCTCCTATCTTGTCTACGTACTTGCCAGATTTGTCATGTACAAAGGACTGATATGCAAGGGCGAAGTTGGGAATGGGCCAGGACAATACAAAGTTTATGAGTGCTATCCACAACTCCATGTGCACAAGATTGAACATTATAGAAGGGTGAACAATGCTTCCACCATGTACATCACAAGACTGCTGCAAAGCGGGATCCACAAACGGTTGTCCAAGGAGGCAACTAAACTTGTTGAGAAGTATGGATCGTGGTATATACAATTTCCTACCTTCACATACCAACGGATTTAGGGATTTCAATCTAAACCATACAAGCTTCTTAGGTATCCAACGGATAGGATGATCTTGCTTGAGGTAGTGAGACAAATTTTGGAGTATGATTTCCTTCAAACGGAGAAGCATAGATTAGGGTTAACTCTTCCAATTGCACTTGGAAAGACATTGGAGGTATGCTACACCACAAATGCGACTAATTCAGTTATTGAAGAATTGGAGTTCTATCGTCTTGGAACCTACAAGAGTAGGGATTGATTCGATCCATTTCAGAATATTGTAACGATCAAGGGAGGAAGATTCACACATTCGACATCTAGGACTATTGGGCTAATCTCATGGATGAGCTTGCAGTTAGGAAGAGGATGTGGTCTCGTATGTTAGTGGACTTCATGATAAAATGTACTCTCTTCTCCATTCCAGATCAGGTTAAAGATGATGGTGACCATGTCCATCTGCAATACATAAATGAGAAAGATAGGCCTATCATGTTACCCAATTGGACACAACTCGAATTGCTAGACTTGAATGAATTGATGAGAGAAGTGAATATTTACTCCAGGGAATGGGTGGACAAGTACGCCATTGAGTTAAGAAAAATGAAGGTCACCTTCACCTATGATACAATGAGAAATGAGGAGTCTTCTCTCAATGATGATGAGAGAACAGTCAACAGTGTAAGGACACAATGATGAGGAGAGTTAGGCTCCCAAGAGAAGAAAGGGCATGCCTGAAGAATCACAAGCAAAAGGCAAGGAGATTGTTAGCCAGAATTCAAGACAGAAGAAATATAAGTCCAACATTCCCCAATCCACCATGATCTCCTCATCTGTGAAGGAAAATAATATGACAGAGAAGGATGATGAGTCTAGATAGGATTCCGATACGGAAATCCTACTAGAGAACAATCAAGAGTTGCATGCTACAACACAGTTGGCACCACATGATGATGATGAAGAATAGCCGAGATCTCCTACTATCCAGTTAGAGGTCAACTTGGGCAACAATGTAGTAGATTTGACTAAGAACAAGGCCATGGATGATGATGTTATTTCAACCTTGAGAGGACTTGATCAGGATATGAACCTCGAAGATGGGATGGAAATATCTACTATTCCCGATTGGTTGCTTTAGAGCATGGAGAAGAAGAAAATGATAGAGGCACAACCCGTGGAGGATATTGATGTTTTCCTAGCCAGGGTTGGCAAGGAAACGAAGCAGAAAAAAGCTAAGGTGCTCTCTAAGATCACTAAAGATGATACATGTTTGCGAGTTGCACAAGTGGCTGTCCCGATGGGTGATAAGGCTAGGGATGTTGTCACTCCTATGGATTAGTAGGTCACCACAATTCATCTTGGACCTACTACAAAGAAGCAAGAATTCCAAGAGTGGTCAAGGCAATTGAGGTGCGATTGAATAGAACTATTGAGAAGGAGTTGCTTGAGAGTGAGAATAGGAGACTCGAGGAATATATTGAAGGGATGAATTCCCAAAGGCGTGAGGATCCTACTTTTGTCTCACCCATTGCAATTGATCGCTGATTCCCTTTTGACTATGAGGCAACAAGGAATACACATCAGGAGGTTGGAAAGTGGATTGAAGATATTTCGAAGCAAGCAGATAATTTCATAGCTCAGTTTGTCCAAGAATTTGACAAGACATTGATGCTTATATTCAGGATGCAATATTTGGAAGGAGTTGGGGATGATTTCCAACCAGTGCAGGAGAAGACTGTACCTCGTCTCAAGGTGTTGAAGTGAATCCCTATGCCCACATTGATCCAGGTTGGAGTTATTCAGGCAGGGGATGTTTGTGATTTTCAAGGATGGTATTGTTCATTGGTGATACGGAAGTCAACTTATGATCACGCAAGACACGATTGCACAACGATGGAAGGATTGATCCAAGAGATACAAGCAAAAATCCTTACATTCATTGAAGAGTTATTGGGACTAGATGTCCATGCTTCCAACAGTTTGAACTTGGAAGAGTTGAAAGAAAAGATGAAGTTTATCTACTTCAGTCAGTTAGAATCGTTGAAGAAGAATTAGATGGATGATTTGGTTTCTCTCGTGGTTCACATCCACAATTTACAGAAACTTATGTCGGATTGGGAGAGTGTCTTTGATGCTTGCTCAGATGCTTTGGATGTGATCGATGCACAACAGGTAGCCTTACCGAGTGTCACGATGGAGGAACTCAATTTGGTCTTAGCCAGATTCGTGGAGTATGCTCCTAGAGAGAGGGACGCAGTCGGAATTTTCTAGAATATTCCCTGCTTGATGACTAGGCATCATCCTATTGGACCTCTTCTTTTTTTATGCAAACCCTAATTAGGGTTATTTTAGGGCAGTGTTGGCAAGATCTTGGCCCTTGATTCTAGAATGAATTTTGGCCATTAATTTCATTTGAGACTTTATAAACTTATTTGCCTCTCATTTGTAAAAGAGATTTTTGAGAATTGTCGTCTACATGTAGCAAGTTTGAATATGAATAATTGAAGTTTGGTGGTTTCTGTTTAATTTTGTATGCATTTGTGGTTCTCATTGCCTCCAAATTTAGATTAGAATTTGTTTCAAGTATTTTAGATTGAGTGAAAGAAGTGTTGAATGCATTTGAATGAAATTCATATAATTCATACCACTAGCTTCTTGCTGATTGTAAGTTCGCCTTGCGTGGTCAACTGGAATTGAATTGAATTGAACTTAACTTCAATTATTGCATGTCCATTGGTATGCATTGCCTTGATGGTATTGATGTTGATGGTGATGATTTAAACATCTATAAACTTACCTTAGATGATTGTACTAAGCTTGTGTTGAATTGTTCTTTGATGGTGAGACCTTGCCTAGTTGAATTATATTGAATCATTCACTGTCTTGCATTCTAGGTTTTCAGATTAGAATTTCTAAACCCTCATCCCTTTTGCATTTTATTTGAAAACCCTTCCTTAAAATTGATCGAGCTCAGATTGCAAAATCATTTGAAAACCATTGGCCACCCATGTCCATTTGTGAATGAGTTTGATATTGTTAAGAACATTTGTGTAAGTCCCCAAGTAAAAACAGCAAATCACATCAGCCATTGAGTTACCCACATGTCAAGAACTGACTGTAGAAACCTTGGAATCGTCTTTGTTGATTAGATATTTAGCATCTGAGATGATTTTGTTCAAGAGAGGGTAAAATACTTTGGTATTTTATTCTGTGTTCGATCGTGCATAAAACACACATCAACAGTACACACTAACAACAGATGGTAATAGCAATGCTCTACTGTGTGGCTCTTCAATTTCCAGACTTGAGTAATGTTCGACACAATAAATCACAACTGGAGATATAATGTCTTAAAATGTGCATGTAAGAATGAAGCACCTCCAATATCAATATTTTCGTACTGCTCAGCAACTGCATTTCTTCCCCTATCAGCATCATTTCATCCTGTATTAAAAGCAGACAAGGATTTGCATCCAGTAGGATCCGGTTCTCAGTGGCACTATTGATTCTTGAATGATGCTAATTCACTGTTTGTATATGTTTCCTTGCAAATTAAAGAGAAGGAAAAAAGGTAATTGTTGTAATTTACAATTTGAAACGACTATTTGTATGCACTAACAGCAGATGGAAATAGCAATTCTCTACTGTATGGTTTTTCAATTTCCAGATTTGAGTAATGTTCAGCACAATAAATCAGATCTGGAGATATAATGTCTTAAAACATGCATGTAAGAAAGAATCACATCCATTATCAATCTTTTTGTACTGCTCAGCAACTGTATTTCTACCCCTCTCAGCATCATTTCATCCTGTATTAAAAGCAGACAAGGATTTGCATCCAGTAGTAGCCGGTTCTCAGTGGCACTATTGATTCTTGAATTCTCATTTGAACCAACTCCCTGCCAAAGAGCTTCCTGTATTGGATTTCCTAGTTTGATTAGAGCTTCTACTGTCTTTCCTTTGGCAATTGAAAATCATTGTTCCTTCTTGCATGTTGCTATTAGAGGACAACCTCAACCTTGTTCTAGGCAGACAAGATCCTCAGGCAAATGCACATAGCAGTTAATTCTCCACTACTAGAGGTTATGATCTTACTGCAGACAAGGGACAACATTTGTCTCTTTTCGTGTTGCCTACTTGATCTTCTTTATCAGCTTCACGTTTTTTGAGGGACTTTTCCTCCACAGGGCTACTTGTATTGTCTAATGGCTAGGGGTAATATCAACTTTAGGTTTACTCCTTTGCTTTGTTACCTTTAAATTTGTAACGTGTGTTTAGTTAGTTTTCATTTCCCAGGATCTTTCTAGTCCAGTTCATTTTTTCCACAAGTGGATGTATATTTTGAGTCCCTTTGACCTTTTTTGGTTGTATGTAAACATTTAATTCCAAAAGGCTGCTTTTCACACCTTATTATGGAAAACTTTGGGGTATGGATTTTTTATTAACTACAAAATAGCTGACAAATCTTTCCATTCTGAAAAATTTAAATTACAAGTTCTATACGTTAATATTTGAGAAAATCTTCTAATATTTGGCAAATTTAAATAACTCTCATGGGCTTTTTATATAGAAGCCATGGCTTATGTTTTTTGAAAACTACTTTTTGGCGAGTTGTGTTTTCAAAAATTAAATGGAAAATTACTTCCGGTGGAAACTAAATCCATAAATTTATCTCTGCTCTTATTGCATTTTCTGTGCATGCAAACCGCTTACAGATTTTTATTCTTGCCATTGTCATCTTACCACATTGCCAGGTAGGAATCATCACTTGGCAGTTTTCACTTTTCTTACTTTACCGATGCACCTCAAAGATTTACTATTCTGTGGAAGTTGACACGTACTGACAGGGCACCTAACTGAAACTAACCGCCAAGGCTTAGACATGTGCTTCATGGAAGATCTTGTGCTCAAAGTTTTTGTGTTTAATTGCAATACTTGACATGTAGAGAAGATTACGGTTGACTAATAAATGTCCAATCACACATTTTTCGTTAGCATGGACTGAGATTGAATGATGTTACAGGCATTTTATTACAATTATAACACACTCTTCTTGATGTATAGCAGAAATGCTTATTTTTCAAGTTATGTTGAATTTGTTTCTTTTCTTCTATTCATTACCATTTCTGCTTAAGTGTTTGTGTGGTTTATAAGAGATCAAAGATAATTAGGCTTTATTATTTTGGCTTTAATTTTTGTTGTTGGACTGAAAAGGTTTCTTTTCTCAAATCAGAAAATACACTGGGAACGTAAACCTGAAAGAGTGATATTAGAATTGTTTTAAGAAATGGATTTTGAAATTGTTTACAAGCATATGTATATATTCGTATGATGCATTTATTTGTCTCTCTTGTACAGGTTGGTGGGTCTAAAAGCAACGGAAATTCTGGGATCCCTGGGATAGTTTTGAGAGTGGATAGCCCGCTTGAAGATGTGGGCAGAGCTAATTTTTCAATTCGGTTGAATACTGGAATAGAGCTGTAGTTCACATTTTACACCTGGGAACAGTTGCTCAAGCATTGGAGAAAACTTTGCACTTGTAAATAGTTTCTGGTGTATCCAAAGTGGAGGCTTCTGACTCAGAAAAATACAAAATCCTTTTGGTTGGAAATAGGGATACTATTACTCAGAATAGGTCATATACTATGTGGATTTTACTTGTGTTTTCAGGCTGGAACTAAATATAGCTGCGTTATTAAGTTCTTGATGTACAGGGAAGAATGTTGGCCATCTCTTGTTTCAGTCTGGTTAGTTCTCGAGTTGTATGCTCAGTGTGTATTATATGTCAAATACATTGTATTATTTTGTGAAGGGTCACTATATGTAAAAATCCTCAGTGATCAACCTAATCCTCGGCTCTCTAGCAAAGGCAATCCATGATTTCCGCAAATGAGTTCACACACCTTTGTATTTTCTTTAACAAGTTAGAAGATTATTATTTTTTATTTTAATTGAATGTCTCGAGGAAACTTCCATTGGACACATTGGGATTTCAATTTATTTCCAGGTTTCAGGTGTTACTTTGATTGTAAGATTGTTTGTAACCTTTGTATTTTCTTTAAAAGTTAGAAGATTGCTATTTTTTATTTTCATTGAATGTCAAGGAAACTTTCATTGGACGACACTGGGAGTCCAACGTATTTCCACCTTTCAGGTGTTACTTTGATTGTAAGATTGTTTCTAACGTGAAATGAAATAATAAATGTTTTTTTTAAATAGATAAAAGCATATCCCATCATTGAATGAGACGAACTCAGCTGGTAAAAGTGCGTGGCTTTCAAAGTAGAGCCCCAGTTGGACTGCCAACGAGACACAATAAAGACATAATAAAGCATTGCAATTGTGTAATTTATGACACATCTAATGAATAAGTTTGAGTGAACTCTTGGGTGAATTTGAGAAAAGATGCCCACTGATCCTGAACTAAGCCAAAGGTAATTCTGGGAGGTGAATTTACCAAATGAAAAAATGATACATGTTGATATAGCACATCCAATGGATAAGTTTGAGTGCAATTCTTGGGTGAATCTGGAAAAAGATGCCCACTGGTCATGGTAGCTAAGCCAAAGGTAATTATGGGAGGTGAATTTTTAAATGAAAAAATGATACATGATGATATGTGCTTTAATGTAATTACTATGTGTGAATTTCTTTATAACTTTTTTGTACAATTATTTGAACTTCTGAGCATTTAAGCACAAACTATTCTCGATTCTCGTTTATCTGTAGACAAACATTCTCTCATCACGTTGTATAGTATTCTACATAATTGAGTGGATCTTCATAGTTGGGTTTTAGATTCAGTTGTGCAAATTGTGTATTTAAACACATGGATATTGCTGAAAATTTTGTAGTACCTATAATTTAAATAACCATGACTTATCTATTGTTATTAAAATTTAGATATGATGAGGATTGATATCATACTTGTCTGTTTTGTTGATATAATTTTTCTTTCAAATTCCATGGATGGACAATATAATTGAAGCATTTTGGTTCATTTTGTCATTCATGTTCATTTCTCCAATCAAGGGTGTTGGTTTTTGATGCTCCATTTATATACCATGCATATGTGGCAAACTTCGATGCTGTCAAATTCACATCTACATCAATATTTGACTAAAAACACATGCATAGTTGTGCAATACATATCAACCATACTCAAACTGAAGGAAATTGTTGGTTTTACAATTTGATGCAAGAGTTAATTAATTCACAAAGGCATTTTACTAAATAAGATGTACCACCTAATGTGATGTTCAACTGCATCGAACTTGCTTTTAGACAACTCATTGTATATGCTTTTGCAACTTGGTGATTGACACATTGTATGATATATCTTGAAGGCTCTTCCATAGGCACATTGAATTTTATACATGGTGTTTAATGATCATGTTTATTGTGTTATATCTAAAATTTGGGCGGTGTTCAAAATGATGATTTTTAATTAAAAAATATAACAAATACATATATATGGACCGGCTCGATTGCAGATCGATTGCAGATTTAACAAGTTTCATCATCCATTAGAAATTAATGTTGCAAAATCTATATCAAATTACTTTCCTATGATATACTCTATCACGAGATGCACCAATTCCTAATCATTCAATTAATGATCTAGGTTCTACATCAGGTTTATTCATTTACATATGGATTAATTCAGTTTTTCCCGCAGTGTTGAGTGGCTCAAAAAAATTTGATGTTGTTTGATTGATGATGTTTTTTATCTATTTTTAACAAATATATTTTCATTTACAATAAAATCAAATTATATAGAGAGAGGGTTATGTTGACTGAAAATGTATTTGTAGAATTGGATAAATATTTGATTAGTGGGAAAGCAAGTTTTCAAGGGGCCTTTGAAACTTTTGGTTGCAGAACAGCAAAAATCTAGCTAGAAAAGATAGGTTATTGCAAAACAACAACAAAGTTATGATGGACTAAGCATGACCACTACCACATAAACACTTCAATCCAAGATGGTCAACTACACTGTTGGACAGTTCCTCTCACTTCGAGCACCCGAAACTTGGGTATGGGAAGCACAAGCATGTTTAGGATGGTTACCTTTTTTCTCTAAACACAATCTTACACCCAATACCCCCTCTTAAGACTCAAAATGAGGGGAGAGGGGAGGACACTCCTTTGTAGCCTCCAAAGGCAAAATAGACATGATAGAATTAGATGTAAGTTTACCAACTGCAATTTTCATCATTTTGAACATCTCTATATAATTATGTGACATTGTGTATTTGAGTGTCTTATATAGTTGCTCTCTATTCATTTCGAAGTTGTTCTATTTTGATCTTTGTGAAGAATAATCAATAATTTTTTTAGTCAATGGAACAAAGCTTTAACCATTTGTTTTATTTCTTTGTCGAAAACTTATGGTATGTCTTTGCTTTCATATTTTTCTCTAATTGTGTTATTTGAAGGTTGGGTTGTTATGGGTTTTTGAACATTTTATCAACTTCTTTTAAGTTTGTAAGTTCTATGGTTGTGAATCATGTTCATATTGTTTGATATTGAAGATCGATGATGGCTTTTCTAATGACAACATTTGTTGCAAATAGGGCTTCTTTTTTTTTTAAGTCTATATTCGAGGATATTTCTTTGGATTAAACATAATTATGGTTGGTGAAACAACTTTATCTAAACTATGTTAAAAAAATATTTGTACAATTATTAAAATTTTCACAATATTTCCATTAGAATTAAGAGTTATTCTTTGTTCAATTTGCTATTTTTGATTTATGCTGTGATGTTGTCTTCCCTTGCAAAACAGCCATCCAAAGAGTGAACCAAAACCAATACTCCAACCATGTCAATGCCATCCACAACAGAAAACCCAGAGAACAGGGCACCACAACAGGAGGAACCAAAATGGCCTAATATCCATCAAGGTCTTTCTGCATAAGGGAAGTAGCCTCAGAAGGGAAGCGATATCACCAGCAAATTGAAAAACTACCCTGGCATTTGAAGAAATCCACACCTTTGGTTAACCCAGTCTACCACATCATCACATTTTCTAGCTATGTGGGAGAAATGGATATTCTCGAACCACTTGCAACCAGCGGTAGCTTCTGAAAGGATGGAATCACGTCTCCAATTGTGAATACAGCCTCCTTTCATAGCTCCGATTAAAAATTGATGTAAATATGTCTATCTTTGTAATCTTCTTAATATATTATATTGATTTTATTGTCATTTCAGACGCATCGTGTCATTTGAATTTTTCAATGGTCAATTCTACCTTGCATTTACACATCCTTCATTCCTTCATATTTCAATATTTTTTTTTGGGTCCTCTCTTTATTCATATATCAAAATTAAAAAATAAATTAACCAATTGGCAGTATTATTTCTAAAATTAAAAATTATTAGATCAAAATGAAAATCTGAGTATGCTTCTAATTAAAAAACATTTATTTTATAATAAACATTTTTTTTTAAATGGGTTATCCCACTCCTCTTGCATGTTCGTCGTCTGCCATAGAGATCCATGGTTCCTTTATGTTTGTTGTTGGTGCGCTATTTGGCTTTTTTAATCTACTATTGGGCTTTCATCCGTCGTGGGCGTGCTTCTCCTTGCTGTTGGAGATTATTTTCATTGATGTCTAGGTGTTGTCAAAGATGTCAACCCTCATTGTTATGTTGGCATTGATGTCTCATGTCCAGTTGTGTGTAGAGATGTTGCTAAGATATGATGAAGTCCGTGTTTGCATGTCTAGCCTTGATGATGATATTCGGTATGTTGTGGTGTCATTGATGCTTACACTTGATTATGATAATAATCATAATGATGGTGGGTTATGTTGAAGAATAGTGATGGTGATGAAATTCATGATTAGTTGATGCTTGCATTTGATAGTGATAATGATGATGTGTTATATTGAAGATAAGTGATTAGGTGTCATGCGTAGTTTTTTGTCAGAGATGATGAGGATTAGAAGTATTAAGATGAGGATTAGAAGTATTAAGATGAGGATTAGAAGCATGGTGATGAAGTGGATATGATGTTGATAGTCGTGTGCATGCTACAAGCCATTGTTCCATCTCTCTCGTTGCTCCTAAATGAGCAAATGGTTGGTGAAATGTGAAAATGTGAAAATGTAGGTAGGTGCTTTGAAGATTGTCTAGGAGAATGCTCCACATTTATCTATGCTTGAAGATGTGCCCTTGTGGTTTGGGAGTTAAATGTCTATTTGTTGTGGATGTTACACTCCTATCTTTTTAAGTCTCTGGTGTTGCCATAGATGTGTTCTGGTAAATGTAGTATGTTGTCGGTTTAGTTGTTTGTTAGCGTTGGTCCGGAAAATGCCCCATATTCTCCACATTATTATTTCTATTCTCGTGGCTTGGTCAATGTTCTTATATTGTCTATGTAGTGTCTTAGTTCAGATTTTAGGTGATGAAATGTACCACATGTATGTTTGATAATGTTATATCTCATGATTGTATTTTCTGGCCTTCCAAGTATAATGAACTCTGCATTTGATTGGTTGTGCCAACTTGTTTTGATATGGTATTATGAAACAAGTGTATGTGAATCTTGTTGAATGTCTCTTTGTGGTCCACATTGCAGTGGTTGATCTTTTTGGTGCTACATTTTGTTTGGAGTTTCTTTTTTATGGTTTTTTTTATGGTTGTTTGATAGATAGAGCTTATTTTCTTGCTTGTGCTATGTATTTAGAGGTCTACGCCAACATTGGAGGTTGTGTTGGATTGTCTTTGGGCCCTACTGTGTCTCAAGATGAGTCACATTGTGTAAAGTGTTTTTGGATATTCAATTGCATATTGTGTTTTTAGGTCGATTGGTAAAGTGTTATATGTTACCCTATTATTGACTTGGAAAGATTTGTGCTTGTATGTTTAGTGTTTGGGGTTGCATGGAAGGATGTAATAAGTTATTTTAGGTTCACTCTATCTCTTGGATTGGATTGCTTTCATTGCAATATGTATTTGAGGTCGATTTGTTGGCATCGCTACTTGTCTCCTATTTTGATCGACCTAATTTGATGTTTTCCTTGCTTGTGGAGGATATATAGAAGATCAAATCAATTGCAATGTGTGGATTGTGTGAGATGCGAAGTTGAGACATTAAAAGTGTATGGTGGAAAATTTGGATTCAAATTACTTAATGATTGCTTGAGGCAACATGTCAAGAACACCTACATTTTGAGGAGACTATTGGAGGCTGAGAGCTGAAGGATTATTCATTGTAATTCAAATCTTCATGTATCCTGCTTTGAGATAATGAATCTCTTCAGTAGGTCCTTTTGAAGTAGTGAACTTCTTCAGCAAGTCCTTCAAGGAGCAGTGTGCTTCCTTAGACAATGAGCCTTAAAACAAAATTGGTATCTTATTCATATATTGTGAGTTAACTCTCACCGTGGTTTTTCCCTTATTGTGTTTGCCACATTTATCTAGTGTTCTCTTGTGCATTGGTGTTCATTTCTTTATCATTCATTGTTGCTAACCTATTTAAGGATATTGAATTTAAATTGTGCTAAAAGTTTTAAATTTTAAGGATACTAATTCACCCACCTCTTAGTATCCAAGTGTATTCAATAGATAATGCATTTGTTGTTGCATTATTTCACTCTATTTTGTTTGCTACTATTGTTTCATATGTCACGGGTGTGTTTCTACTTTTTGGTGTAGCCACAAGTTCTTCTATTTCTATTACTCATGTGTGGCCTACTACTACTAATGTTGCACCTTATGGTCTTCCCATTGCTAATGGTGTTAGGTTTTTTTCTAGGACCTTTCCTTTAGTGTTGTTTTTTCTTGTTGGTGGAAACAACTTTTCTTAGGTCACTACTTCTAGTGTTACTCATCCTTTAAAGAAGAAATCCCTTCCTCTTCTTTGTGACAAATCATCCTCAATGGTGGTTTGTGGCGAAGATGTGATAAAAAATGAGGACTTATACCAACATAGGAGTTTGGTATGTAGATTCTCTAATCTATGACCTTTGCTTCCTAATCTTCAAAAATAAGTGTTGGATTCATGGAGGCCTCTCGTGACAGGTATGACTAAACTCTTCCCTTGCTACAAGTTTTTTGCATTTCCTCTTTTTCCTCCTTTGAGTGTAGAGATTTGGTGTTGGGTAAGCTATGGGATTGGGGGGAGCACCCACTCTCTATTAAGCCTTGGACAACCTCCTTCAATCGTCTTATTGAGCCACTAAATGTGTGTCCTATGTGGGTTAGAATTTTGAACCTTCCTCTATAGTTTTGGAAGGCCTTATTGTATGATGCCATTGGTAACTTTATTGGTTTCTTCTTAAATGTTGATGATTTTACTTAATTCATAGGGCACTCCACATTTGTACACATTTTGATGTAAATTGAAATCTCCAAGCTCCTTCATGGAGACGTGTTTTTTATGGTTGGGGTAGGCCTTGGACTCAACCTATTGATTATGAGGACTCACCTTCATATATCGTCGGTGCTTCTAGGGCCCCTTTAAACCCTATTTTATCTTTATAATAAAGAACAAACATATAGTATAGGGGTAGTTATAGCCTAAAAATGGGTTATGAAGGTGGTGCCTTGGGATGAAGAAAACAAGGAACTTGGCAAGATAGGCATAATATAAAAGTCATATAGATATGTGAGATGTTGGAGGTCTAATGAGTAGGGTACAGTTCATACAAGCATTAGTATACTTCATTTTGTTCTACCTTTAGATGTATAATATTAAATACAATCACAATTACAAGGGACTTTGGATCCTTATTCTAAGTCAAAGGCTAAAGATTGAATTATAAAAATGAGAGTGGGAGATCCAGTGGTATTAGTGGCCAACAAGTTCCCCAATAATAAATATTTCAAAAGAGGTCAATATAGATAGCTACATAGCACCAATGCGATGAGAAGAATCAAAACATGATGTTTGGTCAAAGTATTATTGTGTTATGGTATCACCATGGACCATAGGAACCAATTATAGTAGGCACCTCTCTTATTATTAGTGTGACCAAGATAGGAAAGACTAACCCTGAATCTCAAACAAACAAAAAACCCGCAACTCTAATCAATTTTTCATTCAATTATTCAATTGTAGATGTAGTTGCAAAATTTGATTACGAAGTTAAGTTTGCTCAAATATTGTAAAGAGATAAAAGAACAAAGAAACAATAGCTAGATGGTACTTCAATTTCATAGCTTACAACAATCAAGGTATTTCCTAAGTAGGACCTAGATAGAGGTATCATGGAATATGTTGTGCCCAAAGTTAAGAAACATAAGGATAAAAAATATTACACTAACTATGAAGTAAGAACTCTTTCATTTGATTGGATTGGAGTGAAAAAGTTGACAAACTAAATGTAATATAAGGAAGAATGATGTGGTATACAAATCATTGCTAAAGGTTGAAAGAGCAATTTAGGTTGACTAATTGAATAGAAAAGTTACAAGTAGACCTAGCAAATGAGAAATCAAGGAGGAAAGTGGTAGATAACAAGACTTATGAATCAGGAAAAGATAAAAATATTGGCCTTTGGATCTTATTCTATGAATCAATAAATAGGTACAAGCGAATGAAATAAGAAAAAGTTAGAATTTTTTTTTTTAAATATAGTAGTCAAAAGAGTCAACTCAAAAATTACCAAAAAGTGGAGCAAGCAAATACCTTCGCAAACAAATTGGAATAGAAGTTGAATGAAGAGGAAACAAATGTAGAAACATGACAAATGAAATTGGAGGAAGAGAAAAAAAAAGTTCAAAATTTTGCAATAGAATTTGATAAAAGGAGAAGCATGGCAAAAGAAAAGGAAGAAAAAAGTAATTTTGCAAGTTTGTAATAGAAGCTAGAGAAAGGATAAAAAGGAAATAATGTTATCCAAACATGAAGGTATTTGAATTTTACAAGCAAATGAAAGTTAACATAAAGCATGACACTTGGAAAGAAATAATCCATAAACTCAAGATTTGCATAAAATTTTTGTATTCAGTAATGATTTGTGTATAAGATTGGAAATTGGGGGAAAACATAATGTAATAGATTATAAAGAAGCCAATAACTTAATCTATCACTCATCTATTCGCAACACAATAAAAGTATGAAAATGAATTTGACAATCAAATGAACAAATCAAATCAATAAATCAAACTCCTTGTCGAATGCAAACATGCGACTTCTATTGTCCTTCTCATCGTTGCATATGGTGGTAGTGGCTCTTAGAGTTGCATGGTACCTGCAGATTTAAACACAAGAATTCAAATAATGTGGTTTATCATGATTGAAAATGATGTTGATTTTATAGATTTTCAGAATTTGAATTGTAGTTGAGATTGATTTGGCAACAAAGCTAATCAACGATTGAGAATCGACAAGACAGGTTGGTAAGAGATAATCACTCAACGTGACTAAATTGGATTGATTTGATGACTCATTTGATTAATTAAGAAAATTGACTAATTAATAAAAAAGGCGATTTCCAAAAGAGGGGTGATTGGTTAATTCGAAAAAGTGATTGTTGATTCATTAGTGGGAACTAAGAGTAAGCAGTAGTTTTCATTTTTAACATGTGATGTAAGAAATTTGAAATGAAATTGCATTTGGAGGAAATTTTGGTTTCCGAAAATGTGAAATGAAATTGGAATAAGAGGGAAATTAAATTAATTTGAATTTGGAGAGAACAAAAATTAATTTGAATTTGGAGGGAAATGAAATTAAATAAATTAGGAAATTATTTAATTTGAGAGGACATTGTTAGCTAATTAAATAATTAGGCATAATTATTTAGTTATGAGAACATAGTAGAAATTGATTAAATTAAACAATAAAGATCATTTAATTAAAGTAAATAATTAAGATTAATTAAATAATTAAACTATTTAATTAATACAAAGGGGAGAATGATTAAAGATTAATTGATTAGGTAAATTCGAATTATGAATTTGAAATGGAGGAATAATGTCAATTTAGAAGAATAAAGTCAAATTAATTAAATAATTGAAATTATTTAATTAATAAAGAAAAATAATTAGTAAAATTAGCGTTCCTAGCCATGGGACAATTTTAAGTGTCTACAATTTGCACACATAATTTGACAAGGTCAAGAAAGATGTTAGTGAAACTAGAAAATAGATCATTTGGAGACTTCTTTCTTTTTTTGATCGGTAATAGTATATATTTATATTAATATTTGGAAAAAAAGTACACACTACGAATTTCAAAATTTGTTAATTAATCCCAATAACTGTCGATGAGACTTGACAAGCTAAAACTATCACGAACCCTATTTTTCCATAATTATTTAAAATCTAGGAAAATAATGTTTATTTTTCGCAAATGAAATTGAAATAAAATGAAAATGGAATTGTTAATGAAATAAGATAGGAGATCGAATGCAATGAAATGATTTATATACAATTGAATGATCAGTAATAATTTTTATTGTAAAAATGTGATTGTCATTGCTAATGAGCAATTGAGTGCAAGTGAATGAAGTAACAGGAGAATGTGAATGAAGGCGAGAACATGGTTCAGGTAGAGTTGTCTTAGCTCATGGACTTCACTAGAATAGATGGAATGTCTCACACACCACTTTATTATATACATATACATGTGCATTTGTCGCATGATTTGAGTGATGATTGAATTAAATCCAAGTTGCATGAGTGATTGTGAAATATTTTGTCTTATTTTAAAGTAAGATTGTTTGGTTAATGAGTTAGATATGAATATTGATAGTAGGTATTTATACATTCTTTATGTGCAGATATGTATAAATGTATGAAATATCGTACTTATGAGTTTACTTTTGTAATTTGATAATAGTATAACATATATATGTATATGAGATATTGATTCAATCATATACATATATATCTATATAGTTATTAGATATGTATATCCAATTATCGTGAAATTTAATTACTTCTTGAATTCTATATATATTTATATATATACACTTATAAATATATAAACTTAATTATTTATCATTATGTATACATATATACATATACATATATTATGTATACGATATATACTACATATATTATTATGGTTGAATTTACCAAGTAACAGTTTGGTATTAATAAAGCATGTTAATTATAAGGTGGTGGATTTATTAAATTGCATGTATTTAATCAAGCTCTTAGAATAGTCTGAGTGGGAGTCAACCATCCCACGTCACCAAATTCATGCCATAATACAATCATGGTATGCAAGGAGAGTCAAGGTAGTATCGACTAAATATATGCTTAGACCGTCGAACTCATAGAGTTCGAATGAAAAGAGGACCGTGTACAAGAAACATGGTCACCTCGAGGGCTATTCCACGTAACTAACCATCTTGCATGCAGAAGTCGATAATTATATCAACAATGCAATTAAGAAAAATACATTATGTTTAAGTTTAATGCAAACTGTGATGACTGATATATGCAAGAGAGCGACATATTTGAAAGCCACATATCTGACATAGTGGCAGGTTATCACTGTGAGTCATAGTCGACAAACCATGCATGATAGGAGGGAAGTCGACTTGGCATCATAGAAACTTAGAAAACATTTGCAAGGGAGTCAATATTAATATCAACCACGCAGCAAAACAGATTGATAGTGTTCAATTAATAATAAACTTTGTAAAGAACCACAACCACATTGTGAAGTTTACGGGTTGCATACGTATTTTACACCATTGTAACAAGGCTACGTGGCCAACCGAACAGTTAGACATGGAAGTAACTGTTAGACTAAGCAATTGCCCGGCCCACATAAACCCACCGATATTAATATCTATGAACGACATGTGCAGTGTGGTGTCACATAAGAAGTTAATGAATAACTTTGCACATTGAACACATAAGTGTTCGAACCGGTCAAGACTGTTATGTTGCAGTTAAACCATGTGTGGTGTCATTTAGAATCAATCCACCACTAGGAGAGATAGCCCAAAAATAAGAAAGAAGGTAGATGAAAACACTATATATAGACCATCGAATTGGAAGAGTACGAGAGACATAGATAACAAAGGATTAGAGAAGGGAATGTAGAAGAGAAAAGGCATTGGAGATTTAGGAGTATGACAATCAGACGTAGAGGATTGGTTATGATCATCTCAGATTTAGAGTCGAATTTTAGAGAATATAGAATAGAGAAAGAACTAAAGAAAATAGAATGGAAATATCGAGTAGTAAGTAGGGAAGAGAGAGCTCATGAGATAGAATAGCGCAAAGGAGAAAAGCATTAGAATTTGGACGTTATTATAGACCGTTTAAAGTTATCAGTGATCATAACGGACTTGGATCGTATTCCAGAGGTAGGCTCTATTCTAGCTTGTTTTGTTGTAGAGATCTAAAAGATAAAAGAATGTTCTATTTTGTTCAGATTTATACAATAAAGGAATTAGAATCATGATATTTGATTTCTTGATATGAAACCATTTTAGATTTCTTTAATGCACGCTCATGTAAATAAAGATGAAATAATGAAATATTTTCTTAAGGTTTGTTGAGAAACATAGTGTAACTCATAGAATTAGATCACAAAATCCTCTAGAAACAAAGCAAGGGAATAGAGAGAGTTTGTGCTTTATAAACTTTGAATTTAAACCACAAAGAAGATGGAATATTAGGATAATGAATTATTATATATTGAAACTTATTTTGATTTCATGAAGAAAAGAGTTACACTCCCAAATTTGATCCTTGCATTAGAAGTTAAGATGAATTTTGGGTATCTCATTTGAAAAGCCATATAGGTATGTGCATTAAAAAAATTCATTATAAATGTTGTTATGGAAAATTATTAAAATCAGTTAGTTGAGTTCATAAATCATGAAAAGTCACATATTAGTATTAAACTAAACATGTTATTCAAGAAGAGAAGTAAACAAACCAAAACATGTGAAAAGATAGAGAACTTAGATGATATAAACGTGCAAATTCGAAACCATAAGAAATAGAATGCAAGTTAATGATTACATTGTTTTAAATGTTTTGATAATTGAATAAAAGAATGTGTACTCATTTTTATTCAATTTTTATGTAAAGATACATATAGGTGTTACACCTTCTTATATTATTTAATTCTTGTCTTTAAATTACTTGAAAGATAGAAGCGAAAGATTGTTTTCTTTTCAAATATATATATATATATATATATATATATATATATATATATATATATATATATATATATATATATATATATATATATATATATATATATATATTTGTTTATCCATGAAAGATTGATTCTTTCTATTTCTAGTCAATGAAATATTGTCTTCTTTAACATTTTATTTTTATCTAGCGAGAGATAGGAAGCTAGAATTGAAAAGAGAAAGATTGTCTTCTGTATATATTTATTCTAGAATCATATGAACAAAGCTAGATAGGCTTGTGTTTGTGGAAAGTTACCCTCTGGGACTGGTGCCGAATGTGGAATTATAGAGAGAATAGTTTGCTTTTCCAAACTATCTTTTATTGCTATGCATGGCATTATACTCGATCGATTAACTTATTGACCATTGAAACATATGGATTTATTTATGCTCTCTACCATATCCTTGATTGATCTTGCTTGTTTTTTAATGGAGTTAGAAAATTGAAAATGCATGTATCATCTAGGAACACACCAGATTCTATCTTGTCTATCGAATTCTTTTGCTAAGCAATTCATGCAAGTTCAGGTATTCTTGATTGACTAAGAATTTCGGGGAAGTGTAAGCTTCAAGGTTGGGTGGAAAAAGCACCTGAATCTTGTTCTCGTCTTCATTCTAAAGATTGCATTGAAGATAGCTTGGGTTGTAGATCAAAGGACGCATCTCACCCTTTACTTTGTATTCTTTTGTTATTGAACTTAAGGCAACTTCAAAAGCCTAAGTATTGTATGATTGAGATACTACTTATATCAATTTATTGAATGAAGAATCTTTATCTTTTATAGAAATTTTGTTTTATTTATGATATAAATGGAATGATCAAATGAAGCTATGGAAGGAAAAGTGGAATGAAATAGACTTATTAAAGGAATTATGAGTTTATTTAAAAAGAAAGAGTATTTCGGCTATTATTGAAGTTAGAACGATTTACGTCTTTACAAAAACTAGCTACCTGACTACTATTCTACCACTATCCATAATGTGAAAATTACTACTCCATCCCAAAAAATGGCATGTAGATGTCCCATTTCTATGCAAAATATTAACATTTGACTTTAAAACATTACAAAAGACACAAACAAAACATTTAAAAATTTAAAGTTTCATCTTTTTCTTCCTTGGGTCGTTGATCCAATAATCCTCAAGGGTGAATTTCATCATATTTTCCCTATCTTTCTTCTTCACTTCCCTTGCTTCCCTTAGCTCCACCTCCTTCTCTTGAAGATAATCTTTTAAATTATCCCAGCCCAAGCAAGCTTCTTCAATCCTTGCCTCTATTTGCTCCATCTCGCAACAACACAGATGACTTGAACTCCACATCATTCCCATCTGGCATTATCCCTTCTTTAATAGGACACCACAAACCACGACCCTCAACTTCTCTTTCCATCGGAGATGTTAAACTACATAGAGAATGGTATGGGATGCAAGCCTTGGCTACCCAAACCACCTCCTCCTTCATTCCAAACATTAGGCCCCATGCCAGCATCAATGGAAATGATGTCTGCGTTGGTGGGATATCAAAATTCAGAGACTAGATATTCTTCGCCCAATAGGGTTTCAATAACCTATAGAAAAAAATCATCATCAAACTTGAAAATTCCTCCAAGTCTCTTCTCAGAGACCTTCCCAAAAAATGACAACTGTTGTTTTATTGAGTAAAGTGAGAAGTTTGCTTCCATGAGTATCGTTTGTAACTTTAAACTCCAGCCTTTTGTCACTCTCTAGATTGTTCCTCTCCAAACTTTTTCTAATGAACACCAATGTGCCCACCTCCTTGGCTTAAAAACCCACGTTTTTCACCATCCCATAAGGGTTTCTAATTGATATGCCCTCATTTCAAGGACATCCACCTTCGGCCTTCTCAAACTATTGAATGCAAATCCTATGTCACCTTGCACTCACCCCATGTCCATGTGTCACATCAATGAGAATGTAGAGAACGGTGAGGTACGAAATTCTTGCACATTAAATGCATGATTAAAAACAACGCAAAGCATCTAAAAAGAAAATCAAAACATGTCATCACACAAGTCGTCTTTATTAAAAATTGACCTTCAAAATCAAATGACACCCTCCACGTGTACCCCTTCTTCCTCCCACAACTTCATAGCCTGAACATCCAAGTCAAAGCCCATGTTGGACAACACATCAGCCTCTAAATTGCCCTCTCTAGAGACATGTGAGATTCTTAAGTCTTGATTTTTTTATTTTTTTTCACCAATGATGTGGATAATTCTATTAATTCTCCAACATTGTGAGGCTCCTTTCGCAATAACATTAGTAAAAAAAATTGAGTCTCCTTCCAAGTGTAATTGTGGCACTGAGAGTTTAACTGCTAGAGAAATGGCTAATAAGGTTGCACTCACCTCTGCCTCATTGTTTGTTTCATCTACAAGTCATTGCACTCGCCTGGTAAAGACCATACCTTCATCATTCCTCGCAATACAACTTGCACTTGAAACCCATGGGTTTCCTCTTGAAGGCCCATCAAAATTGATCTTAATCCATCCTTTCTCTAGTTTACTCCACACTGCTCTTTGCATCAGATCAAAGGTAGGATTTATTTTACCAAACCCATTAACAGGCCTAAATAAAGGCCATCCTACTGGCAAGATTTTGTCTACCATGTTGAAGGGAAACCGAGCTAGTAATTGTGATTGATTGTAGACACACTAACTCTCTGCTATTCCATGTTCAATTCTATTCCAAACTCGTTTACAGGACTCCTCTTTCGCTTGGAAGATACATCTATTCCTTTCCTTCCATAACTCCTAGATCACTATTGAGGGAGCAATAAACCACATGTCTGAGTATACTAATTTATTAACATTCACAATCCAACTTTGGAAAAGTTCAATTATTCTAGTGGAAAAGACAAATCCCAATTTAATTTATGCACCAGTCTCTTCCAATAATATTGTGAGAAGTCGCAGTTGAGAAGTAATGATTTACACTTTCTGCCTCTTTTTTCCACAACCTACATCTAAACGGACCATGAAAATCCAACTTGATAAGTCTATCACATGTAAGAATTCACTCTTTCAATGCAAGCCATGCAAAGGTACCTCCCTTCGATAGACAACAATCTTTCTAGCAAAGGTTGTAGGGTCGAGAGACACCTACCATTTCTCTTTTTTGTAACCCACTTTGACTAAGTACTTCCATATTTTGGCTCCACACCATTTTATTTCATTTGCAACATCTGACAATAATGGCACTCTAGCCTATAAAACACTTTTGAAGAGCTCTATCTATTGTTGGGATAAGGGAATCTCATGCAAACTTCACCATCTCCAGACTACAAACCCATTCTCTCTAACCTGCTCAACATAATTACTTAGTTTGTTCCCCATCTCTCCTTTGTAATAATTTTGATATCTTCCAAATCCACTATGTCTCCCAAAATGGAGAAACCTTCCTAGAAGTCTTTCCAGAAATATGATTTATCACCCTTACCTAATTGCCATGTGATATGATTTGTAATGAGACTTCTACGCGACATCATGAAATTCCATATTTCGGAGCCACTTGATGGCTTTTGGATGGTTAGAATGTGTTCTCCCTCTTGAGAATCTAAGTATTTAAAATTTAAAATCTTTACCCATTTTTTATTTAGATTGACATACATGCTCCAGGTCAGTTTGGCACCCATTGCCTCATTTAACGTGCTCCAATTTCTAAGGCCCACCCCTTCAACAATTTTTGGTTTACACACTTTAACCCATGCTAACAACAAGATCTTCTCCTACTCGTTCTTACAATTCCAAAAAATACTTCTCATTCTTTGATTTATGACATGAATAACATTTTCAGGAATCTTCAAGAACATCATTGAAAAATAAGGTATAGTAGACACCATAGATTTAAGAATTAGGAGCTCGGTTGCCAATGTGATCCATCTACTTTTCCAACACTCAAGTTTCCCCATATAGCTATCTACTATTTTTTTCCAAACTTTTATAAGACAAGCCCACACAAATAGAGGAGTGCCAAGAAAACATCCAGGATGGCTCATCGCTTTGATGTCAAGTATTTTCACAATCTCTCTGCTTAACAATGGGAGCGTTGAAAAAGAGAACTTCCAATTTCAGCTAGTTTATTTGTTTCCCTAACGCCCCACAATAATTGTTTAAAGCCCTTTTAATACATCTCACTTCTCTCAAAGATGATTCACCAAATACAATGGTGCCATCAACAAATTGTTGATGGGTAGTTTCCTCCAAGCCACTTGCAATCTTCACACCTTTCCATTTCCCTACCCTTCTCAAATTTTGAATTGGTCTTCCTAGAGCTTTGACCAAAATCATGAAGAGGAAGGGAGATAAAGGATCCCCTTGTGCCTTAAACCTCAAGATGATTGAAAGAAGTATTTAGGGCTTCCATTAACTAGTATTGAGAACCATGGTGTATTAACACAACTCTTAACCCAATCTATCCACTTGAAACATAAACCAAATTTCTCCATGATTTGAACTAAATTGCCTATCCACCCTATCATACGCTTTTCAAATATTCAATTTTATGAGCATGCACTCCACTTTTGATTGTATAATTGTATGAATGGTCTTATGGGTAATGATTATGCCTTGCACTATTGATTTGTCGGGAACAAACCAAGAATGTTCCCCTGAAATCAAATTTGATAAGATTGGCTTCAAACGTTGCACCATAACTTTTGCAATGACTTTCTACACAGTGTTACAAATCAAGATGGGGTGGAAATAACCAAACAATTTGTTGGGTGAAAATTTTGTAAACTTGGGGAGGTTTACAAAATGTGGCTTTCACCACAGTATGCAAGACAATATCCCTCAGAAGGAAAGATATGGTCCCTCCTACTTATAAGGGAAGGTTCCCCCTTTCTACTACAAATTATATATAATATTATCCTACCTGCTAACTTTACACTAATCCAGGATGATACAATTACTTTACTCTCTTTTTTCAAAGTAAGTATTTACCCAATTCTCTATCTAGAATAGATTTATTTCTCAAAGATTGAAAACAATTATCATTTGTAGTGACATAAAGTGTATACTATCTAAGAAGCAAAGTTTCCATAAGAGTACAAAGCCTCTCATTGCTTCCTTTTTCTAAAAATAGCTTTTGGGACAGGAAAGTACCAATTTAGCTCAAAGTCTTCTTTTAATCACTGTCCTATCAACCTTTTACAAATGACTTTTTTTAACAGTTTTTCCAAAATAACAACTAAAGCACAAAGTCTTAAGTTTGCTATTCATATAAAACTTAGCAATAAACAATGTAGATAATAAGCAAAATCTCAAAGTCTTCAAACTATTACCTACACCAAGTTCCTACTCTCAAATTCTCAAAGTAACACAAAGTCTACTTATATGAACTCAAACTACTCTTCAATATTTTGCACAAATAACAATGTTCAACTTAAATTTTCCAAGAACATATAATATAAATGACATAAGAATATATATATCATATACAAGATTGGTTCCAATATAAAGTTTGAAAGCCAAACTTGTCTTCTCTTTGATTAAGTTTGCAAATTGACAACATGAACTCAAACTACTCTCAAATTCTCAAAGTAACACAAAGTCTACCTATATGAACACAAACTAATCTTCAATATTTTTCACAAATAACAATGCTCAACTTAAATTTTCGAAGAACATATAATATAAATGACATAAAAATATCTATATCATACACAAGATTGGTTCCAACACAAAGTTTGAAAGCCAAACTTGTCTTCTCTTTGATTAAGTTTGCAAATTGACAATATGAACACAAATCATCACTTTGCTTTTCACTTCAACAAAGTTTTGTTGCATAAAATAAATATACTAATTACAAAAAGCCATCTCATATATATAGGCAATGTGCAATGAGAAAAAGTAGGAAAGTTACAATTAATTTAAGACTAAGTCAAAGAAAGAGTTCAATTTGACTTGGGATACATGCACTCCTAAATGCAAAACTATTATCTAAAATGACACTTGAAAATGTCAATTGAAACTACAAAATGACAATAATCTATGAATGCATACAAAGACTAAGTGGGGCTCCATTTTGTGTCTCATCATCTCCATCTTTCTTAAAAAATTCTTCATACTTCTATAGAGAAACTTGAAATTCAGCATCATCTTCATAGCCGAAGATAACTTGTATTTTGGTGAGTGAATTTTCCAATAAGGTGCATTCCTTCTTAGATCTGTTCAAAAGTATTCCAAATCATCCAAAAAAATTGAATTGCTACTAACTTATCATGTGAGACAATTGAGAAATCTTCTTTCTCAACCTCAACCTAAATGAATAAACTGAAATCTTGAATGCATGAATCCAGGGGTAGTGATTTTTTCTCTTCATCAAACATTTTACAAGGAAATTCTATTAGCTTGGCTAGGATTTCTTTTATAGTATCTTCACCATTTTTCTTGGCCTTTTTAATAACTTCAACTAATTCCTCTAAAATTTCCATTCTATATTTTAGAAGTTCTTTGTGCTACACATAGAGTTTCCTTGAAAGAAAAATATCATTGTCAACAAGAACATCCAAAGGTAAATCTCTCAATTTGAAGCAAGCTTCAAAATTCTTCTCATGTGTTTTAATACCTTGTGTCAATGTATCCAACATTGTATCAAATTCAGATTCAACACTCTGAATGCTATCAATCAACTTGGTTGTTGAAGTCAAAAGATGTGCCCCTTGACTCTGCATCTTGTGCATCCATTCATCCACTGCATTACTTCTTGAGGTGAGCTTCTCAGCTTGCTTGATGGTTGTTTCATCAATCAAGGAAGTTATTGGCTCAACTATCTTAGTGGACTTAGTAATTTTGATTAAAACATTCGTAAGCAATTCCACTTGAGCCTTGAGCTTATCTTTCTTAACATTTTCCTCATCATATCTAACAATGAGATATTGGAAGGCCTCTTGTGCATCCTACTTGGCACCATCATGAGTTTTCCTATCAAGATATATTCTTTTCACAATATAATATTAAGCTTGAACTTAATCTACATTCTTATTCAAAGGTAGGTTCTACAATCTCAACATACTTATTCCTAGCTTGGTCAATTCTTACCCTTGAGATATTTTTGGCCTTCTTGGTAGTTTTCGGCTTCACAAGGACTAACTGGCCAAAATCAAATTCATCAGGAGAAATTGCCTATTTCTTTGTTTTGGAGGTATTTGAGAGTAACCATGGGGGAAGTACATAAACATTTTCAAAACCAGAAACCAATGTTTGAGATGTAATCCCTTGGCTCTGAGAGACAGTGGTCACTATAGGTGAAGTGGAGGTAGTAACAACCACAAATGGAGGGTTTTCAAAAGATGGCTCATTAAGTTTGGAACCAGTTTCTACTAGGAACTTATCAAAATCATGTAACATATTGGATGTTACTTGTGGTAGAGATGAGAAAGCATTAACAATATTATCTTGGGGGGTTTCTAATGCAAATTCATTGGTAGACACATGAATGACATTTATAGGGGTAGTTCTAGCTAGTATTGACTCGATAGTAGAAGTTGTGGGTACATAAGAAACTGTTTATCCAAAAGATACAAAGCTAGGAATAGAAAGTTGTGAAGGTGAAATGACAACTACTAGATTAAGTGTGTGAGAAAGTTTTTGTGAAAACTTCTCTGGTGCCCCATCTTTTGAAGTCTCTGGCAAACTTTCTTCTTCAAATTCCTCTTCATGTTCTTCAACATGCTCTTCTTCTGTAGGCCAATTTTCAATTTGATCTTTAACTTCTAACTGAAGAGGTTCATAGTCTAGGTGCTCACCTAAAACTTCCAATTCCTTTTCTTCTTGAGTACTAGGAGAAGATGTTTTAGCTTGCTCCTTACCTTTACCTTTACCCACTATGAACTTGAATCTAGGAGCAACAGTCAAGGCATTGGGATC
This sequence comes from Cryptomeria japonica, assembly GCF_030272615.1. NCBI lineage: Eukaryota > Viridiplantae > Streptophyta > Pinopsida > Cupressales > Cupressaceae > Cryptomeria > Cryptomeria japonica. The sequence continues at coordinate 223,566,825 of NC_081407.1, read as the reverse complement.
TTGTTTGTTCTTTGTCCTCAATTTTGGCTTCTTCCCAATTGGTCAAACAATATCTTCTTCCAATCCTGTATTAAAATCTTTAATTTGAATGCCCTTTGAGGCGAGCCATACATTTGGATTTGCAAGGATCTTTTAAAAATGGGATTTTATAGACACAACTTCCTTTTGTGACCATTGGATCAAAGGAAGAGGAGAATCTTCAATTTTCTTTACTTCATAAATGGGCTCAAGAACATTACCATCTTCTTCAAAATCTTCTGGTATATCAGCCAAATTGAAGTTGATTATTTTCTCTTTGGTAAGATGATAATAATCAAGTTTCCTAATCAAGTAGCAACTCATTAGGAGGGGATTAGAGGAAGAATTAGGTGGGATAGGATTTGTAGGAGGATTTGACTAGGAGAGAGAATGAGTAGGGGAATTAAAAATTAGAAGAATAATGTTAAGTGGGTTTAAGGGGATTCTAGAAGACTTTATTAAGTTAATGATGAATTAAGAAGATGATTTGTAGGAATCGTGTAGGTTAACTAATTAATTGAAATTAATTAGCCAAGAGGAAGATTTGTGAGGATTTAATCTTTTAGAAGAATAAAGAAAGGGATTGATTTATTAAATAAATCAGTCACATACTATAGTGACAATATTAATTATATTTAATTCATATTGAAGAGAATTTGAATTAACATAATTAATTAATTATGTGAGGAATTAAAAATAATTAAAAATAATTATTTTTAAATGTCAACACTACCTATTCATTACATTATATTTACCTCCAAGAAAAATTTATTAAGATATGCAGATACTCAAAGTTAGTGTCATGAATGTAGAGTTTCTGGCATATTCATTTTTTTTACTGTTTGCAATTTTGTTATTCTGGTTCTAAATTCATATTCTTAAGTGGGATTTTTGCAGTACTCTGTTTTCAGCTCTCTATTGACAGTTGGTGCCATGATTGGTGCAATTATGAGTGGTTACCTTGCAGACTATCTTGGTAGAAAAGGGGTATGTTTGTAGACAACTACACTTATTTTCTCGACACAGGGCCTATAGATTGCTAAATTTAGATTGTATCTGAATGCAGGCTTTGAGACTCTGTTCATTGTTCTACCTTGTCGGATGGCTCATTACAGCTTTTTCAAAGGTTCTTTCACGGTTCAATTTGTTGTAGGACTTATAGATAACATTCTTAGTCATGATTTGAATGATTGAAAGGGAATATATTTGGACAGGACATTGTGCCATTGGATATTGCAAGGCTACTGGTTGGTTTTGGAGCTGGGCTTACTTCTTATACAGTAAGTTCGATCCAGGAATTGTGGATTACAAAGGGAATGATTTTTGCAGGGAGATTATAGGCTACTGAATAAAGGATATGTAACAAAAATCAAGCGACGTCTTCTAAATTTCGACATTATATTAACTCAATTTGCACACTATGGAAATGCTCATTAGGTGCCTGTCTACATAGCTGAAATATCTCCCAAGAATTTGAGGGGAGGGCTAACAACAACAAATCAGGTTCTTATCTATTATAAATATCTTCTGAAAGCATCAGAGACAAATAATCATAGTTTTCTGTTGTTAGCCATAAGACTCGCAACTAAAAGGTTTTTTAATTTTAATTTCTATATTTTTAATAAAAAGGATTATCAGGGATTTCCTATTTTATGGATGACATATTACTGACTTATTTCTTTCCTCCGTACGAAAGGTTTTCATAACGACAGGAACATTGATAGTTTATCTTCTGGGGATGCTCCTGAAATGGCGGATTGTTGCTCTGATTGGTATGTCGGCTATCAAATTTAAATCCAATTTCAAAAAATTTTATGCCCCAAAAGTAGAAGATCCCAGATTTGAAAATCTTAAGCCAAAAATCTAATTCCAAGGCTGTCATATAAGTGCCAATCCTCGTTGATGGGCCATATAGACTCCAATATGACGTGCAATTACCCTCGCAGCAGATATAAGTAACTCTGCAGTAGAATTGATCAATTCCGTGGTGCTCTGTTTTGACAGGAACTATACCAAGCATGCTATTAGCTGCGGGCCTTTTTCTTATTCCTGAGTCTCCAAGATGGCTAGTGAGTATTCTTGTTTATAGTGAGTGTTCCATCATAATCACGAGTCAAGGCGGCTTCTGCCAATCTCCACCATAGGGGAGATTATGACTTGGAGCTCTTTGCAAGTAGCCTGTCAAATGCACATGTCTAATACAACCATACTTGCCATGATTTTATGTCCGCTAGTTTTTAAAACTTTCATGTTGAAACTTCAGCATTTGTTTGTACTTACCAACTAGTTTCAAATCATGTCTCTCAACTTCAAGTATTCTCAGCAACCCAATCCTGGTGCAAATCTCCACAGCCTTGATTACTCAATCTTTTACTGTCTCAATATATTAGGCAAGGTTCTAGTCTTTATTGACTGTGAAGTTTGTGGACCTAAACTGCAGTGCTATCTCTGATAAAAGAAAACCCAATATGCTCATTTTTTTAAAAATTTCTTACGAACACCCTTAAGGAAATGTTGTGCTCTATCTAACATATTTGCTGTCAGTGTATTCCAGGCAAAGGCTGGTCGTGATAAAGATTTTAAAGAAGCATTACAAGCTCTTAGGGGAAACCAATATGATGTGTCATATGAAGCAACTGAAATCATGGTGCTTATATTTGGTTCTGTCTGTTCTAGAAATAGATATATTATTGATTCATTGGTATCAATTCCATCAGCTTCCAATTTCAATTTCAAGCTTAAGCTTCAAATCGAGGACTTAAAGGTTTGAGGTAATTAGTTTCATTGCAGCGGTTAAAACAAGATAGTTGGTTACTGCTGATATTGGGTTATCAATCTATTGGAATGTTATACAGGAATATGTAGAGGAGTTGGAAAGTCTGCCCAAGGCCAGAATAATTGGTTTATTTCACAGAAACTATGCTCCTGCTGTCATTGTGAGTAAAATAATTCATGTAAATTTACTTATTGGATATCCAATATTTATCGATTCATCCATGATTCCTTCCAGTAATCCATTCATCATTTACAACTTGACAACTTGTCTATACTTGATGAAAATTTATTTGTTAAATCTTTTCATTGTTTATTCATTCATCCTTTACAACTCGACAACTTGTATTTCCTGCATTAGGTTGGTATTGGCCTAATGATATGCCAACAACTTTGTGGAATCAATGGTGTTATATTTTATGCAAGTGCAATCTTCAAAGCTGCTGGTGAGAAGCTATGTTAGCATACCAGATGGTTCTCTTTAATTTCTGCTGGTATAAATGTATGCTTTTCTATTTTGAATGTAATATAATTGTTTTGGAGTGAGTTTTAGGCTATTCTTCAGGTCAGACAGCATCAGTTGGAATCGCTCTAATTCAGGTGCCAACTATGGTTAATTCCAGATAATAATACCTTATTTAGTTCCTCTCCATGATTAAACACATTTGTCTTATTTATTAATATGTATGTGGTGATTGGCAGCTGCCAATGACAGCAGTAGGTGCATTGTTGATGGACAAATCTGGTAGGAGACCACTTCTAATGGTATGACTTGGGTCCTGAATTTAGGCTATTACAAGGACATTTACTGCATATTAATTTGGACGATAACAAAGAAAATTTTCTCCAGATTGCCGCAGGAGGAATGAGTATCAGTTGCTTTATTGTTGGATTGTCATTCTACATACTGGTAATTACTCTTTCACATCATTATAACATTTTATGTCCACTAACTCATGTTCATGGAATTTATTTTCATTTACTAAGTTACTCATTGCAACTAACTTAGTTAATGTTCATGCAAAGAATGTAGCCATTTCTATTGTTAAATCATCTAATACTAGAAAGAAATGCCATTGTTGCGTTCAAGTGTTTAGAAATAGAACTGTGGTTGACAAGCATATAATTTTTATTGACAATTAGGTCCTAATATTGCATGAGTCCAGGAGTTGGGAATCGATTTTCTAACATAATAACCAAGTACATAAATTACGGATTTTAAAATGAAAATTAGAAATAACATCAAAAAAATTATGTTTATTTTGAATTATTTTGGTCCACCTTGTTCTACAGGGACACTCTCACCAATCTGCTTTACAGTTGCTTGGGAGCAGGCTAGCTCTGATTGGTCTATTGGTGAGTATTATATCATTAATTTAACCAGGCCTTTCTCTTATAGAGTTCATGGTAGCATTTTACTCAGATCTCAATATATTCAGTATCCACTTATGATAAAAAATACTGTTTGAAGCATTTGCTTGCTTTTATGTACAGGCCTATATTGCAACATTTTCACTACGAATGGACGGAATTCCATGGGTTATAATGTCTGAGGTTAGTTCTCATAATAAAAAATGAATTGAGTTAAGAAGAATGGACCTCCTGATCATTATAAAGAAACTTTTCACTAATGGAAGGCCCAACCTCTTAGGGATCAATCCCTCTCTGTTCACCCTAATCCTCACCCTTCTTAGTTTGAAAATATATAGAGAAAGCTATTCTTCTAAATCATTCTTTCATTCGGACTCTTCATCCTCCAAGGCATGTAATGAGTTATCACCTACTTAGATTCTTTCTCAATACCCTGGTACCTTCTTAGCTCCCATTTCTCAAACCAAATTTTATTTTCTGATTCACACCAGCAGTTGAAGTAGCCTTTACATCAGATTTTCTTTCATTATCCTTCTTTCCCTCCGATATTACTTCAACATTCTGATTCCTCTTTGACAAGGCTAATCCCATCTTTTTCTTTTTTGAGATACTCATCAAGTGCTCATATTCAAAACAGATTTTAAATTAAAAGGAACTACAGATGTTGTTATAGTCTAGCTATTGCTCCTAAATTAATCTAGCAGAAGAAGCCAAACCCTGACTAGGGTATGGCGGGAAAACTTCCAAATGTACTGATTGGTAACATATTATATTTTCAAAATCCTTCAACATTCCTAAGTATGGTCAGTAGCAGCCGATTGACTAAAGCTGGCAAAGTTCTTTCCCCAATCAAGATCAACACAAATTCTAGCATAACTAAGACTTAAATGGCCTTATTCTCAGTAACGTAGGAGACAAACATGTAAGGCTAAATACACTTGATTGTCCCATAGTATTCTTGTGGCCAAAGCTGAAATTCGACTGTGGTATGCCATGGAAACTTATAGCATAACCTGATTAGTATCTTATTACACTTCAAAAGATATTTTCAGAATCCACCAGCTTTCGTAACTGTGGTATAGCCACGGTAGATTGATTGAACTGGCAAGTTATTTCCCCAACCAAGATCAACACAAATTCTAGCATACTTAAATGACCTTACTCTAGGTAAGGTACAAGGCCAACGGGTAAGATCCAATACATTTGATTATCCTCGTTGTCCCGACTCATGATTTCCAAGATGCAAGGTTGATAAACATGCACTTTAGAATGTTATTTTAGGATTAATGAAATCATGCTGCATTCCAAAGAGATAAAAATGAGACCTAACGAAAATTCCCAATCTATTCAAAAACTTATTGGTGCCAGCAATCTTGAGGTAGTTCATGAAGTCATACCTAAACTCGAGTAGTCACTGATGCTTGTTCAAATGAGTGGAATCCATCTCTCAATCTTGAGATTCTTCATAATACTGATAGCTCTACTACCTGGTACACGAAGGCAAGATTATTGAGTATTTATCGTTTATACAGATAGGGGCGATTTCTTTGTGATTAGGTGTAATCCCTGGATCATTAGAAATGCGTGCCTCTGGCTACAGATGTGTGTACCCTGCTGTTATAGAATCTCTCTATCTATAGCCGAGCTTTGAACCTTGGGTTAGAATTTAAGCCCTAGGCCACATTAGTTCAAAATAAAACCTTACCTACAAAATATATAAAACAATTTAGTAAGTCATTTAGCTTTGAAGCTTGCAACACAGTTTTCTCCAAAAGTTTTACACCCCAATATGGACTGAAAACCCAATGCTAGCATTTGAACCTTAGATCACATTTGCTCAAAATCAAACACTGCCTTCCAAATCTTAAAAAACAATTAATTAAGTGGGGTGTAAGCAAAATCCCTGCCCTTTCATCCAATCTGTCTTCTCCTGCTCTTGTCAACAAAGTAGAGTTCGATGCTAGTGGATGATAAGAATAATCAAATCACATGCGTTAGTGGTCCAATTTCATGGTTTATTTATATCAATAATGAATTATGAAAGTCATAAACTGTTGAATTATTTGTGCTTGGTTTGATACAGATATTTCCTATAAATATGAAGGGTATTGCTGGCAGCTTGGTGTCTTTTGTTGCTTGGTTTGGTGGCTTGGTTGTTACAGTCTCTTTTAGTTCTCTCTTGTCTTGGAGTGCAGCAGGTGAGATCAATGAAATTCTTTATTAAATTTTTTTTAATTTAATATATGAAACACAATTAATTTTTTTTTAAAGTTGTTTTGGGACATGTAGTGTCGTGGTTAAAACATTTTGTTGGTGAAGCGGCTATCAAGGTTCAAACCCCTGTTGAGCTATTGTTCTTGCAGACCTTGTGTCTTCGCTGAGTTGTGTCTTCGCTGGATCGTTGTGCTCGTGAGTTTGAATAAGTGAAATATACTAAACTTTTTTAAAGGTACTAACCACTGTTTTAACATATAATTGGAGCTGGTACTAACCACTGTTTTAACATATAATTGGAGCTGGTGATATATGCTTTGCAGGTTTATTCTTCATATTTTGTGGTGTGGCAGCTTTTACTGTACTATTTGTGGCAAAGCTATTGCCAGAGACAAAGGGAAGAACCCTGGTTATTGTTGATATAATTTGACACAATGTGAAAACCCACCTGTAGATTTGAATTTTTCAATATTTATGATTGGTTGAAGGGCTTCAATTTAATCCAACCTGTCAGTACTGGATTCAACCATTGAGGAAAATGACTTAAAATAAAATCCTGATTATTCATTCAAGCTATAATGGAATAAAATTGAAGCTAGTATGATTAATTCTTCATCGAATGATTTCATATTGTCTGATGAATGAAAGTTCTTTATATAAAACTTGTATTCGATGTAAGTTCTCCGAGCAAAGAACATTTTCAAAACAAAAATTGTAATGATATAAGAATATTTTAGGCATAATTATAGAACCAACTCTGGAAAAGATCACAATTAACAAAATGAGCCGTGCTCTATGAAAATCATAATAAACAGTAAAAACTTATTCCTATACTCTCTAACAAAGCAAATAATATTTTTATATGTCAAGGCTAAAAACATTAAATTTAATAATGTGATAGATAAATATTGTAAATATTGTTGGTTCTTTATGGAGGATGTTTATATGATGTTTTAATTAAATTAGAATTTAAGATTTTACTAATTACAATATATTTAACTAGTATATTTATATTTTAAAAAATCTAAGTAAAGTATATCAAGAGATATCAAATTTGAAAATATTTAATATTCATAAATAATAGTAAATAGTTGATTGTAATGAGATTAAAGTAAAATGGTTCAATAAATTAACATTGATACTAATGCTAATTCATCTCTAACTTTAATCTTATATTTAATTCCAATTTTAAACCTAACCTCAACCCTAATTTGACATTGAATCTAACCTTAGTTGATCCGCCTTAATGCTAACCCTTTTTAAACTCTAATCTAACATTAACCCTACTCATAATTAATCTCTCTCATTTAAATATATTAAATAAATCTAAAATTCACATGCACATTTAAACATTTATTTAAATCCTATTTGTCCTCACCCACTTGCATTCTCCTACAATGCCCACTTGCTCACTAATTTTCTTCTAAACCCTTCTAAATTAGCCTAATCCCCTTCTATGCATTTGCACATTCCTAAACTAAGGATTGGGAAGGAATCACTTCTCAAAAACAATTAAGGCTCTTACAAAAAATTAAAAGTCTTTTTCTCTTCCAACAAGCTAACTCACCTTTTGACCCTAGGTTAGAGGCTTATCCCTTAACCCAACCATCCAAGGTAACCCTCAAGTCTCTTCAAGCATTTAATGCTTTGACTAAGGTATCCCTCTAACCCCTACACATTCATTTACCCCTTAGATAACATCTTTATCCATTAACCTAGCCTTAACTCAACCACTTGAGGTTACCCTCATGTCTCCTCAAGCATTTAATGCTTCTTCCCTCTCCTCTCGAGCCCTCTCATGATTCCACGTGTCACCATTGCATTCGTGGAAGTTGCAAACATGGATTGAGGATCATGCCTCTCTCATGCAATCCTAGCCCTCCATAAGCCAAGTCAATCTCAACCATCCAATTGCCCATTTCTTCAATAAATAGGACTCATCCTTTCATTATCAAGAGATCAAGGTTTTTGTCTATCAAAGTTAGCTCTATCTATATTTTGTCCCTAATTGTCTCTCTCATAAGCATATCAAACATATTAGATATCAAGCATTTTAGATCATAATCTCATCATCATAGCATAATAATCTCATTATCATAACATAATAATCTCATTATCATAGATCAATTATAGCAACATTGTCATTATCTCATTAGATCTTAATTGCATAGCATATAGATCATATTATCATAGCATGTTCATTCTTTAGGTTGTCATTCTGAAAGTCAAGTGCTCAATCATCTGAGAACAAAACCATGACTTGAAAAATCCTTGGAGATAGAGAACAATGGAACTCCTTAGAAGGATGGTTTGCTTAGTTGCTTTTAAATTACATCCTTTCATATAATGTTTCATTGGTATGTTTAGTTACTTTGTTCTTAATCGAATGATACCACTATTCTAGCATACAGCAAATATATTAATTATGCAATGGAATGAGCCTAAAACAAAATGAACAAAATGAATCATACTTGGTATAAAAACATAGTTATTGTGAGAAATAAACGTTGCACATATCTACCATGTCAAATAATTTTTACTCTATTAATTGTGATGGATGATAATTATGATGAAATATATTTACTTGTGATGTATATAATATTTTTTTTATACTAATATAATGAAAATATAATAAATATACATAACCAACAATACATGATATAGAAAAATGAAAAATATACAACACACCACTAATATAAATAAAACAAAAGGAAAAAAATTATAATTATTGGGAATAAAAAAAATTGTTGTAAATATTTGCCATGTAAAATGATATATACTTTATTAATTGTAATGGATGATAATAAAGATGATACATATTGAAAGTGTAAGTAGTATATGTAATATTTCAAAATGTTTTCTACTTAAATGGAAAATTATGTGAAATTTATTTAAACCTTTAAAAATATTTTGCAAGTTCGGAAAACAAGTCAATAATGAATTAAATTTTAATTCTATAATAATTTGATTTATTATTAATATAAATTAAAAAACTTATATTATTCATAATATTTAATTGTAAGTTTTATTGGAAAATTTAATTTGAAGGGTTTTTAGTAAAATATTGTATATGCTAAAATGTAATTAAAGTATGAGAAAATTATAAGAAAATATATAGGAGCCTAAAAATTTATATTACTTAAGAAAAATAAATTATATAAATTTTTAATATTCTTGCTTCCCGGCATGGGGTAGTGATTCTTCTAGGAAATATCCAGTTGCTGCAGGCTATATGAAGAATGTTCATCAAATTTATGGGGGTGAAGAGGTGCCTTGGTGGAAACATTTCTGGAATAGATTTTCTTGGCCAAAATGTAATTTTTTTTTGGTTGGTGGTTCAAAACCGGTGTCTTACTTGGGATAACTTGTTTAAGCGAGGCTTTTGTCGGCCTTCTATGTGTGTTTTTTGTTGTAATAGTGAGAATACTACCTCTCACCTTTTTTTCAGTTCTCATTCTCTAGGAGGATTTGGCACTCCTGGTGGGATTGTTGGAATCATACCTGTTGGCATGTTTCTTCTCTTGTTGAGTTTTGGGACCGTTGGGGCCAGGCTCCTGTTCACAATCCTCTTCTTCAGGTTACCTGGTCCTTAGGACCCACACTTATTATTTGCCACATCTAGTTTGAGAGGAATCGTCATATTTTCTAGGATGTTAGGCTAGTCGTTCAACATGCATGGTGGAAAATTTGGCATTCTCTTTAAGAGACTGTTTTGGCAAAGTGTGACCTTGTTGAGGGGTGGCTCCTGGGGAGATTGATATATGTAACTAGTTTCATTTTTCTATTTTTTCTCTTCAGGGGGTTGCTCTTGTTCATGGAATACAAAGGGCTTGAAAGCTTATGAGAAATAGGTGTTGTCATCTTTTACAGAGGATTTCTAGAATGGGTCATTAGAACCCTCCTCCTCTTGGTGTTTTGAAAATTAATATTGATGGGTCTTCTAGGGGCAATCCTGGGCATGCTGGCATTGGCGGAGTGGGGCGTGATAGTTCTGGGCAGGTGGGCAGGTCCAGTTTCTATTTTTTATCGACAAAGATTTTTACACAAATAACTATATGGAGGCTCTTGCTACTCTAGTTGCGGTGGAGTGTTGTTGTTCTCTTCACTGGCAATAGATTATTGTTGAATTTGACTCCTAAGTAGTGGTGACTTTGTTGAACCAACAACATTTTGATGGGGTTATTTGGCAATTACAGTTGGTTATTCGACACATTCTTTTATTTTGTAACTCTTTTGAGTCAGTCACTTTTAGTCATATTCCCAAAGAATGGAATGGGGTGGCTGATTGTCTTGCCAAATGGGCTTCAACCTTTATGGAGGGCTAGTCTATTGAGGATAGAGGAGAACTTTCTCTAGAGGTGTCTCACATGTTGGAACAACTTGAATACCAAGATAAGTCTTTGTAGTCTTCTCTTTGCTGGGTGGTTTGCCCTCTTTTGATGCATTTCTCTTTCTGTTTTGAATAAATTTTTACCCCTCTTTATTGTCAAATCTCATATTATATGTGAATTTGTAAATAAAAATGTATTGATTGCATAATAGAAAAAATTAGTAAATTTTAGATTGAAAAATTATTTTAAATAAAAGATGAATCATATGTGAAAATGAATCATTTTATTAGAAATCATTAAAAATAATAATAGCTCAAGATATTATTAAAATAAGTCAAATCTCCTAAGAATAACTAAACATTTAAATAGTAATGAACTCTTAAATCGTATCAGAATGACAAAAGATTCTTTTAGCAAAAAAACAAACCAATGTTACGAAATTATAAATGTTTATAAATATAAACTTCTTATTATGCACAAAATTAACAATATAAATTTGTATCAAATTTCAATTTTCTCATGAGCAATTTTTTTGGATAATTAGAACAATTTTTTTTGACAAAGATAGAAGAAAAATCTTTCTTAGAAGGATTTAATTAAAACAAACTACTTAACTTCTCTTATTAATCCATCAAAATTATACAATAAAATTGATTTGTAGAAATAAAAAGATCATATACATCAAGATATAATTATAGAAATCTCTTCAACTACATAATCAAATAAGAAAATAGAAAATAAATATACTATGTGTATAATACTTTCATGAAGAAACACATGCTTTTTCATCAAAATAACACAATCAAATGAAATAAATAATAAAATCATTCACAAATTAACTTGTTTTGAACAAAAGAGCCATAAGAAAAAATGAAATATAAAGGTTGTCATAGTCAATAAGGGCTACATTTTGACTGTTACCACATAAATTTGCATTCTTTGTTTGATGAAAGCAAAGGAAAAATGTTTATATTTGAATGGCAATGGCAACAAATATAGTATAGAGGTCTAATGTAACATAAGCGAGAAAAAAATGTCTATATTTGAATGACAATGGCAACAAATATAGTATAAATTGTTGATCCAAAAGAAGACAAAATTCACCTTGCGCAGAGCTCCAATGCCTGAAAAGTTTGAAATGGAAAATCCTAAAACCAACAAACATATAAAATCTATGTTATTGTGAATCCAACAATCCAAAAAATGAATCTAAGTATAAATTATATAAAAATGAAACATGTTTGTGGTGCTACGTTCTTTTCTTATAGTTGTATATCTTCTAAATAAATTTCTTAAAAATGAAACATGTTTGTGGTGCTACGTTCTTTTCTTATAGTTGTCTGCTTAGCAACCACTTCTAAAGTAATATCTATTAATATCTTCTAAATAAATTTCTTTCCAATGTCTATTAAAAAAATATATATTTAAGTTCTTTATAATTAGGTAAAATTTTAAAGGATACATAGATTATAACTTTTATTTCACTTATATAAATATTTGAATTTAATTAATATGTTAATAAGTTGATGATATTTACGGTGAATATAATTTAAACAGTTAGATTTTTTATTTTCAAAGATTAAACTTTTTATATATATTATCTTTCTTTCCATTATTTAAAATATAATAAAATTATGTTTTATTAAAAATAATTAATGATACATAACTATACTTGGTATTATCAATAATACACTCTACAAAAGCATATTTTAAAGTTAATTATGTTTGCATATGTTGTGAGTTCTTCAAAATTATAATATAATTTATCACTTTTAGTACATGCAATCATTCTAGATGTGTTTGTCATATTTAAAATATATAAATATCTTTGTATTTGAAAATATTTCTCTTTCAAACAATAAAATAAAATTACAATTTAAACTATAAAATATTCATATTATAGATTCTTTATCTTAAATATATTTAATTTCTATCATAGATTTAATATAAAAACATTGAAAATAAATATCCTTTAACATTTCTAAATAAATTTCTTTCAAATTTCTATTCAAATCCATGAAACTTCTAATGTATTGTATTATATATAGATACCAGTATTTTTGTTTTTTTGAACAAGCCGATTACAATAAGATGAGTAAGCATAAATCTAAACCAAAAGTCCACTTTCAACTAAACAACCATTAGCGGGGGATCCCTCCATACAAAGTCACTTAGGGGTTGAACTTGACCTGATTACGCCTGTGAGAGTTTGAACCTGATCATCCAATTGTACTTGTAATGGTTTGAATCTTGGTGTTAGTAACATACGTATCATCTACATCAATTGTACTTAACCAATTGAATTACAACCATTGTCTAATATGACCAGAATTATAATTTCAATAATTAATCATTTTTTTTATGAAAACAATTAGATTATATAGATATCAACATCTTTGTCTTTTTTTCAAACAAGCAAAATACAACATGATGAGTAAGCATAAATCTAAATTAAAATTCTTCCTTTAGCTAAGCAGCCACAATTAGGGGATCGCATCAATCAAAGTGAATTGAACCTAGTCTGATTGTACTTGTGAAGATTTGAACCTGGTCCAATTATACTTGTGAAAGTATGAACCTTGGTAGATGGCAAAATGAAAGAACATACCATCATCCTCGTGAATTGTTCTTGACCAATCGAATTACAGCGATTGAATAATTAACCAAAATTTGAATACTTATCTTTTGAGTGGTGGCTTCCAGGCTTTGGTTTAAAGCCCTCTCTAAGTATTAATGGTGGCATTAGAGTAGGTGACAGGGCTCAGCTCTTGCTCAAAAACACAAAATATACTTGTCCTCGTAACCATAAGTGGTTGCACATCTTTAAATGATCTGACCATTTTGTTTGGAAAAGTGTTTGTTTAAGCTCTTACCCTTCAGAATATAAATTCGAAAGCTTGGCCTCGCCCATCTATTGATAGGTCGAGACCTTTCCCCATTGACAATAAGATCGCATGATGATCTCTCCTTTAGAAATCTAATATAAATGCTACAGGTTCTATCAAGACATTCTCAATAGTTTACTTAAGAACAATTCTACCTTGAAAGGATAAGAATTTTGTTTAGAATGTGAGAACTGTAAAGGCCTTTTTGTTGTTGTATTTGCTCAGTAGTTTGCCTCAAGTTTTCTTCAATCTATTGAGTGGGTGAGCTCCTTGAAGCATAATAGACATGGAGAGAGAAGAATATAGGGAAAAACTGGAAATCAGTTATCCCCTCATTACTGCAAGAAACAGCCATGAGAGCTCCATATTGGTTGTTGTTATCAGTACCTTTATTGTTGTGATGGGTTCACTGAACTTTTGCTTTGGTGTCAGTATCCTGAATCATCTTAATTATTTATTATAGAACAAAGCAAGTTACATTGATGGGTTAGATTACATATTTTAATGGAAGTTCACTAGTAAACGAACGAGAATGACTTGTTTCAGATGGGATTTTGTTCTCCATCAAAGTCAGAAATTATGGGGGAGCTTGCCCATAGCACATCTTAGGTGATTTAATAAATATTTACATGTAAATATTTAGGAAATATAGGTCTCAGATTAGTTGGTATTGGAAACTATGGACATCTACCTTTCATATGTGAACCCTATAAATTTGTTGGTGTATTAGTAGTTTTTTGTGAGATACTTTGTTGATTTTGTTAGAACATTATGTTATTAGGGATCACATCCTTATAACAATTATATATAATGTTCTAATATAAGGTTATAAAACCTTATATATTATATGCTTTATAAGCATATCCCATTTGAAATAATTATAATCTAATAACTATTAGATTATTAATTATTTATGAGTGGGGGTTATTGAAAAGGTGTGACTAGTGAAGTCACCCTTCCTCCTATATTTAAGGAGGTTCTCTTTCATTTGAGAGGTGTGTGAATTTGGAGCTTGATGGTGAGTTGTATCACTATGCATATGAGATATTATTGGCCATGTGGAAGTATTGGAGGAGTGTCCCCTGGTTCATGTCTATTTTATTATAGACTATATTTGTAAGTGTTTTAATTAAATGATGCTTTATGGGGTTTTTTACCCGAAAGGGTTTTCCCCATGTATATCTTGTGTAATGTGTACATTTTGCATTTATGTTTCATATTTCATTTACTTTATAATATTTTTTATAATGATTAGTATCCTTAGATCCTAATTTCTAACAGATTTTCTAAGACATTACTACATTGTTCAAATTGTTTCAAAATTCATTGTTGTTGTATCTATTCTTGAAGAGCATTGGCTTTGTACTTTGCATTATAACTCTTTGTTGTTGTAATACAACTGACCTCTTTGTTATGGAGTGTGGGTTTTTTTTATGTATGGGTTTTCCCATGTAAATATGGTGTTATGGTCTTATTTGTTCAAATCTAGAATTTATGTGCATCCGATCTATAATCGGTAAAGGGTTTACAATAAATATTGTGTATCCACTCTTTCATTCGATTAGCATTGGAAGCATTATTCCGCAGTTAGCTTCCTTTCATTGATAAGGCTTTTCTTCATTTAAGAAGTTGGTCTATTGGTTTTGATGTTACTAAGGTTAATATGCTCACTTTGGAATTTTGGGATGTAAATATCATACATGGAATTGCTAATTCTATTAGTTAGTTTATTACAATTTTTTTATTTCTTTTGGTTAGTTTGTTACAATTGACAATGTCACTAAATCTAGAATTAGTTTTCTTTTTGCTAGATTTGATATCTTGGTTCAAAGTGGTTCAAAGTTGCCCAATAGTTTAAAATTTTCTCCAAATTTAGGATTTAGTAATACATGAACTGCATTATAAGACCTCTCGACAATATCACCTTTATATTGTAGGGCACTTCTTTATGATTTGTCAAGTCCTTCATGATAATTTACACTCTATTGAAGTCATGTTTGATGTGGAGTGTGCTCAGGTTCATTATAATGGGATGGTGCTGGAAAAAACAATGAGATACCATATTGTTAAGGATCTAAGTTCCTCATATAAGAAACACATTTTTGAGATCCCCTCTTCTAAGAATGGTTTTTCTTCGAAGTTGGTTAAGATAATACTTAGATGGCATCTTCAAATCCCTTTGGTGGCTAGGAAGATGTTGCAAACAGAGAAAATGACCAATCAAAATAGGGGCAAAGGATCCCCAAGCAAGGTTAAAAGGAAAATGATACCATGCTTGAGAATCAATTGGTTGAGCTTTCTCTTGCAAAACATGGAAGTAGATCTCATTCCCATATCGTCCCTCTTTTGAGGGCTCTAGTGAAGTTTGGTTTCAAATCACCTTGATTGTCTTTGCTTTGTTGTTGTTTTTGGGTTCATTCAAAAACCAAATCCCAATTCCATGCTTTGATCAAAAGTATCTATTGGTCTTTGTTGTCTACTTTATTTTTGTTGCTTTCTATCTATCTTCTTATGAGACATGTTTTGTTCGCCTTTTTGGTCAATGCATTTGTGTGTCCAAGCCCTTCTTGTTTATTTTGGTTCATAGCTTTGGTCAAAAGCATTTACCTTAATCAGAACAAGCATCATTTGAATCTCATTCACATATAAGAAAGGTACATGTAAGGAACACTTCTATTGGAGTGCTAAAATGAATGTAGATATGCACATTTTGCCTAGGAGGACTTGCACATTTGAGACTCATTGTCTTCCATCCATTACACAATTTTCCCGAGGGTTGACCTAGGAGAGCAAGTCCCCTAGCATCATAACACCAATCCTCTAAAGGTATTTATAAATATTGTTAGGACAAATAAAAAAGAAAGCAAAGGTGCATGCATGCATGAAGGAAAAAAACAAACTATATTATTATAGATCATTCTTACAATGGAAAATCTATATTTACGAAAGTGTCTCACTTCTACAAGCTCAACCATTTCAAAACAAATCGACTAATTCAACCTTTCACACTTTTTTTAAATTGAAATCATCAAAATCTCAATACCATATCAAATTTTATTCATCTTCGAACCCAAAACTAAATACTTTTATTTTATACACTTAATTCTATGTTTGAACAATTGCCATTTCAAAATATATACACCTACAACTATCATTAATTAATCTAAATTAATTTATCCCTATATAATTGGATCAAAGTTTTTATGTATTGTATTGATCTTAATAAAAGTTGAGAATAACAGCTGCAGCTACAAATCAGGTGAGACAACATGATTTTTTTCATAGGTATTCACGACTAAAATCTTAATCAGCCATCAATTATTAATTCCGTTTGTATACGCTTTTCAATGCTTTCATTTATTACTATTTTGACTTTTGAAGCAAAGCATGCTTTCTATATTTATTACATTAATAATATCTTCCGAATATTCGGTTGCCGCTTTACGACTTTATATCAATGTTGAATTGACATGCATGCAATTTAAGCCACTTACACTTCATTTTATTAGTTGGAGATTTGAAATAAATTGCCTTTTTTCAGTTTAGTTTTCTTTTTTATTATTTAAATTGTTTTTTGGTTAATCCTTTATGCACGATCTATTTCTTCAGATCGACGGTTAATCATTTTTTTACGCTATATTTTACGCAAGTTAGTTTCCATTCATATGTATAGTTGAAGTCACCATTACATTTAATCCAAAGATTTAAGATTAAGATTACGTGTCTTGAGGGAACATTTTTGTTGGACTAATGTAATTTAGGAATATGATTTTTATTAAGCTTTCTTTATATTATATTTTTTATTATGTCCAAAGTCATAGTCATATTATTTGTTAATTTAATTTAATTTTTATTAATAATTAATTAAAAGATTTTTAATGTCTAATAATTTTTTATTGATTTTTGATTGATAATCACTTTTAACTGAAGTTACGAATCAATGAGACCAAAAGGACCCATCCTACGAATAAATGAGACCAGAGGGACCCATCCCCGAATACATTATCTTGAATGATCCACTCCTTTATCACTCCATTCAATATCTCTCCTTGTTGCTCCATCTCCTACGTGGGCAAATAGTCAGCCAACCGAGCCACCAATATGTGATATTAGCTTTGTTTTTAAATGATTTTAAATTGTTTGTATATGTTTAATATTGATTTTAAATAATTAATTAATATATTTTTGTCCTGTCTAATAAGATTTACATGCATTTCGGATTATATATTTTTTAAAACAAATAGGATTAGTGTCTTTTTAGGGTTAGATTATAGTTACTATTAAGTAAGGCTATTGATTAAGGCTTACAATTAAATTTTTATTTAGAGTAACATCTACATTAGGATTAGGGTTATGGTATAAGATAATATGGATTATATATTACTAACAATAATCAGGGTTTCAGATTATGGTTCAATTAGTGATATAATATAAGTAAAAAAATATTTTAATAATAATAATGTAATTTTTTTTATAAGTATAATAATAATGTAATATTAATTACAATATATGTTGATGTAATTTATATAGATAACTAAATAGGATGGATGTCTGGTGTTAAGAAAGGTCAACTTTTGCTTCGGAAGCGTATTAAATAGTCATCATAAACATTTTTTTACCCTAAACCCAACCCTAATCATAAAATTAAATATAACACTTTGTATTCTAACCCCAAACCTAACTAAACATTAAACCTAAAATGAACTATAAGTCTAACTTCAATTAAACCTTGACTCTAATCATAGTTTAAGTAAAAACTAACTTTAATTAAACTCTAATTACAATCCTAATAAAAACATAACCCTAGGTGAACTCTAATGCTAATTTATACCCTAAATCGGGTTTAACCATTACTCTAATTAAACCATAATCCTCACCAAAGCTAAACAATAACCTTAATTGAACTCCAACTTTTACCATAAATAAGACCTATCCTTATTAAAACAAAAACTCAAATTTAAATGTAACCTTAAACTTGATTGAATAGTCATTCCAATATTATTTTAATTTTATATATAACTCTAATATTAATAGATTAATATTAAAATGCAACCCAAGTTTAAATGTAATCCTAAACTTGATTAAAAAGTCATTGTAATTGAATTATGACCCTAACCCTAATCATAATTGAATCTTGATTGAACCTTAACTCTAAACCTTAATTATATAATAATCTTAATTAAACCTAAATTACTAACACAAATCTAACCTTCACCCTAACCTATTGTAAATAAAATTTCTAATCTAGCCCTAATGCTTTCTAAACCATAAACCTTCCACTAAAACTAAACCTAACATTAGATATTTGTGATTAAATACCTCATATGATTAAAATTGACACTCGTCATAATTATTATTAGTTTTAGTAGTATTGTAACAAGTTAGAATTAGTTAAATATTTAATAGTAATAATAAAAATAAAATAATAAATTAAATTAAAATAATTAAATATTTTTAATCCAGTCAACTAAGAGTTCTCAAATTGAGTATTTAAATTTTCATTATAGAATATACATAGAAATCAATAAAATATATATTAAATTTTATTTCATAAATAAAATTAAATAACTTAAATGAAAATAAATTAAATATCTGTATATATAAATAGAAATCAATAAAATATTTACCGGATTTTATTTCAAATTAATGCAAATAAAATAAAATATTTACTAGATTTTATTTCAAATTAATGCAAATAAAATAAAATATTTACTAGATTTTATTTCAAATTAATGCAAATAAAATAAAATAATAATTTAAATTAGATTAAAATAACCTAAATTAAATTAAACAACTGAGAATAAATTATAAAGCTTTAATGAAATTAAATAGTTTAAATCAAACTAAATAAATTAAATAACTTACATTAATATAAATAAATAAATTAATTATATTAAATAATTTATATGAAAATAAATTAAATAACTTAAATTAAAATAAATTGTATGTGTGGTATTGTTATAATTTATTATTAATTATAATATAATAATATAGTTATTTTTAAGTGGAATAATGAACAAATATGATATCTTTCAATGTACTTTACCTATATTTTTATAAAAATAGGTATACTAGTATATAATATAATATTAATATAAGATAATAGAGTATTACAAATAATATTATTAATAATATTTACTCATTATAAACTTAATTATTTTAATTTAATCTTTAATATCTCTAGATGTGCTTTGCATAGATTGTGTGTGTGTGTGTGTGTGTGTGTGTGTGTGTGTGTGTGTGTGTGAATAATATCTATGAACATATATAGTATAATAATTAGACTTGTGAATATGTTGAAATTTACATAAATTTCTTAATTGTATTGTAAATTTACAATGAATAGACTTGTAAATTGTAAAACTTCATAACTTTACCATTCTTCTTGTATAACTTATATAACTATTTTGCTTGGTTTCAATATAACAAAGAATATACATATTTTTCTCTATAATATAAGAGAATCTTTTAAATTTATTGACAATATAATTAATATTATTTTTTAATATGTTTAATTTGAATATATAATATTGTTATGAAAAAAAAATGTCTCCGCGAGCAAAAAATTGATGTATTGCATCGACACCCTTTTTCGAGCATTCTTACCCGCAGCAAGGAATTTACAAAGGCTCTGTAAATCGGTTCACTGTTTTGGCTAGTATCTCTGGGACTGAAGAACCTAGCAAGGTTATATCACAGACCCGCGATCAAGAAACCTTTGCAAAAACTAAATATTTTCTGGTTGATACGGTTAGGGCTCCCCCTGCTCTTTGCAAGGGCAGGGATTGGGATTGGCATTTGGTGAGCCACATAAACAATAGAGAATTAGGGCAACCAAACTACCTCAAGCGGAATCCCAATCATTGTTGGGGGGAGGGTTTTGTAAAACCTAACCAGTCAAAGATTTCCTCTACTCACCATGTCTTTCCTCCATGGAGGTCCTTGGGTAAATTTTCAAAGAAATTGGTATCCCCAAGTCGTCACTCTTTCATGAATAATCACAATTTAAAGGAGGCTAAGCATCCTAATCCGAATTCACCTTCAAATCCTCCAACTAATCCTAATGGGTTGGTTATTGAAATTAATACCCATACTAAGATCAGGTATCAAATGCATTGCAATGACCAAATGCTCTTTGCTCGGTGGAAAGGTTGGGGGATCCCGTCTAATCAAATTGCTAATTCGATGTCGGCTTCTCTCAATAACAGGTAAAAATTGATATCGTTCCTGATAATTTCTTAGCTATTGAATGTGGTAATCAAGGTTTGAGAAATTCTTTGCTAAACGGGGACATATTAACATTCAAAGGTCTAGGGTTTGATTGTTGGGAATGGCAACCCCTCTTTCTTCCATCTCAACTTAATTCCTGCATGGTTAACAGAGCAATTTCACTTGATAAATTCCCTATAGAATTGCGAAATAGTGAGTTCTTAAGAATAATAGGTAACAAAATAGGCAAATTTGTAGAAGTTAAAAAATCAGCCCTAAGCTTCTTTAACCATCTTTCGATTGTTAATATGAATATTAACATTAAATCTTTAGAGCCCATAACAGTGAAATACGACCATTTATGTTTAACCCTAGAATTGCCCTTTTATAATGGCTCTTTCGAAGATTCTACGCCGAGGAAGATCCCCTTTGAGAAACCTTTCTCTGATTCGGTCTTCAAATCTAATGGCACCTCATTTAGATTTATGGCAGGAGGGGGCTTTACCTTTGAAGGCTATAAGTTTAATATCAACCCTAATCATCTCACCACGGACTTATGTCCTCACCGCTCCCCTATTATGATATCTCACCTACCTCTTCCTCCATTGCCAACTATTAATCCACCTATAGTTGACTCATCACTTTGGGATCGAGACCTGGAAGAAGGTGAAATCAGTGAGGTGCTCCCTTAGAAAGAGAAGCCCGGACTGAATAATTTGCCATCATCTAGCTCTCTCATCCCACCAGAGAGGCTAAGTCCTTTGAGGTCTTCCCCTTTAATGGAACCCACCTCCTCCTCTAAGCAATCAGAGAGGGACAGGCCTCCCCTGAATCTAAGAATGGCACCTGCGCAAGGTCAACGAATCTCTCAAGTCTCAAGAATTGAGACCTTTGAGGGGTCAGAGGTCCATCCTCCATTTGTGATGGTTGTTTCAGATTCAATTGCAGAATCTGAGAGTGATCGAGTTGCTAGGGAAGTTAATATCATTGCCAAATTTGTAGGGGAAGAAGTAGTAAACGACCTCATGGATCAATTGGTTGATGAAATTTGTGATGATGAGGAACTTGAAAGACAAAGGGATTTCTTTGTCAAAAATCTAATGGATATTGCCAGAGTCGATGTAGAAACAGATGATCTATTTATAGCATTAGATAACTTAGAAAATGATAACCCAAATACTCTAGGCATTCTCAGCTCTGACAGAAGCAAAGACTCTCTTGACTGTGCTAAACACAGTAAGAGAAGAGGTAGGAGATCCCTTGATGAACTAAGATCAAAGGATGGAGATGCCAAGGGTCAGGCTAAAATATCTACTCTTTTTAATGCAGGGGAGGGGAAGTTCCTCCCCAGAGAGCCATGAAAATCATAACATGGAATGTTAGGGTTTTGAATACCCCTAAAAAACAACGCATCTTAAAGTGCTGCATCTTTGATTCTAAACCAGATATAATGTTAATCCAAGAAACCAAAATGAACTCCTCTGAGATAGCCTTTTTTGAGAAAAAACTAGGCATTAGACAACTAAAGCACTCCCTTGCTTCAGGGACCTCAGGGGGCTTAGCCGTCATTTGGGACTCTAGATTCATCTCGTTTACACCTTTAGAGATTAAGCAAAACTGGATGGGAGGAGAAGTAGTAAGTTATAAAAATAACCTAAGGTTCAAATTGATTAATGTTTACGGTCCTATCCAAAATAGGGATAAGGCTAGGGTGTGGGTGGAACTGGAGTCTTTCCTCGAAAGTTTCCCAAATGATGTATGCATCATTGGGGGAGATTTCAATGCTATCACTAAGATAGCAGACAAAAGAGGAGGTAGCAACAAACTTCCTCCAGCGGCTGTAGATTTCAATCATTCGATCAATAGGAACTCCCTGTTGGAAATACAGACGACAGATAATGCCTTCACCTGGAACAACAGAAGGCTTGGTTTCCGTAACATTGCTGAGAAACTAGATAGGTTCTTTATCCATGGAGGGCTCTCGGAGCTTAACTTTACCCTGAATGCAGAACTCCTCCCTTTAGCGGGATCTTACCATTTCCCACTCCAACTAATCTTATCATCTGACCACTCCCCTAAAAAATGCCCCTTCAAATTTGAGAGCATGTGGTTCAGAGATGATAAATTTTTTAACTTAATTGAGAAGTAGTGGAGAAGTTCAGTTTTCTCTGGTTCAAAGATGTTCATTATCACAAGCAAGTTAAAGCTTATCAAAAGGAAGCTGTTAGAATGGAATGGGACTAATTTTGGAAATATTTTCTATAAAAAACTCCTAATAGAAAATGATCTTAAGGATGTTAACATTGAGGTTCTTAAGAAGGGGATGGATGAACATCTCTTCCTCAAAGAAAAGGCTCTACTCTCTGAGTATGAAAAGACACTCTCAAATGAAGAGATCTTTTGGAAACAAAAATCGAGGGAGACTTGGTTGAGTGATGGGGACCGATATACTAAGTTTTTCCACAATAGTACTAAGCAGAGGCGATGGGTCAATCGAATTTCTAAAATTAAGAATTGTCAGGGTTCCATCCTATCTGAACCGGATGATGTTGCCTCCGAGGCAACAAGGTTTTTTGATAAAATCTTAAACAATATTGAAGGCTCCAACCTCAGAGGCCAACTCAATATTATCAAGAATCTTCCAAAACTCATTAACGATGACCACAACAAAATCCTGTCAAATAAATTCTCTGAGGAGGAGGTTAAATATTTCCTTATGAAGATGAATCCCGACAAGGCGCCGGGCCCGAATGGCTTCCCCACTAGCTTTTTCCAAAAATGTTGGGGTTTTATGGGGACAGAGATCACGGACGCCTTAGAAGGTATTAGGAACTTAGGTAATATTCTCAAAGAAATCAACAATACCTTCTTAGCTCTCATCCCCCAAAAAGAGAATCCTGAAAGCTTTAATGACTTCAGACCAATAGCCCTTTGCAACACTCTGTACAAACTCTTAACCAAAACCCTAGTAGCTAGACTCTAGAATCTTCTCCCCATTATCATTAGTGAAGAACAAACCGGCTTCGTAGTAGATAGATCAATCTATGATGGGGTTATTATAGCCTAAGAGGCCATTCATTCAGTCCAGCTCAACAGGGCCCCAAGTATGCTAATCAAATTTGACATAAGCAAAGCTTATGACAAAGTTGATTGGCGCTTCCTATGCAAATGCTTAGAGGCCTTTGGATTTTCCAAATCCTGGATCAACCTATTCTTTGAATGTATATCCACCCCCAAATTCTCGGTCTTGGTTAATGGTTCCCTGGAAGGTTTCTTCAGCAGCTCAAGAGGGCTCAGGCAAGGAGATCATATGTCCCCCTTCCTCTTCATCATCATGGCCAAAGCCCTAGGTAGATCCATCCCTAAGGCCAAAGAGGAAGGTTGGATCCAAGGAATCCCCATTACCATCGGCCTCCCTCCCTTTACCCACCATCAATTTGTCGATGACACGATGCTTTTTGGGCAGGGAAGTGTAAGGGAAGCAAGCACCTTCAAAGGCATCCTTAATTCCTATATGCTAGCCTCGGGTCAAGAGGTGAATCTAGCCAAGTTTGTAGTTTTTATGTTCAACATAGACCCCTCCTTAGGGAAAGTGATCATAAATGTCCTAGAGATTAGTGAAGGAACTCTTCCTTGCAAATACCTAGGCATTCCCCTTGACAACGGTAGAAGACCCTCAAAATTATGGGACAACTTGGTGGATAAAATCAAGCCTAGGATTAACACTTGGAAAGGAAAATGGCTCTCATTTGCAGGTAGAGCAACCTTGGTTAGATCAGTCTTGTCAACTATGCCCATTTACCATCTATCCTGTCAACATTTATCTTCTTCTAAACTTGCAGAGCTCAACAAGCATCTCAGGAATTTCTTTTGGCAAGGTGCTAATGACAATCGTAAAATATCACTCATTACCTGGGACAAGATATGCAAACCTAAAGAAGAAGGTGGAATTGGCATTAAAAACCTTCGTGATCAGGGCAAAGCCTTGGGTGCCAAGTTGGTCTAGAGGATGTTCCCTGCACCACAAATACCTTAATGGAGGGAACCCTATCCAAATCTTCAGAGAAACCAACCCTCCTAGAGGGTCCTGCCTATGGAATTTTATGTTAGACTACAGGAGGATTATCTTTGACAGACTTACTTGGAACCTAGGGTCTGGGGATAAAGCTCTTTTTTGGTCAGATTCATGGGGTGGATATAAGGTTATTGATAATATCCATGACTTTGGTGCTAATTGTATCCTTCTTGAATCTCATAGAGGACCCCTATTAAACAACTATATCTCCCCTTTAGAGGATGGGGCTGGTTGGCAGTGGATCGAGAAGGAAGATGAGCATATCCCGGTAAGGGATAAACAAAAAGTTATGGCAATTCTTAAATCAAGGAACATTGCCTTAGGTAAGAATGAGGACAAGCTCATCTGAGATGACTCCCTAAGAGGAGAATACAACTCCAAGGATGGGTGCTCTCTCATCTCCAAATCATTTTTAAGACCTATGACTGAGCTTCCCTTGAAACTTTGCTGGGATAAATACTGTCTGCCTAAGGCAGGTATCTTCTCCCGGCTTGTGGTTCAGAACAAGCTCCTAACTACAGACAAATTTAGAAGAATGGGGTATGAGGGCCCTAGTAGATGTCCTCTTTGTGAGACAGACAAGGAAGACACCAATCATATCCTCCTTAATTGCCCCTTTGCTCACAAATGTTGGATCTGGCTCACCAACAAACGTGATTGGTCTGCGGCCTTCCCCCACACCATCTTTGGAATGCTCAAGCGTGGTTGTCTCTTTGAAGGTTTATTGACAACTCTTCCTTCTTCCATTATGTGGGAACTATGGAAGGAGAGAAATAGATGTCTCTTTAAGAATGAAAAACTAGAGGTTCCCAAAATCATTAACAGGATAGAGTCAGCTATCACTGAGCTCATGAACAACCGACTATCATCAAGCACTTTGAAGAATGCCTTTATCACTTATTGGGATGAAAAGATGATTAAACATTGGGAAGTCTTATCCTTTCCTCCCTTTATAGGAGATGGTCCTATTGCCAATCTTCGATCAAGGGATGCATGCAGATGGGAGCCCCCAGGTGAAGGTTGGGTGAAGCTAAACTTTGATGGGGCATCCTATGGCAACCCAGGGAAAGCAAGGATAGGATGTGTTGCTCATAATTGGGAAGGAAAAGAACTAGCAACCCTTGCCTCTCCGGTTGGCATCAACACCAACAATTGGGTGGAACTTATGGCCTTGGTGGAGGGTCTGCAGTTATGTAGGAAACTATGAGTTAAGAACTTGGAAATTGAAGGAGATTCGGCTATAATTGTCAATGCTCTAAGGAAAGGTAGTATGCCTAATTGGAGACTAAATACTTTGTTTTCAAAAGCTCTTGACTTATGTAGAGATTTTGATAGGTTCATAGTCAATCATATTTATAGGGAGGGCAATAAAAGAGTGGATGAGTTGGCCAACTTGGGAGCCGATGGCATCAATCTCCTGTCTGTGCCACCTTAAGGCAACCCCCTCCTTTGTTTTCGTATCCTAAGTGGTCATTAGCATGTTTCTCCTTTCATCCCCTTATGTTTCTCTTGACCAGACTCTATTTTAAACCCCTTATTTATTCCTCTTCCTACCCCCTATATTTACATATAGATACTCAGACAAACATTCAGTTTAAATATGCCCATATATCTGTTCTCCTAGAATTTAACTTAGGTAGTTAGGCTCAATCCATGGTCGGAAATAATCATTAAAACACAAATCTCAACCATAGATTTTATTCCTCTCCTTCATACCCATTTAGTCTTCCATCCTTTAGCCCAAGGAGAGGCCCCTCATCTAATATTTTTGTATATACTTATCTAGGAACTTTCATTATCAGACCCTCACCTTGATTCAATCATCCATCCTCGTATTCAACCTCTCATCGACACACACACACATAGACACACACACACACACACACACACACACACACACACACACACACATATCCTTATATATATGTGTGTGTGTGTGTGTGTGTGTGTGTGTGTGTGTGTAGGTTTTATCTCACATTCTTGTGGCCCAGGACCCTTTCATGAATTATCTGGGATAGATAAGCACTCTCAACATATGCATCCTTCTTTAATCGAAATACTGTATTCGGTCACTATGGTTGTTGCCTCACCGATACCTATCTGATATCCATTGGGTTTTATGTCAAAGAAACCGCGAGCTTCGGTGACCTCCTTTATTTTTTCCACTGAAACACTTCTTCCATCAAAATCATCATGCCCTGTCAGTGAATGGATCTATTGTCTCACTGAAGCCTTTCTTTATGCACCCTTATCATCTTCCACCAATAAAGTCGCATCAGTGAAACCATGTGTATCGGAGGCATGCCTTTTAGCTTCCTCGAAACCTATTTCCTCATTGATATCTTTTATCGATGTAGCTTCCTTTTGTCTGATCGACATTATTCTTTCGATGAGAACATTCCTTTCGGTGAGTCCTTTTTATGTTACATCGATGGTATTATCTCCTCGAAGACCTTTTCTCGTCGATGAAAACTATCTCCGCTTTCCTCGATATCTTTTGTCGATGGAATTATTGTCTTTGATGAGTCTTTTCTAAAGATCATCAGCGTTTCCTTTCTTCGATGGCCCTTCTATATCGATAAGACATCATTGGGTCTCATCGATATTATTTGAACCCGAATATCTTAATAGGATGCTATCAGACCTGCTTGATGACTTGTGGGCTACCATGGTATTAATGAAAATGAGGATTTCTTTTAACAATAGGGGGATTTTATAATTTAACTCCACAGATAATCCTTCTTTCATGGAAACACTGTATTCGGTCACTATGGCCGTTTCCTCACCGATACCTATCTGATATCCATTGGGTTTTTATGTCAAAGAAACCGCGGGCTTCAGTGACCTCCTTTATTTTTTCCACCGAAACACTTCTTCCATCAAAATCATCATGCCTTGTTGGTGATTGGATCTATTGTCTCACCAAAGCCTTTCTTTATCCTCCCTTATCATCTTCCACCGATAAAGTCGCATTGGTGAAACCATGCGTATCGGAGGCATGCCTTTTAGCTTCCTCGAAACCTATTTCCTCATCGATATCTCTTATCTATGTAGCTTCCTTTTGTCTGATCAACATTATTCTTTCAATGAGAATATTCCTTTTGGTGAGTCCTTTTATGTTACACCGATGGTATTATCTCCTCGAAGACCTTTTCCCGTCGATGAAAACCATCTCCACTTTCCTCGATATCTTTTTTCGATGGAATTACTGTCTTTGATGAGTGTTTTCTGAAGTTCATCGGTGCTTCCTTTCATCGATGACCCTTCTATATCGACGAGACATCATTGGGTCTCATCAGTATTATTTGAAACTAGATATCTTAATAGGATGCTATTACACCCGCTTGATGACTTGTGGGCTACCATGGTATTAATGAAAATTATTATTTCTTTTAACAATAGGGGGCTTTTATAATTTAACTCCACAGATAATCCTTCTTTCATCAAAAAACTGTATTCGGTCACTATGGCTATTTCCTCACCGATACCTATCTGATATCCATTGGGTTTTATGTCGAAGAAACCGCGGGCTTCAGTGACCTCCTTTATTTTTTCCACCGAAACACTTCTTCCATCAAAATCATCATGCCCTATTGGTGATTGGATCTATTGTCTCACCAAAGACTTTCTTTATCATCCCTTATCATCTTCCACCAATAAAGTTGCATCGATGAAACCATGTGTATCAGAGGCATGCCTTTTAGCTTCCTCGAAACCTATTTCCTCATCGATATCTTTTATCGATCTAGCTTCCTTCTGTCTAACTGACATTATTCTTTCGATGAGAATGTTCTTGATGCAGAGCATCATGAAAAAAAAATCACAAACTCTAGGATCATGTTTATCCATACATATTTTAATCATGATAACAATTCATTAGAGGCATATTTCATCATTCTTCAACAATCAATCAATCAAGAAAACTTAATCTAGGTATCAAACTTGCCAACTTGCTGCCCCTTTGGATAGACTTATACACAGAGGTCGATAAATTTTTAAAAAGAACTAAAAATATCAATCCCTTCGGTCAGACCCTGAATAACTTTATTATAAACAACATATCCAAAATTCATAAAGATCCAATGGTGCAATAAAAAGTTATCATCTCTACACTGAGACCAATTTTGACTATCATAAATCTGGAAAATGTATGCTTGCTGCCTGCTAGTGCATCATATTTCACAAAAAATACTTAACCAAACTAAAACAATACCATACTCAAATGAAATCCCTCTGAGTCTAATTTCATAATATGCAAGTCATTAATTTTTCCAATGGTGAAATCACAAGATAAGTACAAACCCTTTCCAACAACTCCATTTAAGACAGTTTAAAGCCAGTTTTCACCAAAATCTTCATAACTTCCACAAATATTAACAAAAATGCCTCAAACCAAAGGGAAAAGAAATATGATTCATATATATTTCCAATAAGTCTATTTATAGGTCTTAATAATATCATATGAGTTCATACCATACGCTGCAATGTGACTTTTCTCGGGAAGTATCAAATCTGCAATTAACAACTTTCACCAAAACTTCCATATCTTCTTCATTTCTAAACATAATAACCCCAAACCAAAAGGAAAAGAAAGTTAAGTAACATATCTAACTATCCATTATACATATACAAATTTTTCCAGGTTATACATGGTCGTACAAGGCCTGGAACCAACACAAAAACTGGAAAGCCAACCAAAATAACAATAGTAGAATGCACCAAAATGTATCCAAAATGTTCTCCTTTCTTTTCTATTCTTCCAATAATCATTTGGTTCAACCAATAAAACATATTTATAGACTCTTTGGTAGTTATAAACCATCCAACTACCTTTATGACCCTTCATCTTCCATTTTACAACTTTATGTGCAATTTTTGCACTTTTACATTTTTGCAAATGTTGCACTTTTGCAATTTTCTTGCAACTTTGACACTTTTTCCTAATGACTCTCCAAATTTTAAAAACCCCCTAAAAATGTCCAAATAATATATTTAATACATTTTACATACTTGATAGCCTTCTCATGGCCTTTTATACAATTTTGACCATCTTGACCTATAAGGGCCTATATGGACAACTAGGACATAATCAGGACTTGGTTGCATTTTTAGGCTTCCAAGCCTTACAAATCATTCCAAATGGATTAAAATACATTATAAATGACCTTAAAATATCAATTATATTTCAAATGATGACTTTGACCATATATTTGCCTTACACCATGGGTGCTCCTGCACCATACTACCGGCCTTGAAAGGTTTCCAAGTCTCTTGGAAATGAGTAACATGATGCCTCTGCTACATTTTGCTTCAATCAAGACTCCTATCAATGGAGTTTATACTAGCTGCTTCCAATGGTGCATCTCTCATCTAAATTCCACTCCTCCAAGCTGCTACAAACACCCAACAACTTATGTCCCTCACCTGGGAGTCCTCTCTTGCGTCTCTCCCCAAGACTCTTGGCAACACACTGGACCTCCTTCTCAGGCCCTTTGGACCATCTCCTATGGCCCCCTCTAGTAGACCTTCCTGTCCACCCACTTGCAGCTGAGTGAACCTGCACCAAACCTACAACCAAGAAACTTTAATCACTAGAATCAAATAAACAATCTCATGGGCTAGGTCCTGGTGTGGATTGCCTCCTTCAGCGCTCTACCCACACACTCAAGCTCTTCTAGCTCTGATACCAATTTGATGCAAAGCATCATGAAAAACCAATCACAAACTCTAGGATCATATTGATCCATACATATTTTAATCATAATATCAATTCATTAGAGGCATATTTCATCATTCTTCAACAATCAATCAATCAAGAAAACTTAATCTAGGTATCAAACTTGCCAACTCGCTGCCCCTTTGGATAGACCTATACACGGAGGTCTATAACTTTTTAAAAAGAACTAAAAATATCAATCCCTTTGTTCAGACCCTAAATAAATTTATTATAAACAACATATCCAAAATTCATAAAGATCCAACGGTGCAATAAAAAGTTATCATCTCTGCACCAAGACCAATTTTGACTGTCATAAATCTGGAAAATGTATGCTTGTTGCCTGCTAGGGCATCATATTTCACAACAAATACTTAACAAAAATAAAACAATACCATGCTCAAATGAAATCCCTTTGAGTCTAATTTCATAATATGCAATTCATTAATTTTTCCAATGGTGAAATCACAAGATAAGTACAAACCCTTTCCAACAACTCCATTTAAGACAATTTAAAGCTAGTTTTCACCAAAATCTTCATAACTTCCACAAATATAAACAAAAACACCTCAAACAAAAGGGAAAAGAAATATGATTCACATATCTTTCCAATAAGTCTATTTATATCTCTTAATAATATCATATGAGTTCATACCATACGCTGCAATGTGACTGTTCTCAGGAAGTATCAAATTTGCAATTAACAACTTTCTCCAAAACTTCCATATCTTCTTCATTTCTAAACATAATAACTCCAAACCAAAAGGAAAAGAAAGGTAAGTAACATATATAACTATCCATTATACATATACAAAGGTTTCCAGGCCATACATGGTCGTACAAGGCTTGGAACCAACACAAAAACTGGAAAGCCAACCAAAATAACAATAGTAGAATGCACCAAAATGTATCCAAAATGTTCTCCTTTTTTCTCTATTCTTCCAATAATCATTTGGTTCGACCAATAAAAAATATTTATAGACTCTTTTGTAGTTATAAACCATCTAACTACCTTTATGACCCTTCATCTTCCATTTTACAACTTTATGTGCAATTTTTGCACTTTTACATTTTTGCAAATGTTGCACTTTTTCAATTTTCTTGCAGCTTTGACACTTTTTCCTAATGACTCTCAAAATTTTAAAAACCCCCTAAACATGTCCAAATAATCTATTTAATAAATTTTACATACTTGATAGCCTTCTCATGGCCTTTTATACAATTTTGACCATCTTGACCTATAAGGGCCTATATGGACAACTAGGACATAATCAGGACTTGCTTACATTTTTAGGCTTCCAAGCCTTACAAATCATTCCAAATGGATTAAAATACATTATAAATGACCTTAAAATATCAATTATATTTCAAAGGATGACTTTGACCATATATTTTCCTTACACCATGGGTGCTCCTGCACCAGTTCCTTTCGGTGAGTCCTTTTTATGTTACACCGATGGTATTATCTCCTCGAAGACCTTTTCCCGTCGATGAAAACCATCTCTGCTTTCCTCGATATCTTTTATCGATGGAATTACTGTCTTCGATGAGTCTTTTCTGAAGTTCATCAGCGCTTCCTTTCTTCAATGGCCCTTCTATATCGATGAGACATCGTTGGGTCTCATCGATATTATTTGAACCCGGATATCTTAATAGGATGCTATTACACCCACTTGATGACTTGTGGGCTATCATGGTATTAATGAAAATGATTTTAACAATAGGTGGCTTTTATAATTTAACTCCACAGATAATCCTTCTTTCATCAAAATACTGTATCCGGTCACTATTGTTGTTTCCTCACCAATACCTATCTGATATCCATTGGGTTTTTATGTCGAAGAAACCTCGGGCTTCGGTGACCTCCTTTATTTTTTCCCCCGAAACACTTCTTCCATCGAAATCATCATGCCCTATCGGTGAGTGGATCTATTGTCTCACCGAAGCCTTTCTTTATCCTCCTTTATCATCTTCCACCGATAAAGTCGCATCGGTGAAACCATGAGTATCAAAGGCATGCCTTTTGGCTTCCTCGAAACCTATTTCCTCATCGATATCTTCTATCGATGTAGCTTCCTTTTGTCTGATCGACATTATTCTTTCGATGAGAACATTCCTTTCGATGAGTCCTTTTTATGTTACACTGATGGTATTATCTCCTCAAAGACCTTTTCCCGTCGATGAAAACCATCTCCGCTTTCCTCAATATCTTTTGTCAATGGAATTACTGTCTTCGATGAGTCTTTTCTGAAATTCATTGGCACTCTGCTAGGATAAGCTTTAAGACTAGAAGGAGGCAATACCTTACATTAATGAGCATAGGTATATAAACGTGCTGGCATATCTCGCTCCCGGATATATGTGATCATGGATATATAGGTATTATTATTTATGTAGAATTGCCTTCTTTTAGGACTAACACTTACCTAGCTATCCTCATCTCTATTTTACCTTTTTGGTTCCCTATATTCTTGATGTTTTGCCTCTTGTTTTGTTCTAAAGAAGCTTTCAGGCTTTAATGTCTCTAGGTTGCTTTAACTTAGCTTCGTAATCTTGTTAAGTTGTGTATATGCTTTGCGCCATCCTCTTCCCTGTGTATGATCGGTCCCAGCCACCTCCAGGCTTTCTAAGCCTTCCATGATCACAATATATATATATATATATATATATATATATATATATATATATATATATATATATATATTTGTATTTATATTTCTATATATATTTATCATCATTCACATTATATATTAGGATTTTGTTCAGACTCACATCTATATTATCATATTCATATATAGTTTCCTATCTTCCTGCTTGTTCTCTCAGTTTTAAGTTAAATCAGTCTCAGATGCATGTCAATTTTCCTCTCTCTTCCCAGTAATCCCCAACATCATATTATTAGATTAAGGGTCGACCTGATAAAAAAATTTCTCACTTAAAGCTTTCCCATGACACTCAATTAGGACCTAGAAGGCTCTAGAACCATATTCTTTAAGATGGTAGCTCCCCATGATCTCTTTGCAGGAATACTTATGGAATTTGCCTCATTATTATTTATTGACTTTATGCTCTCCGATGGGTACTCACTCTTGCATTATGTTTCTAGAGATTTTTTGAGAATAATATTTTGAGCTGTGTATCCTAAGAGGGTGACCATCCAGGCAGGTATGATATATTGTATAAGTTGACCTGTTCGGTTTTCCTTTTCCTAACATTCTGGTGAGAGATTTTCTCAAGATTTTGTGCAGCATAAGGAGCAGAGCATGCTTAACCCTATGTTTCATGAATATCAAGAACTGTCGCCCACAAATGGCAGCATCATCCCAAGAAATGGGCAATCTGCTGCTCAACTTTACATAGAGGATTTCTACATACAATCTTCATTATTTTGGACAAGTTCCCTTTGTGATCTTGTATCTCCATTTTGTATCGCATTCTTAATTATTTCTGATCCTTGAGGGATCTGGGCTAGACCGGAGGTTTTCTTCCCTCCATTCTTTCCTACCGGTGCCCACACCGAATGGAGGTGTAAATGTATCTATTTTTTAAATTAATAAAATTCTTTGGCCTCGGCCTTTTATCGATCAAAAAAATAAATTGAATATATAATAATTTTAATACTTTAAAATTACTAATCATTTTTACTAAATATTTTTATGTAATTAAATTTATTGACAATATAATTAATATTATTTTTTAATTTTTAATTTGAATATATAATAATTTTTTTAATATTTTAAAATTACTAATTCATTTTTACTTAATATTTTTTTAATGTAAGAGAAATTCAATTAGAGTTAGGATGTAATTATAATATAATATAATATACTAATATAATACAATAATATGATAATAGAATACTATAACACTTTTAGAAAACTTTGTTGTATATTTTGTTTTTATAAAAAATAATCATGCTTTTCTCTATAATATAAGAAATATTTTAAATGTATTTACAATATAATAAATATAATTTTTTTTTACAGCGCTTTAGTATTATTATTTTAAGAGTTAATTTACTAACTTATTTTTACTTAGTAGTTTTTTATTTAAGAAAAGTTGGGTTAGGGTTATGATACAATAACACAATACAATAATAATACAATAATTATTATATTAAGAATATAATTTATAATATAAGAATGTACTGCATAATAATAAAAATATGATATAATCTTAATATAAGATAATAACCAAATATGTAGTTAGTTCTTTAATTTAATAAATCAATCATTTACAATTGATTAATTATTCAAATCAAACTTTTATTCTAATTAATAATAAGACTATAATAGTAATATAATATAATGCAATAATTAAAATATAATATTAATAGTATAATAAGAATATAATAATTAAAAATTAATGGAATAATAATATAAATACAATATTAATGATATAATAATAAGCCTATTAATGGGCCTGTCCAGGTT
This sequence comes from Cryptomeria japonica, assembly GCF_030272615.1. NCBI lineage: Eukaryota > Viridiplantae > Streptophyta > Pinopsida > Cupressales > Cupressaceae > Cryptomeria > Cryptomeria japonica. Next base: position 223,531,801 of record NC_081407.1, on the reverse strand, counting down.
GATTTGGATGAAGTATGGTGATGAAGCTTGAAACAGATAGGGTGAAAGTCAACTTTGACAGGGTGTCAAAAGGGAACACGAAACCTTCAAGAGTAGTGTTTGTAGAAAGAGATTGGGACAACAATGTTCTTGCCTTTGGAGCGAAAAGGCTAAAGGAGGACACAAATAATGAAGCCAAAATCCAAGCGACATTATTACCAATCAGGATGGCCAAGAGAATGTTGGTGGCAACTATGCATTTAGAAGGCGATTCTCAAATTATTATTAATGTAACAAAAAGGGGTGCATGTCCTACTTGGAATTTAAATTAAATTGTCAAAATGATAAAAAATCTTTTAATTTCTTTTTTAAAAACTTAATATTCCTCATGTATTGAGAAACAAAAATAAGGTGGCAGACAGGTTATCAAAGTGGGTGGTATCATTAATGGAGGATCGAATAGAATTTTATTGGGAAGATTTGTAGGGGATCCCAATCACTAATCTATGATGGGTCGTACGCAACCAAAAATAGATACAATCATGGGAAGGTGTACACATTTAATGCGATGGGACAAGGGTCTATTTTATAGTCGACATCAAGGTTTCATTTGATGCAATATGAGTTGGTTGCGGCCTAGGTTGGCGTGCAATGGACTAGTAGTGAAGTGAGGCAAAATGGAAGGAAACTTCAACCTAGTCACTCCCAAACAACAAATTGCCTTCTTGGGTTGGATTTCCAAGAAGAGACTCAATAGTGTTTTTAAATTTGACGAACCTTTGTTCATGTAGATTATAGACATACTATTTGGAGAATAATACATGAGAATGAATCATCATAGGTATCAAACAAATATTGATATTGTCTCAATTTTGGTGCTATGGGGGATAGAGTTGGAAAGTAGGGAGGACGTCTAATGGGTCCTTAAGGAGTTCACATGGAAGAAGACTAGATATATGGATTGAGGCCAGTTCTAGAGTGGGGAACAGTCGGTGAAGGCCTTCTAGTTACAGAAGGAGATTGGCTGAAAATTGGTGATCAACCATCATAGCTCCAACCATTCATTCAGTGGATTTTGGAGAGAAATATGAACAAGAGGAAGGCGAAAGAATACATTGGGTAGGAGGCCTTGAAGGACTATCTTTGTGAGTGGGGCTTGGACTATGAGGATGTTGGTGCAAAGAGGGAGAAAAAGGGGAAAGCTTGTGCAAATGAGAGCATGAGGATGATGGGAGAAAGAAGGAGAAAAAGGGTAGAGCTTGAGAAAGGCTCAATTTTGAAGACTATTAGGTCAATGGAATCCTTAGGGAATGCACGAAATATATGTTTAAATGAAGAATAGTTTTAAGAGAATTTTGTGAATTTTGAAAGAATAGTTTGTTTGTGGTCTATTTTATTGTGTATAACCATAATCTTTGTATGAAAGATGAATACAGTAATGGGTCTTTAGAATATATTATGTATATTTGTATAGGAGTTGAGTGTTGGATGGTGTTCTGTTAAAAACAATATGATCATAAATGTTGGCTAGGTGGTTAGGGTTTTTATAGTTGGTGTTGTCTCAAACTTTGATATCAGTGTAAATATAAGTTTACACTTATATCTCTCTACCTCTCCCTTAATTCGTCCTTCCTTGTCAAGCTATATACACTTATCTTTCTACCTCATTTTCATTCCCTCCTCTATCTCACTCGCTCTCCCCTAAGAGGTAGACTTTTCTCTCTACCTTTGCCTCCCTCCCTTCTTTTGGGTTTCTCGTTGTATTTCGTTATACCTCTCTCTCACTAACTCTCCTTCCCTCCTTACTCTCAATCTCACCTCTCTCTCCCCAATCCATTTACATATCACTCAATATATCTCCTTCTCCTCTCTCACTCTAACTCTATGCACCTCTCTCTCCCTCCTTATCTCTCTACCTCTCCTTCCCATCCTCATTTCCTCTCTCTTTGTCTGGATCTTTAGAGAATTGTATTTTAGTGAACAAAATCAATCCTATACAACTTGGCCTTCTTCTAGGGTTTCTTAGATCTATACTTTCATGATATCTACATCTCAATTTTATATTTGAAACTCTCTACATTACCAATTCTTCATTTAATTTATATTATTATATCTTTTTCTATTATCTCAATTGTGAAATGCCTTTTACTTCACCCTACCCATCCTTAGCACACATTAAGGTTTTATTATAACATTTTATACATTATTGATATTTATATTTTTTAAATATGAAAGCACAAGGGTTAGTGTAGGATCATGGGGGGCAAAAAAGTGGAGATGTGAAAAAAATAGCCTTTTCCACTTGCCTAAAAAGAGAAAATCCATGTTGACTTTTTGCTTGGCTTGGGTGTCAGCACACCTTGGCATGGTAAACACCTAAGAAAATTGGATATCGGATAAAATCAGATATCCGAGAATATCAGATATCGGATTTTTATAGGTAATTTTAAATTAAAAATAAATTATGTATTATATAATATATATATATAGATAATATTATGTAATATATTGCTTAGAATAGAAAAGTATTACATCCAAAGAGCAGATAGACTATCTGCAACACTAAGGGGCCACACCCCTACTACAAAAAGGAACCCAATAAAGCACCATCCCACCCTGACCAACAACCACAAAAAGGGTCACATACATACACAAAATCCACACACTAGGCCCCGAACAACCCAAAGATCCTAGCTACGAAACCACCCCAATGCCTCTTCTCTTGAAAAATTGGGGATACCCCTGCTGGGTCCAGCCTCCAGCGTCACACTCCCTCCACCTGGCACTGTTCCTAGCCTGTTTCCGCACAGAGACCCACGCTCCACCACCTTCGCCAATTTCTTTGGAAGCTGGAGATGAACCAAAGGCCTCCCATCCTTGCCCAGAGGGGCCTCAGACCGAATGGGAGTCACCTTTCCGCGGATCTTCACACACTCAATCAGCCCCAATTGACGAACAAAATTCACAATCTCATCCCAGCCTTTCCTTGCGTCCTCCACCTGCAATGCAACCGACCGAGAAGCTGACCAGATGACAAAAGGCTGTAGCTCCCCAACGTCCACTCCAATCCTCCTGCACGGGCCTTCTGCCGACTTCAACCCCTCGTCAATGAGAGCTCAGGCCACCATTTCCTGCAAACCTCCTGCCCATTTGGGTCTTAACACTAGGGAAGTAATCCATTGCACTTCCTCCACCGACTTCCCCACCTGCAAGGCCAAGGAAGTAAATAGCGACGAAATGTCAAGGTTTGTTCTCGGCTGCCAATCCTGAGTCAGGAATTCCTCTCCAAAGAACAACCTCACTGCCCTCCAGAAATTGTCTCCATCCACTTTGAAAACGTTCGTTCACCTAATCCTTGAGATCAACCCACGAAACGCAGGCAATTGCCCATCTGACTCCAAAGAAAAAATTGCTTCCATCCTTTCTCGCTGTTGCACAAAAAGAAACCCTAAGCACTGTGTCAACCACCAAGCAGCCACCATGAAATGCCAGGAAAAGAAACACAAGGGCCTTTAAAAGCCACCACCATCACAAGTCATGAATACTCCACACACTTCGCAGAAAACTAAGCATCATCACCAATCACTCACACCGCTCGCCTCCATCATCATCCATCACCGCAAGGCCACTTGCAGTAACATCATGGAACACACACCATGAGGAACATTAATTCCCAGAGGATCATGGCCACATATGGTCGCATCAAATCAAGCTCGGGTTCACTTTTCTAAAATAAGCCTTCTACCCAAAATCAAAATCAAGAGGACTACAATTTCTAGAGTCCTCAAACAAACCAAACATATTTTCCAAGGAGCCATTCGCTCCCACATTGGAAAGTTTGTCATCTTCCAAGTTTGCTTCCCGGAGGACATGAGTCACCTTAAAATCTTCAAAACCGTTCAACAGAAGTTGCATTCTTCACACCTGCTTGTCTAAAAACCACACTTCCATTCGACCTCAAGCTATCCCATTCACCACAACCTGAGAGTCGCCTTCCAAATGAAGTTTCTTGACCCTCAATTTCCCAGCCATTAGGATTGCTTCTAATGTTGCTTGACACTTAGCAACGTTGTTCGTTCCATCCACCAATCTCTTAGCACCAATGGCCAGCGTGTTGCCCCGATCATCGCAGACAATCACCCGAAGCCCCTGGGTTGCCCCTCGATGTGCCATCAAAATTAATCTTAATCCACGCCTTTTCAGGCGAAGTCCACTTAGGGATTGAAAGGCCCCGACTCTGAGGATTAGCCCTCAGCAGCCCATTAGCAGGCCAATATATAATGATATATTATATAATATGTAATATATAATATATTATTATATTATATTATATAATATATAATACGTATTATATAATATATTAATATGTTATATTATATATTATACAATATATAATATAATATATTATATATTATATTATATATTGTATAATATATAATATAATATATAATATATTATATTATATATTGTATAATATATAATATAACATAATAATATATTATATAATATAATATAATATATTATATAATATAATATAATATAATATATAATATAATAATATATAATATAATATTATATTAATATATAATATAATAATATATTATATTACATAATATAATATTATATTATATAATATAATATTATATTACATAATATATTATTATATCATATAATATAATGCAATTTTAAAATAATTTAAGTATAAACATCTGATATCTGATAAAATCAGATATTGGATTTTATCGGATATCCAATTTTCTGAGACAATATAAGTGGACTATGACAGCCCGTGAGTTATTTTTCACCCATGGGCTGCACGATTTTTTAAAAATCCGATATCCAATTGGACTCGATATCTGATTTTGTGACCCAAATTTGCAAAAAAATCCATTATAAGGTAGGATTTTTATTGTTTTTCATCATTTTCATTCAAATTTTTGTACTTTTTTTAATGTTTATTTGTTTTTTCATTCAAAATATGTTTTTTTCATGAAAACTAGGTTTTTTCAAATCAAATACAAAAGTGTTCAAATTTGTTAACTAAATTCAATTGTTTACATTCAATTAGGTTTAAAATGGGTGATAATAGTGAAAACATTGATCAACCACAACTGCAACAACCAAACCCTCCTGCACAAAACCCTCCTTTGCCAAACCCCCCATCAATTCAGGATTTAATTGCACAAAATTTGAACCAATTGAGGGGGATTGCAAATGTCTATCGTAGGATTCCTCGCCTGAACCCAGTATTTGATCCCCTCACGTCGATCATAAAGAGTATAGAAACTGTCACTGAGGAGCACAATGCAGCTCTTTTGTGGCGAGATTCTATGAGGGAACAATATGCAGATGGTTTGTCCTATAAGGAGATCAAGGATCTCGAGATATCTAAAGCCACTATTGCCGCATTGTTTGTGAATCCCCGCACTGATCAACTTGTAGACCCCCCCCCAAAAAAAAAACTTTCTATTAAATGGTGCACAAATGATGGTATTGTGAAAATTTTTTGGGATCGTTGGTGGATGGTTTTCGATAAACCACCCAACAACAATCTTGATGTCCCCTTCTACTTCATCAAAAAATTGTATGCTGAGTTTGTTTTAGGAAAACTGATAACTCAATGACGAACCACTAGTACCAAACCGGTATTGAGAGGAGGGGTGAATCAGTACAAACACAAATATAGTCCAAAACCAGTTTGACAACAAATACTCCAAATAACTGACAAACAGGGATACTGGTAAAAACAGAGTGCAACCGGTAACATCCAGTACAGCTCAATCAGTCATGAACCGGTCACTCACTAAGCTTTCCTCTTAGCTCAATACTACAGTATCATTACACTCTCATGCATGAACAGGTAATCTTAACATCAGATCTTCACAACAGTGAGTTCAATATGTTTTATAAATAGGCATAGAACATAGAACCATCATATGCTTAACAGGTAAAACAAAGCATTGCAAGATAAAAGCATTTCACATGACACACATATTTTTCACATGGAAACCCAACTAGGAAAAACCACGGTGGGGATGAATACCCACAAGTTGCTTTTGAACTCTTTAGAAGTCCACTCTATTAGGAGCCTTGTCTAGTTAAAAACACTACAATAGGTTCTGCTAGGAACCGATCCTGTTAGGGATCACCCGGTTAAGGGATGGCTATAATACCCGGTTAAGGGTTAAACTTGGTAGGGTTACCTTGTTAGAGGATTTCAAGAACTCAATAGCTAAAGGATCTCTCGAGCTCTATAGCTTCTCAGAACTCATTAACCTCGAGTTACCCGGTTAAGGGATTTGAATTAAGCCTGTTAAGACCACCCTATTAGGGGATTTTGCATCAAGCGAGTTAAGGCTACCCTGTTAGGGGATTTCACAACTATTGAAGTGGTTAGAGATCAACAGGAATTACAATGATCTGATAACAGCACTCAATGCTAATGCAGATCCATTTTGGCTCCTCTTCTCCTTCTGCACATTTACTTTGTAGGTATCTCTTCTCTCCTTTGGTCTGGAAAGAATCATGTATCTCTTCCCTTGGATACACACTCACAAAATTTGCCAACAACTTTAGAAGAAAACACAACATCGACCTTATAGGAAACAGACAGGTCGGTAGCAAAAACCCTAAACCCTAAACCTGTTAGGTTAAGCAATTCGAGCGGTTAAATCCTGACCGTTGAATCATACTGCATTAAATGCAACAGTCTTGAATCGATCTCAAGACATTCTCCATCATCCATTTTCCACCGATTTCATGGCAGTTGATAACCCATCACGCGTTATCACCATTTGACAGACTTCACACATTGCCGAGGTAGATAGGAATAGTCTTCTTCATGCAAGATCCTTCACGCGCACAGAGCTTACGTGGCAACACGATCTATTCTCCATTATACTGCTAACTCATCACACAAAGATCACCGATTGAGTCACACAGGCTTGAGATACTCCAACTCAAAATCCTGAAGTGGAAACTACCTACCAACCAGTAGTAACACAATGCTTCCATGCGCCAGTTCCCATCACTGCATGTTGGTTCACCTTGACATGCCGATTCACCTTGAATAAATATACTGTTTCACTTTGGCATATATACCAGTTAACACATATGCCAGTTCTCTCTTCTCACATATCACATATGTTGGTTCACTTCATAACACATATTGACAGTAATGACAACATACAATATCATTATGTCTTCATGTCGGTTCACATAATGCCAACAAAAACATGTGAACTACTTTGACATCCAACCTTTCTAGGGTGTGGGATGCCTTGAATCGTAAGTTTTGTTTGTATAATGAACAATACAATACAATTCATTATTACCCTAAGCATGCTCCTATTTCCCCACCCCCCGCACTCGGTTGAACACTCGGGGTCATACCCTACTAGTGTCATCCCTTGAGCACCCTAAGTGCTAAAAATTGTCAAACTTTGACGGGCCCTAACTCAGAATCCATGGCACCTGCGAATGATCCATTTGAACCTATGGGGCCACGAGAGGGGTCCCTACAAAAGCCTATCTCATTTTTAAAGTTTCCCTATGGTTTTATTAGGGCATCATTTTTCAGTTGGCGAAAAAATCGTCAGTCTCATTCAATCGAATGTTGTCGCATGGCCAATTTCTCGTTCTGCTCATCGTGATAACGAACCGTTAGTTCTGACATGTCTAGTTAGGCATTATTACCTTATGCATGCTCCTATTTTTCCCCCCCACTCGGTTGAACGTTCGAGGTCATACCCTACCAACGTCGTCCCTTGAGCACCCTAAGTGCTAAAAATTGTCAAACTTTGACGGGCCCTAACTCGAAATTCGTGGCACCTATGAATGATTTGTTCGAACCTATGGGGCCACAAGAGGGGTCCCTACAAAATTCTATCTTGGTTTTTCACATTTCCCTACGGTTTTACTAGGGAAGCATTTTTTCAGTTGGCGAAAAATCGTCACTCATTCAATCGAATGTTGTCGTGTGGCCAATTTCTCGTTTTGCTCATCATGATAATGAATCGTCAGTTTCACCATGTCTAGTTAGGCATTATTACCCTATGCATGCTCCTATTCCCCCCCCACCCCCCCACTTGGTTGAACACTGCCATACCCTACCAACGTCGTCCCTTGAGCACCCTAAGTGCTAAAATTTGTCAAAATTTGACGGGCCCTAACTCAGAATTTGTGGCACCTAAGAATTATTTGTTTGAACCTACAAGGCCACGATAGGGGTCCCTACAAAAGCCTATCTCGGTTTTTCAATTTTCCCTATGGTTTTATTAGAGCAACATTTTTTCAATTGGCAAAAAATCCGTCAGTCTCATTCAATGAAAAAATATAGATAAACAAGCATTACACTATAGACACATAATGATCATCAATATTTCCATGTATTGTATACACATAATTACCATTACACTTGCATGTGACATCCATGAACAAATATGCAAACATGATTTTTCATCATTATTAGTACAACTACACCAATGTACTCATGTACATATACATTGTATATCATCAATATAACTAAACCAGTTTTCTCATGGACATCGTATATCATCATAACAAAGTTACATCAATTCACATCCATTTACAAATACAACATACCACTTCATCTACATCAGACATCCTCATATCCTTAGAGAAAATCTTACGTACATCAATGTCTACATATAAATGAAGACCAAAATAAGCAACCTTTTCATCTAAAATGAATGTGCTACAAGAAACAAATTATAACACTTAATACAGATTATTTTGTCAAATTATAAATAGATAATTTGAAACATTTTAAAGACATACAAGATTGTATAATTATGAAACTTACTAGTTTCTTTGCAAAGTCTACAAGCATAACTTTGAAGAAAGACGCATGTTGATTAAAGTCCTTCTCACTGCATTTCTTTGCATGGTTGAAGACGATGGTAGATATTGTCATTTCTAAATGGCAATACATTCACTTGACTTAGTGTTTATGCACAAAATTTAATCTCATTAATGCACAAAGGAATATGTACCATCACCAAGAGTAAACTAGTCAATGGCGAATGATCTAGCATGAACCTGCATTTTTAAGAATTGTTAGTCTACACATAAAATGCATGCATGAACATAAAGGCTTTATGATAATCACTTTAACTGAAATGCATGATAATAAATGAAAAGGTGGGATTATATACCATAAAAATATGTCCCCTCAAATTATATCAAGAGAACCCACTATGTTGATGCAAAAATCATAATGTGATAGTGTTGTATATCAACAAAAAGACCTAAATGAGCATAAAGGTTTTGCGATAATTATATCATCAAAAATTGTCAAATAGTGTTGTCTAATAATTTTTTTAATAAAGCTCATCAAATGCATGATAATAATTTGTGTTACAAAAATGCGTTCCTTCGAATTACATCAAGTGTACCCACTATGTGCATGGAAAAACCATGTTGCCAAAAAAACGTTCATCAATAGACCTACATTTTGAACACATCCTTAAAATACACGTAAAAAACTTTAACATTAAGGTTTTATGATCATTGTTTGAAATGAAATGCATGATAAAAAAAATAAGGCACCATTAAATATCTACTACTCAAGTATGCCTGAAGGGTCATCTCTTTGCTTAAGAGTATCCAGTATTGCTTCATGATCAACAGTAGTCACTGTCCATAGGTCTTTGGTCTTTGGTTTTGCTTTATGCTTCAACAACTTGACATTTGTAGCTATAATAAGTTGTGAATACATGAGAATGGTTTTGTGTCTCTCATAGTCTTCAAATGTAGGTATGCCATTCTTTCTAATCATGTATGTTCGCAACCAAGTTCCCACAACAACAATTGAACCTGTAGGATATGTGAACCCATCATCATTTGTCACTGGTTGTGTTAGCTTTTTTTTTCCCTGTACACATCATTTCAACCAATATTTTGATCTCTCTTCATTCCCTTGCAGTGCAACAACTGCAAAAACATGTACTGGTTGTACAAGATCTGATAGACGGTCATACTCAAGTGAACTTTCCATGCCATCGTTTGACAAGGATATTGTTTGAGATAAATGAGTTAGATATTGGGGAACCCAAATATCAACCCACTCACTTGACTCGCACTGATCCCAATCACACCGAACACAACTCTGACAAAAACAAGCCAATGCTCGTGTCCAAATGGTCCATGTACTTGCATCTGAGTTGAGAAATGAATGCATCTTTGAAGAATCTTTAATTGTTTGACAATCCAATTTGTGTCCCATTGTGCCCTCCTCAACCAACCAAAAGAATTTGGTCACTACTGAATCAAGAGTACCCCCATGTGACAATGTTGAACTACACCAATCAACAATAGAACGTGCATCAGAGAAATTTGCACATGAAATCCTCAATTGCTCCTTAACTAGATCTCTCTTCAAACATGCACCTACTCCATCATGTTCCCCCTTCCCATGCCCTGCCTAAAAAAACACCAAATATGAGGTATATGTCTCTCTACATGCATTCTACTCAACCAATAAAAGACATGGGCATTCTTGAATTGACCCGTACAATTATCTGACCATATGATATGTCGATCAATTGCAATATCTTTCTCATGCAAGAACTCAAAAAAAATCTTGAAAGAATGTTACACATACTCAGAGGAGTGTGATCTATCATCACTCATATAAAAATGATACTCCCTGATTATCTTCCTATCCTCTTTTTTACTATCAAGGGAATGTCTATATGTAATGTGAACAAAAACAACAATTTGGATTGAATTGTAGTACTGAGACTGTACCTCGTTATGTGGTTGCAATGTATAGTTCTATGCAAAATCAACCACCGATACAATAGTGCCAATCGGGAAAGAGTTCTTACACATCCTGAACTGTTGATCCAACCACTGAGACCTATGGGTATGCCTTGCATACTTGTAGAAAAGATTTTCCTTAAAATCCCAAATTAAATCAGCAACACTCACTTCTCTTGAGACTAATTCGCATCTAGAACCTTCACCTCCACTCTTCAAAGTATATTTCATTGTCTCATATCTTTTTTTCTCAACATAATTCTTTCCAAACTCATGTTCGTTGCCCTCATGAAAACATGAAACAAACTTTGACAACTCACCACATTGTGAGCTCTTCTCATTCAAACAATCATTTCTATAGAAATAGCAGCCATCATCTCTAGGGCATAAAAATAGATCTTGCAAGTCTCTTGATGATCTCGGAAATAGCATTGCACCACACTCCTGCAACATCTCATTAGTATGCATCATAGAACGAATATGGCATAAAAGTTCATGGTACATTGAAAACTCCACATGGTACTTGCAACAACAAGTATTACGAATCTTAAGAGGTACACAATAAAATGGTTTCAAAGATTTAAAGGCCCTTTGTGATATTTGCAAAGTTGGATTTACTTCACAAAACAAATTGTACAACATTGTTTGGCTTGATTCCAAGAAATGTTTGGGATGCAATGTGTGGTCTCGGTTGTCAATTCTTAATTTCAAAATGTTCTTTACATTGGGTGATACTCTAGATTTAGAGTGCCAAAATTGTTGAATCTCCTCCTCCACATTGTCAGTCAACTTTATATCAACATGTGGAAGCCTCCCACCAAAAGCCCATGTATCGAATTGAAGTGGATCGTCAAGTCTTTGTCTTCGTGCAAGTGCTCTATCCAAAGTTTTATGATTTATGTTTAAATCAACACAAGTTTGTCTCATGTGACGAGCCTTCCTCAATTGATGGCTTACTAAGGAGGTTGTAATCACTCTTCGAGCGACTCTCTTATCTCTTTCCTTGGTATTTTTTCCAATAGAATTGAGAGCATCAAATAGATTTTTGGCAATAATAAAATTTCTCTCTATCTTCTTGTTCATACGAATCTTCTATTTGTTTAACAATGGTCTCATCTTTATCATCTTTAGCAATTGAACAAAAAGTTGGCATTGCTTGGTCAATGTCTTATTGCTGAAATTTTGGTTGAAAATTTGTGTAGCCCACAATCGAACTGTTCTTGTTGACCTCTTGCCTTCGAGATTCGCAATAATGTTCTCATCAGTTTCAAGTAACCATTTTGGGATTCTTGAAGGTCTTGGATTTGGAATTTGTCTTTCATCCATGATAGGTTCTTCATTTCTAAAGTAATTAGGTGTTACATATTATTCACTTGGTTGAGCAATTCCACCTTCAATGTCAAAGTTTTCCACATTTTCACCTCCAATGTCAAAATTCTCCACATTTTCACCTCCTATGTCAAACTTTTTGACATTTTCACCTCCAATGTCAAAAAAATTCATATTTACACCAAAATTATGGACACCTTCATTGTCAACTCCCAAATTTTCACTTTCCATTCTCACGTCATGTTGACCATTTTCATTATCACTTTCAACATTTTCAACATGTTCAAAATTTTCACTTTCAAAATCTACATTTTCATTTTCAATAACTTGTTCAACATTTTCAAATTCAATTTCCTCTTCATTTGAAGTAACATTAGCAATATTTAACATACCTTGTCTTCTCCTCATATGACCTTCTCTATCTCTTTCTCTATACACTTCAATTTGATCATTTGAAAGTTTTCTTTTGCATTCAGACTTCCAACGACTACTGATGTCATGGAAATGGGGACAAGGCAACAACAAAGTTCAATGTTAATAAGTTAGTTTCAACCATAAAAACAAAACAAAGAACTAAAAACCATTCCAAACATATCAAGAGAGATTTCAAAAAGCATGAAAGAAGTTTAACAAAATAAAAGAAAGGAGAAGAGCCTCCCTAAGATGCTTCCATGATGCCTTTTGATGCTTCTCCCTTGTTCCTCTCCTCTCCAAGTCCCAAATGAGTGTAGCTCTCAGCTTTTAGCACTAGCCATGGATGCCATATGGAGATTCAAGATGGTTGAATATGATAAGCAAATACTATGCAAGAGTAGATAGTGATGCTATGAAAAAGCTCTATGCTAATGCCAGTATAACAACAATACTCTAAAATGCTTCTCCTTTTGCTTGAGGAGAAGGGTTCTATTTATAGAAGAAATAGGGAAATGAAGGGTTAAGATTGAGCAATCTTAACAAGGGTTAGGATTGAAAGTTGGGGATCCATGTGCACAATTGGCACCAATAAAATGGTGACAAGTTTCAACATAGGATTGGGTTGAGAGAAGAGGTTGGAGGCATTAAAGGCCTGAGAAGACCTCATGGTTATCTAGAAGGCAAGGGTCAAGTCTAAATTAAGATTACCCACTGGATTAAGAGTTAATCCAAGGATAAACCTTTGTGCAAATGTTTAAGAGATAATCATGGTCAAAGCATTAATGGCCTGATGAGACCTTTGGGTTGGGTAGAGGTTGAGTCAAAACAAATGTTTTAACCATGTGGGAGGGTTTGAGGTAACCATTAATGGTTATTGGAGACTTTGGGGATTAAGTGGTTGAAGGTTGAAAGCCTTCAATGGTTATCAAAGACTTTGAGCCATTTAGTGGTTGAAGGTTGGAAGCTTTCAAAGGTTATCCAAGACTTTGAGGGTTAATTTGTTGAACACACAAAGCATTAATTGCTTTTCAAAGACTTTGGAGTCTTTGAGAAGTGACTCCAATTTGCTTAGGAATGTGACAATATTTAAGGGATGGATTTAGGCTAATTAGGAAGGGTTTAGAAGAATCTAGAAGGGGTTTAGGCATACAAGTGGATTTTGTAGGAAAATGCAAGTGGGAGAAATTTTGGTATTTTCAATTAAAATAAAATCATTTATTTCAATTAAATGGTGTAAGTTGAATTTGGATAAATATTTAAATAAATATTAATTTATTTAAATGAGAAAATGAAGATAAAGCATTAAAATGCTTGAAGACTTTGAGGGAAACCATTAAAGGCTTGAAGACTTTAAGGAAAACCATTAAAGTCTTTAAGAAGACTATAGAAGGAAGCCATCAAGTTTGAAGACTTTAAAGCCATCAAGTTTGAATACTTTAAGGGAAACCATTAAAGGTTTCAAGTGGGTGAGGATAAATAGGATTTTAAATAAATAATTTATTTAAAATAGTTGTGCAACTTGCTTTTGTAGGAAAATACAAGTGGGTGGAGGATAAAGGTGATTTAAATAAATTATTTATTTAAAATAATTGTGCAACTTGCATTTGTAGGAAAATGCAAGTGGGTGGAGGATAAAGGTGATTTAAATAAATGTTAATTTATTTAAATGTGAGAGGTGGGATTTTGGGGGATTTAAATAAATATTAATTTATTTAAATGTGAGAGAATATTTAAATAAATAAATATGATTTATTTATTTAATTAATGGTCTGAATTTGGTTAAGTGAATTAAATCAAATAAATTGAATAATTTATTTAATTAATAGGAGAAGAGGGTTAAGATGAATTAATTAAATATTAATTTAATTAATTATTAATTGATGGTTAAATAATCAAATAAATACTAAGTATTCATTTAATTAAGTGGACAGATTTATGTGACTACATTTGCCCCTCTTTGAGACGGTGCAGTTTATCGCGTCGTTTCAAAGAAAGAAAAATAGGTGTGAAGAAATGCCCCATAAAATGTAAATTTAATGGGTGGTATGCCCCCTCGAGAGATGGGCCGAATTTTATTTTGAAAAATTGGGCGATCTCTCGAAAAAGAATGAAAAGTGGAGGGGAAGTAGAATAGAAGAAATTAGCAATAATGATGAAAGAATGGAAGAAAACGGAGTGAATATGAAGAAACAACAAACCAACGAGTACCCTGAGGTCATGCAAGAGATACATAGCAGATGTAGTGTGGGGTTTGGATTGATGCTATACAATTGATCAAAATTGTTTGGACAATCTGGTGCAATCGGTTTAATTGCCCCAGTCAAGTCAAAGCGTGACAGTTGATGTCAGTTGGTCGCTTGGACATGATAAAGTCTGAGTAAGTGAATCAAAGTGACCTGATGTGACTTAGACAATTGATGTAATTGCCCAATGAAGTCAAGGTATATGAAGCAAAATACTCGTTGAGACGTAGACAATTGATGTAATTGTCCGTTGGATTGTGTTTGATTGGTTGATCAATTGATAGTATGTGCGTGTGATGGATGGTTGTGGGGAATCATGGCAGCCCCGTTGAGACTAGGTCATTATGATAAATGCCTGATGTAGTCTAGGATTACCATAATCGATTACCTGTTGAGACCCGAAGATACTTGATCAGAGTATCTGTTGATAGTCTAGGTGTGTGGGAGTCGATGTATCTGTGTAGATAGAGTAACTGGCTTAATTGTGTGGATGAATGAGGATGGGAAACACAATCCCTCCTATTAGAGATGGATGGTGATGAACGTGGCTTGATTGGGTTGATGGGAAACGATGAAGGATATGTGATGCTGATTATCGAGATGGGGAGGGTTGGGGGGGTTCAATGTTAAATAGAAGAAATGGAGGACCTATTACATTCCTATGGAAGAAGAGGAAAATAGAGTATCCATTGTCATTACTATGTATGAATGATATGCAACTATTTATGAATGTATGGATGGATGGAATGCAACGAAATGCAATATATACAGATGAGATGAAATGACGATCCATGGTGCTTTATTTTTCATCATTGAGCTTTAAAATGTTGTAAGAAAATACAAGCAACTTGACATAAAGATTCAAGATGACCAGAGTATTTCTTACATGGATTTTGATATAGCAAGTTAATACAAGCAACTTGATATAATGGATCAAGTTGACCTGAGTATTGCTTGCGGAACAGACAAGGATTATCTCCTTTCATGCATGACTTGGATCGTCCTCCTTGATCTTAGGTTGATCAGATCCTGAGACAAGTGCATACCGTACTAAGAAATAAAAACCTTTATCCAAATTGGATGAGGAGGAACCAAAGAATGAGCATTGTACCTGCAAACAAACAGTATATACATAAAGAATAAAAGAATATGGATCCTTGGTAATGGTTCATGCTCATATGGTCGAGGTATACGCTGTAGTCAGCAAGCCGTAGTGATCTATGATTGCATTTGGCATAAGATCACATAGCCTAGTGAACTTCCCACGTAGACACCATTAGTACATGCCCCAGAACTTCATCGGAAATAATGCGCAAACGATACAAAACAATGCTGAAAGATCCCGATACAGATAAACAAATGATTGTACTCACGAATCAACCAAGCATTTGATAGCTTAACATAATTTTCTTGTCAAAGAAAACGTCACTTTTGTCTTTGTTTTGGTAAGGAAGGATGCATCCTTGTTTTTAAAGACAGTTTCTGATTTGTTGGATGTGGATTGTGTGGTCGATTGATAAATGGTCATTGTGTGAGTACTGTGTTAATGTTGGTTTTGCATCTGCTTGAATGAATATGTACAAGGTGTTGCCATGTTTTGGTGTGATTTTCGATGGGTTTTTCGATGTTTTTGGATTTTGTGTAATAGTTTTTGAATGTTTTTGGATTTTGTGAGTCATTTTTGAATGTTTTTGGATTTTGCGAGACATTTTTGAATGTTAATGTATTTTGTGAGACATTTTTGAATGTTTTTGTATTTTGCGAGACATTTTTGAATGTTTTTGCCAATGAATCACCAGTAATGTAGAATCCACTTCCATCATCTAGATTGTAAGGGCATTGCCCCCAAGTTGGACATGATTTATGAAAAAGCGGGATGCTAGACGCATGAAGTACTTTCTTGGATGACAGATCAAATAACAAGCCATGGTTAGATGGATGGATGTGTGTATGTATGAATGTGATCGCAATGAGCCTGAAAGATATTGGAGCCATTGCCTTTATGAGTGGCGCCTGTTTGCCAAGTTTTCGCCATCGTACTTACCCAAGGTGCCACTGGAGTGGTTGTTCACCGTTTGGATGCATGATTTTTCTTTACTTTTTTGAATGTTTTTGTATTTTCTTCAGGACATTTTCTGAATGTTTTTGGTATTTTTCTGATATGTAGGGGAGCCTGATGCTTTGTACACCTTAGGTATAAAATCTTTTGAGGTGCATGCTATTGATTGGATCTGCAAGCGGTTCTCCTTCTGAAGTAGCCAACTGATATGCCCCGGACCCGAATACAGCAGTGACAACATATGGGCCCAGCCAGTTTGATTCAAACTTGCCTTGATGTTCTCTATTTGGTTGGTTGCGAGGATTTTCTTGAAGAACAAGATCACCTACCTCAAATGTACGAGATCTAACTCGGTGATTGTAACTTCTACTCATGCGCTGCTGATAGGCTTTGAGGTGATTGTATGCAGCTTGTCGTTTCTCATCAAGTAACTCTAAGTCCTGAAGGCGTGAGACTCTGTATGCTTCATCATCAATGAGATTATGCAAGGAAACTCGTAATGATGGTATCTCAACCTCAATAGGTAAGATAGCTTCGGCACCATAGACCAATGAATAAGGAGTTGCACCTGTAGGGGTCCGAATGCTAGTTCGATATGCCCATAGTGCTGGATTCAATTGAACATGCCAATCACGGCCGGCATCATTGACTGTCTTCTTTAGGATCCTCAATATGTTTTTATTGGATGCTTCGGCCTGACCATTGCCTTGTGGGTAATAGGGAGTGGAAAAGCGGTGTTGGATATGAAATTTCTCACAAAGCTCACGAACATCCTGATTTTTGAAAGGAAGACCATTATCTGTGACAATGGACATGGGCACACCATACCGGCAGATGATGTAATTGAGGATGAATGAGGCGATCTACTTGCCGGTGACTTGGGTAAGTGGAACAGCTTCGATCCACTTGGTGAAATATTCGGTGGCGGTAATAATGAATTTATGGCCATTGGATGAAGATGGATGGATTTTACCCACAAGGTCAAGGCCCCATTGACAAAAAGGCCATGGTGTTGTGATTGGTTGTAGTTCCTGTGCTGGTGCATGTATCAGGTCACCGTGAACTTGACATTTCTTGCATTTTCTGACAAAGTAATAGGAATCCTTTTCCATAGATGGCCAATAGTATCCAGCTCGCATGATCTTCTTGGCTAGTGATGGACCACTTAAGTGAGTCCCGCAAATTCCTTCATGTACCTCTTCCAAAACCTTTGTTATCTCATCCTGTTCCAGACATCGAAGGAGAGTACCATCAAGACCGCGTCGGTATAGGGTTTCGGCAATAATGGTATATCGAGCAGTTTGGCGAATGAAGGTTTTACGTTGGTTATTTGATTGGTTAGGAGGAAGGGTGTGATCATGGAGATAGGTGTAGAACTCACCATACCATGGGGATTCTGAACCGACAAGGCAACATATCATTTCAGATTCGGGGATATCATAAGCGGGGATCCAAAGCTGTTCTACCAAGAACTCATAGCGTGTTGAATTCTGTGGAAGATCTAGGAGAGATGCGATGGTAGCCATGGCGTCAGCAGCTCGATTCTGATCTCTTGATATCTGCTCAAAAGTGATAGTTGTAAATGATGTCTTTAGAGTGTCCACCATTTGCTTGTATGGCATGAGTTTATCATCTTTAGTCTGATACTCATCTGTTGCTTGTCGAATGACCAGTTGGGAATCGCCATATACTTGAAGTTCTTTTAATTTCCATTGTACGACTAACCTGAGTCCTGTGATCAAGGCCTCATACTCTGCTATGTTGTTTGTGCATGGAAATGTGAGCCTGTAAGACTTCGGGATGCTATCGCCTTGAGGTGTGATAAACAGAATGCCTGCCCCCGAGCCGTGCCTAGTGTATGAACCATCAAAATATAGTTTCCATGGCTGTGCTGTTGTGATCATGAATATCTCTTCATCTGAAAAATTGGAAATGAGAGGATGATCGCCTATGAGTGGTGCATCGGCCAACTGATCTGCAATAACCTGCCCTTTGATAGCTTTACGGTCCACATACTCAATGTCAAATTCACTTAGAATCATTACCCATTTGGCCAAGCGACCTGTCAATGCTGCTTTGCTGAGTAAGTACTTGAGTGGATCAATCTTTGCAATGAGTTGTACCTTGTGTGTTAATAGATAGTGCCGCAATTTAGTGGCTGCCAGGATTACTGCTAGGCAAGCTCACTCAATAGGTGTGTAATTGAGTTCATAGCCAACCAGTGTGCGGGAGATGTAGTATACAGCACACTCTTTACCTTCTGCATTATGTTGTGCCAGTAGCACACCCAATGCTGTACTTGTTGCTGAGATATAAAGTAACAACGGTCTACTTGGATTTGGTGGCATCAGCAATGGTGGATTCATGAGATAGTCTTTAAGCGTCTGAAATGCTTGTTGGCATTTGTCATCCCACTGAAAGCGTATGTTCTTGTGTAGCAGATGTGTAAATGGGTGACACTTATCAGCCAATTGTGCAATGAATCTTCGGATGGATTGAAGCCGTCCTTGTAGTGTCCTTAGCTGACTGATATTCTTTGGAGGTGGCATGTCCATGATTGCTTTTACTTTTGCTGGGTCGACCTCAATGCCTTTGCTTGAGACAATGTATCCTAGAAGCTTCCCGGAGGTCACTCTGAAGACACATTTCTTTGGGTTGAGTCGAACATGGTATTGTTCCAGTCTATCAAAGATTTTATCTAAGATGTGAAGATGTCCTTCTCTAGTAAGTGATTTTGCTAGTAAATCATCCACATAATCTTCCATTATAGTATGCATCATGTCATGGAAGATGGTGGTCATTGCTCTTTGATAGGTCGCTCCTGCATTCTTTAGACCAAAAGGCATTACATTCCAGCAGTATGTGCCCCATGGACATGTGAAGGTTGTCTTATGTTGGTCCTCTAGTGCGATCTTTATTTGATTGTATCCTGAAAATCCATCCATGAGTGAAAGCATGGCATGTCCTGCTGTCAAATCTACTATGATGTCAATATTTGGTAGAGGGAAGTCATCCTTAGGACATGCTTTATTTAGATCTCTGAAGTCTGTACAAATGCGGATGCCCCCTTTTGGTTTGCCAACTGGCACAATATTGGAGATCCATTCTGCATAATCAATTGGTCTAATGAAACCAACATCCAGGAGTTTCTTGAGTTCTGTTTTGACTAGCACGACAATCTGAGGATGCATCTTACGAAGCTTCTGCTTGACAGGTTTGGCTCCTTTTGCTACTGTGAGATGATGCATGACTAAATCAGGATCAAGCCCAGGCATGTCTGCATATGACCATGCAAAGTTGATCTGACGCTGTTGGAAGAACTCTATAAATTGAGGCTGTTCCTCTGGAGTGAGAAGAGATGCCAGATGTATGATATGAGGGTTTTCAGGAGTCCCCACATTGTATTCTTTGGTCTCCTCAATGAGGATCGTTGATCGTTCCTGTTGTGCATTAGCAGGGAGAATGTCAAACCCTTCATCCTTAGGCGCCTCAGAGAGGTTTTCACCGTTGGATACGCTCGTTCTTTTTACTTTTGTCGGATCAAACAGTGCCACAGTGTAGTTTTCACTGGAAGATCCATGTTTTAATGTTATATTTTTGCAGCTGAAGGGTTTGGCATCCGCCCCGAAGTATGCTGCGCTATTAAGTTCAATGGCGAATCCAGCTTTGTGATCCCCGCTTGGTAGGTTATCCCTTAATTCCAAAAAGTCAATGATAGCCTCATCGTTTTGGAAGAGGTCAAGACATGGGGGATTTGGTTGGTTCCATTCGATGAGTTCAGGGTGGATAATGGGCATTACTTCATCGATTAAGTTAAGTACGGGAGATGTATCAGTGAGGGTTAAGACAGTGTGGTGAAGGTCGTTGATGGTACTCTCCCTGTCAGAATCCGGCGTAGGATGAGACGTAGGGTCTGTGGAAGATGTTTCCAGCTCAGGTACCCAAGTGGTCTTTATCTGTGCTTCTCCGTAAACAGGAATGTCTTTGCGTGGTGGAGGTGGTGACGTGTCTTCCTCATCTGAAGTGTTAAGCTGTACAGAATCAAATTCCCACTCATGTGAGTCAGTCTCTGAATCACTTTCTAGCATCCGATTGCTATACCATACTGGGATGTCTTTGGAGTTAAACACGGCAGGTGTGATTGGTTTATGTATCTTTGTAGTGATCGGTGCTGCAGGAACTGTGATGGGGATTATAGGATTTGTTACTGGAAGTATCGGCAGTGTTGATTTAGTGACTTCTGCTGGAAGGGCTAGTGCCATAGATGTTGCTGCGGGTTCCAATATAGTTGCTGCTATGAATGGTTTTATTGATGTGATGACTGCTGTGGATGGGATTACTAGTTCGATTGGTGGGATTTTTGGCACTGATGATGGTTGCGATGGGTTTGTGAGCCTCGATGGGGCAGTGACAATATTGCTTGATGGTGCTTTGATTATGAAAGGTGTCCTCTTTACAGTAGGTGGGCAAAATGGTTTGCTAGGTTTTCCTTTAAATCTGAGTTTAGGAAGGATCTCTTTTTCAAAGCCTAGGCCTGTATTACCTTTGGGCTTGAACTCTGGCAGCAGCGGTTCATGTCGTCCTTGTTTGCAGTATCCCAAAGCACTCTGACCATCATATCCCATTCTTTGCATAATGAGGAGGCCTTTGCCATACTGTTCTGTAGGAAGTGTAACTCGCGGTATGTCAGTGGTGATGGGATCTTTATAGATCCATTCCGCTAGGTCCTTATCTTGTGTCTCTTCCTCTTGACTCTTTCCAAGGATGAAAGGCGTTAAGGCACATGCAGGCGTGTTTAGTGGTTGCTGGAGTAATTGCTGTGGTTTACCATGTGTTCTAGGAGAAGTGGGCATTTGTCCCACACAAAAGAGCTGACTCAAGTTGTATTCTCCAGGACCTTCCTCTGCGACTTTCATCTTAAGCTTTTCTTGCTTGGGTATAGGAGTGTTTGAACTGGCAAGAGAGGCGGGATTTACATATGATGTGGAGGAAATGGCTTCCCTATTATTAGGGACAGTAATCTCTGGTTGATGGCTGATATTATGGCAAAATGCAAAGGGATTTGCATCGCCCAGGATTGTGATCTCTACACCGTTATGTGGGAACTTGATACATTGATGGTAGGTAGATGGAACGGCTTGCATGGCATTCTTGAACATCTGATGATCATTATTGGTTGTTTTTGGGTCATGTCCTTCAATTTCAATTTCTCCTCGGTCAATAAGATCCTGAATGAGATCTTTCAATCGGTGACAATTACTTGTCTTGTGTCCTCGTCCTTGATGGAACTCACAATGTTCAGTATCTCTCCACCATGCTGGTTTGACTTGAGGCTCATAGTTTGATAGCTTAGGTAGAGTGACCAAATTTTGAGAGAGGAGTTGTCGCAACACTGTTTCAATGGGTTCCCCTAAGGGAGTGTATGTTCGTTTTTGTTTTTGCTGACGAGGTCTAGGTTCATCATGAGATGTGATGCGAGCTTGATTGGAAGGAACATTTGTGTTATTCTGAGGTGGAAGATTTTGTCCTGCAAATCGAACCACAGGTTGTGCATTTTGGATAGTCCGAGCATCCACAACTCCATCGTTGACGATATTCTTATTCTTGTTCCAGAAGTTCGGTTTATCGCTATTGAAGCGCGGGCGAGGACCATCTTTTGGTTCATTAAAGATTTTGATGAGTCCTTTTTTGATGAGTGCCCGTTCACATTTTATACCCTTGGTGATCATATCGTTAAAAGAATCTGTGTCTTTGACATCCAGGTGAAATTCCATTTCTTCGTTTAAGTTGGAAATGAAAATTTCCACTAGTTCTCATTCAGGTAACTGAAGAGAACGTCTGCTAGACATTTGGCACCATCGTTGCAGGAATACTGAGAATAGTTCACCTGGTTTTTGTTTGGTATTGCATAGATCAGCCATGGTGATGTCGCGTTCAATGTTATGAGAGTAATGAGATAGGAACTTCTGGATGAGTTCCTCAAATGTTCTAATGCCACCTGGTAGTCGGGAAAACCATGATGTGGTTGTTCCTCCCAAGCTTTGGGGAAAAAGGCGCATTAAGTATGTGTCTTCATATGCAACTTCGAGACAAGCGGAATGAAATTCTCGGACATGATCGCGGGGATCTCCCTTTCCTCTATATTTTTCAAATTTGGGTGTTTCGAACCCGCGTGGAAAGGGTGGCATATAAATATTCCTATCAAACGGATAGGGACAGATGTCGTTAAGTGAGAATTGATTGGTCTTAACACCACTATGAAGTTGTTGGGCGAGATTCTCGACTTGTTGCCGCAACATCTCCATTTCATTAGGAGGAGGAGGTGGTGGGTTACCTCGAGGGATGTTATATCTGATGGGATCTCTACGCCTTTCTTCCTCATGGCGACTTTGTCTTTCTGATGCTTGTCTTAATTGGGCAAGATCAAAGTCTGAGGGGAGTTTGGCTCCTTCTTGAGCGAGTTTTAAGAAGTGAGCATCTGCGTTGCTCCTTAGTATTTCATCAAATAATCTGTTAAAATGAGGATTATGCTGAACCCTTTCGATTGTTGAAGGAGTGGGTGTACCTGGGTTTTCATCATTCCCATTTCCTCCAAGTGCTTCTTGAAATTCATTGAGGTTGTCCTCTTCTTCCTCAATTTCTATTTCTCGTTGCCTTGATCGCGATCGGGTTTGAGCCATTTTGTTTGCAAGTTTATGTTTGAAGTTGATTGATGATGATGATGAGTTGTTTTGAGGAAAGATGGATGATTAGTGGATTGTATGATATGTAGATCTCTAGCAGTCTAAAGGTAGATGTAACCAGAATTCCTTCTTTGAATTGCTTGTTTGTTTTGATGATTTTTGGATGTGATAAGGTGTAGAGAAATCTGAGATGTGTTACAGATTTAACTACCTAGTAATGAGAGGATTCACTCATGAACTAGTTTTAACCTGCGTAGATGTGTCTCTTAGGATGAGCTTATCCTAGTTGTAGAAACAATCTAAAAGTGATGTGATGTGTTTGATTTCAAGCAATATCTAAAAAGGAATCGTGGGACAAGAACCTCTTAATGTTTTGAGAGTTGGGATGGATTGATGATGAAGTGATGATGTATGAGTGGGATGATGGATGAAAATGTTTTCAACTTTCAATAAAAACTTTGTGTCACAAATGGGACAAACTCTTCTTCTTCCCTTTCAGACGTTGGTGGCACTTCTCGAGCTGTGTTGTAGATGATACAGATGTTTGGGAAGAAATTGGGATTAATCTTTCCTCCTTGATTTTTGTGATAACTCAGAGCTCTATATTGCATAAAAGCTCTGTGGTTCAATGATTCTAAATCAAACTCGTTTGTTTTACCTTGAAGGTATAGACGCATGCGATGTAGAAAGACTCTATGGGAGACAAAGATTTGTCGATTGATATAGAAGAATTTCCTCCTTTTGATTAAAGCCTTTGAGCTTAGTGGTCTCCTTTTCAAGGTGATACTCTGATGACACTTCTTCTTTCGCAAGATGTGAAGAATGGTCATAAATTTTTGACTCTTTGTTTGTTTGTACCTTGTTTTTGGTATTTTTGGTTGTGTTGACAGATGTTAGATGAATACTTTGTTTTTGGGATTGATTTTCTGATTTTTCTTTGACAAGAAAACAAAGCAAGCACACAAACACAAGATTGTAGCCTCAAAGGCACAAATGAGTATGGGTCTAGATCAACCCAATTCTTGGACTTGTTTTTGACCCTTCCTTTAGATGTATTTTAAGGTGTATTTCCAAAGCCTGAAGTCGGCTCAATTCGCACTAGGTCTGTAAAACGAACACACTTCAAACACTTTTTATCCCTAAGGTCAAATGGCCAGTTGTGATAAATTTAGCCCACATCTTGATATTTCTTCGACTTTGGTACTACATACCTTATGAATCCCGCCGTGGCAGGTAAGGATGTGATATACTAAGTCTTGCACGAGCATAACAAATAGATGATCCCTATGATGGGGGAGTCACCACTTTTATCAAGCCACAAGTGACCTTTCAAAAAGCTATGTTTCTACTCAAGGAAATATGTATGGTGAGTATCTTGGGAGCAAAACCATCTATGCTCTTGCACTAAATTATACCTCAAATATCCTCAATCAATAGAACGGGTGGGCTACTATTTAAAGGTGTTTAGTCATGTTCGATGTTTTTGGACATAAGTTCATTCTGCAGTGACTCACTTAAGAGCCTTGTAACTGGTGGTGGGGCCCATTTGTCCTTTCGGCCAGTTACACTGTAGGAACAGCTATACCCAAGGCTACAGCTTTCGCTCACACCTGATTTCTATAGCGGCTCGAAGGATTTACCGCTCAAGGTCGTTCCCAAGAGTGATGTGTCTCTTGGCAGGCCTCTCTTAAAAAGATAAAATTTTGAGTGTTACTAACACTTTTCTCTTGCACCTAGGACCACGAAAGCCAAGGGAGAGGATAGTGTGTGTTAGAAGTAGGACCACTCGACCAACTCTTTGCACAAGTGTGCCAAGCACGAAAAACACTTGTTCTTTTTAATCTATCATTGCAATGTGATCTAACTATTTGGAGATGTTGCTCCAACAATCATGGTGTTCTTTTTAATTTTCAAAGGCAATTGTTTGAGTAAACTAGAATTTGAAAATCCTGGTCAACTTAATGAAAAACACGTTTGCATGAAGTAAAATTGCTTTGAAAATGAGACAAGTTGATTGTGAATTTTATTTGCACCAAAAATGGAAGTGTGGATTGTGAGTTTTATCTTGATGCAAGAAATAAAATTTGCCTTGTTGATTTTAAGCACCAAAACGAAGTTTGTTTCCTAACTTGCAAAAAAAATAAAGTTGTTTTTGTATAAGTTTGTGGTTCTTTTTACCTTTGAACAATGAAATTCTTTTTAAGAGCCCCAAACAAATGTGTGATTCTTTTTTAAAAGCCCAAATTTGAAATGTGAAGTTAATTTTAAACCGAAATAAAAAGTGAATTCATTTTTAAAACCAACTTCAAAAAACAAGTTAGTAAAAAATATAAATCTACTTTTTAATCTAATTTAAATCTGCACAAAAGAGAAAAATAGTTAGTAAAATCCGCCTATTTGGTGGGCTTCTACAAGCCTAATTTTTTTTTTTTTTTTTTTTGGTTACAAGGTGATTTGTACAACGTTTTGTTACAATAGCACTAGTCTGCGTTTGAACAGAGGCACTATTTAACACAAACGCACTAAAAGAAAGGGAAAGACAGAGAAGGGAAAAGCACTGAAACAGAGTGAATAGCGCCAAAATAATGTCAAACGCACCAAAACAGTGTCAAAAGCGCAACCTGTGTGACATTTTCAACATTCAAACATGTTATTGGTTAAAAAAAAAAAAAGTTGATCTTTTTGGTGTTTGGATTCACGTCGGGTTCACCAAATGATGTCATGGAAATGGGGACAAGGCAACAACAAAGTTCAATGTTAATAAGTTAGTTTCAACCATAAAAACAAAACAAAGAACTAAAAACCATTCCAAACATATCAAGAGAGATTTCAAAAAGCATGAAAGAAGTTTAACAAAATAAAAGAAAGGAGAAGAGCCTCCCTAAGATGCTTCCATGATGCCTTTTGATGCTTCTCCCTTGTTCCTCTCCTCTCCAAGTCCCAAATGAGTGTAGCTCTCAGCTTTTAGCACTAGCCATGGATGCCATATGGAGATTCAAGATGGTTGAATATGATAAGCAAATACTATGCAAGAGTAGATAGTGATGCTATGAAAAAGCTCTATGCTAATGCCAGTATAACAACAATACTCTAAAATGCTTCTCCTTTTGCTTGAGGAGAAGGGTTCTATTTATAGAAGAAATAGGGAAATGAAGGGTTAAGATTGAGCAATCTTAACAAGGGTTAGGATTGAAAGTTGGGGATCCATGTGCACAATTGGCACCAATAAAATGGTGACAAGTTTCAACATAGGATTGGGTTGAGAGAAGAGGTTGGAGGCATTAAAGGCCTGAGAAGACCTCATGGTTATCTAGAAGGCAAGGGTCAAGTCTAAATTAAGATTACCCACTGGATTAAGAGTTAATCCAAGGATAAACCTTTGTACAAATGTTTAAGAGATAATCATGGTCAAAGCATTAATGGCCTGATGAGACCTTTGGGTTGGGTAGAGGTTGAGTCAAAACAAATGTTTTAACCATGTGGGAGGGTTTGAGGTAACCATTAATGGTTATTGGAGACTTTGGGGATTAAGTGGTTGAAGGTTGAAAGCCTTCAATGGTTATCAAAGACTTTGAGCCATTTAGTGGTTGAAGGTTGGAAGCTTTCAAAGGTTATCCAAGACTTTGAGGGTTAATTTGTTGAACACACAAAGCATTAATTGCTTTTCAAAGACTTTGGAGTCTTTGAGAAGTGACTCCAATTTGCTTAGGAATGTGACAATATTTAAGGGATGGATTTAGGCTAATTAGGAAGGGTTTAGAAGAATCTAGAAGGGGTTTAGGCATACAAGTGGATTTTGTAGGAAAATGCAAGTGGGAGAAATTTTGGTATTTTCAATTAAAATAAAATCATTTATTTCAATTAAATGGTGTAAGTTGAATTTGGATAAATATTTAAATAAATATTAATTTATTTAAATGAGAAAATGAAGATAAAGCATTAAAATGCTTGAAGACTTTGAGGGAAACCATTAAAGGCTTGAAGACTTTAAGGAAAACCATTAAAGTCTTTAAGAAGACTATAGAAGGAAGCCATCAAGTTTGAAGACTTTAAAGCCATCAAGTTTGAATACTTTAAGGGAAACCATTAAAGGTTTCAAGTGGGTGAGGATAAATAGGATTTTAAATAAATAATTTATTTAAAATAGTTGTGCAACTTGCTTTTGTAGGAAAATACAAGTGGGTGGAGGATAAAGGTGATTTAAATAAATTATTTATTTAAAATAATTGTGCAACTTGCATTTGTAGGAAAATGCAAGTGGGTGGAGGATAAAGGTGATTTAAATAAATGTTAATTTATTTAAATGTGAGAGGTGGGATTTTGGGGGATTTAAATAAATATTAATTTATTTAAATGTGAGAGAATATTTAAATAAATAAATATGATTTATTTATTTAATTAATGGTCTGAATTTGGTTAAGTGAATTAAATCAAATAAATTGAATAATTTATTTAATTAATAGGAGAAGAGGGTTAAGATGAATTAATTAAATATTAATTTAATTAATTATTAATTGATGGTTAAATAATCAAATAAATACTAAGTATTCATTTAATTAAGTGGACAGATTTATGTGACTACAACTACTACTCCCCATTTACCTCCACAAAGATGCTCCTCAATGATTGACAATGCAAGATTTGACTTTAAGAATCTCTCAAAAGCACAAATTTGTCTCAACTTGGCTGAAAACATGTGATTGTCGATAGAAAACAAAATGTGAAGAATGCGAGCTGTTGGAATCCACAAAATGGCCCACGAGGCTCTTTTTTATTTATAAAAATCAGATATCTGATAAAATTGGATATCAAATTATATTGGATATCCGATTTTAATGTATAAATTTGTGGTCCCAAAAATTATTCCCATTGCTGCCTTTTTTTTTTACTGTTGCCACATTAATGGTAGTGGTAGAAATCAGATATCTGATGAAATCCGATATTCGATTTTAGTACTCATATTTTAGAGAGAGAGAGAGAGAGAGAGAGAGAGAGAGAGAGAGAGAGAGAGAGAGATTAGGGGAGGGGGAGATAGAGAGATTAGGGGAGAGGGGGGAGGGGGTAGGGGAGAGAGAAAAAGATTAGGGGGGAGGGGGTAGGGGAGAGAGAAAAAGATTAGGGGGGAGGGGAGAGAGAAATATTAGGGGAGAGAGGGGGGAGGGGGAGGGAGAGAGAGATTAGGGGAGAGGGAGAGAGAGAGAGATTAGGGGATAGGGGGAGAGAGAGGAATCAGGGGAGAGAGAGAGAGAGAGAGAGAGAGATTATGGCGTCCTAAGGGGTCATAGGACACAATATGACCCCTTAGGACACCATAGGATCCATAACGACCCAATATGGTGTCATAAGGGGTCATATGTTGTCCTTAGGGGTCATATGATGTCCCATGACCCCTAATGACACCATATGGTGTCATAAGGGGTCATATTATGTCCTAAGGGGTCATATGGTGTCTTAAAGGGGTCATATGACATAATATGACCCCTTAGAACATAATATGACCCATAACGACACAATTTGGTGTTTTAAGGGGTCATATGGTATCCTAAGGGGTCGTAGGACATAATATGATCATGTAGAACACCATAGGACCCATAACAACCTAATATAGTGTCATAAGGGGTCATATGGTGTCCCATGACCCCTTAGGGCACCATATGACCCCTAACAACACCATATGGTGTCATAAGGGGTCATATAACCCATAACGACACCGTATAGAGTCATAAAGGGTCATATTGTGTCCTAAGAGATCATATGGTGTCTTAAAGGGGTCATATGACACAATATGACCACTTAGGACACAATATGACCCATAACAACACAATTTGGTGTCATAAGGGGTCATATGGTGTCCTAAGGGATCGTAGGACACAATATGACCCCTTAGGACACCATAGGACCCATAACGACCCAATATGATGTCATAAGGGGTCATATGTTGTCCTTAGGGGTCATATGGTGTCTTATGACCCCTTAGGACACCATACGGTATATGACCCCTAACGACACCATATGGTATCGTAAGGGGTCATATGACCCATAACGACACCGTATAGAGTCATAAAGGGTCATATTGTGTCCTAAGGGGTCATATGGTGTCTTAAAGGGGTCATATGATATAATATGACCCCTTAGGATACATTATGACCCATAATGACACAATTTGGTATCTTAAGGGGTTATATGGTGTCCTAAGGGGTCGTAGGAAATAATAGGACCCCTTAGGACACCATAGGACCCATAGCGACCCAATATGGTGTCATAAGGGGTCATATGTTGTCCTTAGGGGTCATATGGTTTCCCATGACCCATTATGACACCATATGAACCCTAACGACACCATATGGTGTCATAAGGGGTCATATGACCCATAATGACACCATACAGAGTCGTAAAGGGTCATATTGTGTCCTAAGGGGTCATATGGTGTCTTAAAGGGGTCATATGACACAATATGACCCATAACAACACAATTTGGTGTCTTAAGGGGTTATATGGTGTCCTAAGGGGTCGTAGGACACAATATGACCCCTTAGAACACCGTAGGACCCATAACAACCTAATATGGTGTCATAAGGGCTCATATGTTGTCCTTAGGGGTCATATGGTTTCCCATGACCCTTTAGGACACCATATGACCCCTAACGACACCATATGGTATCATAAGGGGTCATATGACCCATAACAACACCATATAGATGTCGGCATATGTGCAGAGTATGCTGACATGATGATATTGTGTTGTCATTGATGTCAATATGCTGAAGAGGGAACCGGTAATATGCTGAAGAGTGAACCAGTAATATGTTGAAGAGTGAATTGGTTTATTGAAGTTAAGCAATTGGCAAAGTGAACTGGTATAATGTTGTGAACCGATATATGTGCAAAAGGTGAAGCAGTACGTTTGTCCAAGTGAACCGGTATATGGAATGTTTTCTATCAAGGTTTAATATGGTATGACTACTGGCTGGTAGTCCTAGCCTCAAGGTTTCCGGTTGAAGTGTTTCGAGCTTGTGTGATTCAACCGATGGCATTGTGTGATGAGTTAGCATTGTAATGGAGATCAGATCGTGTTGCCATGACAACCTTGTGCGCGTGAAAGATCTTGCATGAAGGGGATTGATCCTATCTACCTCGGGAATGTGCGAAGTCCTTGCAAATGGTGAAGAATGCGTGATGGGTTATCACCTCCAAGAAGCGGTGAAGAATGAATGATGGAGAATGTCTTGAGATCTATTCAAGACCGTTGTATTCAAATGCAAAGTGTTCAATGGTCAGGATTGAACCGACTGAATTGCTCAACCTAAATGTTTAGGGTTTAGGGTTTATGCTACCGACCTATCTATTTCCTATAAGGTCGATGTTGTATTTCATGTTGAGATGGTTGGAAAATGTTGTGTGTGTATCTAAGTGTAGGGATATGTGATTCTTGCCAGACCAAATAAGAGTATTGATACCTGCAAAGTGTGTGTACAGAAGGAAGGAACTAAAGCGGATCTGCATTGGCATTGAGTGTTGTTACCAGATCATTGTAATACCTGTTGATCTCTAATCACTTCAACAGTTGGAAAATCCTTTAACAGGGTAGCTTTAACCAGCTTGCTATAAATCCTTTAACAAGGTGACTCAAAGCCATTGAGTTCATAAAATCCTCTAACAAGGTAACCTTTAACAGGGTTTAACCCTTAACCGGGTATTCTAGCCATCCCTTAACCAAGTGATCCCTAACAGGATCGGTTCCTAAAAGAACCCGTTGTAACAGTCTTTAACCGGACTAGGATCCTAACAGAGCGGACTTCTAAAGAGTTCAAAAATAGCTTGTGGGTATTCATCCCCACCGTGGTTTTTCCCAGTTGGGTTTCCATATGAAAAATATGTGTGTCATGTGTGATGCCTCTTTCATGTGATGTTTTGTTATTTCCTGTTTAGTGGTGAATCATGTTGTTCTAGCAAATTATTGTATCTTTGATGATAGATTATCTATTTATGCATAAGGATGAAGTAGAAATTAGGGAGTAGATTGCATGAAAGCTAAGTGTTGCCAGTTTATGTCTTTCACAATCTCATTATGTTCAACTGGTAGTAATCTGGTTTAGACCGGTATTAGTGTTTGTCTGTCAAGTGTATTGTTTGCAGTCAAACCGGTTCAGGAAAAGTTTTTGTGTCTGTACTGATTCAGCCCCCCCTCTCAGTATCTATTTGGTACTCACTGTTCATCATTGAGTTATCAATTGGTATTAGAGCATCCTCTAGGTCCTCTGTGATGTAAGATTAACCACTTGAGGGAAAGATCCTATTGTAATGATGAAGAGGGAAGGTCCAAAGTTCAACAGAGATAACTTTAAAATATGGAAGGACAGAATGAAGATATACATCAGAAGCATGGGTGCTCAACATTGGAGCTATGTTGAGAATGCTTATGTTATCCCTATCGGTACTCTCACCGATGACCAAAAGAGAGAGATTTAGGAGAATGGGCAAGTCATGGAAGCCCTAATTAGTACTTTATCTAACATTGAGTTTAATGATGTTTAGGACAAAGATAATCCCAAAGAAGTATGGGATGCCCTTGAGAATATCTATGGTGGTGATGAGCATGTGAAACAAGCTAAAGAAGAAAGCCTTAGGGGAAAGTTTGAAGACATGTGGATGATTGAAGGAGAGACCATTCAACAATATGAAATAAGAATCAAAACTGTTGTTGGAGATATTAAGAGTGCAAGTGGTAAAATGGAAGATTCCACTATTGTTAGCAAAGTTTTGAGATCCTTATTACCGGTCTATGCAATAAGGGTTGTAGCTATTTAGGAGTTGAGGTCTATCGACAAGACAAAGGTATCTCTGGACTCCATCATTGCAAAGCTAACAACTTATGAGCTAAATAATTATGATGGCAGTATTCAGAAGATAGAATCAACCTTCAGAGCATCTGCTACACCATCCATAAAAGGAAAAGAAGCTAGTACCAGTGGTGAACCAAGACAGAATAGAGAAATGGATGATGAGGAGATCCTGATGGAATTTGAAGCTCTTCTTGCCAAGAGACTTCCTAAGGGAATTGATAAATACAGAGGTAATCTCCCTTTGAAATGCTTTTCTTGTAACTGGATAGGACACATTATTGTAAACTGTCCTAATGGTGATAGCAAGGACAAACCGGAAAAGTTCAAGAAGTTCAAAGGAGGAAACTGGAGAAACTGTTTTGTAGCAGTTGATGAAGGTGTCACTGATGAGGAATCAGAAGATGAAGAAAATGAAGATATTGTGTTTGTAGCAGTCAAGGAAGATGTTTCAGACAAGAAGGCTCTTGTCTCTCGCTTTGATAATTCCAATGAGTGGATTATCGACAGTGGCTGTTCTCACCATATGACTGGTGACCAGAGTAAGTTTCTATCTCTAGAAGAGTATGATGGTGGTGTGGTTCATTTTGGTAATGATGCACCATGTATGGTAAAAGGTAGAGGGTCCATCTCTCTGAATGGAAAGAGCAGTGCTGACATTGTGTATTGGGTGGAAGGTCTCAAACACAACCTATTGAGTGTTGCCCAGCTGAATGATAGTGGACTCACTCTGGAATTCAAAAATGGAGTGTGCAAAATCAAAGGAAACAATGGTGAACTGATGGCCACCGGTATGTAGACCAAAGGTAACCTATTTCAGTTGAATGCAAATGTCAGTACATGTCTTATGGCCAAGTTTGATGATAGCTAGATATGGCATAGGAGACTCTGCCATGTAAACTTTGACAATATTGTGAAGGCTAGTAATATCAAGGCAGTTAGAGGATTGCCGGTGCTGAGCAAACCAGAAAATCCTTTGTGCAAAGAGTGTCAACTGGGGAAAATGTCTTCCTCAACATTCAAAGGTAAATATTTCACTGCAGACAATTTACTTGATCTTGTGCATACTGATTTGTGTGGTCCTATGAAAACTAGGAGTGTGTAGGGAGATAGGTATTTTATGATTCTTATAGATGATTGCTCAAGAATGATGTGGGTCACATTATTGAATGACAAGTTTGAAGCCTTTGGAAAGTTCAAAGCTTTCAGAGCACTGGTAGAAAAGGAAAGCGGTAGAAGAATCAAATGCCTAAGAACTGATCAAGGAGGGGAATTCACTTCCGGTGAATTCAACAAATATTGTGAAGAGAATGACATCAATAGGCAACTGTATGCCCCTCGAACTCCATAGCAGAATGGCCTAGCAGAAAGAAACAACCAGACTGTGGTTGAAGCGGCTAGAACTATGTTGATCCAAGGGAAGGTTGCTCACACCTTTTGGAGAGAAGTGATGAGCACTGCAGTCTACACAATGAACCAAGTACTCATCAAGAAAGGAAATGAAAAGACTCCTTATGAGTACTAGACCAGTAAGACACCAGTAGTAAGCTACTTTAGAGTGTTTGGTAGCAAATTTTATATCAAGAGGAGTGAACATCATAGCAAATTCGATGCAAAATGTGATGAGGGAATATTCTTAGGATATTCCACCAAGAGTAAAGCTCTCAAATGTTTCAACAATAGGATTTAGAGAATTGTTGAAAGCATCAATGTTAGGGTTGATGAAAACTTTGAGAAACCTGATGAAACTGGCAGAGAGTATGTAGGAGATTAACCGGTAGTAACCTTCTGGGAACCAATTGCAAATCAGCCCAATACCAGTAATTGTGCTCCTACGCCGGTGGATGCTGATGTTGATGAAGATGAGGATGAAGAAGAAAAGCAAGAGGAATCTGTTAAGAATATACCTAGGTATGTAAAACTCAATCATGATCTAGATCAGATCATAGGAGACAAAGATGCAGGAATTCTTACAAAAAGAAAGGTCAGAGAAAACTCATGTATGATCTTTGAATTTGAGCCTAAATCATTAAAAGAGGCACATAAAGATGAAGACTGGATCAAGGCAATGGAAGAGGAACTCGATCAGATAAAAAGAATGGTACATGGTCTTTGGTACCCAGAATGGAGCATAAAAATGTCATTGGAACCAAATGGGTCTTCAGAAATAAACTGAATGAGGATGGCACAGTGGTAAGGAACAAAGCTAGACTAGTATGTAAAGGATATGCCCAAGAAGAAGGAGAAGACTATGGAGAAACCTTTTCTCCAGTAGAAAGATTGGAAGGAGTTCATATGCTTCTTGCATATGCAACTTTTAAAGGATTCAAGGTATACCAAATGGATGTAAAATCTGCATTTCTAAATGGAATACTTGAAGAGGAGGTGTATATAGAGCAACCAGATGGGTTTGCCCTATCAGAAGACAATGACATGGTGTGTAGGCTACATAAAGCCTTGTATGGACTGAAGCAGGCACTTAGAGCATGGTATGAACGCTTGCACTCCCATCTTGTGAAGATTGGATTTGAAAGAACAAGTGAAGATAGCAATATCTACTTGAAATCAAAAGGAGATCAGATTCCGATCTCTGAAGTATTTGTTGATGACATAATCTTTGGTGGAGATGACAAGATGAGTCATGACTTTGTAGATGAGATGAAGAAGGAATTTGAGATGTCACTCATAGGGGAGATTAAGTTCTTCATTGGACTGCAAATTCAGCAAATGAAAGATGGAATCTTTATTACTCAGTCCAAGTATGTCAAAGAGGTGTTGAAGACCTTTGGCATGGAAGACAAAAAACTGGTTGGTACACCAATGGTGACTGGTTGTAAACTATCATAAGAGGATGACTCAGCATTGGTAAATGAGAAGGAATACTAATCAATGATTGGTAAGTTGCATTATGTAGTGCATAGCAAACCAGACATTGCACATGCAGTGGGTATTACCGCCTGGTTTGAGAAAATCCCAAGAGAATCCCACTTGGCAGTAGTCAAGCGGATTCTTAGATATCTAAAGGGAACTATTGACTATGGATTATGGTATCCATACAATGATGATTTCAACCTAAAAGTGTTCACAGATGCTGATTGGGCTGGTAATGTGGTTGACCGGAAGAGCACAATCGGTGGTACATTCTTTCTCGGTGGCAGACTGGTCTCATGGATGAGTAAAAAGCAAACTTGTATCTCTCAGTCTACAGCAAAAGCGGAGTATGTTGCAGCTTTTATGAACTGCACCTAGACTATTTTGATGAAGCATGTATTGAATGGCTTCAAAGTTCCTGTATTTGAACTAGTAAGTATATTTTGTGACAATACAAGTGCAATTAACATCTCGAAGAATCCGGCTTTACATGCTAGAACCAAGCACTTTGAACTCAAGTATCATTTCTTGAGGGAAAAGGTTCAGAACAAAGAGGTGGTATTGGAACATGTTTTCGGTAAGGAGCAATTAGCAGACATATTCACCAAGCCTCTACCGAAGGCTACTTTTACCTATCTGAGAGGTGAATTAGGGGTGCTACCCCTTCAAGAGGTAAACTAAAGGTTTGTGCTCCACATCAGTAAGATCTTACTTTGCTGTATCTTTTCAGGATTGATGTGTTGAAGGATGCTACTCCTCAGGGGGAGCAACATAGTGGAACAGGTAAGCTCGTGCCTCCACTTTGGCATTGTTGTCAAAGGGGGAGAAGATGTGAAGCGGAGAAGATATCTGTAGTATTAAGAAGATGATGTGATGCAGAAAGAGAGATATCTTTGTATATTGTCATCAATGCCAAAGGGGGAGATTGTTGGCATATGTGCAGAGTATGTTGACATGATGATATTGTGTTGTCATTGATGTCAATATGCTGAAGAGGGAACCAATAATATGTTGAAGAGTGAACTGGTAATATGTTGAAGAGTGAACCAGTTTATTGAAGTTAAGCAACTGACAAAGTGAACTGGTATAATGTTGTGAACTGGTATATGTGAAAAAGGTGAAGCGGTATGTTTGTCCAAGTGAACTGGTATATGGAATGTTTTCTATCGAGATTTAATATGGTATGACTACAGGTTGGTAGTCCTAGACTCAGGGTTTCCGGTTGAAGTGTTTTGAGCCTGTGTGATTCAATCGATGGAATTGTGTGATGAGTTAGCATTGTAATGGAGATCAGATCATATTGCCATGTCAGCCTCGTGTGCATGAAGGATCTTTCATGAAGGGGATTGATCCTATCTACCTCGGGAATGTGCGAAGTCCTTGCAAATGGTGAAGAACGCGTGATGGGTTATCGCCTCCAAGAAGTGGTGAAGAATGAATGATGGAGAATGTCTTGAGATCTATTCAAGACCATTGTATTCAAATGCAAAGTGTTCAATGGTCAAGATTGAACCGAGTGAATTGCTCAACCTAAATGTTTAGGGTTTAGGGTTTATGCTACCAACCTATCTGTTTCCTATAAGGTCAATGTTGTATTTCATGTTGAGATGGTTGGAAAATGTTGTGTGTGTATCTAAGTGTAGAGATACGTGATTCTTGCCAGACCAAATAAGAGTATTGATACCTGCAAAGTGTGTGTGCAGAAGGAAGGAACTAAAGCGGATCTGCATTGGCACTGAGTACTATTACCAGATCATTGTAATACCTGTTTATCTCTAATCACTTCAACAATTGGAAAATCCCTTAATAGGGTAGCTTTAACCAGCTTGTTGTAAATCCTTTAACAGGGTGACTCAAAGCCATTGAGTTCATAAAATCCTCTAACAAGGTAACCTTTAACAGGGTTTAACCCTTAACCGGGTATTCTAGCCATCCCTTAACCGAGTGATCCCTAATAGGATCAGTTCCTAACAGAACTTGTTGTAACAATCTTTAACCGGACTAGGCTCCTAATAGAGCAGACTTTTAAAGAGTTCAAAAACAACTTGTGGGTATTCATCCCCACTATGTTTTTTCCTAGTTGGGTTTCCATGTGAAAAATATGTGTATCATGTGTGATGTCTCTTTCATGTGATGTTTTGTTATTTCCTGTTTAGTGGTGAATCATGTTGTTCTAGAAAATTATTGTATCTCTGATGATAGATTATCTGTTTATGCATAAGGATGAAGTGGAAATGAGGGAGTAGATTGTATGAAAGCTAAGTGTTTCTAGTTTATGTCTTTCACAATCTCATTATGTTCAACCGGTAGTAATCTAGTTTAGATCAGTATTAGTGTTTGTTTGTCAAGTACACTGTTTGCAGTCAAACCGGTTTAGGAAAAGTTTTTGTGTCTGTACTGATTCACCCACCTCCTCTCAGTACCGGTTTGGTACTCATTGTTAATCATTGAGTTATCAATAGAGTTGTAAAGGGTCATATTGTGTCCTAAGGGGTCGTATGGTGTCTTAAAGAGGTCATATGACACAATATGACCCACAACGACACAATTTGGTGTTGTAAGGGGTCATATGGTGTCCTAAGGGGTCGTAGGACACAATATTACCCCTTAGGACACCATAAGACCCATAACAACCCAATATGGTGTCATAAGGGGTCATATGTTGTCCTTAGGGGTCATATGGTATCCCATGACCCCTTAGGACACCATATGACCTCTAACGACACCATATGGTGTCATAAGGGGTCATAGTGTGTCATAAGGTGGCAAGATGAATCATTATTACAATATAAAAAGAAGTGCCAATATCGCTTACAAAAAATTGACACCTAAGGGGTCATATGGTGTCCTAATGGGTCATAGGACACAATATGACCCCTTAGGACACAATATGACCCTTTCCCCCTCCCCCTCTCTATCTCTCTCTCTCTCGCTTCCCCCTCCCTCTCTCTCTCTCTCTCTCTCTCTCTTCCCTCCCCCCTCTCCCCTAATCTCTCTCTCTCCCTTCCCCCCCCTCTATCTCTCTAATCTCTTTATCTCTCTCTCCCTTCCCCCCTCCCTCTCCCTGATATCCTTTACTAATTTATTTATAAATTAATATATTATATATTAATTAACAATAGATTAATTATGTGCAAATTTAGTTATTGAATTTACTTATTAAAATCAGATATCCGATTTTTGTTGTACAAATTTAAAATTTTGGCTTGGGAATGCTTTGGGATTTTGCTTGGAAGTGACAAGCCTGGAAAGTCAACTGAAAAAATGTGTTTTTCAGTATTCCTTGATTTTCCAAACTTTACACTGGTGACTGACGACTTTTTTTATAGCCAAAATTAATAAAACAAAATAGGTTTTTTAAGGACGTTCTCAGCTTTCCAACAATATAAGGCTTGTCTTAATTCGACTTTAATAAATAATTATTATTTATTTTCTAATTGAATTCCGACAAAAGTCCTGATTGATAGACTGATTGAAAAACACTCATAATTTTCAAATGGTATAACATTTTTTGAATCCGAAACATACGTCACATCCTATGCTTCGTCTACTATAGGGAAAAATTAAAATAAAATAAAAACTCATAAGGTTTTGACCAAGTTAAGGTGGTCAGACGTAGGAGTTTCTGAATTTCTAAAAAGCTGTAGTAAAAAATTCGTAAATAATTATTTACTTTATAAACAATTATAAAAAAAATATTTGTCACATCCGAACATGAGTCTAATACTTATATTATAAAAAAATATTATGATTTGATTGTGATTAGGATGGTCAAAAATATGCCTACTTCTTATCTTTTTCCTAAAATTTTAGTACCACTACATTGAAATTTGAAATTTTCATCAAATAGGATTTTTTTTTCAAAAAATAACTAGTAGCTTAGAAACTACATTCAATTTTCTATATATTCTCTTCTTACATATTTTAAAAATTATGTTCACAACTTATTCAAATTTTCATGTCAAGTTGCATAACTCTGATTTTATGAAATTTCATTGCCATTTAAGGACTTGTTTTGGCACACCATGATCCTGCACATACCCACACATATTTTTATAATTTTCCTCTCTCTCTCTCCCTCTCTCTCTCTCTCTCTCTCTCTCTCTCTGTGTGTGTGTGTGTGTCTATATATATATATATATATATATATATATATATATATATATATATATTGTTAGGTCCCGAAAACAACTGAGAGGGGGGATGAATCAATTGTCAACTAAATTCAAAACAAAAACAACTTAACCACCTTAATGCTTAATACCGGTAAACCAGTTAAGTATGCCGGTAGACAATGTTAACAGTTATTAGCTATACTGGTAAAGATTAATGCATGAAACATAAACACAAAGTCATCCACAACATATGACATCAATATTTGTATGTGGAAACACTGTAAGGGGAAAAACCACGGTGGGAAACCTTACCCACAATTAGATGATACTACTCTAGATAGTAAGTGTACATAAATGGGGTCTAGACATGCAGAAAGGCCAATAGCCTAGAGCTCACTGCTCAATCACAAAATGGGAGTCACACTAACTACAGTTGGATGGTTAAATCCAATAAGAATGTACTGCACAAAATAGCATCTTCATATGCTGGATTCAGTACCAGTGTATTGCTGATATGCTTTCACAAAAACCTAACTTCACCTTCAAATGATGTCTTCGTGTATAGCTCTGCTTAATCTCGCATATACCTTCACACAATTCTTTTTCGCATTCCACATTCGATCTTACATTTATACCATAACCTAAGACCAATTCTAGTAGGTCGGCTCTATAAGATATTATAATAAAAACATTTTACAAACAATATAATATTTGATGCAATAACCGATTGAACATGTTGGCTTAATGCATTTACAACAATAATTGATCATCTCCATAGCGTGCCATGCTGATCTGGAAAAGATAAACCTACCGGTGTAACCCTAGGTAACCTTGGACCTATTTGCTGGTAAAAGAAAATATGCAAATATGAATATACCAATGAACAAAACTCCAGGACAAGATGTCCAAAAGATGTCTTCAACATTACCAAGTGTCTTCCACATAATTTCGAGTGCCGGTGATCATTATATCCTACCGGTGAACCATATACCAGTAACTGTGCAATAGTTACTTGCTTGTCGGTGAACCATATACCAGTAACTGTGCAATAGTTACTTGCTTGCCGGTGAATGCTTCTGGATCTCCAAAGTGCTAGTGTTTTAGTAGGTGTTGACATCAATGACAAAACCATACCAATATACCAACAATCTCCCCCTTTGGCATTGATGGCAACACAAGATGAAAAAACCATCAAAGTGCCAAAATAGAAATGCCAAATACCAATAATCTCTAAAAAGATCATAACCAGAATATAGAGAGTAATAGTCTCTCCCAAACAACAATTTCTCCCCTTGGGAGCAACATGTGTTTTCCAAAGTTTCCATACCAATTTCTCCAAAAGATAATGTGTTTTTCCATAGATATCTCTCCCCCTTTGACATCAAATGCCAAAGTTACAATAATACCAAGTTCATATACAAAATACCAACTACCCCCCCTGAGAAGTAGCTTCCTCATCAAAGACCGGAGTAAAAGTTTTGTCTTTTTATTCTGTCGGTTGATGACAATCATCAATTGTCTAAGTTTCTACCGATGGTGGTATGACTCCAAGTTGATCTCTGAGATATGCAAAAGTCTCCTTAGGCAAAGGTTTTGTGAAAATATCTGCAAACTGTTTTTTAGTGTTCACATAAACCAGTTTTATCTCCTTTTCTTCAACTTTTTTCCTTAGAAAATTCAGTTTGATAGAAACATGTTTTGTTTTAGAATGTAGTACATGATTCTTAGATATATCAATTGCTGCAGTGTTATCACAATATATGGTAATAGGTTCCTTGCATTTTACCTTTATGTCTTTCAACATTTGCTTAAGCCATAGTATCTGTGTACAATTAGTTGCTGCTGCAACATATTCTGATTTTGTTGTTGATAAAGATGTACAACTTTGTTTCTTACTCAACCAAGAAACTAATCTCTTTCCAAGAAAGAATGCTCCGCCGGTGGTGCTTTTTCTATCATCCACATCTCCTGCCCAATTTGCATATGTGTATGCACATAATTCAAAGTTTTCATCTCTAGGATACCATAATCCAAGATTTATAGTGCCTTGTAAGTACCAGAAAATCCTTTTTACTGTTGATTCATGATTTTCTCTAGGGTTACTTTGAAATCTTGAAACAATACATACAACATTCATAATATCAGGTCTGGTTTGTGTTAGATACAGTAAACCTCCTATCATAGATTTGTATCTAGTTGGATTAACAAGTGTAGATTCATCCCTTTGAGATAATTTGTCATTTGTAGTCATAGGTGTGCTTACCGGTTTAGAATTATCCATCCCAAATTTCTTTAGTAACTTTTTTAAGTATTTGGATTGACTCAAGAATATACCTTTGTCAGTTTGTGAAATCTGCAATCCTAAAAAGAATTTTATTTCTCCAATCATAGACATTTCAAATTCTTGCTACATTTTAGTAGAAAATTCCTTACATAAACCATCTTCTCCTCCAAAGATTATATCATCAACAAATACTTCTATAATCAAGATGTCATCATTAGTTATTTTGTAATATAAATTGTTGTCTGCATTTCCTTTAGTAAAACCATTCTTTAAAAGATACTTATCCAATCTTGCATACCAAGCTCTTGGGGCTTGTTTTAGTCCATACAGAGCTTTCCTTAATCTGCAAACCATATCATTGTCATCTGTCAAAGAAAATCCATCAGGTTGTTCAATGTATACTTCCTCTTCAAGATCTCCATTCAAAAATGCACATTTAATATCCATTTGATAAACTTTGTAGTTCTTGTGTGCTGCAAAAGCCAAGACTAATCTGACTGCCTCAATTCTAGCTACCGGTGCAAAGGTTTCATTGTAATCAACTCCTTCTTTCTGAGAATATCCCTTACACACTAGTCTTGCTTTGTTTCTGACAACCTTAACATCTTCATTAAGCTTGTTTCTGAATACCCATTTGGTTCCAATTACATTTTTATCTTTAGGCCGGGGAACTAATGTCCAAGTGTTGTTTTTCTCAATTTGTTCTAATTCTTCTTCCATAGCTTTATTCCAAAATTTATCTTCACATGCCTCATTAACAGATGATGGTTCTATTTGAGAAATAAGACATACCTCTTCATTTTCCAATCTTCCTCTTGTCATAACTCCTTTAAATTTATTTCCAATTATTTGATCTTTAGAATGATTCAATCTTACATACCAGGGTGTCTTTGTTTGATGTTGTTCTTCAGTTATTGTGGAATCCTCAGATGGTACCAGGGTAACTGGATCTTCATTCTGTACTGGTGGATTTGGTGTAGGTTCATTTGTCACAATTTCTATTGCCGGTTCAAAGTTTATATACCTTGAAGTTCCTCTGAATTGTTCATCAATCTTTACATTTGTACTCTCAACAATTTTCTACAATCTTTTGTTAAAATA
Organism: Cryptomeria japonica; assembly: GCF_030272615.1. Classification (NCBI taxonomy): domain Eukaryota; kingdom Viridiplantae; phylum Streptophyta; class Pinopsida; order Cupressales; family Cupressaceae; genus Cryptomeria; species Cryptomeria japonica. The sequence continues at coordinate 223,489,101 of NC_081407.1, read as the reverse complement.
TCTATATGTCTTGCTCTTAGACGAATAACCAAGAAATATTCCTTCATCACTTCTAGGATCAAATTTTCCAATATACTCATCTCTTCTAATATAACATTTACTTCCAAAAATTCTGAAATACTTAAGAGTAGGAGTATTACCAAACCATAGTTCATGAGGGGTCTTACCGGTTTCACCTTTGATGTGAGCTTTGTTGAATGTATAGACCGTTGTGCTAACTGCTTCTCTCCAATACACATGTTGTAAATTTGCTTCTGATAACATACTTCTTGCTGCATCCAAGATAGTTCTGTTTTTCCTTTCAACAACTCCATTCTGCTGTGGTGTTCGAGGTGCTGATAGCTGTCTTCTGATTCTATTCACTTCATAGAATGTATTAAAGTCCTTAGATGTGAATTCTCCTCCTTGATCTGATCTTAAACATTTGATTTTCTTACCGGTTTCATTTTCAACCATTGCTTTGAATAGTTTGAACTTTCCAAGTACTTCTGATTTTTCTCTGAGAAAAGTAACCCAACACATTCTAGAATAGTCATTGTAGACGTAAAAAATGACCATATTCCTAAATGAATATTTTATGTTCATTTCTCTATTTAATTAAATTACCCGTATTCCTCTATTTAATTAAGTAAATTACTCAATTAAATTCACTATACCCATTTAATGAATAAATCATTTTATTCAATTAAATCCCTTCTATCCACTTTTAATTAAATTCAAATTTAATTAAATAGTTTATCCTAAATTAAATAAATCTAATTTATTTAATTTCCCCAAATTACAACCAAATTGAATTAAATTAACTTTATTTCAATTAAATCCTATTATCCTTCCATCCACTTGCATTTTCCTACATCTCCCACTTGCATTCTAAAACCTATTCCTAAATTTCTTCTAGACGCTTCTAATCACTTCTAAATTAACCTAACCCATCTTCTAAACTTTGTCATATCCCTAAACAAAGGGAAGTCACTTCTCAAACCCTTAAAGTCTTTGATAACCATTAAAGGCTTCAAGTCTTCAACCACTTAATTTTCCAAAGTCTCCCAAACCATTAATGGTTAATTCAACCCTCTTACATGGTTAGAGACTTTTTGCCTAACTTAACCTTCATCCAACCCAAGGGTCTCTTCAAGCATTTATTGCTTTGACTATGGTTATCCCTTAATCATTTTCACAAGGGTTTATCCTTGGATTAACTCTTAATCCAATGGGTAAGCCTAACTTAAGCTTAACCCTTACCCTCTAGATAACCATAAGGTCTTCTCAGGCATTTAATGCCTCCAACCCCTTCTCTCAACCCAACCCTATGTTGACACTTGTCACCATTTCATTGGTGCAAATTGCAAACATGGATTCCCAACTTTCAAACTTAGCCCTTGATTAACTCTTTCAATCCTGACCATCCATTGCCCTATTTTCGCTATAAATAGAGCTCTCATCCCTCCATTTTAAAAAGATCCAAGTTTGTAGTATCACACTTATGCTCAAATACATTCAAGCTTTCATATATCATTTATGCTCATCATTTAGCCTCTCTTTTAACTAGGAATTAGTCTAGATATGCATGTTTAGAATACTTTCTATTATCATTAGCTTAAATCATTGAACTAATATAGTATGCTAGGATAGTTTGTTTACTAACCTTGTCATCTTATAGTTAGTTTATTGCATTTCTAGAATCATGCATAGTTTAGGATGCATCTCATATTAAAACCAACAAAAACATCCCTCGTTCTTGCATTTGCCATCCCTAAACCATTTTGCTCACTGATCTGAGAGCAAAAACATTGGTTTGAGGGACCGTGTAAGATAGAGAACCATGGGACCAACCTTGGGAAGCTGAGTGATACTTCGTTACTCCATATCTTGCACCAAGAAGTCTTGTGAGTGTGTGAGCAAGGCTTCATAGAGCTCCATTTTTCACATATTGAGTTCTATCGACCCGCTTTTCCCGCATACAATCATCAATGATTAGCATGAAATATCTATCACCTTGTAAGCTTTTAGTTCTAGTTGGACCACATAAATCAGTGTGAATCAAATCAAGAGCATTATTGGATTTTTTTGGAATACTTTTGAAACTAGCTCTAACTTGTTTTCCAAATTGACATTCCTTGCATATTGTGTTCTGAGGTTTGACAATTTTAGGTAGATCTCTAACTACCTAAGAAGTACTGATCTTTACCATGCAATCAAAGTTTACATGACAGAGTCTCTTATGCCATAACCAACTTTCATCTATATGTGCAATCAAGCATGTCTTTTCACTGTTATTCAAATGAAAGATATTACCTCTAGTCTGATTATCGGTTGCAATTTCCAAACCATTTCTATTCATGATTTTGCATTTTCTAGTTTTAAATTGTAACTGAAATCCTTTCTCAACTAATTGACTAACACTTAAAACACTATGCTTTAATCCTTCAACATAGTAGACATTGTCAGTGTTATGCTTACCATCAAGAGATATTGTACCCTTACCTTTGATTGAACAGGTGTAGTCATCTCCAAATCTTACTAAACCTCCATTGTATTCTTGAAAGTTCAAGAATTTATCTTTGTCTCTTGTCATATGATGTGAGCATCCTGAGTCAATGATCCATTCATCCTTTATTTCAACTTTAGCTGCTAGGGCTTGTTCTACCGGTTGAGTAGTAGGTGTCGATTGATCTTCTGTTATAGCAACAAAAACCCATCCATTGTCTGTCGAATTCTCATCAGAATCATTAGTCACACCTTCATCAACAATGTAACAAGATTTGTCTTTGTTCTTCTTGAATCTGTATCTCTGATATTCAGGATTAGGCTTGTATGTCCTTCTAGCTTCTTCTCTTAGTCTAGCATGTCTATCGGGGCATCTCGAAGCCATATGACCAATCTTATTGCAGTTAAAACATTTAAAGGGTGCTTTACCTTCATACTTACTTCCAATTGGACCTTTAGGCATTTCCCTTGCAAATAGTGCTTCAAGTTCTTCAAGTTCTTCATTATCCTTCCTAGTTTCTTCAAGTTCTCTTGCATAAAAGGCTTTCCAATCAAATTTTTCAAATGATGAAGTAGATTATGTTGATGCTTTAAAGGCTAAATCTGTCCTTATAGTAGCAATAAGGCCAAATTCTTCCATTTCAAAAGCTGAAAGTTTCCCAATCAATGTATCCCTAGTTACTGATGTATTAGGCATTGTTCTTAACTCATTTATAGTAGTAACCTTCATTTTATATGCCGGTGGCAATCCTCTTAATATTTTTGAAACAATTTCATCCTCACTTAAAGTTCCTCCACAACATTTAATACCCAAAACAATTTCATTTACTCTTTCCATAAAAGCATAAATCCTTTCATCTTCTTCCATTTTCAAATGTTCATACCTGACCTGGAACCTTTCAAGTTTTGCAATTTTGACTATGGAATCTCCTTCATTCAGTGTTTCCAAATGATCCCAAATAGATTTAGCAGTAGACCTATATGATAATCCCATGATTTGTTGATCTGATAATGCGCTCAAAAGTGCTTCTCTTGCTTTGCAATCATTTTCCTCATCTTTAGCCAAGGTAGTTGGACTGGGCTGACCAACTACAACAGCAATGTAACCTTTCTTTGTAACTTCCCAGACATCTTTGCCAATGCAATTTAGATGTGTCTCCATTCTGATCTTCCATATGCCATAGTTGGTTCCATCAAGTTTAGGACTGTCCTTCCTGAAATAATTAGTAGACATTGGATCTCCTCAAGTTGTTAAACTTCTGCAAAAGAGGACTTAGCTCTGATACCAATTGTTAGGTCTTGGAAACAACTGAGAGGGGGGGGTGAATCAGTTGTCAACTAAATTCAAACCAAAAACAACTTAACCACCTTAATGCTTAATATTGGTAAACCAATTAAGTATGTCGGTAGACAGTGTTAACAGTTATTAGCTATACCAGTAAAGATTAATGCATGAAACATAAACACAAAGTCATCCACAACATATGACACCAATATTTGTACGTGGAAACCCTGTAAGGGGAAAAACCACGGTGGGAAACCTTACCCACAATCAGATGATACTACTGCAGATAGTAAGTGTACATAAATGGGGTCTGCACATGCAGAAAAGCCAACAGCCTAGAGCTCAGTGCTCAATCACAAAATGGGAGTCACACTGACTATAGTTGGATGGTTAAATCCAATAAGAATGTACTGCACAAAATAGCATCTTCATATGCTGGATTCAGTATCGGTGTATTGGTGATATGCTTTCACAAAAACCTAACTTCACCTTCAAATGATGTCTTCATGTATAGCTCTGCTTAATCTCGCATATACCTTCACACAATTCTTTTTCGCATTCCACATTCAATCTTACAATTAAGATCTTACATTTATACCATAACCTAAGACCAATTTTAGTAGGTCGGCTCTACAAGATATTACAATAAAAACATTTTACAAACAATATAATATCCGATGCAATAACCAATTGAACATGTCAACGTAATGCATTTACAACAATAATTAATCATCTCCACAGCGTGCCATGCTGATCTGGAAAAGATAAACCTGCCGGTGTAACCCTAGGTAACCCTGGACCTATTTGCCGGTAAAAGCAAATATGCAAATATGAATATACCAATTAAAAAAACTCTAGGACAAGATGTCCAAAAGATGTCTTCGACATTACCAAGTGTCTTCCACATAATTCCAAGTGTCAGTGATCATTATATCCTGCCAGTGAACCATATACCAATAATTGTGCAATAGTTACTTGCTTGTTGGTGAATGCTTCTGGATCTCCAAAGTGCTAGTGTTTTAGTAGGTGTTGACATCAATGATAAAACCATACCAAAATACCAACATATATATATATATATATATATATATATATCCTCCTCTCCATCTCCATCTCCATCTCTCTCTCTCTCTACCTTTCTCTCCCCCTCTAGCTTTTCCACTTCACATCTATCTCTAGATACCTCTCCCTCTTTCAAACCCTCTTTCTCCCTCTCTCTCATCCCCTATTACTATTTATTTCCATATATCTCCACTTATCTCTATATTTATCACCCCCCCTCTCCCTTTTTTATCTATATATTTATCCCTCTCCACCTCTATCTCTCTATACTTAGATATTTCCCCTCCTCTCTCTCCTTCTCTCCCTATCATTCCCTCTTTCTATATTTATCTACTTCTCATCTATCTATTTATCTTCATCTCTCGCCCTCTATTTATATATCTCTTACCCTCTGTATCTCTATCTCCATATATCCCTCTCAACCATACACACACCCACTCCTTTTTTCTCCCTCCCTCCTTAGCAACAAAAGTTAGAAGGGAAAGGTACCCCACACCCCTCATCAAGAACTAAGATCCAAATATATCTAATATGGAAACTACTAATTTAGAAATATAATCAAGCTCCATTACGAATAGGGAGATAGAAAGATAAAGGAAAATAGAGATAGAGATGGCTATGGAGCTAGAGATAGAGAGGGAGAGAATGAGAGATGGAGACATGGATATATAGAAAGATAAAGATAAAGATAGGGAGATATATGGGAGTAAAGATTTATGGAGAAATAAGGATATAGAGATAAAGAGAGGGAGAGATACAAGGACAAATATAGAGAGATAGAAGTACCTGACAAAGAGACAAAGGCACAAATATAGATATAGATATTAAGGTCTAAGAAGAGAGAGGGAGAAAGATGAAAAGAGAATGATAAATAGAAAGAGGGAGACATATATAGAGATATAAAATGATCAAGATAGAGATAGAAATTATGATAAGAGGGAGATAAATAGATAGAGAAAGGTAAAGGCATTGAAAAATATATAGAGAGATAGGGAGGTGGGGATAGAGAGGGGGACAAAGAGGGAGATACAAAGAGGAAGAGACAAGGAGATATAAAGGCAAAGGAAGATAGATAGATAGATAGATAGATGGATGGTTTGATAAAGTGATAAAGAGAGAAATAGAGATAGAGAGATATACAGGGTGATAGATAAAGAGGGGGTGAATACAAAAATGGAGCTAGAGAAAGGGAGAGATATGTAGAGAGGGAAAGAGAGGATGATGGGAAGAGATAGATGAATCATGTATAGAGGGAGAGAGATATTGATAGAGGGAGACAAAGAGAGAAAGATGGATAGGGAGAGAAATAGAGAGATAGGGAAATGGAGGTAGAGATAGATATGTATAGAAAATGATATAGAGAGTAGCAAACATGGAATGAGAGATAGAGTGAATACGAGAGAGTTAGATCTATAATTAGCTATAGATAGACATGAAGATAGATCTAAAGGGATATAAAGATGGAGGGGGAAAGAGTGAGAGAGAAAGGAGGCAACAGAGACAAGTAATAAATAGGTATAGGTAGAGGGAGGGAGATAAATAAAGAGACATGTTCTTGTAGGTCAACTTGGGCAAAACATATTGATCAAAGACAACAAGACAACCTTCTATGATGATTTATGAAAATTTGTTAGTCTTATTAGTGAAAAAATACAGATGTTTCATTTTTTACTATTTTAAAAATATTTTAATTCATTTAGTTCAGCCAAAAAATTTAAAGAAAAGGACTTCGTATGCAAAAGTTGTGAGTATTTAAAGTTAAAAAAATGAACTTGGATTAACTTTCAAATTATTATAATTTATTTTTGGTGTATAATATAATAAAATTACCTTATCCATTTTGTAGGTCTTTGAATCACCTTTCCAATGCTTGTAAAAAATAAAAATTACAATAAGAAACACAAATTTATGCCCATTTTACTAAGGTATGCTTTTCAGCCTAAACAAAATGGATATTTATTTTTTGGAAAACACGATATCTTGAAAATGACTTTAGGAGATGGATATTTGTTTTGGTTTGGTATTATCAGACCAAAATAAAATTTTGTTTCGAGCCATACAAAAAGTCAAACATCAATTTCACATTTTTTAGTTAAGTAAAAACACATTTTTTCTCCCATTGCCACTTTTTGGACCCCATGATCCTACACTCACCCTCTTGACCAAGCTTTTGTCACTAATTAGATAGAGTGAATTTGAAGTAAGCATGCAAATATATGGTGTTAACCCTACTACAAATTTTAGCCTCAAGGAAATTTGAACCAATTATCTTTTTAATGGCTTATTCAATGGCATCACTTAGGAGGCTAGGAATTATGAAGATTATTCATAGTCATTAAATCAAAATTAGATTCCAAAATAACATCTCTTGCTTTTGACCATGCAAATGAAACCTCAACTTCATTATTTATAGGTAATAATGTGGAAAAAATTCAGCAATACTCATGTCAAGGAAAAGAAATAAAAAATCAATATGTAGAGACCACACCTAAGGCAAGCACGAGTGGGGAAAGCTCAAAAATATTGAAAATGATGAATGCGAGATAATTACATAAGGATGGCTAAATTATCATGCACTTATGAATTATTATTGATAATATTTTAAATATTTTACACTTACCTAAATCCATCTATCTATTGTGTTGCCCATGATTAAGAATTCCATAAAATCCATGCCATTTTTGTCAAGAAGTGTATTATGCTATTACTTCCTAATAGAAATGACTAGATGTTTAATGCTCTAGTGTTCAAGAGAGGTTGATATTGTTGTAGTATATTTTCTAATTTAAGAGACAAAAAATTAAAGGCTACATAAATTATATAAATTTTATTTTACTTGTATACATATTTAAAATTAATTGATAGGTTATTTATTAAAATAAGCAGTAAAACAAGGGTGTTGGCCCTATATACAAATAGCCCATAGGTGGCAAAAAATAAAGGCAACGAAACAAGGGTGTTGACCCTTAACAATCCTAGGTTGGACAATCCTCTAACAATAAGTTAGAAGAACACTATTAAAAGCCTACCAAACCATACATAGCCCAAAAACCCGACTCAAGAGTGGGGAGAGACACCCAAAACTTAACACGGAGGAATTGAGGGGGGGGATGACTTACCCTTCCACTTACAACAAACAACAATCCAAGAAATGTGATTATTAGGAACATCATAAGAAGGATCAAGCGGGGAGATCCCTGTAGAGTTTATGTTCACAACAAAATCAAACTCACCAAGAGAAGGTCATGGTGTAGAATGGGAGCATTAGGTGTAGGAACCTTGGGGCTAGAGGAGGCCACAACAATAGAAACGAGAGGGCTATCTGGGGCCTCAACAACAGTATGAGGCACAACCTCATCCCGAGAGGAGTCATCGAAATCATCAGAAATAGAAGGCTTGACAGTCAAGTGATTAGCAATAACGTCTTTCCACCAAGTAGTAACACATCTATGGTGTGAGAAAAAACAATCCAAAGCTAAGTGACCTATTGAGGAGCATCTTCGACAGTGAAAGGGGAGACCCTCATAATCCAATGATTAAGTCCACGACCTATCCCTAACCATAAGAACCACATCCCCAGGAAGGGGCATAGAGATGTCAATGTTGATTAAAATATGGGCAAAGGTAGACTAACCAATGGACGTAGACATGGAATCACCAACCTTCAAGAATCAACCTATAGAGTTACCAATGGCCTTGTAACAAAAATGCTCCCAAAAATTAAGGGGAAGATTAGGAAGGCAAACCCATACCGAACGCACATTGAGTGGTTCGGTAAGAGAGTTAAAAGAAGTTGTCCAAGGTTTGATAGAGAGAGAGAACTTTAACTCCCCAAGCCCACAACTTGCCCAAAACTAAGTTACGATCATGAGAAGAAACAAAAGAAACAATGAAAAAGTTTTTAGCACAAGGGTAAAACTCAATGCTACTAGCAACCAAAGGCTTCCAAGAGTCACTTACCTAATAATGGAGGTCAAGGAGAGAAGGCCAAAACCCAACAAATCTACAATATGCGTTGGTAGAAACTCGCATTTTTCACCACATCCTGGCCATAAACCACTATAGGGGAGGTCTTGGCACAAGGAAGATGACGATTCCCCTAAGGAGGATAAGCAATAGATCTCGCCATGGGAGCAAAGCTTCACCCACTAGAAAAAGAAGAAGGTCTAGGAGGTACCTTAGCACCCGCATAAGTCCTAATATGATCACCATCATCAACAAATGCAACGACAACGTCACTAGACAAAGCAACCACAACACCAGCACCCACAGGTGGAGGTAGGACACCCACATGCGAAGTAGCCATAGTAGAGTGAGGCACAAAGGGGGAACATCGTCCCCTAGCATAGTAGAGGAGGGCACAATGGGAGCAACAATATTCAAAATTTGTTGGACAGGAGTCTCAAGTGGTAGAGTGACATACATCATGCAGAGGAGCAGTTGCTCTAATATTATTAAGTTATAATATTTTTGTTTAAATGTAATCAACACTTTTCTTTATGTATAGCATAATACAATCCAAACGTTAAAAACCATTGTTTTCTTAGGTTAAAACTTTTTATATATATTATATTTCTTTTAACTAATGCAAAATATAATTAAATTTTTTTTTAAGTAATTATTAATTTATGACCATACTTAGTATTATCAATAATACACTTTACAAAAGCATATTTTAAAGGTAATTATATTTGCATATGTTTTGAGTTCTTCAAAAAAATTATAATAATTTATCACTTTTAGTACATGCAAGTTGCATTGATCACATTTAGAATATATAAATGTCTTTTTATTTGAAAAAGCTCTCTTACAATTAATAAAAATAAATTACAATTCAAACCATAAAATATCCATATTATAGATTCCATATCTCAACTAATAATATAAATATCTTAAACATATTGAATTTATACCACAGATTTAATAGAAAATCATTAGAAATCAATATTTTAGATAAATTTCTTTAAGATGCCCATTCTAATTCATCAAACTTCTACTATGTAATATTATATATAATCATAAATTAATTATTGATTTATAATAAAATATCATGCATATATAAATGATCATCTAATTGCTATTAAAAGTCGTTACAATTATTCTATAAGCCTGCTTTCTTAAAAGTGGTGCATCAAATAGTCTAACGTGTCACCGTCTTCCAAAACAAATGCCACCAATAAAAGTTTACTCATCAATCCTCTCGCTTTGCTTTCTTCAGTGATGGATAAGGGTGATGGATAAGGAATATGCAAGAGTTTCTACTCTAGAATTTATTTTTGACTGCTTTTTAAGCAATAAAGGAAATGGAAAAGACAGCTGATGATTAACAGATATTAAAGAGCCACATGAAGCTCATGTCTACTGTGTTCTTATCTTTACAACCATCATCATACCCAGTTTCCACTTGATTGAAGCATATTATATTCCTCTATATTAGTTTGGTTAGACAATTTGTTTGAATCAGATTTCAGTCTATTAAGGCATAGTTTGGTGCTACTTAATTAGGTTCTTGTCTACTGCGTCCTTATATTTACAAGAATTATAAAAGCCCAGTTCCACTTAACTGTGTCTTTGCCAAGTTGCATTGAAGAAGATTCCTCTCTGTACACTAACCACATAGTTTGGTTAGACAATTGGGTGGGTGAGAATAGTTGATTTGGATAGTGTAGAATCTAAGTAGTCAAGGAATTCACATAGCAACAAGGGATGATTGATTAGATCTTAATGTTTATAAATATCCACTTGCTGTTATGGATTAAATTTCAGAGAGCATCATTATCATCTAGCTGGATTGACAGGATAAATGTCCTGTCATTTCAAGGTTTGTAATGTTGTATATGATTTGAGTAATTGATTATTTTTTATGAAACAATTGGATTATATAGATATGAGTATCTTTGTCTGTTTTTTTTAACAAATGTATTACAATATGTTGAGTAAGCATAAATCTAAACCACAATTCTTCTTTTAGCGAAACAGTCACAAGTAAGGGATCCCATCAGTCAAAGTCACACAAGAGTTGAACTTGACCTGATTGTGCCTGTGAGGGTTTGAACCTAGCCCAATTGTGTAAATGTGAAGGTTTGAACCTTGGTGGAAGGAACATGCCTATCATACTCACCAATTGTACTTACCAATCAAATTAAAACCATTGACTAATATGACCAAAATTATAATTTGAATAATTAATTAATTTTTTATATGAAAACAATTGAATTATATACATATCAGCATCTTTGTCTTTTTTTGAACAAACAGATTACAACATGATGAGTAAGCATAAATCTAAATCAAAATTTGTCTTTCAGCTAAGCAGCCACAAGTAGGGGATCGCATCAGTGAAAGCCACTCAGGAGTTAAATCGGACCAAACTTGGTCCGATTGTACCTGTGAAGATTTGAACCTGACCCAATTGTACTTATGAAAGTTTGAACCTTGATAAATGACATAATGAAGAAAAATCCCATCATCCTAGTGAATTATAACTGACCAAAATTTGAGTACCTGACTTTTGAGTGTTGGTAGTGTGGGCTTCCAGGATTCGGTTTAAAGCCCTCTCTAAGTATTAGTGGTAGCGGTAGAGTAGGTGACAAGGTTCAGCTCTTGCCCAAAAACAAAAAATATACCTGTCCTCGTAACCATAAGTCGGTTGCACAGCTTTAAATGATCTGACCATTTTGTTTTGAAAAGTGTTTGTTTAAACTCTTACCCTTTAGAATATAAATTCGAATGCTTGGCCTCGCCCACCTATTGATAGGTTGAAACCTTTCCCCATTGATAATAAGATTGGATGATGATCTCTCCTTTAGAAATCTAATATAAATGCTACCTCTATCAAGACATTCTAGATAGTTTACTTAAGAGCAATTCTGCCTTGAAAGGATAAGAATTTTGTTTAGAATGTGAGAACTGTAAAGATTTTTAAGGATTCGAGTTTTCTGCTGTATTTGTTCAGTAGTCTGCCTCGAGTTTTCTGGAATCTATTGAGTGGGTGAGTTCCTTGAACCATAACAGACATGGAGAGAGAAGAATATAGGGAAAAACTGGAAATCGGTTATCCCCTCATTACTGCAAGAAACAGCCATGAGAGCTCCATATTGATTGTTGTTATCAGTACCTTTATTGTTGTGATGGGTTCACTGAACTTTGGCTTTGGTGTTAGTATCCTGAATATCTTTGATTACTTATTATAGAACAGAGCAAGTTACATTGATGGATTATATTGGATACTTTAATGGAAGTTCGGTAGTAAACGAACGAGAATGTTTGTTTCAGGTGGGATTTTCTTCTCCATCAGAGTCGGGAATCATGGAGGAGCTTGGCCTTAGCACATCTCAGGTGATTTAATGAATATTTACATATAAATACTCAAGAAATATACGTCTCAGGTTAGTTGATTTGTAGATTGTATATAGCCTGATAATGAAAAACAGGTAAAACACTGGGAAAGAAAGATACTACTAGGTTGGTTGATGCTCTATTTACCTTGAGAATGAAAAAACAGTAACTTGGTTGACTTGTATGTAGCTTGAGAGTGGAAAATAGGATGAACACAAGGAAATCAAGAAAACAACTAAGGTCGGTTGATGCTCTAGTCACATTGAAAATGGAAAATAGCAGTTTAACTGATTGTAGGTAGCTTGATAAAGGAAAATCTACATAAGCACTGGGAAAAATAAGAAAACAACTTTCTCTTCATAGAAAAAGAGGTGAATAAAATCGGGCTGGATGTCAAAATTTAGATGTGGCAAATTGGCTGTAACACGAAAGATCAAAGTTGTGTCCAAAGAAACTAGCTTTGGGCTATTTCTGATGAGTGTTAACTTTAGAAGTTCATTGGCATGGATATGCCTATTAGCAGGATCAATTGGTTTAGACAAGTAGTCAGATGATCTCATTGGTATGGATGTGTAATTGCCTGGTTCACTTGGGTTAGGTGATTGACCAGAAGAAGTCTATCAATATGGATCAGTATATGTAAAAGCTCATTTGATTAATGATTTGAATAAATCCTAACTGCTCATTACATTGGTTTCACCTCGAAGAAGAGTATATTAAGATATCACGGTACTTAAAGTTAGTGTCATGGGGTCGGTCTTGTTCTTTTGGTTCTGTCCTTCAGTTAGCAGCATAGGGATTGAGTTTCTCGAATCTGCATATTTTCACTTTCTAACTTTGTTAATCTGGTTCGAAATTCATATTCTTAATCATAACGCTATTTTCATCCACAATATCTGGGATTTTTGCAGTACTCTGTTTTTGGCTCTCTATTGACAGTTGGTGCCATGATCGGTGCAATTATGAGTGGTTATCTTGCAGACTATCTTGGTAGAAAAGGGGTAGGTTTCTAGACAACTACACTTATTTTCTCGACACAAGGCCTATTGATTGCTAAATTTAGATTGTATCTGAATGCAGGCTTTGAGACTCTGTTCATTGTTCTACCTTGTTGGATGGCTCACCACAGCTTTTTCAAAGGTTCTCTTACGGTTCAATTTGTTGTAGGTTTTATGGAAACTGATAACATTCTTAGTCATGATTTGGATGATTGAAAGGGAATATTTGGACAGGACATCGTGCCATTGGATATTGCAAGGCTACTGGTTGGTTTTGGAGCTGGGCTTACTTCTTATACAGTAAGTTCAATGTCCAGGAATCGTGGATTACGGAGGGAATGGATTTTGCAGGGAGATTATTGGCTACTGAATAAGGGATAGTGTAACACAAATCAAGGGATGTCTTCTAAATTTTGACATTATATTTATCCAATATGCACACTTTGGAAATGTTCATTAGGTGCCTGTCTACATAGCTGAAATATCTCCCAAGAACATGAGGGGAGGGTTAACAACAACAAATCAGGTTCTTATCTATTATAAACATAAGATTCACAACTAAAAGGATTTTTAATTTTAGTTTCTATATTTTTCATAAAAAGGATTATCAGGGATTTCCTATCTTATGGATGATATATTACTGAGTTATTTCTTTCCTCCATACAAAAGCTTTTCATAACGACAGGAATATTGATAGTTTATCTTCTGGGGACGCTCCTGAAATGGCGGGTCGTTGCTCTGATTGGTATGTCGGCTATCAAATTCAAATCCAATTTCAAGACTTTTCATGCCCCAAAAGTAGAAGATCCCAGATTTGAAAATCTTAAACCAAAAATCGAATTACAAGGCTGTCATTTAAGTGCCAATCCTCATTGATGGGCCATATAGACTCCAATATGATGTGCAACTACCCTCGCAGCAGATATAAGTAACTGTGCTGTAGAATTGATCAATTTCATGGTGCTCTGTTTTGACAGGAACTATACCAAGCATACTATTAGCTGCGGGCCTTTTTCTTATTCCTGAGTCTCCAAGATGGCTGGTGAGTATTCTTGTTTATATTGATTGGGTGCTTCATCATAACCATGGCTCAAGGCGGCTTTTGCCAACCTCCACCATAGGGGAGATTATGACTTGGAGCCCTTTGCATGTACCCTGTCAAATACACGTGTCCAATATAACCATCCTTGCGATGAATTTATCTACGCTAGTTTTTAAAACTTTTAGGTTGAAACTTCAGCATGTGCTTGCACTTATTTTGCAAATAGCCTTGTTTCAAACTAGTTCCAAATCATTTCTAGAAAACTTCAAGTATTATCAGCTACCCAGGCCTGGTGCAAATCTCAACAGCCTTGACTACTCAAGCTTTTACAGTCTCAATATATTAGGCAAGGTTCTAGTCTTTGTTGACTTTAAAGTTTGTGGACCTAAACTACAGTGCCCTCTCTGATAAAAGAAAACCCAATATGATCATTTTTTTAAGATTTTCATGTCAACACCCGTAAGGAAATGTGGTGCTCTATCTAATACATTTGCTGTCAGTGTATTCCAGGCAAAGGCTGGTCGTGATAAAGATTTTAAAGAAGCATTACAAGCTCTTAGGGAAAACCAATATGATGTGTCATATGAAGCAACTGAAATCATGGTGCTTATATTTGGTTCTGTCTGTTCTAAAAATAGATATATTATTGATTCATTGGCATTAATCCCATCAGCTTCCCATTTCAATTTCAAGCTTTGCTGCATCTGAGGAGTTAAACTTTTGAGGTAATTAGTTTCATTGCAGTGTTTAAAACAAAATAGTTGATTGCTGCTGATATTGGGTTATCAATCTATTGAATATGTTATACAGGAATATGTAGAAGAATTGGAAAGTCTGCCCAAGGCCAGAATAATTGATTTATTTCACAGAAACTATGCTCCTGCTGTCATTGTGAGTAATATACTTTATGGAAATTTACTTGTTGGATATCGATTCATTCATAATTCCTTCCAATAATCCATCCATCATTTACAACTTGATAACTTGTTACATTCATCCTTTAAAAATTGATAACTTGTATTTCCTTTATTAGGTTGGTGTTGGCCTAGTGGTATGCCAACAACTTTGTGGAATCAATGGTGTTATATTTTATGCCAGTGCAATTTTTAAAGCTGCCGGTGAGAAGCTATGTCAGGATACCAGATGGTCCTCTTTCATTTCTGCTGATATAAATGTATGCTTTTCTGTTTTGGATGTAATATAATTGTTTTGGTGTGAATTGTAGGCTATTCTTCAGGTCAGTCAGCATCCGTTGGAATCGCTATACTTCAGGTGCCAACTATGGTTAATTCCAGATAATGATACCTTATTTAGTTCTTCTCCATGATCCAACACTTTTATCTTGTTTACTAATATGCATGTAGTGCTCGGCAGGTGCCACTGACAGCAGTAGGTGCAATGTTGATGGACAAATCTGGAAGGAGACCACTTCTAATGGTATGACTTGGGTCCTAAATTTGGGCTATTATAAGGACATTTACTGCATATTAACTTGGACAGTAATAAAGAAAGGTTTTTCCAGATTGCTGCAGGAGGAATGAGCGTCAGTTGCTTTATTGTTGGATTGGCATTCTACATACTGGTAATTACACTTTCACATCATTATAACAATTTATGCCCAATCACTCATGTTAATGGGATTTATTTTCATTTACTAAGTTACTCATTGCAACTAACTTAGTGAATGCTCATGCAAACAAAGTAACCATTTCTCTTGTTAAATCACCTAATACGAGAAAGGAAATGCCATTGTTGTGTTCAAGTGCTTAAAAATAGAACTGTGATTGACAAGCATATAATTTTATTGACAATTGACTTCTAATGTTACATGAGCCCACAAATTGGGAATCGATTTCCCAACATAATAATCAAGTACATAAAATACAGATTTTAAAATGAAAATCAGAACTAACATCATAAAATTATGTTTATTTTGAATTATTTCGGTGCACCTTGTGTACAGAGACACTCTCAACATTCTGCTTTACAGTTGGTTGGGAGCAGGCTGGCTTTGTTTGGTCTATTGGTGAGTATTATATCATTAATTTCACCAGGCATCGTTCTTATAGTGTTCATGGTAACGTTTTACTCAGATCTCAATATATTCAGTATCCACTTATGATTAATATTACTGTTTAAGACATTTGCTTGCTTTTATGTACAGGCCTATATTGCAACATTTTCACTAGGAATGGGCGGAATTCCATGGGTTATAATGTCTGAGGTTAGTTCTCATAGTAAAAAATGAATTGACTTAAGAAGAATGGACCTTCTGATCATTATAAAGAAACTTTTCACTAATGATAAGACCCAACCTCTTAGGGATAAATCCCTCTCTGTACACCCTCATCCTCACCCTTAGTTTGAAAATATCTAGAGAAAGCTATTCTTCTATATCATTCTTTCATTCAGACTCTTCATCCTCCAAGGAATGTAATGAGTTATCACCAACTTAGATTCTTTCTCAACACCCTGGTAAGTTCTTAGCTCCCATTTCTCAAACCAAATTTTCTTTTCTGATTCACACCAGCAGTTGACGTAGCCTTTACATCAGATTTTCTTTCATTATCCTTCTTGTCCTCCGACATTACCTCAACATTCTGATTCCTCTTAAATGACAAGGCTAGTCCCATCTTTTTCTTTTTTAAGATACTCATCAAGTGCTCATATTCAAAACAGATTTTAAATTAAAAGGAGCTACAGATGTTGTTATTATAATCTAGCTATTGCTCTTATATCAATATAGCAGCAGAAGCCAAACCCTGACCAGGGTACGGCAGGAAAACTTTCAAATGTACTGATTGGTAACATATTATATTTTCAAAATCCTTCGACATTCCTAAGTATGGTCAACAGCAGCAGATTGAATAAAGCTGGCAAAGTTCTTTCCCCAATCAAGATCAACACTAATTCTAGCACAACTAAGACTTAAATGGCCTTATTCTCAGTAAGGTAGGAGACAAACATGTAAGCCTATATACACTTTATATTATCAAAGTCCATCAACTTTCCTAAGTGTGGTCAATAGCAGCAGATTGATTGAAGCTGGCAAAGTTCTTTACCCAATCAAGATCAACACAAATTCTACAATAACTAAGACTTAAATGGCCTTATTCTCAGTAAGGTAGGAGACAAACATGTAAGGCTAAATACACTTGATTGTCCCATATTATTCTAGTGGTCAAAGCTGAACTTCGACTGTGGTATGCCATGGAAACTTATAACATATCCTGATTAGTTACATATTACACTTTTAAATGATATCTTCAGAATCCACCAGTTTTCATAGGTGTGGTTTAGCTGCAGTAGATTGATTGAACTGGAAAGTTCTTTCCTCAATCAAGATCAAAACAAATTCTAGCATACTTAAATGACCTTACTCTAGGTAAGGTACAAGGCCAAGGGGTAAGATCCGATATATTTGATTATCCTCATAGTCCCGACTCATGATTTCCAAGGTGCAACACATATGAGGCCTTAAGGCTGAATAGAATGTACTTTAGAATGTTATTCTAGGATTAATGAAATCATTCTGCATTCCAAAGAAGAAATAAAAATAAGACCTGAGAAAATTCCTCATCTATTCAAAAACTTATGGGTGCCAGGAATTCTGAGGCAGTTAATGAAGTCATACCTAAACTCGAATCGTCAGTCGTACTTGTTCTAATAAGTGGAATCCATCTCTGAATATTGCGCCTTTTCATAATACTGATAGGTCTACTACCTGGTACACAAAGGCCAGATTGTTGAGCATTTATCATTTATACATATAGGGAAGATTTCTTTGTGATTAGATGTAATCCCTGGATCATTAGGAATGCCTGCCTCTGGCTACAGATGCATGTACCCTGCTGTTATAGAATCCCTCTATCCATAGCCGAGCTTTGAATCTTGGGTTAGAATTTAAGCCCTAGGCCACATTAATTCAAAATAAAACCTTACCTACCAAATGTATATAACAATCTAGCAAATCATTTAGCTTTGAAACTTGCAACACAGTTTTCTCCAAAAGTCTTACACCACTATATCGACTGAAAACCCAATCTTTCAAATCTTAAAAACAATTAATTAAGTGGGGTGTAAAGCAAAATCCCCGCGCTTTCATCCAGTCTCTCTTCTCCTACTCTTGTAAACAAAGCACAGTTCGATGCTAGAAAAGTCAAATAACATGCACTAGTAGTCCAAATTCGTGGTTTATTTATATCAATAATCAATTATATGAATTTCATAATCTGTTGATTTATTTGTGTTTGGTTTGATGCAGATATTTCCTATAAATATGAAGGGTATTGCTGGCAGCTTGGTGTCTCTTGTTGCATGGTTCGGTGGCTGGATTGTTACAGTCTCTTTTAATTCTCTCTTGTCTTGGAGTGCAGCAGGTGAGATCAATGAAATTCTTCACTATGTTTTTTCTATTTCAATACATGAATCACATAACCAGGTCTTTTTGAAGTAGGATGACACTGTTTGAATCTATAATCGAATTTTTAGAAGTGTACTAACCAGTGTTTTAACATATAACTGAGGCTGGTGATATATGCATTGCAGGTTCATTCTTCATATTTTGTGGTGTGTCAGCTTTTACTGTACTATTTGTAGCAAAGCTGGTACCAGAGACAAAGGGAAGAACTCTGGAAGAAATACAGTCCTCATTCAAGTTGTAAAAAGAATAAACTACAGCTTATCAGTTATGATTTATATTTGTTTTTGTGATAATTGATATAATTTTTCGAACTGTGAAAACCCACCTGCAGATTTGATTTTTTCATTATTTTTGATTGGTTGGAGGGCTTGAATTTATTCTCGGGGTAATTCTATACTGGATTCAACCATTGAGGAAAATGAACAAAAAAATATAACCTGAATATTCATTCAAGTCGTAATGGAATAAAATTGAAGTTGTTATGATTAACACTTATTCGCACTTGTATTCTGATTTTTTTTCACTTCCTTATTCCAATTAAAAAAACACTTTGTTTTTAAAAAAAAATTACAATCACAAGTGGACTTCAGTAAGTTTTAGTAATCATTGTAGAGTTTTCATTTTAATAATTTGTTGATTGGATTGTTTTTATTCTATTTGTTAATTAAAAATGTTTTATATTTTATTATTAATAAGTAATGTAATGCAGTCAAATTCTTTTCAATAGTGTAGTTAGTTTAGAGTAAGTAGGAAGATAAAAATAGAGATGAGAATTGATATATGGAGATATGTAGAGAGAGATATATAGCAGTCAATAGTGTAGTTAGTTTAGAGTATGTAGAAAGATAAAGATAGAGATGGGAATTGATATGGAGATATGTAGAGAAAAAGATATAGCAGTAGAGAGAGATGCAGAGATAATGAGATAGAGGGAGGGGAAAATATTAAAGAAGAAATATGGAGGGCTGGAGATATAGGGACGAAGAGATATAGATATAAGGGTCTAGGAAGAGGGAGAGGGAGAGAGAGTGATGGATTGATAGATAGAAGGTGTCATGTCTAGAGATAGAGGGGGAGAGAGGAAGATGGGGGTAGAGGGGAAGAGGGAGAAATAGATAGAAGAGGGAGAGAGGAGTGATATAGATTGGAGAGATAGAAAGAGATAGAGGGGGTGATATATATAGAGAGAGGGGAGTTGGAGAGATAGATAAAGATATAGAAAGTGATATATAAAGAGATAGCGAGAGGGATATATAGATAGAGAGGGAGATGGTGAAAAATATGAAGATAGAGATGGAGGGGGCAAGACTGATAGATAAAGGAGGTGATATTATGCAAAAAAAATGAATGTAACATATTTTGTATTATATTCAAACTATAATATTTAAAAATGTAATTTGTTTTTCATATTTTGATATTATAGATTATGAAATTGTCATGTTTTTAATGTAAAAGATTATTAAAGTTGATTTAAAAAATAAATAGATATGTTAAGAGAAAGATTTAAAATAAAAATTGAAGAGGGTAAGATCTAAAGGCCTAATGGTTAGTGCGCAAATCAAATAAAACACAAATAAAGCATTCAAATGCACAAACAAACCATTATCCTCTGATTGAACTTGATGAAGTGGAAGATGTGTCCTAGCTCCACTTGATTTGATTTGCTCCTTTGGTGGTGGATTGTGGATTGCTCTACACTACACAACAAGATTATATTGGATTGGATGATTAAGTGATAGATAGATATGGCTTAGATGGGATATGAATTTGGCATTATGAGGGTGCTATGAATGGATTTGAAACTCAAATGGACAACATAAGATTACATGAAAAGTAGATGATTTGTGAGAAGAGGAGACTCCAATTTATAAACTGGAGGAGACCAAAATGAAAAGCCAAGATTGATTCGAAATGGAGGGCTAAGATTGAAAGAAAGTGGGAGAGGATTGAGAGGACAAAGTGGGAGAACCCAGAGATATGCCATAAAGGCATTTCTTGTCTCCACACCCCGCAAGTACATGGGGAAGATCCAAGTACATTGGGAAGAGAAAAAGGAATTAAAAATCCCTTGGGGGAGGACAAAAGAATTAAAAATTCCAAAATTGAAGATTGTGCAGGAAGGCTAAAGAGAGAAAGGAATTAAAAATGCCCTGGGAAGAGGAGGCATGGGGAGATTCAAAGAATTTGAATTTTCTTGAAAGGACCAATGTGGGTAGCATTTAAGGTTTGGAAGGTGAGAGAGGAAAGCCATTTATGGAAAATGGTTGATTTATTCCTAATCTTGATGATTAAGAATGTGCAAGTGATTAAGAGAGGTGATTAGGTGAGTTAATGAAGGATTAGAGTGCAAATGGAAAAGTTAGGAGGATGTGACATGAGGAGAGAGAATGAGTGGAGGAATATAAAATTATAGAATAATGATAAGCATGATTAAGTAAGAATTAATTAGGCTAGATGAAGATTAGAGAAAGTGATTTGTAGGAATCACATAGTTAGGTCAATTAATTAAAATTAATTAATTGATGGAGGTTTAAAAGAAATAAAATGTTGAAGGCAACTTTAGAAGAATGAGGAATAATTAATTTTGATAAATTAATTATAGGACTATTGTTACCCCATTATTTGTCTTCAACAAAATAATGTGTATTTAATTTTGTTTCCCTCATTCAGTTTGATCCATCTTTAGCCATGCACCTTTTGTTCCTTTATGTTTCACCTTTTCTGCCTCAACAAACCCGTCGGTTGAACCTATGTATTGGTTTGAAGGTTCAAGGTTCAAAGTCTTCCTTTATGTTTGTTAAAAGTCTTCGCTCATTCCCAGTGTTGTGTTGAGCCGCAAGTTGGGAGTTCTTTTGTTTTCTCAGGATTGAACTTGAACCATTGAACTTCTTGTTAAATGGCTCAAATTTCAAAAGGTTCATTTCAAGTTGACCTCGAAGACATTAATAACACCAAATGTGGCGTGACAAAAGGAATATTTTGGGCATCTTATATTTTAAAATTCTAATTATGAAAAGAAATCATGAAAACTCAAGCCGTTTGTGCGGAGTTGATGTGTAATTAAGAAAGTTGTCAGGATCCCATCAAATCACTGGTTATCTCACACATTCAGTTGAATCATTATGAGGCATGTGTAGGTATTACTCGGTTTTTCTGCCTCTTAACATGTGAATTCTCAAATTTTGAAAGTGGTAGTTGTTGATGTTGGAGAAGCGAAGGACGCCGAAGGTAATTTCAACTTCATACTTCCAAGGGTTTCACAGATTTGATGGTGGTAACGGGTGAGTTTGGATAGTTTCCCCTCCGTTGTGTTACTAGCTCAGAAAGTCAGTATAGGAAAATTATTTGTTTTGGAATAGAATTTTGTTCTTTCTAGGAACTGTTTGATGAATGTAAAAGTGGCCATTATGAGGCCGACTCTTCCAAAACTTGGTCGCACATCATGCCTAGTCAGTACACTTCCAAAATTGGGTGACACTTATTTGGCCCAAGCTAACTTAGGAGATTTTTTAGAAAGAGCTAGAAACCCTGAGGCTAACTTGATGATGGAAAGAATAGTTAAAAGTGGCTTGATTGAAGTTGTTGCTTTCCCAACTGCCACTCCTTGTCCAGAATTGATGATAGCATGTATGAACAGATATGATGCCGACAACAGGTGCATTAGGGCCAATAGTGGTGAATTGTTAGTAGAAATTAACAAAGAAACTGTGATGGTTGCAATTGGATTCCCTCATAAAGAGCCGTATGAAGATTGGTCAGTTGGTACCTCATACACAATTTTCTCTGAGAAGAAAAGCACATATAAAAGCATCATTGCAAGGAATTGGCTTCTAAAGGTTCAGAAAGGGGGGTCCTGGTTACCCAAACCTCTTACAAGAGAACATTTCATCACGGAGGTGCAGGATATTGTAATATTGTTAAACAGACTCAAAGGGAATTCACATGCTTTCTATTGGGAAGACTTGATTTACTTTTATATTCAGGTGTTGTTACCTAGTGAGAAATATCTTGACTGGACGCAGGTTATTGTTGAAAGGCTCCATGAGGGTTTGAGTAACTTTGTTGGAATGTCTAGTTTTTACATGTCCTCATATCTATTTTATATATTGGCTTGTACCAGAGAATGGAAAGGGTTGCAGAAAGAACCATGGGTGGATGACAAACATTTAAAATCCTCTACTTAAAGAATGATATCCAGGACCTGGAAAGATGAGAAGGACAAGCGAGAGTTGAAACAAGTTGTTACCCAGATGGCAGAATTTACCAATGCCATACATCACCTGAGTCCTCAGCCTTTGACATAGATGACATTGTCCTTTGAACCTAAATCACCAGTAAATCAAAAGCTATTGGGTCAAATCCAAAGAAGCCGCATGATAGCTAAAGTTTTTGATGAGTGGCTTGACTCCATAGTGCAGTAGGGCACAGACTACATTGCTAGCCTGATCAAGCTATATGATAACACCATAACTGTGAGTAAAGAGCTAGAATTGGAAGCTACTGCATGGGACAAAGAAAGAAATAAATGGGTAGCAGTCTTAGCGCAGATGAATGATGTACAAAAATTTGGCATCATGAAATTTCTTGTTGAGAAACTAGTGGATAACCTGGATGACAATGTATTGTATGTATCAAGATAGAATGTTGAATGGAGGAATTCTATCATTAAACAGGGTCACGAAGAATCCATCAAGTTACTAAAAGGATTAAAAGAACTTATTGATATGATGCAGAAAGATTTAAAATGCATCGATATATAGCTCCTGAAGGAGGATGGATAGACAATTGAATCAGTGGCAGATATGGTCAAAACCTTTAAAGAAAGGGTGCAACTTGTTAAAGAAACAAAGTCTCTAACTACATATGACTTCTCCAAAGTGGCAAGGATAGAATCAATGTTAGCAATTCGCTTCGAACACTTGGAAGTGCATAAAATTAAAGTTATACAGGTAAACATGGACAAAGAAGTCTGGAAGTAGCACATTCTGCACATTGGACTCCCGCACTAGCAAGTTATCCTTAATTTCTCAACAACATATTTGGAGTGGCAAAATGTACGTGGTACTATGACAAAACATGACAAATCAACAGCTTCTTCTACCACGTTGGAGTCTTGATCGGTTTATGGATGAGATGTCATCTTATCTGTGGCCTTTGATCATTTAAGTTTTATCTAGTTTGAAGAAAATAGTTTCTTTTAACTCTAGGGTAGAGTTCAAGAATTT
This sequence comes from Cryptomeria japonica, assembly GCF_030272615.1. Classification (NCBI taxonomy): domain Eukaryota; kingdom Viridiplantae; phylum Streptophyta; class Pinopsida; order Cupressales; family Cupressaceae; genus Cryptomeria; species Cryptomeria japonica. The sequence goes on along the minus strand of NC_081407.1, from coordinate 223,465,241 downwards.
AGGGTTATTTTAAAAAAAAATTATTAGCCTGGAGGCTATATATGTAATTAAGCAAGCTTTATTGATGGTCCGAAAAACTTTGATTTGAATTGACAGACTTAATTTTCTTGGAATTTCAGGGTAGACATTTTATAAATGAATGGAATGATATATTTTGTACGGTCTTCAAATCTATGCATTTGAATGATAAAGCAAATCTTTGTTGGGATGTATTCTTGTGTGCAAAATATTTACTTCATTATCAGTTCTTTATAAGTCTGTGAATTCATTGATTAAGAAAAATTAGTGGTACATTGTCATTTAAATGATTATGATCCCCCTTGTTCTGTGAGGCATGAGCGAGTATTGATCAACATTTATGCTACATTGAGTATACTTGGTGAAATAAGTTTTACATTGAATTGAAATGTTCAAAGTTTAAGTCCATGAGCTTTACATTTATTGATAATTATCTTGTAGAGTTCTTATTGTGTTGACAAATGAATGTGAAAGCCTTTCTCACTTTCTGGTAAAAAGTGTGTTTCTTTCTGAGTTATTTGCATAAAAATTCATTGGGTATCGTATGAGGAGCCACACTCTTATGCAAAGGGTAAACCAAAACTCGGTTCACCCAACTGTTGGTTTCATTTGCTTTTCATCAAGGGTATGCATGAGTCATCATTAAAAAATATTAAAGGAGAGGCAAATCTGTTAACCAACAACTATAGTGATAAAATTAATTAAATTCAATTTAATTAACCTTAAGAGGAAGGGGATCAACACAATTAAATTAATTAATCATGTGAGAAGGCTTAAACTAGTTAAATATTAATTTAATTAATTTTAGATGTCTACAAAAATTAATAATGAATATTTTTTAAATATTATAATAATAATGAATATTTTTAATGGTATTGTAATTAATAAATAAAGTTAGATTATAAATATGTGAAAGGGGATCCACTAGAATGGATAGTGTGTTTATGAGAGTATGTGTATGAATGAGTACAATAAATTAGAACATAAGGTGAATATATAAGGATGTGTAATCATATAGAAGAGGGTGAGGAATAAGTATATAGCAACATGTAACAAGTAGATGGGCGGTATAACAACTTTAAATGCTAAGCGTAACAAATAGTTTCACATATGCATACCAAATCAACTCGATAATTATTATAAAAGGACAAGATCAATAATTTTGAATTTAATCAATTATAAATTATTCAAAATTGAATCTAAGATTATTTATGATCCTAGTTGAGTGAAATATTGGTAAACAAAGCTTTGCAACTTGTACCTAGGCTGACTTCGCATGAGCAGAAGCCCAGGTGAAGGCGGCCTTCGCTAGCCCGCATACCACACACTTACTACTCCCTCCCATCAAGTGTGGGAGTGAGTTTATGGGAGATGGATCTTTCAATTGCAAACCTTGTTCTTCATCGGAGGCAGTGGGAGGGCATGACAGGAACTTCTTGCAGGCCCTTGTCGGTAGTCATAGCGACCTGGAAGGTGCTCATTTTTTGGTGGTGCATTCTGTTGCAGATGGAGTGCAGTCAGGAAACCAAGGAAGAGGTGAGGAATCTTCCAATGTCATTTTAACTGTTATGCCTAATTCCAAGATGAGTGTTGTAGACACATAAATCTGTCAAATTAATTAAATATATAAATATTTATTTAAACATTCTTCTATTAATTAAATTCACATTTAATTAATTTTGGCCTATTCTTCTAATCTAATTAAATAAATTTCATAAATTTATTTAATTACTAACTATAGTCCAACTATTAAATAAATTAATAAATTTATTTAATTCCCCTTTCCTCTCATTTAAATAAATTTACCATTTATTTAAAATCTCTAACCAATTCCCTATTTAAATAAATCAAATATTTATTTAAAAATCTCATCCACTTGCATTCTCCTACAAATGTAAGTTGCATACCCTATTTTAATTAAATAAAACATTTAATTCAAAATCCTATTTATCCTCACCCACTTGCTCACTAACCACCTTCTAGATTCTTCTAATACCTTCTAAATAGCCTAATCCCCCTTCTATTCATTTGTAGATCCCTAAATTAAGAAGTAGGAAGGAGTCACTTCTCAAAAATATTTAAAGTCATTTTCTCTCCAATAAATTAACCCTCAAAGTTTTCCAAAGACATTTAAGGCTCTTACAAAGCTTTAAAAGCTTTCCATTCTTCAACACACTAACCCACATGGGTTTTGTCCCTTTGGTCAAAGCCTAACTATGGGTAAACTTTGCACAAGAGTTTACCCATTGGATATTAACATTACCATTGGATAATAGATTTATCCAATTTCCCAACCACATGAGGTTACCCTCATGTCCCCTAAGGCATTAAATGTGTATTCCCTCTCCTCTCAAAGCCCTCACATATTGACACTTGTCAACATGGGATTGGTTTGAAAACTATCACATGGATTGAGACACATGCCATCCTAGCCCCTCCATAAGCTAGATCAATCTTGACCCTCCAATCTACTATTTTGCCTATAAATAGAACCCTCATCCTCAAGTAAAGGAGCAAGCATTTTAGCATTGTTACTATAGTTGAATAGCATTCACACTTAAGATTTCTCATATGAATACTAGTTTAAGAATTTTCATAGCATTAGCATTTTATCTTCAACCATTTTCAATCCTTCATTTGGCATCCATGGTTTCATGCTAAAAACTGAGGGCCACACTCAAGCATAGTTTTCGATCATGGAGAGGAGAATAACAAAGGAGAGCCACCAAGAATTATGGGAGAATCTTAGGGAGTCTTTTTGCTCCTCTTTTATTATGTTTATGCTTTCTTTCTCTCTTGATATGCATTTAAAGGATCTTTAGTTCATTTGTGTTGGTTTTTAGTTGGAAACTAAAGTATTAACATTTGAACTTTGTTTTTTATTATGTCCCCTTTTGAGTGCAACAAGTGCTTTATTACATGATGAGAGCATTAGGTTAAGAGATGTTGTCATTTTTTTGGCTGTCTTGGATTATAGTAAAATCCCTTCTAGAAATCATATGAATGGATGGTTGGTTTGGGTTAATAAGTTAGGCTTTCAATTCACTTTTTGTAGAATGATTCAAAAAGGTTTATACTTTATCTTCTTTAAAGAGGCAAAAAGTTAGAAAGAAGTTGTCAAGAAAGAATTTTGGTTTGTTGGTAATGGTTGTTTTCGAGCCATAGGGTGGACACCCAAAGCTAACCACAAAGAAATCGTCACCCTATCATTCACTAGATGGGTTACATTAAAGAATGTCCATTTGGTTCTGTAGCGTCGTAAATTGTATGCACTTGCTAGGGTGGTACAATTTCACACCTAGTTTAGCACCCGCCTTGGCGCATTTTGCATTTTACATTGCATTTCCCCTTTAGCACTTAATTAATTAAATTAATTAGGTCTAAGGTTCTATTTTATCATCTCCCATATCATAAAGTTGGGCCCTTTTCATTAAAGTGTGCCCCTTTCATTTTATTCTTCCAATACATCATTTAATCTAAAACCCTAATTAGGTCCTATTTTGAACTTTAAGGCCTGATTTCGGGGGTCAAAACTTGAAATCAGTTGTAACTTCGGGATTCTCTCTAAAATCATCATATCCGACGACCCTGAAAATTTGGTGAAAAGTTGTCGGGACCATGGCGCCCGGAGAGGACCATGGCGCCTGGAGTGCACATGGTCCCGGACATTTTTCCTGAAATTTTAGGAGCGCGATCCAATCATAAAATAAAGCTTAACCCCAAGAAATTGGTGGGAGATTCAATCTCTAAGTCGGCCTAAAGTGAAATTAAGACCTAGGGTGTCCTATATAAAGACTCTCTTTTCTCAATTGAAAACATAAGAGACATATAAGGAAGAATCATGAATGGAGACAACAACAACAAGCAACAAGAAGGAAGGCATTGTAGCAAAAGAGAAAGTCTTGTGGGATCTTCAACAACACTCAACATCCATTAATCAAGCATTCAATTTCATTCATCAACTTAGGGCTTTGAAGATATAGAAGAACAATAAGAGATCATCGATTGAAGATTGGCTTGTACCCCTCCCTTGGGGTTGGGTATGGTTTCATGTTGTTTTCATATCTTTGCACAAGCTTCATTACATCCTTTGCACTCATGCTTTAGATCACTTTGCATCTTGATTTAGAGCATTTTACTTTGTCAATTACAAGCAATTAGGGTTTACTTTGTAGGTTGCTCTAGTTTGCTTACTTTCATTTTAGGATCTTGCACACACAACTTTTACTATACAACTTGGCTATTCATGGAGGTGGAAATCACCAAAACGGGGGTTTGACTAAGGCAAAACCCTATATAGCCACCTACAACCCTTTTCAGATATAAGTGCAGATTGCCGAATTCGAAGGATGCCGCAAGTTGCAGATCCGATAGAAGCAGATTGAGACAGAACTTCACACCAAATTCCAACCCAGAAAGCTAGGACAGGGGCGTGGGGCACCCTAGTCCTGCCAGGACAGGGGCGTTGGGCGCCCTGGTCCCTGTCCATTTCAGTGAATTTTAGCAGTTTCAGAGGTAGCAGCTTCAGTATTTTAGGCTTCCAGCTTCAGTGACAAATCTTACAGAATCAAATCCATTTAAGGTACACATTTACATTTCTCCTCTTATCCTTACAATTGTTCATCATTAAATCTCAATTCTACAATCTTGTGCTCAAAGTTACTAGTTCATACTTACACTTTAGGGTTAATAGTTGAACTTGCATCATTCTATCTATCATTTGCAACAAAGGAATAGAAATCCTAATAGGTAGCCCGTAGCTCTCTCTTCCACAAAAAGAAGTAGCCAATTGTGTGATACCTCTAGGCTCTTTCATATTCCACAAGTGTGTGATTGAAAGTGAGATTAGGGCATGTTTGCTTAGTGTCACTTTTCCCCCACACATTTTTGGTGAACCCAACATGAATTCCAATCTTCTCTAATTCTAATTTATGTTTTCAAATTTGAGTGTTTATGCTATTTCAAATTCAAATTTGTATTTGCAAGTTTTAATTTCTTGCAAGATTCAAAAATTTATAGGAAATTTTTGCTAAAACCCTAATTTTTCAATTCAAAGTTGAACTTGTGGATAGCTTAATTGGGATCAATAATTTCAAATCTGATTTAGGAACTCGTTTGAATCATAAATTTCATTTTCTAAATCTACATTCTAAGTGCTTGCATTGGTTAAAATTAAACATTTCCTTCTATTTTGCATGTGTTATCATTTGAAAGAGGAAAATTGTTGTCATGATGCATTCATTTCATAGATGTGATAATGGGTTAGCTTCCCTTGTTTCAATATTTCCTTCTCCTAAAGAACCTCCCCTCATCTATAACAACATTTTAGTGCCTAAAAGAGTTGCTACCAATCCCTTTGAGACTCTCCCATGCTCTAAGGATGAAGACTTTAAGAGTGATCTTGACAATTCTCCTAAAATGTGCCCTTCCTATTTAGCTATCCTAGAGGAAGAGAATGATATCATAAACACCTTTCTTAATGTTACTTCACCTTCCCTACATGATGCCTCTCTAAGTGAAAAGGTATTGATGGACATTGACTTATTTTCTCCTAAAGTTGGTCCTTCCAATGGGGGCATGTTAGTGCAACAAGAGGTTATGAACACTTCTTTCAAAGATCTCCTTCCTAAGCATGAATCTTTGGAGAAATATGTTCATGTTCCTCCTAAAAAACACTCCCTTCATAAGGATCCTTTTGTGCAAGAAGATGACATTATCCCTACATTTCCTAGTGATGGTATTTCCTTTTCCAACAAAATTCCCACTAGAGATGATGAATTAATGATAAATGCTTACCCTTCTCCTAAAGTTGGTCTTACCCATAAGCATCCCTTAGAGAAAGAAGATGAAATAATAAGCAATTTCCTTAATTCTCTCTCCCCTAAAGATTATATTGAACATATTTTGAGGAAAGAGGATGAGTTTAACACATCTATTGATGCTCTCCCTCCTAAGGATGAGGAATTAATAAACAATGTTATCTCCTCTCCCGAAATTGACAATACTTCAAACATTCCTTTCAACCACTTCACTATTTGGGATGAACCATTAGAAGAAGGTGTAGATTATTCTCTACCCCATGAGAGAACCCTAGCCAAAGGGGATGAAATCAAGATTGAAAACTCCCTTGATAGTTTCTCACCTTCCTTGAATCTCAATTATTCTCCCTCTAAAAATAAAGCATCTCCCTCTCCTCAACTTGGTTCTACTCATAAGGAAACCCTAGTTCAAAGAAAGATGGTTAACATCTCTTTCAAAGATCTCCCTCTCAAAAGTGAGACTTTAGAGAGTAATGTTGATCCTTCTCCTAGAGATTTTATTCCCCATGTAGATCCTTTGATGATAGAGGATGATATGACCTTTCCTAGTATTACTCTTCCTACTAGAACATCAATGCCTACCCCTTGTCTCTCTCCTAAAATTGATTTAATCCGTGATAAGATTTTAGTGCAAGAGAAGACTATCAATAATTCTTCCAACACTTTTGTTCATTCCTCTAAACCATCCTCAATCAATTTGATACATGTGAATGAAACACCTAACAAACCTCTCTTCACTGTCCAAGGTGCTTGTCCTTCTCAAACTTCTCAACCTTTAAATAAGCCTATCTTAGTGGTTCAAGGTGGTTATGCTAATGATTCTTTTTGCATTCCTAAGAAACCTATTATTACTGTGCAAGGAGGTTATTCTACTAAGAGCCCTTATGAGTATGCTAAGCAACTGACTAGAGAGAGTTATAATGCGGTTGCTCATACCTATAACACAAGAAACAATAGGCAACCTAATCCTCCTCCAGTCATCCCAACTTCACTTCCTCCTTCCCAACCTATTCTTCCTCAAGCTCCTCGTATTTCACAAATGCTTAGTAAGGACTATGATCTTATTGAACAACTTAAAACTACTTCGGCAAAGATTTCTATTTGGGATTTAGTTCAAACTTCACTTGCCTATCATGGGATGTTACAAGATGCTTTAAAAAATTTAGATGTCCCACCTGCAGTGACACCTAATAATAATAATAATAATAACATGGCTTCCCTAATTGATTCTACAAGAAAACCCAAAGCTCAAATTGTGTTCACACAAGATGAGTTACCTTCTCATGAAATTCAAAATCAATATGATCCTCTTATGATTGTAGTTATTATCAATGAAAGTGATATAAGACGAACCCTTGTGGACAATGGATCTGGCCTTAATGTTTGTAGTATTGATTTATTGGACAAGCTTAATGTGGATCATTATCTCATTAAACGTTCTTCTATTTCTATTTGAGGCTTTGATAATGTTGGTAAAGAATGTTTGGGTATCATAACCTTACCTATTACAGTAGGTCCTATTACTTTACCTACACCTATTCATGTCATCTCTGGTAATTTGACTTACAATCTTCTATTAGGGAGACCTTGGCTTCATAGTATGCAAGCTGTCCCCTCAACTTTGCATGGGCGAGTCAAATTCATTTATGACAATATAACATACACCTTGCTAGCTGATACTAATCTTCAAGAACCATTATGAACTGGATCTTCTTGTTCAACTACTTCCAATCCTTCTACCACTTCAAATGCATCTACTTCCTTTAAGGATTTTGTCCCCTCTAGTACTCTTGATCCTTCTACTCAATCAGAATCTTCTCCCAAAGATATCTTTTCTCCCGAAAAGGCTCTCTTAGATGATGATTGGGGATCTTTAGACTTTAACCCTACTTTTGTAGGAGAATATAGAGTGCCTACGATTGAGAAAGGAAAATCTAAGGAAGAAACTAAAGAGAAGCCCACTTTGTCTAAGAAATTCAGTAACAACTTTGTGGCTACCTCCGATTCAAATAACTCTTCAACATCTTCCTCTAATACAAATAGCACTAAGACCTATGGGGAATCACCATCTCTCTCTGATTTAGCATCCCTTTATGGTCGTGGTTTTCACATTTTGGCTAAGAGTGGCTATAGTGGAAATGGTTGTGGCACAAATGAACAAGGAATTAAAGTTCCTTTAGAACATAACATGCATGAATATTCATTTGGACTTGGATATAATCTTTCTAAGCCCACCAAAGCATCTAAAAGACCATCTCTCAATGTGAATGCTATATTTAGTAGTGATGATGATCTCACTTCAACTAAATCATCTTCTACTTCTATCAACTCTCATTCCCCTCATAAGGAAATCTTGGCGATGAACAAATCTCTTTATGACCCTCAAATTTCTAAATCCACTTATGAATCTTTATCTCCTATTCATCATATAGTCCTTTCCTCCAGGGATAAGGCTCTAATAAATTACACTCATCCCTCTTCTAAGATTTCTTGTGACTTTTCTTCTTCAATTTTTATCATTTTATACATGTTTTTGATCTCACTTATAGTTGAGCATTTAGCATGTCATATTCAAATACCTCATTCAATCTATCATGTCTTTAAATAACATTAATGGCTATTATGTTGCTCATCATTATGTGACATTGGTAGCTCATTTACTGGGGGCTCATTGTCATTCATGATGGTACAATTTCAAGTGCAATCATATTTTTGAAGCAACATAATAGCCTAATTTTCTATGTTATCTCTTGTTCCTATGGGGACAAGAGTGATTTCATACATCTCTTTTTTTTATGGTTAAAATTTCGCTTTGGGGTAATAGTGTGGAAATATTGATCATCTTTTCTTTAGAATCCTCTTTTCCTAGATATGGGAGAAGATGTGTATTCTCTTTCTTATCCTACCCACTTCTTGTGAGGAGCATTTTACATACACTAATGTCTTGCTTGCATGAACTCATGTGAGTATGTAGTACATTTTGCTTATGTCTAAATCTCTCCCTAGAAGATTGTGTAAGTCCTTCTCATTGTCCTTATCCTTGGGAGGCAATGATCTTTCCTTATTTTTAACTAAGGATCCACTTTTTCCTATTTCGTGGATGGTGTGAACTTTATTACTTGATGTTATTCCTTGTATGCATTTGTTGTTGTTTGTTCAAGGATTCTCTCTTACAAGAGGTGTAAGTCCTTGACTACAACCTCTTTTGCACTTGGTAAAATACATCCATAATGAATTCACTCTCCCAATTGGGTTAAAAAGAGCGTCATCCTTCATTAAGAATCACTTTCACCTCACAAAAGAAGGAAGTATTGCATTCTTATTCTCTTCTTTGTCTTATTCTAGAAGATGTTATATTTGTCTAAGACAATTCCTCTCGGGGATAGGTGTCTTTTGTACAAAGATCTCTTCTCCTCTAAGGATCTCCTTTACACATACTACAAGATATCCCTTTTCAACTATCTTATCCTTGCTTAAAGAGTGCAAAACTCTCTTGCTTGGATCTATGACATTGTTGCATTTTTGGGGTATCTTCTTTTGTGATGAAGGTAGGTATCCTTGTTCTACTTTTCTTATGACATAAACATTACACTTTTTGAGCAATGGGTCATTCTCAGAACCAGAGCACAGACTCTTAGAGTGAGATGTCTCCATTTTTCTTTTATGCAAGGTGATTATTCTCAGAACCAGAGCACAGACTCTTAGAGCGCGATGTCGCGCTTTTGTACTATACATATATTGGTTGTAGCATACTTGGGCATAGACTCCTATGAGGTGCTTCTAACCTCACTTACACACACATGCACGAGGTTGAGTGGAACTAGCGGCATAAGGCTAGGCTTTCTCACTCTCCTCCCTTACATGGATCACCTAGACAGACTCTAGGGGCTAGTTTTCCATGTCCTTTTTCCCATGGATCACCTAGACAAAATATAGGGGTGAGAAGTCCATGTTTTCTCTCTCACTATTCTTCTCATGGATCACCAATGTGTGTATTCATGCTTTTTTCCTTTCTTTTCTTCTCTTTGCATTTTGTTTCCATTTACATGCTTCATCTTGTGTTAGAGAACTCTCAAATCCTCACACTCTTTGTTGTGTTGGAATTGAGATTTAGTCCTCTTTCTTACCAAATGATTCTCCATTAGTTTTTGATCTCATATCGAATCTTCTTGTGAGCATTTGTCATCAATATTCTTTAACAATTCGAAGTGGTAAACATGATACCCTGTTTCAACTCACTAAAATTAGCAAGCCGAAACAGGGGGGGCATATAGCTACCCTTGAATTTTCATCACCTTCCTTAGTAAGCATTAGGTGATTTTGTGATCTAACATGTGGTTTTGTAGGTTGTGGTTCCTAACTAAGTACTGCAGATGCCACCGGGGCTTCATCCGACAACTTATGGATATATCCTTTTTCAAATAATGTTTACTTTTCTCTACTTTAGCTTGCATATGCACGTAGTGTTCATATGACCGCTAAAGTGGGGGCTAAATGTAGCGTTGTAAATTGTATGCACTTGCTACGGTGGTACAATTTCACACCTAGTTTAGCACCTGCCTTGGTGCATTTTGCATTTTGCATTGCATTTCCCCTTTAGCACTTAATTAATTAAATTAATTAGGTCTGAGGTTCTATTTTATCATCTCCCATATCATAAAGTTGGGCCCTTTTCATTAAAGTGTGCCCCTTTCATTTTATTCTTCCAATACACCATTTAATCTAAAACCCTAATTAGGTCCTATTTTGAACTTTAAGGCCTGATTTCGGGGGTCAAAACATCTTGAAATCAACTGTAACTTCGGGATTCTCTCTAAAATCATCATATCCGACGGCCCTGAAAATTTGGTGAAAAGCTGTCAGGACCATGGCGCCCGGAGAGGACCATGGCGCTCGGAGTGCACACGGTCCCAGACATTTTTCCTGAAATTTGAGGAGAGCGATCCAATCATAAAATAAAGCTTAACCCCAAGAAATTGGCGGGAGATTCAATCTCTAAGTCGGCCTAAAGTGAAATTAAGACCTAGGGTTTCCTATATAAAGACTCTCTTTTCTCAATTGAAAGCATAAGAGACATATAAGGAAGAATCATGAATGGAGACAACAACAACAAGCAACAAGAAGGAAGGCATTGTAGCAAAAAAGAAAGTCTTGTGGGATCTTCAACAACACTCAACATCCATTAATAAAGCATTCAATTTCATTCATCAACTTAGGGCTTTGAAGATATAGAAGAACAATAAGAGATCACCGACTGAAGATTGGCTTGTACCCCTCCCTTGGGGTTGGGTATGGTTTCATGTTGTTTTCATATCTTTGCACAAGATTCATTACATCCTTTGCACTCATGCTTTAGATCACTTTGCATCTTGATTTAGAGCATTTTACTTTGTCAATTACAAGCAATTAGGGTTTACTTTGTAGGTTGCTCTAGTTTGCTTACTTTCATTTTAGGATCTTGCACACACAACTTTTACTATACAACTTGGCTATTAGTGGAGGTGGAAACCACCAAAATGGGGGTTTGTCTAAGGTAAAACCCTATATAGCCACCTACAACCCTTTTCAGATATAAGTGCAGATTTCCAAATTTGAAGGACGCCGCAAGTTGCAGATCCGACGGAAGCGGACTGAGATAGAACTTCACACCAAATTCCAACCCAGAAAGCTAGGACAAGGGCGTGGGGCGCCCTGGTCTTGCCAGGACAGGGGCACTGGGTGCCCTAGTCCCTGTTCATTTCAGTGAATTTTAGCAGTTTCAGAGGTAGCAACTTTAGTATTTCAGGCTTCCGGCTTCAGTGGCATATCTTGCAGAATCAAATCCATTCAAGGTACACATTTACATTTCTCCTCTTATCCTTACAATTGTTCATCATTAAATCTCAATTCTACAATCTTGTGCTCAAAGTTACTAGTTCATACTTACACTTTAGGGTTAATAGTTGAACTTGCATCATTCTATCTATCATTTGCAACAAAGGAATAGAAATCCTAATAGGTAGCCCATGGCTCTCTCTTCCACAAAAAGAAGTAGCGAATTGCTAGATACCTCTACGCTCTTTTGTATTCCACAAGTGTGTGATTGAAAGTGAGATTAGGGCATGTTTGCTTAGTGTCACTTTTCCCGCACACAGGTTCTATGGAATTGGCTCCCTAAGGCCCTATCTTCTATTGGTAATGTTATAAGGATGGATAATTCCTCCTCTCTCCTCCCTCACATGAATGCAAGATTGTTCATCTCCATTAAATCCGGTGTTGATATTTCAAATGATCTTAGTTTTGATTTGGAAGAGGAGGCATTTATATGCCCGATAGAATACCTTGGCAACATTAATGCCTTCTTTCTATTATAAAAAGAAGGCCACATTCAGAAAAACTGCCCTCTCTTGGGTAACCCTAAGCATAAGGCTTCTAATGGCAAAAAACCCCTCCCCTGGCTAATCAAAACACCCCTATTCTAGGTGATAAAGTTAGAGATGCTTTTGATCTTGGTGGGCCTATGAAGACTCCAAATTTTATTTACTCCCTCTATTTCTCAAGGTAAAGATGACACTCCTCCTAAAAGAGACTTGATTAGTAAGGCTAATTTTGGGCATACTCCCTCTGTGAACAAGGAAACTACTATCTCATAGTTGGATGCTCTTCATGTTGCGGTTAAGGCAGCTTCCAAAGCCTCCCCTCATCCCATTCCTGAAAATGTTAAAGAGGTTTTGAATGGAAAAGATTCTCGAGACTCACTTCCTAATAATAGGAAATTGAATGCACAATAGATTGTGCTTGAAAAATTAAAAAAGATGATGGATACTAGGAAAAGATTTGAAGATCAAATTAATAATTTTGATCTAGTTGTTGTCCCTACCAAACCCGTGGGTAGAACTTTGGAAAACCCTTCCCTTAGGCCTGTCATTAAACTGAGCAAGGATGCCAGTGAGGGGAGTGCCATTACAAACAGTAGAAATATATCTCAGAATGACTTTGATTCCAATATTTTCTCTAGCTTTGGTCTTGGAATCCTCAGAGCTTCTCTAGATTTGGATATTGGCGATGTCAAGACTAGTCCCCTAACTAGTACCCTTTTTAGGAATGAGTTTGAAGGGAGTAGGGTAAATGTTTCCCAAAGTGTTGGGGTGGGTCTAGGAGGCTGTGTGGAAGCAATTGTTTGTAAAGACTCTATGCAAAAGGATATTGGTAATGAGCCTAATGAAGACAAGAGATTCACTTGGGCCATTGTCCCATACTCTAAAGATCCCAACCAAGAATTGTTAGTAGAAGCAATGAAAGATTATGGTCTCCAAAAAGCCAAGGCTAAAAAGGTGAAAAAGAAGAAAGGTAGTTAAAAGAAGGAAGTATCACAGGAATTAGGAGCTGAACAAAATTTTGAATTTAAAAGGAAGAGGGACATACCTAGTGTAGCGTCCTAAAATTGCGACACTTGCAATTTCGACTGCATTTGGGTCTTCACGATGTCGATGCAACGTTAAACCTGAATGGAGACCCCGAAACCTACTTGTGACACCAAAAACTGCATTTTTCTGCACCTTGGCATGATCCCTCCTTGCACCCTGCTGTCCCGGGAGGTGGGACCATGGCGCCCAGCGCCCTGGTCCCTGGCCCTATTTTGGGCCCGGTCTCCTTTTGGGCATCGAGTCTTTAAGTTTGCAAATTGGAAAATATTGTTTCTAGGTCGGCCTAAGGTCGGGAAAATCAGTCTATCAGCCCTAATTGACAAGTATATAAAATACATTTCCCCTCTCAAAAAAGGAGGAGGACATATATGTGCAAAGACGCGGAAGCGATATTCAAACATTCAAACATTCAAGCATTCAAGCATTCCTTCAAGCAATTAAGCATTCTAAGTCTCCATTCAAGGCTAGGTGTTGCATTCAAGACAAGGATTCAACCATTGAAGAGGAGATCACATACAACATACAACATACTACATACATTACACCTTCGCATGTAAGAATACAAACATTCTTACAACAAGGTATCAGTACTTGTTTACATTACAAACATTTACATTTACAGCATTCTCATTTCTTGATTAATTCCAAAACTGGGGTTTGACCTAAAGGCAAACCCCTCATCCCTAACCCCCCAATCGTCCTCTCTTTTCTGTGTGTAGGTTGCAGGTACGCGGCTGTAATTGAAGATCTGGAATCCTTGTGCAGAGACGAACAGATCCACCTTCGTTTCGCGGCTTTTTCGGAGGACCGTGTGCACGCCGGGCGCCATTGTCCCATCAATTTTCGCTCAAATTTGCAGAACAACACCATCTTGACATTTTACTGCTAATTCCAGGTCCGCAGCTTCATCCCATATCCCTATCTCTGTTTATAAACGAATCTTTCCTACTTTACATGCATTCCTAGTTCAATCATTCTATCTACATTCTTTACAAAAGAGGGTATCCTTGATGTCACAACCCTCAAACTCATTTAGAATCCAATCTTGCATTGCATGGGATTGGATCTTGTGGGTTTCAACCCCTCTTTTGAATGTAAAATCTCTCGTAAGTGAAAACCATCAACCCTAGTGACTCTCCCTTCTCTCTCCTTGGAGTTGGGGAGGGGAGAACAACTAGGGTTCGATTTTTCCGCTTTACATTTTGGTGAACCCGACGTGAACATCCTCATTCTGATTATTCATGATTAGATCTGAAAAATTTGCTTCCTTAATTACAGTTCCATGTTTGATCTTTTGCAAATTTTAGAGGCTAATTGCATAAAAACCCTAAAATTTTCTTTTTAGTAATTGAGCTTGTGAAATGTTTAATTGTTAATGCTTGTTTCAGATCTACCCTCCTATTGCAAATTGTCAATTCATATTTGTGCTTTAATTCTGAAAATTAAGTGGTTAATGTCAAAACACTAATTTTTAAGACCTTCTTGATTCAACCTTTGACTGATAATTTCACTAATCAAAACACCTCCAAATCGGCTGTAACTTTGGATTCCGCAACAAAATCACAATATCTCTCATCCCTGAAAATTTGGAAAAAAGTTGCAAGGACCGTGTGCACCCCGAGCGCCATCGTCCCTGACATTTTTTTCCAAAATTTCGGGAGCTAGATCTTACTGTATTTTTCTGCTAAAATCCAGAATTTTGGCTGATTTTATCAATTCTAACACTTTCAAAATTACAGTCAAAGTTGGTCTAGCGATTGCTTGGATTGAGGCTTCTAATCATTCAAAAATTGTTGAAATTGAAATTTGTGTCAAAATTGTGTTTCTTACAGTCCTAAATCTGAAAAGTGTGTTGGTTCAGTGCTTTATTCAAATTTTTGCAGTTTGTGACTTTTGAAATTAAGTGCTTAATTACAACAACTTTGATTTCCGCTTTCAGAATTGAATTTTGCATGAAATTGAGTCAATTTTTAAATTTCAAAGCTTGCACTGCTTTCAGTATTCCCTCTAAAATCATAAAATTCAAAATCTCAGTTTCCCTCTCTTTTTCAAAATTCAAATTTTACATTTTTCAACAATCTTGGTAGGGTTCAATTTTGAGATTGCAACTTTAATTTGGCCTATCTACAGATCGTAAAATCACTCAATTTTTTTAGATTAGCTTTAAAATCATCATAACTTTCATCCTTGAAAATTTTGAAAAAAGTTGCCAGGACCGTGTGCACTCCGTTCGCCACAGTCCCGGACATTTTTTCCGAAATTTCGAGAGATTGTCCTGATTGTATTTAACAGCTTAAATCTAGGAGATTGGCTGATTTTATTGAAGTTTGCTGCCTCTAAAATTCAAAATCTTCTCTCTCTCTTTAGTGCATGAGTTTTACAACAATAAGCCTTACTTAAACTATTCCCGTTAGACGAAGCCTTAGAATTAAGTCCTTTCAAGGTGTAATTACTGAGGAGATGGAACCTAATTTGAATGGCCTTTTTAACGAGGACATGGGTAATTCCTCTAATCCTCTTAATGATGAAGAAGCTCTCCATGAGGTTTCTGTAGAACAACTTTCGAAATTGGATAACCAATTTGATGATTTTCGACAATGGATGTCTCAAGAATACCCCGATAGTGAAGCTCTTTCATTAATTGAGGGTCTAAAACGTATGGTTCAAAGTGATAAGAATGGAATTGATATTTTGCATGGTATTGCACACATTGTGGATTTGAATGTGATGCTTATGAAGAGTTGTGCCGAATCTTTAGGTTATACACAACCTCCTACTCAAGTTAATCATTCTATTCCTTTGACAACTTCTATTGCTAGTATACCTACTTTTACATCAAACATAATGACTACTTCAATACAAGACATTCCTCCTATGATCACCAGTCATGGGGGCAATCCTTCTTCTTCAATCAACCCTCTTCCTTCATTCAATCCAACTTCTTCATTCATTCCTTCAATGAGTGTTCCTATTATATCTCCACAAATAAACATGACGCAAGGGGGAAATTCATTTAACCATTCCATTCCTCCTTGTAGTGTTCCTCCTTTCCAATCATCTCCTATGACTAACTATCATAGTGTCCCACCACCTTACTCTCTACCTTCTTTCAATAACATAACACCTCCATCACAATCTAACACGTCTAATATGAACTCTTCTACTGAAGCGACCATTAACAATCTTGCACAAACTGTCTCTTCTTTACAGCAACAAATTGCCTCTATGAATCAATCTAAGTTTAGTGTGCCCACATTTGATGTTGCGAGCCCACTTTCTCTTGACATTGTTCGAGCTATCCCCCCTAAACATGTTGAAATCCCGCATTTGGAGCTTTATAATGGTAAGGGTGATCCTCTAACACATGTTAAGACCTTTCGAACAATATGTACCGATTTTGCTTATGACCAAAGGTTGCTTGCAAAACTGTTTACTAGAACATTAAGAGATAAAGCCCTATAATGGTATTGCTGGTTACCTTCCTATTCTATTACTTCTTTTGAACATCTTGCAAATGCTTTTATTCAACAATTTCAAAACAATATAAGTCCTAAAGTTACTTTGATTGATTTAATGCATTGTAAACAAGGTGTTAAAGAAAAAGTGACTGATTTCATTTGTAGATATAAGCATTTGTATGCTCAAATTTCCTTTCCAGTGCCTGACAATGATATTCAAAGAATCTTTATTTCTAATTTACATAAAGATATTAGAGAAAAACTCCTGTTTTCTGAGTTTACTTCTTTCCAACAGTTGTGCGCAACTCTTCACAATTATCAACTGACTGTGAGTCAAATGGAACAAGCAAATCCTATGGCTCCGAGTGATAAGGGTGATAGTAGTCAACAACCATTTGGGAAGTTTAAACCGAACAGAGAGTCAATTAAATTCAATGAAAACATCATCAACAACAATGTGAATGCAGCATCAGGTGTGCCTCCTATTTCTAAGTTTTTCAAGAAAGAAAGAAAGTTTACTCCTTTGAATGAATCATTGCATAGTATTATGAATAAGTTATTGGAACAAAATGTGCTTACTCTCCCTCCTATAAGGCAAATAGATCCTGCAAAGATTAATTCACCTTATTTTGATAACAAATCTTTTTGTCAATTTCATCGTCATCCTGGGCATGATACTGAAAAATGTTTTGCTTTAAAGGGTAAAATTCAAGATTTGATTGATAATAATACTATCTCTGTTTCTGGTGTGAATGATAAAGGCAACACATCTGTAGCTCCTCCTAACCAAAATCTTAAGATTTTTACTGATCCATTGCCTTCTCATACCTCTAATGCGATTGATACTATTGATTCCTCTGTCTCACCTGATGATCTTGTGTCTATGACTCCGAATGTGATTAACTTTGTGGAACAACAGAAAATCCCTAAAGAACCTTCCATCACATTTGATTCCAGTGAAACTATCAGGGCACCTGATGGTCCTTTATATATAGTTGCAAAAGTCAAGAATACACCTTGCTGTGGAGTGCTTATTGATCCTTCTTGCATGGTTAATGTCATTACTGAAGAATTTCTTTTTACTTTGCAATTGAATCAAGTGATCTATGACGAAACAAATGTGGTTGTGAAACTATTTGATGCATTTTCTTCTCCTGCAATTAGTTCTATTACATTACCTATTGAGGTCCATAACAAATCCCTTGATGTGGACTTTGCTATTATTCCATCATCCGAACAATTTCGTGTGAAGCTAGGCTATCCTTGGCTATCTTCCATGAAAGCTATTGCTTCTCCTATTCACAAGTGCTTGAAATTTCCCCATAATGGTGAAGTTGTTACTGTCAATCATAGTCTTTTTAAACCAGCTGAAAGAACTTCTAGCGTTCCTATTGATTATTTTTGGCCTAAACAATTCCAATCTCTTCCACCGCGAAGTGATCATCTTTTTAAATCTTATCAAAAGTGGAAAAAAGATATGATCCTATCTCTAAGTGAACCTAGAACACCCAAACTTGACATTCCTATTATTCTTGAGAAGGAAGTTCTTCCTTTGAAAGATAAAACTAATGTCTTTCCTCAAGAAGATTCCCAACCCATCCCTATGAATGTGACTATGCCTATATCTAATAAACTTCCTAAAAGTAGACCTATACCTCCTCGTCATGATGGGCTTGGTCTCCTTCCTAAACCAAATATTCCTCCCTTATATGGAGCAGTTCCTCCTCCTTCCTCTTATGGAGAGAAGAGACCTTCCTCTTCTCCTATTATTCAACCTAAGAGACCACAACCTAAACACCCAAGTGATAAGGATGAGAATATTCCTCCTCCTCAATCTTCTCAACTTCCTACTAAGACTAGATGAAATCGTTATGCACGTGAACGCCGATGAAAGTGTCATCTTAGAGCTCAGGCAGCTGCTTCTCAAACTTTTCAATCCCCAAAGACACCTTCAGCCAGTATTATTCCATTTTCTCCTCAGCCGAAGATTGAGCCGAAATCTCCTAAACATAAGATGCATGATGGTCTTGATCCGGTGTGAGTTAAAGATCCTATTTTTATAAATCTTGATGATGATATAGATGAAAATATTATTCATGATGAAAATGTTATGCATGATGAAAATGTTACTCCTGTTCATTCTGATAGTGAATATGAATATGTTGATGTTGATAACCATTTATCTAACGAATTTTCTAAAGCGCTTATCCTAGCTCCTAGACAAGAACAACGTGGCGTGGAACATGAACATAGCCCTTGTTTGGATCTTGTGATAGCTCCATCTGCTATGTTGGATGTTCCTCCTCTAGCATGTTTCCTGCCTTCCCGAAATATTTATCAGCAAGATCGGGGGGTAGATGACGTGCTAGACTAGTTTCATTAGCATAGCAGACTCTCTCCTCCTCTCTTGATCTCTTTTGTTACTTCTTCTATGTGTTACTCTCATTCTTCTATTTGTTGTCCTTAGTGTTGTCTACTTGAGGACGATGCAAAGCATTGAGATCTCTTGATCTCTCTCATGTTGACTCAAAAGACACATGTGTTCCCTTCTTCTAGGTGACTTTCCTTGATTGGGGAATGAAGAACAATTATGCATACATACATATGATATACATGAATTATCATACAACATACTGACCCTGAGGAAAGCGAAGTCACCTTGTGCTTTGTGTTTTGTGTCTATTATCCTTGGGCTTATCTCACACTTGGGGGCTAAATCCTTGTGATAACGTGCTCCTTTCTCATTTCTTATATGCATCACTACTTTAAAGCAATCACCCCCGGTGAGGCGTGTGCGATCGCTTTAACGTAGGGGGGCATACATCCCGTTCATATCTCTCCAAGATACTTGAAAATTTCTTAGCAAATTTAGCTTTGCCTTGAAAATTTTTGATATCTTTCTTGCATGACTCATAGTGAGGGAACCTTACTACTGACAGTCATGGTTCTCCCTCGTGATCTTCCCTTTTACTTTGTCAATCGAAGTCGTAAGATCCTTAGTCCACCAGGGGCTTGGTGTATCTTACCTCCTTGACGTGGTGAAAGTTTTTCAATGTTGTTCCCTTGTACTTTACCGGAAGTATGAGCGTACGCTTATACTCCTGCTAAAGTGGGGGCTAAATGTAGCGTCCTAAAATTGTGACACTTGCAATTTCGATTGCATTTGGGTTTTCATGATGGCGATGCAACGTTAAACCTGAATGGAGACCTCAAAACCTGCTTGTGACACCAAGAACTGCATTTTTCTGCACCTTGGCATTATCCCTCCTTGCACCCTATTGTCTCGGGAGGTGGGACCATGGCGCCTAGCACCCTGGTCCCTGGCCCTATTTTGGGCCCGGTCTCCTTTTGGGCATCGGGTCTTTAAGTTTGCAAATTGGAAAATATTGTTTCTAGGTCGGCCTAAGGTCGGGAAAATCAGTCTATCAGCCCTAATTGACAAGTATATAAACTACATTTCCCCTCTCAAAAAAGGAGGAGGACATATGTGTGCAAAGACGCGGAAGCGATATTCAAACATTCAAACATTCAAGCATTCAAGCATTCCTTCAAGCAATTAAGCATTCTAAGTCTCCATTCAAGGCTAGGTGTTGCATTCAAGACAAGGATTCAACCATTGAAGAGGAGATCACATACAACATACAACATACTACATACATTACACCTTCGCATGTAAGAATACAAACATTCTTACAACAAGGTATCAGTACTTGTTTACATTACAAACATTTACATTTACAGCATTCTCATTTCTTGGTTAATTCCAAAACTGGGGTTTGACCTAAAGGCAAACCCCTCATCCCTAACCCCCCAATCATCCTCTCTTTTTTGTGTGTAGGTTGCAGGTACATGGCTGTAATTGAAGATCTGGAATCCTTGTGCAGAGACGAACAGATCCACCTTCGTTTCGTGGGTTTTTCGGAGGACCGTGTGCACGCCGGGCGCCATCGTCCCATCAACTTTCGCTCAAATTTGCAGAACAGCACCGTCTCGACATTTTACTGCTAATTCCAGGTCTGCAGCTTCATCCCATATCCCTATCTCTGTTTATAAATGAATCTTTCCTATTTTACATGCATTCCTAGTTCAATCATTCTATCTACATTCTTTACAAAAGAGGGTATCCTTGATGTCACAACCCTTGAAACTCATTTAGAATCCAATCTTGCATTGCGTGGGATTGGATCTTGTGGGTTTCAACCCCTCTTTTGAATGTAAAGTCTCTCCTAAGTGAAAACCATCAACCCTAGTGACTCTCCCTTCTCTCTCCTTGGAGTTGGGGAGGGGAGAACAACTAGGGTTCAATTTTTCCGCTTTACACCTAGTAACTCCATTGTCTCCATGCTTAGTAAGAAAGGTGAACTTAACCAGTTACCTAAGTGCTATAAAACCTTTAGGGCACCTATGGACACATCCTCTTGATCCTTGATGACGGAGCTAAATTGTGTTTCCTGGAATGTTAGGGGTTTGGAATCCCTTGAGAAAAAATATGCGGTAAAGAGATTCCTCAAGCTCTATAAGAGCATTGATGTGTTTCTCCTCGAAGAGATTAAAGTTTTTCAATTCTCTCTGAACATCAACCTAAAATGTATATGGAGAGATGCATAATATTTCACCACTAAGCATCAAAAGGGTAAGGGAGGGGTAGCCATCCTGATTAGTCATAAATGGAGGAATGTTATTGTGAGATGGGGGTGTTCTCCTTGTAATAGATTGGTTGGTGATCCTTAAGATTAAAGAGGTTGAAATTGGAATTGTCTCAGTCTATGCTTCAAATGATTTTAGAGAAAGGATTGATCTTTGGAGATGGGCCTCTTAGTTGGATGAGGTCCCTTGGTTGCTTGGCAGGGATTTCAATGTGATAGAAAGACCCTCTAATAAGTTGGGAGGTTGAAATTTTGAGTGAAAAAGGGGATGAGAAGTTCTATTGGACTAGGATGATTAACAAACTAAAGCTCTTTGATCCCATGGTCGATAAGAAGGGTGAGTGCAATGGCATTTGGTTCTCATGTTGTAACTTCTAGAAAGGAAACAAAAGAATATACTCCAGGTTGGATAGATTTTATGCCAATAGATAGGTGTTTCAGTTTAGAAGGAATGACTCAGGTAATGTTGTTAGGGTGGTGCCCTATTCCCTTTCTAACCACCACCCTATTCAAACAATGGTCTCTATAGGAAGCATTAAGAGGAGGGTAGATTGTAAAAGAGACAACTTCATTTTTCTCTAGCTTACTCCTAGATGATGATGTCAATCAGGGGTGTTGTTAATTAAAGTGTTCAATGAGCATAAAAAATCGTTGGTGACAGAGATAGATAAGTGGAGCTAGAATGTCAGTAGTTGGAGGAAGCTTTTTCAAAGTGTTGGGAGGAAGAAAGCCAAAGACTCTAGGAAGTTAGAAAAGGAGCTACATGACTCATTATCGATCACAGAGAGACATTGTCAGTGCAACTCTAGCAATGAAGTCTATGTTGAAGTTGTATGGCATGCCAAGGATGCTCTCAGAAGGTTGTAGAATCACAAGATTCAAGGTCTCAGGACTAGGGCCAAATTAAATTAGGTTGATCAAGGGGATAAAGGCTCTAGGTACTTCTTCCAGATGCTCAAAAATAAACAAGCTAAAGAGAAGATATGTGATATTTGGGAAAGAGGCCAAACCATTTCTGATTCAAAGGGTATCCTCAATGCATTCAAACAATTCTACTCTTCCCTATTCTGCTTCGAGGACAACAACTCCCAAAAGGAGAGTCACATGGCCAGAATCGAGCCCATCATTTCTAACATGGTGAGTTTGGATGATAGTAGCAGGTTAAGCAAATAAAATTCAGTGGAAGAGATTGTGAATTCTATCTCCTCTCTCATCAATGGCAAAGCCCCCGAGCCTGATGGGCTTACAATTGAATTCTATAAGAAAAACTATGGGTGGATAGGTGGGTTGTTGTTGAGGGTATGCAAGGAAGCCATCACCTCTGGATCATTGGGTAAGGAGATCAATAGTGGTCTCATCAAGCTACTCCCTAAAGAGGGTGATAGATTTCTACTCAAACATTGAAGGCCTATCACTCTCTTGAATGTCTCATATGAAATTCTAGCAAAGTTGTTTGCAAGAAGACTGGAAGACATTGTCCCCAAAGTGACAAATCATACCCAAACTAGTTTTGATAAGGGGAGGTATATTCTGGAGAACCTAGTTACTTGATGGGAGGCCATAAACTGGGTGAAAGAATCAGGTCAACTTAATTCTATGCAAATTACTAGATTTTGAGAAGGCTTATGACAAGATTGAATGGAACTTCATCTTCATGATTCTGGAAGGGTTGGGTTTCCTTGAAGGATTTTCCAAGATGGTTAGAACACTGATGACTGATGCTAATGCTTGTGTTGACGTTAATGGTCTCAAGTTTGAGAATTTTGGGCTCTCCGGATCTATCTGGCAAGGATGCCCCTTAGCCCCTGCTCTTTTTGTTATTGTAGTAGATGTAGTACACTACTTGTTAAGGGACAATTATTTATCTCCTAGAGTGAAAGGTGTATCCCTGTCGGACAGAGAGGCACTATCCAATGTCCATTTTATGGATGAAATGACCATTATTATTGATCTCTTAGAGGACAACTTTGCAACCCTAATGGTAAAACTAGACATATTTTGTGGGGCCTCAGGGAGCAAAATATATTTGGCCAAGTGAATCATGCTCGGTTGGGACCATCATCCCCCCTGATTTGACAAATACTATATCCTATGGGGGGGGGGTCCAGATCATCAAGTTAAATATCTAGGGATCCCTTTCTTAGTCAACCCCGACCTCAGAGATATGTGGCTTTGGACTAGAGAGAAAATTGTCTGCAAACTCAGAAAATGAAATTGGCATTTTCTCTCTCTATAAGGAAGGGTGCAAGTTTGCCAGAAAATTCTATCTTCATATAACATTTACTATGCTTCTACTTGGCTATTTAACAAATATCAGTGGAGCCATATTTAGAAGCAAATCAAGAAATTTCTTTGGTCAGACAACAAAGGCAAGAAAAAGGTTCATGTTGTTAAATAGGAATGGTGCACTATGAGTAAATCTAAAGGAGGGCTAGGTATGAAAGATCTTTGAATTCAGGACATGGATTTGGGTTCTAAATGGTTCTTCAAGGCCTTAGAGGGCAAAGAGCCATGGAAAGTTTTGATTAGATATAACATTTCCCAATCAGTTGCAAAGCAAGGCAAAACATGGAAACCGTTACCTTTGGACGATTTGGTTGCACGACTCTTTGTTGTCAAGCCTTCAGGCTCGGTGGTTTTTAAGGCCATCTAGAGAGCTTGGGAAGGGGTTGGGAATCTTATTATTAAAAATGGTATCATTAATAAAGAATCTTATTTGTGGTATGCATTCAATTTGGTGGAACTTGTACCATAAGGGCAAGCCCCTTGCTCTCACTCAGGGATGCTCGACCAAAAAATGGGCTACGAAAGGTATAAGATATTTCAAAGACATCCTAAGAGATGGTCACCTTATCTCTTGGCTTGATCTGTGCAACAATTTTGACATCCCCCAATCCCAATGGAGAACCTACACTTTGCTAAGAGAAGCATTCTCTATTCTCTCCCTTCCTAGGGGTTGCGATAATGAGGACAAGTTCTCTTAGTTTGAATGACCCAATGGCTCTCCTCTTCCTAAGGTGAAATCCAGAGATATATATACCTAGCTTGTTGACAGAGATGATATCTTAAACCATGTTGATGCTTTGCAAAAAGGATTAGAAAATCTGTTTGATGGCAACACACACAAGAGCACAAGAAACAAACGTTAGTGTTAGCAACAAAAGATTATCCTAAACATGCATATCAAGAGAGATATTAAGCATGAAATAGAAAGCATATAAACATAGAATAAAATAGCTAATCAAGATGCTCATAGTTGCTCCTCCCTTGTTCCTCTCCTCTCCAAGTCCCAAATGAGTGTAGCTCTCAGCTTTTAGCACTAGCCATGGATGCCATATGGAGATTCAAGATAGTTGAATATGATAAGCAAATGCTATGCAAGTGTAGATAGTGATGCTATGAGAAAGCTCTATGCTAATGCCAATATAACAACAATACTCTAATGCTTCCTTTTTTGCTTGAGGAGAAGGGTTCTATTTATAGAAGAAATGGGGAAATGAAGGGTTAAGATTGAATGGTTTAATCAAGGGCCAAGTTTGAAAGTTGGGGATCCATGTGCACAATTGGCACCAATAAAATGGTGACAAGTGTCAACATAAGATTGGGTTGAGAGAAGAGGTTGGAGGCATTAAAGGCCTGAGAAGACCTCATGGTTATCTAGAGGCTAAGGGTCAAGTCCAAATTAAGATTACCCACTGGATTAAGAGTTAATCCAAGGATAAACCTTTGTGCAAATGTTTAAGAGATAATCATGGTCAAAGCATTAATGGCCTGATGAGACCTTTGGGTTGGGTAGAGGTTGAGTCAAAACAAATGTTTTAACCATGTGGGAGGGTTTGAGGTAACCATTAATGGTTATTGGAGACTTTGGGGATTAAGTGGTTGAAGGTTGAAAGCCTTTAATGGTTATCAAAGACTTTGAGCCATTTAGTGGTTGAAGGTTGAAAGCCTTTAATGGTTATCAAAGACTTTGAGCCATTTAGTGGTTGAAGGTTGAAAGCCTTTAATGGTTATCAAAGACTTTGAGGGTTTGAGAAGTGACTTCCCTTTTGCTTAGGAATGTGACAAAGTTTAGAGAAAGGGGTTAGGTTATTTAGAAGTGATTAGAAAATTCTAGAAGGGGTTTAAGCATGCAAGTGGATTTTGTAGGAAAATGCAAGTGGGAGAAATTTTGGTATTTTCAATTAAAATAAAATCATTTATTTCAATTAAATGGTGTAATTTGCATTTGGATAAATATTCAAATAAATATTAATTTATTTAAATGAGAAAAATGAAGATAAAACATTAAAATGCTTGAAGACTTTGAGGGAAACCATTAAAGGCTTGAAGACTTTAAGGAAAACCATTAAAGTCTTAAGAAGACTATAGAAGGAAGCCATCAAGTTTGAAGACTTTAAAGCCATCAAGTTTGAATACTTTAAGGGAAACCATTAAAGGTTTCAAGTGGGTGAGGATAAATAGGATTTTAAATAAATAATTTATTTAAAATAGTTGTGCAACTTGCTTTTGTAGGAAAATACAAGTGGGTGGAGGATAAAGGTGATTTAAATAAATTATTTATTTAAAATAATTGTGCAACTTGCTTTTGTAGGAAAATACAAGTGGGTGGAGGATAAAGGTGATTTAAATAAATTATTTATTTAAAATAATTGTGCAACTTGCATTTGTAGGAAAATACAAGTGGGTAGAGGATAAAGGTGATTTAAATAAATGTTAATTTTTTTAAATGTGAGAGGTGGGATTTTGGGGGATTTAAATAAATATTAATTTATTTAAATGTGAGAGAAGATTTAATTAAATAAATATGATTTATTTATTTAATTAATGGTCTGAATTTGGTTAAGTGAATTAAATCAAATAAATTGAATAATTTATTTAATTAATAGGAGAAGAGGGTTAAGATGAATTAATTAAATATTAATTTAATTAATTCATTAATTGATGGTTAAATAATCAAATAAATACTAAGTATTCATTTAATTAAGTGGACAGATTTATGTGCCTACACATGTTAATAAGTGTTGGAATGTTAACTTTGAGGTATCTACGTGGAAGAGAATTTTTGGCCGTCTTTGGGCCAAACCGGTTGAGCCTAAACATAAGTATTTTTCCTAGTGCATGCTTCTTCACAGACTGCCTATTTACTTTTCAGATGATGGACCTATTCTTTGTTCTTGTTGTAGAGTTCCTTAGATAGTGAATCATATTTTATTTGAATGTTTGTTTGCTAAAGAACTGTGGAAGATGTTTGGAATTTCTATTAATACAAATATCATTAATTGGGAATGTGTGGTAGGGTATGTGTCTAGATTGTCAAAACATGTTAATATCTTTTGGTCTGTGCTCTCATCTGCTATATTATGGTCAATTTGGAAATCTAGAAATAATGATTTTTTAAATGGCATTGAAAGATTTCTTATAGAGTCTCTTAGGAGACTCATATTATATAATGTCTCTTGGCAGGTTACTGTGGTAATGAAGATCTCCAAGAAGAAATTTGAACAGTTAATTGGGGATGGACAGGTTAGGATGTACTCGAGTGAAATCTCTCACAGGTACACCTGGAAGAGATCCATAGAGGAGAGGAATATATTTGAGATCAGACTCTCTAACTTCATGGAAGAGCTTGATTCCAAGAGGAAGACTCCAGTTGCTGTAGCAACAACCCCTGTTGTTGTTGTTGTTGTTTCCCTAGGTACAACTATGGATATCCTAGAGGCCATCCCACTCCCTGACTTTGCAAGAAAAAGGCGGATTTGGATGGAAGTTCGGCGAGGATGGAATTCATGGATAGCTGTAGAAGAGAACAACACTCTCCTTGAGTAATCTCAATAATGGATATATGCGACACTTCGATTGAATGTCCCTTTTCGTAATGTATCTATGATATGGCACTCATTGGAATTGAGTCATTATAGATAGGTTCAATGTATCTACTCTGTTAGTTTTGATATACTATGCATAGACAATTCCTCTTTTTTGTAATACTTTATTATCTTTAATAACAAAAAAAATTGAATCTAAATATCACAAAATTATCCTAAAAATATATATAAATAAAACCAATATAATACCAAATATATAAAAATATGTATAAATAAAATAAATCAAACTTAATAAAAAATACACGATTTATCAAGATATAACTACATTCAATTATGTTATTAAAATAAATCTAAAATCAAATAAAAAATTCACCATTACAAATTATTTAAACAAAACAAACAAATTAAAGGTAGGGAATATCTCTATGTGGCAATTGTTAATAAAAATTTGCCTTGCATGCATAGAAAAGGAAGTTGTTTGACTATAGGAAAGGGAAAACATTTAGTGTAGCAATAATCATGACCTCGTGTTTAAGAATAAATGACAAAGAATTAGATGTGTGTAAAGTTATACAACCTCATGTTATATGATAATGCATGAACGTTACACCTAGTGTAGAATCATTTTCATGAGTAAATTAATGAAAGTTTTTATTATTTTTCAAATACAATGTCACACAGAAGCAATATTTTTTTTATTTTTTTTGAAAAATTTGAATGTTATGCTTGTATGAACCCATTAGAACAAAGAAATATGTTTTTAAATAGTCATTTTGAAAAACAATTAAACATAAATTATAGAGTTTTTGTTCATAATTTTTAATTCTTTGCAATAATTGATTAAAAAATAGAAAACTAAATTGAATGAATGCAATAGTATCCTGCTAGGTAGAATTGTTACAAGTGTGGTTGTTGTTGCACCAAAAGATCGACCTGTTAATGCCCGATACAACCACTAGACTTATAAAATCCACAAGAGACAGTTAAGCCACCTGTTAATGCCCGATACAACCACTAGACTTATAAAATCCACAAGAGACAGTTAAGCCATGTCACAAACCTGAGCGCTGCGCTGCATAGCACAAGGAGACCAAGGGCGCACACCTTGCAACAATCCACCCCCAGGGCAAGTGAGGGGTTTGAACCTGTGACCAAGCTCTGATACCACTTGTTACAAGTGCGGTTGTCATTGCACCAAAAGATAACCTATTAATGCCCGATACAACCGCTAGACTTATAGAATCCACAAGAGGCGATTAAGCCATGTCACAAACTCGAGCACTGCATTGTATAACAAAAGGAGACCAAGGGCGCACACTTTGCAACAAGAATTAATAATTATTATTTTAAAATTAAAAAAATTAAAAAAAAATTATAAGAGTAAATTTTATTTATGTATTTTTCTTGTAAAAGTTGAATTTAAAAATTAAAAATTAATTAAAAATATAAAACAATATCAAATATGTTTATTATAAATTTATTTAATTTTTTGATATTTTTAAATTCTCACTTTTAAAAATATGATTATAAAAAACTAAAAAAAGAGTTCGAAAATCAATACATAATCATTAAATTGGATTTTTTTAATGAATAGGTACATTAGATTCTATTAATGATTAATGATACAAAAATTCACAAAAAAAATGGTTTGGGTGGAAACAAGTTCACATCTTGAGTCTCAAACAGGCGTAGCCCAAAAAACCATGAATAACAATAAACAAAGTTGCTTAAGCAACTAGAGAAACTCTAATTGATATAATTATGATGGGGGTTTCCAGTCATCCAAGTTACCCCATACATCAATTGGGTTTAGGGTAACATTGGGAATGAACCACCCCTCATCAACTGTATCATCTTCCTTTTCTCTCTCTACCTTCATTATGGGGTGGAGAGATTGCCAAGGCCATTTGAGAGAGCTACTTAGAAGAAGTAAGTGCAAGATAACCACCACCAACCTCGCACCCCTAGAAGGCTACCCAAAAGTGGTTTTCCCAAGAGGCAAGGTAGAACAACGCCTAGTTGAGCCACAACTACCACTAGAAGAATGACGAGGAGCCTAAAATCTATGAGATCAAGAGTGTTGAGTAGAGAATCTTCGGCCTTGATGCCAACCATGAGGTTGATAACAACTACAAGAGGTAGAAGTTTTTAGGGGCACCCTGATAATAATACACAAGGCATTGCCCCGATGATCATATAGCTCCTAGAGGTGATCCATTTATAAGGCCACTTTACTAGCCTAAACTTGAATATGTAACATTACATTAGAACATATGGTAGCTTTAGCAAAAAGAAAAACATTTGTATCAAGAGAGTTAAAAACTATAGAATTCCTCTTTTCATAAGAAAAAAATCCACTCTGAAAGAACACCAAATTTGCGTACACCTAAAAAGGATACAAGGCCAATCCCCCGAAAGTGTCATATGGCAGGAGAAAGGCTCTAGGTAGAAGGGGAATTGTTTTTTTGAATCTAACTCCAAAGGTGCTTGGCACAATGACCAAATGAGAAGAGATATTTGAACAACTTTGGTTGTCCACAAAATAGGTAATGAGGGTCTTGAACACCCATGCGTCAAAGATAAGACCCCACAGACAAGACTTGGAAAAGAATACATTGAGTGAAGTGGATGAGCTTAGGCTAAACGATAACTGACCAAATATTGTGAAATATGCGTTACTATACCAACAAAGGTGATTTCAATTGCCACTAAAAATTCAAAGAATTTCCCAAATGTGGCTTAAAATTGAAAAAAGAAATATTGGGGGTCCATCACCAATCTTTCCATAAGGGTTTGGTAGAATGAACACCAATATTATGAATCATATCCATTGGAAGGGTCCTCATGACGACATCAAATGTCTCTCAATTTGGTTAATAAATTTGATATTGAACAAGAAAATCTTCCCAAGACCGAAGACTATTGGTAGCTCTAGAGAATTGAATATCGAGGGGTGTGAATACCTTTCTAGTGGAATCATAAGGATTGAACCCAAGGAGACCTAGCTAGAGGGAGGCCTTGGAATTGAATAAGTGGAGACCACAAAAGGTTGTTCTTCTTGAAGAAGAGTCCTTCCCTAAAACTATATTTAGTCTAAAAAAGCCCAGGGCTTAAAACAATTTCCCAAGCATGCCAGATGATATTGGAAACCAAGGTTCCCTCAATATGCATAGCTTATTTCATAAGATGAAGAGTTTGAAAACTAATCCCCTTCTAGGTAGACCGATAGGATAGAAAGCCAAAATATTACAATGCTTGAGAAGATTTTTCCATGCCTCATTGCTAGAAATGGCCTACACAATCCATTTAACACAAAGAGCTAGAGCCCTTGACACTAGGTAGAGAGGAACGCAAGACCTCCTGATTCCTATGGAAGATAGTAAAATTTCTAGGCCACATAGTGGAAACATTTGTGGTCTTCAAAAGAGGCCCAAAGAAAATCATGAAGAAGTTTTTAAAGATTCAGATAAGAAGCCTTGGAAGTAGCCCAACTTGGGAGGAGTAATAAACATGGGTGATTGCAAGAATTTTGGAACAAACCTAAAATTTTCTGACTAGTGAGAGCGCTTTGGTAATCTAGTAGGAGAGTTTCTTCTCAATTCTAGTGAGGACCACATTCCAAAGGTCTGTTAGAGAAGCCTGAAAGGCAAATGGAATGTCCAAAAACCCAAAAGCCTTCCCATGGCCAATCCACTTGCAACCATAGCCAAGGAGCCAAGGTGGCATGGAAAGAGTAGATTGACGATAACGTTGAGTCTTATGCCACTAAATAGCCAAATCGGCCATTAACAAGTTGACTTGATAATTTAGGTAGGCTAATACAGGTTCTAACCCTTGTGGAGGAGATATAATTTTCCAACAAATAACCAAAACCTTTAGCAACATGAACATAAAAAGAGGGAGCAAGGGGAATCCCTGTCGGATTGAAAAATGAAGGCCAAAATCTTGAAATTAGGAACCATTAATGTGATGCAAGTAGGCATCAACAAACAAGATATAGAGTTTGAATGAATTTGGACCAAACCCCAAGGCATTGAGCATGGAAAGAGTAAAAGACCACTCAATACAATCCTAGACCTTGGCGAAATAAACCTTAAAAAACATAGCTTGTTGTTTAGAGTTTTAGGCCCATTCCATGCCTTCCTAGACAACAATGATGTTGTCTAGAATGAACTTGGACTTAATAAAACTAGTTTTCTTAGGATGAACAATTTGAAGAAACATGAGTAAGATCGTTAGGTTCAAAGCCTGGGCAACAATTTTGTAGAAAACATTAAGCAACATGATCGACCACTAGTTACAAATGTCCTCAAGATCTCCTGATTTAGGTATGAATTTAATATTTCATTTATTTATTAACTTACCTAAAGACTAGTTCTAAAAGGCTTCAAGATAGACCTTACGAAGATTGAAACCGATAGAAGGCCATAGAGTTCTGTAGAATTCATAGGGCAACCCATCACATCCCAACACTCTATCATCAACCGTAGAGGTGACAACCTCCTTACCTCCTTAAAATCCTATATGGAAAGCAACTTCTCAGAAAAGGACTTTTGAGCTTTAGATAGCCTACACAGGACAAACTAGAGGCAATCTTGGAGAGAATGCTCTAACTTTGGGGAAGGGGCCTAAGTAGTAAAAACCTTCTTGTAATGGTGGAAAAAAACTTGGAGGATATCTAGGAGCTCAGAGAGCACCACCTGACCTTCCTTGATTTTTTTTATTCCTAGAGAGGAATGGCATGCATAAAGAGTAATAAAAAAATATTTAGATGTGTAGTCACCCATCTTAAGCCAATGCATTCTAGCCTTGATTTGACCACCTCTTGCAACATAATTGCCTGCAATTTACTTTTACTGATGAAGTTGAGCCACACTAACTTACAAGGTGGGAGAGAAGGGAGCACTTCAAGAGATTTTGTGGCAAAAAAAAGATCTGAGGTGATGGCCTCATATGACCAATGATAAAAAATGCCCAATTGATGACCATAAATGTGGCAGAAGCACAATGTGTGTTGGATATCATGATTCCAACAAGTAATATAACTAGATTACTAACTAGGGCAATAGTCAAGATTCCATATCTTCTAAATGTGGGCCAACATGGGCTGGTGAGTTAACAAAGAAGTGTTCAATAAAAAAGGAGTTTTGGAAGTGAGCGCTAGGCCCACTTGTTAATTAATATTGAACTTGATGGAAAAGTGGTCTAACAAGGTGTATGGTATGAACATGGAATCGAGTAGAACATAAGACTGAGATCCACTTGCACACCAACATTGGAATACAAAATCACATGAGGAGTGATCGTATTTGAGCAACTCTTGTAAAAGAGAGTCAAATGAAACTTCTAGTGTTTCTATTACTTCACTTCTATGGAAAGTGAATGATATATGGAGATATGTTAAATTAAAGAAAAACTATGGCTAATGTATGAAGCAAGTAAGCACTTAAGTTGTTGTAAATGACTGATAGATAATAAAAAATGTTGTAACAAACATAAAACTAAGTAGGAAATCTAACTATGCACTTGTAACTGCTATTTGAAGCTAATTTGGCAGGTCTAGGGTGCCTAGAATGCCTTGATCTTATGAGTATGAGCCTCTGTCATAAAATAAAGGAACTTGAAGCTATTTGGAATCCACCCTTGAAAATTGTTGAGAAATGTTGAGGACCAGGGCTACCCCAACACCTTGGTCCTAAGATAGGGGTGCCCCCACCGCCTTGGTCCCTAAAAATTAGGTCCAGATTCTAAGAGCAAGTCTATAGTAGCCTCCCAATGCCTTCTAAGTTCTCCTAGCTCTATCAAGTACCTATAGTTGCACACACGAGGGAAGAAAGGGGGTTGCAGATAGGGGTTTTCCAAAGTCAAACCCTAGGTTTGGAATTAACTCTTATTGAAATAGAAATTGAACTTGATTTGGATTGGAAAATCTTGCCTTTTGAGGGAAAGGCTATATCTAGAATTGAAATGCTTGAATGTGGATGATTATACCTCCAATAGGTGACACAATGCTCTTAGGATAAGTTATCCACATGTTGATGCAAAATCATGATAAATCACATAAAAACCATTATGAAATCATAATTGAAACATAATATGAAGATGTCTTGATGTAGTTTGTTGCTCCTTGAATCATGTTTTCTCTTAAAGTGTTGCTCTTGAGGGGTATGTGCAGGATCATAAGGGGCCAAAAAGTGGCGATATGAAAAAGATTTCCTTCTCCACAAGCCCAAAAATGCAAAAAATCCATGTTGACTTTTTGCTTGGCTTGGATGTCAATACATTTAGCCATGGCACAATACAAAGCAAATCAGATATCTGATTCATGTCGGATATCTGATTAATATTCAATATCTGATATTATTAAAATTTTATATTATATAATATATTATATATGAGATAATAAATAATATATTATATATTATATATTATATTAAATATTATATATTATATATAACATTATTATATATTATAATGTTATATATGATATAATATTTAATATAATATACATGCATCGTATTTTGATGCTGAATAAAGGGTTCACGGATCGGATCCAATCCGATTTGGATATCCGATCTTTGTGGGTATTTCATACCCAACTGGGACAACTCATGGGTCATTTTTACCTACGGGTTGTGCAAATTGGAGCGATCCGATATCGGATTTGTGTAAGTTAAGTAGCAGAACAACTTCCTACACTAACCTTGAGAGGAGGCTAATACCAAAACTTTAACAGATCATTACAATAGTTATAGAAATAAACATAATATCATGCATACCACAACACAATGATCTACATGGGCAAAACCCTTTCGGGAGAAAAACCTCACTCCCCAAAAGCAGCTCAATATATTATTTAACAATCAATAGAAAATTACAATATACTTATAGAGAAATCTCTTTGGAGGAGTACCACTAATTAGAGTTTTAGAGGTAACTCAATGGCCATAAGACTCTTACACATAACCTCTATCTCATGCACCTCATATATAGGAGATACAATACAAGAAACCGTCAAACGGTATTACAAAACCATGGGCTAAAACTACCCAATAAAGTAGAGCCGACCTTATATCCATTATAGATGCTCCATGACATGTCAAAACACACATCAACATGTGTTCCTCCCTTTTATAGCTCATTTTTGTGTTCGATGCATTTTATATTTCCTATTTCAGGAGTCTAAACGTCTGGAGGCCATAACTTGTGAACTGTGTGTCTGATTGACGAACCATTTGAAGCACCAGATCGTGAAGTTCTCTATCACCTTGTAAACCACTATTTAATTTAAACCCACTTTTCTAGGTATTTCATAGTCTCTAAAGTCCTCAAAATTAAATTTAAACCTTTCATCCCACTCTTCAAAAATGGAAACTTTAATATCATTAAAACTAGCTATGATCTTGCAATGAAAATTTATCATCATGCTTATCTAGCCAACCAAAAGCTTTGGGGAATATTTCACACCATTTAATGATCAAACAAAAAACTTACTATAAATAATAACCTCATGTAAATGTAAGGTTGAGACACCATTTTCCCAACATTTTCTCACTTGTCGAACACCTTGCAAGAGAAAAGGGAGTATCAACACAATAAATTAATTTCTAGGGGTCATGAGGCCCATAGACTCCGAACACCATCTAAATTTTTTTGTGCTCTCAACCTAAGTTTAAGAATCTTCAACATTCATCAAAGTTTCTACCTTAACCAGCTTCACCTTACCATCTTCAACCATATCTCTGACAAAATGATACTGAACATCAATGTTCTTGGTTCAGACATAAAATATCAGGTTCTTAGCTAGGCAAATCGTACTCTTATTGTCACAATAAATTATCACTTCACCTTGTTTTATTCTAATATCTGAACACAATCTCTTAAGACAAATGACTTTGTTAGCTACCATATAGTCTGCTTCTATAGTGGACAAAGAAACCACAACCTATCGCTTACTCATCCAACTAATTGAACCACCAAATAAAGTAATCACACAAGCACTGGTTGATTTTCTGCTATCAATATCACTTGCCCAGTCTGAATCCACATAACCATGAATATCAAGGGAAATCACATCTCCAACCAAATTACCATGATAACACAAAGAATACTCTAAGGTACCCTTCAAATATCTGAAGACTCTTTTGACTGCATCCCAATGAACTCTACTAGGATTGGACATATATCTGGAAATAACTCCCACTGCTTGGGCAATGTATAGTCTAGTACAGACCATAACATATATCAAACTTCCAACTGCACTCTAGTAAGGCACTCTGGTCATGTTTTCCATATCTGATGGAGATGTAGGACAATCTGAAATAGATAATTTTGTTCCAACTATGAAGGGAACACATAATGGTCTACAATCTTGCATGTTGAACCTCTGTAAAACTAAATTCATATATTTACTTTGGGCTAGCCATAGCTTTCTATTTACTCTATTTATTCTGATTTCCATCCCAAGAATGTGTTTCGCTACACCAAGATATTTCATTTCAAATTTAGTAGCAAGATGAGACTTTAGTTCTGAAATTATACCTTTCCCTTTACCAATGAATAACATAGATCATCAACATATAACACAATGTACAAGAAATGATCACCATCAGATTTATAATAAACACAGTGATCTGATTTAGAATGTTCAAATCACAAACTCAACACATATGTATCAAATTTATGGTACCACATCTTAGGACTCTGTTTGAGGCCATACAAATATTTCTTCAATTTACAGACCAAATTACTTTTACCTTTTATCATATAGTGCTTTGGCTATGTCAAATAAATATCCTTCTCCAAATCCCCATGAAGGAAAGCAGTTTTCACATCCATTTGCTCAACCTCTAAATCATAAACAACAACAATAGAAAGAAAAAATCTAATGGATGTCATTTTTGCAAAAGGAAAAAATATCTCACCATAATCAACACCCTTAACCTAAGAGTAGCCTTTTGCAACCAACCTTGCTTTATACTTCTCAATACCTCCATCTAAAACAATATTTTTCTTGAACACCCATTTACAACCAATAAGTTTCCATCCTTGAGGCAATGGTACAAGATCCCATGTATCATTCTTTTTCAAAGCTACCATTTCTTCTTCCATAGCAATCTTCCAAGATTATACATCATTCATACCTAATGCCTCTTCTATAGTTTTAGGTTCATCCACATTAGTATTAAAAAAAAATACATTTCCAATCATCAAGTGAATACCTTTCAGGTGGTTGTCTATGTCTTGTGGACCTTCAAACAAGCTGAGTTGGAGGTTCTTCCTCCTCTTCTGAATATTCAAAGCTATATGAGCTCTCCTCAACTTCTTGCTTATCAAGTAGTCTCAATTCAACTCTTTCAGGCATTGAAGGGAATTGAATCACATCTTCATGTTTAGTCTATTTTTGCTACAATGTAATAGGAGACTTAATTTCTCTAGAAATAACACCTACTATGAATTAAATTTTGTGAAATAAGGTCCCAAAGTTCATATCCTTTCACACCATAACTGTAACCGATGAAGATACATTTCATAGCCTTGTTCTCCAACTTTTTTCGCTTCTCCTTTGGCACATGTGCATATGCCTCGCAACCAAAAACTCTAAGATGTATCAATGAAGGCTTGTGACCTGACCATGCTTCCATAGTCATTTTATCAACAAGATTTGATGTAGGAGACTTGTTAATCAAGTAGCAAGTACTGGCAATAGCTTCAGCCAAAAAAAAATTTCTAGACCATCACCACTCAGCATACTCCTAGCCTTCTCCATCAGTGTCATGTTCATTCTTTCTGCAACTCCATTCTGCTATGGAGAATACAAAGTTGTCTTTTGTATATTAATGCCATAGTCTTTACAGAATCTGATGCTCTGCAAAAAGGATTAGAAAATCTGTTTGATGGCAACACACACAAGAGCACAAGAAACAAACATTAGTGTTAGCAACAAAAGATTATCCTAAACAGGCATATCAAGAGAGATATTAAGCATGAAATAGAAAGCATATAAACATAGAATAAAATAGCTAATCAAGATGCTCATAGTTGCTCCTCCCTTGTTCCTCTCCTCTCCAAGTCCCAAATGAGTGTAGCTCTCAGTTTTTAGCACTATCCATGGATGCCATATGGAGATTCAAGATGGTTGAATATGATAAGCAAATGCTATGCAAGTGTAGACAATGATGCTATGAGAAAGCTCTATGCTAATGCCAGTATAACAACAATACTCTAATGCTTCTCTCTTTTTGCTTGAGGAGAAGGGTTCTATTTATAGAAGAAATGGGGAAATGAAGGGTTAAGATTGAATGGTTTAATCAAGGGCCAAGTTTGAAAGTTGGGGATCCATGTGCACAATTGGCACCAATAAAATGGTGACAAGTGTCAACATAGGATTGGGTTGAGAGAAGAGGTTGGAGGCATTAAAGGCCTGAGAAGACCTCATGGTTATCTAGAGGCTAAGGGTCAAGTCCAAATTAAGATTACCCACTGGATTAAGAGTTAATCCAAGGATAAATCTTTGTGCAAATGTTTAAGAGATAATCATGGTCAAAGCATTAATGGCCTGATGAGACCTTTGGGTTGGGTAGAGGTTGAGTCAAAACAAATGTTTTAACCATGTGGGAGGGTTTGAGGTAACCATTAATGGTTATTGGAGACTTTGGGGATTAAGTGGTTGAAGGCTGAAAGCCTTCAATGGTTATCAAAGACTTTGAGCCATTTAGTGGTTGAAGACTTGAAGCCTTTAATGGTTATCAAAGACTTTGAGGTTTTGAGAAGTGACTTCCCTTTGCTTAGGGATGTGACAAAGTTTAGAGGATGGATTAGGCTAATTAGGAAGGGTTTAGAAGAATCTAGAAGGGGTTTAGGCATGCAAGTGGATTTTGTAGGAAAATGCAAGTGGGAGAAATTTTGGTATTTTCAATTAAAATAAAATCATTTATTTCAATTAAATGGTGTAATTTGCATTTGGATAAATATTCAAATAAATATTAATTTATTTAAATGAGAAAAATGAAGATAAAGCATTAAAATGCTTGAAGACTTTGAGGGAAACCATTAAAGGCTTGAAGACTTTAAGGAAAACCATTAAAGTCTTAAGAAGACTATAGAAGGAAGCCATCAAGTTTGAAGACTTTAAAGCCATCAAGTTTGAATACTTTAAGGGAAACCATTAAAGGTTTCAAGTGGGTGAGGATAAATAGGATTTTAAATAAATAATTTATTTAAAATAGTTGTGCAACTTGCTTTTGTAGGAAAATACAAGTGGGTAGAGGATAAAGGTGATTTAAATAAATGTTAATTTATTTAAATGTGAGAGGTGGGATTTTGGGGGATTTAAATAAATATTAATTTATTTAAATGTGAGAGAATATTTAATTAAACAAATATGATTTATTTATTTAATTAATGGTCTGAATTTGGTTAAGTGAATTAAATCAAATAAATTGAATAATTTATTTAATTAATAGGAGAAGAGGGTTAAGATGAATTAATTAAATATTAATTTAATTAATTATTAATTGATGGTTAAATAATCAAATAAATACTAAGTATTTATTTAATTAAGTGGACAGATTTATGTGACTACAGAATCTATCAAAATCATTAGAGAAAAATTCACCGCCATAGTCAGTCCTCAAACATTTAATTATCTTTCTTGTCTGCAACTCAACCATTGCTTTAAATTCTTTAAAATGACTGAAAACTTCAAATCTACTCTTTAGAAAATATACCCATGTCCTTCTACTAAAATCATCAACAAATGAAACATAATATGTGGATTTTCCAATCGAAGGAACATCTACAGGACCAAACAAATCAAAATGAATAAGATCCAAAACACCACAAGATTTATGAGAACTCAATTAAAACTGAATGCAATTTTGTTTTGGACCATAAAGGCAATGCTCACATAAATCAAAGTCAAGATTACAATCATTCAAACCTTCAACAAGGTTTTTATTTTTCAAGGTCCTCAAACCCTTTTCTCCAATGTGGCCAAGTATTTGGTGCCATAACATGGTCTTGTCTATAAGTAACTTTGTTTCAGAATAAAAAAACCCTTAGGTACCCAAAAGACATGTCCATCCATTGAGGGTGAAACCCTCAAATCTTTCGACCAAGTATCTGTTGGTAATTGAAACTCATCTAGTGATCTTTGATGCTTGATTTATGGTTTAGGGTTGTCATTGATGGCAAATATTCTTGGAGATTCTATCTAGCAGTCGTGATTCATCTTAACAGGAAGCTAGAGTTAACCGGTAAAATATCGCTATTTTGGCAATATTTTGTTCTGGAATGATTTCCCATGATTATGGTCATTTTGGTGGTTGATTTTGTATTCTTGGTGAATGGGAAGATCCTTAGGAAGTGTGTGAAAACACTCTTTTGGTCCAGTGCTATGTTTATGTTCAAGATTGAAGTCGACTTGAAGCTACATGTTACACTTCTTGAAGTCGACTTGAAGGAGATTGTTTTTGTGATAAGATTGGATATATAAGATCGAATTGGCAATTAATTTTCGGTGTATTAGTGGTGTGGTGATCATTTTTTGGTGCGATTGAGCACAGTTTCACGTGCACATTTTGCTTTTAGACAATCTGGTAGCTGACTAAGACCAAAATAAAGTATTTAGTGGAGTGAAGATAGTCAGAGATTCAATTCTTAACCGGAATTGATTCTTGCATAGTCAGATGCTACTTGAGAGTTCATTTAATTTTATTTCCTCATTGTAATCAAATTGTAAGTCAGTGGGAATTCCCTGAAGGTTGTAGCCTTCCGAACAATTATAATTGAGTAGTGAGCTCTAGGCAATGAGCCTGAATGCAAGTGCATTCCCCATCTATGTAATATTTATATACTCCTGGCCATAGTATATGAATATTGTGGGTTCTAGCCCCACCGTGGTTTTTCCCTTTTTGAGTTTCCATGTAAAAATTTCGGTGTTGTGGATCTGTGGTTTATTTACTGCATTTTTATGTTCTTTTCAATTATGCATTGCTAACCGGTGGATAAAGAATTTAAGTTTGTGGATTTGATTTTTGGTAGATCACTGATTCACCCCCCCTCTCTCGGTGATCTCTGATTCTAACAATTGGTATCAAAGCCTAGTTCCTTTGAGGAAGCTTAACCGTTTGAGGAAGATCTGGGAGATTGATTCTATGGATTCCAGTTTTCAGAGACAACTCAATGTGGTACTTGAGGATCTTGATGCATCTAGAAATGAGATTTGTACCTTGAAGAAGAACCTAAATGCTGCTATTGAATTCATTAATGAGCTGAAGGATCAAGCAAGTATCTGTAGAGAAAAGAGGAAGGAATTAATGGACAAGTTGAAGGAGAAAGAAGATCATATCATGGAATACTAGGACAAAGCTGATGAGACTGGCCAACTTGAGAGAGAGAATACTTCTTTGAACAATGAGATGTAATCCATTGTGATGAGACTTACTAAGGAAATTGAGGACCGGAAGAAGAATGAAGAGAATATTGCACAATCACTAAAGGAAAGAGTTGATGAATGCTTCAGGCTTACCTATGAGTATGATTAGTTGAAGCTTGAGTTGACACAATCAATGAATAATGGTCAAGAACTTGAAAGATAGATTGCCACCTTGAGGGATGAACTTGATACTGCCAATGAATACAAAGACAAATTCAAAGCTAGTTCAACAAGGCTTGATGAGATGCTGGAAAGTCAAAGACATGGAAAGGACATGCGAGGTCTAGGATTTGAGAAAGTTGAATCCTCTGGACTTGGACAAGGCAATGAAAAACCTGATCAGAAGAAGAGAAAGAATCCTCCAGTAAGACAACCTAATGCTCATAAATTCAATGGTAGATATTTTACTTGCAATAAATTTGGTCATATGGCTAGTTAGTGTAGAAGTAGGATGAATAATGGAGTAAAAAACATGAATAATGTTCCTACCTTTACTAGTCAGTGTTTCATATGCAATAATTTTGGACACAAATCAAATGTGTGTAGAGAAGTAGTGAATAAATTTCAAAAAAAGAGATTCTATGCTTGTGGAATGTTTGGACACATCTCTAATCAGTGCAGGACAAGACCAAATTAGATGAACTTCAAACCTATGCAGATTAATGTTGTATGTTGAGCATGCAACAAAACCGATCACATTGCAAAGTACTACAGAAGAAAGAATAGTGCTCCGGTAGACAAGAACAAATTAGATGAGAGAGGAAAAGAGAAAGTAGAAGAGATCAAGGAGAAGCATGCGAAGATGTGGGTGAGAAAGGATGAATCCAGAGCTGACAACGGGTCTGCACCCAAATCTGGTGCATGATCTTCAACTGGTAGCTAGGGCTTTATGCCTTAGGGGGAGCTTTTCATGCAAATTCTAAGAACCCCCTCTTCATTGGTCTGCAATTGATTTGGGAAGATTGCAGAAGGAAGGAATTGTATGTGTTGATGATATCCAGAAGTTTTTGAAGGATCTTGTGCTCCGATATGAAATTTCATGAAGACCATGATAACCGATTGTTGCATTTATTACAGTTAAATATTAGGTTTTTGAAGGATAAAAGTGCATCCCAAGACTTCATTTGTCACAATGTGATCAAGCAAGTAAGAGTAGAGGAGAGAGAAAAGCAAATTGATGATCTCAACACCAATTTTAGCAACTTATAAGTGAATTTTAGAGCCTGGTTGTGAAGCAAGGTATTTATTTGTTCGAATTCTTAGTTTTTTGCAAACCCTAGGATTTGAAATGGCCTCAATTTCTCATATTGTGACTCCTTAGGTGGTTGAATTTAAGGATAGGGCTCATCCAATATTTAAGAAACATTCATTTAAATTGGTCGAGGATGATCCAGAAGGTACATTCTCATATGTGCCCTACGACGTGCTACACAATGAAGATATCAAGGCCTACATTCATTGTAACCTTGAAGAGCTTGGGAATGCAAATATGTTGGACTTATACAACAAGCATTTGGCCGACGATTTGAGAAATCTCAAACCTGAATATAAGGTGTTGCAGGGTAAGGGTTTCTCACAGTTCATTCATTTTCTATTGTTTGATGAGGCATAATGGATCCGCTACATCCTTATCTGTGTGTATGATGAGTTTATATGGCTTGATATGCCTCACAAAATCACCAAGAAAGCAATCTATGTTGTAATTGGTTTACTTGAAACTAGTGATGTGCCCAGTTTAAAAAAAGTATCAAATGACACTATCATAGATACCACTAGATCCAAATTTGATAGCAAAGCCATGACTGTGAAAGACATTTTGGAGAATGATGTGAAGTTTTCTTGAATGGTAGTCAGATATAAGGTTTACTAGTCCAGCTAGTACAACATTGTCTCTGGTACTGCTATCTATTCTGCATACCAAATGCTCAAGGAATATAAGAGGTATGATCTATGCACTACACTTCAGAATGAATTATTGAGCAATATGAAGAAGATTAAGCAAGATAAAAAGCATAATTTTAAATATGGTACACTCCTTATTTTCTTGGCACTGTACTTCCTGAATGAGATACCCGATATCAATGGTAAGGTCAAATGTGCTTATAATACACTAGTGACAACACAAATCAAGGAAGGTCTATGGGGAGTTGGTGGTGCAACCATGAGGATATCTGCCCTTTGGGGATATTTTAAAACCTTCCAAGTAGTAATGAAGAACAGGGAGATGATTCCTAAGGAGGTAGTTGAGAAATATGAGCAAACCATTTGCTTCATGATCGCTAGGGATTAGTGTCTAATGGAAGCAGTGGAGCCTCAGATAGTCTGGATCATGCCCATGGGGTATGAAGTTGACTTTGGTACACTTGAGGCATATGCACAACACCTTCTGAGTCAACCAGTGGATCCCAAGGAAAAGATATTTGGCACATTCAAGGAGAATGACCTTAGTTTACATATGCAGTTAACTACTCCTACTCAGAAGAGAAAAGTCAATAAGATGGCAGAAGAAGTAGCTTCTAAAATGGGTTTCATCAAGGAGAAGGTGAAGAAAGCAAGAGAAAAATACCCACAAAAGGAGGCCAAAGAGGAAACCAAGAAACCCAAGTTTGATCTAGTTCCCTCCAAGGAAAAACCTAAGGAAACTAAGTTTTCTCTTTCTCCAGTGGCACAACCTACAAAACCTAGCCCATCCAGAAAAGGTGTGCTGAAACAGAAATAAAAACCC
The DNA here is from genome assembly GCF_030272615.1 of Cryptomeria japonica. NCBI lineage: Eukaryota > Viridiplantae > Streptophyta > Pinopsida > Cupressales > Cupressaceae > Cryptomeria > Cryptomeria japonica. Next base: position 223,421,903 of record NC_081407.1, on the reverse strand, counting down.
AAAAGAACCTATGTTGTAGTACCTTTGGTGGCTTTAGAAACTGAATTTGAGGAAGAGGTAGGAAGAGATAAGAAAAAGGGAGAGTTTGTCAGATTAGTGAGAAAGCCTCAATCCGGTGGAGCACAACAAAGAAAAAAGACTAAGTCAGATCCTGCTCCTATTGGAAGATCCTAAAGAGGTAGACAGGTCAAAATTCAACTCCACAAAGACCTTGAGTCTGGAAAAATAAAAGGTAAGTACACAATCATTCCTCAACTATCAGTAGTTTAGTTGATAGATGGAATATTAGTGGATGGAAATTTGAAGAATCTTGAAGCAATTTTGAGCATTTTGATGATGGTGAGCAAAGGAAAGTTGAGGAAGCAGTAGTATTATACTTACACAATTTTAGTAAGACATTAATTAAATAAGAAAATTCCATTCCAAAGGACTTGTATAGTTTAATAGATGTGTAATGGGGTGAAAAGTGAATGATGGAGAGATCAAGAGGAAATCTTTTCTTCCCTCCAAGGAGAGATGAAAGTTTGACTGCAAATTTCCCTTCAATCACCTCACACACATTGTATTTAAAAGAGGGGGATAATTCACTAGATCTAGGAGAGATATTGAATACTAAATGAATTGATAATGGTGTGAAATGACAATTTAACCCCTCTTTTAGAATGAGTAATGGTTGAATTATGTATGTGATGCTAAAAATGTGGTAAATAGAAAGACATACACATATAATGAGACAATAAAACATAATGGAAAGCTTAACTAAAAACTAAATTTAAGATGCAAACCCTAAGCATTCCTTGAAATATCCCATTTTCTTCTATTCTTGAGGACCTTGAAGGTATTGGATTGATTGGCTCTCAATGGAGCAATGACCTCAAAAGTGGAAACTCAAGAGTTGAGTAGCTACTTGATCATGATTGATTATGCAAATGATATAAAATGCATGATCTAAGAAACTAGATTAACATGCTATGATTAATCCAAAATTCTAATTACTACATGATTGAAACAAAAATGCCTATAGTAATGATGCTAAAACTATGAATGCAAGGGATGCTTATTGCTCCAAAATGGGGGATATTTATAGGAATTCCAAGGCCAAAGCTGAGGTGGCAGGAATCAATAGTACAGATCTGATCTGGAGATATCGAGGGCCAAGATTGAGGAAGTTGGAGAAGATGTTTGAGGAAGGGACACTTGTCATCTCTGTGGTGACAAGTGTCAAGGAGCCTTGCTCATGAGAGGGCAAGTGTCCAAGGGGTGAGACATGTGGAAAAAGTGCCATGTGTCTCAAGGGGAAAATATCCACACCATGGGAGGTTAGGATAAGGAGGTTAGGATGTGAAAGATAGGATAGGGTTAGCTAAACCCAGGGTTAGGTGGAATGGGTTAGGTTAGGTGGTTAGAAGTTAGGAGGCATGTGGGTAATTTGAATTTAAAAATTCAAATAATAGGAAAAGGCTAATTAACTTTCAATAGCTCATAAATTGATTTATTTTAGTTAATTAGGGGATTAGAAAGAATGAATCAAAGGGGACTATTGAAATGAACCTATTAAATAAATCTTTAGATTTATTAATAAGTAGATGAATGGGATAATTTAATCAAATTGCTAATGAATTCAATTAAATTGGGAAGGGGGATTAATTAAATAATTGCTTATTTTATTAATTATCTTCAGATCATTTTTAGGTGTATACAATGTATTTTGGGACTAAGTGTAGAAGTAGCAAAGAACTGATTATAGCTCGAGATAGAAGCATGGGATGAAGCTATGCACTTGGATCTGGTTATAATATGTCGAGACGAAGTCACCCTGCGAATTTGAGGAAAAGTTGTCTAGACCGTGTTGAAAGTGCACACGGTCCTCCAAAAAATTCGTGAAACGAAAAAGGGTTTTTCTGCCTCTGCAAATTGATTTCAAATATACAAATATAATTGTGCACCTGTAACCTACACACAATAAAGAGAGGAAAAGGAGTTTGGATTGGGGTTTTGCCTTTGGGTCAAACCCCAGTTTTGGAATTAACCAAATGATGAAAGGAAGTACTTGCAAGTAAATGTAAACAAACTACTAAAATGTAAATCACCTCAAGGGAGGTTGGAATAGGAATGTAGATATAATTTCTTGTATGGAATTGAATTTTGAAAGGGATCTCCTTTTCAATGGTTGAATCCTTGACTTGAATGCAACACCTAGCCTTGAAGGGAGACTTGAGAATGGTCAATGCTTGAAAGGAATGCTTGAATGATCTTGAATTAGTGAATGCACGATCTCATGCATTCGAACTTATGTCAATTTTTCACCTTATCCAACTTATGAAAATGGGAGGGAAAATGCGACATATATATTCGTCAATTAGGGTTAATTGGGCTGATTTTCATCATAGGCCGACACAACAGAGGTTTTTCCACTTTAATCACAAGTTTTAATGCATAGTTTGAATGAAGGGGCCCCAAGATAGGGTAGGGACAGGGGTACCATGCCCCTCTCCCGCCCTTAACTTAGGATAGGAAGTAGGTTTAGGCAGTGTAGAGGATAGAAAAAGGTGCAGTTTTTAGGGATGAGTTATTCTCGGGTCTCCGATTAGGCTTGGGGATTCGATTCATCAATGTGAGGACCCTAATGTAGTTGAAAATTGCAAGGGTCTCAATTTTATGACACTATATTTATCCCCCACTTTAGTGGGAGTATAAGCATACATCCATATTGTTGGTAAAGTACAAGGAAACAAGATTGAAAGGATTCTACCATGTCAAGGAGGCATGATACACCAAGCCCTCACTGGAATTAGGATCTTACAACTTTGATTGACAAAGTAAAAGGGAAGATTGAGAAGAGAGAACCATGATTGCAAGTAGCAAGGTTCCCCTCACTATGAGTCATGAAAAACAATGATACGAAAATTACAAAGTGAAGCCAAGTTCACTAAGTAGCTCTAAGTATCAAGAAGGAAAATATGAACAGAGTGTATGCCCCCACATTAAAGCGATCACGCACATCTTATTGAGAGCGATTTCTTTAAGGTAGGATACACCTAGGATAAAAAGAGTGAGAGGGAGCACGCTATCGCAAGGATTTAGCCCCCAATCAAGGAATAAACCCAAGGGTAATGAACACAAAACATGAGGTAGTTTCACTTTTCTTGAGGTTAGTATGTTGTATGATAACTCATGTATATCATATGTATATATGTGCATAGAATAGTCATCATTCCCCAAAGAAAGGAAACTACCTTGGAAGAAAGGGAATAGAAGAAGTCTTTTGAGTCAACATGAAAGAGACCAAAAGAGATCTCAATGCTTTGCATAATCCTCAAGTAGACATTACTAGGGAACATCGAAGAACAAGGATAAACATAGAAGGATGATCACAAAAAAGAAAGAAAAGAGAGAGAGGTAGAGGATCTACGGTGCTAATGAAGCTAATCTAGCACATCATCCACCTCATGATCTTGTTGATCACTATTTCAGGAAGGAGGGCAACATGCCAGAGGAGTGACATCAAGCACAATAAATGGAACTATCACAAGATCCAAACAAGTACTATGCTCATGTGGTAAGTCATTTTGTTCGACTCTAGGAGCTAGGATTAGGGTTTTTGAAAATTCAGTTGATAAATGCTTGTCAACATCAACATATTCATAGTAACTATTAGAAGCATTAGGATTTGTATTGCCAGCATGAATAACATTTTCACCTATTTGCTCATCAATATTTATAGAAAAAGGAGCTCTCACATGAATAGAGGTAAAACCATCACATGTCTTTTGCAATTTATGATTTGGAGATTTAGATTTAACATCTTTCTTAGGAGAAAAGGGAATCATGTCAATTGTTGGAGTTCTAGGAGATTGAATATTTTGAGGAACAACTTCATGAGCTCAAACATGGCGTCTTTGTTGGCGTTCTCTCACACAATGATTTAGTCAAGTATTAGTGGAAGGATGAGAAGAAGGAGGAATATTATCCTCTTTGATAGTTGAAGGTTTAGGTTGAACAAGAGGAGCAACAAGCCTCTTCTCTCTATAAGAGGAAGGAGGTGGAACTACACCATATAAAGGAGGAATATTTGGTGCAAGAAGGAGACCAGGTCCATCATGAGGAGGGGGTAAAGGTCCAACCTTAAGAGGAATGTTATTGGTCTTGTTAGGAGAAGGAATAGATACATCCATAGGAATAGGTTGAGGATCTTCCTTAGGAGGAAGATTAGTTCTATCCGTTAGGGGAAGAACTTCATCTTCAAGAATGATAGGAATGTCAAGTGTTGGGGATCTAGGTTGACTCAAGGATAAAATCATATCTTTCTTCCATTTTTGATGAGATTGGAAAAGAACATCGCTCCTTGGTGGAAGAGATTGAAATTGTTTAGGCCAAAAGAAATCAATAGGAACATAGGGCTTCTTTTGGATGGACGAAATAAGCTATGGTTCACGGTTATGATTTGAAATTTTAAACACTTATGGATTGGAGAGGTAATAGCCTTCATGGAAGATAACCAAGGATAGCCTAAATTCCCACAGAATTGCTCAGAAGAAGGAATGACAACAAAATTGACATCCATAGATTTAGTGTGAACTTCAACAGGAAGGGTGATAGAACCAATGGTAGGACAAGAGAATCCATCAAATAACTTCATAACCACATTAGAATCATCATATATTGGTTTATGCAATCGTAAAGTGAAAAGATACTCCTCAGTGATAATGTTAACCATGCAAGATGGATCAACAAGAGTAGCATGACAAGGTATATCCTTAACCTTCATAGCTATGTATAAAGGGCCATTAGGTGCTCTAATAGTCTCACTAGGGTCAAATGTGATATAAGGATCCTTAGGTGTCACTTGTTTCTCTACCATGTTCACCAAATTTGGAGCCGTAGAGGTGAAGTCGTTAGGAGAAAAAGAGGTATGTTTAGTCTCAATCACGTTAGAGGTATGAGAAGGCAAAGGATCAGTGAAAATATTAAGATTTTGATTAGGAGGAGCTACTAATTTATTTCCCTTATTATTCACACCTGCTATAAATATAGTATTATTATCAATCAAATCTTGAATCTTACTTTTTAATGCAAAACATTTCTTAGTATCATGACCAGGCTAACGATGAAATTGACAAAAGGAATTGTTATCAAAATAAGGGGATGCAAGCTTGGACGAATCAACTAGTTTTATAGGAGGAAGTTTGATAACATTTCTTTGTAACAAGTGAGACATAATACTATGTAAAGATTCATTCAAATGAGAAAATTGTCCTTCTCTTTTGAAAAATTTAGAAATAGGAGACACGCCTGTTGTATCATTCACATTGTAGCGTCATAAATTGTACGCACTTGCTAGGGCAGTACAATTTCACACCTAGTTTAGCACCCGCCTTGGCGCATTTTGCATTTTGCATTGCATTTCCCCTTTAGCACTTAATTAATTAAATTAATTAGGTCTAAGGTTCTATTTCATCATCTCCCACATCATAAAGTCGGGCCCTTTCATTACAGTGTGCCCCTTTCATTTTATTCTTCCAATACATCATTTAATCAAAAACCCTAATTAGGTCCTATTTTGAACTTGGGGGCTTGATTTCGGGGGTCAAAACATCTCGAAATCACCTGTAACTTCGGGATTCTCTCTAAAATCATCATATCCGACAGTCCTGAAAATTTGGTGAAAAGTTGTCGGGACCATGGCGCTCGGAGTGCAACATGGTCTCGGACATTTTTCCCAAAATTTTAGGAGCGCGATCCAATCATAAAATAAAGCTTAACCCCAAGAAATTGGCGGGATATTCAATCTCTAGGTCGGCCAAAAGTTGGAATTAAGACCTAGGGTTTCATATATAAGAGATCTCTTTCTTCATTGGAAAGGATCGGATTTTGGTTTTCAGGACCTCATATGCAGCGAAAGAGCAGATCTTTGAAGACTTCAACAACATTCAACATCCTTCTATCAAACATTTATCAATTTCATTCATCCATTTAGGGCTTGGAAGACATTGAAGAACAATAGGAGATTACCGACTGAAGATTCGCTTGTACTCCTCCCTTGAGGGTTGGGTATGATTTCATGTTGTTTTCATGTCTTTGCATAAGCTTCAACATATCCTTTATTCATGCTTTAGATCACTTTGCATCTTGATTTAGAGCATTTACATTATCATTTACAAGCAATTAGGGTTTACTTTCTAGGTTGCTCTAGTTTGCTTACTTGCATTTTAGGATCTTGCACACACACTAGGTCTGCACACACAATACATTTTACAATACAACTTGGCTATTCATGGAGGTGGAAATCACCGAAGCGGGGGTTTGACTAAGGAAAAACCCTATATAGCCGCCCAAAACATCTTTTCAGATATAAGTGCAGATTTCGGGATTCAGACGACGCCGTAAGTTGCAGATCCGAAAGAAGCAGACCGAGACAGAACTTCACACCAAATTCCAGCCCAGAAAGCTAGGATAGGGGCGTGGGGCGCCCTGGTCCTGCTAGGACAGGGGCGCTGGGCGCCCTGGTCCTTCTGTCAGACAACAACTTTCAGCAACTTTCTGACAGCTTTTCAGGTTGCAAAAACAACAGTTTCAGGAGCAGAATCAGGACAGTGGCACCCGCGCCCCCGTCCCGAACATTTTCAGTCAGATTTTAACTCCAGGTACACGTTTACATTCTTGTCTTGTCCTTGTGTTTATAGCTTTCCATTGTTTAAGTTCAATTCTACAATCTTGTTATTAGTTCATACTTGCACTTTGGGGTTAGGAATTGAACTTGCATCATTTCATCTTTCTATTACAACAAAGGAATAGAAATCCTAATAGGTAGCCCGTGGCTCTCTCTTCCACAAGAAGAAGTAGCCAATTGTGTGATACCTCTAGGCTCTTTCATATTCCACAAGTGTGTGGTTGAAAGTGAGATTAGGGCATGTTTGCTTAGTGTCACTTTTTCTCCCACACACACATTATTTTTGTTGATTGTATCATTGAACTTGATGAAGCCTTTTGTTGGTTTGAAATTCGCAAACGGTTGTTGAAAACTCTCCCCCTTATCACTCAGAGACATAGGAGTAGATTACTCCATTTGACTCACAACTAGTTGATAATTGTGGAGTGTTGCGCATGTTGGCATTTGCATAAAGATTGTATTAATGAAATTTAATGTTGTCATTGATGTTAATTAACTGGTAATGATATTGTTGTAATGTTGTTTTGTAACCGGTAAGAAGAGCTAGTGAAAGGGACCTATAACCAGTAGGTAAGTTTGTGGAGTGAACCGGTATTGCTAAGTATTGGAGAGTTGAACCGGTAAACCCTACTTGTTTTGATAAAACCTAACTGATTAAGTCTGGTGAATCGGTTAATTTGGTTTATGATCTAATGATGAGTGGTAATGCCTATGACACATATGCATATTGTATGAAGAGAGTTTCAAAGTGTTTTTGGCATGTTGAGGTAATGGTTTTTGTCTTGGGAATGAGCAAGTATATTGCATGTAATGCAAAGTGCGTGATGGGTTACTAAGTTCGATGAAGCAGTGATCAAGGAGTGGTCGAGGCTTTCTTGAATGATGTGTAGAGATTGTTATGTAATCCAACTGTCATACTTGAACCTACTTGTTTGCAATCTCTATATGAATTAGGTTTTTGTTAAATTACCAGCCTAGTTGATTTGTTTTTAAGGTCAATGAGTTGTTTAGTTTCAGAGTTGGCAAAGTTTTAGTTGAGTGTGTAGTTGTCGAACCAGATGATGTATCTACAGTTTGAGTAAAGGTAGATAGGAGCATGAAAAGGATCTGAACAAGCAAGTGTACTGCTATTCAAATAGATCAGCAAACTCCTATTGTTTTCTAACAATTACAATAGTTAAATCCCCTAACCAGGTAAGCTCTAACAAGCTTGGTGATATTCAAATCCTCTAACAAGGTGATCCATTAGCTTGGACTCTAAATCCTTTACAAAGGTTACTCCTCATAGGGTATTTCTTCTAACAAGGCATTATAGTTAATTCCTTAACCGGGTGGTCCCTAACAGTATCTGTTCTTAACATGACTTTTTGTAAAAGCTTTAATAGGCTTCACTCCTAACAGGGAAAACTTCAGAAGAGTTCAGATAGTTATCTTGTGAGTCTCATCTCACCGTGGTTTTTCCCATTTGGGTTTCCACGTCAAAATATTGTGTCAAGTGGTGAATTTTTTTGTGGTTAAGTTTTCTATGGTTGATTTTCTTAACTACTCATTAGTCTACTCCTTTAAATTTTCCGCATCCAAAGAAAGTTTTCATTTTGTGGTCTTTCTTGAACTTGAACCTTTGAACCTTTCAAAAAGTGGTTCAAAGTTCAAAGTTCAAAGTTAGTTTATGAAGTAATGGCTTTGTGTTCAATAGGGCGTCAATAGACTTTGTAATAGTTATTGTTGAACTTGAACCTTTGAATCTTTTAAAAGGAGGTTCAAGGTTCAAGGTTCAAATATGTTGTATTAAGTCCTTGTGAGTCATGTTCATAAAGTGTGAGTCCTTGTTTGACTAAATGTTTTGTTCTCTAGTGCAGTCTTGAACTTGAACCTCCGAACTAATTTTTTTTTAATGGTTCAGGGTTTAAGGTTTGAAGATAGATAATTTTGAAGACAAAGTAATGAAGTATCGACATATAAAGGAATATTTTGAATTTGAATGATGAACCTCAAAGGTAATGAATGATAATGACATCCGTACTAGAGATAATCATGTTGAGAAAAGATATGAAGGGAGAAGGTAAGCGGGAATTGATAAGGTGTGAGGATCAAATCCTTTCAGCACAATTGGCATGGAGGAGAAGGTATGTGGGAATTAATAAGGTGTTAGGATCAAATCCTTTCGACACAATTGGCACAGTGATCATGCAGGCAGGAATCATAAAGAGTCATGCAGCCAACATTTCAGGTTATGTTATTAGTCTGTTTCTTTGAAAATAAGTTATTGGCCTCTATTATTTGTTCAAATCAGTCAGTATGGGAATAGCGGCGGCGGTAGTTTCTTTTCTCAACTTTGTGTGAATTTTTGGTTCTGCATGAAAGGTGAGCTCAAAGTTCTTCTTTCCTCCCTGTTAAATTGCATAAATTGAAAAGTGTTGTTCAGTATTTCAGTTAGTTCAGTCAATTCTTCTTGTTGTACACTTTTCCTGGTTATTGAGTAAAGATGAGACCGAAACCACCTCAACCGGACCCAAAATATGGCTTAGTCTATTCCCTGCCTGACATAGGAGACACCTTCTTGCCGTCAGTAAATTTAGAGGAATTTCATGAAAGAACACGTAATTTTGCTAATACCCCTTTAATGCAGAAAATTCTAGACAGTGGGTTAATTGAAGCTGCAGCATTTCCCCCTACCGTATCATGTCCAGAATTAATTTTAGAATGTATGAGCAGATATGACCCTATCAAGAGGTGTATTAGGGATGTAAAGGGGAAAATTTTGCTGGTAATTAGTCGGCAGACCATTGCAATAGTAATGAGAATTCCTGAGAAAGAACAATACGAGGACTGGCTGGTTTGCAAGTCACAAGGGCTTTTCTCAGAAAAAAAGGGCCTATTACCGAAGTGTTATTGCCAGGAATTGGCTGTTGAAATTCCAAAAAGGGGGTTCTAGGTTGCCAAGCCCATTAACCTATGATCACATGATTCAAGAAGTAAGGGATATAATCATTCTCTTACATAGGGTGCGGGGAAATCAGATTGCCTATTACTGGGAAGATTGGATGTATTTCTTTGTTTAGGTTATTTTTGGTGAGAAAAGATATACAGACTGGGCCGAGTTAATTGCAGAGAGAATGCATGATGGCTTAAGCTGCTTTGGAAACAAGAATTTTTATATGTCTTCCTATCTTATATATTGCTTAGCTTGTATACGCCAATGGACAGGTTTATTCCATGAAATTTGACAGGATGATATGAGAATTTATGAGTACTATTCACATTTACAACAACACAGGGTAGCAGAAAATTATTATAAAGTTCAAAATCTTTTTCTAGGCAGAAGAGTATTTGAATTAAGAGGAGACATGCATAAAAGATTGATCGAGGAAGCTATCTAATTTATAAGTACCTACGACGGGTTCTACATTTAGTTTTCTAGATTCACTTATCCGAGGGTTGGTGGCTTTGAAGGAGAACCCTATAAATTGTCGAGGTATGTCTTTGATAAATAGGTGCTAATGGAAGTAAGTAGACAACTTGCCTATATAGAAAAGAAATACAGAGAAAAGCATCAAATAGGGGTCTCTTTCCCTATTGAACTAACATATTACACTTGCAATAGTGTTTCAGATGCCTTGAACCTTGAACTAGAGTTCAAACAGTTCAATTTCAAACTGTATGTTCCTCACAGTAACTTTGATATTAAAGGCTTTGCAATGGCTCATCTTACAACTAGGAAACATTTTTAGCATATGCCAAATCTAGAAGACTTCTAGGTAGACTGTGAGGATGAGTATGAAGTCCGGAGAAGAGCCCACCTAAGATTCACTATGCAACAAGTAAGAGAGTATGGCTTGGAAATGGACACTGCTCATGTTGTGGATAATGGAAAAGATTTAATTGATTCATGGTTTGTTGAAGATAGGCAGACTGAGGTAATCTCAGAGATAAATTGGGAGAAAAATGAGGAGGAAGATATTCAGACTAGAACCCTCATGGTCATACTAAGAACGGAGAAATGGCCTAAGCAACACAGATTGAGAAAAAGTCAGCAGAGGGGTTCAACTTCATCCTCTAATAGCCTAGTTTCTAATACATTTATTCAATCTTGTGATGTAGGTCATTCTCACAAAAAAGGATAAAGGTGAGCAGAAAAGCAAGGCATTACAAAGCAAACGACAATTGACTCCTATTAGGGTTACCCGCTCTAAAGCTAGGAGTAAAAGAAAACCCTCACCTCCAGACACAGTAGTGGTTGATCTTGAAATGGATTCCATTCAAAATAATCTAGGTTCAGAGCAACAAAATCTAGATGATAGGACACCAGCCAACAAGAACAGGAAACCTTTCAGGTGGACTCTACCATAATAATAAGAAATGAAAAAGATGTAGGAACTGATTTTGGAAAGACTCCAGCTTCCACAGGCCCAGTCTGGTTGGATAATATGCTTGGCAGTAAGAAGAGAAATATAGTCCCTGCCTCCATTCCGATAGAGGATATGGTGAGTAAGTGCCTGGGAAAGACTCCCAAAGCCAAGAAATCAAAGACTGTGTCAAAAATTGATTTTGATGTTGACAGTGGAAATTGGGTGGCAGAAATTGCACATCCATTGACAGATGCAAAGATAGAAAATCCTACAGTTCAGGATTTTGCCATTGAATAGGTTAACATAGGGATTGTTACTCATGCCATAGACGTCCTTCATCTTGAAGCTTCAACTACGAAGATTATCACAAGGACTTGGAAAGATGAAAGGGACAAACATTGAATGAAGGAGATGTTGCGTAGAATGGCAGAGTACATTGAGGCAATAAATAGTCTGAATCCTCAACCCTTGTCACAACTTCCTATGTTATTTGATCCAAAGTCCCCAGCCAATTAGAAAACCTTGGAACAAATGCAGAAATGTAGATTGATAATAGAGACCGTAATAGAGTGGTTGGAGCAGATGCGGAAATCTGGAGCTGAGTATTTTGGGAACCTGAGTAAAGTCCATAATGGGGCAATATAGGTAATGAAAGAATTGAAGACAAAAATAAGTAATTGGAAAAATGAAGAGGTGGAATGGGAAACAAGGGCTGCATAGATGTGAGAAGTATAGACTTACGGAGCTATGAAATTCCTGGTTGAAAAACTAGTGCTAGGACTGGATGATAGCATCTTGTATGTCTGCCAAAAGAACATTGAATGGAGGAATTCTCTTATAAAACAAGCATATGAAGAATTCACGAAATTGGCAAACCAACTTGCAGAGTTAACCACCTCCATGTGAAATGAGCTCCTATGCATTGGAATTAAGTGCCTAAAAAGTGACGGGACACTAGAAATGGTTGAAGCAATAACAGAATCTTTTGAGAAAAAGATTAACTATGTGAAGGAGGCTAAAGGCTTGGTCTCAGATGACCTAACTATTATGGCTAAAATTGAGTCGCTTCTCTTCCTATGCATTGGACATTTGGATAGCCACTCCGATAAGGTTGTGCAGGTTCACAAGGAAAAGGAGGTGTGGAAACAATGTATAGCACACGGGGGGCTTCCACATAATACTGTTAGCCAGTACTTCATTACGACATATTCTGATTGGAAGAAAGAATCTATTTCTTAAAACCGTTTCATGTTTTCTAGACAATAGGCTCTATTTTCTGGGAATTTGAAACGATAATTTCATTTGATAATTTTGCCGAACTTCACGGGGTGGAAAAGTTAGTTTTTCCGTGTTTCCTGCTTTTATTGTAAGCCCTAATGTGGCTATATAAGGGATGAAAAAGACTCTGAACATGTCCGAAAGATTTTTGGGCAAAATGAATGCAATAGATAAAATCTATTTTTCATGATATTTTGGGAAAGAAAAGAATAGTTTTTTATGAATAAAATTGTTACAGATTCTGTAGTATTAAATCTGTGAGTTTAATAGATTTGGATGATAATCTCTGTGTTGATTTAGTTTGAATCAGGAATTTGTTACTTTTCTTCTCATTATATGTGAATGCACATAGAATGCATTTTTCTTTGAAAAATAAATGATTGAAGTTTGTGAACTTCATAACAAAATTCGTGTTATTAATTAAGAGTATATTCATTGTGTGCTGATAAATGAATATTGATCTGCCTTTAAGTACTTTCGTTTAAAAAGTATGCAAACAAAATTACTATAAATTAGAGCTGATTGAAAATCATTCTTTGTTGGGGAGCTATACCCGTATGCAGAGGATAATTATTTCTAGAATTATCCAATTGTTAGTTGCTTTGTCTTTTAATTAATGGGCATACAGAGATTTAAAGAATACAATGTATAAAAAGGCAAATCTTGTTAACTAATAGATTTTGGGCGACTCTGCTGGGGAGTCGAATAAGAGATCAAAAATAAAATCATGAGATGTATAGGGCTATCTTGTGATTAGCTTTAGAATTCATTCTGGTGAAACATTAGAGATATATTTTGTAAACAGGCTAGAGTCCAGAAGGTATACGAGGTCCCAGAGGCGTGAAGGAGTTATTGATTCAGTTTTTCAAGAATTGCAGAATTTGAATTTTTCTACTTCCTTTATGCCACAAAGAAGAGCGAGGAGTAGACCTCCTAGTGCTTTTTATCATATACTCGTATCTTCTAGTTGTCATGCCCTAACGTTGCATGGTGTTTCCCTTCCTATGGTTTTCAACCCTACACCTTTAAACATTATCTTACCAATGGCTGTGAATAATCCCTGGGGACCAACTGTAGGACCACTCACTTTAGGAGCTAATTTAAACCCTCTACCAAAAAGCTCGCGAGATCACCTGCCTAAATTTAGTGGAGATGGAAAAGTCACAACTAGTGAGCGTTTGAATGCTTTTCATGCATCATGTGGTGTATTAGAAATTCAACATGAGGATGTAGTTGTCAGACTTTTTGTTCAAACATTAACTGATGCAGCTGCAAATTGGTTCTACAATTTACCGAATGGTGATATTACGAACTGGCAAGATATTAAGACAAAATTTGAAGCCAAGTTCAAGTTAGTTGAGGATGAGCATTTTCTTTTGGCTCAATTAGCGCAGCTTAAAAAAGAGATTCCTAAAACTATGAGAGATTTTATGGTTAGATTTAACAAGATAGTTCATAAAATCCCCATTAATCAAAGACCCTCTGGTGATAATTTGAAGTGTTTCTTTATCAACTCAATGCCCTCAGAAATAAGTTTCTTGATCCGTAGGCAGAGAGTACAAAACCTAGAAGCTGCTAAGACCTTAGCAATTGAATTGGAGGATGATTTAATTACAAGAGGGAAATGAAAAAGAGAGGTTCAAACCTCTACTGCACAAGCCTCAACATCAACTACTACATCAGATCCTATGATTCAAAGGTTGATGAATGATATCATAACACTTAAGAGACAATTGCCTAAGTCTAATATGACATATCCTCAACCAAATCAAGATGTTCCTAGAAGATTTCCAAATCAATCAACTGGAACTGGAGTAAGAGTACCACAATTACCTCCTGTTCAGCAGAGATTAGCCATTGAGGCACCTCCACCAAAAGCTAATATGTGTATCTTTCATCTTACTAACGATCATGATGGAAACTCTTGTCCTGAAATGGTACGCTATACACAATTGATGGGTTCAAAAGAGACGCTGAGGGAAGTAAGCAAAGAAGAATCTTTAGGGCAGCCTAGCGACTCTGAAATACACTTCCTAGAGTATGAGTCAGATTAAGAAAGAGGAGGCGACAATTTGGTTACCTTAGAAGATCCTTCATGTGCAGTATTAACCAGAAACCAACACAATATTAAGTCTCAAGGGGCTTCTTCATCCTTAGCTAGAAGTTTCAAAGGTAAAGAAATCTTCTCTCATTCTCACAATAATGATTTACAGGTACAAGAAATTCCATTGTTAAAGCCTGTAGACATAGTTAGTCCTTTTGATATAATAGAATTTTGTAAATCCTCTAGAATTCAAATCTCACCAGCAAAATATCTGAAAATGAACCCTAAAGAACTTGATAGGCTTGTTAAATTTGTTAAAGGGAACAATGCTTCTGCACAAGTTGGGACAACTCAGCAGTCAGTTAATCTTGCCTCAATGCCACAATATCAAGAGTTAACACATCCAGTCAGTCCTGAAACTTCATCTGATATTGTTGGTAATCAAACTGATGAAATGATACCTATTTTTGAGCCTAAACCTGACCCTTTTTATGTGTCTCTATTCATAAATGGACATAGATTGAATAATTGTATTATTGATTCTGGTGCCTCAGATAATATTATGCCATCCGCTGTAGCTAAGGCCTTAGGGTTATCTTTAACAAAAACCTTTGGTAGATGCTATTCCATGGATTCCAAACAAATTCCTCTTGTAGGACAAATTAAAGATGCACAAGTGACTCTTGCTATATACCTTGATAAACGTGTTAAGTTGACTATTTTAGTAGCTGATATTCCAGCAAGTTATGGCATGCTACTTAGTCAGACCTTTTGCAAAGACCTAGGTGGTGAAATTAAGATGGATTGGTCCCAAGCCACCATTCCTGTTGGGAAAAGACAAGTTATTTTGCAAACAGAACCAAAGTCTAAATTTACTGTTTTCCCAACGGATGATCCTAAAGCACAAATTTTGTATCAAGAATGTGATTTTGACAACTATATGTTTTTGTTTGACAATGAGGTCATAGCTTCAACTCATCAGTCACAAAGAGCCAATGAACTTTGGGGTATGGAGTTTGATGGCAGTTGTTTAGCATCTGGTTCAGGGGCAGGGGTTGTTTTAATTCCTCCTTCTAGAAAGCTCATTCCATTTTCCTTTAAGTTACAATTTATGAATACAAATAAATACAGCCGAGTATGAAGCTTTGTTGTTAGGATTGTCTAAAGCAAAGAAATTGGGAATAAGGTTGCTACAAGTTAAAGGGGATGCAGAGTTGATTGTGAAGCCAGTCAAGGGGTTATTTAGTGTCAAGAATGAGAGATTGAGGCATTATAGGAATAGAGTATGGGATGAAATGGAAGGGTTTGATGCATTCTTTATTGAAGCTATTCCTAGAGAGCAAAATTCTAAAGCTGATTCTTTAGCAGTATCAACTTCCCTTCTGGTTCCACATCCAGAGTTTACAGATGATACTTATCGAGTAGAACTAATTTATTGACCAAGTGTGCCTGATAACTCAGCATTTTGGCAGGTGTTTGAAAATGATCAGCAGATCAAGAATTTCTTGCAATGTGCAGAGATGTTTACAGCGACTTTCTTTGAAGGTTCAACCTCAGAGTGCAAAGAGTTCTCTCCAGATTTAAAACAAGAGGCAAATGAAGGGATAGTGCAGTTAAAGGGAAATAGGATTCCTAAAGGTTTGGTTTCTTTGGAACGTATTTTTGATCATCATGATGCTTTAAGCAAAAGGAAGGATGAGCAAATTCCTATAGCTCAGGATACAGGAGAATATGAAAGAATCAACATTGGAATAGAGGAAGATCCTAAGTATGTTAACTTAGGAAAATGTTGTACGTCTGAGGAATAGCAGAGATTCATAAGTCTCTTAATGGAGTTTCGAGATGTGTTTGCCTAGTGCTATGATGATCTGAAAAACTTTAGGGATGGACATTTTCAACATCATATTCCTTTAAAGCCTGGAGCACTTCCTTTTAGACAGAAGCTAAGGGGTTTCAACCCTAAAGTTGCGGAGGCTATTTTTAGAGAGGTAGATAAGATGTTGAAAGCAAGGATTATTTATCCTATTCATCATTCTACTTGGATTGCAAACATAGTTCCTGTTCGTAAGAAAAATGGGGAAATAAGGATATGTGTAGATTTCAAAAATTTGAATCAGGCTAGTTTGAAGGATAATTATCCTTTACCCTCAATGGATCATATTTTGCAGATAGTCTCAAACTCAGAAATGATGTCTATGTTGGATGGCTTTTCTGGTTATAATCAGATCAGTGTTCAAGAATAGGATCAACATAAAATAGCCTTTATTACTCCCTGGGGTACCTTTGCATACAACATAATGCCTTTTGGTTTGATTAATGTCGGAGCAACCTTTCAGAGAGCCATGGACTTGTCTTTTGGTCATCTGAACGATAAAATAATAGTTGTATATCTTGATGATTTAACAATATTTTCAGAAAGGAGACAACACCACTTAAGAGACTTAAGATAGGTACTACAAAGGTGTTGGGAGCATGGAGTGTCTTTAAACCCTAAGAAATCAGTGTTTGGTGTCACCAAGGGTAAATTATTAGGTCATATTGTCTCAAAGGAAGGTGTCAAAGTGGATCCTGAAAGGGTAAGGGCAATTCAACAACTGAGCTTGCCATCTAACAGGAATGGAGTCGGATCCTTCTTTGGGCAGGTAAACTTTTTAAGGAGGTTTATTCTAGATTTTGCAGAGACCACCCAATATATTGTGAACTTAATGAGTGAAAAATTAGTGTTTAAGTGGAATGAAGAGGGAAAGAAAGCCTTTGAAGCAATTAAGAAAGCTATAGCACATGCTCCTACCCTTGTTAATCTTGATTTTAAGAAAGATTTCATTATTTATTGTTATGCTTTAGAATATACTATGTCAGGAATATTGCTTCAGAAAATGAAGAAGCTGAAGAAGTCCCCATAGCGTTCATGAGTGTTGCATTGAAAAAGCATGAATTAAAATATTTGCTGATGGAAAAGCAGGCATTTGTTGTTGTGAAAGCTATAAAGTAGTTTAGGTATTATATTCTCCATTCCCATGCGGTAGTATATGTGCCTCATCCTACTGTTAAAAGCATTCTAACACAGTAGGATATTGGAATGAATAATAGAGCCTCATGGGTTTCTAAGATTCAGGAATTTAACTTAGATATAAAGTTGACCAAATTGGTGAGAGGACAAGGTCTATGTAAGTTACTTGCAGAAAATGAACATGAAAATAATAAGGAATTGCCCTTGGTTCTGTTTGTTGGACTTCAAGATACTTGGTTTGCAGATGTTGCCTACTATCTGACTTATGGAGATTGTTTGGCGCATCTATCTCTGAGAGAAAGGAGAAACCTAATATTGAAGGCTGCCAAGTATGTCATTTTTAATGATGTGCTGTACAAAAAAGTGTTGGACAAAACTTTCTTACGCTATGTAGATAAACCACTCCAAGAATCATTGTTGAAAACTTTTCATGATGAAGCCTGTGGCGGTCATTTTTCATCAATAGTAACTGCTTATAAAATCTTGAGGAATTGTTATTATTGGCCAGGTATGTTCAAAGATGCTTATGCTTGGGTAGCCAGATGTGAAAAATGTAAAATGTTCACCGGAAAGCCTCAACTTGCAGCATTGCCTCTCAGACCTGTAATTATTGATGAACCATTTAAACAGTGGGGTTTATATTTCATAGGGCCATTGTCTCCTACATCAAGTGCAGGACACACTCATATTCTGACTGCTACCGACTACTTCACAAAATGGGTCAAAGCTATTCCGGTAAGAGAGACTACATCAGAGGTTGTCTGTAATTTTCTAAAGGAAAATATTTTGGTTCGTTTTAGAGTTCCTCACAAACTCATGACCGATAATGCAACTAATTTCTCCTCCACTAAAATTTCTATGTTTTGCTATGATTATGGGATTTCACTTGCTCATTCCTCAGATTATTACCCACAGGGTAACGACCAAGCGGAGTCAAGTAATAAAAACCTGATAAATATTATGAAGAAATTAGTTAGTGAAAATTTCAGAGATTGGCATAAGAAGTTATATGAAGCTCTCTGGGCAGACCGTACTACTCCAAAGAGAGCAATTGGCATGTCACCTTTTGAGTTAGTCTATGGTGTAGGAGCTCAGTTATCATTTCCTCTGGAACTTGTGGCTTCAAAGTTACAAACAGTAATAGAGGATGTACATTTTTAGGATTCTCTAGAGAGGAGAATTATGCATTTAATGAAATTTGAGGAGGAAAGAGAGAAATTGGTTGATCGGATCACAGAACATCAGATGAGAGTCAAGAAAATATTTGATAGGAGAGCCAGACCACGGAAATTCATGTCAGGTGATCAGGTTTTAATTTGGGACAGCAAAAAGGCACCAAAAGGAGCACACGGAAAATTCAAATCACTTTGGAAGGGGTCATTCTACATCCATGAAGTAAAAGGACCAAATTCACTTATACTTACATACCCAGATGGAACTATTCTTCCCCTAACCTATAATGGGTAGGATTTGAAATTGTATAAATTGTAAGCAGGAGTCCCCTGCAGGTCTTGTATATTAAATTTTGTTGTGATTAATCGTAGGTTCAGTTTGTTGAGGTTTAGATATTTTCTCTATTAGTCTTATTTTGTGAAACCAGAGATTTTTGGGTTCATGTCTTAGTGCGTTACCATCCTAGTCCCCAGTCAAAACCAATGTTAGTTTGCTCCTTTAAATTTTCCGCATCCAAAGAAAGTTTTCATTTTGTGGTCTTTCTTGAACTTGAACCTTTGAACCTTTCAAAAAGTGGTTCAAAGTTCAAAGTTCAAAGTCGGTTTATGAAGTAATGGCTTTGTGTTTAATAGGGTGTCAATAGAATTTGTAATAGTTGTTGTTGAACTTGAATGTTTGAACCTTTTAAAAGGAGGTTCAGGGTTCGAGATTCAAATATGTTGTATTAAGTCCTTGTGAGTCATGTTCGTAAAGTGTGAGTCCTTGTTTGACCGAATGTTTTGTTCTCTACTGCAGTCTTGAACTTGAACCTCCGAACTACTTTTTTTTAATGGTTCAGGGTTTAAGGTTCGAAGATAGATAATTTTGAAGACAAAGTAATGAAGTATCAGCATATAAAGGAATATTCCGGATTTGAATGATGAACCTCAAAGGTAATGAATAATAATGACATCCATACTAGAGATAATCATGTTGAGAAAAGATATGAAGGGAGAAGGTAAGCGAGAATTGATAAGGTGTCAGGATCAAATCCTTTCAGCACAATTGGCATGGAGGAGAAGGTATGTGGGAATTAATAAGGTGTCAGGATCAAATCCTTTTGACACAATTGGCACGGATAATCATGCAGGCAGGAATCATAAAGAGTCATGCAGCCGACATTTCAGGTTATGTTATGAGTTTGTTTCTTTGAAAATAAGTTATTGGCCTCTATTGTTTGTTCAAATCAGTCAGTAGGGGAATAGCGGCGGTGGTAGTTTCTTTTCTCAACTTTGTGTGAATTTTTGGTTCTGCATGAAAGGTGAGCTCAAAGTTCTTCTTTCCTCCCTGTTAAATTGCATAAATTGAAAAGTGTTGTTTAGTATTTCAGTTAGTTCAGTCAATTCTTCTTGTTGTACACTTTTCCTGGTTATTGAGTAAAGATGAGACCAAAACCACCTCAATCGGACCCAAAATCTGGCTTAGTCTGTTCCCTACCTGACATAGGAGACACCTTCTTGCCATCAGTAAATTTAGAGGAATTTCATGAAAGAACACGTAATTCTGCCAATACCCCTTTAATGCAGAAAATTCTAGACAGTGGGTTAATTGAAGCTATAGCATTTCCCCCTGTCGTATCATGTCCAGAATTAATTTTAGAATGTATGAGTAGATATGACCCTGTCGAGAGGTGTATTAGGGATGTCAAGGGGAAAATTTTGCCGGTAATTACTTAGTAGATCATTGCCACAGTAATGAGAATTACTAAGAAAGAACAATACGAGGACTAGACGGTTTGCAAGTCACAAGGGCTTTTCTCAGAAAAAAGGGCCTATTACCGAAGTGTTAATGCCAAGAATTGGCTGTTGAAATTCCAAAAAGGGGGTTCTAGGTTGCCAAGCCCATTACCCCATGATCACATGATTCAAGAAGTAAGGGATATAATCATTCGCTTACATAGGGTGCAGGGAAATTAGATTGCCTATTACTAGGAAGATTGGATGTATTTCTTTGTTCAGGTTATTTTTGGTGAGAAAAGATATATAGACTGGGCCGAGTTAATTGCAAAGAGAATGCATGAGGGCTTAAGTTGCTTTGGAAACAAGAATTTTTATATGTCTTCCTATCTTATATATTGCTTAGCTTGTATACGCCAATGGATAGGTTTATTCCATGAAATTTGGCAGGATGATATGAGAATTTATGAGTACTATCCACATTTACAGCAACACAGGGTAGCAGAAAATTATTATAAAGTTCAAAATATTTTTCTGGGGAGGGCAGTATTTGAATTAAGAGGAGACATGCATAAAAGATTGACCGAGGAAGCTATGCAATTTATAAGTACGTACGACGGTTTCTACATTCAGTTTTCTAGATTCACTTATTTGAGGGTTGGTGGATTTGAAGGAGAACCCTATAAATTGCCGAGGTATGTCTTTGATAGATAGGTGCTAATGGAAGTAAGTAGACAACTTGCCTATATAGAAAAGAAATACAGAGAAAAGCATCAAATAGGGGTTTCTTTCCCTATTGAACTTGTTAAGCCCAATATGGAAAGCTAATGTACTGAGAGGGGAGGGGTGAATTAGTACTTCAAAACTTTTCTTCAATAATAATCGTACTGTTATGCATAAACAAAATAGTGCAGTAACATAAAATAAAGCTAAAATAAACAGATAACAATCATACATGATTCACTCCATAACACATATGTTTTGGTCACGCAGAAACTCTTGGTTAGAGAGAAAAACTGCGGTGCGAATGGCACCCGCAACTTCACTACTGCAATAATAAAGAATGCTCGGTTAGAGCTACATTTAGCTATTTCTGATAGTTTACCTTGTTAGGAGTATCAAGATCAGTTAGATCTACCTTACTAAAGGATTTTACAACATTATATAAATGTTGCACCTGGTTAAAGGATTTACAATTTATAGACTTGGTTAGAGTCTTTTACCCTGTTAAAGGTTTCTCTTACAACTTCAAAATATTACAATAGAATCATTACAAATATCTGCAACTTTACATCTGAAATGTTATAGCAGATTCTATGTGCTCAGAATAAGATTACCTAGCTTGTAGCATACCTCGGTAACCCATAATGAAACTCGGTAAACCCTTCTGTTTACTCTGTTCTTTGACTATTCACTGATAACCTTCTCGGTGACCTCTTTGTGTCTTTGTAACAGTCTTCCTTCATGCATACACACACATATCTCACATCTCTTGTTTATATCTATTTCTAACCCTAGAATCATGCTGTATAAATAGATCTCTTACAATGGTGATTTAATTCATTGCTTCGATCTTACAAAATATTCTTTGAATGAATAACTAAACAAAATATTTCATTGGTTAGATTGGCCTTGTAATCATACACAATCTCCTAATGCAATTTCCAATGCAAAATAGTTAGATATGCCTCGATCTTGTAACAAGTTTTCAGGTGCATGTCCAGGTTCAATGTATCTGGTAAAATGTTTCAATCGGTGAATATCAACTCGGTGAGTTAACTTTATTGCTTGGTAGCCATGAAACATTACTCGGTAAATAGCTCGGTGAATACTGCATTCTATGACTGCTTTCTTCTGTAACCGACTAGACTGTTCATACCGACTTCTCTATGTGTACTGACTGCATAATTCGGTAATACTAACCGACTAGAATATATAGTATGACTTTGGATATGAAATTAATGGCAATTTGATAAGTAGTAAAAATCTCCCCTTTTGACATTAGTTGAGATGTTTGACAAAAACTACTTTCAAAGTCATAACTCAAAAACTATATACTTGCAAAATGACTATACTTGACAATATATACAATAGTCAATAAAATAGTATATGCAGATATACTCCCTTTATCATTATTCTATACATAACTCTAAATTTTGCATGTTCGGTTCTGTTCTGTGCTTGTGTGCTCTGAATGCTCTAAATATTCTACTCGGTATACTCCCCTTATATACAATACTCAAAATTGTGTTATAAAAACTGTATTACTCTCCAAATATGGAATTACTCCCCCTTTGCTGGGTATTACTTTCCTCTATGTGGTATCATAATATTACTCCCGCTTTTTGACAAACATCAAAAACTTAATTTCCATCCGGAGGTGGTAACTGATCAAAAATAGTCTTATACTTGGTCTGGGCGTCGGTGAGGGTGACTGAGAGTGAGTCCTTGACACTTTCCATTACAAATTTTGTGCTTGAATATCAGATAAGAGTGATATTAAGCCATCAAGAGTGCTTCCCTCTTGTGTAGTTGATAAGTGTGTAGCTCGGTTGATCTGTTCCTGTACTGAGGAGAGATGAGGAAGGAATAATGTCTGAAGGGTCATTATATCCATCCTGATTTTATGCTCTTCATTCCTCAGTTCTAACTATTGAGCCATGAGTTGTTGTAGCTTTGTATAAACATTCTGAACTAAATTTGGCTCGGTGGTCAACTTAGATAAGAGATCGGTGATCTCTTTCTCAATTGCATCAGTTTTATTTTTGACATCTTTAATAAATAAGGAAAATGTACACAATTTCTGGAATAAATAAAGAATATGCTTGAGTTGAGGGGACAACTCAGCAATGAATTTGACAAGTTTTACCTTTCCAACAACAATTGATTTCTGTACTTCCTCTATCATTTTTGTTATAAGCTCTTTATCCTTGAGCTTGCTTAAGTACTCAGATGCATCAACTCCAGATGTTTCAATTTGATTGAGGAGTTCATCCAATTGAATATGGATGGCTGCATCAGTTGACACTGTTGCTGAAGGTAGCATTTCTGTTAGTAGTGTCCTAACCTTCTAAAGTACTTTATTCTTCTTCTGTATGGCCAGTTGCTTCTCCTGTTCGGCCTTTGCTTTGCATAGTTCACTGAATTCAGTGAGTGCTTGCCCTTTCAATTTGGAGATGTCTACATTGGGCAACACGATCGGTTTAGATAAGTCAAATTTGAAACCATGCTTTCTCACCTTCTTCTCTTTTCCTTTGGTCTGTGGCACTAAGACAAATGCTTGTGAGGCTTGCTGACCCTCAGTAGGTTGCTCGATAGATGCAACACTTTGGTCGGTTCCTGTAGCCGTTGCAGTGTCTTTGGGTGTCTCGGTGCTAGGGGTCTCAGCTGTAACATTTTTAGTGCTTGTCTGTGCTTGAGACATCTTATCTTTGGTTGTATCACCTGTAGCTTCAGATTTGGTACCTTTGGTGCCTTTCTCTATGTCCTTGGGAGCTTCGGTTGAGACAGGTGGCTTCACCGATGGATAAGGCTGAACTTGTTCTAAGATAGATTCACTAGAGACAAGTTTTGCATAGGTAGTGCCTTCAATCATTTCCTGCTCCGGTGCTTCATCCATTACATCTTCATCAATTTGTATAGTGTCAACTGGGTCTGGACCTTGCTCGGTGACATCTAGATCTTCCTCGGTGACATCAACAATTTCAATTTGAGATCGTTCACTGACATCCTTTTGTTTGAAGATCTCCTACCAATTGGCTTTTGTCTCATTCTCCACATCAATGTATAGCCCATTCATCAATTTTAAGGCTCTTTGTTTCACAAGAAATTTAGAATTGTATGTGGTCAAATGCTCCTTGATTTCAGCTATGGACATGTCAGGAAATAGATGGACTAGACTTCTTTCTCTTATTTGTCTCTCTGAGTCCATTGCATATTTCCATCTGTTATCAATGTGTAAGTAGAGTTCACTCAGAAGTGACTTTGCTAGTTCTAATGGTGCTAACCGAAACTTCAAAAGTGTACAGATGATAGCTTCTTCAATCTATCACTTCTCATCATTATTCCTAGTCTCATACTTAACATATCTAAATCCTGCAAATCCACCATATTCTTTAAGATTGGCACAAAAAATTTCAACACTGTGAATGTTTACCTTTTTGCTTTTCACAATCTGGAATTTGTTTGCATCATCAGACTCTATATCACTCGACTCTTTTGCCAAAATGAGTCTTTGAGTAGATTTCTTATAGGTCTTGGTTACCTTTGGTGTAGTAACACTCTTTTGCTTCTTACTCGGTGATGCAGCTGATGCTCTGGTGTTGGGTCTCTTTGTTGGTGGAGTCAGTAGGGTCTTTGTGATCTCCTGTTTCTTTCTTTTCAGAACTTTACCCTTTGGCAACTCTGTGCTCAATGTTATTGCAGCCTCCTGTGCTTCTGATTCCTCTTCGGTAATGGCAAGATTGTCTTTGACAAGTGTAGAGGAGGATCTTTCCAAATTTCTCAGATAAAACCTTTATCATTTTTGTATCTTTTCTTGTAGCTTTAGGTACTACAATGCTCATTTTTACTTTCTCCTTTACCTCTTCATAGGTTCCATACCTTAGTTCAGTTGCATGCCTTGGCAGTGATAAATAGGCATCAATTTGTTGCTATGTAATATCATAATCAATCTCATAACCCATTGGTTGCAACGATTGAGTCCTCGGTTCAATAGAATTTACATAACAATAATCAATGTCGACTTCAAAACATATATTGTCCTTGTATTTTTTGACCAGCTGTGGTGGAATCCTGTACTTGTTGTGCATTTTCTCTTGGAATTTGCTGAAGTAATCATCCATGATATCATTAAAGTTATCTCCTAACTTCTTGATGTAGTCATTGATCTGATGGGTGATAGGTCAGTGTAGCTCCCATACTACTTTACCAATTGAGGGAAAGAACTTCTCAAAATAGAAAAACATACATACAAGTAGTGAACTGAACTTTAGTGTGTTTGCCGAGTTGTTCTTCTTCGGATTCCTTATTGTGTTCAGGTTCTCAAACAAGTTCTTTAGTAGCACTTCACATAAGTCTACTTTCATTCCCTTCTTCACTATTTTGTAGGCCAAGTCCACTGCAGCACATGGTACACTGTTTTCCCTTGCAGATTGGAAGAAACATTAACCAATAACTCTAATTGCAAACTTTAGTTCTGCATCAGTGACATTATTCAGTTTCAGTCCTTGGTAATCAAATTATACTCCGGTTAGACTGATTAGCTCCTTCTGTGATATCATTTTCTGTGCACGAGCATGATCGTAGATGGGATACTCGGTGATCAGGTGAATGACTTCCTTTGTGATCTTGAATGGTTGCTCTTGTAGCCACATGAAATCATCATGTACTCTGCTCAAGACAAACTTAACCCACTGGGGTTTGAACACATGGGGATAGACTAGGGCTTCAGTTAATCCCTTGATTTTGATATGCTCAAATTTGCTATCCAGTTTGCCATTAGTGCAAAGTTCATCATATGTGTCACTAATCTCTACTTGATCGAGTTCCTCAACATGACATTTGGTAAAGAATCTGACATCTTCCACTAACAAGACTCGATCTGGGATGAGTGAAAATGTAGTTTTGTCATCTAGTTCTGAGGCAACTTTAGGAGTTAGAGAATATTTCAGCGAGGGCTTCTCCACATTTTGGACAACTACAGGTCTTGGATCTTGGGCGCCATGGTAGGTTTCGAGTAAGAATCTACAAGTTATCCTTAGGGTTTACAAGTGACTGATGCTTCACACTCGGTCGACAATAGCAATTTGACTAGATCGGAAACCAGCTTAACAGTGAATAGATTGATGTAAATACCTCAAAATTCGCTTTGAATGAAGTTTGATCACTTTGATTCGCTCTGCTCTGCTTCTCGAAAACTTGGGTGAATGAAAATGACCGTGAAAACACTTTTAAGTACTCAAAAATACCTCATCGGGCTTCGTGCAAGTTAGGTCAAAATATTAAATGCACTCGGTTCACCTTTTACCAATTTACTCCTTTTTCTAGTTTCACTGAGTAACCAACTTTCCTTTATTAACCGACTTGATAGGTTTCCTGTATACACCGACTTGACAGGTTTCCTGTATAGTATATGAACTGACTAATTGCATCTTAACTATGCAGATTTTGAATTTTTGTACACAATAGAATAGGAATTGTTATGATTTAACTTTTAGAGAATGCAGTCCCTTCATACCTTTTCTTGACTAATTTGAAATAGGTGCACCTAACTCGGTAGGTAAGGTGCTTTCTTCATCAGACATAATTTCCTTCTTTTTCCAAATCATCTTGAATTTTTCTTTTATCTCTTTAGTGTCTCTTCTCGGTTGATCTCTGCAATCTCCAGCTAAATGTCCAACTTTGTGACTATGAAAACATGCCATACTAGGATTTCTCCATGATCTCCAGTTGTTCATTCCAAATCTTATAAAACAAGTGGCACTTATATGTCCATATCTTCCACAACATTCGCACCATATCCTTGTATTGTAATCCCATGGTAATACTGCATATTGTTGGTAAGGATCTGTGTGAGTTCGGTAACCTCCGGTGTTTGCTCGGTGTGGATACTTCATGTAGTTCTTTTTCTTAAACCAACACTTCTCAGTACTACGTCCATATCTATTGCAGTTTCTAGAAAACCCTTTGAATTTTGCCTTCTGATAGTTGTTAACAGACTTTGTCCTACATTGATTAGGTGTGTGACCATATTTATTGCAATTGTAACAATATCCATTAGACTTAGAGATATTCGATTGCTTACCTTTTTTGATCTGGCATATGTTGGCAGTATGACCTTTATTTCCATAGTAGTAGCAAATAGGCTTCTTCCTTTTGATGTTAATCCCATTTCCAGCTTGTTTTGATGATTCTCCCCTCTCAATAGTATGAATTCCTTTCTCGGTTGATTCTTTTCCTTTGTAACCGAGTCCTCCATTTTTGTAAGTTCTTCTTGTATTCAGTTCTCATCCAACATCTTTGATGATTCATAACTTTTCTCCAATGTTTCTTTGGATTTCTTCTCTGTTTCAAGTTCACCAGTCAACCTTGATACTTCAAGTTTCAATGATTGATTTTCATCATTCTTTATAATTGCTTCATGATGTGCATAACCTAGTTGATCTGTCATATTTTGTTGAATACCAGTTAACCTTATGATTTTTTCATCCTTATCAGATACTAGAGCTTCAAGTTGTTGTTTCTCTCTTTGTAGATCTCTTGCTTTATCCTCAGCTATCCTTAATGCATCTAGATTTTCAGTCATCTATGTATTGAAATGTTCATGTTCTCTTTTCATTTCTTTTAGTTGATCAGCCAATGCTTTGTTCTTTTCTTTCAACATTCCAATCATTTCTTCAGTCTCTTCAGATATACCGTTCTCAGATGATGTCTCGATTTGTTCCACTAGCTCTTGAGAATCCTACAAGTCATCAGATAATCTTCTCCTTACTTTCAGAGATTTTTGCATTTTCCTTTGCATGTTTGTAATCACTTGATTTGCATTATCCAACTCTTCTTGAAGATGCACAATCCTCCGAGATTGTTTGTAGTCTTCCATTGCTAAGATCTTTCTCTTTAGGTAGTTAAACCCTTTTCCAATATTCAAGCTTTATACCAATTGTTAGGCACAACATGGAAAGCTAATGTACTGAGAGGGGAGGGGTGAATCAATACTTCAAAACTTTTCTTCAATAATAACCTTACTGTTATGCATAAACAAAATAGTGCAGTAACATAAAATAAAGCTAAAATAAACAGATAACAATCATACATGATTCACTCCATAACACATATATTTTGGTCACGCAGAAACTCTTGGTTAGAGAGAAAAACTGTGGTGGGGATGGCACCCACAACTTCACTACTGCAATAATAAAGAATGCTTGGTTAGAGCTACATTTAGCTATTTTTGATAGCTTACCCTGTTAGGAGTATCAAGATCAGTTAGATCTACCTTACTAAAGGATTTTACAACACTATATAAATGTTGCACCTGGTTAAAGGATTTACAATTTATAGACTTGGTTAGAGTCTTTTACCTTGTTAAAGGTTTCTCTTACAACTTCAAAATATTACAATAGAATCATTACAAATATCTGCAACTTTACATCTGAAATGTTATAGCAGATTCTATGTGCTCAAAATAAGATTACCTAGCTTGTAGCATACCTCGGTAACCCATAATGAAACTTGGTAAACCCTTTTGTTTACTCTGTTCTTCAACTATTCACTGATAACCTTCTTGGTGACCTCTCTATGTCTTTGTAACAGTCTTCCTTCATGCATACACACACATATCTCACATCTCTTGTTTATATCTATTTCTAACCCTAGAATCATGCTGTATAAATAGATCTCTTACATCGGTGATCTAATTCATTGCTTCGATCTTACAAAATATTCTTCAAATTAATAACTAAACAAAATATTTCATTGGTTAGATTGACCTTGTAATCATACACAATCTCCTAATGCAATTTCCAATGCAAAACGGTTAGATGTGCCTCGATCTTGTAACACATTTTCATGTGCATGTCCAGGTTCAATGTATCTGGTAAAATGTTTCAATCGGTGACTATCAACTCGGTGAGTTAACTTTACTACTCGGTAGCCATGAAACATTACTTGGCAAATAGCTCGGTGAATACTACGTTTTGTGACTGCTTTCTTTTGTAACCGACTAGATTGTTCATACTAACTTCTCTGTGTGTACCGACTGCATGATTTGGTAATACTAACTGACTAGAATATATAGTATGACTTTGGATATGAAACTAATGGCAATTTGATAAGTAGTAACAGAACTAACATATTACACTTGCAGTAGTGTTTCAGATGCCTTGAACCTTGAACTAGAGTTCAAACAGTTCAATTTCAAACTGTATGTTCCTCGCACTAACTTTGATATTAAAGGCTTTGCAATGGCTCATCTTACAATTAGGAAACATTTTCAGTATATGCCAAATCTAGAAGACTTCTGGGTAGACTGTGAGGATGAGTATGAAGTCCGGAGAAGAGCCCACCTAAGATTCACTATGCAACAAGTAAGAGAGTATGGCTTGGAAATGGACACTGCTCATGTTGTTGATAATGGAAAAGATTTAATTGATTCATGGTTTGTTGAAGATAGGCAGCTCGAGGTAATCTTAGAGATAAATTGGGCGATAAATGAGGAGGAAGATATTCAGACTAGAACCCTCATGGTCATACTAAGAACAGAGAAATGGCTTAAGCAACACAAATTGAGAAAAAGTCAGTAGAGGGGTTCAACTTCATCCTCTAAGAGCCTGATTTCTAATACATTTATTCAATCTTGTGATGCAGGTCATTCTCACAAAAAGGATAAAGGTGAGCAGAAAAGCAAGGCATTACAAAGCAAAGGGCAATTGACTCTTGTTAGGGTCACCTGCTCTAAAGCTAGGAGTAAAAGAAAACCCTTGCCTCCTGACATAGTAGTGGTTGATCTTGAAATGGATGCCATTCAAAATAAGCTAGGTTCAGAGCAACAAAATCTAGATGATGAGGACACCAGCCAACAAGAACAGGAAACCTTTCAGGGGGACTCTACCATAATAATGAGAAATGAAAAAGATGTAGGAACTGATTTTGGAAAGACTCCAGCTTCCTCAAGCCCAGTCTGGCTGGATAATATGCTTGGCAGTAAGAAGAGAAATATAGTCCCTACCTCCATTCCAATAGAGGATATGGTGAGTAAGTGCTTGGGAAAGACTCCCAAAGCCAAGAAATCAAAGACTGTGTCAAAAATTGATTTTGACGTTGACAGTGGAAATTGGGTGGCAGAAATTGCACATCCATTGAGAGATGCTAAGATAGAAAATCCTATAGTTCAGGATTTTGCCATTGAAAAGGTGAACATAGGGACTTCTACTCATGCCACATACGTCCTTCATCATGAAGCTTCAACTAAGAAGATTATCACAAGGACTTGGAAAGATGAAAGGGACAACCATCAGATGAAGGAGATGTTGCGCAGAATGGCAGAGTACATTGAGGCAATAAATAGTCCGAATCCTCAACCCTTATAACAACTACCTACATCATTTGATCCAAAGTCCCCAGCCAATCAGAAAACCTTGGAAAAAATACATAAATGTAGACTGATAACAAAGACTGTAATGGAGTGGTTGGAGCAGATGCAGAAATCTGGAGCTGAGTATTTTGGGAACCCGAGTAAAGTCCATAATGGGGCAATACAAGTAATGAAATAATTGGAGACAAAATAAGTAATTGGAAAAATGAAGAGGTGGAATGGGCAACAAGGGCTACACAGATGTGAGAAGTATAGACTTACGGAGCTATGAAATTCTTGGTTGAAAAACCAGTGCCAGGACTGGATGATAGCATCTTGTATGTCTACCAAAAGAACATTGAATGGAGGAATTCTCTGATAAAACAGGCATATGAAGAATTCACCAAATTGGCAGGCCAACTTGCAGAGTTAACCACCTCCATGCAAAATGAGCTCCTATGCATTGGAATTAAGTGCCTAAAAAGTGACAGGACACTAGAAATGGGTGAAGCAATAACAAAATCTTTTGAGAAAAAGATTAACTATGTGAAGGAGGCTAAAGGCTTGGTCTCAGATGACCTAACTATTATCGCTAAAATTGAGTCACTTCTCTTGCTATGCATTGGACATTTGGATAGCCACTTCGATAAGGTTGCGTAGGTTCACAAGGAAAAGGAGGTGTGGAAACAATGTATAGCACACGTGGGGCTTCCACATAATACTATTATCCAACACTTCATTATGGTGTATTCTGATTGGAAGAAAGAATCTGTTTCTTAAAACAGTTTCATGTTTTCTAGACAATAGGCTCTGTTTTCTAGGAATTTGAAAAGATAGTTTCATTTGATAATTTTGCCGAACTTCACGGGGTGGAAAAGTTAGTTTTTCCATGTTTCCCGCTTTTATTGTAAGCCCTATTGTGGCTATATAAGGGATGAAAAAGACTCTAAATAGGTCCGAAAGATTTTTGGGAAAAAGGAATGCAATAGATAATATCTATTTTTCATGATATTTTGGGAAAAAAAAGAACAGTTTTTTATGAATAAAATTGTTACAGATTCTGTAGTATTAAATCTGTGAGTTTAATAGATTTGGATGATAATCTCTATGTGGATTTAGTTTGAATCAGGAATTTGTTACTTTTCTTCTCATTATATGTGAATGCACATAGAATGCGTTTTTCTTTGAAAAATAAATGATTGAAGTCTATGAACTTCATAATAGAATTCATGTTATTAGTTAAGAGTATATTCATTGTGTGCTGACAAATGAATATTGATCTGCCTTTAAGTACTTTCGGGTAAAAAGTATGCAAACAAAATTACTATAAATTAGAGCTGATTGAAAATCATTCTTTGTTGGGGAGCTGTACCTGTATGCAGAGGATAATTATTTCTAGAATTATCTAGTTGTTAGTTGCTTTGTCTTTTAATTAATGGGCATACAAAGATTTAAAGAATACAATGTATAAAAGGCAAATCTGTTAACTAACACTACTTAATTCAATTTGATAAGTCATGATAACCGACAACAATATGAAATGAATTTTTACTTATGTCAGTAAGAGTATTTGGATGTTTGTGAGTTACAAGTTGTTTACTATTAATCTATTGTAACAATCAACCGGTTTAAGCTTGACAACTTTATGTTGATAGTGATATTGCATTGATAGTTCTATGTTTACTTTGAGAGATTGATTTTTAGATTGGTGAAGTTTATCATTTTTCTATCTACTGATTCACCCCCCCTCTCAGTAGTTGACCGAATCCTTGTTCTTTCATCATACCATCAATTGGTATCTGAGCGGCTCAGGTCCTCTAAGGTCTAAGCCTAACAACTTGAGGTAAATATCTTGTAGATCATGATAAGGAAGGAAGGTCTGAAGTTTAATAGAGAGAACTATAGGATATGGAGTGATAGAATGAAAATTTATATCAAGAGTCTTGGAAATCAATACTGGGAACATTTTAATACTCAATATGTTGCACCTAGTGGGGTTATGACTGATGATCAAAAGAAAGAGCAATAAGAAAACAATCAAGCACTGCAGGCTATTATCAGTTCTTTGTTTGATGCAGAGTGTTAACACATATTTTTATAAAATATTTTTGTGATATATTTGGATATTTTCACATATAATTTCATCATAAGGGCACTTAATGTTGGTTTTTATAAGTAGGAGCATCATTGAAGACAACGGAGTTATCCAAGGATCAACTGTTTCATGAATGGATAGGGGTCACTTGGGCACATTAAGGGAAAGCACTAAGTAAAGACTGCATAAAGAGTCCATCATATCAACATTCTGGTAGACATCGGAAGAGGAGTTAGTATGATGAAATTAGAAGTGCCTTTGCTTACATACACCCTATATGAAGAATTGGAGCCATTAACATTTATGGTAATTTTTAAATTTGTAAAATTTAAATTATCGGCATAGGTTATCCCGACAGGACTGCATAGCCAAGCGCAAAAGAAGTGAGATGTTATTATCGAGGTAGCTTATACTGAGGAGTAAGTAAGAGGATATATCCATCGACAAAATAATTCAATATCGGAAGTGCGAGGAAGTTGTTATACTGATAGCCAATGGAGCTATCGGTATAACCCTCATCGATAAGGAAGAGTGCAGATGAAACATTTTAATTATCGGAGTATCGGGAGATGGGAATATTGGGTTACCTCGATGTCCGATAGAATGAATAGGGGAGCCGAGAGGAAAAAGGTGTGGAATGGAAGTAAGATGGTTTCATCGGAGAAAATGTTAACTTTCGGGAGGGAACCAAAATAGCTACATTGATACCCGATAAAGGAAAGCTAGGTGGGCGACAATATTGGCTTGAGTTATGCCGATAAAGAAGTGTTGAGCGTGGAGTTCAAAATATTATCGGGATAACTTATATCCATCAGCGAGAGATGTTTACATTCTATCCCGATGCCTGATGAAGAAGTTAAAGAAGAATGCAGACAAGGAGACTTCGTCAGGAAAAGCTATGTCGATAGAGAGGAGCGATAGAAGGGTTTTGCAAAATAAAAGTCGGTGGCATTGGGGAATCGGTAAAACATCAACCAAGTTGTTCTGACATCTGATGAAGCAACCGAGAGGAAAGAAGTGTGAACCATAAAAGAGAACTCATCGGGGTAGCTTCTACTATTGGATGAGCATATTTTGAGGTATGTTGATTTTCGATGGGCAGGATGCCACAGAGGAAAGAAAGGCGGATCTGTTGGGGTGACTTACACTGATCAAAAGGATAAAAGGGAAATTAAAGAAGTGTACATTACGGGTGGTGCCAAATAATTAAACTCTTGGGCAGAGTTACACCTATTAGCCGTTAAGAAATCTGGCGTGAAAACAGACATGACAACCATTATTTAATGCATCCAACAGATAGGCCTCAAATCGCACGAAGCAAATCTAACCAAGAATTTATTTTAGATGTTAACTATGATGGAGATAAACTTATATATGGGGTCTTGTGTGCATTGTGTTTTGCAAAGTAATCTATAAGCAGTTTGTTATCTCTGAAGTGCTAATTGAAGTTACAAAGTGCAAAATAGAGGATTTGCAAAATGGAGGGTTCAAGTGCATAAGGAAAAAGGAAGGTCACAGAAATATCTAGTCACACATCAAAACAATCAAAGGCAGGAGAGGTTGTGAATAAGAGGAAGCTAAATCAGGACATGATCGACCAGATGAGTTCTCTGGGATTTAACTCCAGAAGGTCGAAGATAAATTTATCAATTCATGATCAGCTGGAGGATAGGTATAAGGAAATAGGCAATATATGGACTAGAGTGTGAGGACACAAACTGTTCTTGTTTCACTACATAAGGAGAAACGACCTGATGCCTATATCTAACCCATGGAGCACTAGTCTAGGCAAACTCATGGTCCCTAATGTATTTGTAAACATAGACTTGCTCAAGATTCTGGTCAGAAATTATGATGCCACTAAAAGATGAATACTATTACCCAACGAGACTGTTTTCATTTGTTTCACATCAGCGACAATTCAAGAAGTTTTTGGTTTGAATTCTGAGGTAGAGGTGCCGCTGTCTTTCGATGATTTGGAGGAGGAATATAGAAAGATGGACACCACATACCAAGGGTGGAATTTGGTGTTTCATAAGGTTGAGAAAGGAAGATTGATGGAGGAAGATGGTTCGTCTTATGATATAAACATATTCAAAAAATATTTCCAATATACGTACATGGCTTGTGGAAAGGTTGGAGGAGTCAAGGCTCTAGACATAGAAAGAATGGGACCGCTGGTTTTGGCAGCTGAAGTCCAGAGACATGAG
Organism: Cryptomeria japonica; assembly: GCF_030272615.1. Lineage (NCBI taxonomy): Eukaryota > Viridiplantae > Streptophyta > Pinopsida > Cupressales > Cupressaceae > Cryptomeria > Cryptomeria japonica. Next base: position 223,387,287 of record NC_081407.1, on the reverse strand, counting down.
CCAAGGGCGTTTGATTTCTCTGTATATCTGGCAGACAGATTGCATGAGGGTTTTCTAAACCTGATGAACAATCCTGATAAGCATTTCAAGCATTATTCTCTGTTAATGTGTATAATATTGTTTTATGGTAATTTCAAAGGACCGTGGCTAGAGGGTTTGAGAGTAAACCAGTTTGGAAAGGATGGATAGGAGCAACCTATGCAGCTATGGGTTTCTTTATGGGATTCTAGGTATGTGAGTTCCCATTATGTGAAGTTTGAAGAATTTTTCATCAAACCTTTGTTCAGAATGTACAAAGAGACTATTGAAGGATCATTTTTGGAAACCATTTAGAAGTTTCTTTGGCCATTTGAGCACCATAATACCAAAGTGAATCATAATTGGGGTGATTGGTTTTCCTGTGTCAATTTCACTTTTGTTAGAGTGTTCGGTTTTGAGGGTTCACCATATGTATTGCCTAAACTGACACTTGATCGTATTGCATTTTTTGAAATTGTTAGACAACTTAGTGTTTCCAATGCTCGTCACTTTGGGGATGCACATAAGAAGACCTTTTTCCCAGGGACTTTGGAGTTTGGAGATTTCAGGATTGTATCAACCAGGGCTTATGAATCCACTGAAAGAAATTTAGCAGATGAATACAATATGTTGTTACACACATCCAGGAAGAATTATGATCCTGGTGGATATATAAAAATGTGCAGGAAAGGGCAGGCACTGAAAGGTTATATCCATTTTACTGATGATATGGAAGATCTGTGCAAAAATAAGGAAGTGGAAGATTTGGAGAGAAGGTTATAGGAGAAAAAACAAAGGCTGGAGGACTTCCAAGGTGAAGAAGAGGAACATGCAGAAGTGACTCAGGGGAGAATGTAGTTGTATCAAAATTATAGGTACCTAATAGAGAAGAATAACCTGATGCACATGACAAATTAATCAAAACCTTGAATGCAGTGATAGATGATAGAATGATTGAGCATACCAATTTTGTATCAGATGATCAATTCATAAAATCTAAAGAGTTCAAGTCATTCTTGTATCACTTCAAGGGTAAGAAATTAAGCGAAGCAGTGCCAAATATTACCCTTGAAAATGAATCAGAAATGAAGAGGAGGTTGAAGGAAGACATCAATACAAAAGTTGAGAATATGACCCCATAGAAGGGGAGGCAATTACTAGTGGAGGTTGGAATAATTGTGTTTCTAGGATGGGACTTGAGTGCCTCGTTTGTTTTTGATAGTTTGCCACACTCGGATAATAGGGATATGAAATTGGATATCCAAGGAGTAAAAGATATTTTTATTGGATCAAGGTATGATCCAAATGAAGAAGAAATGTTGCTATGGGCCCTATACCCTCCCAATAAGAGACCTAGGATAATAGATGTAGATAAGGCTTGTGGTCATATGATGAGGTTGAAGTTCAGAGAGGTGGATCCTATGGTCACTATAGATATAGGGATTAACATTTCCAAGTTTAATGAGGCTCAGTTGAAATGGGAAGTTGCTGAAAATCATAAATACAAAGCATTGTATGAAGAATCTCTAAAAAGAGGAGGACTCTAGTGGCAAATGGAAAAGGAAGAAGATGAAGAAGCAAAGGAAAACTATCAGGACTGATGCTGCCTGTGTATTCATGACAAGGAGATATGAAAATTTAGAAAAGGTTTTGGATGAATTTTGGGGTGTATATCAAAAAAACATGGACAATATAGTCTCTAACCAAAGGATTTATGATAGACTCAATCTGTTATTACAGGATGAGACATTGAATGAAAAAACTATTAGAAGGATAACAGAGTTAATTAAAATTCATGAAAAGTATACAAAAGAGTTGAAGAAAGAGTTCCAAGAGTGCTAGGAGGTTTTTAAGAGTGAGATTCCCAATTTGTTTGATGATGTAGGGGTTATCAAGGAAAATAGTGCATGGCTCTCAGAATGTAGGGCTTTACTTAGTGCAGCCCTCAGTGTCACCCAAGCAGATGCCCTGGATATAAATGAGACAGTGGACCAGTTAGAGAACCTAATCAAGATAGAGATGGCACTTAGGGATACAATATTTAATGCAGTTACATACAAAGATGAAGGCTACCTTAAACACATTAGGAAATGTGGGAAGAAGCTGGATCCAAAGAATTGAAGTTTTATTTCTCATGCTTTTATAATTGCCCTATGTCATCTTAGTTGTTAAGTAGTTAGGTGTTAGGTTTTTGTTAGATTTTAGTTTAGCAAAATGAAAGGGTGTGTCCTTTCATCTATGCATATTGATTCACATATTTGTAGTGAGTCATTTTGTATGTAGATGAGATCTAGGATCTAGGATCTAGGATTTTTAGAAGAATTGCAAAAAAAAAGAAGCAATCACTTCCGCCTATAAGGGCTGAAAGTTATATGTATTAGGGAAGTCTATAGGAACAAGAAGTATCTTTTTGTGCAAACAAACTATATTGGAGTATCTTCAAGTGCATCTTATGTAAGCAATCATTTCCTAAAGATTGATATACAAGGTTCACTATTTCCTTTCCAAATATTGTGTATACTTTTGTGTTGATGAGTTAACTTTGTCCTCATGTTCAATCTGTCATTTGATTTTCTATGATGTGCCATCACATGCTGTTACATTAAATGTGAGATTGGGTTTTCATTGTTTGTGTAACACATACTAAAACCTTAATAGTTGATGATTAATATTGTCTCTAGAGTTGATAACATTTCTTGTCCATGAAGTGTCATAAATATCCCTGGATAGAGGCACTGGTCTGTTATTCATCTTTTAAGGTCTTGGTTGGCTATGCATTTAAGGTCCTTAATAAAGAAAGCATTCTTCCAAATCCTATATGAACCAATCTTAGCATATTTATTTCAAGTCCAGAAAGCATTCTTATTCTTAATATACAATCATAATCATTTTCATTTTCTTTTAAAAGGCATTCACTTAAAGCACACAATAAAGCATAATTGCATAACCATTATTTGCCAGTTTTGCATTTGCTAGTCATAAAGCTTAAATCCACTTTAAAAAACTCTTTTTGTGCTTGAGAGGGAAAGGTATACTTACTTAGGTTTAGTGGAGCCATAAGTGCAGAGGGATTTGGTCTTCAACCATCCCTGTTCGTTGGCCAAGGCTAGTTGGATTAGTTGAGGATTTGTCAAATCCTTAATTTTTCCAATCTATGGTTTTGGGCACCAACAGATTGGCAACTCTGCTAGGGAGTTGTCATACATAGTTTGACATTCACCTAAAAGCTATGGTATTTTTCCATTGAAGATTTGATAAGTTTTGTTTTCCCCATTTGAGTCACACAACAGATTGGCGATTCTGTTGGGGAGTTGTATATAAAACATCAATTCCAAAATGTCATTTAAGGTGCTCTACTGGAAGGAAGAACCCAAGAGCTTAATAAGAAATTTTTCCTCCATAGGAGGTGGCGACTCAACATTTAATACATGAGTAATAATTGGTATGTTGAGAAAATAAGAGAAACCCTTAGGAATTTATCAATAAGATTTATGCTAGGGAGGAGGTCTCTGCACAAAAGACAAGAAAATTTTATTCAGTTGAGTCCCAAGAAAATTCACAAAGAGAAGAAATCAAACATGGTGTTTGAAGGATATAAGAGATTTCCTAGTAGGGAGGAGGATTCTTCATCTGCTGGAAAATCTGAAAATAGGGAGGAAAATCCTTTCTATAAAATAAGTGCAAAAGATAATAGACATAGCCATGATGAGATCCTGACTGCTAAAGAACAAGAAGCAAAACAATGGGATGAACTTATTCTTAGAATGGCTGACATGAATGTAGATGATGCCAAGATGGTGAGGGCACTTAAAAGGCTACCAGATTGGGTGTTGTAGAAACTTGGAATAGAGAGAAATAATATTTCAAGCCCCAAGACAAACAAGGTAGAAGAAGACAGGGGTGAAACAAGTAGACAAGTAATTCCAAAGTATAGTCCCCCTCATATGAGAAGAATAGAGTAGCCTTTTGTAACTTATGATAACCCATTGGTAAATGAAAGTAGAAGATGGAGGGATGTGCATAGGGATCAAAGTGAAGAAAGGCAAGAGGATGGAAGAAGGAATGGAAATGGGGAAAATTATGGAAATTGGAATAACACAAATAGGGGTAACCATATAGGAAGTAATGGGTATGACAACAATCAAAATAATGGACATAATAGAGGTAACAATGGAAATTATGGAAATGGCAATGGTGGAGGTAGGAACAATAATAATGGTAATAATAATGGCAATAATAGTGTTGGTGGAAACAATGGGAACAATGGTAATTATGGCAACAATGGTGGATTCAATAGAGGAAGTATGAACAATCAAGACAACCATCATGTTGGCAGACGACCTATGATCATTGAAATATATAGATAGTTGGATTTCACTGGCATTGTTGGTTATCCAAATCAGATCACTAATGATTTAAGATCAGCAATCCCCAAATTCTCAGGAAATGGAATTGATTCATCAGAATAGCATGTAGTTAATGTAAAAAATATCATTGAAGAATTTGAGGTTCCTCATGAGGATGCATTCATGAAATTGTTTGTTGAATCTTTGACAAAAAATGCAAGAGAATGGTATAGAAGCTTTCCTGATAGATGTATTTGCAGTTGGTAGGAATTTGTAACACTGTTCTTGGAAGAATTTGGAGATCACAATGATCCTTCATTTGCATCCCATGAATTAATAAGTATAAGGAAGAATCAAAATGAAACAATTGCTGAATTTAATAAAATATTTAATAAAGTATTAAATAGAATACCTAGAGATGTCAAGCCTGTTGATTCATTTCTGATTCTCTTTTATTTGAGTGCTTTTGACAACAAAACCCATTATGAGATTTTGTCTCATAGACCTAATACCTTACAGAAAGCATTCAAGATAGCTGCTACTATTGAGAATAATAGGAAGGTTGTTGGGAAGGCTACTAAGAGAGATGATCCAAAGTTGTACAACTCCAAGGTTCCCAAGAAATATGATCTTACTCAGATCGTGGACATGCTTAAGGACCTAAAGGGTAAGCAAAATCCTAATGAAAGGCCACTATACAGAAACAATAAGCAAATAAATTACAATAGGTTGAGGTTGCATGACATGCCATATAACACAAATTGGAAGGATGGAAAACCAGTAAAGCCTAATACAAACAAAGAGACTCTTGATCCATTAAAGAGAGCCACAAACTTTGTAGATGAGGATCCATGGTGTGATGTATGTAATCTACCTCATGTTGCAGAACAGTGTATGATTGCCCAGGGCTTGATAGAAGAGGAAGATAAAAATGAGGATTATGAACCAACTGTGAATGCCCTTTCATTTGATCCATATTGGGGAAGAGATGAGGATTTATCTGAAGAAGAAGAATATTTTGATGTGCATCAAAGAAGAGAGAATTTGCAATATAGCATACAATAGGTTTTTTCTGATGATGATGAAGATATCCCTTCCTTGAGAAAATTGTTTTATGAGGAAGCAGTGTCTTCTTTGAGAAACTTGACTGAAGAGGAGATGAAAGCTTTCACTATTGTAGCTATAGAACAAGTGAAAAGCAATTACCAGCTAAGAAATAGGAATGTCAACAATGAGCAGGGTAAGCCAATAGGTATTTTTGGTAGGGTTACAAAATCAAATGCGACAAATAACGACACAGCCAAGGGCAAGGATGCAAGTGCCAAGAAAGGGAAGGAACTAGAACAAATTAAACAAATGGAATGGCCAAAGCTCATCAAGCCTGTGGAGAAAAAACAAATCAGTAAGTCTTCTTCAAATTGTGGAACTTTTATGTCTCAAGCATTGTCTTAGGTAAAAATTTATATGCATTTTCTTGAAGTGATGAAATTTCCAAAATATAAGGATGAGCCCTTGAAAATCATATCAAATGTTAGTGATCTAAGTAAAGACACTTCCAAGTTAAAAGAGAATCCTCCAGTGATTTACTTAGGCACATCCATTACCAAAAAATTCTCACAAGTGGATCCTTTTTATTTAACACTGCTTATAAACAATAAGATGGTAATAAATTGCATGATAGACTCAGGAGCAGCAGTAAATATTATGCCAGAAGATGTCATGAAAAAGATGGGAATGAAGGTAGATACCCCTTATGGAAAATGTTTTGCAATGGATAATAGGTCAATCCTAGTGGTCAGTATCATGAAGGATATTGATTTCAAGTTTCCAACTTGTCTAGACACTACCTATAAAATAGATGTAACAGTTGTGCAAGTGCTTGTGAACTATGGAATGCTTCTATCCAGATAGTGGTCGAACCTGGTAGGTGGATATATGCAATTAGATCTATCATTTTCTACCATCTCAGTCAAAGGAGAAGAGGTAAGAATCAATAGAGAACCAAGATCTCCCTACCTCATAGAGGAAGTGGATCTAGATCAAGTAACTTGCTTCTGTCATTCCGATATGGACAACTTTCAGGTAAGTATTTCTAAACCTTTAGGAATTGAAAAAATTGTAGAGGTTGTTAAACACAATGAAAGTTTGATTTGGAAATTATATTTTTGATGGTGCCTGTAGTAAGGATGGAAATGGAGAAGGAGTTGTATTTATTTCACCTGATGGAAAATCCTTTAAATATACTTTCTCATTGGCTTTTGAATGTACTAATAATATTGCTGAATATGAAGCTCTCTTATTAGGACTAAAACTAGCAAACAGGCATGGCATTAAGTTACTAATAGTTTATGATGATTCAGAGTTAGTTGTTTCACAAATTAGAGGCAAATTTGTTGCCAAAAATACAAAATTAAGAAGTTACAGGAATGAGGTTTGGGATTATATTGAACTTTTTGATGCTTTTTCCATTAATTGGACTGAAAGGTCAAATAATATTTTGGCGGACTTTATGGCTAACCTGACAGTTAAACATAATGATATCCCTTTTGATGATATTACACAAGTTGAAATTAAAACAAGACCATCTGTTCCTAATAATATTAAGAGTTGGCAAGTGTTTGATGATGACAAGGATCTGCTAAGATTTCTCTTTTGTGAAGATCAGTATGTAGACCAGCAAATTGATTGGAATGGACTCATGGAGTAAATTAATGGCAGAGGGACTGTATTTGGGCAAGAGGTATTGCAACTAAAAACAAATAAAATTCCAAAAGGATTGATAGAGCTTGAAAAAATGTTTGATGATAAAGATGTAGTGAATTTTAGACCTAATTCAGGAGGATGTGAGGATGTTGAAAAAATAAACCTAGGGAGTGAAAGCAATCCAAGAGAAGTATATATTGGAAAAAGGCTCGCACCAAAAATCAGAACAATATTGTTTAATTTTCTAAGGAAGTACAGGCATTTTTTTGCTTGGTCATATGATGACCTTAAAGCATACAGGGAAGGTCTGTTCGAGCATGAAATACCCTTGAAGCATGATGCAAAGCCTTTTAGACAGAAGAAAAGGCCAATCAATCCTACTTTGGCTCCCAAGATGAAAGAAGAATTGATGAAAATGAGAAATGCTGGTATTATTGAGCCCATAAGGCATTCAACATGGGTGTCAAATTTGGTCCCAGTCTGAAAGAAGAATGGTGATATCAGATTGTGTGTGGACTTTAGGAATTTAAATGTGTCATCTTTAAAAGATAATTATATTTTGCCTAACATGGAGGCTCTTTTGCAAAAGGTCACTGGAAACGAATTATTATCTATGATGGATGGTTTTTCAAGGTATAATAAAGTCAAAGTTAGGGAAGCAAAGAAATTCAAAACCGCTTTCACCACACCTTGGGGTACTTATGTCTATGCTAGGATGCCTTTTGGACTGACAAATGCAGAAGCCATATTCCAGAGGGCTATGGATGTAGCTTTTGAGGCGCTGATTGATTATATTTTGGTAGTTTATTAGGATGATATGACTACTTATTCTAAAAAGGTAGAGGACCATTGCAATGACCTAGAAAAAGTCTTTATTAGAGCATTAGAATATGGCATATCTTTAAATCCCAAAAAGTGTCATTTTGGAGTTACTAAAGGGAAATTGCTAGGTCATATTGTCTCAAAAGATGGTGTGAGAATTGATCCAGAAAGGATTACTACTATTGATAAGATTCAAATCCCTAAAATAGTTAAGGCAATTCAATCTTTCTTCGGTCAAATTAACTTTGTAAGAAGGTTTGTTTCAAACTTCTCTGAAATTGTAAAACCTATTGCTAAAATGATAAAAAAGGGTGCTGAAATAAAATGGACTAATGAAGCCCTTGAAGCTTTTGTAAACATCCAAAGAGCCATCAAGGAAGCTCCTATGTTGAAGTCCCCTGATTTCTCCAAACCTTTCCAAGTGTTTTCATTCGCTTCATTCCATACTATCATTGCTTTCATGTTATAGAAGAATGATGAGGGCCATGAGCAGCCAATGGCATTCTTTAGCAAACATTACAAGCATCTGAGTTGAACTATGATTTGAATGAAAAATAGGCTTATGCTCTTGTGAAAGCGGTAAAGGCTTTTAGACCCTATCTAGTTGGTGCCACTGTCATTGCCTATGTACCAAATGTTGTTGTTAAAGACATCTTCAGACAATCAGAAACTACTGGAAGGAGATGCAGATGGATAAACCAGATCCAAGAATTCAATATTAATCTACAAATCACAAAGTTGGTAAGAGGTCAGGGTTTAGCAAAATTGATGGCAGAATCCAATCTTGAAGCAGCACAAGTAAATCAAATGGAGTTGGAAGATGCACAAATGAGCATTCAAAGGTGTGCTTGGTATACAAATATTGTTTATTTCTTGAAATACATGAAATGTCCGGATAGTTTAAATGATAGTCAAAAAAGAACTTTAAAGCTTTAAACATCTAGGTATGTATTACTTAATGGAGATCTATACTGGAAAAATAGAGATGGTATTCTTTTATTGTGTCTAGATGAGTGTCAAGCATCTGCTATTTTAAAAGACTTACATGAAGGTGTATGTGGAGGCCACTTCTCAGCTAAAACCACTTCTCATAAAATTCTTAATACCGGTTATTATTGGCCTCAAGCTTTCAAGGATTGTCATACTTATATCAGAAAATGTGAAGCTTGTCAAAAGTTTTCAGGGAAGCTCAAGTATAATGGAGCTATTCCTCTCAGACCTATACATGTAGAAGAACCATTCTAGGTGTGGGGTATTGGCTTCATAGGGGAAATAGAAAATAATTCTAGTGGTGGGTATAAATGGATTTTGGTGGCTACTGATTATTTTACTAAGTGGGTTGAAGCTATTCCCACAAGAGAGGCTACAAGAAAAGTGGTGACAAAGTTTCTCTTAGAAAACATTCTGACCAGATTTGGAGTACCTTGAAAGATTGTGGTAGACAATGGGATGTGCTTCAGATCCAAGGATTTCTCTAATTTTTGTGAAAATCATGGCATTACTTTGTCTTATTCATCACCTTACCATCCCCAAGGAAATGGACAAGCAAAATCAAGCAATAAGAACTTGCTGAAGATTATTAGAAGGATGTTGGGTGATAATAAAAAGGCTTGGGATTCAAAATTCATCTTAGCAGTATGGGTTGATAGAGTGACAGTCAATAAGTCCACAGGATTTGCCCCATATGAGCTTGTATATGGCAAGGAAGCAAGATTACCCTTAAATAATGTGCTTCCAGTTTATAAATTTATTACAGAAGAATGTTCAGAAGAAGTAAACTTCATGGGGGATAGGTTGATGGCGTTGTCTGAGTTGGATGAATGTAGAAAAGAGGTTCAGGAAAGAAACATTCAGAGACAATAGATGGTTAAGGCTTTACATGATAATTCCAAAGACCAAGACAAAGGAAAACATGGAAAATTTGATGCGCTCTAGCTGGGACCCTATATCATCTTTAAGAAAAATGGAGAAAACTCATATTTCTTGCAGGATACTGGTGGTGAGGTGCAGGAATTTCCAGTTCATGCTCAGTACCTCAAACATTTTTTTCTTTTGACAAGAAAGGAGTATTTCTTGTATCATAATAACATAGTTTTTATTTTTTCTTTCTTTCTCTCTGTTATGTGTTTCAAATCATGTCTGGGTTTTCTTTCCAGAGATAGCCGAGATCTTGCTATGTCCCTACAAGGAACATACATCCCCAGAAAGAGCCATTGTTAACACATATTTTTACAAAATATTTCTGTGATATTTTTGGATATTTTCACATATAATTTCATCATAAGGGAATTTACTGTTGGTTTTTGTATGTAGGAGCATCATTGAAGACAACAGAGTTATCCAAGTATCAATTGTTTCATGAATGGATAGGGGTCACTTGGGCACATTAAGGGAAAGCACTAAGTAAAGACTACATAAAGAGTCCATCATATCAGCATTCTGGTAGATATCAAAAGAGGAGTCAGTATGATGAAATTAGAAGTGCCTTTGGCTTACATACACCCTATATGAATAATTGTAGCAATTAACATTTATGGTAATTTTCAAATTTGTAAAATTTAAATTATCAGCGTTGGTTATCTCAACAGGACTGCATAGCCAAGCGCAAAAGAAGTGAGACGTTATTATCGGGGTAGCTTATACTGAGGAGTAAGTAAGAGGATATATCCATCAGCAAAATAATTCAATATCGGAAGTGCGAGGAAGGTGTTATACCGATAGTCGATGGAGCTATTGGTATAACCCTCACTGATAAGGAAGAGTGCAGATGAAACATTTTAATTATTGGAGTATCGAGAGACGGGAATATAATGTTACCCTGATGTTCGATAGGATGAATAGGAGAGCCAAAAGGAAAAAGGTGTGGACCGGAAGTAAGATGGTTTCATCGAAGAAAATGTTAACTTTCGGGAGGGAACCAAAATAGCTACACTGATACCCGATTAAGGAAAGCTAGGCGGACGATAATATCAGTTGGAGTTATACCGATAAAGAAGTGTTCAGTGTGGAGTTCAGAATCTTATCGAGGTAACTTATATCCATCAGAGAGAGATGTTTACATGTTGTCCTGATGCCTGATAAAGAAGTTAAAGCAGAATGCAAACAAGGAGACTTCGTCAGGAAAAACTATGCCAATAGAGCGGAGCAGTAGAAGGGTTTTGCAAAATAAAAGCCGGTGGCATCGGGGAATCAGTAAAACATCAACTAGGTTTTTCCGACACTCGATGAAGCAACTGAGAGGAAAGAAGAGCGAACCGTAAAAGAGAACCCATCGAGGTAGATTCTACTATCAGATGAGCATTTTTTGAGTTATGTCAATTTTCAATGGGAAGGATGCCATAGAGGAAAGAAAAGTGGATATGTCAAGGTGACTTACACCAATCAAAAGGATAAAAGGGAAATTAAAGAAGTGTACATTATGGTGGTGCCAAATAATTAAACTCTTGGGTAGAGTTACACGAATTGGTTGTTAAGAAATATGGTGTGAAAACAGACATGACAACCATTATTTAATGCATCCAACGGATAGGCCTGAAATTGCACAAAGCAAATCTAACTAGGATTTCCTTTCAGAGGTTAACTATGATGGAGATAAAATTATATATGGGGTTTCATGTACATTGTATTTTGCAAAGTAATCTATAAGTAGTTTGTTATCTCTGAAGTGCTAATTGAAGTTACAAAGTGCAGAACAAAGGATTTGCAAAATGGAGGGTTCAAGTGCGAAAGGAAAAAGGAAGGTCACAGAAATATCTAGTGACACATCGAAACAATCAAAGGTAGGAGAGGCTGTGAAGTAGAGGAAGCTAAATCAGGACATGATCGACCAGATGAGTTCTCCGAGAGATAATTCTAGAAGGTCAAAGACAAATTTACCAATTCGTGATCAGCTAGAGGATAGGTATAAGGAAATAGGCGATATATGGACCAAAGTGCGAGGACACGAACTATTCTTGTTTCATTACATAAGGAGAAACAACTTGATGCCTATATCTAACCCATGGAGCACTGGTCTAGGAAAACTCATGGTCCCTAATGTATTTGTAAACATAAACTTGCTCAAGCTCCTGGTTAGAAATCATGAGGCCACTAAAAGATGCATCCTGTTACTCGACGAGACTGTTTTCATTCGTTTCGCAATAGCGACAATTCAAGAAATTTTGGTTTGAATTCTGAGGCAGAGGTGCCTCTATCTTTTGATGATTTGGAGGAGGAATACAAAAAGATGGACACCACATATCAAGGCTAGAATTTGGTATTTCATAAGGCTGAGAAAGGAAGACTGACAGAGGAGGACGGTTCGCCTTATGATATCAACATTTTCAAAAAATATTTCCAATATACCTACATGGCTTGTGGACATGTTAGAGGAGTCAAGGCTCTAGACATAGAAAGAATGGGACCGCTGGTTTTGGCAGCTAATGTCCAGAGACATGAGCCAAGAGGTTTGATTTCACTGCATATCTGGTAGACAGATTGCATGAGGGTTTTCTGAACCTGAAGAACAATCTTGATAAGCATTTCAAGCATTATTCTCTGTTAATGTGTATAATATTGTTTTATGGTCAATTCAAAGGCTCGTGGCTAGAGGGTTTGAGAGTAAACCAGTTTAGAAAGGATGGACAGGAGCAATCTGTGTAGCTATGGGTTTCTTTATGGAATTCTAGGTATGTGAGTTCCCATTATGTGAAGTTTGAAGAATTTTTTGTCAAACCCTTGTTCAGAATGTACAATGAGACTATTGAAGGATATTTTTCCGAAAACATTAAGAAGTTTCTTTGGTCATTTGTGCACCATAATACCAAAGTGAATCATAATTGGGGTGATTGGTTTTCCTGTGTCAATTTCACTTTTGTTAGAGTGTTCGGTTTTGAAGGTTCACCATACATATTGCCTAAACCGACACCTGATCGTATTGCATTTTTAGAAATTGTTAGATAGATCAGTGTTTCCAATGCTCATCACTTTGGGGATGCACATAAGCATACCCTTTTGCCAGGGCCTTTGGAGTTTGGAGAGTTCAGGATTGTATCAACCAAGGCTTATGAAGCCATTGACAGAAAGTTGGCAGATGAATACAATTTGTTGTTACACACATCCAGGAAGAATTATGATCTTGAGGGATATATAAACATGTGTAAGAAAGGACAGGCCCTGAAAGGTTATATCCATTTTACTGATGATATGGAAGATCTGTGCAGAAATATGGAAGTGGAAGAATTGGTTGATATGATGGAAGATTCAGAGAGAAGGTTATAGGAGAAAAAACAAAGGCTGGAGGACTTCCAAGGTGAAGAAGAGGAACGTGCAGAAAGTGACTCAGGGGAGAATGAAGTTGTATCAAAATTATAGGTACCTAATAGAGAAGAAGAGCCTGATGCACAAGACAAATTAATCACAACCTTGAATGTAGAGATAGATGATAGAATGATTGAGCACACCACTTTTGTATCAGATGATCAATTCATAAAATCTAAACAGTTCAAGTCATTCTTGTATCACTTCAAGGGCAAGAAATTAATGGAAGCAATGCCAAATATTACCCCTGAAAATGAAGCAGAATTGAAGAGGAGGTTGAAGGAAGGAATCAATGCAGAAGTTGAGAATATGACCCCATAGAAGGGGAGGCAATTACTAGTGGAGGCTGGTATAATTGTGTTTCGAGGATGTGACTTGAGTGCCACATTTGTTTTTGATACTTTGCTGCACTCGAATAATAGGGATATGAAATTGGATATCCAAGGAGTAAAAGATATTTTTATTGGATCAAGGTATGATCCAAATGAATAAGAAGTGTTGCTATGGGCCATATACCCTCCCAATAAGAGACCTAAGATAATAGATGTAGATAAGGCTTTTGGTCATATGATGAGATTGAAGGTCAGAGAGGTGGATCGTATGGTCACTGCAGATATAGGGATTAACATTTCCAAGTTTAATAAGGCTCAGTTGAAATGGGAAGTTGCTGAAAAGCATAAATACAAAGCATTGTATGAAGAAGCTTTAAAAAGAGGAGGACATCCAATACCACAAATCACTGACTCTAGTGCCAAATGGAAAAGGAAGTTTGAGAAACTAGCCTTGGAACACAATAAGATGAAGAAGCAAAGGAAAACTATCAGGACTGATAATGCCTGTGTATTCATGACAAAGAGATATGAAAATTTAGAAAAGGTTTTGGATGAATTTTGGGGTGTATATAGAAAAAACATGGATAATATAGTCTCGAACCAAAGGATTTATGACACACTCAATTTGTTATTATAGGATGAGACATTGAAAGAAAAGACTGTCAGAAGGATAACATAGTTAATTGAAATTCATGAAAAGTATACAAAAGAGTTGAAGGAAGAGTTCCACGAGTGCCAGGAGGTTTTGCAGAGTGAGATTCCCAATTTGGTTGATGATGTAGGGGTTATCAAGGACAAAAGTGCATGGCTCTCAGAATGTAGGGCTTTACTTAGTGCAGCCCTCGGTATCACCCAAGCAGATGCCTTGGATATGAATGAGATAGTGGACCAGCTAAAGAACCTAATCAAGATAGAGATGGCGCTTAGGGATACAATATTTAATTTAGTTATATTTTAAGATGAAGGCTACCTTAAACACATCAGGAAATGCAGGAAGAAGCTGGATCCAAAGAATTGAAGTTTTATTTCTCATGCTTTAATAATTGTCTTATGTTATCTTAGTAGTTAAGTAGTTAGGTGTTAGGTTTTAGTTAGGTTTTAGTTTATCAAAATGAAAGGGTGTGTCCTTTCATTTATGCCTATTGATTCACATATTTGTAGTGAGTCATTTTGTATGTAGATGATATCTTGGATCTAGGATCTAGGATTTTTAGAAGAATTACAAAAAAAAAAAGAAACAATCACTTATGCCTGTAAGGGTTGTAAGTTATATGTATTAGGGAAGTCTATAGGAACAAGAAGTATCTTTTTGTGCAAACAAACTGTGAAGTACCTACAAGTGCATCTTATGTATGCAATCATTTCCTAAAGATTAATATACAAGGTTCGTTGTTTCTTTTCCAAATATTGTGCATACTTTTGTGTTGATGAGTTAACTTTGTCCTCTTGATAAATCTATTATTTGATTTGCTATGATGTGCCATCACATGTTGTTACATTAAATGTGAGGTTGGGTTTTCATTGTTTGTGTAACACATACTCAAACCTTCATAGTTGATGATTAATATTGTCTCTGGAGTTGATAACATTTCTTGTCCACAAAGTGTCATAAATATCCCTGGATAGAGGCACTGGTATGTTATTCATCTCTTAAGGTCCTGGTTGGCTATGCATTTAAGGTCCTTAATAAAGAAAACATTCTTCCCAAATCCTATATGAACCGATCTTAGCATATTTATTTCAAGTTTTGGAAGCATTCTTATTCTTAATATACAATCATAATCATTTTCATTTTCTTTTAAAAGACATTCACTTAAATCACACAATAAAGCATAATTGCAGAACAATTATTTGCCAATTTTGCATTTGCTAGTCATAAAGCTTAAATCCACTTTAAAAAACTCTTTTTGTGCTTGAGAGGGAAAGGTACACCTACCTAGGTTCAGTGGAGCCATAAGTGCAGAGGGATTTGGTCTTCAACCATCCCTGTTCGTTGGCCAAGGCTAGTTGGATTAGTTGAGGATCTGGCAAATCCTTAAGTTTTCCAATCTGTGGTTTTGGGCACCAACATAGAGTATGTACATGTCCATGGTTTGGAGATTGCATATGAGGTATGGAAGAAACTTGAAGAGATTTATAGCGATGATGAACATGTGAACATTTCCAAGGAAGAGAGTCTAAGAGGAAAGTTTGATGACATGCGGATGGCTGAAGGTGAGAATATCCAACAATATGGTTAGAGGATAAAAGAGATAGTTGGTGAGATCATGAGTGCTAGTGGTATAATGGAAGATGCCACAATGGTTTGAAAGGTATTGAGAACCCTATTACCGATCTATGCTATCCAAGTTGCAGCCATTTAGGAGTTGAAATCTATTGACAAAACCAAGGTAACCCTTGACCCCATCATTGGTAAGCTTACTGCTTTTGAATTAAATGGTTATGATGGTGGTGTTCAAAAATCTGAATTAGCATTTAGAGATTATATTTCTAACCCATCTATGAGGAATAGTAGAGATGTCAGTCAGAGTTATGAATCTAGATCTAGCAGAGAAGTTGATGATGAAGATAGTTTGGTTGATCTTGAAGCATTGTTGGCCAAGCAGTTGCCCAGAGGTACCAGTAAATTACCTTTGAAATGTTTTGCATGTAACAAGATTGGACACATAGCTACCAACTGTCCTAATGGTGATAATGAGCACAAGCGACAAAAATTCAAGAAGTACAAAGGAAAAGGCAAAAGAGATTGTCTTATTGCAGTTGATGGTGGTATCAATGATGAGGAATCTGATTGTGATGCTAATGAAGACGTTATGTTTATAGCCATTAAAGAGGAAACGTCTGATTAGGAGGCTTTAGTTTCACGAATGGATAATTATGATGATTGGATCATTGATAGTGGTTGTTCACATCACATGACCGGTGATTAGAGAAAATTTCTTTCTTTGAAGGAATTTAATGGTGGAGTTGTAAGATTTGGTAATACTCACCCTGCATGGTTAAAGGTAAGGGAACTATTTCTCTTAATGGAAAGAGCAGTGCAGATGATTTCTACTGGGTTGAAGGTCTAAAGCACAATATTTTGAGTGTTTCTCAACTCAATGACAAAGGATATCTATTGAGTTTAAAAATGGTATGTGCAAAATCTATGGGAGAAAAGGTGAACTGATTGCAACTAGCAAGCAGACTAAAGGTAACTTGTTTCACCAAAATCGTAAAGTGAACAACTATTTAATTGCTAAAGTATATGATAGTTGGCTTTGGCATAGGAGATTTTGTCATATAAACTTTCATAACCTTGTTAAAGTGAGTAAGTCAAAGACAGTGAGAGGTTTGCTTCAGTTGGACAAACCGGTTAATGCTCTATGTAAGGAATGTCAGTTGGGAAAGATGACATCCTCAACTTTCAAGAGAAAATCTTTTTTAGCAGAACATCTGTTAGATTTTGTTCATAAAGACCTCTGTGGACCAATAAGGACTAAAAGTATTCAAGGTGACAGATATTTCATGATCTTCATCGATGATTTCTCAAGAATGATGTGGGTCACATTCTTGAAAGATAAAACAGAGGCATTTAGTAAGTTCAATGCATTCAGGGCCTTAGCTAAAAAGGAGAGTGGTAAGAAGATAAAGTGTCTGAGGACTGATCAAGGTAGAGAATTCACTAGATATTATGAAGATAACGGTATCAAATGGAAGCTTTCTGCACTGAGAGCACCACAACATAATGGTATTGCAGAGAGAAACAACCGGTTAGTTGTTGAAGCTTCTAGGATGATGTTGATATAAGGAGGTGTAGTGAAAACCTTCTAGAGAGAAGCTGTCTTCACTATGAACATGATTTTGGTAAAAAGAGGTAAGGAAAAGACTCCTTATAAATACTAGTATGGTAGATCATTTGATGTTAGTTATTTCAAGATATTTGGAAGCAAATTTTTTATTAAGAGAGGTGACTATGTTAGAAAGTTTGAGGCTAAAAGTGATGAAGGTATATTTCTTGGTTATTCCACCAAGAGTAAGGCCTACAAATGTTATAACAATCAGACATAGAGAACATTGAGAGTGTTGATGTTCAAGTGGATGAGTATCCTAAAGTCTCAGGGGAAACTTGTGTGGATAAAAAAGATGGCAGTGAGAGGTTTGCCTCAGTTGGACAAACCGGTTAATGCTCTATGTAAGGAATGTCAGTTGGGAAAGATGACATCCTCAACTTTCAAGAGAAAATATTTTTCAGCAGAACATCTGTTAGATTTTGTTCATAAAGACCTCTGTGGATGATTATCAAAGACAGTGAGAGGTTTGCCTCAGTTGGACAAACCGGTTAATGCTCTTGTGTGGGAGAAAAAGTGACACTTAAGCAAACATGCCCTAATCTCACTTTCAATCACACATTTGTGGAATACGAAAGAGCCTAGAGGTATCACACAATTGGCTACTTCTTTTTGTGGAAGAGAGAGCCACGGGCTACCTATTAGGATTTCTATTCCTTTGTTGCAATTGAAAGATGAAATGATGCAAGTTCAATTCCTAACCCCAAAGTGTAAGTATGAACTAATAACAAGATTGCAGAATTGAACTTAAACAATGGAAAGCTGTAAACACAAGGACAAGACAACAATGTAAATGCGTACTCAGAGTGAAAATCTGAGTGAAAATGTTCGGGATGGGGCCGCGGGCGCCACTGTCCTGATTCTGCCCCTGAAACTGCTCCGGAAACTGCTGTTTTGCACTTTGAAAAAAGCTGTCAAAAATGCTGAAAATGTTGTCTGTCAGGAGGACCAGGGCGCCCAACGCCCCTGTCCGAGGGACCAGGGCGCCCAGCGCCCCTGTCCTGGCAGGACCAGGGCGCCCCACGCCCCTGTCCTAGTCTTTTGCTCTGAAATTTGGTGGGAAGGTCGGTCTCAGTCTGCTTCTCCCGGATCTGCAACCTGTGGCGTCGTCCGAGTCCCGAAACCTGCACTTATATCTGAAAAGGTGTTTGGGCGGCTATATAGGGTTTTGCCTTAGTCAAACCCCCACTTCGGTGATTTCCACCTCCATGAATAGACAATTTGTATTGTAAAATGTATTGTGTGTGCAAACCTAGTGTGTGTGCAAGGTCCTAAAATGCAAGAAAGCAAACTAGAGCAACCTAGAAAGTAAACCCTAATTGCTTGTAAATGATAATGTAAATGCTCTAAATCAAGATGCAAAGTGATCTAAAGCATGAATAAAGGATATATTGAAGCTTATGCAAAGACATGAAAACAACATGAAATCATACCCAACCCTCAAGGGAGGAGTACAAGCCAATCTTCAGTCGGTAATATCCTATTGTTCTTCAATGTCTCCCAAGCCCTAAATGAATGAAATTGATGAATGCTTGACGGATGGATGTTGAATGTTATTGAAGTCTTCAAAGATCTACTCTTTCGCTGCATAGAAGGTCCTTGAAAGCCAAAATTCCCCTCCCTTCAAATGAAGAAAGAGAGCTCTTATGTATGAAACCCTAGGTCTTAATTTCAACTTTTGGCCGACCTAGAGATTGAATCTCCCGCCAATTTCTTGGGGTTAAGCTTTATTTTATGATTAGATCGCGCTCCTAAAATTTCAGGAAAAATGTCTGGGACCATGTTGCACTCTTGGCGCCATGGTCCCGACAACTTTTCACCAAATTTTCAGGACTGTCAGATATGATGATTTTAGAGAGAATCCCGAAGTTACAGGTGATTTCGAGATGTTTTGACCCCCGAAATCAAGCCCCCAAGTTCAAAATAGGACCTAATTAGGGTTTTTGATTAAATGATGTATTGGAGGAATAAAATGAAAAGGGCACACTTTAATGAAAGGGCCCAACTTTATGATGTAGGAAATGATAAAATAGGACCTTAGACCTAAATAATTTAATTAATTAAGTGCTAAAGGGGAAATGCAATGCAAAATACAAAATGCGCCAAGGCGGGTGCTAAACTAGGTGTGAAATTGTACCACCCTAGCAAGTGCGTACAATTTATGACGCTACAGCTCTATGTAAGGAATGTCAGTTCGGAAAGATGACATCCTCAACTTTCAAGAGAAAATATTTTTCAGCAGAACATCTGTTAGATTTTATTCATAAAGACCTCTGTGGACCAATAAGGACTAAAAGTATTCAAGGTGACAGATATTTCATGATCTTCACCGATGATTGCTCAAGAATGATGTGGGTCACATTCTTGAAAGATAAAACAGAGGCATTTAGTAAGTTCAATGCATTCAGGGCCTTAGCTAAAAAGGAGAGTGGTAAGAAGATAAAGTGTCCAAGGACTGATCAAGGTAGAGAATTCACTAGATATTATGAAGATAATGGTATCAAATGGAAGCTTTCTGCACCGAGGGCACCACAACAGAATGGTATTGCAGAGAGAAACAACCGGTTAGTTGTTGAAGCTTCTAGGATGATGTTGATATAAGGAGGTGTAGTGAAAACCTTCTAGAGAGAAGCTGTCTGCACAATTGTCTGCACTATAAACATGATTTTGGTAAAAAGAGGTAAGGACAAGACTCCTTATAAATACTAGTATGGTAGATCATTTGATGTTAGTTATTTTAGGATATTTGGCAGCAAATTTTTTATTAAGAGAGGTGACTGTTAGAAAGTTTGAGGCTAAAAGTGATGAAGGTATATTTCTTGGTTATTCCACCAAGAGTAAGGCCTATAAATGTTATAACAATCAGACATAAAGAATCATTGAGAGTGTTGATGTTCAAGTGGATGAGTATCCTAAAGTATCAGGGGAAACTTGTGTGGATAAAAAAGATGGCAGTGAGAGGTTTGCCTCAGTTGGACAAACCAGTTAATGCTCTATGTAAGGAATGTCAGTTGGGAAAGATGACATCCTCAACTTTTAAGAGAAAATCTTTTTCAGCAGAACATCTGTTAGATTTTGTTCATAAAGACCTTTGTGGATGAGTATCAAAGACAGTGAGAGGTTTGCCTTAGTTGGACAAACCGGTTAATGCTCTATGTAAGGAATGTTAGTTGGGAAATATGGCATCCTCAACTTTCAAGAGAAAATCATTTTCAGCAGAACATCTGTTAGATTTTGTTCATAAAGACCTCTGTGGACCAATAAGGACTAAAAGTATTCAAGGTGATGGATATTTCATGATCTTCACCGATGATTGCTCAAGAATGATGTGGGTCACATTCTTGAAAGATAAAACAGAGGCATTTATTAAGTTCAATGCATTCAGGGCCTTAGCTAAAAAGGAGAGTGGTAAGAAGATAAAGTGTCCGAGGACTGATCAAGGTAGAGAATTCACTAGATATTATGAAGATAATGGTATCAAATGGAATCTTTCTGCACTGAGGGCACCACAACAGAATGGTATTGCAAAGAGAAACAACCGGTTAGTTGTTGAAGCTTCTAGGATGATGTTGATATAAGGAGGTGTAGTGAAAACCTTCTAGAGAGAAGCTGTCTGCACAATTGTCTGCACTATGAACATGATTTTGGTAAAAAGAGGTAAGGACAAGACTCCTTATAAATACTAGTATGGTAGATCATCTGATGTTAGTTATTTCAAGATATTTGGCAGCAAATTTTTTATTAAGAGAGGTGACTATGTTAGAAAGTTTGAGGCTAAAAGTGATGAAGGTATATTTCTTGGTTATTCTACCAAGAGTAAGGCCTATAAATGTTATAACAATCAGACATAGAGAATCATTGAGAGTGTTGATGTTCAAGTGGATGAGTATCCTAAAGTATCAGGGGAAACTTGTGTGGATAAAAAAGATGACAGTGAGAGGTTTGCCTCAGTTGGACAAACCAATTAATGCTCTATGTAAGGGATGTCAGTTCGGAAAGATGACATCCTCAACTTTCAAGAGAAAACCTTTTTCAGCAGAACATCTGTTAGATTTTGTTCATAAAGACCTCTGTGGATGATTATCAAAGACAGTGAGAGGTTTGCCTCAGTTGGACAAACTGGTTAATGCTCTATGTAAGGAATGTCAGTTGGAAAAGATGACATCCTCAACTTTCAAGAGAAAATCTTTTTTAGCAGAACATCTGTTAGATTTTGTTCATAAAGACCTCTGTGGACCAATAAGGACTAAAAGTATTCAAGGTGACAGATATTTCATGATCTTCACCGATGATTGCTCAAGAATGATGTGGGTCAAATTCTTGAAAGATAAAATAGAGGCATTTAGTAAGTTCAATGCATTCAAGGCCTTAGCTAAAAAGGAGAGTGGTAAGAAGATAAAGTGTCCGAGGACTGATCAAGGTAGAGAATTCACTAGATATTATGAAGATAATGGTATCAAATGGAAGCTTTCTACACCGAGGGCACCACAACAGAATGGTATTGCAGAGAGAAACAACTGGTTAGTTGTTGAAGCTTCTAGGATGATGTTGATATAAGGAGGTGTAGTGAAAACCTTCTAGAGAGAAGCTGTCTGCACAATTGTCAGCACTATGAACATGATTTTGGTAAAAAGAGGTAAGGACAAGACTCCTTATAAATACTAGTATGGTAGATTATCTGATGTTAGTTATTTCAAGATATTTGGCAACAAATTTTTTATTAAGAGAGGTGACTATGTTAGAAAGTTTTAGGCTAAAAGTGATGAAGGTATATTTCTTGGTTATTCCACCAAGAGTAAGGCCTATAAATGTTATAACAATCAGACATAGAGAATCATTGAGAGTGTTGATGTTCAAGTGGATGAGTATCCTAAAGTATCAGGGGAAACTTGTGTGGATAAAAAAGATGACAGTGAGAGGTTTGCCTCAGTTGGACAAACCAGTTAATGCTCTATGAAAGGAAGGTCAGTTGGGAAAGATGACATCCTCAACTTTCAAGAGAAAATCTTTTTCAGCAGAACTTCTGTTAGATTTTTTTCATAAAGACCTCTATGGATGATTATCAAAGACAGTGAGAGGTTTGCCTCAGTTGGACAAACTGGTTAATGCTCTATGTAAGGAATGTCAGTTGGGAAAGATGACATCCTCAACTTTCAAGAGAAAATCTTTTTCAGCAGAACATCTGTTAGATTTTGTTCATAAAGACCTCTGTGGACCAATAAGGACTAAAAGTATTCAAGGTGACAAATATTTCATGATCTTCACTGATGATTGCTCAAGAATGATGTGGGTCACATTCTTGAAAGATAAAATAGAGGCATTTAGTAGGTTCAATGCATTCAAGGCCTTAGCTAAAAAGGAGAGTGGTAAGAAGATAAAGTGTCCGAGGACTGATCAAGCTAGAGAATTCACTAGATATTTTTAAGATAATGGTATCAAATGGAAGCTTTCTGCACCGAGGGCACCACAACAGAATGGTATTGCAGAGAGAAACAACCAGTTAGTTGTTGAAGCTTCTAGGATGATGTTGATATAAGGAGGTGTAGTGAAAACCTTCTAGAGAGAAGCTGTTTGCACAATTGTCTGCACTATGAACATGATTTTGGTAAAAAGAGGTAAGGACAAGACTCCTTATAAATACTAGTATGGTAGATCATCTGATGTTAGTTATTTCAAGATATTTGGCAGCAAATTTTTTATTAAAAGAGGTGACTATGTTAGAAAGTTTGAGGCTAAAAGTGATGAAGGTATATTTCTTGGTTATTCCACCAAGAGTAAGGCCTCTAAATGTTATAACAATCAGACATAGAGAATCATTGAGAGTGTTGATGTTCAAGTGGATGAGTATCCTAAAGTATCAGGGGAAACTTGTGCGGATAAAAAAGATGACAGTGAGAGGTTTGCCTCAGTTGGACAAACCAGTTAATGCTCTATGTAAGGAATGTCAGTTGGGAAAGATGACATCCTCAACTTTCAAGAGAAAATCTTTTTCAGCAGAACATCTGTTAGATTTTTTTCATAAAGACCTCTGTGGATGAGTATCAAAGATAGTGAGAGGTTTGCCTCAGTTGGACAAACCAGTTAATGCTCTATGTAAGGAATGTCAGTTGGGAAAGATGACATCCTCAACTTTCAAGAGAAAATCATTTTCAGCAGAACATCTGTTAGATTTTGTTCATAAAGACCTCTTTGGACCAATAAGGACTAAAAGTATTCAAGGTGACAGATATTTCATGATCTTCATCGATGATTGCTCAAGAATGATGTGGGTCACATTCTTGAAAGATAAAACAGAGGCATTTATTAAGTTCAAAGCATTCAGGGCCTTAGCTAAAAAGGAGAGTGGTAAGAAGATAAAGTGTCCGAGGACTGATCAAGGTAGAGAATTCACAAGATATTATGAAGTGTGTAGGGGAAAAAGCGAGACTAGGTTAATCGTGCCCTAATCCTACCTTTTGACACACATTACGGAATACGAAAGAGCCTAGAGATATCGCACGGTTGGCTACTTCTTTTGGTGAAAGAGAGAGCCACGGGATATCTATTAGGATTTCTATTCCCTTGTTGAAATTGAAAGCTAAAATGATACAAGTTCAAACCCTAACCTCAAAATAAAAGTATGAACTAGTAACAAGTTTGCAGAATTGAGATTAAGCAATGAACAGCTGTAAATGTAAGGATAAAATAAGAATGCAGATATGTACCTGGAGTCGAAATCGGACTGAAAATGTTCGGGATGGGGGCGCGGGCGCCACTGTCCTGAAAACTGCACCGGAAACCACTGTTTTGCACCCTGAAACACTGTCTGGAAACTATCGGAAAGCTGTCTGTCCGGAGGACCAGGGCGCCCAGCGCCTCTGTCCCAGGGACCAGGGTGCCCAGCGCCCCTGTCCTGGCAGGACCAGGGCGCCCAGCGCCCCTGTCCCGGTTTTCTGAGCTGCAACTTCACACAGGGTTCTGTCTCAGCCTTCTCTCTCCGGATCTGTGTCCCGCGGCGTCGTCCGAATCCCGAAACCTGCAATAATATCTGAAAAGGGGGAAGGGCGGCTATATAGGGTTTTGCCTTAGTCAAACCCCCGCTTTGGTGATTTCCACCTCCACGAATAGCCAAGTTGTTTTGTAAAATGTATTGTGTGTGCAGACCTAGTGTGTGTGCAAGGTCCAAAATGCAAGAAAGCAAACTAGAGCAACCTAGAAAGTAAACCCTAATTGCTTGTAAATGATAATGCAAATGCTCTAAATCAAGATGCAATGTGATCTAAAGCATGAATAAATGATATATCAAAGCTTATGTAAGGACATGAAAACAATGTGAAATCATACCCAACCCTCAAGGGAGGAGTACAAGCCAATCTTCAGTCGGTAATCTCCTATTGTTCTTCAATGTCTTCCAAGCCCTAATTGGATGAATGAATGAATTTGATAGATGCTTGATAGAATGATGTTGAGTGTTGTTGAATTCTTCAAAGATCTGCTCTTTCGCTGCATATGAAGTTCCTGGAAACAAAAATCGGATCCCTTCAAATGAGGAAAGAGAGCTTTTATGTATGAAACCCTAGGTCGTAAATTCGTATTTTGGCTGACCTAGAGATTGAATATCCCGCCAATTTCTTGGGGTTAAGCTTTATTTTATGATTGGATCGTGCTCCCAAAATTTTGAGAAAAATGTCCGGGACCATGTTGCACGGGCGCCATGGTCCCGACAACTTTTCACCAAATTTTCAGGGCCATCGGATATGATGATTTTAGAGAGAATCCTGAAGTTACAGGTGATTTCGAGATGTTTAGACCCCGAAACCAAGCCCCCAAGTTCGAAATAGGACTTAATTAGGGTTTTTGATTAAGTGGTGTATTGGAAGAATAAAATGCGAAGGGCGCGCTTTAGTGAAAGGGCCCAACTTTGTGATGTAGAAAATGATGAAATAGGGCCTTAGACCTAATTAATTTGATTAATTAAGTGCTTAAGGAGAAATGCAATGCAGAATGCAAAATGCACTAAGGCGGGTGCTGAACTAGGTGCGAAATTGTATCACCCTAGCGAGTGCGTACAATTTACGACGCTACATGAAGATAATGGTATCAAATGGAAGCTTTCTGCACCGAGAGCACCACAACAGAATGGTATTATAGAGAGAAACAACCGGTTAGTTGTTGAAGCTTCTAGGATGATGTTGATATAAGGACGTGTAGTGAAAACCTTCTAGAGAGAAGCTGTCTTCACTATGAACATGATTTTGGTAAAAGGAGGTAAGGACAAGACTCCTTATAAATATTAGTATGGTAGATCATTTGATGTAAGTTATTTCAAGATATTTGGCAACAAATTTTTTATTAAGAGAGGTGACTATGTTAGAAAGTTTGAGGCTAAAAGTGATGAAGGTATATTTCTTGGTTATTCCACCAAGAGTAAGGCCTACAAATGTTATAACAATCAGACATAGAGAACATTGAGAGTGTTGATGTTCAAGTGGATGAGTATCCTAAAGTCTCAAGGGAAACTTGTGTGGATAAAAAAGATGGCAGTGAGAGGTTTGCCTCAGTTGGACAAACCGGTTAATGCTCTATGTAAGGAATGTCAGTTGGGAAAGATGACATCCTCAACTTTCAAGAGAAAATATTTTTCAGCAGAACATCTGTTAGATTTTGTTCATAAAGATCTCTGTGGATGAGTATCAAAGACAGTGAGAGGTTTGCCTCAGTTGGACAAACCGGTTAATGCTCTATGTAAGGAATGTCAGTTGGGAAAGATGACATCCTCAACTTTCAAGAGAAAATCTTTTTCAGCAGAACATCTGTTAGATTTTGTTCATAAAGACCTCTGTGGACCAATAAGGACTAAAAGTATTCAAGGTGACAGATATTTCAAGATCTTCACCAATGATTGCTCAAGAATGATGTGGGTCAAATTCTTGAAAGATAAAACAAAGGCATTTAGTAAGTTCAATGCATTCAGGGCCTTAGCTAAAAAGGAGAGTGGTAAGAAGATAAAGTGTCCGAGGACCGATCAAGGTAGAGAATTCACTAGATATTATGAAGATAATGGTATCAAATGGAAGCTTTCTGCACCGAGGGCACCACAACAGAATGGTATTGCAGAGAGAAACAACCGGTTAGTTGTTGAAGCTTCTAGGATGATGTTGATATAAGGAGGTGTAGTGAAAAGCTGTCTGCACAATTGTCTGCACTATAAACATGATTTTGGTAAAAAGAGGTAAGGACAAGACTCCTTATAAATACTAGTATGGTAGATCATCTGATGTTAGTTATTTTAGGATATTGGGCAGCAAATTTTTTATTAAGAGAGGTGACTGTTAGAAAGTTTGAGGCTAAAAGTGATGAAGGTATATTTCTTGGTTATTCCACCAAGAGTAAAGGCCTATAAATGTTATAACAATCAGACATAGAGAATTATTGAGAGTGTTGATGTTCAAGTGGATGAGTATCCTAAAGTATCAGGGGAAGCTTGTGTGGATAAAAAAGATGGCAGTGAGAGGTTTGCCTCAGTTGGACAAACCAGTTAATGCTCTATGTAAGGAATGTCAGTTGGGAAAGATGACATCCTCAAATTTCAAGAGAAAATCTTTTTCAGCAGAACATCTGTTAGATTTTGTTCATAAAGACCTCTGTGGATGAGTATCAAAGATAGTGAGAGGTTTGCCTCAGTTGGACAAACTGGTTAATGCTCTATGTAAGGAATGTCAGTTGGGAAAGATGACATCCTCAACTTTCAAGAGAAAATCTTTTTCAGCAGAACATCTATTAGATTTTGTTCATAAAGACCTCTGTGGACCAATAAGGACTAAAAGTATTCAAGGTGACAGATATTTCATGATCTTCACCGATGATTGCTCAAGAATGATGTGGGTCACATTCTTGAAAGATAAAACAGAGGCATTTAGTAAGTTCAATGCATTCAGGGCCTTAGCTAAAAAGGAGAGTGGTAAGAAGATAAAGTGCCAGAGGACTGATCAAGGTAGAGAATTCACTAGATATTATGAAGATAATGGTATCAAATGGAAGCTTTCTGCATTGAGGGCACCACAATAGAATAGTATTGCAAAGAGAAACAACTGGTTAGTTGTTGAAGCTTCTAGGATGATGTTGATATAAGGAGGTGTAGTGAAAACCTTCTAGGGAGAAGCTGTCTGCACAATTGTCTACACTATGAACATGATTTTAGTAAAAAGAGGTAAGGAAAAGACTCCTTATAAATAGTAGTATGATAGATCATCTGATGTTAGTTATTTCAAGATATTTGGCAGCAAATTTTTTATTAAGAGAGGAGACTATGTTAGAAAGTCTGAGGCTAAAAGTGATGAAGGTATATTTCTTGGTTATTCCACCAAGAGTAAGGCCTATAAATGTTATAACAATCAGACATAGAGAATCATTGAGAGTGTTGATGTTCAAGTGGATGAGTATCCTAAAGTATCAGGGGAAACTTGTGTGGATAAAAAAGATGATAGTGAGAGGTTTGCCTCAGTTGGACAAACCAGTTAATGCTCTATGTAAGGGATGTCAGTTGGGAAAGATGACATCCTCAACTTTCAAGAGAAAATATTTTTCAGCAGAACATCTGTTAGATTTTGTTCATAAAGACCTCTGTGGATGATTATCAAAGACAGTGAGAGGTTTGCCTCAGTTGGACAAACCGGTTAATGCTCTATGTAAGGAATGTCAGTAGGGAAAGATGACATCCTCATCTTTGAAGAGAAAATCTTTTTTAGCAGAAAATCTGTTAGATTTTGTTCATAAAGACCTTTGTGGACCAAGAAGGACTAAAAGTATTCAAGGTGACAGATATTTCATGATCTTCACCGATGATTGCTCAAGAATGATGTGGGTCAAATTCTTGAAAGATAAAACAAAGGCCTTTAGTAAGTTCAATGCATTCAGGGCCTTAGCTAAAAAGGAGAGTGGTAAGAAGATAAAGTGTCCGAGGACTGATCAAGGTAGAGAATTCACTAGATATTATGAAGATAATGGTATCAAATGGAAGCTTTCTGCACCGAGGGCACCACAACAGAATGGTATTGCAGAGAGAAACAACCGGTTAGTTGTTGAAGCTTCTAGGATGATGTTGATATAAGGAGGTGTAGTGAAAACCTTCTAGAGAGAAGCTGTCTGCACAATTGTCTGCACTATGAACATGATTTTGGTAAAAAGAGGTAAGGACAAGACTCCTTATAAATACTAGTATGGTAGATCATCTAATGTTAGTTATTTCAAGATATTTGGCAGAAAATTTTTTATTAAGAGAGGTGACTATGTTAGAAAGTTTGAGGCTAAAAGTGATGAAGGTATATTTCTTGGTTATTCCACCAAGAGTAAGGCCTATAAATGTTATAACAATCAGACATAGAGAATCATTGAGAGTGTTGATGTTCAAGTGGATGAGTATCCTAAAGTATCAGGGGAAACTTGTGTGGATAAAAAAGATGATAATGACAGGGTTGCCTCAGTTGGACAAACCAGTTAATCCTCTATGTAAGGAAGGTCAGTTGGGATAGATGACATCCTCAACTTTCAAGAGAAAATCTTTTTCAGTAGAACATTTGTTAGATTTTGTTCATAAAGACCTCTGTGGATGATTATCAAAGACAGTGAGAGGTTTGCCTCAGTTGGACAAACCGGTTAATGCTCTATATAAGGAATGTCAGTTGGGAAAGATGACATCCTCAACTTTCAAGAGAAAATCTTTTTCAGCAGAACATCTGTTAGATTTTGTTCATAAAGACCTCTGTGGACAATAAGGACTAAAAGTATTCAAGGTGACAGATATTTCATGATCTTCACTGATGATTGCTCAAGAATGATGTGGGTCACATTCTTGAAAGATAAAAAAGAGGCATTTAGTAAATTCAATGCATTCAGGGCCTTAGCTAAAAAGGAGAGTGGTAAGAAGATAAAGTGTCCAAGGACTGATCAAGGTAGAGAATTCACTAGATATTATGAAGATAATGGTATCAAATGGAAGCTTTCTGCACCGAGGGCACCACAACAGAATGGTATTGCAGAGAGAAACAACCGGTTAGTTGTTGAAGCTTCTAGGATGATGTTGATATAAGGAGGTGTAGTGAAAACCTTCTAGAGAGAAGCTGTCTGCACAATTGTCTGCACTATGAACATGATTTTGGTAAAAAGAGGTAAGGACAAGACTCCTTATAAATACTAGTATGGTAGATCATCTGATATTAGTTATTTCAAGATATTTGGCAGAAAAATTTTTATTAAGAGAGGTGACTATGTTAGAAAGTTTGAGGCTAACAGTGATGAAGGCATATTTCTTGGTTATTCCACCAAGAGTAAGGCCTATAAATGTTATAACAATCAGACATAGAGAATCATTGAGAGTGTTGATGTTCAAGTGGATGAGTATCCTAAAGTATCAGGGGAAACTTGTGTGGATAAAAAAGATGACAGTGAGAGGTTTGCCTCAGTTGGACAAACCAATTAATGCTCTATGTAAGGAAGGTCAGTTGGGAAAGATGACATCCTCAACATTCAAGAGAAAATCTTTTTCAGTAGAACATCTGTTAGATTTTGTTCATAAAGACCTCTGTGGATGATTATCAAAGACAGTGAGAGGTTTGCCTCAGTTGGACAAACTGGTTAATGCTCTATGTAAGGAATGTCAGTTGGGAAAGATGACATACTCAACTTTCAAGAGAAAATCTTTTTCAGCAGAACATCTGTTAGATTTTGTTCATAAAGACCTCTATCGACCAATAAGGACTAAAAGTATTCAAGGTGACAGATATTTCATGATCTTCACCGATGATTGCTCAAGAATGATGTGGGTCACATTCTTGAAAGATAAAACAGAGGCATTTAGTAAGTTCAATGCATTCAGGGCCTTAGCTAAAAAGGAGAGTGGTAAGAAGATAAAGTGTCCGAGGACTGATCAAGGTAGAGAATTCACTAGATATTTTGAAGATAATGGTATCAAATGGAAGCTTTCTACACCGAGGGCACCACAACAGAATGGTATTGTAGAGAGAAACAACCAGTTAGTTGTTGAAGCTTCTAGGATGATGTTGATATAAGGAGGTGTAGTGAAAACCTTCTAGAGACAAGCTGTCTGCACAATTGTCCGCACTATGAACATGATTTTGGTAAAAAGAGGTAAGGACAAGACTCCTTATAAATACTAGTATGGTAGATCATCTGATGTTATTTATTTCAAGATATTTGGCAGCAAATTTTTTATTAAAAGAGGTGACTATGTTAGAAAGTTTGAGGATAAAAGTGATGAAGGTATATTTCTTGGTTATTCCACCAAGAGTAAGGCCTATAAATGTTATAACAATCAGACATAGAGAATCATTGAGAGTGTTGATGTTCAAGTGGATGAGTATCCTAAAGTATCAGGGGAAACTTGTTTGGATAAAAAAGCTGACAGTGAGAGGTATGCCTCAGTTGGACAAACTAGTTAATGCTCTATGTAAGGAATGTCAGTTGGGAAAGATGACATCCTCAACTTTCAAGAGAAAATCTTTTTCAGCAGAACATCTGTTAGATTTTGTTCATAAAGACCTCTGTGGATGAGTATCAAAGATAGTGAGAGGTTTGCCTCAGTTGGACAAACCGGTTAATGCTCTATGTAAGGAATGTCAGTTGGGAAAGATGACATCCTCAACTTTCAAGAGAAAATCTTTTTTAGCAGAACATCTGTTAGATTTTGTTCATAAAGACCTCTGTGGACCAATAAGGACTAAAAGTATTCAACGTGACAGATATTTCATGATCTTCACCGATGATTGCTCAAGAATGATGTGGTTCACATTCTTGAAAGATAAAACAAAGCCATTTAGTAAGTTCAATGCATTCAGGGCCTTATCTAAAAAGGAGAGTGGTAAGAAGATAAAGTGTCCGAGGACTGATCAAGTTAGAGAATTCACTAGATATTATGAAGATAATGGTATCAAATGGAAGCTTTCTACACCGAGGGCACCACAATAGAATGGTATTGCAGAGAGAAACAACCGGTTAGTTGTTGAAGCTTCTAGGATGATTTTGATATAAGGAGGTGTAGTGAAAACCTTCTAGAGAGAAGCTGTCTGCACAATTGTCTGCACTATGAACATGATTTTGGTAAAAAGAGGTAAGGACAAGACTCCTTATAAATACTAGTATGGTAGATCATCTGATGTTAGTTATTTCAAGATATTTGGCATCAATTTTTTTATTAAGAGAGGTGACTATGTTAGAAAGTTTGATGCTAAAAGTGATGAAGGTATATTTCTTGGTTACTCCACCAAGAGTAAGGCCTATAAATGTTATAACAATCAGACATAGAGAATCATTGAGAGTGTTGATGTTCAAGTGGATGAGTATCCTAAAGTCTCAAGGGAAACTTGTGTGGATAAAAAAGATGACAGTGAGAGGTTTGCCTCAGTTGGACAAACCGGTTAATGCTCTATGTAAGGAATGTCAGTTGGGAAAGATGACATCCTCAACTTTCAAGAGAAAATCTTTTTCAGCAGAACATCTATTAGATTTTGTTCATAAAGACCTCTGTGGATGAGTATCAAAGATAGTGAGAGGGTTGCCTCAGTTGGACAAACCGGTTAATGCTCTATGTAAGGAATGCCAGTTGGGAAAGATGACATCCTCAACTTTCAAGAGAAAATCTTTTTCAGCAGAACATCTGTTAGATTTTGTTCATAAAGACCTCTATGGACCAATAAGGACTAA
The DNA here is from genome assembly GCF_030272615.1 of Cryptomeria japonica. Taxonomy (NCBI): domain Eukaryota; kingdom Viridiplantae; phylum Streptophyta; class Pinopsida; order Cupressales; family Cupressaceae; genus Cryptomeria; species Cryptomeria japonica. Next base: position 223,355,241 of record NC_081407.1, on the reverse strand, counting down.
AAGTATTCAAGGTGACAGATATTTCATGATCTTCACCGATGATTTCTCAAGAATGATGTGGGTCAAATTCTTGAAAGATAAAAAAGAGGCATTTAGTAAGTTCAATGCATTCAGGGCCTTAGCTAAAAAGGAGAGTGGTAAGAAGATAAAGTGTTCGAGGACTGATCAAGGTAGAGAATTCACTAGATATTATGAAGATAATGGTATCAAATGGAATCTTTCTGCACCGAGGGCACCACAACAGAATGGTATTGCAGAGAGAAACAACTGGTTAGTTGTTGAAGCTTCTAGGATGATGTTGATATAAGGAGGTGTAGTGAAAATCTTCTAGAGAGAAGCTATCTGCACAACTGTATGCACTATGAACATGATTTTGGTAAAAAGAGGTAAGGACAAGACTCCTTATAAATACTAGTATGGTAGATCATTTGATGTTAGTTATTTCAAGATATTTGGCAGCAAATTTTTTGTTAAGAGAGGTGACTATGTTAGAAAGTTTGAGGCTAAAAGTGATGAAGGTATATTTCTTGGTTATTCCACCAAGAGTAAGGCCTACAAATGTTATAACAATCAGACATAGAGAATCATTGAGAGTGTTGATGTTCAAGTGGATGAGTATCCTAAAGTCTCAGGGGAAACTTGTGTGGATAAAAAAGATGACAGTGAGAGGTTTGCCTCAGTTGGACAAACCGGTTAATGCTCTATGTAAGGAATGTTAGTTGGGAAAGATGACATCCTCAACTTTCAAGAGAAAATATTTTTCAGCAGAACATCTATTAGATTTTGTTCATAAAGACCTCTGTGGATGAGTATCAAAGACAGTGAGAGGTTTGCCTCAGTTGGACAAACCGGTTAATGCTCTATGTAAGGAATGCTAGTTGGGAAAGATGACATCCTCAACTTTCAAGAGAAAATCTTTTTCAGCAGAACATCTATTAGATTTTGTTCATAAAGACCTCTATGGACCAATAAGGACTAAAAGTATTCAAGGTGACAGATATTTCATGATCTTCACTGATGATTCCTCAAGAATGATGTGGGTCACATTCTTGAAAGATAAAATAGAGGCATTTAGTAAGTTCAATGCATTCAGGGCCTTAGCTAAAAAGGAGAGTGGTAAGAAGATAAAGTGTCTGAGGACTGATCAAGGTAGAGAATTCACTAGATATTATGAAGATAATGGTATCAAATGGAAGCTTTCTGCACCGAGGGCACCACAACAGAATGGTATTGTAGAGAGAAACAACCGGTTAGTTGTTGAAGCTTCTAGGATGATGTTGATATAAGGAGGTGTAGTGAAAACCTTCTAGAGAGAAGCTGTCTGCACAATTGTCTGCACTATGAACATGATTTTGGTAAAAAGAGTTAAGGACAAGACTCCTTATAAATACTAGTATGGTAGATCATCTGATGTTAGTTATTTCAAGATATTTGGCAGCAAATTTTTTATTAAGAGAGGTGACTATGTTAGAAAGTTTGAGGCAAAAAGTGATGAAGGCATATTTCTTGGTTATTCCACCAAGAGTAAGGCCTACAAATGTTATAACAATCAGACATAGAGAATCATTGAGAGTGTTGATGTTCAAGTGGATGAGTATCCTAAAGTCTCAGGGGAAACTTGTGTGGATAAAAAAGATGAAGATCCTTGCATTTTGCTTTTGGAACCAGAACCTATGAAACCTAAAACCGGTAAAGAGAATGTTGTTGTACCAATTCAATCAGAACAAGTAGATTCAAAAGAAGATGATAATAATGAAGAAGAACCTAAAGATAACGATCATGTTATTCTAAGGTATGTGAGACTCAATCATAATCCTGAACATATTATTGGAGATAAGGGTGCTAGAGTATTAACTAGAAGAAGAATCAAAGAGAATTCTTGCATGATCTCCATTATTGAGCCTAGAACTTCTAAGGAAGCATTTGGAGATGATCATTGGGTTAAAGATATGGAGGAGTAGCTTGAACAAAATGAGAAGAATAACATATGGACCATCGTACCTCTACTGGTAAATAAAAATGTGATAGGTGTCAGAACTTTACTTGCATTTGTAGCACACAAGGGATTCAAAGTATACCAGATGGATGTAAAGTCAACATTTTTTAACAGAATACTAGAAGAAGAAGTATACATTAAGCAACCAAATGGTTATGCTCTGAGCGATGAGAAAGACATGGTATGTAAGTTACATAAGACATTATATGGATTAAAGAAAGCACCGAGAGCATGGTATGAAAGGCTTCATTCACGCCTGATGAAGATAGGTTTTCATAGAACTAGTGAAGATAGCAACATATATCTCAAATCTGAAGGAGATATGATACTAGTTAGTGAAGTGTTTGTAGATGATATCCTATTTGGAGGGAATGATGACATGAGAAATGACTTTGCAAATGAAATAAAAAGTGAGTTTGAAATGTCTCTAGTTGGAGAGATAAAATTTGTCATAGGTTTGTAAATACAACAAATGAAGAGTGGTATTTTCATTAAATAGTCTAAGTATGTGAAGGAGGTATTAAAGACATTTGGTATGAGTGACTATAAACCAGTTGGGACACCAATGGTTACAGGTTGTAAGTTGTCTAAGGAAGATGAGGCCACATCTGTTGATAAGTAGGAGTGCAGGTCAATGATTGGAGAATTGCACTATGTTGTTCACAACAGACCAGATATAGCTCATGCAGTTGGTCTAGTTGCTATATTTTAGAAGAATCTGAAGGAAACACATTTGATAGGAACCAAGAGGATATTTAGATATTTGAAAGGGATTGTTGACTATGGATTATGGTATCCATATGAAGTAAACTTTGACTTGAAGGTGTGCACAAATGCAAATTGGGCAGGTAATGTTGATGATAGGAAAAGCACAACCGGTGGAGCATTCTTTCTTGGAGGAAGACTTTTTTCATGGAGTAGCAAGAAGCAGAGTTGTATTTCATAGTCTATTGCTAAAGCTGAGCATGTTGCAGCTTATGTGAATTGTACCCAGGCTATTTGGATGAGGCACATTTTAGAAGGTTTCAAGATGAAGTTTACAAAACCTATAAAGATCTTATATGACAATAGCAGTGCCATAAATATTTCAAAGAACCCTATCTTGCACACACGAAACAAGCATGTTGAATCAAAGTATCATTTCTTGAGGGAAAAAGTGGAGATTAAAGATGTGAACTTGGAGCATGTTTCTACCAAGGAGCAACTTGCAGATATCTTTACTAAACCTCTTCCTAAGACTAATTTTGAGTATCTTAGAAGTAATCTAGGGGTTGTACCCCTTCATGAGGTAAATTGAGCATGATGTAGAGTACATCAGTCCTGGAGCTACTTGCTGAATTTTACAGCAGGATTGATGTAGGAGTGGAGTTATTCCACAGGGAGAGCATCAAGTTGTAGGTTGTTGATGCTAAACAATGAAGTTTTACATTGCATATTTTATTTTCAATTTGGCATTATTGTCAAATGGGGAGAAGAACTATGTGATTATGGGAGAAGAACCAGTGACAAGCTAAAGACAAGAAGAGTACATGGTAAAATGTAAACCATGATTCCTATTCACAATCACAGCAATCAATGGTATTGATATTTGTATTTCTACCAATGCCAAAGGGGGAGATTGTTAGTATTTTCATAAAGATTGCATTAATGAAATGTTATGTTGTCATTGATGTCAATTAACTAGTAATGATATTGTTGTAATGTTGTTTTGTAACCAGTAGAAAGAGGTAGTGAAAGGGAACTATAACCGATAGGTAAGTTTTTAGAGTGAACCGGTATTGCTAAATATTGGAGAGTTGAACCAGTAAACCCTACCTGTTGTTTTGATAAACCTTAATCGATTAAGTTTGGTGAATTGGTTAATTTGGTTTATGATCTGATGATGAGCGGTAATGCCTATGACACCTATGCATATTGTATGAAGAGAGTTTCAAAGTGTTTTTGGCACATTGAGGTAACGATTTTTGTCTTGGGAATGAGCAAGTATATTGCATGTAATGCAAAACGCGTGATGAGTTACAAAGTTTGATGAAGTGGTGATTAAGGAGCGGTCAAGGATTTCTTGAATGATGCGTAGAGATTGTTATGTAGTCCAACGGTCATACTTGAACTGACTTGTTTGTAATCTCTATGTGAATTAGGTTTTTGTTGTGTTACCGACCAAGTTGATTTGTTTTTAAGGTCAATGGGTTGTTTAGTTTTGGAGTTGGCAAAGTTTTAGTTGAGTGTGTGGTTCCCAAACCGGATGATGTATCTACAATTTGAGTAAAGGTAGATAGGAGCATGAAAAGGATCTGAACAAGCAAGTGTAGTGCTATTCAAATAGATCAACAAACTCCTGTTGTTTTCTAACAATTACAATAGTTAAATCCCCTAACCGGGTAAGCTCTAACAAGCTTGGTGCAATTAAAATCCTCTAACAAGGTGATCCATTAGCTTGGATTCTAAATCCTTTACAAAGGTTACTCCTCACAGGGTATTGCTTCTAACAAGGTATTATAGTCAATCCCTTGACTGGGTGGTCCCTAACAAGACTTTTTGTAACATATTTAATAAGCTTGGCTCTTAATAGGGAGAACTTCAAAAGAGTTCAAATAGTTATCTTGTGAGTCTCATCTCACCATGGTTTTTCCCATTTGGGTTTCCACATCAAAATATTATGTCAACTGGTGAATGTTTTTGTGGTTATGTTTTCTATGGTTGATTTGCTTAACTACTTAATTCACTTTGATAAGTCATGATAACTGACAACAATATGAAATGAAGTTTTACTTATGTCATTAAAATTATTTGGATGTTTGTGAGATACAAGTTGTTTACTGTTAATCTGTTGTAACAGTCAACCGGTTTAAGATTGACAATTTTATCTTGAGAGTGATATTGCATTGATAGTTCTATGTTTACTTTGAGAGATTGATTTTGAGATTGGTGAAGTTTATCAGTTTTTCTATCTACTAATTCACCCCTCCCCCCTCTTAGTAGTTGACTGGATCCTTGTTCTTTCATCATACCATTAGCGCACAACTGTGGAAAGGAAGTAAACTCAGACAAAAGAAGCTTTTCCCTAATATATTTTTGCAAATTAGAAATATAAATTCTTTGAATATCATTATGAGGTACAAGAAAAGAAATTTGAGCACACAAATGCTTGTATCTACCAATGCAATCAGTCACTTTTTCTTTAAGACCTTGTTTACAATGCATTAAATTAGTCAAAGTAATTTTAGGACCAATGTTGTTTTGAAATTGTTGAATGAAAGCATCTGCTAATTGTTGAAAATAAGTGATAAAATAAGAAGGAAAATAACAATACCATTGTAAAGCCTTATCTCTTAGAGTTCTTGTAAACAATTTTGTAAGCAATCTTTGATCATAAGCAAAATCAGTACACAAGGTTTGAAATGTTTTGACATGTGTTAGAGGATCACCTTTTCCATTATAGAGTTCAAATTGAGGTTCCTCTATTGGAATTATTGGCATTAAGTTGTCAATGATGTCAACTGGTTTGGCCAAGTCACTAGTAAGTAAGAAATGGTGACCGGTATAAAAAGTGTAAGATAGAAGGAAGGCTACCAGTAAATATGACTTGTGTCATCTACCAGTAAGGAAGGCTTACCGGTAAGGCATAAATTGGTATGAAGGTTGTTTGTTAGTTATGAAGGCACAACAACCGGTGAAAAAAATAGAGAGGATGTTTGATGGTCATATTAGTAAGATAAACTAAACCGGTAGTCAACCGTGGTTGACAAAGTATGTCAAACCGACATAGGAATCCAAGAAAATATGGGTATCGACGAGCATGACAGCTGGATGCCAGGTGGAGGTATTGCATAGGTTGGTGGAGTGTGCATCAATGCAACAAATTTGCAAGAAGGTTAGCTTTTATGAGGAACCCACAAGTCACGGAGGATGCCAGAGGATTGTTGCCCAAGGAAGGAAAAATAGAAAAGAAACTGAACTGATCCTACAAGAAGATTTGATCTTCGTACTTGTTTGGTGAAGGAAAAATCAAAGCCATTAATGGTGAATGACAGAGAAAAGCATAAAAGCATGGTGCAGACCTCCAGATTTAGAAAATGCACATTGGAATGCGAAGCTTTGCTGGTGATTGATCGATGTCATGAAGATCTTATCCCTGGAAAAGCAGATCAAATCAAATTGGATTCAGATTGAGTTGGAGAAGGAAAACCTAACAAGACAGTGTTTGAATGTGTTCTTGATGGGAATCCACGATTATAAATACATGAGCTTGAAACAGAAAAGTAAGATGCTTGAGGTAAAGAAGAAGAGTGAAGATATCTTGAGCAAAGAGAAGGATCATCTCCCTTAGAATTTATTCTAAGAAAGTTGAAGAGTGTGTTAACAAGCAAGCCGGTAAGAGGGTTTAACCGTAGTGATAGAGTACCGATATAACTATAGCAGGTCCAACGATTGAGCAAACTGGTGAGGTGTGGTTGAGCAAGGTGGCATCCCAGTGTGACACAGTGTGTTGTAAGGCTATGAGAGAGAAAGAGAGAGAGAGAGAGAGAGAGAGAGAGAGAGGCCAAGAATCAGAGAGAGTAATCTCATAACCGGTAGTGTGAGATCTAGTAAAGAAGAGAAGATTGTCAACCGGCAGTAACCTATTTGATCAAGAGTTGCAGAACTCATTTGCAATAAGAAGCTATAATTGTATCAAAATTGTATTTCAATATACATCACCAAGTTGGAGTTTGGTGCAGGGGTTGGTGCTCCTTGGGTTAGTGCCCTAAATATTTGTAATTCAGTGTTTCACTTGTGAGGCTAGATTGGAGCAGTAGTCTCCAACAACATTTCTCACTGAGGTTTTTCCCATATTGGGTTTTCCTCGTACATTTGGTGTTGTGGGTTGCATTTGTGTGATTATCTCTTTTGGTATTCTCATTTGTCCTACCAGTTTGATTGTTTAATGCTTAAGATAACAACTGGAATTCTAAAGTTTCTTTAAAAGTAAAAAGAGTTTAGGAACCATTGATTCACCCCCCTCTCAGTGGTACTTTGTGTTCAACAACCTCAACATGCTTAGGTGGCTTGACTTTAACAATATCAAGAGAAAGTGGGTTTGCAACATCAAATGTGGGCACACTAAACTTGGATTGACTCATGGAAGCAATTTGTTGTTGTAAGGAAGACACAGTGTGAGCAAGATTGTTAATGGTTGCTTCGGTAGAAGAATTGATGTTAGACATGGTTGATTGAGAAGGTGGTTTGATGTTATTGAAGGAAGGCATTGATTGAGAATAAGGTGGTGGGACATTATGATAAATAGGCATAGGTGATGATTGAGTAGGAAAAGGGACACTTAAAGGAGGAATAATTTTTTTGAAATAATTTCCCCCTTGTGTCACATTGACTGGTTGAGGGATAATAGGAATGCTTATTGAAGACATAGGTAAAGATGGAGTATTAAATGAAGAAGAGGAATTTCCCCCATGACTAATTGTTGTAGGAATGCCATTTTGAGTTGAAGTAGCCAACATGTTTTAAGTAAAAGTAGGAACACTAGTCATAGGAGTAGTCAAAGGAAGAGAAGGATTGACTTGTATAGGAGGTTGTGAATAACCTAGGGTTTTGACGCAACTCTTTATAGGCATGACATTGGAATCAATAGTATGAGCAATGCCACACAATATATCACTTCCATTATTATCACTTTGAATCGTGTGTTTTAGGCCTTCAATTAATGGAAGAGATTCACTATTAGAGTATTCTTGGGACATCCATTGTTGAAATATATCAAATTGATTATCCAATTTTGAAAGTTGATCTATGGAAACTCTAGTCAAAGCTTCTTCTTCATCATGGGATTTATCAATGGGATAGATAGGGACATGATTAGGATGGGAAGAATTAGCATTATCCTCATTAAAGAAGTTACCCAAATTAAGCTCCATCTCCTTAGTAATTAAACCTTGGGAAGCCTTAATTTTAATGCTTCGTCTAATGGGGGTAGTATGGGTAAGAATAATAGTGGTAAAACTCATGCACTAGAGGGAAATTTGAATTTTGAATTTGAATTCAGAATTATGGGAACAAAGTTTACAAAATTGAATAATGCAAAATTTAAAAAAATAATGATTAGACAATTTTGAACTTTGTTAAAAGGGGAAAATGACACAATTTCCAAAAATAATAAATGAAAGGAAATTGAAATATCAAAATTAGGGCCAAGGGGATACCACTTAATCTTAAAATTGACAAAATCAGAATTTTTAAAATCAGGGTAGATTATAATTAACCACTTAATTTTAAAAGTTTTCTTGAAATTTGAAATGTTGAATTTTGAAGGTATTTTTGATTTTAGAGAGATAAAAAATTGACAAAATCAGCCAATCTTCTGGATTTAAGCTATTAAATATAGTTATAACACTCTCTTGAAATTTCGGGAAAAAAGTCGAGGACCCTGTTGAAAGTGTTGGCATATAGACATGTTGATATGATGATAATGTATGTTGTCATTGATGTCAATAAGTGTAAGTGAACCGGTATGCCGATTGAAAGAAGTTGGTGAACCGGTATGAAGAAATGCAATGAACCAGTGTCAGGGTTTCACTAAGTGTGACTACCGGTTGGTAGTCTCAGCTCTAGGGTTTTTGGTTTGGCAATCCAGCTTGTGTGATGTAGCCAATGACATTCTATGATGAGTTAGCTAAGAGATGAGGATGAGATCGAGGTGCCACGTTAACTTTGTGCACATGAAGGATTTCCTTGAGGATCTTGCATGAGAAGATCGACTGCATTAAAAGTCTACCTCAGGAATGAACATTATTCTTGGCGATATGAGAAGAAAGCATGATGAGTTACTAATTCCCATGTGCGGTGAAGAATGAATGATGCAGATTGTCTTGTGATCTATTTGAGACTGTATTGCTCTATGCAAAGTGTTTGGACGGTCAGGATTGGACCGCCTATATTGTAAACCTGAGACGCTTAGGGTTTAGGGTTTATGCTACCAACCTAATTGTTGTCTATAAGGTTGATGATGTTTGTTATTATAACTTGTTGGCAAAATTTGTGTGTGTATTCAAATGATGAGATACTTGTTAGACTAGTAAGAGAAAACTGTAGAGTGTGATTGTAGAAGTAGAGGAACTGAAAAGGATCTGCCTTGGCATGTAGTGTTGTTATCAGATCAGAGTTTTTACCTATTGTCTTCTAACCATTTCAACAGTTGGAAAATCCCTTTAGTGGGTAGCTTTAACAGGCTTGCTATAAATCCTCTAACCAGGTGACTCAAGATCATCGAGTTCTTTAAATCCTCTAGCAAGGTAACCTTAAACAAGGTTTCAACCTTTAACAAGGTATATAGCCATCCCTTAACCGAGTGATCTTTAACAAGATCGGTTCCTAGCAGAACCCTATTGTAAAGTCTTTAACCGGACTAGGCTCCTAACCGAGCGAGCTTCAAAAGAGTTGAAAAACAAGCTTTTGGGTATACATCCCCACCGTGGTTTTTCCCATTTGGGTTTCCACGTGAAAAATCTGTGTGTAATGTGTTGTGCATTTTTCATGTGATTCTTTGTTTGAGTGATTATGCATGCAGAGCTAATGGTTATGGTATTGGTGACATACCACATGCATATGTTTATTGGTGAAGTTGCTATCAAGTACTGAATGTATTTGAAGTGTTCAAACTTATCAGTTTATGTTGTCTAATGTCTTACCATGTTTAACCAGTATTGCCATTGTTAAGTTTAGTGATGAAGACAACCGGTTGGTATTGCTTTAACTTGATAAGTTGGTGAGAAAGTTTTTGTTTGTACTGATTCACCCCCCTCTCAGTACTAGTTAGGGTATCTACTGTTCATCATTATTCATCAATTGGTATCATAGCAACTCTAGGTCCTCGGTGATATAAGCTTAACCAGTTGAGGTAAAAGATCTCGCCTTAATGATGAATAGGGAAGGTCCTAAGTTCAATAGAGATAAGTTCAAAATATGGAAGGACAAAATGAAGATCTATATCAAGAGTTTGGGTGCTCAACACTGGAGCTATGTTAAGAATGCCTATGTGATTCCAACTGGCACTCTGACCGATGACCAGAAGAGAGAGATTCAAGAAAATGTGCAAGTCATGGAAGCTCTTATTAGCAGTTTGTCTGATATTGAGTTCATTGATGTACAAGATAAGGACACTCCTAAAGATGTATGGGACACATTAGAAACTATTTATGGTGGTGATGAACATGTAAAGTAAGATAAGGAAGAAAGCCTTAGAGGAAAATTTGAAGACATGAGGATGGTTGAAGGTGAGACCATTCAACAATATGGCATAAGAATCAAACTGTTGTTGGAGATATCAAGAGAACTGGTGGAATGATTGATGATGCCACCATTGTCAGTAAAGTCTAGAGATCATTGGTACCAATCTATGCAATCAAAGTTGATGTTATCCAGGAACTAAGGTCTATTGACAAAACCAAGGTATCCTTAGACTCTATCATTGTAAAGTTAACTGCATATGAGTTGAATAGCTATAATGTCAGTGTTCAGAAGACTTAGTTAACTTTTAGAGCATTTGTTGCACCAACCAGAAAAGGAAAAGAAGCAAGTACCAGTTATGAATCCATGCAAAGCAAAGGTATGGATGATGAATAAATTCTAATGGAGTTTGAAGCTCTTCTTGTCAAGAGACTTCCAAAAGGTACTGGAAAATATAGAGGTAAGCTTCCTTTGAAATGTTTTTCCTGCAATAAGATAGGACATATAGCTGTTAACTGTCCTAACAATGACAATAAGGATAAACTAGAGTGGTTTAGAAAGTATAAAGGAGGAAATAGAAGAAATTATCTTGTTGCAGTGGATGGAGGTGTTACTGATGAAGAATTTGAGGATGAAGAAAATGAAGACATAGTATTTGTAGCTATAAAGGAAGAAGTGTCTAACAAGAAAGAACTTGTCTCTCGTATTGACAACTCTAATGAGTGGATAATTGATAGTGGTTGTTCTCACCACATGACTGGTGATAGGAGAAATTTTCTATCTCTAGAAGAATATGATGGAGGTGTTGTCAGATTTGTCAATGATACACCATGTTTGGTGAAAGGTAAAGGATCCATCTCCTGAATGGAAAGAGCAGTGCAGACGATGTCTACTAGGTAGAAGGTCTTAAGCATAACCTGTTGAGTGTTTCTCAACTAAATGATAAAGGAATCATTCTGGAGTTCAAAGATGGAGTCTGTAGTATAATTGGAAAGAGTGGTGAACTTATTGCCACCGGTAAGCATACCAGAGGTAACTTATTTCATTTGAATGCCAAGATAAGTTGGTGTCTAATGGCTAAGTTTGACGATAGTTGGATATGGCATAGGAGACTTTGTCATATGAACTTTGATAATATTGTAAAGGCTAGTAAGATCAAGGTAGTAAGAGGATTGCCTTTGCTAAACAAACCAAAGAATTCTTTGTGCAGAGAATGTCAACTTGGGAAGATGTCTTCCTCAACTTTCAAAGGTAAGTCTTTTTCAAAAGAAAACTTACTTGACCTTGTGCATACTGATTTTTGTGGTCCTATAAAAACTAGAAGTATTCAGAGAGATAGGTATTTCATGATTCTTATTGATGACTTCTCAAGAATGATGTGGGTCACATTCTTGAAAGACAAGTCTGAGGCATTTGGAAAGTTGAAAGCCTTTAGAGCATTAGTAGAGAAGGAAAATGGTCAAAAGATAAAATTCCTAAGAACTGATCAAGGAGGTGAATTCACTTTTGAAGAATTCAACAAGTACTGTGAAGATAGCGGTATCAAGCAGCAATTGTCTGCCCCAAGGATACCACAACAAAATGGCATAGCAGAAAGGAATAACAGGACTGTAGTTGAAGCAGCTAGAACAATGTTGATCCAAGGAAAGGTTGCTCACAGTTTTTGGAGAGAAGCGGTGAGCACTGCATTCTATACTATGAACCAGGTACTTATCAAGAAAGGTAGAGTTAAAACCCCTTATGAGTATTGGACTAGAAAAACTCCCACTATGAGTTACTTTAAAGTGTTTGGTATTAAGTGTTACATCAAGAGAGGTGAGCATTTGAGCAAATTTGATGCTAAAAGTGATGAAGGAATATTTTTGGGATATTCCACTAAGAGCAAAGCTCTCAAGTGCTACAAAAATAGAACATAGAAAATTGTTGAGAGTATCAATATCAGGGTTGATGAATCCCTTGAGGAACCTAAGGAAGCCTACAGAGAAGAAGTGGAAGATGAACCGGGTATAGCCTTTTGGGAACCAATTAAGAAAGAAACAAGTAAAGATCTCAGTGTTCCTATACCGGTAGAAGCTGCAGTAGGAGAAGAAGAAGAGGTAAGTGAAGGAGAAGAAGAAAAGCTAGCAGATCAAGCTAGAGTCATTCCTAGATATGTGAAACTACATCATGATCCGAAGAAAATCATAGGAGATAAAGATGTATGAATACTCACAAGAAGAAAAGTGAAAGAAAAATCTTGCATGATTTCTGAATTAGAGCCCAAGACTTCTAGAGAAGCACTTATAGATGAAGACTGGATTAAAGAAATGGAAGAGGAGCTAGACCAGATAGAAAAGAATGCAACATGGTCTTTGGTACCTAGACCAGAACTCAAAAATGTCATAGGTACCAAATGGGTCTTCAGGAATAAGTTAAATGAAGAAGGCATAGTTGTAAGGAACAAGGAAAGACTTGTATGCAAAGGATATGCTTAGGAGGCGGGAGAAGACTATGGAGAAACCTTTGCTCTTGTGGCTAGGCTAGAAGGTGTACGAATGCTACTTGCATTTGCAGCATTTAAGGGATTTAAGGTTTATCAAATGGATGTGAGGTCTATGTTTTTTAATGGAATCCTAGAAGAGGAAGTGTATATTGAGCAACTGGAAGGGTTTGCCTTATCAGAAGATAGTAACATAGTGTGTAGATTACACAAAGCCCTGTATGGATTGAAACAAGCACCTAGGGAATGGTATGAAAGGTTACACTCTCATCTTGTGAAGATTGGATTTTAGAGAACAAGTGAGGATAGCAACATCTATCTAAAATCTAAAGGTGATCAGATTCTGATCTGTGAAATATTTGTAGATGACATAATCTTTGGAGGAGATGATAAAATGAGTCATGCTTTTGCAGATGAAATGAAGAAAGGGTTTGAGATGTCTCTGATTGGAGAGATAAAGTTCTTCATTGGTTTACAGATTCAGCAAATGAAAGAGGGTATCTTTATTACCTAGTCCAAGTATGTCAAAGAGGTATTGAAAACTTTGGCATGGAGGAGAGCAAACCGGTTGGTACACCGATGGTGACTGGCTGTAAACTGACTAAAGAAGATGATTCAACGTTGGTAAATGAAAAGGAGTACTAGTCAATGATCGGTAAGTTGTACTATGTGGTGCATAATAGACCAGATATTGCTCATACAATAGGCATATTAGCTCATTTTCAAAAATGTCCTAGAGAATCCCACTTGGTAGCCGTCAAGAGGATTCTTAGATATCTAAAAGGAACAATTGACTATGGATTGTGGTATCCATATAATGGTGACTATAACCTCAAAGTATATACCGATGCCAATTGGGCAGGTAATGTGGACGATTGGAAGAGCACAACTAGTGGAGCGTTCTTTCTTGGTGGAAGACTAGTCTCATGGACAAGTAAGAAGAAGAGCTATATTTCTCAGTCTACAGCTAAAGCAGAATATGTGGTAGCATTTATGAACTGCACTCAAGCAATCTGGATGAGACATGTATTGGAAGGTTTCAAAGTACCTGTATCTGAACCGATGAATATATTTTGTGAGAACACAAGTGCAATAAATATTTCCAAGAATCCAGTATTGCATGCTAGAACTAAGCACATTGAGCTTAAATATCACTTTTTGAGAGAGAAAGTTCAGAATAAGGAGGTTGTACAACAACATGTTTACAGTAAGGAGCAACTGGCAGATATATTCACTAAGCCCTTACTGAAGACTACATTTACCTATTTGAGAGGTGAATTGGGGGTTCTGCCCCTTCATGAAGTCAACTAGAGTTGTGTGCTCCACATCAGTCAGGTACTACAGTGTCAAATATTTCAGGATTGATGTGTTGAAGGATGCTACTCCATAGCGAGAGCAACATAGTAGTGAATGGAAGCTTGTGCCTCCACTTTGACATTGTTGTCAAAGGGGGAGAAGATATTTGATGTATGGGGAGAAGATATCTGATGTATGGAGGAGAAGATATATGATAATGAAGATACATTGGTCTATGATGTCTACAGTTGCAATGCTACACCGAGTATTTCCATCAATTCCAAAGGGAGAGATTGTTGGCATATGATGAACCAACATGTTGATATGATGATAGTGTATGTTGTCATTGATGTCAATAAGTGTAAGTGAACCGGTATGCAGATTGAAAGAAGTTGGTGAACCAGTATAAAGAAATGCAGTGAACCAGTGTCGGGGTTTCACTAAGTGTGACTACCGATTGGTAGTCTCAGCTCTAGGGTTTCCGGTTTGGCAATCCATCTTGTGCAATGTAACCGATGACATTCTGTGATGAGTTAGCTAAGAGATGAGGATGAGATTGAGGTGCCATGTCATCTTTGTGCACGTGAAGGATTTCCTTGGGGATCTTGCATGAGAAGATCGACTACATTAAAAGTTTACCTCGGGAATGAACATTCTTCTTGGCGGTATGAGAAGAAAGCATGATGAATTACTAATTCCCCTGTGAGGTGAAGAATGAATAATGCAGATTGTCTTGTGATCTGTTTGAGACTGTATTTCTCTATGCAAAGTGTTTGGACGGTCAAGATTGGACCGCCTATATTGTAAACCTGAGATGCTTAGGGTCTAGGGTTTATGTTACCAACCTAATTGTTGTCTATAAGGTCGATGATGTTTGTTATTGTAAGTTGTTGGAAAAAGTTGTGTGTGTATCGAGTGATGAGATACTTGCCAGACCAGTAAGAGAAAATTGCAGAGTGTGATTGCAGAAGTAGAGGAACTGAAAAGGATCTGCCTTGGCATGTAGTGTTGTTATCAGATCAGAGTTTTTACCTATGTATTCTAACCATTTCAATAGTTGGAAAATCCCTTTATCGAGTAGCTTTAACAGGCTTGTTGTAAATCCTCTAACCAGTTGACTCATGATCATTGAGTTCTTTAAATCCTCTAGCAAGGTAACCTTTAATAGGGTTTCAACCTTTAACAGGGTATATAGCCATCCCTTAACCAGGTGATCTTTAACAGGATCAGTTCCTAGCAGAACCTTAATGTAAAGTCTTTAACCGAACTAGGTTCCTAACAGAGAGAGCTTCAAAAGAGTTCAAAAACAAGCTTGTGGGTATTCATCCCCACCATGGTTTTTCCCATTTGGGTTTCCATGTGAAAAATCTGTGTGTCATGTGTTGTGCATTTTTCATGTGATTCTTTATTTGAGTGATTATGCATGCAGAGCTAATGGTTATGGTATTGGTGACACCCCACATGCATATGTTTATTGGTGAACTTGTTATCAAGTATTGAATGTATTTGAAGTGTTTAGACTTATCAGTTTATGTTGTCTAAGTATTACCATGTTTAACTGATATTGCCATGGTTAAGTCCAATGATGAAGACAACCGCCTGGTATTGCTTTAACTTGATAAGTTGTTGAGAAATTTTTTGTCTGTACTTATTCACCCTCCCTCTCAGTACCAGTTAGGGTATCTATTGTTCATCATTATTCATCAGAAAGTGCACACGATCCAACCAACTTTTTTCAAAATTTTTAGGGATGAAAGCTATGATGAGTTTAAAGCTAACCCCAAAAAATTGGTGGATTTTATGATATCTAGATAGACAAAATTAAGGTTTGAATGTGAAAATAGGACCTTATTATGGTTTTGAAAAAAAGAGGAATTGAATTGCAAATTTGAAAAAGGTCAAACCTAATGGATAGGGACACCTTGAAAAATGTTTAGAAAACTGAAGTTGATTGAAATTGATTGAAATTGACACAAAATCCAATTAAATTTGAAAATTAGGGTTTTAGAACCTAACCACTTAATTTTTGAAATTTTGAATTTTGAAAAAGGAGGGAAATTGAAAATTTGAATTTTAAGAAAGAGGATAATTCTGAAAACAGTCACAAATCTAAAGATTAAATGGAAATTCAATTTTTGCACAAGTCCAATATTATTTTTGAAAATTAGGGTTTTGACCATTAACCACTTAATTTTATGAATTTGATTTGCAAATTGAACAAGACAATTAATAAATTGAATTTGACAAAATATGCAATTTTTCAGATCTAAGACAATAACAAGAAACTTTTTACAAAGCACAAGTTTAGTTTCAATTTTTTAGAACTAGGGTTTTGAATGAATTAACCACTAAGTTTGCAGAAAAATTAAACTTGTAAATGAAACATATGCAATGATTTTCATATTAAAGCATGCAAGACGTCAGGTTCAGAAAAATGTAATGGGGTGAAAAGTGAATGATGGAGAGATCAAGAGGAAATCTTTTCGTCTCTTCGAGGAGAGATGAAAGTTTCACTGTTGATTTGCCTTCAATCCCCTCACAAACATTACATTTAAAAGAGGGGGATAATTCACTAGATCTAATCTCTGAGGAGAGAGATTGAATACTAAATGAATTCATAATGGTGTGAAATGACAAGTTAACCCCTCTTTTAGAATGAGTAATGCTTGAATTATGTATTTTGGGACTAAGTGTAAAAGTAGCAAAGAACTAATTATAAATTGAGATAGAAGCGTGGGTTGATATTGTGAACCTGGATCTAGTTATAATATGTCGAGATGAAGTCGCCCTGTGAATTTGAGGAAAAGTTGTCAGGACTGTGTTGAAAGTGCACATGGTCCTCCGAAAAATCCGCGAAACGAAAAGGGTTTTTCTGCCTCTGCAAATGGAGTCCAAATCTGCAAATACAACTGTGCACCTGCAACCTACACACATAAAAGAGAGGAAAAGGGGTTGGGATTGAGGGTTTGCCTTCAGGTCAAACTCCAGTTTTGGAATTAACCAAATGATGAAAGAAAGTACTTGCAAGTAAATGTAAACAAATTACTGAAATGTAAATCACCTCAAGGGAGGTTGCAATAGGAATGTAGATATAATTGCTTGTATGAAATTGAATGTTGAAAGGGATCTCCTCTTCAATGGTTGAATCCTTGACTTGAATACAACACCTAGCCTTGAAGGGAGACTTGAGAATTCTCAATTCTTGAAAGGAATGCTTGAATGTGCGATCTCATGTATTTGAACTTATGTCATTTTTTCACCTTATCCAACTTATGAAAATGGGTGGGAAAATGCGACATCTTTATTCATCAATTAGGGTTAATTGGGCTGATTTTCATCATAGGCCGACACAGGGGAGGTTTTCCCACTTTAATCACAAGGTTCAATACACAGTTTGAATGAAGGGGCCCCAAGATAGGGTAGGGATAGGGGTGGGATGCCCTTGTCCTAGGGGGGACAGGGGCATCATGCCCCTTTCCTGCCCTTAACTCAGGACAGGAAGTAGGTTTAGGCAGTGCAGAGGGCAGAAAAAGGTGTAGTTTTTTAGGGATGAGCAAGTCTCAAGTCTCCAATCAGGCTTGGGGATTCGATTCACCAATGTGAGGACCTTAATCTAGTTGAAAATTTCAAGGGTCGCAATTTTATGACACTACAAGATGCTAGAAGAATGAATGCAAGAAAAATTGATAGAGAAATGAAGGAGAGAGAGCTAGTAAATGTATGTACTTGTATTACTCATGAAGAAGCAAAGAGGCTAATTGAAGAGGCAAACAAAAAGGAATTCAAAAGTACAAAATCAACAGCTTAATGATTGGGAATGTACAGGAGGTGAGGAAAGTGATAGAGGAGATATGGAAAAATATTATTCAAAATGACCTCTTTACAAAGATGCAATTAGACCATCTCATTCGAAAGATAAGCAAGGTGTCTCCAAAAGTCAGAAGGTTGAGACTCAATCTGAAGATCAACTAAAAGACCAAGGTAATACCATAATTGATGTTGAGATCGATGAGAATCCTCCGGTGATAGATAGCTCTGCAGCCCCTGTGATTTAACAAACTAATATTGAGGACAAGGGAGAGAAGAAGGATGCTATGCATTAGATTCCAATCAATCTTGATGGCTCAGTTGATCTTGGGAATATGTCTCATGTCGACAAGCTTATGCTTGCTGCTACAATGCAAGCATAAGCCAGCCAAGATTTGGTGAAATCAAAGAATGAAGACAAAAAGCTAATTTTGATGTCTATAGATTTTTTGCAGAAGGTAGCTTCAAATGTACAACTAGATTCAAATAACAACCCCTCTGGTAAATTATTACAGTTGATTAATAGTGTAAATACTAATTTTGATACTTTGGAGAAGATAGCTACTCAAAATTTTTTGGACAGGTTTAAGGAAGTTAGAAATGATTGAAGATGATAGGGTAACACTGAATAAGAGATTGCAGACTATTTCTGACACATTATCATAAGCCAATAAATTGTATAAATCTTGCCTCATTTTGCCTAAGTTCACTATTGATATTGATAAACAAATAGGTGTCTGCTAGGGAAAGCTTGCTAGTATTTCTCAATCTTTTGAACCTAATGTAACATTAACCGGAAGTATTGAAGGACATATTATAGCCTTAAATGATCAGATATCAAGCCTTCAAGTGGATAAGGAAAAAGTTTTGAGGAAAGTGGGTGAACTCTGGAACCTGATTGCCATTTGGTTAGATACTATGCTAAGTAATAAGGCAGACTATATGAAGAAAATGGCCCGACCTGTATCATCAAATTTGAGAGAATTAAAAAACCATGCTACTGTATTTAATGCATTTACCATAGTTTTGGATAACCTCAAGAGTGGGTGGGATACTCACCTGGTATTTTTTAAGATCCTTTATGCTGACCTCTTCAAGTATTATTAAAAATGTTTGTCATCTCTATATCAGTTTTGGGTAGCACCCCATCTTTGTCATTGTTGTCAAAGGGGGAGAGATAAGGTGAAAATGTACAGACTAATTGTGTATAGAGTGTACAATTTGGTGATGAAGATTTTTGGATTGTTGAGCTAAGGGGGAGCCTTATAATTCTTTCATTCTTGATCTGATGATTTGATGTACAAGTTTTACAAGGTTCAACACTTAGACATTTTTTATAGGTGTTTCCATCAATGCCAAAGGGGGAGATTGTTGGCAATTGACACTCATGCGATGATCTTTGATGCTTGATTTATGGTTTAGGGTTGTCATTGATGGAAACTCTTCTTGGAGATTCGATCTAGCAGTCATGATTCATCTTATCTGGAAGCTAGAGTTAACCGGTAAAACATGGCTATTTCTGTAATATTTTGGCTTGGAATGATTTCCCATGATTGCGGTAATTTTGGTGGTTGATTTCGTATTCTTGGTGAATGGGAAGATCCTTTAGAAGTGTGTGAAAACACTCTTTTGGTCTGATGCTATGTTTATGTTTGAGATTGAAGCTGACTTGAAGTCGAATTGAAGGAAATTATTTTTGTGATAAGACCAGATATATAAGATCAATTGGCGATTGATTTTCGGTGTATTAGTGGTGTGGCGACCAGTTTGTGGTGTGATTGAGCACAGTTTCACGTGCACATTTTGGTTTCAGACAATCCGGTAGTTGACTAAGACATAAATAGAGTATTTAGCAGAGTGAAGACAGTCAGATATTTAGTGCTTAACCAAAACTCATTCTTTCATAGTCAGATGCTAGTTGAGAGTTCATTTCATTGTATTTCCTCATTGTAATCAAATTGTAAGTCAGTGGGACTTCCCTGAAGGTTGTAGCCTTTTGGGCAATTATAATTGAGTAGTGAGATCTAGTCAGTGAGCATGAATGCAAGTGCATTCCCCATATATGTAATATTTATACATACACCTAGCCATAGTATATGAATATTGTGGGTTCTAGCCCCACTGTGGTTTTTCCCTTTTTGGGTTTCCACGTAAAAATTATGGTGTTGTGGATTTGTTGTTTATTTACTGAATGTTTATGTTCTTTTCTATTATGAATTTCTAACTGGTGGATAAAAATAAGTTTGTGGATTTGATTTATGGTAGATCATTGATTCACCGCCCCTCTCAATGATCTTTGATTCTAACAGTATCCACATATTTAATTTTTACAGAAGTTCTATTAGACTCAATAATGTATGCCTCTAGCTTAAACAAAGTATTGAATCTGACACCTCTAGAAATCACCATAACACCCTTAATCATCTTACATCTTGCATCAGAAAAGACTACATGCACACCCACATCTATCAGTATGCTCAAATATAATAATTTTTATTTAAATCCAGGGATAGCAACACACTGCTAATCATTTTTATTCTACCATCAGAAAACCTAATCCTAAATTTCCGTCGACCAATAATGTCCAAATGTGAATCATCACCCAGGTACACCTTGCCTCCATTAAAATTTTCATATTCATTAAACCAATCTTTATTGGAAGTCATATGAAAAGATGCACCTAAGTCAATTAACCATGCATCCTTACCTACATGAGTAGCCAAAGCTACAATGAATGCATCACCATCTTCCTTCTCAGACTCAGAATTAGAGTCGAAATTCTTATTTTATTCTTTGTAGTCCTTATGAATGTGACCTAAATTATCGCAATTATAGCAAATGACTTTGAACTTTCCAGGAGATTTCGATCTCCCTTTGGATTTGGACTTATTGCGCTTCTCATTCTTCTTGCCTTTTCCTTAGGTCTTCAATGAACAATTAGGGCATCCTTCAAACTGTTGGATACCTTATTCCACATCTCTTCACCAAGTAGGGCACCCACCACATCTTTGGACTTCAAAACAACATTAGTACTACTAATAGACATAAAAAGAGAATCCCACAAATTAGGCAAAGAACAAAGCAAAATCAGTATTTCTCCTCTTCATCCATCTTAACTCCAATAGATACCAATTAAGCCACCAACATATTAAATTCTTCTGGGTGATCTACGATTTGTGCACCCTCTTCCATCTTCAAGGAATACAATTTCTTCCTCAATAAAATCTGATTTAATAAATATTTGTCTTGATACATCTCACCAAGATTAGTCCATAACTTCTTTGCAAAGTTCTCTTCATGGAAATTGATTACAACAAAGTCTACCATGCACAATCTAATTAGTGCTGAACACAGGATGCCACTAAGAAGGCGAGGGGGGGGGGGGGAATCAATGATTTCCAAATCTTTTTCCTTTTCTATCCTATGTGTATATATCGATTAATAGATCTAACATAAAGCAGACATACCAATTAAATGGGATGAGAACACAAAAGCAATCACACATAAAAGGGACATCACATAACATCAGATATACGAGGAAAACCCAACATGGGAAAACCCTCAGTGATAAGTGTTGTTGGAGACTACTACTCCAATCCAGCCTCATAATGAAAGCCTTGGCTACAACATTTAGGGCACCAACCCAAGGAGTACCACTCTTTCTTTAGGGCACCAACCCAAGGAGAACCAACCCCTAATTTTAGGGCATCAACCCAATGAGCATTGAGCCCCAAATCAATGATTACAAGATCATATCATAAATACAAAATTAATATTCTTGTTACAAAATAACTTTGTAACTCTCATGTATGTCTCTCCATCGGTTCACCCATACACAGATTTCTGTCGGTTCTCTGCTACAACCTTATCTCCTGCTACAACTCACTCTCTATTGCAATCTTATCGGTTCAGCCTCTTCTTCTTCTTTGTCGGTTATCCTTCTTCTCAGTCACAATACTTCTAGTCACCACTGGTCTTCTTCACTCAGTCAGATGTCAACTCTCTGATTGCTACCAGTTCTTCATTGCACTCTTATGTGGCTCTTCTCTGTTGGTTCAGTCACCACCGGTGTACTCCTCTGTCAAACATAATGACAAACTACTAGTTACCTTACTCTTTCTAGTTGAACTCTTTTAACTGGTTCCCTCTCACTCACTCAGTCTCTTTTCTAATTAACTTTCAGCACTTGACTGATTGGCTATCCTTCACTAGCCTCACTCCCACATCCAACAACAACAGATCTGGTCTTCGATATGCATGTTTATACTATGCCTTCTCGCCAAAAAGACATTCAAACTTTTGGCATGTTAGGGTTCCTTCATTGATCTCAAGGCAAACCAAATCCAATTAGATTACCTTCCAGAGATTGACCACCTACAACTGATCACCTATTACCACCAATCGTGCTACACCCAGAACACGTTTTCCCTATTTGGAAAACACAACAACTTCTTTGGTCTGCACATGTCAAACACCTATTAAGTGATCACATAGATAGATTCACCTACCCTGATTATCACCTAGACACTCGGTCTTGATCATGAATCCATTAAAATAGATCCTTGTCCTCAGATTAGTCTCAAGCTGCACCCTTCTGCTCTTGACCCGTGAAACACGTTATCGACATTTATGTCGACCAGTCACCACCTACCTCACTGACAACTCTACACCGACCACTATATGATTCAAACCTATCTCCTACATGTCATAATAGTTGACATCCACCTTTGCTAAGTCTTATGTGTTAGTCTAGACAAGATCAACAATCAACCACACAACTGGGTTTATCTACATGCTCACACACCCTATCAGTTTTACCCTAACTGGTCTATCTTCTCCCTGGCACTTTGCATCTCTTCTAGTGGAGCACCTAAACTAGCCAGCATACTTGCCAACCTACCTCATGCACATCATCAACATATGGGAGCCTTTTGCATCTGCACTTTGTCAGCTTACCATTTGACATCTATATCGGTAGTATCTTCTGTATGTATACTGGTAAGATACCATGCATACCGGTGGCACCGAACTTCATCTTCATTCCAACAACATTCTCTATATGTAGTTGTTGCAACTTTCCTTCTTCATCAATAGACCAGTTCACCTATCAATTGGTTTATCAAAATGACAAACATATCCTTCAATCTCTATATCGGCAACTCATCATGTCCACCTGGCTGATCTGGTGCATATTACTGATTACATGCACCTCAGGCAACTTAGTGTTTCACTGGTTGATCCGGTGTGAGCCTTCAAACTCCTCCCTTTAACTCTTCTATCTTATCTCAGAGAACTATGATGCATTCCATGCACAATAGGAGATAATCTCCACTTACCAATGGGAGTGGATCCTTGTTATCTGCATCCTGCATCGCACTAATGTGGCTTCCCTATTTGAGAAAGCATATCTTCACACAGGCACATGTGATCCGGTTGGGCATGATCACTATCAGACTTCTCTTCACCCTATGATATCTTCTTCATTTGGTGACTGCATCTTTATCTAGTAGGAGTCCTATTGATTGACATCCAACAGTATACCGATGGCCTGCACATACTTGACCTCTTGTGTTGATGTAATTTTTGTAACATTCTACCTCTTCATCACAATCAACATCCCAACATCTTTCTCTCTTACAGATGTCATCATTTACCAATTGTTATATCATACCGGTCTCATGTCTATGTCTTCAACACAAGTCAACATTGACTTGTGTACCGGTATATTGAATTCAACTCTAACTTGTGTATCGGTGACTCCAATGTGTTGGATGACACTCACATCCTTATCGGTGACCTGCTAAGCTAGGTGACATCAAAAACATCACATCTGGTATGCATCAATGATAGTATTGCTCATCAATCTCCCATACCGGTTGCCCTCCTATACCGGTTGACATCAATGAAAATATAAATCCAACAATTAGATCCCTTGGCTTTTCGATCCATAACATCATATTGAACAATTGCAGTAGGATCTGGAGGTCTTGAGACGTTTGCATCAACAACATCCCACAAATCTTGATCTATTAGCAGATCTTCCATAATCAGCTTCCACATCTCAAAATTACTACCATTAAATTTTTCCACTTCTATTCTCTTTGACCAACTTGCCATCTCAAAATTCCTGCAACAAGATCAAAAAGTATCTTCTGCACAAGCTCCCACTCAAATTTATATTAGCTCAAAAAACCCAACAACCCACAACTGAAATCAAAGGTGATCAGGCTTGGATACCACTTGTAAGGAAGTTAAGTAGTGGAACAACTTCCTACACTAACCTTGAGAGGAGAGTAATGCAAAAACTTTAACAGATCATTACAATAGTTACAGAAACTTAACAAAAATAAACATAATATCATGCATACCACAACACAATGATCTACGTGGGGAAAACCCTTTCGGGAGAAAAACCCCACACTCCAAAAGTAGCTCAATATATTATTTAGCAATCAATAAAAGATTAAAATATACTTGTAGAGAAATCTCTTCATAGGAGTACCACTAATGAGAGATTCAGAGGCAACTCAATATCAATAAGGCTCATACACACCACCTCTATCTCACGCACCTCATATATAGGAGATGCAATACAAGAAACTGTCAAACGATATTACAATACCATGGGCTAAAACCACCTAATAAAGTAGAGTTGACCTTATCTTCATTCTAGATGCTCTATGATGTGTCAAAATACACATCAATGCGCATTTCTCCCTTTTACAACTCATTTATGTGTCCGATGCATTTTATATTTCCTATTTCAAGAGTCCAAACTTCTAGAGGCCATAACTTGTGAACCGTGTGTCTGATTGGTGAACCGTTTCAAGTGTTGGAAAGCTCACAAAGTTCTTTATCACCCAAATCATTGATTTGACATTTATTTCCACTTTTCAGGGCGTTTCAAAGCTTCTAAAGTCCTCAAAATTAAATTTAAACCTTTCATCACACCCTCCAAAAATGGAAACTTTAATATCTTCAAAACTAGCTATAATCTTGCGATGAAATTTTACAGGAATGCTTATCTAGCCAACCAAAAGCTTTGGGGAGAAGTTTGCACAATTTTGTGCTCAAATAAAAAATTACTATAAATAGTAACCTCATGTAAATGTAAGGCTAAGACACCATTTTCCCAACAATTTGTATCCGATATCCAATTTGTAAAGCATTTTTTTGCAAAATCTTGCCAATAGGTATGACTTCTTTTTTATTTCCTTGTGTTTTTATCATTTAGTCGCATTTTTTATATTTGTTTTTTAATTTTTTGATATAAATTAGGTTTTTTTATTTGAGATACACTATTGTTTGAATTTTTTTAATTAAATCCAAATTTCCAACTTCAATCAGCTAAAATGGGTGATAACAATGACAATCCACAACCTCCATTACCAAACCCCCCCTCAATTCAAGACTTAATTGGTGAAAAATTGAACCAATTGAGGGGCATTGCAAATATTTATAGTATAATCCCTCATCTATCCAACATGTTAACCGCACTAAATTCTATAATAGCCAATGTAGAAACCATCACCACTTAACATAATGCCATTCTTTTGTGGTGAGAGGCCATGAGGGATAAATATGTGGATGGATTGACCCATGATTAGGTGAAGGATATGAGATATCTAAAGCCAATATTTCCACCCTATTCATTAATCCCCCCACAAAACACCCATAGATGTGAAACAAACAAAACTTTCCATCAAATGGTGTCGAAATGAAGATATTGTAAAACACTTTTGGGACCGTTCGTGGATGGTTTTTGATAGACTACCTAGCAACAATCTTGATGTGCCATTGTAATTCATCAAAAAATTGTATGCTGAGTTTGTTTTGGGCAAGAATGTCAACTACTTTGACATCAAGCCTTTCCAGGGAATTGGGGGAGGTATGCTTCAGGATAGATCTAGGGCAATTTAAGTATTACAGGGACCATATCTTCCCCCTCCTCCCATTGATCGCCCACCTCTAGTACAACATCCAGATATTATTGCCGAGGCAACGTCATAGACTCTATCATCTATTCACTCTTTTAGTGGAATTTTGGTTTCTCAAGTTGGGGCACTAGCTTAGCCTTTTGGTGGTGCTACTGGTGGATCGGGTGGTGCTGACACATCCTCCTCATCTCCACATATTTGTGTGCCACATACTTGCGCTATGTGCCATCAGTTATTCTTAGTTCCTCTTGGACGATCTATTGATCATCCCATAGACACAACTGATTATGAGTTGCATGATATGGCCGATGCACCACATGAGACGACAAGGATTAGAGCATACCTTGGGGAGTCCTTGCATGCTAGAGATGAGGAGGTACCTTAATCATACACTAATGATATAGTGGTAAGACTTAACTTGTAATTAAATAGTGCATTTTATTTTAAATGAATATTTATAAGAGATAGTATTAAGTACTAATATTTATATACATGGTCTACTTAACAATTGATTCCTGAGGAGGAGTTATCCCAAGTTCATGATGACACCTTGTCAACCATTTCATTTGGCCTTGGAAGCTATATGGTATATATTATTGCACCTAGACATTTATATTTTTTATTGTATACATGCTTGTAATTTAAATTATCATTAATTAAATTATATATTAACTTACATGTGATGCTCTACAAAAAGGGACATGTTAGACAAAAACCTGTGGTGGTATAACACATAAAATAAACAACAAGGAACAAAGAACCATTAGTGTTAATCAACCAAAGACTAGTCTAAGCAGGCATACCAAGAGAGACACTAAAAACATAATAAAGCATTTGACAATGAAAGCAAATACAATAAGGCATCTCCAAATGCCTTCCACCATGCTTGTAGCTCCTCCTCCCTTGTTCCTCTCCTCTCCAAGTTCCAAATTAGTGTAGCTCTCAGCAGCTTTTTGCTCTATGGATGCCTTATGGAGGTTCAAGATTCAAAAATGATTAATCTAATGCTATGCAAGTGTGAACAAAAGCTAAAAATGAGAGATTATCTAATTATCTAGTGTTGATTTTAAGCCAAAAGAGTGAATATGAATGATTTATGCTAAATTCTCTCTATCTAAAAATGACTACAAGGTAAATGCATACAAGTTTTCAAGATCTGGATTATGAAGAAATGGGCTCTATTTATAGGAAAAATGGAGCAATGGATGGTTGAGATTGAGTAATCTCAACAAGGGTCGGGATTCAATGGTTTATGATCCATGTGAGGACTTTCGACCCAATCCCAGGATGAGAAGTGTCAACATGAGGTGGGTTGAGAGGGGAGGGAGGAAGCATTAAATGCTTGACATGACCTGAGGGTTAACTTGGGAGGTAAGGTTAAGGTTGAGTTGAGTGAATAAATTCATTATCTAAAGAATAATGCTTTTATCCAATGGATAAACTCTTGTGCAAGAGTTAGTGAGGATAACCATGGTCAAAGCAATAAATGCTTGAGGAGACACATGGGTTACATGAGGGTTGAGTTAGGGGTCAAAGTCCCTAACCATGGGTGCAAGTGGATTTAACCATAAATGGTCATGTAAGAGCCATTAGTGGTTTGGAAGACTTTAGAGGTTAAATTGTTGAACACATAAAGCATTTAATGTTTTTCAAAGACTTTGGAGTCTTTGAGAAGTGACTTCAAGTTGCTTAGGAATGTGACAATAATTAGGGGATAGATTAGGCTAATTAGGAAGGGGTTTAGAAGAATCTAGAAGGGAATTAGGATTGCAAGTGGGTTTGGTGGGTGAGGGAAAATAAGATTTTTATTAAAATGAAATTCATTTATTTCAACAAATAAGTGCAAGTTGCATTTTTAGGAGAATGCAAGTGGGGGGGATTTAATGATTTAAATAAATGTCTTTATTTATTTATTTAAAAGAGGAAAGGAGATTAAATTAAATAGATAGGATTTATTCATTTAATTGATTGTGAATTTAGTTTAATGAATGAATTAAAATAAATTGAATAATTTATTTAATTAATAGGAGAATGTTTGAAGATGAATTAATTAAATATTAATTTAATTAATTGATGGCTAGTTGATTTTTAATCAAATAAATAGCAAATATTCATTTAATTAAATTGGACAGATTTATGTGACTATATTTGCCCCTCTTTGAGATGGTGCAGTTTATCGTGTCGTTTCAAAGAAAGAAAAATAGGTGTGAAGAAATATGCCCCATAGAATGTTAATTTAATGGGTGGTATGCCCCCTCGACAGATGGGCCGAAAATTTAAAAAAATCAAGCGATCTCTCGAAAAAGAATGAAAATTGGCAGGATGGGAGAAGAGAAGAATTTAGCAATACTGGTGAAAAAATAGAAGAAATCAGAGATAAAATGGAGAAATGGGAGGCTTGGGAAAGTTCACGGGGACCACAGCGGTGAGCGGGGTAAAATTAGGGTTACGACAAAGGTTATATATGAGGGTGAAGGGGTAAAAACAGGGTGATTTGCATTCGTCTCCATAGTAGTTTCTGAGATCTGATAGTGACCTTTTCGAAAGAGCAAGCAACAATCAGGATGTTAGTACTAATAGCAAATCATTGGCTAGAGCGAGTTTGTCGATTCCAGCAGCCAGATGACTATGGACCAGCGATATGTGAATTTGAAATTTTGCTTCTCATGCATTTTTGATATATTTTTTAGCTTGTCCAAGTTGAGTCAAAACAATAGAGCTAAAACTATGTTTTGGCGATGTTGTCAATTTTATTAGCGCTATTGTGCCGCTATAGTGCTTTTTGCGTAGTGGTTTTAGCACGTTTGTAAAGTGTAGCGCTATTGTATAGTTGATTTAGCTTATTTGTAGGTTTAGTGTTATTGAGCACTGTGTGTAGCGTAATTGTTTTGATATAGCACTTTTGCATAGTTGTTATAGCACTATTGTTTGTTTAGCGCTATTGTGTAGTTGGTTTAGCGTGGTTGTCAGCATATTAGTGCTATTGTTAGGAAAATAGATGCCCTAGTGTTTTGAAAAAGAATCTCCTGATGCCAATGATGGATGGATGGAGAGGGGAGTTGTTTTGAACCATAGCAGCCTGTTGAGACTTAGTTCATTAGGATAAATGCCTATTGTAGTCTAGGTGTGCCATGATTTCTTACCTATTGAGACTCGAAGATACTGGATCAAAGCATCTATTGATACTCTAGGTTTAAACTTAAGAAAGTTTGAAACAAAATAACTGATGATGATGGTTGATGCATGTGTGTAGGAGGAGCTTCGCATCTTATAGATGCGAGAGAGGCATCCAGCCACACAAGTATTGCGTGATCGATTGACATAGGTCAAGGTTGATTATAGTGCAGTGACAGGCCTATACGATGTGAT
This sequence comes from Cryptomeria japonica, assembly GCF_030272615.1. Taxonomy (NCBI): domain Eukaryota; kingdom Viridiplantae; phylum Streptophyta; class Pinopsida; order Cupressales; family Cupressaceae; genus Cryptomeria; species Cryptomeria japonica. Next base: position 223,326,137 of record NC_081407.1, on the reverse strand, counting down.
GTATATGCCCATGATTCGGATGAATCACAGTTTGATTACAGCATTGGCAGAGCGGTGGCACAGTGAGACATGTATGTTTCACTTAGCGTAGGGGGAGATGACGGTTACACTAGAGGACGTGTGGTGCACCCTTCACATTCCAATTCGAGGAGAGTTGGTGTCATATGATTGAGTTTGGGGGACAGGAGCAGTGCAAATATTTTTTGATGATGATGTATTTATTCACGATGACTCGATAGCATGGGAGGATATAGCTTCTTTGTATGAGCCATTACCGACTATTTTATCAGGTATTGTTGGGGGAATACTATGCGCAGATCGACGATCGCATGGACTGGTCATTGGTTGGGGCCAGGTTATAGAGAAGATGATGACTGAGGGGACCTGCTTTGCATGGGGGTCGTGCATTTTGTTTCACTTATATCGGGAGCTGCATGAGCTAGTATACCGAGAGGTGAGCTCACTAGGAGTGGGGATCACTCTTCTTCATATTTGGGCATGGGAGCACCTACCTGTGACTCGACCAGTGAGTCTAAGATTTAGGGCAGTAGACTAGCCCTATGTATATATGTATGGCAGTATGATGAGTTAGCCCCACCTAGGGAAGTTAGAGTGGTGGTGGTGGGCACTTGAAGATTTAGATATAGTGGTCTGGAGGCCGTATATTTAGTGTGAGCCCTGGGAGGATGATGCAGAGGCCTTACCGTATGTGTTTATGACACGATACCTCATTGGTAGGACAACCTACAATGTGGAACGACAGGTACCTAGGAGAGTGCTGAGATAATTTGGATGGAGGCAGGGATTGCCGAGTGGTTTTGGATAGTATGCACAGGTGGTATGAGAGAGGTTCTTGTGGGGGCCAATATACCCTATGATCAGGCTTTGGCAGAGTTTCAGACTCTACAGGCGAGACCATGGCAAAGGAGGTCGGGGATGGTAGATGCAAGGGTTACTAATGAGTATATGCATTATATTACGGCACATCCGATTTTGCGGATATCAGATCCAGTAGAGCCTATTCCATCCTTTAAGGAGGAGAGGAGGTCGTGGAATGGTAGTAGTTGAACAAGGGAGAGGGGATGGAGGTGGTGGCAATGGAGGAGGAGGTGATGGAGGAGGTAGAGGGGGGGGGGGGGTGGTGGTTTTGGAGGGGGTGGTGGATTTGGAGGTGGAGGTGGGGGTGGTGGATGGTTACAGCGGAGAGGGAGAGGTGGTCAACCATTGCGGCTATCACAGGGACCTTTGATGCATGGAGACGTGAGATTAGGTGGCAGGGATGTAGGGGAGGGAGAGGTACCTATGGATATAAGGGAGGGAGCCACTGGAGAGGAATCTATGGATATGGGGGAGGGAGCTATAGGTGGTGGAGATCTGCGGGATCATATGATATTAGTTTTGCAGAGTTGGTTGGAGGATATGGAGGCGGAGGTGGCATCTAGAGATGTGCAACTTTTTGCATGAGAGGTAGAGTTGATTGTAGTGCTGTGGGAGAGAGATTGGGCTGTTGATAGGGTGATCCAATTACAGGAGAGAGTTTGGGCCTTGGAGGGAGTACAGGGATATGGGCCATCGACTAATTCCCTGGCGAGAGAATGGAGGGCAGGTGCAGAGGTTGATTACTAGCAGGGCCTATATGAGCAGGAGATGTCATCTAGTCGGCGGGTACCGAGTTATTCATAGATGCGTCGGGATATATCAAACTAGTCTCAGAGGATGCAAAGCAGTGGTTGTGTGATGGGTCCTCCATGGTGAGGTAGTGCAGGTGGTGCAAGGGGTAGTGGGGGATTAGGTGGTGATGGTGGTGGAGCATCTAGTCAAAGTGGCATTTGAGAGAGCATTTATGTATGTTTTTGCATTGTCATTTTGGACTATATCCTGGATGGCTCTTGGTAGCCGATATTTTGGACTTCATTGTACTCTGATACATGTATGTTTTTGTGACATGATATGATATATGAGGAGATCCCATATTTTGTGATGATTATGCATGTTGAGGATATGTATGGATTTATGCAGGGTGATGATCTATGATGTATGCTTAGATGGATATTTGTACTTGCTATATGTAGGTGTGGATGAGATGATTCCTATATGCATATTATCTTTGATTTATATTATGTCGATATGCATGTTTATGAATGTGGTACTAACATGTGGATGCAGGTTTATATGCATGATTTGTTGGTGTAATGTTTTTTGTATGTATCGCTATGATGATGTATGCATACTGAAATGATCCTAACGATGATATAGACAGTACTTGTGCTTTATGTCAATGAGATGATGAGATGATGATATGCAGTGATGTTTGATGCAATGTATGAATGATTTATGTAAATGCATCTAGATGGTTAAAATGATTGCAATATGGATAAACAAATGTAAAGTATAAATGTCTATGTGATGATATCTAAATGAAGGCATATGTAACAATGTATAAACCAATGTTTGAGACAAATGGTTTTGTTTGTTATGATCTAAATGTTTGATAAAATATGATTTGAGTCGAATGTGAATGTAATGATAATGCAACTCGTGGTTAATGAATAACTGCACCTTAATGCATTTAAATGAATTCATTATAATGAATCCTAAATGAAATCATTGTAAGATGAAATGAATGAGTATATTCTCATACTAGATGGATAGATGAATGCACTTTTAAATAATGGATAGATAAATAAATGTATGAAACTAAGGAAATCTAAATAAATGCATGGTAATCAAATGCAAATGATGGTGAAGGATAATTTTAAATGGATGTATAGTAATGGATAATAAATGGTAGTAAATACAGTGATGAGAAATGTATACAAATGAATGTAAATGTAATGATTTTTGTAATGATGAAATGATGTAATGATACTAATGCAAGCCACTGAGAATGAACTATATGTATGCAAATGCAACTAAATGATATCAAATGCACTTTAATGAATATCTAAGAATGAAGTTTATTTAAATGCAACTTAATGTAATGAAATGATGAATGCACAACTAATAAATGGTAGTAAATGAAATGATGATGTGTTCATGATAGATGAATGCAAGGTTGTTTAGACTTTGCATGATGCACTAATGATGTATCAAAGAACTCTGTCGTGATTGTATCCAAGACCAATTCATTCTTCAAATAACTTCTCATTATTAATCTTGTTCACACTTGCATACAAAACCATGCATATGAATAATGAATGATTAAATGGATGGGTGATATGCAACGGATTGCAATATAAACAGATGAGATGGAATGATGATCCATAGTGCTTTATTTTCATCATTGAGCATGGTAGTATCAATCTTGGACAAGGTAGTAGGAACCAAGGATGGAGCATTGTACCTGCAAACAAGCAGCATAAATAAAGAATATGGACCCTCCATAATGGTTCATGCTCATATGGTCGAGGTATACGCTATAGTCAGCAAGCCATAGTGATCCATGACTGTATTTTGCATATGATCATGTAGCTTAGTGAACTTCCCATGTAGACACCATTAGTACATGCCCCAGAACTTCATTGGAATAATTCATAGAATATAAACAAACAAAATGATACTTAGGAACCATCCTGGGCACTCTAATCACTTGTGGATATCCCAGAGTAGCGTAGGAACCTGATATAAATGAATAAATAACTAACAAATCGACTAAGTACTTGATAGCTTTAAACAAAATTTTCTTGTCAAAGAAAAATGGTATCATGTCTTTGTTTTGGTAAGGAAGGATGCATCCTTGTTAAGACAGTTGTATGTACCTGTAGCGTCCTAAAATTGCGACACTTGCAATTTCGACCGCATTTGGGTCTTCACGATGGCGACGCAACACGCAACCTGAATGGAGACCCCGAAACCTGATTACGACACCAAAAACTGCATTTTCTTGCACTCTGGCCTGAACCTCCTTTGCACCCTGCTGTCCCGGGAGGTGGGACCAGAGCGCCCAGCGCCCTGGTCCTTCAGGACCAGGGCGCCCAGTGCCCTGGTCCCCCAGGACCATGGCGCCCAGCGCCCTGGTCCCTGGGTCCTATTTTGGGCCCGGTCTCTTTTGGACTTCGGGTCTTTATGTTTGCAAATTGGAAAATTAACTTTCCTGGTCAGCCTAAGGTCGGGAAAATCAGTCTATCAGCCCTAATTGGCAAGTATATAAACTACATTTGCCTCTCCCATTTGGGTAAGGAGGATATAGGTGAAAAAGCGTGGAAACTATACTCAAGCATTCAAGCATTCAAGCATTCCTTCAAGTAATTGATCATTTCAAGTCTCCATTCAAGGCTAAGTGTTGCATTCAAGACAAGGATTCAACCATTGAAGAGGAGATCACATACTACATGCTACATACAACATACAACATACAACAAACAACAACATCTATACCTTCGCACATAAGGATACAAACATCCTTACAACAAGGTATTAGTACTTGTTTTACATTACGTTTACAGCAATTTCTCATTTCTTGGTTAATTCCAAAACCGAGGTTTGACCTAAAGGCAAACCCCTAATCCCTAACCCCCTAATCGTCTTCGCTTTTCTGTATGTAGGTTGCAGGTACGCGACTGAAATTGAAGATCTGGAATCCTTGTGCAGAGACGAACAGATCCCCCTTCGTTTCGCGGATTTTTCGGAGGACCGTGGCGCTCGGGCGCCATCGTCCTGACAACTTTTGCTCAAATTTGCAGGACAGCGCCGTATCGACATTTTACTGCTAATTCCAGGTCCGTAGCTTCATCCTATATCCCTATCTCAGTTTATAAGCGAATCTTTGTCACTTTCTATGCATTCCTAGCTTAATTCTTCTATCAACATTCTTTACAAAAGAGGGTAGCCTTGCTTTCTTAACCCTTGAAACACATTTAGCATCCAATCTTGCATTGTGTGGGATTGGATCTTGTGGGTTTCAACCCCTCTTTTGAATGTAAAGTCTCTCCCCTAAGTGAAAACCATCAACCCTAGAGACTCTCCCTTCTCTCTCCTCGGAGTTGGGGAGGGGAGAACGACTAGGGTTCGATCGCGATTTTCCGCTTTACATTTTGGTGAACCCGACGTGAACATCCTTTCTAATTATTCATAGTTAGATCTGAAAATTGGATCCCTTGATTACATTTCCATGTTTGATCTTTTGCAAAATTTTAGAGGTTAATTGCATAAAAACCCTAAATTTTCTTTTTAAGTAATTAAACTTGTGAAATGTTTAATTGTTAAATGCTTGTTTTAGATCTGCCCTTCTATTACAAATTATCAATTCATATTTGTGCTTTAATTTTGAAAATTAAGTGGTTAAGTGTCAAAACCCTAATTTTTGAAACCCTCTTGATTCAACCTTTCTCCGACAATTTCACTCATCAAAACATTTCCAAATCGGCTGTAACTTTGGATTCCGGCATAAAATCACAATATCTTTCATCCCTAAAAATTTGGAAAAAAGTTGCGAGGACCGTGTGCACCCCGAGCGCCATCGTCCCCGACATTTTTTCCGAAATTTCGGGAGCTAGATCTTACTGTATTTTTCTGCTAAAATCCAGAATTTTGGCTGATTTTATCAATTACAACACTTTCAAAATTACAGTCAAAGTTGGTCTTGTGATTGCTTGGTTTAGGGCTTCTAATCATTCAAAAATTGTTGAAATTGAAATTTGTGTCAAAATTGTGTTCTTACAGTCCTAAATCTGAAAAGTGTGTTATCATTCATTCGAAATTTCAGTAATTCATTCAAATTTTTGCAATATGTGACTTTTGAAATTAAGTGCTTAATTACAACAACTTTGATTTCCGCTTTTAGAATTGAATTTGGCGTGAAATTGAGTCAATGTTCAAATTTCAAAACTTGCATTGCTTTTGGTATTCCCTCTAAAATCATAAAATTCAAAATTTCAGTATCCCTCTCTTTCTCAAAATTCAAATTTTGCATTTTTTGACAATCTTGGTAGGGTTCAATTTTGAGATTGCAACTTTAATTTGGCCTATCTACAGATCGTAAAATCACTCAATTTTTTCAGGTTAGCTGTAAAATCATCATAACTTTCATCCCTGCAAATTTCGAAAAAAGTTGCGAGGACCATGTGCACTCCGAGCGCCACGGTCCCGGACATTTTTTCCGAAATTTCGGGAGATTGTCCTGATTGTATTTAACAGCTTAAATCTGGAAGATTGGCTGGTTTTACTGAAATTTGCTACCTTTAAAAATTCAAAATCTTCTCTCTTTCTTTAGTGCATGAGTTTTACAACAATAAGCCCTACTTACACTATTCCCGTTAGACGAAGCCTTAGAATTAAGTCCTTCCAAGGTTTAATTACTGAGGAGATGGAACCTAATTTGAATGGTCTTTTTAACGAGGACATGGGTAATTCCTCTAATCCTCTTAATGATGAAGAAGCTCTCCATGAGGTTTCTGCAGAACAACTTTCAAAATTGGATAACCAATTTGACGATTTTCGACAGTGGATGTCTCAAGAATACCCTGATAGTCAAGCTCTTCCTTTAATTGAGGGTCTAAAACGTATGCTTCAAAGTGATAAGAATGGAATTGATATTTTGCGTGGTATTGCACACATTGTGGATTCAAATGTGATGCCTATGAAGAGTTGTGCCGAAACCTTAGGTTATACACAACCTCCTACTCAAGACAATCATTCTATTCCTTTGACAACTCCTATTGCTAGCATACCTACTTTTACATCAAATATAATGACTACTTCAACACAAGACATTCCTCCTATGATCACCAGTCATGGGGGCAATCCCTCTTCTTCAATTAACCCTCTTCCTTCATTCAATCCGACTTCTTCATTCATTCCTTCAATGAGTGTTCCTATTATATCTTCACAAATGAACATGACGCAAGGGGGCAATTCATTTAACCATTCCATTCCTCCTTGTAGTGTTCCTCCTGTCCAATCATCTCCTATGACTAACTATCATAGTGTCCCACCACCTTACTCTCTACCTTCTTTCAATAACATAACACCTCCATCACAATCTAACACGTCTAATATGAACTCTTCGACTGAAGCGACCATTAACAATCTTGCACAAACTGTCTCTTCTTTACAGCAACAAATTGCCTCTATGAATCAATCTAAGTTTAGTGTGCCCACATTTGACGTTGCGAGCCCACTTTCTCTTGACATTGTTCGAGCTATCCCCCCTAAACATGTTGAAATTCCGCATTTGGAGCTTTATAATGGTAAGGGTGATCCTCTAACACATGTTAAGACTTTTCAAACAATATGTACTGATTTTGCTTATGACCAAAGGTTGCTTGCAAAATTGTTTACTAGAACATTAAGAGACAAAGCCCTACAATGGTATTGCTGGTTGCCTTCCTATTCTATTACTTCTTTTGAACAACTTGCAAATGCTTTCATTCAACAATTTCAAAACAATATAAGTCCTAAAGTTACTTTGATTGATTTAAAGCATTGTAAACAAGGTGTTGAAGAAAAAGTGACTGATTTCATTGGTAGATATAAGCATTTGTATGCTCAAATTTCTTTTCCAGTGCCTGACAATGATATTCAAAGAATTTTTATTTCTAATTTACAAAAAGATATTCGAGACAAACTCTTGTTTTCTGAGTTTACTTCTTTCCAACAGTTGTGCGCAACTCTTCACAATTATCAACTGACTGTGAGTCAAATGGAACAATCACATCCTATGGCTCCGAGTGATAAGGGTGATAGTAGTCAACAACCATTTGGGAAGTTTAAACCAAACAGAGAGTCCATTAAATTCAATGAAAACATCATCAACAACAATGTGAATGCAGCATCAGGTGTGTCTCCTATTTCTAAGTTTTTCAAGAGAGAAAGAAAGTTTACTCCTTTGAATGAATCATTGCATAGTATTATGAATAAGTTATTGGAACAAAATGTGCTTACTCTTCCTCCTATAAGGCAAATTGATCCTGCAAAGATTAATTCACCTTATTTTGATAACAAATCTTTTTGTCAATTTCATCGTCAACCTGGGCATGATACTGAAAAATGTTTTGCTTTAAAGGGGAAAATTCAAGATTTGATTGATAATAATACTATCTCTGTTTCTGGAGTGAATGATAAAGGCAATACATCTGTAGCTCCTCCTAACCAAAATCTTCATATTTTCACTGATCCATTACCTTCTCATACCTCTAATGCGATTGATACTATTGATTCCTCTGTCTCACCTGATGATCTTGTGTCTATGACTCCGAATGTGATTAACTTTGTGGAGCAACAGAAAATCCCTAAAGAACCTTCCATTACATTTGATTCCAGTGAAACTATCAGGGCACCTAATGGTCCTTTATATATAGTTGCAAAAGTCAAAAACACACCTTGCCGTGGAGTGCTTATTGATCCCTCGTGCATGGTTAATGTCATTTCTGAAGAATTTCTTTTTACTTTGCAATTGAATCAAGTGATCTATGACAAAACAGATGTGATTGTGAAATTATTTGATGCATTTTCTTCTCCTGCAATTGGTTCTATTACATTACCTATTGAGGTCCATAACAAATCCCTTGATGTGAACTTTTCTATTATTCCATCTTTCGAACAATTTCGTGTGAAGCTTGGCTATCCTTGGCTATCTTCCATGAAAGCTATTGCTTCTCCTATTCACAAGTGTTTGAAATTTCCCCATAATGGTGAAGTTGTTACTATCAATCATAGTCTCTTTAAACCAGCTGAAAGAACTTCTAGCGTTCCTCTTGATTATTTTTGGCCTAAACAATTCCAATCTCTTCCTCCGTGAAGTGATCATCTTTTCAAATCTTATCAAAAGTGGAAAACAGATATGATCCTATCTCTAAGTGAACCTAGAACACCCAAACTTGACATTCCTATCATTCTTGAGAAGGAAGTTCTTCCTTTGAAAGATAAAACCAATGTCTTTCCTCAAGAAGATTCCCAACCCATTCCTATGGATGTGACTATGCCTATATCTAATAAACCTCCTAAGAGTAGACCTATACCTCCTCGTCATGATGGACTTGGTCTCCTTCCTAAACCGAATATTCCTCCCTTATATGGAGCAGTTCCTCCTCCTTCCTTTTATAGAGAGAAGAGACCTTCCTCTTCTCCTATTATTCAACCTAAGAGACCACAGCCTAAACACCCAAGTGATAAGGATGAGAACATTCCTCCTCCTCAATCTCCTAATCTTCCTACTAAGACTAGACGAAATCGTTCGGCATGTGAACGCCGATGAAAGCGTCGTCTTAGAGCTCAGGCAGCTGCTTCTCAAACTTTGCAATCTCCAAAAACACCTTCAACAAGCATTATTCCATTTTCTCCTCAGCCGACGATTGAGCCGAAATCTCCTAAACATAAGATGCATGATGGTCTTGATCCTATGCAAGTTAAAGATCCTATTTTTATAAATCTTGATGATGATATAGATGAAAATGTTATTCATGATGCAAATGTTACTTCTCTTGCTTCTGATAGTGAATATGAACTTGTTGATATTGATAACCATTTATCTAACGAATTTTCTAAAGCACTTATCCTAGCTCCTAGACAAGAACACCGTGGCTTGGGATATGAACATAGCCCTTGTTTGGATCTGGTGATAGCTCCATCTGCTGTGTTGGATGTTCCTCCTCTAGCGTGTTCCCTACCTTCCCGAAACATTGATCAGCAAGATCGGGGGGTAGATGACATGCTAGACTAGTTTCATTAGCATAGCAGATTCTCTCCCCCTCTCTTTTGTCACTTCTTCTATGTGTACTCTCATTCTTCTATTTGTTGTCCTTAGTGTTGTCTACTTGAGGACGATGCAAAGCATTGAGATCTCTCAATCTCTCTCATGTTGACTCAAAAGACACATGTGTTCCCTTCTTCTAGGTGACCTTCCTTGATTGGGGAATGAAGAACAATTATGCATACATACATATGATATACATGAATTATCATACAGCATACTGACCCCGAGGAAAGCGAAGTCACCTTGTGCTTTGTGTTTTGTGTCTATTATCCTTGGGCTTATCTCACACTTGGGGGCTAAATCCTTGCGATAACATGCTCCTTTCCCTTCTCTCTCTTCGGAGTTGGGGAGGGGAGAACGACTAGGGTTCGATCGCGATTTTCCGCTTTACATTTTGGTGAACCCGACGTGAACAATTCTACTTCGCAAACCCCTAATCCCTAACCCCCCAATCGTCTTCGCTTTTCTGTGTGTAGGTTGCAGGTACGCGGCTGAAATTGAAGATCTGGAATCCTTGTGCAGAGACGAACAGATCCCCCTTCGTTTCGCGGATTTTTCGGAGGACCGTGGCGCTCGGGCGCCATCGTCCCGACAACTTTTGCTCAAATTTGCAGGACAGCGCCGTATCGACATTTTACTGCTAATTCCAGGTCCGCAGCTTCATCCTATATCTCTATCTCAGTTTATAAGCGAATCTTTGTCACTTTCTATGCATTCCTAGCTTAATTCTTCTATCAACATTCTTTACAAAAGAGGGTAGCCTTTCTTTCTTAACCCTTGAAACACATTTAGCATGCAATCTTGCATTGTGTGGGATTGGATCTTGTGGGTTTCAACCCCTCTTTTGAATGTAAAGTCTCTCCCCTAAGTGAAAACCATCAACCCTAGAGACTCTCCCTTCTCTCTCCTCGGAGTTGGGGAGGGGAGAACGACTAGGGTTCGATCGCGATTTTCCGCTTTACATTTTGGTGAACCCGACGTGAACATCTTTTCCATTTTTCGATTGTGATTTTCCGCTTTTCCACTTTACATTTTCCTTTCTCATTCTTATATGTATCACTACCTTAAAGCAATCACCCGTGGTGAGGCATGTGCGATCGCTTTAACGTAGGGGGGCATACATCCCGTTCATATCTTTTCAAGATACTTGAAAATTTCTTGACAAATTTAGCCTTGCCTTGAAAATTTTTTATATCTTTCTTGCATGACTCATAGTGAGGGAACCTTACTATTGACAGTCATGGTTCTCCCTCGTGATCTTCCCTTTTACTTTGTCAATCGAAGTCATAAGATCCTTAGTCCACTGGGGGCTTGGTGTATCTTGCCTCCTTGACATGGTGAAAGTTTTTCAATGTTGTTTCCTTGTACTTTATCGGAAGTATGAGCGTACGCTTATACTCCCGCTAAAGTGGGGGCTAAATGTAGCGTCCTAAAATTGCGACACTTGCAATTTCGACCGCATTTGGGTCTTCACGATGGCGACGCAACACGCAACCTGAATGGAGACCCCGAAACCTGATTACGACACCAAAAACTGCATTTTCTTGCACTCTGGCCTGAACCTCCTTTGCACCCTGCTGTCCCGGGAGGTGGGAGCAGAGCGCCTAGCACCCTGGTCCTTCAGGACCAGGGCACCCAGCACCCTGGTCCCCCAGGACCATGGCCCCCAGCGCCCTAGTCCCTGGGTCCTATTTTGGGCCCGGTCTCTTTTGGACTTCGGGTCTTTATGTTTGCAAATTGGAAAATTAACTTTCCTGGTCGGCCTAAGGTCGGGAAAATCAGTCTATCAACCCTAATTGGCAAGTATATAAACTACATTTGCCTCTCCCATTTGGGTAAGGAGGATATAGGTGAAAAAGCGTGGAAACTATACTCAAGCATTCAAGCATTCAAGCATTCCTTCAAGTAATTGATCATTTCAAGTCTCCATTCAAGGCTAAGTGTTGCATTCAAGACAAGGATTCAACCATTGAAGAGGAGATCACATACTACATGCTACATACAACATACAACATACAACAAACAACAACATCTATACCTTCGCACATAAGGATACAAACATCCTTACAACAAGGTATTAGTACTTGTTTTACATTACGTTTACAACAATTTCTCATTTCTTGGTTAATTCCAAAACCGGGGTTTGACCTAAAGGCAAACCCCTAATCCCTAACCCCCCAATCGTCTTCGCTTTTCTATGTGTAGGTTGCAGGTATGCGGCTGAAATTGAAGATCTAGAATCCTTGTGCAGAGATGAACAGATCCCCCTTCGTTTCGTGGATTTTTCGGAGGACCGTGGCGCTCGGGCGCCATCGTCCCGACAACTTTTGCTCAAATTTGTAGGACAGCGCCGTATCGACATTTTACTGCTAATTCCAGGTCCGCAGCTTCATCCTATATCCCTATCTCAGTTTATAAGCGAATCTTTGTCACTTTCTATGCATTCCTAGCTTAATTCTTCTATCAACATTCTTTACAAAAGAGGGTAGCCTTGCTTTCTTAACCCTTGAAACACATTTAGCATCCAATCTTGCATTGTGTGGGATTGGATCTTGTGGGTTTCAACCCCTCTTTTGAATGTAAAGTCTCTCCCCTAAGTGAAAACCATCAACCCTAGAGACTCTCCCTTCTCTCTCCTCGGAGTTGGGGAGGGGAGAACGACTAGGGTTCGATCGCGATTTTCCGCTATACAGTACCTATGTTGATTGTTTGGTCGATGTGATAAGTGATTATTGTTAGAGTATCTCAAAATGTTTTTCTGGTATCTGTGTGGATGCATATGTACAAAGGTGGTTCCATGTTTTCTAATTGATTTTTTATGTTTTTATGATGTTTTTTGGATTTTGTGAGTGTTTTTTGTTTTTGAATGTTTTTGGTATTTTGTGAGATGCTTTTCAAATGTTTTTGGTATTTTGTGAGATGGATTTGAATGCTTTTGGTATTTTGTGAGACGGTTTTTGAATGTTTTTAGTATTTTGTGAGATGGTTTTGAATGAAGAACTTAATGAATCACAAGTAATATAGAATCCACTTCCATCAATAGGTTAAAGGCATTGCCCCCAGTTTAGACATGACTTATAAAAAAAGTGGGATGCAAGATGCATGAAGTACTATCCTTGATTGCAGATCAATAACTATCCATGGTTTGGACTGATGGATGTGTGGGTGCAATGAATGGGATCGCAACAAGCCTGAAAGATAATGGAGCCATAGCCTTTATGAGTGGTGCCTGTTTGCCAAGTTTTCACCATCATACTTACCCAAGGTGCCACTGGATTGGTTGTTCACCATTTGGATGCATGATTTTTCTTTACTATTTTGATTTTTTTGTATTTTCTTTAAGACATTTATCTAAATGTTTTTGGTGTTTTTCTGGTATGTATGGGAGTCTGATGCTTGGTACAACTTATGTATAAAACCATTTGAGGTGCATGCTGTTAATTGGACCTACTAGCGGTTCTCCTTTTGAAGTAGCCAAGTGATATGCTCTGGACCCAAATACTACAGTGATAACATATGGACCCAGCCAGTTCAATTCAAACTTTCCCTGATGTTCTCTATTTGGTTGGTTATGAGGATTCTCTCTGAGAACAAGATCACCTACCTCAAATGGACGAGGTTTAACTCGATGATTATAGCTTCTTCTCATGCGTTGTTGATATGCTTTGAGGTGATTGTATGCAGCTTGTTGTTTCTCATCAAGTAGCTCTAAATATTGGAGACGTGAGACTCTGTATAATTCATCATCTATGAGGTTATGCAAGGAAACTCATAAATATGGTATCTTGACCTCAATAGGAAGGATGGCTTTTGCTCCATAGACCAATGAGTAAGGAGTTGCGCCTGTAGGGGTTTGAATGCTAGTTCGATAAGCCCATAGTGTTGGATTTAATTGAACGTGCCAATCACGGTCGACGTCATTGACTATCTTCTTGAGGATTCTCAATATGTTTTTGTTTGATGCTTTGGCCTGACCATTTCCTTGTGGGTAATAGGGAGTGGAAAAGCGGTGTTGGATATGAAACTTCTCACAGAGCTCACGGACATCCTGATTTTTGAATGGAAGCCCATTATCTGTGATGATGGACATGGGTACACCATACCAACAGATGATGTAATTAAGGATGAATGAGGCGATTTGCTTGCCAGTGACTTGGGTAAGTGGAACAACTTCAATCCACTTTGTGAAATATTCAGTAGCCGTAATAATGAATTTGTGGCCGTTGGATGAATAGGGATGAATTTTACCCACAAGGTCCGGTCCCCATTGACAAAAGGGCCATGGTGTTGTGATTGGTTGCAATTTCTGTGCTGGTGCATTTATCAGGTCTCCATGAACTTGGAATTTCTTGCATTTTCTGACAAAATAATAGGAGTCTTTTTCCATGGATGGCCAATAGTATCCAGCGTATATGATCTTCTTTGCTGGGGACATGCCACTTGTGTGAGTTCCAAAAATTCCTTCATGTACCTCTTCCAAGGCCTTTGTTATCTCATCCTGTTCCAAACATCAAAGGAGAGTACCATCAAGACTGTGTCGATATAGGGTTTCAGCAATAATGGTATATCAAGCGGTTTGGCGAATGAAGGTTTTACCTTGGTTATTTGATTGGTTAGGAGGAAGTGTGTGATCACAGAAATAGGTGTAGAACTCACCGTACCATGGGGATTTGGAACTAAGAAGGTGACATATCATCTTGGATTTGAGGATATCATAAGAGGGAGTCCAAAGTTGTTCTACCAAGAACTCATAGCGTGTTGAATTTTGAGGAAGATCTAGGAGAGATGCAATGGTAGCCATAGCATCAGTAGCTCGATTCTGATCTCTGGGTATCTGCTCAAAGTTGATAGTAGTAAATGATACCTTTAAACTATCCACCATTTGTTTGTACAACATGATTTTGTCATCCTTGGTTTGATATTCATTTGTTACTTATCGGATGACCAGTTGGGAGTCGCCATATATCTGTAACTCTTTCAATTTCCATTGTATGGTTGGTCTGAGTCCTGTGATCAAGGCCTCATATTCTACTATGTTGTTTGTGCATGGAAATGTGAACTTGTAAGACTTTGAGATGTTGTCACCTTGAGGTATGATAAATAGAATGTCTACCCTCGAGCCATGCCTCATGTATGAACCATCAAAGTATAGTTTCCATGGTTGTGCTGCTATGATTATGAATATCTCTTCATCTGGAAAATTGGAAATGAGAGGATGATCATCTATGAGTGGTGCATTAGCCAATTGATCTGCAATAACTTGACCCTTGATAGCTAGGATCCACATACTCGATGTCAAATTCACTTAGAATCATCACCCACTTGGCCAAGCGACCAGTCATTAGTGGATCCATCTTTGCAATGAGTTGTACTTTATGTGTTAATAGGTAGTGCCTCAGTTTAGTGGCTCTCAAGATTATTTCTAAGCAAGCTCGCTCAATAGGTGTGTAATTGAGTTCATAGCCGACTAGTGTGTGAGAAATGTAGTAAACAACACACTCTTTCCCTTCTGCATCATGTTGTGCTAGTAGTACACCCAATGTTGTATTTGTTGCTGAAATATAGAGCAATAGAGGTCTACTTGGATCTGGTGGGATCAATAATAGTGTATTCATGAGATAGTCTTTAAGCATCTGGTATCCCATTGAAAGCGGATGTTCTTGTGTAACAGGTGTGTAAAGGGGTGACACTTATCTGGCAGTTGGGCAATGAATCTTTGGATGGATTGTAGCCACCCTTGTAATGTCCTTAGCTGACTGATGTTCCATGGAGGTGGCATGTCCATAATTGCTTTGACTTCCATTGGGTCAATATCAATGCCTTTGCTTGAGTCAATATATCCTAGAAGCTTCCCAGGGGTTACTCCAAAGACACATTTCTTTGGGTTGAGTCGAACATGATATTGTTCTAGTCTTTCAAAGATCTTCTCTAATATTTCCAGATGACCTTCTCTTGTGAGTGATTTTTCCAGTAAGTCATCAACATAATCTTCCATTGCGGTATGCATCATATCATGAAAGATAGTTGTCATTTCTCTTTGATAGGTTGCTCCTGCATTCTTTCGACCGAAAGGCATCACATTCTAGCAGTATGTTCCCCATGGACATGTGAAGGTTGTCTTATGTTGATCCTTTGGTGTGATCTTTATCTGGTTGTACCCTGAAAAGCCATCCATGAGAGAAAGCATGGCATGTCATGTTGTTAGGTCCACTATTATGTTGATGTTTGGTAGGGGAAAGTCATCTTTAGGACATGCCTTATTGAGATCTTTGAAGTTAGTACATATACAGATGCCCCCATTTGGTTTACCAACAAGTACAATGTTGGAGATCCATTCTGCATAATCAATTGGTCTAATAAAACCAACGTCTAGGAGTTTCTTAAGTTATGCTTTGACTAGTCTTGCAATATGGGGATGCATCTTGCAAATTTTCTATTTGATAGGCTTGGCTCTTTCTACTATGACGAGATGATGCATGACTAAATCAAGATCAAGACCAGGCATGTCTGCATATGACCATGCAAAGTTGATCTGGCATTTTTTGAAGAATTCAACAAACTTAGGCTATTCCTCTGGAGATAAAAGAGATGCCATATGTATGTGGTGAGGAGTTTTAGGAGTCCCCACGTTGTATTATTTTGTTTCCTTGATGAGAATCATTGATCGTTCCTACTATGTACTAGAGGAGAGAATGTCAAACCTTTCATCCTTAGGCGCCTCAGAGAGGCTTTCACCATTGGATAGCATGGGGGTTTATGTTCGGTGTGGAGCTTGATTAGTCTCCAAGTGGGAGATTGTTAAAATGTGGCGACTGATCAGCAAAGTACTGTACACTCAGCACGTATCCTCGCCGGGGTCCGGGGCCGGGTTGGGCCCTGGGCAGAGGTTCGGGGGTGGATGAAAACTGACATTGTAATAAAACCCTAAAAAGGCAGACTTTGTTTGTTGCCCTAAAAATGCATGTTATAAGTGGCTGAGATGCTTAAGGAATTGTAAGGTTGATGTACTATTTTTTGCTGGATAATAAGAAAGATTGGACAACTGTGTATGGTGGACGTAACCCATTCTAGGTGAACCACGTTAAATCTTTGTGTTATCTGTGTCCTGTTTTATTTCTTTATCTTTTGTATTTAAATCTGCATATAATTGTTAGTTCATATTTGCTTCGGATCTGCTTGAAACCCTAACAATTGGTATCAAAGCGAGGTTTTCTATAAATTGGCAGGACTTTCAGATTTGAGTGGGAGCAATGGAGGATTCCAAATTCAAGGTTGAAAAGTTTAACAACCAGAATTATCAGTTATGGAAAATGCAGATGGAGGATTACCTATATCAAAAGGATTTGTGGTGGCCATTGGAAGGAAAGGCAAAGAAAGCGACCACAATGTCAGATGAAGTGTGGGACATTTTAGATAGAAAGGCACTAGGATCCATTCAATTGTGCCTTGTGCTGTCTATAGCATTAAATATAACAGAAGCAAAAACGGCTATAGATTTGATGGCAACATTGGATAAGTTGTATGAGAAACCCTTGGCTTTGAATAAGGTATTTCTTATGAAGCATTTGTTTAATTTGAAAATGAGTGAGGGAGGATCTGTAGCGGAGCACTTAAATGAATTTAATAGAATTACCAGTCAATTGTCTTCGGTAAAAATTACCTTTGCAGAAGAGGTTAGGGCTCTCTTGATTTTATGTTCTTTGCCAGAAAGCTGGAATAGCTTGGTTATAGCTGTAAGTAACTCTGTCTCTGGTAAAAATAATTTGGTATTTGATGATATTGTTGGTGTTATCCTAAGCGAGGAAATGCAAAGGAAAAGCACAAGTGAGACTTCAACATCATCGGGTAGTGTTTTGAATGTGGAGAACAGAGGAAGATCAAAGGAAAGAGGAAAAGGCCCTGGGAATGAGAAGTCACGAGGGAAGTCAAAGAAAGGATGCTCTCAATCTAGAGGAAAGAAAGATTGCTAGTACTACAGAAAGCCTGGTCATCTAAAGAAAGACTGTTGGTCTCAGAAAAACAAAGAAGGAGACAAAAATGAAAATGATAGTAAGGAAGCTAATATTGCAAGTAATACTTTACAAGATGCTTTAATCTTATGTTTGGATAATGTTAATGATTCCTGGGTAATAGATTCTGGGGCTTCATTTCATGCTACACCCCATAGAAAATATTTTCTAGATTATGTTCAAGGTGATTTTGGACAGGTATATTTGGGTGATGATGAGCCCTGTCAAATTGTTGGAAAAGGAAAGATAAAGATCAAGTTGCAGAATGGTAATGACTGGTTTCTGCAGGAGGTAAGACATGTTCCTAATTTAAGAAGAAATTTAATTTCTACAGGGCAACTAGGTAGTGAAGGTTGTATAGTTACTTTCTCAGACAATATGTGGAAGGTCACTAAAGGATCATTAGTAGTAGCTAAAGGTGCAAAGGTAGGCACATTATATCTGTGTACTGGTAACACTTACTCTACCTTAGCTGCTACAGATAAAGTTAATGTAGGGACAACAACAATAAATGTTGCAAGAACAGATTCGATAATGTGGCACCATAGGCTTGGGCACATGAGTGAGAAAGGGATGAAAATCCTTCACTCCAAAAATCTATTGCTAGGACTAAAGAAGATTGATTTAGAGTTCTATGAAAACTATGTTTATGGTAAACAGAAAAGAGTCAGATTTCTCAAGGTTGGGAAAGAGAAGAAGAGTGAGAAGTTAGAGCTTGTACATTCAGATGTATGGGGACCGGCTCAGGTATCATCTCTTGGTGGCTCTTGTTATTATGTTCTTTTTATTGATGACTCAACCGGAAAAACATGGGTATATTTCCTAAAACAAAAATCATATGTTTTTGAAACTTTTAAGAAATGGAAATCTTTGGTTGAGAATGAGACAGGAAAAAAGTTGAAGTGTCTCAGATTGGATAATGGAGGTGAGTATTGTAGAAAAGCATTTGAAGATTACTGCTCCTTAAATGCGATTTGAAAGAAAAAGACAGTTCCAGGAACTCCACAGAAAAATGGTGTGGCAGAGAGAATGAATAGGACAATCATGGAACACGCGAGGAGCATGAGATTGCATGCTAGATTGCCCTTACATTTTTGGGCAGATGCTGTACATACTACTGTCTATTTGATAAATAGATGAATTTCAACCCCTTTGGATGGTGGTATTCTAAAGGAGGCATGGACTGGTAAAAAGGTAAATTATTCTTTTCTAAAAAAATTTGGTTGTGAAGCTTTTGTCCATGTTGATAAAGAAAACAGAACCAAGCTTGATGCTAAATCTCATAAATGTACCTTCATTGGATATGGGATAGATGAATATGGCTATCGGTTATGGGATTTTGAAAATAAGAAAATAATTAGAAGTAGAGATGTTATATTCAATGAGAAGGTTATATATAAAGAACAGATGTAGGAAAAGAAGCATGAATAGGACAAACAAGAATATGTGGTGTTGGATGAGATTCCTGAAAATGAAATGCCATAGGTACCTGATGCTCTACAACAATAGATTGTCCCACAAACTCCTGCAAGTGTTAGACATTCTACGAGGACAAGTAGACCCCCTAAAATATTTTCTCCTTCTTTGTATTCTATTTTATTAATGGATTCTGGTGAACCAGAAGAATATGAAGAAGTAATGCAGGTAGATGCCAAACAACAGCGGGAGCTAGGCATGAAAGAGGAGATGGACTCCTTGATGAAAAATAAGACTTGGGACTTAGTCCCTTTACCTGCAAAAAAAAGAGTCTTGCCTAAAAAATGGGTTTATCGGTTGAAGGAGGAGGAAGGAGGTCACAAAAGATATAAGGCCAGACTTGTGGTAAAAGATTTTGCATAGAAAAAGGGTATAGATTATGATGAAATATTTTCTCTAGTTGTAAAAATGACTTCAATTAGAACTATACTTAGTCTTGTGGCTACAGATAATTTACATCTTGAACAATTAGATGTCAAAATAGCTTTTCTCCATGGAGATTTGGAGGAGGAAATTTACATGTTGCAACCATAGGGATATGAGGTCAAAGGTAAGGAGAACTTGGTGTGCAGGTTGAAGAAAAGTCTGTATGGCCTAAAGCAAGCACCTCGACAATGGTATTTAAAATTTGATAGTTTCATAGCTGAACACAGTTATCATAGATGTCATTCTAATCATTGTGTATATTTTAAGAGATTTGATAATGGCAGTTATATTATCCTATTGCTTTATGTTGATGACATGCTTGTTGCTGGGTCTAACATGCAACATATAAATGATCTTAAACAGAAATTAGCTAGGTCATTTGCTATGAAGGATTTGGGTGCAGCTAAGCAAATTCTTGGTATGAGGATTACACGGTACAGGAAAAATAGAACCTTGAATTTGTCCCAAAGTGAGTATATAAAGAAGGTGTTGAAAAGATTTAACATGCAAGATGGAAAAGCAGTTAGTACACCTTTGGCTAGTCATTTCAAATTGACTAAGGAGATGTGCCCAAAGGCACATGAAGAGGTTAATAAAATGTCTAACATCCCATATTCATTAGTTGTTGGTAGTTTGATGTATGCAATGGCATGCACAAGGCCAAATATTGCACATGCAGTGGGAGTTGTGAGCAGGTTTATGAGTAATCTGGGTATGGAACATTGGAATGTTGTGAAATGGATTCTTCGGTATTTGAAAGGAACTACTACGAAGGCATTATGTTTCAAAGGATCTAATGCTTCTCTAAGTGGATTTGTTGACTCTGATCTGGCGGGTAATATTGATTCACAGAGGAGTACTACAGGGTATGTTTTTACTATAGGGGGAACTGCAGTCAGTTGGATTTCTAGGCTGCAAAAGGTTGTTGCACTTTCAACCACTGAAGTTGAGTATGTTGCTGCTACAGAAGCCAGCAAGGAGATGATTTGGTTGCAATGTTTTCTGGAGGAATTGGGTCAGACACAAGAGGATAGCCCATTGTATACTGATAGCTAGAGTTCCATTCATCTTGTGAAGAACTCTACTTTTCATTCAAGGACAAAGAACATTCAGCTCAGGTACCACTTCATCTGGACTATTTTGGAGGAGGGTCAGTTACGGCTTGAGAAGATTCACACAAGTGAGAATCCTACCGATATGTTAATGAAGGCAGTTCCACAGGAGAAGTTGATTTCTTCATCAGTTTCTGTTGGTCTTCTTGATTGATAATTGTGGAATTTATACCAGTCGAGTCCTAGTGTTTTATCCAGCGGATGTTGCATGTACAGTGGTGTCGTGTAGTATCAGTCTCCAAGTGGGAGATTGTTAAAATGTGGCGACTAATCAGCAAATTACTGTACACTTAGCACGTATCCTCACCAGGGTCTGGGGCCAGGTCGGGCCCGGGGCAAGGGTTTGGGGGAGGCAGCCCCCAAGAAAAATTTTTTTGCCATTTTTTCGTTGAAAACCAACATTGTAATAAAACCCTAAAAAGGCCAACTTTGTTTGTTGCCCTAAAAATGCATGTTATAAATGGTTGGGATGCTTAAGACATTGTAAGGTTGATGTACTATTTTTTGCTGGATAATAAGAAAGATTGGATGACTATGTATGGTGGACATAACCCATTATGGGTGAACCACGTTAAATCTTTGTGTTATCTGTGTCCTATTTTATGTATTTATCTTTTGTATTTAAATTTGCATATAATTGTTAGTTCATATTTGCTTCGGATCTACTTGAAACCCTAACAGTTTAGATTGGTTCTATTCAATGAGTTCAGGATGGATAATGGGAATTACCTCATCGATCAGGTTAAGTGCATAAGATGTGTTAGTGAGGGTTAAGACTTTGTGGTGAAGGTCGTTGATGGTACTCTCCTTGTCTGAA
This sequence comes from Cryptomeria japonica, assembly GCF_030272615.1. NCBI lineage: Eukaryota > Viridiplantae > Streptophyta > Pinopsida > Cupressales > Cupressaceae > Cryptomeria > Cryptomeria japonica. The sequence goes on along the minus strand of NC_081407.1, from coordinate 223,304,606 downwards.
TCAAGTGTAGGATGTGACATAGGGTTTGTGGAAGATGTTTCCAGTTTAGGAACTCAAGAGGTTTTAATCTACGCTTCTCCATAAACAGGGATTTCTTTGTGAGGTGGAGGTAGAGATGCATCTTCCTCATCTGAAGTATTGAGATGTACTGAATCAAACTCCCACTCATGTGAGTAAGTCTCTGAGTCACTTTCTAGTATCTGATTACTATACCATACGAGGATATCCTTTGAGTTAAATACTGCAGGTGTGATCGGTTGATGTACCTTTGTAGATGAAATGATTTGTGTTGCGTGAAGGATTATGGGGACCAGTGAATCCAAGACAAGTAGCATCAGTGTTGTTGAATCTGCTGCTTCTACTAGAATTGTAGGTGTTGTCAATACTGTTGGGGGTTCTCATACTGCTAATGGTGTTGTTGATGTGGTTGTGGCTATTGATGGAGTTGTTGGTTTGATGGGTGGGATGATTCATGTTGTGGATGTTATTGCTGGGATATTCAACCATATTGGTGTAATTGGTGTGGTTTTGGGTGCTACTGATATAATCAAAGGTGACCTCTTTATGTTTGTAGTAGGTTGATATAGAGGTTTGTTGGGTTTCCCTTTGAATCTAAGTTTAGGAAGAATCTCTTTTTGAAAGCCTAATCCCGTGTTATCTTTAGGATTTAATTCCAGTTGCAGGGACTCATGTCGTCCTTTCTTGAAAGGTCCCAAAGCACTCTGACCATCATAGCCCATTCTTTGCATAATGAGAAGGCCTTTTCCATATTGATCTGTGGGAATCTTAGCTTGTGGGTTGTTTGTGGTGATAGGATCTTTATAGATCCATTTTGCTAAGTTCTCATCTTTGGTCTCTTCTTTTTGACTCCTTCCAAGCATAAAAGGTGTCAAAGTGCATGTTGTCTTGACCAGTGGTGTTTGAAGTAACCATTGAGGTTTACCATGAGTTCTAGGAGAAGTGGGTAGTTGTCCAACACAAAAGAGTTGGCTGAGATTATACTCCCCAGGACCTTCCTCTGCCATTTTCATCTTGATCTTCTCTTGCTTGGGTATAGTGGTATTTGAATTGGAAAGAGAGGCTGGACTTACATATGATGTGGATGGGATAGCTTCTCTGTTGTTGGGAATGGTAATATCTGGTTGATGGTTGATATTGTTACAATATGCAAAAGGATTTGCATCACCCAGGATTGTAATTTCTACACTGTTATGAGGAAACTTGATACACTAGTGGTAGGTGGATGGAACGGCTTGCATGGTGTGTATCCAAGGTCTTCCTAATAATAAATTATACAACAGAAGAAGGTCCAGAACTTGACATATGATGTGCTTCACCACTGGGCCCACTCGGGTTGGTAACACAACTGCTTCTTTGGATGAACACTCTACATCATCATAAGCTTTTATGGTTATCTTTTTGTGAGGATCCACTGATTCAACTGCATACCCCAATGCTGTGAGCAATTGTAGTGTACAGATATTTAGGCCTGCTCCATTGTCAATCAAGACTCGCTTGAACCTATGTTGGTTGATAAATCCTTCAATGTGGAGTGAGGCATTATGAGGTTGCTAGAAGGATGTAATGTCACTTTCTAAGACAGTGAGACATGGTGATGACCTTAGATTTTGAACCATAGCTTGGAATTGATCTATATTTAGATTTGCAGGGACTGATGCTTCTTGGAGAACTTGATCCAAGATTGTTTTATGAGATGGGGATAGGCGCAAAAGCTCTAAGATGGAGATAAGTCCAGGCATCTTATCTAACTATTCCACAAGGTTATACTACTTTGGGATGGAGGGGGTGCCTTGTGGAGTTGCTTTAATAGTGATCTTGCTATGACGCATAACAACATTGCAGGTAGAGTTTGGATTTTTGATGGTAATGGTTGTAATTTGTTCATTAGCATCATATAGGTGATTCACAATGTAATTATAGGTGGCTCGCGTATAATCAGTGGTATCTGTGTTTCACCCTGAAGTGGAAGGACCCCTTTGATCTTGTGATGGAAGTGGATTTTTAAACATAAGATGATCATTGTTCGTTGTTTTTGGGTCATGTCCTTCAATTTCAATCTTGCCTCGGTCAATAAGATCCTGAATAAGATCTTTCAATTTGTGACAATTGCTTGTTTTATGCCCTTTCCCTTGATGGAATTTGCAATTTTCACTGTCCCTCCACCATGAAGGTTTGACCTGAGGTTCGTAATTGGATGTCTTTGGTAAAGTCATCAGATTTGAAGAGACCAACTGACGTAACACTATTTCAATAGGTTCCCCTAAGCGAGTGGATGTTCATTTTTGTTTATAATTTTGCTGTCATTGTCTTGGTTCTTCTTGTGGTACATTGTGTCCTTGATTTGGTGGGGGAGAAACCATGTTGTTCTTAGGAGGGGGTTTTGTCCTGCAAATCAGAACATAGGTTGTGCACTCTTGATAATCCTTGCATCTACAACCCCGTCATTGACGATGTTTTTGTTTTTATTCCAGAATTTAGGTTTATCGTTGTTGAATCGCAGGTGAGGGGCATCTTTGGGTTCATTATATATTTTGATAAGCCCCTTTTTGATGAGGGTCCGTTCACATTTTAAACCCTAGGTGATCATGTCATTAAAGGACTTTGTGCCTTTCATGTCCAAATGAAATTCCATTTCTTCATTCAAGTTGGAAATAAAGATTTCCACTAGCTCTCTTTCAGGTAGCTGAAGGGAACATCTGCTAGACATTTGTCGCCATCGTTGCAGGAAAGTTGAAAATAGGTCCTCTCGGTTTTGCTTGTGTTACATAGATCGGCCACGGTGATATCACATTCGATGTTGTGTGAGTAATGTGCAATGAATTTCTGGACCAGTTCTTCGAATGTCCTAATACCACCTCCTAGTCGGGAAAACCGTGATGTAGTTGTCCCTCCCAAACTTTGGGGAAATATTCGCATTAGGTATGTGTCCTCCTATGCCACTTCTAGGCATGCTAAATGAAATTCTCTAACATGATCGTGAGGGTCTCCTTTTCCTTGATACTTTTTGAACTTAGGTGTTTCAAACCCTCATGGAAAAGGTGGCATATGTAGATTCTTATTAAAAGGATAGGGACAAATATCATTAAGTGAAAATTGGTTTGTTTTCACACCATTGTGGAGTTGTTGGGCGAGATTCTTGACTTGTTTCCACAACATGTCAATGTCATTTGGAGGAGGAGGAGGTGGGGGATTTCCTTGATGAAGGTTGTATCTGATGTGATCTCGACCTCTTTCATCCTCATTATGACTTTGGCATTTTGATGCTTGCATTAGTTGTGCAATATCAAAATCAGAGGGTAGTTTGGCTCCCTCTTGGGCAAGTCTTAAAAAGTGAGCATCAGTGTTGCTCCTGAGTATTTCATCAAAAAGTTAATTAAAGAGAGGGTTGTGTTGTGCCCTTTCTATTGCTGTAGGAGTAGGAGTACCTGGATTTTCATCATTTTCATTTTTTCCAAGGGCTTCTTGGAATTCATTGAGATTTTCCTCCTCTTCCTCTTCAATTTCTAGTTGTCTAGACCTTGATCTGGTTTGAGCCATTTTGTTTACAAGTTTTTGTTGAAGTTTGGTGAAAATGATGATGAGTTGGTGATGAAATGAAAGATTAATGTTTGGTGATGAAATGAAAGATTAATGTTGGGTGAAGTGTTTTGCATATGGATCTCTAGCACCAAAGGTAGATGTTACCAAAGTCCTTTCCTTGAATTTCTTGTTGTGTTTGGTTGACAATTTTTGATATGATAAGATTTAGAGAGATCTAAGATGTGTTACAGACTCAACTACCTAGTAATGATAGGATTCACTCATAGACTAGTTTTAACCTGCGTATAAATGCCTCTTAGGATGAGTTTATCCTAGATGTAGAGACACTCTAAAAAGTGATGTATTGTGTTTGATTCAAGCAATATCGAAATAGAACTTAGGACAAAAACCTCTTGATGTTTTGAGAGTTGGAATGGATTGATGATTTGTGAATGTGATAATGGATGAAATGTTAACTTCAATAAAAACTTTGTGTTACAAAAGGAACAAACTCTTCCTCTTCTCTTTCGGGGGTTAGTGGTTCTTCCCTAGCTGAGTATTGATTTTGCCTCCTTTATTTTTATGATAACTCAAAGCTCTATATTGAGTAAAAGCTCTTCGATTTAATGACTCTTGATCAAACTCATTTGATTTTCCTTGAAGATATAGACATGTGATGCAAGAAGGTTCTATGTGAGAAAAAGATTTTTCTATTAAGATAGAAGAATTTCCTTCTTTTGATGAAAGCCTTTGAGCTCAATGGTCTTTTCTTCAAGTTGATATGTTGATGAAGATTCTTCTTTCTCAAGATGTGAAGAATGGTCATATAGTTTGATACTTTGTTTTTGCACTTTGTTTTTGATCTTTGGTTTTTGAAAATGTTTGTGTTGGATGAATACTTGTTTTTGGAACTGATTTTTAATTTTTTCTTTGACAAGAAAACAAAGCAAGTACACAAATACAATGATGTTGCCTCAAAAGGCACAAATAAGTGTGGGTCTAGATCAACCCAATCTTTGGACTTTTTATGACCCTTTCTTTCCAAATGTTTTTGAGTATATTTTCACAAAAAGCCTGAAGTCGGCTCAATTTATCACTGGTCTTGACACAAAATGAAGACACTTCAAACACTCTTTATCCCTAAGGTCAAATGGCCAGTTGCGATAATTTCAGCCCACATCTTGATATTTCTTCAACTTTGGTACTACATACCTTATGAATCATGTCGTTGCAGGTAAGGATGTGATATACTAAGTCTTGCACAAGCATAACAAATAGATGATCCCTATGATGGGGGAGTCACCACTTTTATCAGGCTATAAGTAACCTTTCAAAAAGCTATGTTTCTACTCAAGGAAATATGTATGGTGAGTATCTTGGGAGAAAAACCTTCTATGCTCTTGCACTTTATTTATCACAAATATTCTCAATCAATAGAACAGGTGGGCTACTACATAAAGGTGTTTAGTAATTTTTTATGTCTTTGGACATAAGTTCATTATGTAGTGACTCACTTAAGAGCCTTGTAACTTGTGGTGGGGCCCATTTGTCCTTTCAGCAAGTTACACTGTAGGAACAACTATACCCTAGGCTACATCTTTCGCTCACACCTGATTTCTATAGCGGCTCGAAGGATTTACCACATGAGGTTGTTCCCAAAAGTGATGTGTCTCTTGGCAGGCCTCTCTTAAAAAGATAAAATTTGAGTGTTACTAACACTTTTCTCTTGCACCTAGGACCACGAAAGCCAAGGGAGAGGATAGTGTGTGTTAGAAGTAGGACCACTTGACAACCATTTTGCACAAGTGTGCCAAACACAAAAGACACTTGTTCTTTTTAACTCATCATCACAATGTTATCTAACTATTTTGAGATGTTTTTCCAACAATCATGGTTTTCTTTTTATCCTTCGATGGCAAAATGTTTTGTAGTCTAGAAATTAAAAATCCCAGTCAACTGAATGAAGAGCACATTTTTGCTTTGAAGGAAAACCATTTTGAGCTTGAAAGAAAAGTGGCTTGTTCTTTTTATTTTGCCCAAAAACAAAGTGTGGATTGTGAATTTTAGTTTGAGTTGATGCAAGAAAATCAAAATTTGTCTTGTTGAGTTTTAAACACCAAAATAAAGTTTGAGTTCCCTAGCTTGCAAGAAAATCAAAGTTTGTTTTGTTGAGTTTTAAACACCAAAATAAAGTTTGAGCTCCCTAACTTGCAAGAAAATCAAAGTTTGTTTTGTTGAGTTTTAAACACCAAAATAAAGTTTTGAGGTTGATTTTTAACTTGCAATAAAAGGAAGTGAATTTCTAAAATCCTAAGAAAATGGGGTTAGTTCAAACCTGCACAAAAAGCAAACAGTTAGCAAAATCTGCATACATGGTGGGCCTCTACAAGCCTAAAACATTTTGATTTGTTGGTTATAGGGTATTTTTTACAACTCTTTGTTACAATAGCGCTACTCTGTGTGAGAACAAAAGTGCTATTTAACATGAAAGCACAATAGTAAGTACAAAAGTGCTAAAATAAATTATGTCATAGAGAGTCAACAATGCTAATACTGGAACAATAGCACTACTTCAGGGTCAATAGCGCTAGACTATAAACAAAAGCGCTAATTTAGGGACAATAGTGCTATTGGAGGAACAATAGCACTAAAATACTAAATTGAGATAGCGCTAAAGCGTGAACAAAAGCGCAAGAGCACGACCTGTGTGTCAATTAAAACATTAAAAAATTAGTAGTTTTTTTTCAAAAAAAGTTGCTCTTGGATTCACGTCAAGTTCACCAAATGCTGCTCTACAAAAAGGGACATGTTAGACAAAAACCTGTGGTGGTATAACACATAAGATAAACAACAAGAAACAAAGAACTGTTAGTGTTAATCAACCAAAGACTAGTCTAAGTAGGCATACCAAGAGAGACACTAAAAACATAATAAATCATTTGACAATGAAAGCAAATACAATAAGGCATCTCCAAATGCCTTTCACCATGCTTGTAGCTCCTCCTCCCTTGTTCCTCTCCTCTCCAAGTTCCAAATTAGTGTAGCTCTCAACATCTTTTTGCACTATGGATGCCTTATGGAGGTTCAAGATTCAAAAATGATTAATCTAATGCTATGCAAGTGTGAACAAAAGCTAAAAATGAGAGATTATCTAATTAGCTAGTGTTAATTTTAAGCCAAAAGAGTGAATATGAATGATTTATGCTAAATTCTCTCTATCTAAAAATGACTATAAGGTAAATGCATACAAGTTTTTCAGGATTTATATTATGAAGAAATGGGCTCTATTTATAGGAAAAATAGAGCAATGGATGGTTGAGATTGAGTAATCTCAACAAGGGTCGGGATTCAATGGTTTATGATCCATGTGAGGACTTTCAACCCAATCCTAGGATGACAAGTGTCAACATGAGATGGGTTGAGAGGGGAGGGAGGAAGCATTGAATGCTTGACATGACCTGAGGGTTAACTTGGGAGGTAAGGTTAAGGTTGAGTTGAGTGAATAAATTCATTATCCAAAGAATAATGCGTTTATCCAATGAATAAACTCTTTTGTAAGAGTTAGTGAGGATAACCATGGTCAAAGCAATAAATGCTTGAGAAGACACATGGGTTACATGAGGGTTGAGTTAGGGGTCAAAGTCCCTAACCATGGGTGCAAGTGGATTTAACCATAAATGGTCATGTAAGAGCCATTAGTGGTTTGGAAGACTTTAGAAGTTAAATTGTTGAACACATAAAGCATTTAATGCTTTTCAAAGACTTTGGAGTCTTTGAGAAGTGACTTCAAGTTGCTTAGGAATGTGACAATAATTAGGGGATAGATTATGCTAATTAGGAAGGGGTTTAGAAGAATCTAGAAGGGAATTAGGATTGCAAGTGGGTTTGGTGGGTGAGGAGAAATAGGATATTTATTAAAATAAAATTCATTTATTTCAACAAATAAGTGCAAGTTGCATTTTTAGGAGAATGCAAGTGGGGGGGATTTAATGATTTAAATAAATATTTTTATTTATTTATTTAAAAGAGGAAAGGAGATTAAATTAAATAAATAGGATTTATTCATTTAATTGATTGTGAATTTAGTTTAATAAATTAATTAAAATAAATTGAATAATTTATTTAATTAATGGGAGAATGTTTGAAGATGAATTAATTAAATATTAATTTAATTAACTGATGGCTAGTGGATTTTTAATCAAATAAATAGTAAATATTCGTTTAATTAAATTGGACAGATTTATGTGACTACAACATGTTTATCTTATTTTACTCTTGAAGGACACACCTAGCACGAGTGTGGTGCCATGGGATCCAAGTTCTGGAAGCGCAATCAAAGACAAGGGAAAGGTAATTGAATGCAAATATGATTAAATTAAGAGTTTAAATAACTTATAATGACTATACAAGTCTACATAGATTAATAGTTTCACATAATTATCGTCTTTACGTATAGAGAATTGTTGGGTTCACATCCTTGTTGACTGCACCCACAAAACCTAAAGAAGCAAAAGAGATGTCTCAAGTACATGTGTTTATTTAATTATGTATTTAGTAGATATGTTACTACATCGCTAATTATATGTTAACTTATATCAATGTTATGTTTGTGTACATATATAGGTTGTCCACAAAAACCTTGATGACATCCCTTCTCTAGCAAAGGCATATTCTAGGACTCTCAACCGTCCTAAGAGAAGACGTGGACCTGAGGTGATCAAGAGTTTAATTTTAAAGTTTAATTATAGTTCGATGTATATTGATTTTTATGTTAACTTTTTTAATGTAAATTATATAATACAACTAATCTCAATTGTGGTTTGATTTTTCTTCTATAGGATCTTTTAGACCCAAGGAGTGCTTCGAAGAGGACTGATTTTTATGATCCATTAGTAGTTTACGATGTGATAGAGACATTTTGGGATACATTCATGTATATTTGACATGTATATTTTGTATATGGACATACATTTTGTTTGAATCGACATTTATGCCATTTTTGCATATGGACATACACTTGCAATTAATCGACAATTTGATATATAGAAGCTGAGATTCGATATATTTTATTCCCCATGTGCATGGATTCATTCTTTGAAACTTTAATCTTGAATGTAATAATAAAAAATGGTTAAATAATGAACAATAACATGTTATTTATATAATCCTAAGATTATAATTCGTTTGGCTAAATATTAACTGTTAAATTTGGTTGCCTTTGGCAACTTCACCAAATTTAATGACCAAATATAATGTGGAAGCTTAGTAATGACAAGTGAAAAGTAGCAAAGAATATTCTATAGCAGAATACAATTTTTTCATAATCCACTAGCTACATCCAGAAACAATCCCCCACCATTAAAGCTATCTCAATAGGGAGACCATTCAAGAGGTCCATGTCCACATGCTGCTCATTAAATATAAGACCTGAATATATGAACTCTAAACATAAATTTGTTTTGATTATCATTAAGATGCTCAAAGATACAAATATCACCTTCCTATATATTATTATCACATCCAAAATATCTCCACCTCCCACTTATAGTAGGCATATCATGCTTCATAATGCATTGTACCGTCCATTCCTTAGCACAACACAACAAGACATTAGATTGCATTAATTTACTGCATTATTTTTAGACTTTACAATTCACACACATGCAAATCCCTGTATGAGTATAATATTAATAAAATTATGAGAAAAATGAAGACAACTTATTTTATCATTAAAAACCTCTTTTTAAATCTTCTACTACTAATTTAAACTTTGAAAATGTATATAACCAAAGAAGGTAGAGAATTCGGTCTCACTAGATGGTATGGTTTGCTAATATTATAAGATTTGATAACCATTCTATGAAAAAATTTATCAGATTTGACAGAAGAAGAATCCATCTCCATGTTCTTCTAATAGGAGAAAAAATGTGCAGGGTTCTTCGATGATTTTCCTACAAACATTTCACACTTTTTTTTATACCAACTCTCTCCTAAAAATGTAATTTAAATGTCAACTTCGTAAGTTAGTTATAGAGGTATTTTCAAAAGACATCATGGGCACAAAATACTAGTTCCAACACATCTAGTTAGATATTTTTCCTCTAGCCATGCCCTATTTTTCCTTTCTACTCGGTCGAACACTCAAGGCCATACTGTAGCAGTGTCATCCCTTGAGCATCCTAAGTGCAAAAAATTGTCAAACTTTGACAAGTTGTATCTCAAAATCCATGGCACTTGGAAATTATTTGTTTAAATCTACAGGGTCATGTGAGGTCTGTCTACAATAGCCTCTCTCATATTTTCAAGATTCAAAGCAGTTTTCCTAGGGAAGCGATTTTTCAGTTGATGCAAAAATCGTCAGATGCATTCAACAAAAAGTTGCACCAGAGCCAAATTATCATTTTGGTTGTCGTGGGCATAAATTTTTGGTAACAATATTTCCAGTTAGGAATTTTTACCTTATCCATGCCCCTTTTTTTCCTCCCTACTTGGTCGAACGCTCAGGGCCATATTGTAGTGATGTCATCCCTTGAGAGCCCTAAGTGCAAAAAGATGTCAAACTTTGACAGGTTGCATCTCAAAATTTGTGGCACTTGTGAATGATCTGTTTAAACCTACAGGGTCATGTGAGGGACATTTACAATAATATCACTCGTATTTTCAAGATTCAAAGCGATTTTCATAGGGCACCAATTTTTTAATTGATGCAAAAATTGTTAGATGCATTCAATGGAAAAGTTGTACTAGAGCCAAATTCTCATTCTGTTCATCATTGGTGTGAACCATTGGTTCCAACATGTTTGGTTAGGCATTTTTCCCTAGGCATGCCCCTATTTTTCCTCTCTACTAGATTGAACGCTCAGGGCCATACTATAGCGGCGTCATCCCTTGAGCGTCCTAAATGTGAAAAATTGTCAAACTTTGATAGGTTGTATCTCAGAATTTGTGGTACTTGAGAATGATCCATTTGAACATACAGGGTCACGTGAGGATCGTGTACAATAGCCTCTCATATTTTTAAGATTCAGAATGATTTTCCTAGGGCAACAATTTTTTAGTTGATGCAAAAATCGTCAGATGCATTCAATGAAAAGTTACATCGGAGCAAAATTCTCATTCTATTCATCATGGGCATGAACCGTTGGTTCCAACATGTCTAGTTAGGAATTTTTACCCTAGCCATGACCTTATTTTGCCTCCCTACTAATGTACAAATATATATTGTATATCATCAATACAAAGTTACATCAATGTACTCATATACAAATACAACTACACCAATGTAATAATGTACAAATACATTGAATATTATCAATACAACTACACCAATTTACTCATGTATAAATACATTGAATATCATCAATACAACTACACCAATGTACTAATGTACAAATATATTATATATCATCAATACAAAGTTACATCGATGTACTTATATACAATTATAACATCGTAATCTATGTGCTTATGATATCCTCACATCGTACTCCAAGCTTGTGTAGAGAAATGCCTACATGTAAATGAAGACCAACATAAGCAATGTGAACAACATAGTATTATGATAATATGATCATTATTTGAAACGAAATGCATGATAATTAATGAAGGGGTAGCTAAGATTATATACCATGAAGATACTTCCTTATGAATTACATCGAATGCACCCACAATGTTGAAGCAAAATGATGATGAAATCGTATTGTCCATAAAAAAATACCTAAATTCTTTAAGAATTGTTAAATTAAATATAAACAACATGAACATAAAAGTTTTATGATCATTATTTGAAATTAAATCCATGATAATAATAAATGAATAGGTAGAATTGTTGGCATTATGTGAACCGGCATTATGTCAATATGACGAAGAGAAGAGAGCCGATATAACACTATGAACCAAAATTTGTGCCAAAGTGAAGTGGTGTGTTTGTTCAAGGTGAACCGACATATGATTATGGGAACCGGCATATGAAAGCATTGTATGACTACCGGTTGGTAGTCTCAACTTCAGGGTTTTCGGTTGAAGTGCTTCAAGCTTGTGTAGCTCAACCGGTGACTTTGTGTGATGAGTTAGCATGGCAACGAAGAACAGATCATGTTGCAATGTAAGCCTTGTGTCCGTGAAGGACCATGCATGAAGGAGATTGTTCCTATCTACCTCGGGAATGTGTGAAGTTTGTAAACGGCGATAACGTGTGATGGGTTATCAACCGCCATGAAATCGGTGGAAAATGAACGATAGAGAATGTCTTCAGATTGGATCAAGACTGTTGCATTTAATGTAGTGTGCTCAACGGTTAGGATTGAACCATTTGAATTCCTTAACCTAAGAGGTTTAGGGTTTGGGGTTTATGCTACTGACCTATCTATTTTCCTATAAGGTTGATGTTGTGTTTCTTTCTGAGGTTGTTGGCAAAAGTTGTGTGTGTGTATCCAAGAGAAGAGATACATGATTCTTGCCAGACCAAAGGAGAGAAGTGACACCTGCAGAGTGTAAGTGCAAAAGGTGAAGAGGAGCTAAAGCGGATCTGCATTGGCATTGAGTGTTGTTACTAGATCATTGTAATACATGTTGATCTCTAACCACCTCAACAGGGTAGCTTTAACTGGCTTGCTGTAAATCCTTTAACAGGGTGACTCAAAACCATTGAGTTCTTGAAATCCTCTAACAAGGTAACCTTTAACAGGGTTTAACCCTTAACCGGGTATTCTAGCCATCCCTTAATCGGGTGATCCCTAAGAGGACCAGTTCCTAACAGAACCTATTGTATCAATATTTAACCAGACAAGGCTCCTAACAAAGCGAACTTCTAAAGAGTTCAAAAACAAGCTTGTGGGTATTCATCCCCACCGTGGTTTTTCCCAGTTGGGTTTCCACATGAAAAATATGTGTGTAATATGTGATGTCTTCTTCATGTGATGCTATGTTGTTTTCTGTCAAGCGGTGAACCATGTTGATCTAGTTGTTTATATATATATCTTTGATGATAGATTACCTATTCATGCATTAGGGTGAAATGGAAATGAAGTGTTAGATTGTATGAGAAGATAAGTGTCAACCAATTTATGCTTGTCTCAGTTATTCTGAGTTTTGCCAGTTGTACTCTATTTAAAGACCAGTGTTACTATTTGTCTGTCAATGCATAGTGTCTGCTGACAAACCGGTTTAAGGTTGTGTTTTTGTCTATACTGATTCAGCCCCCCCTCTCAATATTGGTTTGGTACTATCCATTCATCATTGAGTTATCAATTGGTATCAAAGCGTCCTCTAGGTCCTCTATGTTATAAGCTTAACTGCTTGAGGTGAAGATCCTAGTCTAATGATGAAGAGGGAAAATCCAAAGTTTAATAGAGAAAATTTCAGTATATGGAAAGACAAAATGGAGATATACATCAGAAGCATGGGTGCTCAATACTGGAGCTATGTTGAGAATGCCTATGTTTCTCCTACTGGTACCTTCACCGATGACCAAAAGAGAGAGATGCAGGAGAATGGGCAAGTCATGGAAGCCCTAATTAGTAGTTTATCTGACATTGCGTTTATTGATGTCCAAGATAAGGTAAATCCCAAAGAGGTATGGGATACTCTTGAAAATATCTATGGCGGTGATAAGCATGTAAAACAAGCTAAGGAAGAAAGCGTTAGAGGGAAGTTTGAAGACATGTGGATGGTTGAAGGTGAGACCATTCAACAGTATGGAATAAGAATCAAAACCGTTGCTGAAGATATCAAGAGTGCAGGTGGTAAAATGGAAGATTCCACTGTGGTAAGCAAAGTCTTGAGATCCTTATTACCGGTCTATGCAATAAGTGTTTCTGCTATTTAGGAGCTAAGATCAATAGACAAGACTAAGGTATCCCTAGACTCCATCATTGCAAAGTTGACAGCCTATGAGTTAAATAGTTTTGATGATAGTGTTCAAAAGACTAAATCAGCTTTCAAAGCTTCTACTGTACCATCCAGAAAAGGAAAAGAAGCTAGCACTAGTGGTGAACCAAGACAGAGTAGAGAAATGGATGATGAGGAGATTCTGATGGCATTTGAAGCTCTTCTTGCCAGGAAACTTCCTACGGGAATCAGCAAATACAGAGGTAAGCTTCCTTTGAAATGCTTTTCTTGTAACCAGATAGGACATATTGCTGTAAACTATCCTAATGGTGACAACAAGGACAAACCAGAAAGGTTGAAGAAATTCAAAGGAGGAAAATGGAGAAACTGTTTTGTGGCAGTTGATGAAGGTGTCACGGAAGAAGAATCAGAAGATGAAGAAAATGAAGATATTATGTTTGTTGTTGTCAAGGAAGATGTGTCAGACAAGAAGGCTCTTGTCTCCCAGTTTGATAATTCCAATGAGTGGATCATTGACAGTGGATGTTCTCACCATATGACTGGTGACCGGAGCAAGTTTCTATCCTTGGAAGAGTATGATGGTGGTGTGGTTCGCTTTGGTAATGATGCACCATGCATGGTCAAAGGCAGAGGGTCCATCTCTCTGAATGGAAAGAGTAGTGTTGACAATGTGTATTGGGTTGATGGTCTCAAACACAACCTTCTGAGTGTTGCCCAGCTGAATGACAGTGGTCTCACTCTAGAATTCGAGAATGGTGAATTGGTGGCCACCGGCATGCAAACCAAAGGTAACCTATTTTAGCTGAATGCAAATATAAGTACATGTCTTATGGCTAAATTTGATGATAGCTGGATATGGCATAGGAGACTCTGCCATGTAAACTTTGATAACATTGTGAAGGCTAGTAAGATCAAGGCAGTTAGAGGGTTGTTGGTGCTAAGAAAACTAGATAATACCTTGTGCAGAGAGTGTCAATTGGGGAAAATTTCTTCCTCAACCTTTAAAGGTAAACCTTTCATTGCTGACAATTTACTTGATCTTGTGCATACTGATATGTGTGGTCCTATGAAAACTAGGAGTGTGCAGGGTGATAGGTACTTCATGATTCTCACTAATGACTGCTCAAGAATGATATGGGTCACATTCTTGAAAGATAAGTCTGAAGCTTTTGTAAAGTTCAAAGCTTTCATAGCATTAGTGGAGAAGGAAAGCGGTAAAAGGATCAAGTACCTGAGAATTGATCAAGGAGGGGAATTCACTTGCACTGAATTCAACAAGTACTGTGAAGAACGTGGCATCAAGAGGCAATTGTCTGCCCCCCAGACTCCACAACAAAATGGCCTAGTAGAGAGGAATAACCAGATTGTGGTTGAAGCAACTAGAACTATGTTGATTCAAGGAAAGGTAGCCCACACCTTTTGGAGAGAAGCGGTGAGCACTACAGTCTACACAATGAACTGAGTACTCATCAAGAAAGGTAAGGATAAAACTCCTTATGAGTATTGGATCGGTAAGACACCTGTGGTTAGCTACTTTAGAGTGTTTGGTAGTAAATGTTACATCAAGAGAAGTGAACACCAAAGAAAATTTGATGCAAAATGTGATGAGGGAATGTTCCTAGGCTATTCCACCAAGAGAAAAGCTCTCAAGTGTTTCAATAATAGGACTCAGAGAATTATGGAAAGCATCAATGTAAGAGTTGATGAAACCTCTAAGAAAATTGAGGAAACCGACAGTTAGCAAGCGGTAAATGAACCGATTGTAACCTTCTGGGAACCGGTTGTCAGTCAACCAAGTACCCGTAACAATGTTCCTACACTAGTAGATGTAGATGCTGATACTGATGGAGATGAGGATGAAGAAGAAAAGCAAGAGGAATCTATCAAGACCATTCCTCGGTATATCAAGCTGAATCATGATCCTAAGCAGATCATAGGAGATAAGGATGCAGGAATCCTTACAAGAAGAAAGGTCAGAGAAAACTCATGTATGATCTCTAAATTTTAGCCTAAATCATTCAAAGAGGCACATAAAGATGAAGACTAGATCAAGGCAATGGAAGAGGAACTTGACCAGATAGAGAAAAATGGTACATGGTCTTTGGTACCCAGACCAGAGCATAAAAATGTCATTGGTACTAAATGGGTTTTCAGAAATAAGCTGAATGAGGATGGCATAGTGATTACGAACAAAGCCAGATTGGTGTGCAAAGGATATGCCCAAGAAGAAGAAGAAGACTATGGAGAAACCTTTGCTCCTATAGCTAGATTGGAAGGAGTTCGTATGCTTCTTGCATATGCATCTTTTAAAGTATTCAAAGTATATCAAATGGATGTAAAATCTGCATTCCTAAATGGTGTACTTGAAGAGGAGGTGTATATAGAGCAACCAGATGAGTTTTCTCTATCTGAAGATAGTGACATGGTATGTAGGCTACATAAAGCCTTATATGGTCTAAAGCAGGCACCTAGAGCATGGTATGAATGTCTACATTCCTATCTTGTGAAGATTGGATTTGAGAGAACAAGTGAAGATAGCAATATCTACTTGAAGTCTGAAGGAGATCAGATCTTGATCTATGAGGTAATTGTTGATGACATTATCTTTGATGGAGATGACAAGATGAGTCATGAGTTTGTAGATGAGATGAAGAAAGAGTTTGAGATGTCACTCATAGGGGAGATTAAGTTCTTCATTGGACTACAGATCCAACAGATGAAAGATGGAATATTTATCACTCAGTCCAAGTATGTCAAAGAGGTGTTGAAGACCTTTGGCATGGAAGATAGCAAACCGGTTGGTACACCGATGGTGACTGGTTGTAAACTATCCAAAGAGGATGACTCAGCATTGGTTGATGAGAAGGAATACCGATCAATGATTGGTAAGTTGCATTATGTAGTGCATGGCAGACCAAATATTGCACATGCAGTTGGCATTACTGCAAGGTTCCAGAAAAGCCCAAGGGAATCCCACTTGGTTGCAGTCAAGCGAATTCTTAGGTATCTGAAGGGAACTATTGATTATGGATTGTGGTATCCATATAGCAAGGATTTCAACTTGAAAGTATACATAGATGTTGATTGGGCAGGTAATGTAGATGACTGGAAAAGCACAATCGGTGGTGCATTCTTTCTCGGTGGTAGACTGGTCTCATGGATGAGTAAGAAGAAGAGTTGTATCTCTCAGTCTACAGCAGAAGCAGAGTATGTTGCAGCTTTCATGAACTGCACTCAGATAATTTGGATGAAGCATGTATTAAATGGCTTCAAAGTTCCTGTATCTGAACTGGTAAGTATATTTTGTGACAATACTAGTGCAATTAACATCTCCAAAATCCAGTTTTACATTCTAGAACCAAGCACTTTGAGCTTAAGTATCATTTCTTGAGGGAAAAGGTTCAGAACAAAGAGATTGCACTGGAACATGTTTCCAATAAGGAGCAGTTAGCAGACATATTCACCAAGCCTCTCCCAAAGGCTACATTTATGTACTTAAGAGGTGAATTAGGGGTGTTACCCTTTCAGGAGGTAAACTTAAGGCATATGCTCCACATCAGTCAAGTATTGCATAATCAATTTTTCTTTGGATTGATGTGTTGAAGGATGCTACTCCTTAGGGAGAGCAGCATAATGGAATAGGGAAGCTTGTGCCTCCACTTTGGCATTGTTGTCAAAGGGGGAGAAGATGTGAAGCGGAGAAGATATCTACAAAAATTGGGGGAGAAGATGTGAAGTAGAGAGATATCTTTGTATATTGCCATCAATTCCAAAGGGGGAGATTGTTGGCATTATGTGAACCGGTATGAGGACATAATGACATTGTGTGTTGTCATTGATGTCAATATGATGAAGAGAAGAGAACTAGTATAACACTGTGAACCAGCATTTGTGTCAAAGTGAAGTGGTCTGTTTGTTCAAGGTGAACCAACATATGATTATGGGAACTGGCACATGGAAGCGTTGTATGACTACTGGTTGGTAGTCTCAACTTCAGGGTTTCCAGTTGAAGTGCTTCAAGCTTGTGTGGCTCAACCGATGACTTTGTGTGATGAGTTAGCATGGTAACGAAGAACAAATTGTGTTGCCACATAAGCCTTGTGTGCATGAAGGATCGTGCATGAAGGAGATTGTTCCTATCTACCTCGAGAATGTGCAAAGTCTGTAAATGGTGATAATGTGTGATGGGTTATCAACCGCCATGAAATCGGTGGAAAATGAATGATAGACAATGGCTTGAGATTGGATCAAGACTATTGCATTTAATGCAATGTGCTCAATGGGTAGGATTGAACCATTTGAATTCCTTAACCTAACAGGTTTAGGGTTTAGGGTTTATGCTACCGACCTATCTATTTTCCTATAAGGTTGATGTTTTGTTTCTTTCTAAGGTTGTTGGCAAAATTTGTGTGTGTGTATCCAAGAGAAGAGATACATGATTCTTGTCAGACCAGAGGAGAGAAGTGATACCTGCAGAGTGTAAGTGCAGAAGGTGAAGAGGAGCTAAAGCGGATCTGCATTGGCATTGAGTGTTGTTACCAGATCATTGTAATACCTGTTGATCTCTAACCACCTCAATAGTTGGAAAATCCCTTAACAGGGTAGCTTTAACCGGCTTGCTGTAAATCCTTTAACAGGGTGACTCAAAACCATTGAGTTATTGAAATCCTCTAACAAGGTAACCTTTAACAGGGTTTAACCCTTAACCAGGTATTCTAGCCATCCCTTAACCGAGTGATCCCTAACAGGATCGGTTCCTAACAGAACCTATTGTATCAATCTTTAACCGGACAAGGCTCCTAACAGAGCGGACTTCTAAAGAGTTCAAAAACAAGCTTGTGGGTATTCATCGCCACCGTGGTTTTTCCCAGTTGGGTTTCCACGTGAAAAATATGTGTGTCATATGTGATGTCTTCTTCATGTGATGCTATGTTGTTTTCTATCAAGTGGTGAATCATGTTGATCTAGTTGTTTATATATATATCTTTGATGATAGATTACCTGTTCATGCATTAGGGTGAAATGGAAATGAAGTGATAGATTGTATGAGAAGATAAGTGTCAACCGGTTTATGCTTGTCTCAGTTATTCTGAGTTTTTCTGGTTGTGCTCTGTTTAAAGACCGGTGTTACTGTTTGTCTATCAATGCAAATTGTCTGCTGACAAACCGGTTTAAGGTTGTGTTTTTGTCTATACTGATTCACCCCCCCCCCTCTCAGTACTGGTTTGGTACTATCCATTCATCATTGATTTATCAAGAATTATATACCATGAAGATACCTCCTTACGAATTACATTGAATGTACCCACAATGTTGAAGCAATAGTATTGTTCATCTAAAAGACCTACATTATTTAAGAATTGTTAATGAAAACATAAATAACGTGAACATAAAATTTTTATGATCATTATATAAAATTAAATTCATGATAATAAATGATAAAAAATTAAGAGATAATAAAGAGTTGCTACTCAAGTGTGCTTGAAGGGTCACCTCTTTACTTAAGAGTATCTAGTATTGCTTCGTGATCGACACTACTAACTGTCCATAGTTATTTTGTCTTTGGTCTAGCATGATGCTTCAATAACTTGACATTTGTGGCTATAAAAAGGTGCCAATGCATTAGAATGGTTTTGTGTCTCTTGTAGTCTTCAAATGCAGGCATGTCATTCTTTCTAATCACGTATGTTCACAACCAATTTCCTACAACAAAAACCGAACTTGTAGGATACATGAACCCATGATCATCTGTCATTGGTTGTGTTAGCTTCTGATTTCCCTGTACACACCGTGACAACCATTAGTCTGACCTCTCTTTATTCCCCTGTGATGTAACAACTACAAAAACATATCCTAGTTGTAGAATATTTGAAAGATGGTCATACTCAACTGAACTTTCCATATCATCATTCAGCATGGATATTATTTGAGATAAAGGAGTTAGATATTGTGGAACCCATGTATCCACCCACTCACTTGACTTGCATTCTTAAATTGACCTGTGCAGTTATTTGACCATATGAGATGTCAGTCTACTGCAATACCTTTCTCTTGCAAGAACTTAAAAAAAATCTCCAAACAATGTTCCACATACTCGGAGGAGTGAGATCTATCATCATTCATATAAAAATGATACTCCCTGATTATCTTCCTATCCTCTTTTGTACTATCAGGGGCATGTCTATATGTTATGTGAACAATAATAGCAATTTGAATTGAATTGTAATACTGAGCGTGTACCTCATTTTGTGGTTGTAATTTATAGTTTTCTGCAAAATCGACCACCGATATAAGAGTGCCAATTGGGAAAGAGTTCTTACACATCCCGAACTTCTGATTTAACCACTAAGACCTATGGATATGCCTTGCATACTTGTAGAAAATATTTTCCTTAAAATCTAAAATAAAATCAGCAACACTGACTTCTCTGGAGACCAACTCACATCTAGAACCTCTACCTCCACTCTTCAAAGTATATTCCACTATCTCATATCTCTTTTCCTCAACAATATTCTTTCCAAATTCATGTTCAATTCCCTCATGAAAACACAAAACAAAATTTGACAAGCCACCACATTTTAAGTACTTCTCATTTAATACAATCATTTCTATAGAAAAGAATCCATCATATCTATGACATAAAAATACATCTAGTAAGTCTCTTGATGATCTTAGAAATTGCATTGCACCGCACTCCTACAACATATCATTAGTATGCAAAGTAAAATGAGTATAGCATACAATTTCATGGTACACTAAGAACTCCACATGGTATTTGCAACAACAAGTATTATGAATATTAAGAGGTACACAATAAAATGGCTTCAAAGATTCAAAGGCCCTTTGTGATATTTGCAAAGTTGGATGTGTTTCACAAAAAAAATGTACAACATTGTTTGGCAGCTTGATTCCGAGAAATGTTTAGGATGTGGTTTGTAGTCTTGATTGTCAATTCTTAACTTTAAAACATCCTTTACATTGGGTGATACTCTAGAGTTAGAGTGCCAAAATTGTTGAGTTTCCTCGTTCACATTATCGGTCAACTTCTCATCAACATGTGGAAGCCTCCCACCAAAAGCCCATGTATCATTTTGTAGAGGATCGTTGAGTCTTTCTCTTCTTGCAAGTGCTCTATCTAAAGTTTTATGATTTATGTTAAAATCAACACAAGTTTGTCTCATAAAAAGAGCCTTTCTCAAATGATGGCTTGCTAAGGAGGTTGTAATCACTCTTTGAGTGACTCTCTTGTCTTTTTCCTTTCTATTCTTTCCAATAGAATTAAGAGCACTAAAAATATTTTTCACAATAATAGAATTTTTCTCCATCTTCTTGTTCATATGAATCTTCAATTTGGCTAGCAAGGGTCTCATCTTTTGCATCTTTAGAAATTGAAAAAAAAGTTGGAATTGCTCGGTCAGTGTCTTATTGCTAAAATATTGGTGTAAAAGTTGTGTAGCCCACAATCTAATGGTTTGTGTTGATCTCTTGCCTTCAAGATTGTCAATAATGTTCTCATCAATTTCAAGTAACCTTTTTGGGGATCTTAAATGTCTTGAATTTGGAATTTCTCTTTCTTCCATGAGAGGGTCTTCATTTCTCATGTAATTCAATGTTACATAATGTTCACTTGGTTGAACAATTCCACCTCCAATGTCAATTCCCAAATTTTCACCTTCAACGTCAATTCCCAAATTTTCACCTTCAATGTCAATTCCCACATTTTTGTTTCTAAATTCAATATCATGTTTAACATTTTCAATATATATTTCAACATTGTCATTCCCAATTTGAATATCATGTTCAAAATTTCCAATATCAATATCTATGTCTTCATTTTCATTTTCAATAAATTGCTCAACATTTTCAAATTCAATTTCCTCTTCACTTGAAGTAATATTTGCAAAGGCTTCACCAATATTTGACATACCTTGTCTTCTCCTCCTATGACCTTCTCTATCTCTTTGTCTATATATTTCAATTTTCTCATTTGAAATATTTATTTTACTTTTTTACTTTTAATGATTGCTTCTCCCCATTATACCTCCACAAAGATGCTCTAAAATGATTACCAATGACAAATTTGTCTATAAGAGTCTCAAAAAAAGAAATATTTTGGCATTGTATGTCTAAAAACCCATGTTTGTCGCCTACAAAAAGAATGTAGGGACCATTGGAATGCACAAAAGGGTCCATAGTCCTATTTTGTGTGGTCCATGTATCAAATATATGATATAAATTGGATATTCATTACCTAAACATATTTCTTATATGGGCACCAAAATTTCCATTGAACCTTGGCATCCAAATGGAAAGGGATTGGATATCGAATAAATATCTGATATTCGATATCTTCCCATATAGGAAAAGTGTGTGTGTGTGTGTGTGTGTGTGTGTGTGAGAGAGAGAGAGAGAGAGAGAGAGAAGGGGAGAAGGGAAAAAGGGATAGAGAGAGAGATAGAGATAGAGATAGAGACAGAGAAGGGGAAAGGGATAGGAAGAGAGAGAGAGAGAGAGAGAGAGAGAGAGAGAGAGAGAGAGAGAGAGAGAGAGAGAGAGAGGAGGGAAGGGAAAGGGAAAGGGATAGGGATAGGATGAGAGAGAGAGAGAGAGAGGGGGGGGATGGATAGGAAGAGAGGGAGGGAGAGTGTGAGAGAAAAGGGGAAAGCGAGAGAGAGAAAGAGAGAGAGGGAGAGAGAGGGGGGGAGATAGGGAGAGAAGGGGAAAAGGAGAGGGAGAGAGATAGAGATAGAGACAAAGAGAAATAGATATGAAGATAGAAAAGGGGATATAGGGAGAGAAGGGGAGAGGGAGAGGGAGAGTGAGAGTGAGAGAGAGAGACTACACATGGATATACAATGCTCAGCTCTCTTTCATGCAGTGCATTCCTCCTGATTTTGTTTCATAGTTCAATGATGAGAAAGACAATCATATTCTTTCCCATATGGTGTTGCAAAGCCCAAATGGACAAGAGTGGGAGTTGGAGATAAATAACACAAATCATAAACTAGAATCCGAATGTGGTTGGAAAGAATTTGTCAATTATCATAGTTTGAAAATGGGAGAGAAAGAGAGAGAGAGAGAGAGAAAAGGGGAAAGGGATAGGAAGAGAGGAAGGGAGAGTGAGAGGGAGAGAAGGGGGAGATAGGGAGAGAATGAGAGAGAGAGAGAGAGAGAGAGAGAGAGAGAGAGAGAGAGAGAGAGAGAGAGAGAGAGAGTGCACATGGATATATAGTTCTTATATCTCTTTCATGTAGCACATTCCTCTTGCATTTCTTTCACAATTCATAGATGAGAAAGACAATCATATGCTTTCCCATATGGTTTTGCAAAGCCCAAATGGATAGGAGTGGGAGTTGGAGTTAAATAATGTAAATCATAAACTATAATTTGGACATGGTTGGAAAGAATTTTCCAATTATCACAGTTTGAAAATGGGAGAGAGAGAGAGAGAGGGCAAGGGATAGGAAGAGAGGGAGGGAGAGGGAGAGGGAGAGAAGGGGGGAGATAGGGAGAGAAGGGGAAAGTGAGTGAGTGAGAGAGAGAGAGAGAGTACACATGGATATACAGTGCTCAACTCTCTTTCATGCAACACATTCCTCCTACATTCGTTTCACAGTTCATAGATGAGAAAGACAATCATTTACTTTATCATATGGTGTTGCAAAGACCAAATGGATAGAATTGGGAGTTGGAGTTAAAGAATGCAAATCATAAACTAGAATTTGGACATGGTTGGAAAGAATTTGCCAATTATCACAGTTTGAAAATGGGAGATTTTGTTGTGTTTAAATACATAGCAAAGTCATGCATGGAGGTTGATATGTTTGGAAGATCTGGGTGTGTGAAAAACATCAGTGCTTGTCATTTTGAGAAAAAAAAAATTGTTTCAAGATATGTCGGATCAATTTATTTACTTGTCATTTATCATCACTAAGCATCCATGTTATGATTACTAAGCATCCCTTGCCAATCCTCTCTCTTTCTCTCTCTATAATATCACTCCCCCCAAGTCTCTCTCTCTCTCTCCCTCTTCCTTTACCCTTCTCTCTTCATATAATCTCACTCTCCTCAACTCTCTCTCTCTCTCTCTCTCTCTCTCTCTCTCTCTCTCTCTCCCTCCTCTATAAGGTATCATATATTATCCAATATCTTTTATTATTAATATATTAATAAAAACATTAATAATATATATTATATACAATTTTATGGGGCAAGCCGCAGTGGACGATTATGCCCCCCACCCAACCCCACAGGAATATAGAATCGAGAAAGGCGCGGGCCCACTTCCCCAACACCCTTACCCTTACTATGTGAACTGGAAAAAACATCACCCACATCATCAATGGTGGATCATGAGGTGCTATGATTCCTTAATATATTACATATTAATAATATATATATACTTTAATAATATATTATATATTATTAATTATATTTATAATAAAATATGATAAAATCGGATATCTGATATCTCTAACAAAAATAAAAAACCTTGTTATTTGGCTTAGGATTGCATTGGGATTTGGTTAGGAAATCCCAAACCGAGAAAGTCAATACAAAAAACATGTTTTTGAGTGTTCCTTGCTTTTCCAGACTTCGCTCTAGTGGCTGACGACTTTTTTTAGCTGAAATTAATGAAACAAAAAGGGATTTTTAAAGAAATTCTTAGCTTTCCAACAATATAAGGTTTTTCTTATTTGACTTTAATAAATAATTATTATTCATTTTCTAATTGAATTCTGACTAAAGTCCTAATTGATAGGCTGGTTGAAAAAAATCTATAACTTTCAAACGATATCACATTTTTTAAATCTAAAACATGTGTCACATTCTATGCTTCACCTACTATAGGATAAAAAAAAAAAATTAGAAAGTTTTGACCAAGTTAAGGTGGTCAAACATACAAGTTGTTATATTTCTAAAAAGTTGTCGTAAAAAATTCATAATTAATTATTTACTTCAAAAAAAATTACAAAAAAATATGCTTTAGATCCAAACATGAGTCTACTACTTATATTTAAAATATAATAAAAAAATATTATGATTTGATTGTGGTTAGGGTGGTCAAACATACACTTCTTATCTTTTTCTTGAAATTTTAGTACTACTGCATTGAAATTTTAAATTTTCGTCATATAGATTTTCTTTTTTTTCAAAAAACAACTAGTAGCTTAGAAGCTACATTCAATTTTCTATAGATTCTATTCTTACATATCTTTAAAATAATGTTCATAACTTATTCATTTTTTTATGCAAAGCTGCCTAACTCTATTTTTTTGAAATTTCATTGCCACTTAAGGGCCTATTTTGGACCACCATGATCCTGCACATACCCTAAGTTGGAATATGAGCATAATGATAATATAATGATAGATAATAAAAAATGTCAAAATGAATTGAGAGAGATGCCTTATATAGGGATTTCATAATTAAAATCACCTTTAAGCTGACTTAGATTTGATATATTTTCACATGGAGCGAGATTTGAATTAGATAAGACTACCAATTTATCTTCTTGAAATTTAGGGAAAAAAGTGCGAGACCAAGAGGGTAGGGTGCCCTAGACCTGACAACATTTTTCTAACTTTCTAAGAATGCAATATAATGGGGTTCTAATGTTGATTCCAACTCAGTGGCTCAAACCATAGTGCATAGATATGCAAAATGTGTCTTGGAAGTTGAAATTGGGGTAGGATTAAGGATAAATCATGATAAAATGATAAAAGGGAACACCTAAAATTAAGGACCCAATTTATAAAGTGATGATGTAATAAAGTAGAATAAGACCCATAATATTAATTTAAATCAATAAGGATCCCATAATGCATAGAGTAAAGGGAAATACTAAAATAGTTGCTAGGAGAGTGTGAAATTGGATGCACTAGTAAAGGTGTAAATCTATGGCATCACATAAGGTGAACTTAGGAAGAGGCACAACTGGTAAGGCATGACAAGAGGCAAATAAGAAAAAAAGATTCAACTGTAATCATTACATGATCAAGTCATTTAAGAACTCTATCATTTCCTACCTAGAAATTGCTCCACATATGCCAACCAGTATGAGAATGATGATGATGTGAATTAAGGTCATAAAGGCCCAATTTATTTTGCATGTAAAACCATGCCTCCTTCTTGCTATCTATTGAGAAAAAAGGCAACAACCTATCTTTATCAAAATCCACCTCAACTAGTATATATCTCCATAACATCATTGGGAGCATAAACATAAAGAAGACGCAAAATGGACCCATGATCACCCACACAATATTACCACCATGGTAGAGACAAGGTGATAACACCTCCATGACTCGCCTCATGATTAGAGGAAAAAATCAGGCCAATGGGCCAAATAACACGGCATGCTACAAACAACATGAAAGCAACAATTTTAAATTGCAAAAGACACATCACATTAAAACCAAAATAGTTATAACAAGTATTTGACATGGAATACTTCCTAGAGAGGTTAGTTAGATTGATAAACTTATAAGGCACTGAGAGGGGGGGGTGAATCAGTGCAAGGAAAAACAATATGAATCTGACCACCAACTTAAACAACTCAAAACTTAACAAGCATAAGAGGAATATCACCACATAAGCTAATGCCCAATAAAAAAAATTCCACATAACACAAGAGATTTATACGTGGAAACCCAAAAGGGAAAAACCATGGTGGGAGTTAATACCCACAAGATTCACTATCTGCAAAATAGAAATCTTGACCGGTTAAGGTCTTAAAAATATGTCTTGTTAGGAGCAGACCCTATTAGGAGTCATCAAGTTAAGGGATTTAAATGATGAGCCCTGTTAGGAGCTTTGACCTATTAGGATCAACCTCGCAAGAGGATTTAATATTATGATATAGAGCCACCCAGTTAAGGGATTTACAATGTAAGGCCTGTTAGGACCTACTCGATTAAGGATTTTACTGATGTAACTGTTAGGATAACAACAGTTCAAATGATATTCATATAACACCTCTTTGTTTGATAAGATCCGCTTCAGATCCTCAAAACTTAAACAACACATCAATACAAAGCTTTAATAATCAACGCACAATCAAAATCTCAATATTCGCCTTTGATCTCATTAACATATGCATGTCTATCTCATAACTCATCACACTTTTTATAGACATCAACTTAGATGGCTAACAACCTTGGAACAACTTCCTAGGTTCAATGAATCTAGACAAAATAACATTTCACACCAAACTTATGTCGGCCACCGACATAACAAATCAAAACCTGTATCGTTTTACCGATTTAAGTGACTTTATCAGTATCGGTTAAGTGTTCATTAGAATGCCTGCTCTGTACATCAAATCTCGCTTGTCCGGTTGAATCTGTCAATGCAGTCATGAACATAGCTCCAAATACCTATCTCCATTACTCTTGTAAAACCACATCATTCAACTCTTCATCAATCATTTGTACTGGTTGCATGAATGCAACTCTGTCTTTGTTTACTAGTTAAGATCTTATTTGTCAGTTCACTGGTAAACTATCTTATGTACCAGTTGGCTTCCAAGACGTAAATGACTACAAAAACATTGTTTCCATCAATGACAACACAATACTTAGTCATCAAACATGAATCTCAATCTTTTCATCACATTCACCAATCAATCGTTTACCAGTTCAGTCAAATGCCAATATAGACCTCATACATTCCATGAAAGTAAGTTCATGAATGAAAATTGTGCATATCATCCTCTCCCTCTAAAGAGGGGTAACGATTTTACATGAATTTTAAAGTTGTTTGAAAACTTGACATTCTATTTCATCGCTTTTCTAAAACAAACTCACTATCCTCCAAGTGCCCATAAGGGTTGTGAGAGTGGCACAAACTAGATGTCTAAGAAGAGAGAACTAATGCCAGCTAAGTTGTTCACATAAATTTTGGTTGAATAGGAGCTTCAAGAGTGATAGGATGAGCCATGTATTTCTCCTTTAGAGAAGGGTCTAAACCAATTTGTTGCAACTGCGTAGTAGTAGTCTCATGGGGCGTATTTTGCATATTGCCAAATCAAGTGTTTTCACTTTCAGATCAAATATTCTATTTTCCCTTTGGTTTAAAAGGATTAGAAGCTCATGGAGGTTTAGAAACTCATGGGAAAGTCATAACCTTGGGATATATCAATAAAAAATCCTTAAGTTTATGCTCTTATGATCAACATCAGAAACAAGTGTTTAACAAGTTCATATAGAGCACTCACTAGGTATGATGAAGGCTGTCAAACTGAATTTCAACCGATTCTCTAAGATCCCTAGATAATTTTGTTGGATATTGTTAAAAAAATTTCTGGAATGACGTGTTATCATTGATGTCAACATATTCCTCTATGTTCCAGTGTTGCAGTCAGATTGAGTGAGTTGGTTCAGCCAGTGTGTTGTAGATGAGTTATTGTGAATTAAAGGGTTTTAAGATAAGTTTCTCTAATTGATTTAGTGGAAATTTTAGAGGTCCACATGGTGATTTTATAGAGTTATGAGATCTAGTATTGTTGTTGGTTATTCAGTTATTTTTGTTGATCCGTATTCTAGATTCTGCTCC
This sequence comes from Cryptomeria japonica, assembly GCF_030272615.1. NCBI lineage: Eukaryota > Viridiplantae > Streptophyta > Pinopsida > Cupressales > Cupressaceae > Cryptomeria > Cryptomeria japonica. The sequence continues at coordinate 223,276,661 of NC_081407.1, read as the reverse complement.
GCATTGCTCCAAAATTGTAATATCCTGGTTTGTAGGTTTGGCAAAGTGTTTGGGATTTTCATACATGTCCTCAATTTAGATGGTTCATGATTTGGAAGTCCACAAGTGAATCTTTCAGTTTGACAGTCAGTATAGTTGGTGTTCTTGAGGTTCGGTATAATGATGATGAAGATTCTAGTAAGTGGTGATGTTGCAGTTGTTGTGGTAATTCACTTTGCTTGTAGATGTTTCTAGATCATGTTCTATTTGTGTTGATGGTCCGCATTGATTGTTGTGTACATTATTAATGATTTCTCTGGTATTTTCATGTTATGCAGTGTTCTTGACCGACCGAATGGTTAAAGCATGTTGAGGATGTTCGAGGCATAATTCTTGATGGTGTTTCATGTTTGAGGTGGTGATTTAGGTCCAAACTATGTCTTAGCTGACATTATTTTGGTCCACATGTTATGTTGAAGCGTGTGTGGTTATATTCTTGTAATTTTTTATGGTGTTGAGTTGACCTTGAAATATAGGTTGATTTGTATAAATATATGTAATATTTTGTGTGAGAGGTATCATCTACATGTGAGAACAATTATTTGGTCTTTTAGTAGCAGAGAAGAAGTGTGAAGAAGTATGAAAGAGTAGAGTTTGTGTTATGTTCTTCATCAAAACTGTAACCAGGCATGAGGAGATGCTATTTCATCAGTTCATGATCTTCTGGATGTAATCCAAATGTTTTTGTAAGATGGTGAGTCTTCCTCAAGGTTGTAGCCCTTCTTGTTATGTGATTTGAGCAATGAGATCTAGGTAGTGTACCTCAATGCATGTGCATTCCCCATTGTAATATCTCATTCACTCCTAACAAGGTATTATCTCATTGTGGGTAGGTTTTGTTGGCATTACAATAGAAAGGAGATTGTTGGTATTTCAATAAGGATATTGAGAAGGTTGTTGGATATTATTGATATAACTGAAGAAGGATGATTACTGTCTTAATAATATTATTTTGTCATTGATGTCAAGAAATTGATTTTTTGATTCAGTATGATCTTGCCATATCTTGAGAAGTATGTTTTGATGAGTATTAAGAGGTCAGTAAGAGACATAGAAAGAATGTGATAATGAAGGGGAGAAATAAGGTATTCAATGGGCAGCTATTACCGAGTTAGACAATGATGAGATCATGTTGTTTTTTACTGTTTTGATTATAAGTTAATACTGTATTATGTCACCAAGCAAAGAACCTAGTCGGTAAACCCTAAGGTTATTGATATCAGTTAAAGAAGGCAGAATGTCTACCGAGTGAAGTTCAGTATTAACCGAGTTACAACCAAGTTATAATAGATCACATTGGATGAATAAAAGCTTTATTTAATGAAGGATGCTGATGAGCTGGAGATGAATAAATGATTGGTATGTCGTGCGGGAAGTTTGTTAAGAATCTACAGAAATGGAAAATCAAGAGGAAGATCTATAGCACAGATTGAACCGCAATAACCTAGCACAAGTTCTAAGGAAGGAATGCAAGTTCCAACGTGAGGTCAAACATTTTTAGATCAAAGGATACATTGAACCTTGTCAAGTTTGATGATCTGATGGCTAAGATTGATCTTGAGAAATGTGATCAAGGAGATTAAGTGGTTAGAAATTGTTTATAAATAAGGAATTGTTGCTAAACAATATAAGCAAACAAATGTATGCATAGTGATGCTATAGGAATGTTTACCGAGCTCAGAAGCTTGAAGATCTGATTGAAGAACAAATTGAGAAGCCCAACAAGGGACAAGATAAGTCTTATGACAAGATTGTTTTGAGAAAATAGAATCTGCTTTAGCATTTCAGATGTGAAGTTGTAGATATATTTTACTGCTGTTATTTATTTTGTAAGTGACTGAAAATCTCTTAACTGAGTGGACCTAAAAATATTATTTGTAAACCCTCTAGCAAGTTAACATTCTAAATGAGTGTTTGAAATCCTTTGACAAGGTCACTTCTAACAAAGTGCAAGACTCTAACAAGTCTGAGGGAAATCCCTTAACCGGGTCACATCTAGCAATGTGTTTGTAACCTTTAATAGGATTAGCTTTTAACCGAGCATACTCTAGAAGGGTATATTTATTAGTGGGTCTGAAATCCCACAGTGGTTTTTCCCTATTTGGGTTTCCACATTAAATCTAGTGTTATATGTGTTGTGATGTTATCTATTCATGAGTTTGATTTTTTTACAGTTTTGGTTATATATTCTGAAGTATAAGCTACCGAGGTTGAATCAGTTGAATATATTAAAGATTAAGTTTGTATGATTCACCCCCCCCTCTCTCATCTTATTAACTATTGGCATCAGAGCTTTAAAATTGGTATCAGAGCTTTGGACTCCAAAAGAAAAGTTTAAAGGTACTTGAGGCAAAGATCCAAAGATGTATAAAAGGGATGCACCAAAGCTGAACAAGTCAAGTTTCTCCACATGGCAGAAAAGGATGAAGCTGCATTTATCAGGAATTGGAGAATATGCAACATATTATCTGGAGAATGATTACATAGCACCTAGCACCAACCCGTTGACCATGGAAGAGATAAAGGCAAAGAAAGAACATATTCAAGCTATAATTGAAATAACATCAGCATTGACCGACTCAAAGTTTAATGATCTAGACGGTTGTAATGATGCAAAAGCAATGTGAACCAAGCTCATATCTATGTATGGTGGTGATGAACATGTTCAGAGAGAAAAAGTAGAGAGTCTAAGAGGACAACTTGAATCCATGAGAATGAATGAAGGTGAGAACATAACACAATACAGTACAAGGTTAAAGGAAATTGTCAATCAAATTAAAGGAGCAGGAGGAACTATTGAAGAAAAGGATGTAACAAGTAAGTTGTTGAGAACCCTTCTACCTATTTATGCCATTCGAGTCTCTATAATCAATGAATTAAGGTCTATACCAAACATGCCAGTCTCTTTGGATGCCACTATCGGTAAGCTACATGCATTTGAGTTAAGTAATTTTGATAACAGTGGGTCTTCAGTAAATAAAGTTGAATCTGCATTTAGTTCTTTTCATATTGATGAATCTGATGAATATGATAGAATGAATAAGTATTTTGAAGGAAATCACAGTGGAGCAAGTGAGAGATTTCGTAAAAACATGGAATAGTACACAAACTGTATGAGGAAATCAGAAAGTAAGAAGATTTTGAAGCACTTTTGGCTAGAAGGCTACTGAGAGGCAAAGGTAAGTATAAAGGAAAGCTACCTTTGAAATGTTTCAATTGTGATACAATAGGACATATGGCCTCTAACTGCCCTGACAAAGAATCTAGTAAAAAGACAGAATACCAAGAAGACAGACAGAAAGACAATCACTACAAAGGACACCGAGACTTCAGGAGGAGAGATAGAAAGACATGCCTAGTAGCTGATGAGGAATCCAACGATGATAAATCTGATGAAACTGATACAGGGGAAGTTGTTTATGTGGCTATTAAAGATGGATCAAATGAAGAAAGGTATGAAGAAAAATCCCTAATATCTCACATAAATAAAAATGATTCTTGGATCATAGACAGTGGATGCTCACATCACATGACAGGTGATAAACACAAGTTTGTTAAATTAGAAGACTGTGATGGACGATATGTAAGATTTGGTAATGATGCACCATGTTCGGTGAAAGGTAAAGGATCTATAACACTTCTTGACAATGCTAAATGTGATGACGTATACTGGATTGAAGGTTTGAAATACAATTTGTTGGGAGTCGCACAACTAAACAATACAGGATATCGAATAGAATTCCAGAAGGGATGTGTCAAAGTTCATGACAAACATGGAAAGCTAGTTGCTACCGGGACACAAACAAAAGGTAATGCATTTCATCTTGACTCAACTCGAAACAAATGTCTATATGCAAAAATAGAAGATACCTAGTTATGGCATAAAAGGTTTTGTCAATTAAATTTTGATAATCTGATCAGAATAAGTAAGAAGCACCGAGTAAGTGGTCTATCGAGCTTGGAAAAACCTAAGAATGCTATGTGCTGAGGATGCTAGATGAGTAAGATGACAAGATCAATCTTTACAAGTAAGTCCTACACTTCTAAAGGAATTTTAGATCTTGTACACATTGATCTTTGTGGTCCCATGAAAGTTCAAAGTTATTATGGTGATAAATATTTCATATTATTTGTGGATGATTACTCAAGGATGATGTCAATTATGTTTTTAAAAGAAAAATCAGAAGCTTTTCAAATGTTTGAATGGTACAAGGCAAGAGTTGAAAATGAAACAGGAAGATAGCTGAAATGTCTTAGATCTGACAGAGGAGGAGAGTTCACTTCTGATGAATTTAACTTATTCTGCAATTATCATGGTATAAAAAGACAAGTATCTGCACCGAGAACTCCACAGCAAAATGGGATAGCTGAGAGAAGAAACAGATCAATTGTAGACTGTGCCAGAACCCTGATGATAGAAAAGACGGTACCTCAAACATTTTGGAGAGAAGCAATCAACGCTGCAGTTTACACCCTGAACCGAGTACAACTGAAGAAAGGAACTATGAAGAATCCATATGAAATTTGGTATGACAAGAAACCTAATGTAAGTTATTTTAAAATCTTTGGAAGTAGATGTTATGTTCACAAAGATGACAGAAATGGAAAGTTTGATCAGAAAAGCGAGGAAGAAACATTTCTTGGTTATTCTTCTAGAAGTAAAGCATTTAAATGTCTAATCAAATCATCTAACAAAATAGTAGAAAGTGCAAATGTGAAAATTGATGAATTTGCAGAAAGAAATGATGAAGGAAATTCCAAAGAACCAGAAAATTATGAAGAATTTATTTATGTTCAACCGAGAAATCCTACTGAGAAAGTTGTTGAAGAAAATGAAGGTAATATCCAGTTACCGAGTGATGAAGAAGATCATACAGAGCCTACCAAGCCTATATTAGCCAAATATGTTAGAAGAAATCATGCATCAAGTCAAATTATAGGAGATAAGGATGATCCAGTGATGAAAAGGAACAAACTGAGATAGAACACATGTCTGATATCTAAATTTGAACCGAGAATAGTACAAGAGGCATTTAACAATGATGATTGGGTAAATGCTATGACAGAAGAGATTGATCAAATCAAGAAGAATGAAACATGGACATTGGTCCCAAGACCGAAGGACAAAAATGTAATCGGTACAAAGTGGATTTTCAGAAACAAGCTAAATGAAAAAGGTGAGGTCATTCGGAATAAAGCAAGACTAGTTTGCAAAGGTTATGCTCAAGAAGAAGGAATAGATTATGGTGAGACTTTTGCACCTGTGGCTAGACTTGAGGGAGTAAGAACATTGTTGGCATATGTTGCTTTCAAAAATTTCAAGGTATATCAAATGGATGTTAAATCTACATTTTTGAATGGTATACTAGAAGAAGAAGTTTATATTGAACAGCCTGAAGGATTTGTTGAAGACAAGAATAAAGATCAGGTATGTAAATTGAACAAAGCTTTATATGGTCCGAAACAAGCACCTAGAGCATGGTATGAAAGACTGCACTCTTATTTGATCAAGATTGGATTTATAAGGACAAGTGAAAACAACAATATGTACATGAAGAATGATGAGGACAATGGTATACTGATCTCAACCATATTTGTTGATGATATTATTTTGTGTGGAAATGATTCTCTATGCAAGAAATTTGGAAATGAAATGTGAAAAGAATTTGAGATGTCATTAATCGGTGAAATAAAGTATTTTATAGGTTTACAAATACTCCAAATGAAAGATGAGATTTTCATTACTCAATCCAAGTACATAAAGGAAATCTTGAAGAAATTTGGAATGGAGGATTCTAAACCTGTAAGTACTCCTATGACTACTAACTGTAAACTATCAAAGAATGATGAATCTGCATCTGTTGATGAGACACTTTACTGATCTATGATTGGAAAGTTGCAATATGTTGTTCACAGCAGGCCAGATATAGCACATGTAGTAGGAATAGTTGCAAGATTTTCTGCAGATCCCAAAGAAACCCATATGACAACAATCAAGAGAATTTTTCAGATACCTAAGAGGCATTGAAGACTATGGCTTAGTATATGAAAAGAGGAATGATTTTGATTTAAAAGTTTATACTAATGCTGGTTGGGCATGAAACATTGATGACAGGAAAAGCACAAGTGGTGGAGCTTTCTTTTTGGGAGATAGACTAGTAAGTTGGCTTAGCAAGAAACAAGGATGCATTTCATAGTCAATAGCTGAAGCTGAATATGTCGCTGCAGCATTGAATTGTACCAATATAGCATGGATCAAGCAACTATTGGAAGGTATAAATGAGAAAGTTACCGAGCCAGTAACTATATTTTATGATAATACTAATGCCATTAACATTTCAAAGAATCCGGTAATGCACTCTAAGACAAAGCATATCTCTATAAAGTATCATTATCTCAGAGAAGAAAGTTGTGCTGGAATATATTAGTTCAAAGGAGCAAATAGTAGACATCTTCACAAAGCCACTGCCAAGGGACACTTTTGAGTATCTCAAAAGCAAGTTAGGGGTCCTACCCCTATCTTCTACTCACTGACAAAGTTCAGTGAAAGCATCAATTCGATGATTCCATAGAATATTATTTGTGGATTGATGCTGATTTACGCACTAAAGGAGGTTTTCTAAACGTGTACAGGAAATAGTGATTGGAGACAAGATGCTCTGACCGTGAATGAAATTGCAAGGAAATTACTTCACAATGGCAGAAATCATGAATTAGTTTTTCCTTTTGGCATTGTTGTCAAAGGGGGAGAAGACTAAATGGAGAAGAAAGTCTAAATGAAGAAAATAATAGAAGACTAATGATAGGGGGAGAAGACGTTAGGAGAAGGTTAAAACAACTCAAGAATAACATGAGAAGTCTAACAACAATCTGAATCTGAATCAGTTGGAATAAATCAAGTTGGTATTACCATTTAAAGTTGGTTTTGCCATCAATGCCAAAGGGGGAGATTGTTGGCATTACAATAGAAAGGAGATTGTTGGTATTTCAATAAGGATATTGAGAAGGTTGTTGGAGATTATTGATATAACTGAAGAAGGATGATTACTATCTTAATAATATTATTTTGTCATTGATGTCAAGAAATTGATTTTCTGATTCAGTATGATGTTGCCATATCTTGAGAAGTATGTTTTGATGAGTATTAAGAGGTCGGTAAGAGACACAGAAAGAATGTGATAATGAAGGGGAGAAATAAGTTATTAAATGGACAACTATTACCGAGTTAGACAATGATGAGATCATGTTGTTTTTGATTGTTTTGATATCCTACATATGTTGTTGATTATAAGTTAATACTGTATTATGTCACCGAGCAAAGAACCTAGTCGGTAAACTCTAAGGTACCTAGTCGGTAAACCCTAAGGTTAACGATATCGGTTAAAGAAGGCAGAATGTCTATCGAGTGAAGTTCAGTATTAACCGAGTTACAACCGAGTTATAATAGATCACATTGGATGAATAAAAGCATTATTTAATGAAGGATGCTGATGAGTTGGAGATGAATAAATAATTGGTATGTCGCGCAAGAATTTTGTTAAGAATCTACGGCAATGGAAAATCAAGAGGAAGATCTACATCACAGATTGAACAGCAATAACCTAGCACAAGTTCCAAGGAAGGAATGCAAGTTCCAAGGCAAGGTAAAACATTTTCAGATTGAAGGATACATTGAACCTAGTCATGTTTGATGATCTAATGGCTAAGATTGATCATGAGAAATGTGATCAAGGAGATTAAGCAGTTAGAAATTGTTTATAAATAAGGAATTGTTGATAAACAATATAAGCGGGCAAATGTATGCATAGTGATGCTACAAGAATGTTTACCGAGCTCAGAAGCTTGAAAATCTAATTGAAGAACAGATTGAGAAGCCCAACAAGGGACAAGATAAGTCTTATGAAAAGATTGTTTTGAGCAAATAGAATCTCGTTTAGTATTTTAGATGTGAAGTTGCAGATATATTTTACTACTGTTATTTATTTTGTAAGTGACAAAAAATCTCTTAATTGAGTGGACCTAACAGTCTTATTTGTAAACCCTCTAACAAGGTAACATTCTAAATGAGTGTTTGAAATCCTTTGACAATGTCACTTCTAACAAAGTGAAAGACTCTTACAAGTTTGAAGGAAATTCCTTAACCAGGTCACATCTAGCATTGTGTTTGTAATCTTTAACAGGAATATCTTTTAACCAAGCATGCTCTAGAAGGTTATATTTCTTAGTGGGTCCGAAATCCCACAGTGGTTTTTCCCTATTTGGGTTTCCACATTAAATCTGCTGTTATATGTGTTGTAATGTTATCTGTTCATGAGTTTGAATGTTTTATAGTTTTAGTTATATATTCTAAAGTATAAGCTATCGAGGTTGAATCTATTGAATATATTGAAGATTAAGTTTGTATGATTCACCCCCCCCTCTCTCATCTTATTAACTATTGGCATTAGAGCTTTACAGGTTTCCATCGTGGTTTTTCCCTTAACTTGGTTTTCCACATCAAAAATCTTGGTGTTATGTGTGTTATTGATGTGGTGTTTATTTGTGCTTTCGTTGTTAATTATTAGGTCTGAAATTGAGTTTGAGCTAAGTAAAGTCTATGAGCAAACTGATTCAGTCCCCCCTCTTAGTTTGTTGCATTGTTGCCAACAAATTCCACTTCACACAAACTCATTTCTAGGGTCGACCTTTAATAAAAATGGTTTGGCTCAACACATATAACCTTTCCCAAGGAAGAAGTAATGGCAGGAAGAAAATGTTAACAAGGTAAAGGGAGACCAAGAAAATTCAGCCAAAGAAACACTCAGAGATTCTATAGAGTATGAAAAGTGAACCACTACAAATGATAATCAAACCCTTTAAGGATGTGAACCTTTAGGTAACTACAACCTTCAAGTTTACCTTTTAATTGACTAAACATGTGTTTTAATTGTGTACAGAACTATCTAAGTTATATTTACTTTAGAAACTATAAGTGTAGACCATGAGGATCTCTCAAATAACCCAATGATCTCTCTATCTAGGATAAACCCATGACACATGGACGATAGCATGATGATCTAGCATCTCATATGGATAAAAAATTGGAATTGCCATGACTAGACACTACATAGTTTGCATAATGTCTTTAATACCGAGAAATATAAAGTGTGACTATACAAAAAATTAAATAGACTAAAATGAAAGTGCTAGATGAAGTTAAATGATTTAAATGATAAGAGAAAAAGTCCTTAGATATCACCAAAACTAGCGGATAAGCTCACATAATTCCTCCATGTAGTCTCTTCACTTGTACCCCCATACATAAGACCAAAGAGATATGTTTGATGACAGTCTAGGGGTTTGCCTTAGTCAAATCCCATATTCAATGTTTCCACCTCCACAAACAACCTTAGATGAGATATAGATAAAAGACATAAAATAGATAAAGAACAATATACTTATCAAAATCAAGACAAATGCTCAATAAATTCAAAGACACAACAACCTACAAGTGAAAAGAAGTAGTGAGAAACACCAAAGTAGTAGTGATCTTCTTCAAGTAATGACAATGTAGTAGCTGCAAGATATCACTATGGCAATAACAATGGTGCAATAATGCAATTTGTGGCATAGGTAAGATAGTTAGTGTGAATATAAGAATATGATCAGTGTGAGAATGCAAGAATGAAGTTGTGAATGTAGTTCAAAGATGGAAAATGGAGGCAAAAGAAGAGTTTTTAGCAAAGGCAAATGACTCTCAGTGTTATTATAAGTTGGTAGAGGTGTTACACTATCCAAACATGAAAAGTGTAGTTGAAAGGAAACTTGCAACCATACATATGACAATTTCCACACAACCCAATTGAAAAATTAATAAAATAATCACTTAGAATCCATATGTAGAGAATATAAACATACCCATCAAAGATGACACAAGATATACCTTAGGAAAACCCTCACGAGGGAAAAACCCAGCCTCCAAAAGCATCTATCATCAATATATTATCAACAATGTAATATTACAAATACAACCATGAAAGCTTTGGAAACAAGAACCATCAACAAGAAAACCATGTGACTAAGCATGTAACCACACATCCCATGTCATGATTCCAATCTCCCACAAACACTAACCTGGCTTACCCAAACAACTACCCTTGTGGTTTCTTTTATAGACACAAGCTCCCACAAAACCACCAAGTGGTATTACATCAAAACCATGTGATAATACCATGGGATAACTAACCCATTGACCCCACATCTAATACTGGGTGCTTTATTAATTTAGTTTCCCAATAGTAAATAATTACAATATAATATATCCTAATGTTATAATACAACTCATCAAGTGGCCCCAAGAATATTCCAAGAGAATCTCTACACTTCACATGTCCATGTGCAACTCATATAATAAAATGAAAAATATTACAATTATCAACATTATTATGCAAGGTGTACAACACCTATTTTCCCAACATTCTCTCACTTCTTCTATTTATTGCACAAGGGGCAATAAGTAACCTCAACATGAACAAAGGAACAATTCATCTAGCCACATATACCATCATGAAATCAAAGTGCTCCATGTTCTCCAAGATACTTGCAACAAGAAACAAAGTGATCACCATCTTATACATGAATTCTCTCACCCTCCATGATGCCACTGCCACTAGACATAGAAGAGACAATCCAAAGAGAAAGCCAATAATCTATCACAACAAAATATAAGTCCTATCTCAGTTGATATCCAAACAAATACACTCAATCCAAAGGTATCAAATGCAAAGGTAGTTGTCAAGAACCAATAACCATAGCTGAAATAGAACCCACCACAAGTGCTAATACATCCAATTATGCATACCTCCAAGGTATACATAACATATCAAGTGAATCTCATATCATCATTATATTCAATCTGTAAAATGTAATCATAAGATCCAAGTGAAATACATGTCACATACACACCTATAAACTCCCACTCCATAGGTAATATCAAAATTAAAATAAATCCACTAATATAATCACATAGAAAATGGACAAAAACTAAAGCGGTGCTAAGTGACTTACCTTTTGTAAGAGCTAGGGATGAGGGTGCCTCAACATTCCCATCCATTAGTTCATGTGTGTCAAGGATCAAATATCTTTTGAAGATAGTTGACAACATTGGCATATCCTCCATAGAGTCAAACATACACTTCCCAGAAGAGGAGTGAGGTGAGTCTACTGAAGGCTATGAAACAAGAATTGCACTACTGGCCTGTAAAAGAGGGGCATTGAAAAGCTCTGGAGAAGGTTGAGCTTGCTCAACCATAAGAACAAAAGAAAAAAGGGGAGCCAGAATAGTATATTTCTTATGGTGAAACTCATGTTAGGATAACTGGTGAACAACTGAGAGGGGGTTGAATTGGTTGTTAACAGATAATGTGGATTAAAGCACTTAAAACCTTTTACCGGAATAACTAATTAAGCATTAAAGCATAATTGAAAACCTGAGAATCAATACCATGCAGCCATAACACATAACACCATGATTTGAACATGGAAAACCTAGTGAAGGGAAAAACCACGGTGGGAAACCCTACCAATAGTGAGATGATACTTCTACAAAAAGTATATGATTACAATAGGGGCCTGCACATGCAAGAAGGCAAATTGTCTAGAGCGCATTGCTCATCAAAATGGAGTCTCACTGACCACAAAAGAGGCAAACCACCTCAAAATATTTGGACAACAATCCAGAAAGAAGAACTACCCATGATAGCATCAAACATGCTAGATTACAGTTCTAGTTAAGCTCAATACCAAAGGTCTAAAACCTCTTATATAAACCCAACTCAATCACTTATGATCGACCAAATCCTCTACACAAATGATTATTACATTATTCGCTTCTTGCCCATGATCTACAATGAGATCTTACATATATTTATACCAACCTGGGACCTAACCAATTAGGGCAGCCACCCAAATGATAATTCAATAGATCCATTGCATAATCCTGAAATAAAATCATAAAACATGTCGGCCTAAGACCAAACAAACATCATCCAATCAATAAAACATATCAGAAGTGCATCGGAGGATCCACCAACACGTTACATGAAAACCAGTGCATAACCTAGATAGCACCAGACCTATATTAGATCCACACACGCCAAATAAATGACACCAATCAGTGGAGGTACGAACATAATCACCATCAACATCCTGAATCCCTTCTAGAAGCTACACCAACACCACTTATGCATTACATCAAAGATCTTCAATAAAGCTCTGCCGGTGAAACCCTTACCGGACCTACAAAGAAGACTTACTAGAACATAAGATAACATCCGATCATCAAGTCAATACCAACCGACTAAAACATACTTCAGAAGCATATGAACCATCCATACAAACTTATTCCATCATCCAAATCATACTGGTGACAATCAACTGATAATCTTCCCAATCCAATCCTTCTACCGGAAGTTAGTAAACAACTATAATAGCTAGTGTTGACATCAATGACAAAACATCAATGCAACACATAATTAATTCCATCATATTGCCAACAATATCCCCCTTTGGCATTGATGGCAACACTAGATGTGAAAAATATCCAAGTTTCAAGAAATGCCAAACAAGTCTCCCATAAAATGATATAGCAATGAAGCTCTGAACCAAATCTAAATCAAAAGACCAAATACCACCAAACTCCTCCTAAGGACTGCAATCAATCTAAAAATTAAATAGCAATGGTTTTTCACATATATTCCTCCCCATTTGATAGCAATGCCAAAGATATGACATAGATATCAAATAGAATATGAAAACTCTAAATCTCAAGGCTGACTACTCCCCCTGAGTAGTAGTAATATTTCATCATTTCGGAACAAAAGATAGCTCTGATAATGCATACCGGACTAATGCACATCTTCATCATTTAAGTCTCCACCGGAGGGGTAGAAACCCCTAATTTGTCTCTCAAATACTCAAATGATTCCTAGGACAAAGGTTTAGTGAAGATGTTTTCTATCTATTCTTTCATGTTCACATAAACCAATCTGACTTCTTTTGCTTCCACCTTTTCCTTCAAAAATTTATACTTGATTGATATATGCTTAGTCTTGGAGTAAAATACCGGATTCTTGGATATGTCAATATCTACAAAGTTATCACAATGAATAACAACTGGATCATTATAACTTACTTGTATATCCTTCAACATCTGCTTCATCCATAGAAATTGAGTGCAATTGGTTGCGGCTACAACATATTGAGCTTCAACAGTAGCTAAAGAAATGCATGACTGCTTCTTGTTGATCCATGAAACCAGCTTCTTCCCAAGAAAGAATGCTCCACTAGATGTTCTCTTCTGGTCATCAACATCACCTACCCAATCTACATTTGTATATGCACATAAAGTAAAGTCAACATCTTTAGGGTACCATAAACCATATTCAGTTGTTCCTTGAAAATACCGAAATATCCTTTTTATTGCACTTTCATGATTTTCTCTTGGATTACTTTGAAATTTTGATACAATAATAATTGCATTCATTATATCTGGTCTAGTCTAAGTTAAGTATAGCAAACCACCAATCATAGATTTATATCTTGTAGAATTTACTAGAGGGGATACATCTTTAATTGACAAATTTTCAATTGCAACCATGGGAGTACTAACCGATTTGGAATTTTCCATACCAAATTTCTTCAATAATTACCTTAGATACTTAGTTTGACAGATAAAGATGCATTTGTTATTCTGAGTAATATGAAAACCTAGAAAAAATCTTATTTCTCGAGTCATAGACATTTCAAATTCACTCTGCATATTATCAGAGAATTCCATGCATAATTTTTCTTCACCTCCAAAAATGATATCATCAACAAATACTTCAATAATAAGAATATCATCATTAATGATCTTATAATAAAGGTTATTGTTAGCATTACCTTTAATAAAATCAAGATTAAAAATATACTTATCCAACCTTGCATACCAAGCTCTAGGAGCCTATTTTAGTCCATATAGGGCTTTCCTTAATCTACAAACCATATTTTTGTCATCTATTAGTAAAAATCCATCAGGTTACTGAATAAAGACTTCCTCTTCAAGTTTTCCTTTTAGAAATGCACACTTAACATCCATTTGATAGACCTTGTAGTTCTTATAGGTTGCATAAGAAAGAAATAGTCTAACAGCTTCAATTTTAGCTACCGATGAAAAAGTTTCACCATAATCAATTCCTTCCTTTTAACAATATCCTTTGCATACCAATCTTGATTTGCTAATGATTTTGCACTTTCCATCCTTGAATTGCAATTGAAATCCTTTGTCTACCAACTATTCTACACTTAAAAGATTATGCTTCAGACCTTCAACATAATAACCATTATCAGTGTTATGCTTACCATCCAATGAAATGGTTCCTCTTCCTTTGATCATGCAAGCTTTGTTATTACCAAATCTGACTTGACCACCATCAAATTCTTGTAGGGTTAGAAACTTTCTTTTGTCTCCTATCATATGATGAGAACATCCGCTATCTATTACCCATTCATATTTGTCTTCAACTTTTGTTGCAAGGGCCTTTTCCTCATTTTTGATAATTGGTTCTGAATCATCTTCCTTTATAGCATAAAATATCCAATCTTTTCCATTGCTGGATCCACTAGCTGAATCTCCTATCAGTACTTCTTCTGAGTCATCAGTTACTCCTTCCTCATCAACATAGTAGCATGATTTTTTTTGTTTCTCCTATACTTATGCTTGATCTAATATTCAGGGTTAGGCTTAAAATATCTTCTTGATCTTTCTTCCAATTTTGAATTCCTTTCAAGACACCGAGATGCAAAATGACCTATATTATTACATGCAAAACATTTGAAAGTAGATTTTCCTTCATACTTACTTCCTATCAGACCTCTAGGTATCCTTCTAGAAATTAGGGCTTCAAGTTGCTCAAGATCTTCATCTTCTTTCCTAATCTCTTCCAATTCCTTTGCATACAAAACTTTCCAATATTTCTTATCGATTGATGATGTAGATGCCTTAAATGTAGTATCAATCTTTGCAATTCCTAAAGGACCAAATTCTTCAAGCTCAACAACAGATATCTTCCCAACAAGGGTATCTCTATTGATAGGAGAATTAGGCATGGTTCTTAGCTCATTAATTACAGTTACCTTCATCTTATATGTCGGTGGCAAAACCCTTAATACTTTTGAAATAATCTCTTCCTCACTCAGAGATCCTCCACAACACTGAATTCCTAATACAATTTCATTTACCCTTTCCATGAATGCAAGAATTCTTTCATCTTCCTCCATCTTCAAGCTTTCATATCTTACCCGGTAACATTCAAGTTTTACAATTTTAATAGTGGGATCACCTTCATTCAGAGTCTCCAACTTGTACCATATAGCTTTCACCGATGATTTGTCTAATAGTCCCATGATTTTCTGATATGATAAGGCACTTAAGAGGGCTTCTCTAGCTCTACAGTCATTTTCAATGTTCTTTTCCAAGTCTATCGGCGCAAGATTGCCGAATGTGGGATCATAAGGAGTGTAACCTTTCTGAGTTATTTCTCAAATTTCCTTTCCAATGCATCTTAAATGAGTCTCCATTTGAATTTTCCATACTCCAAAGTTTGTTCCATCAAGCCTAGGGTTGTCCTTCCAATAAAAAGTAGTTGAACTATTAGCTGCCATAGGATCATCCTCAAGCGGTTAAGCTTCTGCAAAAAGAGGACCAGGCTCTGATACTAACTGTTAGGATAAATGGTGAACAACTGAGGGGGGGGGGAATGAATCAATTGTTAACAGATTATGTGGATTAAAGCACTTAAAATCTTTTACCAGAGTAACTAATTAAACATTAAAGCATAATTGAAAACATGAGCATCAATACCATGCAACCATAACACATAACACCATGATTTGTACGTGGAAAACCCGGTAAAGGGAAAAACCATGGTGGGAACCCCTACCCACGATCAGATGATACTTCTACATAAAGTATATGATTACAATAGGGGCCTGCACATGTAGGAAGGCACACTACCTAGAGTGCACTACTCATCACAATGGAGTCTCACTGACTATAGAAGAGGCCAACCACCTCAAAATATTTGGACAACAATCCAAAAAGAAGAACTGCATGTGATAGAATCAAACATGTCAGATTACAATTTTGGTTAAGCTCAATGCCAGAGGTCTAAAACCTCTTATATAAACCCAGCTCAATCACCTATGATAGACCAAATCCTCTGCACAAATGATTATTACATTATTAGCTCCTTGCCCATGATCTACAATGACATCTTACATATGTTTATACCAACCCGAGACCTAACCAATTAGGTTGGACACCCAAATGATAATTTAATAGATCCATTATATAATCCTAAAATAAAATCATAAAACATGTCGGCCTAAGGCCAAACAAACATCATCCAATCAAAAAACTATCCCAAAAGCGCATCGAAGGATCCACCAACACGTTACATGAAAACTGGTCCAAAACCTAGATAGTACCGGGCCTAAATTAGATCCACACACGCCAAAGAAATGACACTAATCAGTCGAGGCACAAACACAATCACTATCAACATACTAAATCCCTTCTAGAAGCTACACCAATACCACTTATGCATTACATCAAATATCTTCAATAAAGCTCTGTTGGTGAAACCCTTGCTGTACCTAGAAAGAAGGCTTACTAGAACATAAGATAGCATCTGATCATCAAGTCAATACCAACTAACTGAAACATACTTCAAAAGAATATGAACCATCCATACAAACTCAATCCATCATCCAGATCATATTGGTGACAATCAACTGATAATCTTCCCAATCCAATCCTTCTACTGGAAGCCAGTAAGCAACCATAACAACTAGTGTTGACATCAATGACAAAATATCAATGCAACACATAATCAATTCTATCATATTTCCAAAAACTCAGGGATGGGGCCTTTCTTAAACTTATTCTTAGGAAATTGATATGAAATCCTCACATCAACCATGCAATGCTGAAGGACCTCGAGGAATCTAGGATAAAAATGTTAAGAGGTAGGAGTAAATAGAGTCATACTGCACATAGCTTCATATGAAGCATGTCAATTGGCTACACAAATGGAAGAATATTAGGCTACAAAGTGATAAGAGGTGGCTATAGGGAGGGAACAATGAACACTTACACCCTTTTGGGTTGAGGTTCATCCAAATCTCTTGAAGAACCTAGAAGCAAGATAGAAGCAAAAGAAAAAATAGGAGTAGGGCTAGAAGGAGCATTAGAAACTAGAACAAGAATGGAAGAAGAGTATACAAGAGATAAAACAAAAGACTCGACCTCAGTCTTTGATGTTACCTCATGTTCTCAATCCATTGCACATTGATGACACTTACACTCGCATGCAAGATGGTTTCGGTTTAGATGGGGACCAAGAATAGAATCTTGAGAAGACTTCATAGCATCCATCTCCATAGGAAAATTTGTGTTCTCAATTGTCACCAACGGAAGAGAAGGCTCCACACATAAAACATGAGATGTCACAAACACAAGGACCTTAGTCTCGACCATGGGAACCTTTTATCCTTTTACTTTGAGAGTAAGCAGAGGAATAAGAGGAGCTCTTGAAGGTTCAGACATAGGTGATGCATGTGAAGGACTAGTCAAAGAATCATACTTACCCTTTTCATACAATGTAGGGTGATGGATATCAAGAAGAATAAGAAGCTCATAAAAATGCAATTTCAACTTCAACAACACAAATGTCTTTCCTTTTCCTATGCTAGGCATAGTTGAAGGAACATGAGTTACCACTAGTGGTTTCAAGGTCGTAGAAGTGTAGACACCTAAAAATGTCTCATTAATCACATACTAATTATTCCTCTAATTGATTAAATAATTCTTTAATTGTTTAATTAGTTTAATTAATCATATTCTTCTAAATTAATTTTTCTTCATCATATTAATAATTGTTCTATTTCAATTTCTCTTTCTAATCAATTAATCATTTAACCCTTTTCTAAGTATTAATTAAATATTAACTATTTAATTAATTGTGATTTTAGTCCTTTAATTTATATAATCTTTATTATTTAATTAAATTTAATTTCTAAATAATCAAATAGTTTCTTCAAATTATTTAATTAGCTAATTAATTCTTCTAATTTCATTAAACCCCCAAATTCTAAATTCATTTAATTTCATATTTCTTCTAATTTTATTTAATTTCATTAATTCTTCTAATTCAAATTCAAATTCATATTCTTCTAATTTCAAATACATGTGCATGATTTCAAAAATCAAATTGAATACCAAAGTTAGGTTCTAAATATATTCAAATAACAAATTGAATTTAAAATAAATTCAATATTTGAATTATTTCTCATGCAAAGATTAAATTGAAAATCAAAATCAAATTTCAAGCACATGCTAAATTAATAATTAATTGATCAATTCAATTATTTGATTAATTAAATCATTATCTTTCCAATCTCTATTTCCATCTTCCCCTTTGCTTTTTTCCAAAAAGCTTTCAATCAATTAACTATTCAATCTATTTTAATTGACCAATTCAATTAATTGATTAATTGCATCATTCTTTAATTCTCCTCTAATCATTATTTTTCATCTTTCAATCAGCTTTTTTCTCAATCAATTAACTCAATTAACTCAATTAACAATTCAATCTATTTAGTTCCACCTCCAAATCAGCAATTCAACTATCAATCAAAATGTGAGCTCACCTGAGTTCCACTTCTTGATCATTTTGTTCCACCTCTCAATCAATCTCACCCAAAAATCTATAAATTCAAGATCAATTCTCCATATTCAAAAATCATGAACTTTGAATCTTTGTGTCAATTGCAAGTTACCAACGCAATATCTGAGAGATATCATACTACAAAGAAGAGAAGAACAATGGAAGCCATATGCGATCATGGAATATGGAGTTTTGATTAATATTTTACATCCTTATTGCTTTGTTTGTATTATTTCATTGGTTTATGTTTTGAATTGATTGAATAGTTAAGTAATTCATGATTTTCCTTATTTCCTATTAAGCAATGATGATTTTAAGTATACACAAGAAGAACAAAGAGATCTAATCGAGAGAGAAGACTTGTCCTTAGACCCAGACGAAGGAGTAGCATACAAAGTATGCTATTGTACATGAATAGACTGTGGAGGAGGAGATAGAGAATAAAAAGGTTGGACTAACATTGAGGCTAATTCCCTGTTCTTATATTTATAATATGCCCTGTATAATACATCACTACGAGGTATCACAAGTTCAAATGGAGCAAACCAAAAATGATGAAGAGGGAAGTCCCCACATGATATTAGTTGTTTTTATCTAGTATCTTGGATAGTTTTCATAGTTCCATCATGAGGAAACTTCAAACATGTGTGGACGATAGAAGCAACAAAATTTTGTAGAAACTAGCTAAGGAATTTCTACTTTCTCTTTGAAGAAGTTCGACATTGGACTCACAACAAATGTTGTATAGACAGCCTTAGGTCCCACAAGGAATGACAAAGAAATAGATCCCAATGGAGGAATAGAAAGAACATCATGAGTACATATGAAGGTATTAAACTCATCATACCTCACCCTATGCAGACCATTATAATAAAATAAAAGTCTCCTCTATTATGACATTGAGTCTACAACTAGGGTCAATCATGATGCCAATAATAACATTATCATTAACCTGAGCAAGAATGTATAGAAGAGTAGGCTCTCCAAGGATTGGAAAGTCATTATATGTCAAAGATATATCAAGCATATTAAACTTCTAACTTAGAGGGGAGATTAGAGTAATAGTCACCATGTTCACATACTCAAAGCCACTAGATGGAGCAAATGCAGAATCTATCATGAAGTTAGAAGAATGAGGTGGAAAAGGATTTGTGTATATTTGCAGCCGACTATTGGTTTTAGCAATATATTTGTTCAAATTCTTTTTCTTATCACCAAGTTGATGGTACTTCTATCTATGTGGTCTTGGACTACATGTCTTAAACACACGCAATGTTCAGTGTCATTCCTAGGAACTCGATGATATTGAAAAAATTTAGAAGCATTATACCAAGAGGTATGGCTTGTTATCAGGGAGTGGTCTAATCTCTAGGAGGGTAATCAAATTATCCTTTGGCAATTTTGAATTACACTTAAATAAAAATTAGATAACTTTGTAGAGATGATTTTATTCTGATATGAATGTACCTTTCTCAATTGCCTAAGGAATTGTGATTACATTTATTCTTCTTTGAACCACTAAAAGAAGACACAAATCCAAAATTATTAGGATGTGAGAATGAGGCAGAAGACACATATTGTCTGAACTTCTACTGATAATCATGTAAAACAATACACAAATGAGTAAAAGCAATATATTTCATCAAAACACTCATTTCCTTAGTATCATCTCTAGAATTCCCATTAACTTCCTATAAATATCATGATCAAGTAGGGCGTAAGTAATTTGTGAGATTTAGGTTGATAGCAAGAAATAAAATCAATTAGTTTCTCACTATTTTGCTGCTTACAATGGACAAGATCATCAATGGTGACCTTAGAGCCAATGTTCACCTAAAACTACTTGTAGACACCTAAAAATGGTCAATGCTTGCGGAATCATACTTTAACATTTACGCATTGCCTTATTTTAGGGTTTTTGCATCGCATTAACATTTCTCCTATGATTCGCACTTGGTCTTTATCATTTGCGAGCATCGAGTCATTCTTCTACATTCTTCATTCGTCTCGCTCTCAAATTTGGTCTTGTCGACAACACTCTTCAGTCATGATTTTGATCGATTTTATCCTATCACATCAATGTGTGTGCTCATTTGTCACCATTTTGGACATCGTCAATCCTAATTAGGGTTTTGTCCTCTTATCCATCTTATCATATGGCGATCGATTTCTCATCAATCCTTATCATTTTCAATCTTATCATTTTGCGATCGATTTGTCATCGATCGTTGTTATGTTTGATCTTGTCATTTTGCGATCAATTTGTCATCGATCGTGGTCATTTTCAATCTTGTCGTCTTGCAATCTATTTTGTCATCGATCCTTGTCCTCTTGTCAATTTTGTCATTTTGTGATCGATTTGTCATTGATCGTTGTCTATCTCAATTATGTCAATTTGGATCAATTAGTCATTGTTCCTCGTCAATTGGCGTATTTATCAATCAAATCATTTATCACATTGGTCCTTTGTTAATCAGAATCATGATTGAGTCAATTATCTTTTATCAAGACCTAATTGTCATCCTTGCATTGCTAATTCATCTTCTAGGGTTTCGTGATTTAATCATTTAACCTTCTTTGTCATTTCTCCCTTTAGGATTAATAAATTATTTATTTATCCTAAGTCTTCGAGTCACAATTAAATGTTTAATTTAATTGGCTAACTAATTATTCCTCTTTTTGTGAATTAATTAATAAATGACAAATTATTAATTGATTTACCTAATTTCCTAATCTTTCATCAATTTCTAAATTCCCTCTTTGTGAATTAATTAATAAATGAAAAATTATTAATTAATTCACTAAATTCCTAATTTCCTCATTTTTCTAAATTTCTAATTCCCTCATTTTCTAATTCCTAATTTCTTAATTCCTCTTTTTCTAATTTTCTAATTTTCTAATTCCTAATTTTAATTTCCTCCTATTTCTCTCCTAATTTCATGGGAATGACATTTCAATTTGTCATAATTTGTCATAATTGACAATCAATCAATTTTTGACATAGAAATTTGTCATAATTTGTCATAAATTATCAATCAATCAATTTTGCATAGAAAGTCCATAATTTGTCATAATTTGTCATAATTGACATTTTTGATTTACAATTTCCATTTGAATTGAATCATGCTAATTTGATCATTTCTCCAATTTGTCTATAAATTGGATGAATTTCTTCAATCCCAATCTAGTAATCACTTTGTCGAATCAATCACGCTTCGAGTACTCTTGCGCCACGATCTTGTTTATTTGCTTTCATCTCATGTGTGTGCACTTGAAGGTGAGATCCACAAACAAAGGCTAGTTGGAGAAGAAAGAAGGACAATGGAACTACATGAAGGAAGCATTTAGATCTACATTTGGTTTGCATAGTCTTTAGTTTTGAATGTTTCATTTTCATGTCTTTATTGAGTGTGTTTAGGATAGATCATTGCATTTTAGTTTTCATGATTGAGCTAGATTAGTATTTTGATATGCTTTGATGATTTCCACATTTCCTAGCTACATTAATTGGTGAACCCGACGTGAAACTAACCATCTAACCCCTTAACTGTGTTTTTGAGTGCTTTTGAGTTGATTTGTAGGTCAAAAACCCAAGAAACAGGGTAGTGTAGTGTTTTCTGGAAACTTCTGCGCCTGTGTCAAGCATTTTGCACCTGTGTTAGACATTTTGCGCTTGTGTCAAGGACATTCTGTGCTTTTGTCAGACATTCTATGCATGTGTTAGACATTTTGCGCCTGTGTAAAGTCCAAAAACAGAGGTAAAAGACGGTGTTTTTCACTTGCAAGTTATTTTCTTTTGCATTCTGTTTCTGCTTTTTTGGTTTTGTTGGTACTAATTCTCTATGAAGAACCTTGGCATACACATGACAAAGACAATAAATGAAACTACTAACATGTTTTGTGCAGGTTCAATAGTCAAAGACTAAGCATATCAAACTTCTAACTTGGGTTTTGCAGGTTGCCTTTGACTACAACTAAACTTTGTGTTTGCAATTAATATTTAGGCACCTAGTGATTTCTAAATAGGATGGAATGAATGTATGTTTGCCTTGATTGTTGGGTTTGATATTGGAGTAGGAGAGTATGCTCTCATCCTTCTTAGGGTGATCAAAAATCCAGATCTTCGATACCATGCTCATGTTTTTGATTGTGTGTCACCTTTAGAGGGCCTGCCTTCCCGACCATTTGCTTTTGCAAGCAAGTGACAATCGTGAGAAGGGAACGACCCAAAGTGAGTACAGCTAGAATACCTTGGCATTCTAACTCATTATAAACAAATACCTGATGGGCAAAAGCTTTGAAGGAAGGGTTACGTGGGAATTGCAGTTACTTGGGAAGTGATGACCCTTGAACTCTTTCTCATATCAACATCTAAGTAGGGCCTCACGGTCTAAATCGTGCTTGCACGACTACATTTGTTTGGTATCTTGGTGGGCTTAAAGTCTCAATCACTCTTGCGTGACACCAAGGAGTAACGCTTAACAGAAATCCTTACTAAACACCTTGTATTTAGAGGCCAAAAATCCTTCTAGTTGCTTGAGAAGGACAAGTTCGGATACTTGGAAGAGATACTAAGTTCGCCATGGGGAGATTTCCATGGGGACTGATGCTTGGCTGCCCTGAGAAGTGAGTGCCATGGAGGGGAGCCCGTGGGGTCAAGCATCTATGTATTCTCCTTGAATCCCATAACGAGTCTACCTCTCAAGTACCTAATGTCCTTGCCTACCATAAGAAATGTGTGAATGAGCATGATTGTCTTGAGTCTAAGTTGAAGTATCTTGTCTTCTTTGCTTGTCAAAAGTTGAATTGCATCTCATTTCAAAAACAAGCCAAATTTATTCAAAACAAGGTTAAAACATAAGAACATTTCATTCAACAAAGTTCAAAACACCTTCAAACATGGTTGTCAAACATTTTTCAAAATCTTGTCTCAACATTCATGTCACTTAGATTTAGGTTCATCCTAGGTTTGCATTTTGCAAAGTCATTGTCAACTACCAAGGTTAAGTTTCACTTAGGTCATACTCCTTTGCATATCAATAAAGGTCATCCATTTTGCATGTGTCCTCTTGCATTAGAGTAATACCATTTCATAATTTAAACTTTGGTTGACATTGTCATACATTTGCATTTGCATACCCTAGGTTTCTTCATTAAGCTTAGGTCATTATCATATCATATTAGGGTCACTTGCATAGTAATTGTCCCTTAGCATATAGTGTCAAAACTAGGTTTTGTCATACTTGAGTAATCCAAATCTTTGATAAACCCTAAGTCATTGTTAGGAAGTCTAGACCTTATCAAACCTTTTGTCCTTTTGTCATCAATGTCATTTCATCAAACCTAGCTTAGTATCCAAGCATATAGGGGAGACATTGTCATCTTGTCCTTTTGTCACTTGGTCCTTTTGTCCTTTGAGGTCTAGGCATCATTTCAATTTCCTAAGGGTCTCTTTTAGATTTGCATTCAAAAGTTTGTCAAAATCTTCAAAAATAACCAAAAACATAGATTGCATTCTTGCCATAGATTGCATTTTCATCTATTTAGTTTGCATTTAGTTTCATATCATACATATTCTCTGAAAAATTTCCAAAAACATTGCATTTGCATAAGTGACATGCCTGTTGAGACAAGATCAAAATCTAAAAAGATGGGTGAACCAACGTATCAACCCATTGACAACATAGCAAATTCGCAGTTTCAAACTAGTCAGACAGTGCAAATTCAAGGTTCATCAAATACATCTTTACCACCATATGGAATGGTTCAACTTGGACCACCTCCATTATATGAACCAGTGTTTGTACCTATGAAACCAGGACATGGGAGTGTTCCACCAACTCCAAGAGGAAGTGCACCTTTCAATTGGAATCAACCACACCTGCAACATGACATTCAAACTCAAACATTATATGAAGAACAAACTCTTTCGCAAGGATTTGGTTCAGATCAAGGCATTCAACAAGAAACAAATCCAAATGTCCAACCAGATTCTTCATCAGATTCCGATGCTTCTGACGATGTTGATATGTTCCTTCAAGATCCTAAGATGACAAAAAAGATGGATAAGTTCTTGAACAAGGTCTTTAAAATGTTCCCACAAAAATATCTTAACATGATGAGTAATGTGACCTCCCCAAGTGATCAAGTCAATGTGCAAAAACAACAAGGCGGTGAGTTGTTAAGTTTCTCTCCGCATCCAAATGAAGAAAATGTGCAACTAGAAACTCAGCCTACCTTGATGAGCAAACGTGCTTCAAAGGCATTGACAATGACTATTCCTCAAAAGTCACCATTTGAGACAATAAATAATCCATTATTCAACACAACACCTATAACACAGGATCAAATGAAGACCACGCAAATATTGGCAAATATCCCTCAACAAGAAATAGTTCCTTACATGCATAAGGGTGGATCAAAATCTAAGATGCAAGAAAGTTTCACAACTGGAATGCTTGATATCACTAATGTCCAAAGAAATTCCATGATGCAACAAAGTTCTTATGTCTCGTTAAGCTCAATATATTTGCCAAACATTGTTGCGACAGATCCTTCGATAATGGTGACACAAAGAGCTACGGATAGTGTTTTGCACCAACAACAATTGTTGCAACAATTGAGTAATACACAAAAGGTACAATCAAATGTGCAAACAAGCAATGTACAACAACAACAATATCTCATTCAACAACAAATTGCAGCGCCTTCGGCACTAGTACAAGTTAATGCAAACTTGCAATCATCACAGTGGATTAGACAAACAACACAGCAAGTTAATGCAAGTGCCATACCCCATCTTAAGGAGAAGCAACGAAAACCACCTAAACAAAGTTTTTTACAAATGATGGGATATACACTACGACAACAATTGGCACAAAGTCAACAAATTCCGATTTGTCAACCTCAACATCAACATGTGCCTCAATGTATGCCAAGGCAAACAAGCTATCATACTTCACAACCGCAATTGGCGCCTGTGCAATATCAACAACCTACTCAATTGTAGTATCAACCTAGGCTCCAAGAAGTACAGCAACAAAGTCAGTATCAAGGCATGGCACAACCACAACAACAAGAGATGTACCAAGACCTTTATATGCCGGAGACACCAAAAACGGCCATTTCAGAGCATCAACAACCGATCGGAAACACAATGTATCGACAAAGAGTACCCACCGGATTAATGATGGACCTTCAAAATCTGATACAATTGTGCAACAGCTTGAGAAGTTGCAACGACAAGTTGACGCATTAGAAACTAAAGGAACAAAGAAATTGTATACAGATCAGGATTTATGTCCTAATCCATTTGACAAGAGCTTATACATGCCTCCATTCCCTAAGCATTTTGAAGCACCTAATTTTGAGAAATATAAAGGGAATGACAATCCAAAAGATCACATTCGAGCATTTTTTGTGGCATGTACTAAAGTGAGCTATGAGGAGACATATTTAATGCGATTATTTGCACGAAGTCTCACGGGACAAGCCATGGATTGGTATTCGCATCTGCCAGGAAATACAAAGACTTGGTCTGAATTGGCTCAAAAGTTTATATCTCACTTTGCATTCAACATCGACAGTGACGTGACCATGTCAGATCTATGCAACACCAAGCAAAAGCAAGGTGAACCATTAGTGACTTTTTTGCAACGATGGCGAAGCTTGTATAGTCGTTCTTCCCTTGATATACCTGAAGAACAACAAGTGAATCTGTTTATCCAAAATTTGGTCCCAGAAATGATGTATGAGCTAAAATTGAAAAGTCCCAGTACTATAGAGAAACTCATTAAGAAGGGGATGAATATTGAAACTGCTCTTGTAGCTAAGGGAATCATTATGCTTAACAAAGACAGTGACAAAATGAACAATTCAGTGGATAGAAATAGATTTTGATATAAGAACAAGATTGTCACTAATGATGGAGTTGTTGATGCAAGAGTGGTGAATACAAATCAACCCCCATTCACGATCAAGAAATTGAGTGTTCCTAATATGTCAACTATGGAACAAAATTGAACACCAGCGAGCAATGTTACTCAACAGCCACAATACCAACAACATGCTCAACAATACACTCAACAATATAATCAACAACAAGGCCAGCAACAAAACTAGCAGCGCAAACCTTTCCAATCAAGGGATGGGCCTCCTTGACAATTTACACCATTGGGAGAGCCTATTGAATCAGTAATGAAACAATTAATACAAGAAAAATTTATTAAGCTATCAGATATCAATGCAGAACCAGTGGTAAAACCGCATTGGTGGAATGATAATGCATACTGTGAGTACCATCGGTCAAAAGGATATAAAACCGCGTCATGTTTTCAATTGAAACATATGATTCAAGACTTGTTAGAGCAAGGAGTAATTGAGGTAGATCCACCCCATGCGACCTCTAACACTGATCATACCATTTTCAAAACTCGTTTGCTTGATCATGACAAGGGTAAGGTGTCTTCTTCAAACTCTACTCAAATGGCCAATTATGCAAATGCTGGTTATAACAATGTCATCAATTGTTTTCGCGTGTCAAATGAGTATGCTTCCACCCTGAGAATAAAGGAACAAGATCCTTCTTGCGCGGTCACCACTCATCAATGTAAAATAGTCTTGAAAGGAGCTCCTGTAGCTCCTCCCAAACCAACTCCTGCAAGTCAGTATAATCTCTTGGATCATCTAGGAAAGACACCTGCACAAATATCAATCCTTGAGTTGTTGAAAATGTCCCCCATGCATCGTGCAGTCCTAGATAAAGCTTTAATTCAGTCCACTGTCCCGACAGACATTGATGTTGACCAGTTTCAAGCCCGGATTGGACATCTAGTTGTTTCCCAAAATTTCGCATTTTCTAATAATGATATCTCACCTGATAAGCTCCCTCATAATGATCCTTTACACCTTGAAGTCTTTGTCCATAATTGCAAAATCCGATGAGTCTTGATAGATGGCGGAGCGAGTCTTAATATTTCTACCTTGAGAGTGGTCATTGGCCTTGGATATACAGAAAATGACATTGATGCTTCCAAAAGAATAACAATCAAAGCATATGATGATGCTGAGCGCCCATCCAAAGGGATAATTACATTTCCTATCAGAGTCGGTCCAGTGACAGAAAACACTTTCCTGCAGGTCCTAGACCTTGATCTCCCTTATAATATGATCCTTGGCCGTCCATGGATCCACACAATGAAAGCAGTTCCATCCACTTATCATCAATGTTTAAAATATCCTTACAATGGAACTGAGATAACAATTCTAGGAGATCCTAATCCATTTCAATTTTGTGCTACTCTAAAGGATACCCCTCAGCAGCAAGTCCCAGTCAATAAAGAGGCCAAATCACATAGTTTATGTGGATCCTAATGAATTGTTAGATGCTGTCAAAGGAAAATTGAAGATACAAGACCAAGGATGTGGAGAATATTCAATGGATCAAACATTCCGCATTGGGAATTTACCAATATCTCCAAAATCATATGGCAAACAACATTTATTGCAAAAGGAGCCTAAGGTCATTATTCAATATCAGCCTCCCACTACATTTACAAGATGGGGTGAACTTGTCAAAGAAATGTTAGATGATGATGTCATAGATTGGATTTACAAAGATCCAACTAAGACCCCACCTGTCAGGTTGCTAGTGGAATGATACGGCAAAGGATTTACTATGCTGCAAAAGAAAGGATATGATGGCTGTAGTGGCTTAGGCTTGAACAACAATGGAAGGCTAGAACCTGTTATACCCAAGATGCAACCTCCAACTTTAGGGTTAGGTTTTGTACCATTGCGAATTGGATCCACATCTACCAAAGTGCCCACGTGCAGAAAAGGGTGTGACTCTGATGATGAAATAACACCTGAGGATACCCGACCCGAAACGGATTCCAATGAATGGGAGTGCAGTTCTTTTTCTTCTAGCTCCTATGCCCTTGACAATATTTTCCTTGACCCTGATAATTTGCCTATGGAAGACAAACATGAAATCACTTCACTTCCTAAAACATGTCCTAATGCTTGGATAGAGTCATTCTAGGACCCAAGCTCCAAATCAGATACAAGCAGTTTGGATAGTGACACCACAGATGTTTACATCTTTACCATATCAGCCCTTTCTCTCCTTACAACCGATGATGACATGCCCCTCATCTATCCCCAGCTTATCCAACATGACCAACAAGAACCACTCACATTGGACTGTTTTCAAAATGATGAAGCAATTGCAGAATTCCTTGGACTACGGGAAGGCATACCACAAGGTGATCATAAGGCAGGATTTGCTATTGATTTGGATTCCACAGCATATTTTGGGGAGTCAACTCCCTCTTCCAGTCATCAAAATGAAAAAAGAAAAGAAAAAGTAAAAAATCAAAAGAATAGGTCTTTGAGTGAAAACCGTAAGGCACTCTCTGACCATGAAAAAGTAAAAATAAAAGACGTACCTGTGGTTGAAAACCTCTCTGAGGCGCCCAAAGGTGGAAGAGTGGACATACCCCTATCAAGTCAGGACAAATCAACATTGCTTGTGGAAATGACCGAGGAAATCAATTTGGGTACACCTGACAACCCTAAGGTCATTCATTTTGCTGCTTCTCTATCACAACAGGAAAAGATAGATTTTGTCAATTTCTTTCTTGAGAAGAAGATCAGCTTTGTATGGTCCTATGCAGATATGCCTGGCCTCGATCCAGAATTAGTCCTTCATCATTTGCCATTAAAAGCAGATGCCGAGCCTGTCAAACAGAAACTTAGAAAGATGCATCCCCAGGTGGCTCTTTTGGTCAAGGTGGAACTAAAAAAATTACTAGATGTGGGCTTCATTAGACCCATTGATTATGCAGACTAGATTTCAAATTTAGTACCAGTTAGCAATGTAACTGGGGGCATCAGAATCTGTACAGATTTTAGGGATCTCAATAAAGCATGCCCTAAAGATGATTTTCCATTGCCAAATATCGACATCATAGTTGACATGACTGCTGGATATGAGATGCTCTCATTGATGGATGGTTTCTCCGACTATAACCAAATCCGCATTGCTCCTGAAGATCAACATAAGACAAGATTCACCTATGCTTGGGGTACCTAATGTTGGAATGTGATGCCCTTTGGTCTTAAAAATGCAGGTGCTACATATCAAAGAGCAATGACAACAATTTTTCATGATTTCATGCATACTTTGATGGAGGACTATGTTGATGACTTATTATGCAAATCTGTCACCAGAGATAGTCATCTAGCCATCCTGGGCCCAATCTTTGACCAAATGGAGACCTACAAGCTCAGACTCAATCCAAAGAAGTGTGTCTTTAGTGTCACAGCTGGCAAATTACTAGGGTACATTGTTTCTCACAGAGGCATTGAGGTCGACCCTGCCAAGGTTAAAGCAATAATGGATATGCCTCCTCCTTCCAATCTCCGTCAACTACGCAGTCTGCAAGGAAAGCTCCAGTCCATCCGTCAGTTTATAGCTCAGTTGGCCGACAAGTGTCATCCATTCCAGCATCTATTGCATAAAGGTGTCACTTTTAAATGGACTGAGCAATGTCAATCAGCCTTTCAAGCTCTCAAAGACTATTTGTTGTCGCCGCCTATCCTAATGCCTCCTATAGAAGGAAAGCCATTTTTACTATATATTTCTACAACTGAAATGGCACTAGGAGTTCTCTTGGCCCAACAAGATGAGAACGGCAAAGAGCGAGCTATTTATTATATCAACCGGACACTAGTAGGCTATGAGCTGAATTATTCAACTATTGAAAGGGCATGCTTAGCAGTGGTATTTGCAACACAAAAGCTTCGACATTATATGTTAAATCACCAAACATTGTTGGTTGCAAAAATTGATCCCTTAAAATACCTGCTTAGCCGAGTAGCTTTGACGGGTCGCCTAGCAAAGTGGGTTATGATCCTCAGTGAATTTGATATTGAGTATATGGAGCGAAAGGCGATAAAAGGACAAGTCATTGCATATCAACTTGCAGAGGCTCCTATTTATGATGATCATCCCATGTTGACCGATTTTTCAGATGAATCAGTCTTTGCTCTCACATCCTCTAATGAATGGAAGTTATACTTTGATGGATCTCATACCAAGTTCGGGTCCGAAGCAGGCATCTTGTTTGTCACCCCTCAAGGTGATGCTATTCCAAAGTCCTACCGAATAACTTTCCACTGTACCAATAACATTGCAGAGTATGAAGCACTAGTCACAGGACTCCGAGTAGCGGTCCACTGGAACATCACACATTTACAAGTCTATGGAGATTCTCAATTAGTCATCCGACAATTCAATGATGACTACGAAACAAAAGATGAAAAGCTTATTCCCTATAAGTACATGGTATATTTCTTCAAGACAAAATTCACGGCTATCCATTTTAGTCAAGTTCCCAGAAAGCAAAATAAGTCGGCAGATGTGATGGCTACAATTGCTTCCATGTTGAATATGCCCCACAATATGGAGAAATGTGAATTTTTAGTCGAACAATTGCTGGTTCCTTCTTTTGACATTCCGATAGCAGATGTGATGTGCATTCTTGTTGGTCCCAACTCCCTGTGGTACAATGACGTATACCAATATTTGAAATCCCAAACCTTACCACCTAACCTTTCCGCTAACCAATGCTGAGCCTTTATCCGATAAACAGCCAAATATGTCATCATCGCCGACACCCTTTACCATTGTTCCTTTGACCATACCCTCCTTAGGTGTTTGGATTCTGATGAAGCACAAACGGCTTTACACGAGGTTCATGATGGTATATGTGGGGGCCATTTCAATGGTCTAAGATTAGCCAAAAAGTTGATTCGTGTCGGGTATTATTGGCCCACTCTGGAAAAAGATGTTCATGATTTTGTTAAGAAATGCTACAAGTGCCAGATCCATGGAAATTACATTCATGCACCAGCCCAAGAGCTTCATTCTGTCATATCTCCATGGCCCTTTTCTCAATGGGGATTGGATCTTATTGGAAAGATTCACTCGACATCTGCAAATGGACACAAGTTCATCATTACAGCCACAGAGTATTTTACAAAATGGATCGAGGCTATCCCCATGACCTATATCACTGGTGTCCAAATTTCAAAATTCTTGTTGAATTATATCATATGTCGGTATGGGGTTCCCCTTGCCATAGTCACAGATAATGGTCGTCCCTTCAAGAATAAAGATGTCAAGGAACTCTGTGAAAAGTTTCATATCCAACACCGTTTCTCCAATCCATACTATCCACAGGGAAATGGTCAAGCCGAAGCATCAAATAAAACCATTATCAAGATCCTGAAGAAGGTTGTCAATGATGCTGGTCGAGATTGGCATGTACAGTTGAATCCAACACTATGGGCCTATCGCACTTCTATCCGCACACCTACGGGAGCAACACCTTATTCCTTGGTGTATGGTGCGGAAGCCATTTTACCTTTGGAGGTGGAGATTCCTTCCTTGCGTGTTTCCTTGCAACATTTGATTGATGATGAGACACACAGAGTCTCTCAGTTGCATCAGCTTGAGATGTTAGATGAGAAACGTCAGACAACCCTAACACATTTGCAAGCATATCAAAACCGTCTCCGTCGCTCTTATAATAAGAAGGTCAAAGGGCGACACTTCGAAGTGGGAGATCTGGTTTTAAAGGCAAATCCCAAGAATGCACAGTCTACTAACATCATCAAAGGCAAGTTTGAACCTAATTGGGTTGGGCCTTTCATAGTAACTACAGCATATGGCTCGGGGGCATATCAGCTTGCCACCCCAAAAGGTGAACCTTTGTCCGATCCTGTAAATAGCATGCACCTTCGTAAGTACTGGGCATAATTTTCTATCAGCACTTCTTCAAGTATGATCCTGAAAAAATACAAAAAAAAGTGAAAAAAGAAAAAAAAATACAAAAAAAAAAAAGCAAAAGAGAAAAAGAGCAAAAAAGTAAAGAAAAATGGTTCGCCCTCTAGTGAAAACCTGGCAAATAGGTGCTTTGGGAAAGTACCATGGTGAAAACCTGGCAAACAGGCACCATGAGTAATGAGATCATTGCTCCGCCATCTGTCATGACCTCTAGCTATGCTTTCTCTTGGCCAGTTTATCATGTCTATCTTTGTCTTGACCCAATGTTCTATTCCAGGCCTGTTATTGGTTAACATCATTGTCTTGCATACCCCGGTTTCTTGTACATATGTTTTGGTCCCGATCTATGTATGTCTCTTAGTTGCACATTGGGTGCATTCCCCTTGTCATGATCAATCACTGGAACTTTTGCATCTAAAAATGTCCTAAAAAAATCATAAAAATTGAAAAAATGTCCTGAAAAAATCATAAAAATTCAAAAAATGTCCTGAATAAATCATAAAAATTGAAAAAATGTCCTGAAATAAAAACAAAAAAAATTAAAAAATGTCCTGAAATAAAAACAAAAAAATTGAAAAATGTCCTGAAAAAAATCTCTAAAAATCAAATAATGTCCTGAAATAATTCATAAAAAATTGAATAACGTCCTGAAATAATCCAAAAAAATCAAACAAAGTCCTGAAAAAACAAACAAAAAAATTGTAAAATCTCGAAGAGCAAAAAAATACATAAATATTCCCTTTGTGCATAGATAGATCACCGAGTTTACATCCAACGACTCGCAATCCAACGCTGCGCTTTACTGAAATCATGCATTAAACAGATGAACTTTTTCACTCAAACCAGACATTCAAACTGATTAAAATTGTCTTATCAATCGAACATCACTATCATTCATCCTTGGCACACTATCATGGGTCTTATACAAAGTGTGGTATACTCGAAACCAGACTATGTCTTGTCTTAGACGGGGTACTGCATTCCTTGAAACCAGACAGCATGATCGTCCTATCAATGCTTTCAACTTTTGACAATGAAGATCAAGATGTTTGTTTGATTTGTTGGAATTTGTGTATCTTATCTTTTTACTGATTTATCTTTGGCTTCGATCATGTTCCTATGTTGCTCGATGATGTCACTGAGTGATTTAGAGTGATCGGGATGGTTCATGGTCCCTTTTCTTTTTGGTTGTGATTGTTGTTTGTCTGCGATGTGTCTGTCTTTTGCAAAAAAGGGTTGCATTTCAGCTCTGGCCTTCCATGCCATGATGCTACGCATCCGTTTTGCTACATTAAAATAAAGGTTCTCACCTACAAAGTGCATTACTGAAAGCAAGTTTTTCTTCGTCTCTAACTATCCTCTGTCTCATTTTCTTCTTACTAACATTTCTTCCATCCGTTCGGATAGTTAGTTCGGTCTAGTGCTCCGATTTCCCCAAAAACATACGCTGCATCCTGCATCCATTCGGTTAGTACATTTGCATTATATCAAACATCACATCGAGCATTGTATCATGCATTTTATCCATTTCATATTATAAATGCATCAAAAACACATAAAAATATATCCATACATGTTCCACAATGGTACATAAATAGTGCATGAGTCATCCATACATAGAAAATAACATCAATCATAACACATTGCATCCCATCATATCGATGCATATCATATATCATCATACTATCGGAGTACAAAATTGGATTGTCTGTCCTAAGT
The DNA here is from genome assembly GCF_030272615.1 of Cryptomeria japonica. Classification (NCBI taxonomy): domain Eukaryota; kingdom Viridiplantae; phylum Streptophyta; class Pinopsida; order Cupressales; family Cupressaceae; genus Cryptomeria; species Cryptomeria japonica. Next base: position 223,242,305 of record NC_081407.1, on the reverse strand, counting down.
ATGGCCCATAGGCTGACTACAAAAATGTCAAACTACATAATGTCCACTGTCCATCATAAGGAGCACGTGCCTCTATCATTGGGTGCTCCCTCTGTCCTCCTCATCCCTGCCATGTCTCAAGGATGATGTCCCTCCTGGTCCTGGCTATGGTGGTCTCATAGGTCCACTCACCCCCATGCTGCTCACTGACCTCTGAGAGCGTGCCCTACTCTCTATCCTCGATCGTGCCCAATATGATGCTGCTCTCTGCTCTGGTGGGACTGCACTCTCATATAGTGTCCTCCAATGGTGTATCTCCTCTCCGGTCTTTACTAGCATCTGTGCCATCTCCCATGCACTCGCATCTGTAATCGACCCAATATACTCAGTGACTCTCTGTTCTTCTCACTGTTCCTGAGCTATTGCTATGTCTCGAGCCGCTGTGAGTCTGGCTATCTCCACTCTGAACTTCTTATGCTCTCTCTCTAAAGTCGCAATGTGATCTTGCTGACTCGCTATGGTAGCCCTGCACATCTCCATCTCCTCTGTCCTAGTTGTTTCCGGCTCTATGGGTATATCCTGCAATGCCTCCTGCTCATCATCCCCATCCTCATCTCTGTCCTCATCATCCCCCTCCTCATCTCCATCCTCATCATCCCCCTCATCCTCATCACCGTCCTCACCCTCCTCATCCTCATCATCTCCCTCCTCCTCTCCAGTGAGTAGGAAGTCCTCCTGTCGCCTAGGTACTGGAATATCCGGAGCTGTCAATGGCATTGGCCATCGTCGTGCAAACCATCTCTCATACTCCTCTATTGTCCTGGCATCCGCCACATCTGATCTCCAATCCCACTATCTCTGCTATAGTTGTGTGAAGTCTGTATATGCTATGTGTGGCTAAATCATACTCCCCCACTGACTCGTCTCTCTATGAGATCAGGCAAAGTGTTCAGTCCTCCTAGGTACATCCTGCCTCTCTCCAAACTGTCGTCTGACTCTCTCTGGTAGGTAAAACTCAATCACTCTCTGGTGATTCACTGGTCGCCCAATTAGGTGCATCTCCTGTTTGCAATACGGTAGCTCCTCACTGTCATCTGACCATCCCAGACAATCACGATATGGCCTCCATGTGAACTCTCTCAATCTGTCTAGCTCGTGTCGCCAATACAATATGTATCCAAAAGGACCCTATCTCAGTGCTCCTCCATAACAGTACACATATGGTTGATGTGGTAATGCCTGTCTCTCTGTAATCGATCGACATATGGCTATGTGCTCGAATGCCCATACCTGTAACAATGTGACTCCACAGCTCAAAGTCTGCACTCCCTGATATGCTATCTGATGCAACTAAAAATATAGCATAGCCAGTACACATGGTCCCCATGCATACACCGTCCCCTCTGTCGCCATCCACTCTAGCACTCTTCCCCATCCAATAGGGAATCCATGTCCTCGTCTATCCCCTGCTAATAGGCATGCTATCACCACTACTATCACCATATATCGTCGATCATACTCTGATGGCATGGTCTCCCAGCCAATCTCCCTCTCTACGATATCCAGATCATCTGCGTCGCACTCAAATAATCTGCACAACGCATCTCTCCCTGTCACTGGGCCGTCTCTACCATCTTTCCATGAATCAGAATGCGGAGGATACGCCATACATTCTCTAGTGTCACAGTCACCTCTCCAGTCATCAGATGAAAGGAGGAAGTCTCTGAATGCCATCGCTCTGCCAATGCGGTAAGCAGTCCTGTATTTGCCCTAATCTCGAGCATGAATGTGACATAGTATATCCCCAGTCCTACTAATGTATCTCTGTCCGTGCTCCTGAGTCTATGTCGTAACATGAAGAGTCAGGTCGGTTCTCTCGTGTGATCAATGGATACTGTCATCTCTGCATCACAATTGGGGCACATTTTGTCAGTTTTAGGGTTTGCTCCTACGGGTTGCATTTCCTCATTTTCCTATCCAAATCAGGGTGTTTTTCATCTAATCTGACCTATCCTACCCTTATCCCCCCTTTCCGGCTTATTTGCATGTTGTTTTGACCAAAATTAGGGTTTCCATTGCACAATTGCGCCTGTGTCTCCCTACACAAGTGCAGAAGACATCACACAAGCACAGGATTCGCCCTACACAAGCGCAGAAGTCAGTTTCTGCATTCTCTGTGGGCCCCGCAATGTCCCGCAAGCAAGTCAAATTCATGAAATTGAAAACATGGGTTTTTGAGATACATACCACTGCTCCTGCATCGTCTAGTCATCTGAATGTGCATACATGTTCTCCGAGGTGATCTGTCATTGGAATGTTTGCCATCTCTCTGCAAGTGTCCTTTTCTAGAGCAACAAATTCTCCTCTTGGGCTAGTGCAAATGAGCAATTTTCCTCCTCCTTGTCTCATTTATAGATCTTTGTCAGTGCATAGATGGACGTGCATTATTGTTCTTTGAAACAACACTTAAAATCACATTGTCTCAAAGAGGGGAAAAATGTAGACACCTAAAAATGGTCAATGCTTGCAGAATCATACTTTAACATTTACGCATTGCCTTATTTTAGGGTTTTTGCGTCGCATTAACATTTCTCCTATGATTCGCACTTGGTCTTTATCATTTGCGAGCATCGATTCATTCTTCTACATTCTTCATTCATCTCGCTCTCAAATTTGGTCTTGTCGACAACACTCTTCAGTCATGATTTTGATCGATTTTATCCTATCACATCAATGTGCGTGCTCATTTGTCATCATTTTGGACGTCGTCAATCCTAATTAGGGTTTTGTCCTCTTATCAATCTTATCATCTGGCGATCGATTTTTCATCAATCCTTATCATTTTCAATCTTGTCGTTTTGCGATCGATTTGTCATCGATCGTTGTTATGTTAGATCTTGTCATTTTGCGATCAATTTGTCATCGATCGTGGTCATTTTCAATCTTGTCGTCTTGCAATCTATTTTGTCATCGATCCTTGTCCTCTTGTCAATTTTTTCATTTTGCGATCGATTTGTCATCGATCGTTGTCTATCTCAATTATATCAATTTGGATCAATTAGTCATTGTTCCTCGTCAATTGGCATATTTATCAATCAAATCATTTATCACATTGGTCCTTTGTTCATCAAAATCATGATTGAGTCAATTATCTTTTATCAAGACCTAATTGTCATCCTTGCATTGCTAATTCATCTTCTAGGGTTTCGTGATTTAATCATGTAACCTTCTTTGTCATTTCTCCCTTTAGGATTAATAAATTATTTATTTATCCTAAGTCTTCGAGTCACAATTAAATGTTTAATTTAATTGGCTAACTAATTATTCCTCTTTTTATGAATTAATTAATAAATGACAAATTATTAATTGATTTACCTAATTTCCTAATCTTTCATCAATTTCTAAATTCCCTCTTTGTGAATCAATTAATAAATGAAAAATTATTAATTAATTCACTAAATTCCTAATTTCCTCATTTTTCTAAATTTCTAATTCCCCCAATTTCTAATTCCCCCAATTTCTAATTCCTAATTTCTTAATTCCTCTTTTTCTAATTTTCTAATTTTCTAATTCCTAATTTTAATTTCCTCCTATTTCTCTCCTAATTTCATGGGAATGACATTTCAATTTGTCATACTTTGTCATAATTGACAATCAATCAATTTTTGACATAGAAATTTGTCATAATTTGTCATAAATTATCAATCAATCAATTTTGCATAGAAAGTGCATAATTTGTCATAATTTGTCATAATTGACATTTTTGATTTACAATTTCCATTTGAATTGAATCATGCTAATTTGATCATTTCTCCAATTTGTCTATAAATTGGATGAATTTTTTCAATCCCAATCTAATAATCACTTTGTTGAATCAATCACGCTTCGAGTACTCTTGCGCCACGATCTTGTTTATTTGCTTTCATCTCATGTGTGTGCACTTGAAGGTGAGGTCCACAAACAAAGGCTATTTGGAGAAGAAAGAAGGACAATGGAGCCGCATGAAGGAAGCATTTAGATCTACATTTGGTTTGCATAGTCTTTAGTTTTGAATGTTTCATTTTCATGTCTTTATTGAGTGTGTTTAGGATAGATCATTGCATTTTAGTTTTCGTGATTGAGCTAGATTAGTATTTTGATATGCTTTGATGATTTCCACATTTCCTAGCTACACTACTATAAGAACTAATTCATGAGTTGATCAAAAGAAAAGATAGAGTTACATACAATGAGAAAAACCATTCCAACGTGGTCTACTTATGGGACTTTGGGAATAGTTTAGCTAAGAAATTATCTTAATGCAAATAATTAGCATATATTTGTTGATTTCCCTTACCACTATACTTATTGAACTTCAAAATTTTGATCCCTTGGAGCATAGGTGTATTCAGGATGGTCAAAGAAAGAGATATGTGATGATAGTAAGGTGTAAGTGTCTATTGTGTTGCAACATTGGTTAGCTTGGCAAGTTCAGACTACATTTGGCCCATGTTTTACAACAAAGGTGTTTAAGATGACATTAGGTGTCGAGGGAGGTGGGGGCATATTAGCCATTTTAGTAGAGACATTAGTAGAATATGAGATTAATAGAGCTCATTATAGGAGGAAGACACATTAATTTCAAGTGTAATGGGATTCATAGACATGGTCCTTGCATTACTAGCCGAAGATGCATGAGTTGTAATGGGATTCGTATCAACCATATGCATTGACACTTTAGGCATTGGGATATTCAATTAGGGACCAATGATGTTTGAATGAGTATCATGAGTGTGAAACAAAATAAATGTGTAGGAAGGCACAGGTGTATCAAAAATTTTAGTCAATGCATAGAGCAACTCAAGGCCACTAAGATTAGAGAAGAGCAAGAAACTCAAATTATTGACAATGGGGGCAACTTGAGTGAATAGATAATACTGATTAGGATTTTTTTGAAATCCATCAAGTTCTCTTCTAAGGAGTATACCTATCAAAGGACATGGTATGCCCTACATACCTAACCGCCATTAGTTTCTTTGTGTTGAATGTATGGGGTCCCTCTTTTTCTTTTTGTTGCTTGGTTTTAAGTTTTGCTCCTTTTACCTCGGAACCTCAGAGTCCCAAGGTCTCTTTTATTTTGTTTTTTATTTGTCCTCCTCAGAACCCCAAAACTCAAGAGTCTTGAGGTTGGTCTTTTGCTTGTTAGTGCACCTACCCTGGAACCCCAAAAACCCAAAGTCCCAAGGTGGTGCCTTGTTTTTTATGTTTTCTTTTGTCTACCTTGGATCCCCAGAGTCCCGAATTCTCAAGGTGTGTCTTGTTTGTCTACCTCGAAACCCTAGAGTCTTGGAGTCCCAAGGTATGTTTTGTTCATCAACCCTGGAACTCTGGAACCCCGGACTCCTGAGGTTGATTGTTTGCTTGCTTGTCTTTGTGTGCCTTGGAACCCCCAATCCCTAGAGTTCCGAGGTGACATTTGTTTGTGTCAACCCTAGAGTCCCGAGGTCCTGTCAAAGGCATTTGTATAGACGAGGTTCAGAGGGTATAAATAGGAACAATGAAATTTTAAAAGTTCATTTGTGCATTCAACTTTCCAAAGTCCTTGCCTTTGACCTCCAGACTTCGTGCCTCTGCCCTTCCAAGCTCCTTTCATGTTCTTGGGTGATTTGTCTCACCAGGTTGGTGATTTTTCTTGCCCTCCTTGTCGTTTTCTAGTTTAGATCTTCTTATCTTGCATTTTTTCTTGTTTTTCTTGTTGTTTTTCATTTTTGCCTTGTTTTTTTTAGTTCCTTGTGTGCCCTAGTCTTACCCTGGATCCCCGAAGTTCCGGGTTAAGTTGATTTTCCACTAACCCCGAAACCCCGAAGTTTCAAGGTTAATCTTGTTCCTAAATTAACAATGACCTTGGAACCCTGGAATCCTGGAGTTCTAGATTGCCCTTTTAAAAGAAGTAGTACCATAGACCCAGGAACCCTAGAACCCCGAAGTTCCGAGGTTCATCCCTTTAGAGCTCAATATGTTTTAAGTCTTTTTTAGGTGTCCTTTATGTCTAACCTGAGACTTCGAAACCCCGGAGTTCCAAAGTGAGCCTCATCCATTAAGCTCAGAACCTTAGAGTTCCAGACCCATTTGTAATCTATCAAGCCCAGAACCCTAGAGTTCTGGACTTTGTTCACTGCACCCAACTCGGAACCCCAGAACCACGAAGTTTTGAGGTCATGTTTCTAAAAGAGAACTATCTACCCCAGAACCTTGAAGTCTCGAGGTGAATGAATTCTTTCATGTTTTGTACAAGGGATTAACACTTGTTTCCTTCTTGCAGATTCAAGCGATTAGATGGACCCAACTTCCAGCAAGAGAGGCAAAGACATTGACCGATTTCCTACAACCATGAAATACCATTACTACGGGAAAGTTTATGTTTCAAAATTGGATGACCAAATCAAATAGGTTACAGATACTGAGATCAGACACATTGAGATTGAAGACATTAAGACTCAGTTGGATAAACCAAGGTTGGAAGCCCCACTGAGAAGGATAAAGAGATCAAGACTAGTGGAGGCTATGACCTTCCCATAGTCAGTACAAACTCTGGAGTTCATTATGACAATTGCCCAGTTCTATGACCCTGATACCAGGAAATGCATAGATGCGTAGGGTAAAACAGTAATAGATTTGTCCCTAGATATGCTAGGATTTGTGTTCGACATCCCCACCAGAGATGAGATATTCCTCTCAACTAAAGAGGAATCCCTGAGTGTATGGAACATCAATGTGACCTCAAATAAGAGGCACATGAATGAAAATTGATTAGAAGAGGAGACAAAAATTATCTTAAAGGCCACATAAATACTGAGGACAGACTTCTAAGAGCCTTAGAGAGACCTAATCATCATGTTGAGCAGGGCCTTTGGCAAACTGGACTGCAAACACTTTCACCCCTGGATGTTTCAATTCATGACCACCATCCTCATAGGGAAACAATACTTTGATTGGCCCTAGATCCTTTATGACAATATATGCAGATGGATGAAGGAGGTCCACTAGACCAATAAATTATTTTTCACCTCCTATGTCATCTGGGTGCCTGTAAGAGCAGGTAAATTTCCAGGCCTATAGGTAGAAGGTCAGCTTGGAGACGAAGAAGGCCAAAAGAAGGTCTGGGAATATTATACCTAACTCCCCTTCAATAAAACAAAAGCACACTTCAAAAGGATTAATGATGCCTTCCTCTTCCCTGTAACCATTAAGTTAATTGGAGACATAGGATACAGGATTAGCCCACAGGCCATGGCCATCATCCAAGAATGGGCATGTTCATTTATTCAAAACCAATGCTCCACCTACATAAGGGTCAGTGGATTCATAGGAAATCAATGTTACTACCAAGGTACTGCAATGACCAAATCATCTTGTTAGAGTATGTTAGGAAAATGCTAGGCCTTCAATCCCTCCTGTCATCCAAGCATAAAACAGGGATTGATTTTTTAGTATGCATTGGGTATTTCTCTTGCTCAAAACTACAGGTAGCAAAGACGACAGAGTAGGAGCTCCAAGATTTGAACTTAAAGGAATTTGATTATGCTAGGGAGTACTATGATCCCTATAGGAAACTCAAGCAAACTATGCCTAGAGTATATGAGGGGCACAAACCCAGACTAGAGGATTTTTGGGCGAACCTCCAAGACAGTTTTGACGTAAGAGAAAAGAATTATAATAGACTGTCTATACCCCAAATTAGGGACTTCGAAATAGAGACTAATCTCCCTAAGGACTTGAGGGATGATGGAGATTTACTGGACCCTACATACAAAGAACAGAAAATTGATAAAATGGCCCTCCCCTATAAGGTGGTCTATCCAGAAAGATGTAAATATAGACAAAGCCTCCCAAGCAATCATCAACATGACCAAGCAATGGCTCAGTTTAAGGGTTAGGATGAGTGCTTCAAAGGGGAAGCAGAAAGAGTCCACCTCATGGGTGCCCCAATCAAGGGGTTATAAGGAGTATGCTCAAAAGACAAGATCGAGCTCGAGGAAAAATACATGCACTGACTCAGATGAAGTAGTTGGGCCTAAAGATAGCACTGGTGACTTACTGGCAAAGCTTCATGCACAGATGAGAAGATCTGAATTATTGAAGCAGGTTGTAGACCTTGGAGTAACAGATGGACTAGGAGTTGTGCCACTCACTGAAGTTCTTCCACCAATGACAGTTATACGATAGACTGCAGAAGAAGGTGATTAGGAGCAAGAAGGAACATAAACAGATGAGGATGTGCCCACTCAGCCTCCTCCAATAGCTGCAACATAGGTCCCAGTTACCAACACCCCTATATTACCACTAGTTGAATCAACCGCAGTGCCACCTAGGACACATGCATTGAGGCCTACCATTGAGAATATAATTATCGTAAATATTGACTCTAACTCTGACTAGGAAGAAGAACAACCTAGGGAACAACAGTCACTTGGAGGGGAGAAATAACGAAGTTAGGCGGAAGATTTGTTGAATGAAAGATTAGTCTTAACCCCTCAAGACCAAGAAGACCTGCTTAAGGATATAGCTATCAGGAAGGGTACGACCGAAACAAATAAGGAGGGAAGGACATTTGGAGAGGAGGTCAGTGATAAGTTGGGAGAGTTGCACAAGAAACAACAGCTAAATGCTAACATTTCTCAACAAACTAATCTGGCCTGCCAAGTTGCTTCACCTTAAGATACTAAACAGGCAGAAGTAGAAGAGAGGGATGAAGCAAAAGAACAGGCATACGTCCATATTGTAACTACTGATATAGTGTCACATCAAGGTGACAAGGATAAAGATATACCACATGGCTTGAATTCACTTTTGAGAAGAAGAAAAGGAAAGTAGAACTACCTAAAGTTACAGTACAACAAGCAATCATGCAGGAACCAAGAAAGGTCAAGAAACCTAAGGTTGTACATTATTTGTTGAGAATAGGTTCCAGTGAAGTGGTTGTGGATGTGGTAGTTCCACTTCACACAGAGGGTCAAACATCCCCGAAATACCAAGTATCTCAAGTAAAATTGGGCAAGCAAACAAAGTGGGGAGAGTTCGATACTTTGGAACTTGCCACGAGTGTCGTCAGGGGACGAATAGAGAAAGAACATACCTCCCACATAGAGCTTAAAACACAGCTAGAGAAATACAAGCAACCACTAATAGAGATGGGAAAGCCATTAGATACTTGGAGGAATGAAAATCTATCGTCAACCTCATCACTACCAGAGGGAGAGGTAAAAACATTAATGGAGGTAAGACAGGTAGTTGCTACAACAAAGTCGTGGTCCCAAATAAATGCCTCAAAAATTAGATTGTTTGTGCAGAATACTATGAAGGAGAATAAGGAGGTGGTACAGGTAGGAGGAGCATTAGCTTCTTCTTCTCAACAATGGGAGCAAAAGCTCAAAATGTTTAGTAATAAACTCCATATTTTGAATAAAGTTTTGTATTTAGGAGAAGAGGTAATAATGGAGGAGGACCTTTTGGATGGTGATAGTTGTAAAAACTTGCAGTCTTACGCATACATTTTGGAACTGAAGATCGAGATGCTTCAGCAGTATGTGAAGGATGTGGTAGACATTTGGGTTCCTCTCCTCAAGGTAATTTTGAAATATGAGGATTTTGTAAAGCATCTACTTAGAATTTTTGGATTAGGGATAACTGATACAGGGGTCATGGAGGAAGAGAAATTATTGAATAGTGGGATGCATATGAGGCCTAGAATTTGCAACCTTAGGCTTCGTTCTATGTCACACTGATGGAAAAATACACGTACTTGATCACCCAATGTCAAGAGGTAGCATAAACAATAGGGGAATTGGAAAAGAAAAGAGAGAAGGCAGAGGAAATCTTGAAAAAAGTATAAATTTAGAATCAAGCATGTTGTTGATCCTCCTGTTGAACAAGTTGCATGCATTATTAATTATTATAAATCATATAAAAAGAAATAGAAGATGAACCTACAGTTGCTAAAGAGAGAAGGATTTATGAGAAGAGATTTTGCATGACTTCTCCACTAGCACTCTGATGGTTGTTCCAACTCTTGTTCCAGTTTTGAACAAAATTCTACATGACTACAAAAGATTGGCTCATACAGCATGCTCTTCGTAGTGATCATTGAACCTCTGTTTCATAGTAGTTAATTGGAGTTTGGAGGCAAAAACTTGCAAGTTAACTGTGACTCCTAGTTTTGAGTTCTTAATTTAGATTAGATTTATTTCCTAGAAAGTAGGGTAGAAAACTCTATAAATTGAGAAGTTTGATTCATTTTTAAGGGTCCACAAATTAATGATTTGAGGCCCACTTAGAAATTTTAGATTATTTTGTAGATTGTTATGAACTTGAGTTATTTTTGTTACACATTCTTTGAAAATAATACAAGAAGCAGCTTGTAGATTGCCTGATCTACGCATATATTCTACGAAGTTGTTCTTTGTGATCTAGTAATGTCTATTATTTGGAATTAGCAACGTGTTATGATCTTTCATTTATTTCTTTATGAATCATATTGCACATGTAAGTTGTGTACTAGAATTTATGAGGTAGATAATATTTTGGTAATATTCTTTCCATGAATATGTGAAGTTGTTGACTTTGCAGGTTTACTAGAGGTCCGTTCTTGAATGCTATTTTGGATAGTATCTGCTAATTTTGGATTGCAGGGAACTAATTGAGTAGTTTGTTAAGTTGTTATTGAATTGGTGTCATTGTTGTTTTCTTGTTTCCTTATCTTCCGCAATTTTATTTTCTAGAGAATCTTAAAACCATAAAAATACAAAAAAAAGAGGAAGTTAAGTTATTAACGATCAGTGGGATTTAGTTTTAACCAGCAGGCCCCCTTAACAGGTACAACCATATCAACCATTGGTTTGTCCATCACCGTCGAGACCTGACTATAGATACCTTGGAGTGATTAGTTCCCCAGAACTTATTGCTTTTCAGGAGAGGTGGTGAGTGTTCACATTGGCTACCTGACTATTGACGAGTGTGTCAAAACAGTCGTCAACAGGACACCCTAAGATAAGATTCATGATCTATAGGATGAGGAGACTTAGAATGAGAATTTACTTGAGAATTAGGCTAATAATTTGAATTTGAAGAATTTCCAAAGACTAGATGAGAATCAAGAGAGTTGGGATCTCAATAAAATATTAGACTAGGTCTATTAGGACTATATCAAGTTTGAGGAATGTTAATTATCAATCTTCTTCTGACTAAATTTCCAAATGTTATATATCATGTCTTGAAGCTTATAGAAGGATATCACAACATGCGGTCTTGCAAAACTCATAAAAACAAGAGAAGAGTATGCAACAACTTTTTTTTTCTAGTTTTAGTTTGAAGAGATTGTTTGTTTAAAAAAGTTTTTAATAAAGACAAGTTCATGTCAAGTTCATCAAAATGTAGAGAATAAAAAGTGAACCACTATGAAGGATAATCAAACCCTTCAAGGATTCAAGTTTCATTCCTCCACTAAGATAAGCCTGAACAGGAAAAGGTAACCTTCAAGTTTACCTTTTAATTGACTAAATAGGTGTTTTAATTATGCAAAAAATTATGTAAGTTGTTTGGACTTTAAAAATTGGAAATACAAACCACAAATATCTCCTAGACAAGTCAATAAGATCTTTATCTGGAACAAACACGTGACACACAAATGATAGCATGACACATTGGCATCTTGTACGAATGGAAAACTAGAATTTTCATAGAGAGACACCAAACAGTTTGCACGGCGTTCAAAATACCAAGAACTAAAAAACTTATGACTATACAAAAAATTAAAAAGAGAAATGAAATTAGTAGATGAAGTTAAATGATTGAAATAACAAGTGGAGTTATTATATATCACCAAGAGTGTTGGATAAGCTCACAAACTTTCTCCCAATAGTCTCTTCACTTGTATCTACACACATAAGACCAAAGAGATATGTTGGATGGTTGTATAGGGGTTTGCCTTAGTCAAACCTCCATTTCATTGTTTCCACCTCCACAAATAGCCTTAGACAAGATATGAATAATAGACTGAAAAAATAGAGATAACAATATATTTATCAAAATCAATAAAACTTTGTACTCAATGAATTCAAATATTTCAACAACTCAAACACAAAAGCCCAACAACATACAAGTGAAAAGAAGTAGCAATAAACCTCGAAGTAGTAGCGATCTTCTTCAAGTAATGACAATGTAATAGTAAGATTTTACTATGTCAATGAAAGTGGTGGAATAATGCAATGTGTGACACAAAGTAAGATAGATTGTATGAATATGAGAATGATGTGAGTGTGAGAATGCAAGAATGAAACTGTAGAATGCACGAGAAGTAGTGAATGTAGCTCAAAATGTAGAAAATGGAGGCAAAAGAAGAGGTTTTAGCAAAGAAAAATGACTCCTAAAGTTGGTGTAGGTTTGTAGAGACATTACATTGTCCAAATATGACGAGTGTAATGCCCCAACAACTAGCATAGATATGGGTTTTTGTATAACACTAGCACATCATGTAGACATATTCATGGTGCACATGTGTTTGGATGAAAACCAGACCTAACAATCATTTAATCAGGCATGCAAGGTTTTAAGGGATGTTTTGGATCAAGATTAAGGTGGAAGAGCATAATTTTCTTAATTATAACTAAAGGGAAGATATATGTGATATGAAATTTCATAGGATGCAATTTATGGCATTACAATTTCTTATCATTTGAGACTGAGAAGTCTTAAGTCTAAGGCTAAAATCCCAATATAGACAACTAGACATACCAAGGGTCATGTTAAAAAATAGCCCAGACATGACTAACTTCAACAAAACAAAAAAGAAAAAACCCCTTAGCAAGGTTTTGGACACCATCAAGGTGGACCCCATGAAGGGCCTATATTTTCACAACCAAATACCATAACATACTTTTAGGGGGATACCTCCCAACAAAATAACCAGTAAGAGTATCATGCTCTAGCCATTGACATATACAATCAAAATCTAGAGTGGGTAAATTCACATCCATGGGGGTTTCGGAAGGCATAACTCGTGAAAGACTTTTGACACAAATTTCTAGGGGTGCTTGATCAAAGAAGTCATTGCTCACAGTCACCAAAACGTCAACACCTGCAAAAATTGTTGGGTTGAATAAGCTATAGTAAATGAATAATTTTCAAGAAATATATTATGGTATTCATTTCCTAATAACAATGACAAAAAGTGAAATGCTTTAGAGTGTTCAAGAGAGGTTGATCTTGTTATAGTACTGTAGACACCTAAAAATGGTCAACGCTTGTGGAGTCATACTTTAACATTTGTGCATTGCCTCATTTTAGGATTTTGCATCGCGTTAACATTTCTCCTATGTCACACACTTGGTCTTTATCATTTGTAAACATTGAGTCATTCTTCTGCATTCTTCATTTATCTCGCTCTCGAATTTGGTCTTGTCGACAATACTCTCCAGTCATGATTTTAATCGATCTTATCCTATTGCATCAATGTGCCTGCTCATTTGTCATTATTTTGGACATCGTCAATCCTAATTAGGGTTTTTTTCCTCTTATCAATCTTGTCGTTCTGTCATCAATCCTTATCATTTTCAATCTTGTCATTTGGTGACCGATTTGTCATCGATCATTGTCATGTTCGGTCTTGTCATTTTGCGATTGATTTGTCATCGATCGTAGTCATTTTCAATCTTGTCATCTTGCAATCTATTTTGTCATTGATTCTTGTCCTCTTGTCGATCTTGTCATTTTGCGATCAATTTGTCATTGATCGTTGTCTGTCTCAACTATGTCAATTTGGATCAATTAGTCATTGTTCCTCATCAATTGGCGCATCTTCTCAATCAAATCATTTATCACATTGGTCATTTATCAATTCAAAATCATGATCGATATCAATTATCTTCAATCAAGACCTAATTGTCATTCTCGCATTGCTAATTCATCTTCTAGGGTTTTATGATTTAATCATTTAACCTGGTTTGTCATTTCCTCCTTTAGGATTAATAAATTATTTATTTATCCTAAGTCTTCTCATCACAATTAAATGTTCATTTAATTGGCTAATTATTCCTCTTTGTGAATCAATTAATAAATGATAAATTATTAATTAATTTACCTAATTTCTAATTTCCATCAATTTCTTAATTCCTAAATTCTTAATTCTCTAATTTCTTAATTTTCTAATTCCTAATTTCAAATTTCTCCTATTTCTCTCCTAAATTCATGGAAATGACATGTCAATTTGTCATAATTTTGTCATAATTGACAATCAATCAATTTTTGACATAGAAGTTGTCATAATTTGTCATAAATTATCAATCAACAAATTTTGCATAGAAAGTGCATAATTTGTCATAATTGACATAATTGATTTGCAATTTCCATTTGAATTGAATCATGCTAATTTGATCCATCTCTCCAATTTGTCTATAAATTGGATGAATTTCTTCAATCAAACCCCTTGATTCTTGATCCCTAACCAGATTATCGAATTTCTAATCAATCACGCTTCGAGTACTTTTGAGCAATTTTCTTGCCTACTTGCTTTCAATCATGTGTGTGCACTTGTAGGTGAGATCCACAACCAAACTATTTGAAGAGGAAAGAAGAACAATGGAGCCGCATGAAGGAAGCATTCAGATCTGCATATGGTTTGCATAGTATTTACTTTTGAATGTTTTATCTTTATGTCTCTATTGAATGTAATTAGGATAGATCATTGCAATGAGCTTTCGTGATTGAGCTAATGATTAGTGTTTTGACTTGTTTGTGATGATTTCCTATTTCCTAACGTACATTAATTAGTGAACCCGATGTGAACACTAACCATCTAACCCCTTAACTGTGTTTTTGAGTGTTTTTGAGTTGTTTTGTAGGTCAAAAACCCAAAAACAGGGTAGTGCAGGGTTTTCTGAGGACTTTTGCGCCTGTGTGAGACAACCTGCGCCTGTGCCAAGCAACTTGCACCTGTGTTGAAGACATTTTGTGCCTGTGTCATGACTTATGCACCTGTGTCATGACTTCTATGCCTGTGTAAAGTCCAGAACAGAGGTAAAAATGCAGTGTTTTACTTGAAAATTGTCTTGATTTTGCATTATGTTTTCCGTGTTTTGGTTTTTGGTACTAATTATCTGTGCAACATCTTGGCATATGCATGGCAAAGACAACAAATGAAACTACTAACATGTTTTATGCAGAATCGATAGTCAAAGAATAAACACCTCAAACTTCTAACTTGGGTTTTGCAGGTTGCCTTGGAGAAACAACTAAACTTGGTGTTTGTCATTAATGTTTTAGGCACCTGGTGATTTTTTCAAATAGTTTGGAATGAACATGTTTCTGCTTTGATTGTTGAGTGTGACATTGGAGTAGGAGAGTATGCTCTCATCCTTCTTAGGGTGATCAGAAATCCAGATCTTCGATACCATGCTCGTGTCTTTGATTTTGTGTCTCCTTTAGAGGGCCTGCCTTCCCGACCATTTGCTTTTGCAAGCAAGTGATAATCATGAGAAGGGAATGACCCAAAGTGAGTACGGCTAGAATACCTTGGTATTATAACTCACTATAAACAAATACCTGATGAGCAAAAGCTTTGAAGGAAGGGTTACGTGGGAATTGCAGTTACTTGGGAAGTGATGACCCTTGAACTCTTTCTCATATCAACATCTAAGTAGGGCCTCTTCGTCTAAATCATGCTTGTGCGACTAAATTTGTTTGGTATCTTGATGGGCTTAATGTCTCAATCATGCTTGCATGACATCAAGGAGTAACGCTTAACAGAAATCCTTACTACACACCTTGTTTTAGAGGCCAAAAACCCTTCTAGTTGCTTGAGAAGGACAAGTTTGGATACTTGGAAGAGATACTAAGTTCGCCATGGGGAGATTTCCATGGGGACTGATGCTTGGCTTCCCTGAGAAGTGAGTACCGTGGAGGGGAGCCCATGGGGTCAAGCATTTGTGTATTCTCCTTGAATCCCATAACAAGTCTACCTCTCAAGTACCTAATGTCCTTGCCTACCATAAGAAATGTGGGAATGAGCATGATTGTCTTGAGTCTAAGTTGCAATATCTTGTATTCTTTGCTTGTCAAAAGTTGAATTGCATTTCATTTCAAGAACAAAACAAATTGATCCAACATAAGGCTAAACACAAGAGACATTCATCCAACAAAGGTTCAACAAGATTCAAAACTCATCTTCAAACATGGTTGTCAAATATTGTTCAAAATCTTGTCTCAACATGCATGTCACTTACATTTAGGTTCATCCTAGGTTGCATTTTGCAAAGTTCATTGTCAAGTACCAAGGTTAGGTTTCATCTAGGTCATACTCCTTTGCATATCAATAAGGGTCATCCATTTGCATATTTCCTCTTACATTAAAGTCATACCATTGTCATTTGCATTTGCATACCCTAGGTTTCTTCATTAAGATTAGGTCATTATCATATCATATTGGGGTCATTTGCATAGTAATTGTCCCTTTGCATATAGTGTCAAAGCTAGGTTTTGTCATACTTGAGTAATCCAAATCTTTGATAAACCCTAAGTTATTCTTAGGAAGTCTAGACCTTATCAAATCTTTTGTCCTTTTGTCATCCATGTCATTTCGTCAAACCTAGCTTAGTATCCAAGCATATAGGGGAGACATTGTCATCTTGTCCTTTGTCACTTAATCCTTTTTGTCCTTTGAGGTCTAGACATCATTCCAATTTCCCAAGGGTCCTCTCTTAGATTTGCATTCATAAGTTTGTCAAAATCTTCAAAAACAACCAAAAACATAAGTTGCATTCTTGTCATAGATTGCATTTTCATCTATTTAAGTTTTCACTTAGTTGCATATCATATATTGTCTTTGAAAAATTCCAAAAAAAAAAAACATTACATTTGCATAAGCGACATGCCTGTTGAGACAAGATCAAAATCTAAAAAGATGGGCGAACCAATGTATCAACCCATGGACAACATAGAAAATTCACAGTTTCAAACTAGTCAAACAATACAAATTTAAGGTTCATCAAGCACATCTCTACCACCATATGGAATGGTTCAACTTGGACCACCTCCATTATATGAACCAGTGTTTGTACCTATGAAACCAGGACATGGGAGTGTTCCACCAACTCCAAGAGGAAGTGCACCTTTCAATTGGAATCAATCACACCTGCAACATGACATTCAAACTCAAACATTATATGAAGAACAAACCCTCTCACAAGGATTTGGTTCAGATCAAGGCATTCACCAGGAAATGAATCCAAATGTCCAACCAGATTCTTCATCCGATTTCGATGCTTCTGATGATGTTGACATGTTCCTTCAAGATCCAAAGATAACAAAAAAGATGGATAAGTTCTTGAACAAGTTCTTTAAGATGTTTCCACAAAAGTATCTTAACATGATGAGTAATGTGACCTCTTCGAGTGACCAAATCAATGTGCAAGAACAACAAAGTGGTGAGTTGTTAAGTTTTTCCCCGCATCCAAATGAAGAAAATGCACAACAAGCAACTCAACCTACCTTGATGAGTAAACGTGCTTCAAAGGCATTGACAGTGACCATTCCTCAGAAGTCACCATTTGAGACAATAAATAATCCACTATTCAATGCAACACTTGTAACACAAGATCAAATGAAGACCACACCAATATTGACAGTTGTCCCTCAATAAGAAGTGGTTCCTTACATGCATAAAATTGGATCAAAATCTAAGATGCAGGAAAGCTTCACAACTGGAATGCCTGATATCACCAATGTCCAAAATAATTCCATGATGCAACAAAGTTCTTATGTCTAGTTAAGTTCAATATCTTTACCAAACACTATTGCGACAGATCCTTCAATAATGGCGACACAAAGAGCTACGGATAGTGTTTTGCACCAACAACAATTGTTGCAACAATTGAGTAATATACAAAAGGTACAATCGAATGTGCAAACAAGCAATGTACAAAAACAACAATTTCGCATTCGACAACCAATTGCAGCGCCTTCGGCACCATTACAAGTTAATGCAAACTTGCAACCATCACAATGGATTGGACAAACAACCTAGCAAGTTAATGCAAGTGCTATACCCCATCCTAAGGAGAAGCAACGAAAACCACCTAAACAAAGTTTTTTACAAATGATGGGATATACACCGTGACAACAATTGGCACAAAGTCAACAAATCCCGATTCATCAACATCAACAACATGTGCCTCAGTATGTGCCAAGGCAAGGAAGCTATCCTACTTCACAACCGCAATTGGTGCCTGTGCAATATCAACCATATACTCAATTGCAATATCAACCCAGGCTACAAGAAGCACAACAACAAGGTCGATATCAAGGCATAGCACAACTGCAACAATAAGAGATGTACCAAGAAGTTTATATGCCAGAGACACCAAAAACGACCATTTCAGAGTATCAACAACCGATCAAAAATGCGATGTATCGACAAAGAATACCAACTGGGATTAATGATGGACCTCTAAAATCTGATACAATTGCGCAACAACTTGAGAAGTTGCAACGAAAAGTTGACGCATTAGAAACCAAAGGAACACAGAAGTTGTATACAGATCAAGATTTATGTCCTAATCCATTTGACAAGAGCGTATACATGCCTCCATTCCCTAAGCATTTTGAGGCACCTAACTTTGAGAAATATAAAGGGAATGGCAATCCAAAAGATCACATTCATGCATTTTTCGTAGCATGTACTGAAGTGAGCTATGAGGACACCTATTTAATGCGATTATTTGCACGAAGTCTCACGGGACAAGCTATGGATTGGTATTCACATCTGCCAGGAAATATAAAGACTTGGTCGGAATTGGCTCAAAAGTTTTTATCTCATTTCGAGTTCAACATCGACAGTGACGTGACCATGTCAGATTTATGCAACACCAAGCAAAAGCAAGGTGAATCATTAGTGACTTTCTTGCAACGATGGTGAAGTTTGTATAGTCGTTCTTCTCTTGATATACCTGAAGAACAACAAGTGAATCTGTTTATCCAAAATTTGGTCCCAGAAATGATGTATGAGCTAAAATTGAAAAGTCCCAGTACTATAGAGAAACTCATTAAGAAAGGAATGAGCATTGAAATGGCTCTGGTAGCTAAAGGAATTATCAAGCTCAATAAAGACAATGACAACACAAATTATTCAGGAGACAGAAACAGATTTTGGTATAAGAACAAGAATGTCACTAATGATGGAGTTGTTGATGCAAGAGCGGTGAATGTAAATCAACCCCCATTCACGATCAAGAAATTGAGTGTTCCTAATATGTCAACTATGGAACAAAATCAAGCACCAGTGAGCAATGTTACTCAATAGCCACAATACCAACAACATGCTCAACAACAGCACACTCAACAATATAATCAACAACAAGGTCAACAACAAAACCAGCAGCGCAAACCCTTCTGGTCGCGGGATGGGCCTCCTCGATAATTTATGCCATTAAGAGAGCCTATTGAATCAGTAATGAGACAATTGATACAAGAAAAATTTATTAAGCTACCAGAAATCAAGGCAGAACCAGCAGTAAAACCGCATTGGTGGAATGATAATGCATACTGTGAGTATCATCGGTCCAAAGGGCATAAAACTGCATCATGTTTTCAATTGAAACATATGATTCAAGATTTATTAGAGCAAGGAGTAATTGAGGTAGATCCACCCCATGTGACTTCTAACACAGATCATACTATTTTCAAAACTCCTTTGCTTGATCATGACAAGGGTAAAGCGTCTTCTTCCAACTCTGCCCAAATAGCAAATTATGCAAATACTGGTTATAACAATGTCATTAATTGTTTTCATGCGTCAAATGAGTATGTTTCCACCCTAAGAATAAAGGGACAAGATCCTTCTTGCACAGTCACCACTCGTCGATCCAAAATAGTCCTGAAAGGAGCTCCTGTAGCTCCTCCCAAGCCAACTCCTGCAAGTCACTATAATCTTTTGGATCATCTAGGAAAGACACCTGCATAAATATCAATCCTTGAGTTATTAAAAATGTCCCCCATGCATCGTGCAATCCTAGATATAGCTTTAATTGAGTCCACTGTCTCGATAGATATTGATGTTGACCAGTTTCAAGCCTGGATTGGACATCTAGCTATTTCCCAAAATGTCGCATTTTTCGATAATGATATCTCACCTGATAAGCTCCCTCATAATGACCCTTTGCACCTTGAAGTCTTTGTCCATAATTGTAAAATCCAACGAGTCTTGATAGATGGCGGAGCAGGTCTTAATATTTTTACTTTGAGAGTGGTTATTGGCCTTGGATATACAGAAAATGACATTGATGCTTCAAAAAGAATAACAATCAAAGCATATGATGATGCTGAGCGCCCATCCAAAGGGATAATTACATTGCCTATGAGAGTCGGTCCAGTGACAGAAAACACTTTCTTGCAAGTCCTAGACCTTGTTCTCCCTTATAATATGATCCTTGGTCGTCCATGGATCCATGCAATGAAAGCAGTTCCATCCACTTATCATCAATGTTTAAAATATCCTTACAATGGAACTGAGATAACAATTCCAGGAGATCCTAATCCATTTCAATTTTGTGCTACTCTAAAGGATACTCCTCAGCAGCAAGTCCCAGTCAATAGAGAGGCCAAATCACATAGCTATGTGGATCCTAATCAATTGTTAGATGCTGTCAAAGGAAAATTGAAGATACAAGACCAAGGATTTGGAGAATATTCAATGGATCAAACATTCCTCATTGGGAATTTACCAATATCTCCAAAATCATATGGCAAACCGCATTTACTGCAAAATGAACCTAAGGTCATTATTCAATATCAGCCTCCCACTACATTTACAAGATGGGGAGAACTTGACAAAGAAACTGTAGATGATGATGTCATAGATTGGCTTTATAAAGATCCAACTGAGACCCCACCTGTCAGATTTCCAGTGGAACGATACGGAAAAGGATTTACTATGCTGCAAAAGAAAGGATATGATGGTTGCAGTGGCTTAGGCCTAAACAACAATGGAAGGCTAGAACCTGTCATACCCAAGAGGCAACCTCCAACTTTAGGGTTAGGTTTTGTACCATTGCGAATTGGATCTACATCTACCAAAGTGCCCACATGTAGAAAAGGGTGTGATTTTGATGATGAAATAACACCTGAGGATACCCGACCCGAAACTGATTCCAATGAATGGGAGTGGAGTTCTTTTTCTTCTAGCTCCTATGCCCTCAACAATATTTTCATTGACCCTGATAATTTGCCTATGGAAGATAAACATGAAATAACTCCTCTTCCTAAAACATGTCCTCATGCTTGGATAGAATCATTTTGGGATCCAAGATCTGAATCCGATACAAGCAGTTTGGATAATGATACCACAGATGTTCATATCTTTACCATATCAGCCCTTTCTCTCCTTACAACTGATGATGACATGCCCCTCATCTATCCCTAGCTTATCCAACATGACCAACAAGAACTGCTCACATTGGACTGTTTTCAAAATGACGAAGCAATTGCAAAATTCCTTGGACTATGGGAAGGCATACCACAAGGTGATCATAAGGTAGGATTTGCTATTGACCTAGATTCCATGGCATATTTTGGGGAGTCAACTCCCTCTTCCAGTCATCAAAATGAAAAAACAAAAGAAAAAGTAAAAAATCAAAAGAATAAATCTTTGAGTGAAAACCGTAAGGCACTCTCTGATCATACAAAAGTCAAAATAAAAGATGTACCTGCGGGTGAAAACCTCTCCGACGCGCCCAAAGGTGGAAGAGTGGACATACCCCTATCAAGTCAGGACAAATCAACATTGCTAGTGGAAATGACTGAGGAAATCAATTTGGGTACACCTGACAACCCTAAGGTCATTCATTTTGCTGCTTCTCTATCACAATAGGAAAAAATAGATTTTGTCAATTTCTTTCTTGAGAAGAAGATCAGCTTTGCATGGTCCTATGCAGATATGCCTGGCCTCGATCCAGAATTGGTTCTTCATCATTTGCCACTAAAAGCCGATGCCAAGCCTGTCAAACAGAAACTTAGAAAGATGCATCCCCAGATGGCTCTTTTGGTCAAAGTGGAACAAAAAAAATTACTAGATGTGGGCTTCATTAGACCCATTGATTATGCAGACTGGATTTCAAATTTAGTACCAGTTAGCAAAGTAACTGGGGGCATCAGAATCTGCACAGATTTTAGGGATCTCAATAAAGCATGCCCTAAAGACGATTTTCCATTGCCAAGCATAGACATCATAGTGGACATGACTGCTGGATATGAGATGCTCTCATTGATGGATGGTTTCTCTGGCTATAACCAAATTCGCATTGCTCCTAAAGATCAGCATAAGATAGCATTCACCTGTGCTTGGGGTACCTACTGTTGGAATGTGATGCCCTTCGGTCTTAAAAATGCAGGCGCAACATATCAAAGAGCAATGACGACAATTTTTCATGATTTCACACTTTGATGGAGGACTATGTTGATGACTTATTATGCAAATCTGTCACCAGAGATAGTCATCTAGCCATCCTGGGCCCAATCTTTGACCGAATGGAGACCTACAAACTCAAACTCAATCCAAAGAAGTGTGTCTTTGGTGTCACAGCTAGCAAATTACTAGGATACATTGTTTCTCACCGAGGCATTGAGGTCGACCCTGCCAAAGTCAAAGCAATAATGGATATGCCTCCACCTTCAAACCTTCGGCAATTAAGAAGTCTTGAAGGAAAGTTCCAGTCAATCCGCCGCTTCATAGCTCAGTTGGCCGACAAATGTCATCCATTCCAACATCTACTACACAAAGGTTTTGCTTTCAAATGGACTGAGCAATGTCAATCAGCCTTTCAAGCTCTCAAAGAATATTTGTTGTCGCCTCCTATTGTAATGCCTCCAATAGAAGGAAAGCCATTTTTATTATATATTTCTGCAACTGAAACGGCATTAGGAGTTCTCTTGGCCCAACAAGCTGAGAACAACAAAGAGCGAGCCATTTACTATATCAACTGGACACTGGTAGGCTATGAGCTAAATTATTCAACTATTGAAAGGGCATGCTTAGCAGTGGTATTTGCAACACAGAAACTCCGACATTATATGCTAAGCCACCAAACATTGTTGGTTGCAAAAATTGATCCCCTAAAATATTTGCTTAGTCGAGCAGCTTTGATGGGTCGCCTAGCAAAATGGGTCATGATTCTCAGTGAATTTGACATTGAGTATATGGAGCAAAAGGCGATAAAAGGACAAGTCATAGCAGATCAACTTGCAGAGGCTCCTATTTCTGATGATCATCCCATGTTGACCGATTTTCCAGATGAATCAGTCTTTGCTCTCACATCCTCTAATGAATGGAAGTTATACTTTGATGGGTCCCATACCAAGTTTGGGTCTGGAGCCGGCATCCTGTTTGTCACCCCTCAAGGTGATGCTATTCCAAAGTCCTACAGAATAACTTTCCACTGTACCAATAACATTGCAGAGTATGAAGCACTAGTTACAGGACTCCGAGTAGCAGTCCACTGGAACATCACGCATTTGCAAGTCTATGGAGATTCTCAATTAGTCATCCGACAAGTGAATGATGACTACGAAACAAAAGATGAAAAGCTTACTCCCTATAAGCACATGGTAGATTTCTTCAAGACCAAATTCACGGCTATCCATTTCAGTCAAGTTCCAAGAATGCAAAACAAGTCAGCAGATGCGATGGCTATGACTGCTTGCATGTTGAATATGCCCCACAATATGGACAAATGTGAATTTTTAGTTGAACAATTGCTGGTTCCTTCTTTTGACATTCCGACGGTAGATGTGATGTGCGTTCTTGATGGTCCCAACTCCCCATGGTACAATGACGTATATCAATATTTGAAATCCCAAATTTTACCACCTAACCTTTCCGCTAACCAACTCCGAGCCTTTATCCGACAGACAGCCAAATATGTCATCATCGCTAACACCCTTTACTGTCGTTCTTTTGACCATACCCTCCTCAGGTGTTTGGATTCTGACGAAGCACAAACAGCTTTACATGAGGTTCACGATGGTATATGTGGAGGCCATTTCAATGGTCTAAGCTTAGCCAAAAAGTTGATTCGTGCTGGGTATTATTGGCCCACTTTAGAAAAAGATGTTCATGATTTTGTTAAGAAGTGCTACAAATGCCAGACTCATGGAAACTACATTCATGCACCAGCCCAAGAGCTTCATTCTATCATATCTTTGTGGCCTTTTTCTCAATGGGGATTGGATCTTATTGGCAAGATTCACCCGACATCTGCAAATGGACACAAGTTCATCATTACAACCACAGAGTATTTTACAAAATGGATCGAGGCCATCCCCATGACTTATATCACTGGTGTCCAAATTTCAAAATTCTTGCTGAATTATATCATATGTCGATATGGGGTTCCCCTTGCCATAGTCACAGATAATGGTCGTCCCTTCAAGAATAAAGATGTCAAGGAACTCTGTGAAAAGTTTCAAATCCAACACCGTTTCTCCAGTCCATACTATCCACAAGGGAATGGTCAAGCTGAAGCATCAAATAAAACCATTATCAAGATCCTGAAGAAGGTTGTCAATGACGCTGGTCGAGATTGGCATGTACAATTGAATCCAGCACTATGGGCCTATCGCACTTCTATCCGCACACCTACTGGCGCAACACCTTATTCTTTGGTGTATGGTGCGGAAGCTATTTTACCCTTGGAAGTGGAGATTCCTTCCTTGCAAGTTTCCTTGTAACATCTGATTGATGATGAGACACACAGAGTCTCTCGGCTGCATCAGCTTGAGATGCTAGATGAAAAACGTCAGACAGCTCTAACACATTTGCAAGCATATCAAAACCATCTCCGTCGCTCTTATAATAAGAAGGTCAAAGGGTGACACTTTGAAGTGGGAGATCTGGTTTTAAAGGCAAACCCTAAGAATGCACAGTCTATTGACATCATCAAAGGCAAGTTTGAACCTAATTGGGTTGGGCCTTTCATAGTAACTACAGCATATGGCTCGGGGGAATATCAACTTGCTACCCCAGAAGGTGAACCTCTGTCTGATCCTATAAACAGCATGCATCTTCGCAAGTACTAGGCATAATTTGCTATCAGCACTTCTTCAAATATGATCTTGAAAAAATACAAAAAAATGGAAAAATACAAAAAAAAAAAAAAAAAAAAATTGAAAAAGAGAAAAAATACAAAAAAAAGTGAAAAAAGAGAAAAAGAAAAAGAGCAAAAAGTAAAGAAAAAAATGATTCGCCCTCTAGTGAAAACCTAGCAAATAGGCGCTTTGGGCAAGTACCTTGGTGAAAACCTGGCAAACAGGCGCCATGTGTAAAATGAGATCGTTGCTCCATCATCTGTCATGACCTCTAAGGTATGCTTTTTCTCAGCCGGTCTATCATGTCTATTGTAGTCTTAACGCAATGTTCTATTCCAGGCCTGTTATTGGTCAACATCATTGTCTTGCATACCCTGGTTTCTTGTACATATGTTTTGGTCCCGGTCTATGTATGTCTTTCAAATGCGCATTGGGTGTGTTTCCCTTGTCATGATCGATCACTGGAACTTTTACATTTAAAAATGTCCTGAAAAAAGATCATAAAAATTGAAAAATGTCCTGAAAAAAAGATCATAAAAATTGAAAAATGTCCTGAAAAAAGATCATAAAAATTGAAAAATGTCCTGAAAAAATCTCATAAAAATTGAAAAATGTCTTGAAAAAATCTCATAAAAATTGAAAAATGTCCTGAAAAAATCTCATAAAAAATTGAAACATGTCCTGAAAAAATTCAAAAAAAAAAATTGAAAAATGTCCTGAAATAATCCAAAAAAATCTAATAACGTCCTGAAAAAAAAAATCCTAAAAATCATATAAAGTCCTGAAAAAAATGAACACAAAAAAAAATTGTAAAAAAAAAAAAAAGCAAAAAACCAAATCCAAAAACAAGCATTTTGCAATAAATATCTTCTTAAGACAAATCACTGAGTATACCTCCAATAGCAATCAATCCAACACCGTGCTTTAATGAAATTCATGCATAAATAGATGAACTTTTCAATCAACTCAGACATTCAAACTGATCAGAATTGTCATATCAATCAACCTCAAAATCAACTCGTCCTTGGCACACTATCATGAGTCTTATACAGGGTGTGGTATACTCGAAACCAGACTGTGTCCTGTCTCAGACGGGGTACAGCATTCCCTGAAACCAGACAGCATGATCATCCTATCAACGCTTTCAACTTTTGACAATGAAGATCAAGATATTTGTTTGATTTGTTGGAATTTGTGCAGCTTATCTTTTTATTGATTTATCTTTGGCTTCAATCATGTTCCTATGTTGCTCGATGATGTCACTGAGTGATTTAGAGTGACCGGGATGGATCATGGTCCTTTTCTTTTTTATTGTGATTGTTGTTTGTCTATGATGTGTCTGTCTTTTGCAAAAAGGGTTGCATTTCAGCTCTGGCCTTCAATGCAATGATGCTACGCATCCGTTTTGCTACATAAAAATAAAGGTTCTCACCTACAAAGTGCATTACTGAAAGCAAGTTTTTCTTCGTCTCTAACTATCCTTTGTTTCAGTTCTTCTTACTAACATTTCTTCCGTCAGTTCGGATAGTCAATTCGGTCTAGTGCTCCGATTTCCAATCATACATACTGCATCCTGCATCCATTTGGTTAGTACATTTGCATTACATCGAGCATCACATCAAGCATTGTATCCATTTCATATTATCAATGCATCAAAAACACATAAAAAAATGCATTCATACATGTTCCACAATGGTATATAAACAGTGCATAAGTCATCCATACATGGAAAATAACATTAGTCATAACATATCGCATCCCATCATATCGATGCATATCATATCATATATCCAAATAATATCGGAATACAAAATTGGACTGCCTGTCCTAAGTATGGCCCGCAGGCTGACTACAAAAATGTCAAACTACATAATGTCCACTGTCTGTCTAAGGAGTACATGCCTCTGTCATTGGGTTCTCCCTCTGTCTTCCTCATCCTTGCCATGTCTCACGGATGATGTCCCTCCTGGTCCTAGTTGTGGTGGTCTCATAGGTCCACTCACCCCCATGCTGCTCAATGACCTCTGAGAGCGTGCCCTACTCTCTGTCCTCGATCGTGCTTGATATGAAGGTGCTCTCTGCTCTGGTGGAACTGCACTCTCATATAGTGTCCTCCAATGGCGTATCTCCTCTCCAGTCTCTACCAGCATCTGTGCCATCTCGCGTGCACTAGCATCCCGAATCGACCCAATATACTCAGTGACTCTCTGTTCCTCTCGTTGTGCCTGAGCAATTGTTGTATCTTGAGCCACTGTGAGTCTGGCTATCTCCGCTCTGAACTGCTCATGATCTCTCTAAAGTCACAATGTGATCCTGCTGACTTGCTATGGTAGCCCTGCACATCTCCATCTCTTCTGTCCTAGCTGTCTCCAGCTCTATGGGTATGTCCTGCAATGCCTCCTGCTCCCTATCCTCATCATCATCCTCATCCTCATCCCCCTCATCCTCCTCATCCTCATCACCACCCTCATCCTCCTCATCCTCATCACCACCCTCATCCTCCTCATCCTCATCACCTCCCTCCTCCTCTCCAGTGAGTGGGAAGTCCTCCTGTTGCCTAGGTACTGGAATGTCTGGATCTGTCAATGGCACTGGCCATCGTCATGCAAACCATCTCTCATACTCCTCTGTCGTCCCGGCGTCTGCTACATCTAATCTCCAATCCCACTGTCTCTGCTGTAGCTGTGAAAAGTCAGCATATGCTATGTGTGGCTGAATCATACTCCCCCACTAACTCGTCTCTCTGTGAGATCGGGCAAAGTGTGCAGTCCTCCTGGGTACATCCTGCCTCTCTCCAAATTGCCGTCTAACTCTCTCTGGTAGGTACATCTCAATCACTCTTTGGCGATTCACTGGTCACCCAATCAGGTACCTCTCCTGTCTACAATACGGTAGCTCATCCCTATCATCTGACCATCCCGGACAAACACGATATGGCCTCCATATGAACTCTCTCAGTCTGTCTAGCTCATGTCGCCAGTACAATATGTATCCAAAAGGACCCTGTCTCAGTGCTCCCCCATAGCAGTACACATATGGTCGATGTGGTACTACCTGTCTCTCTGTAATCGGTCGACATATGGCTATGTGCTCAAATGCCCATACCTGTAGCAATGTGACTCCACAGCTCAAAGTCTGAACTCCCTGATATGCTATCTGATGCAACTGAAAATATAGCATAGCCAGTACACATGGTCCCCATGCATACACCGTCCCCTCTATCGCCATCCACTCCAGTACCCTTCCCCATCCAATAGGGAATCCATGTCCTCGTCTGTCTCCTGCTAGTAAGCATGCTATCATCACTGCTATCACCACATATCGTCGATCATACTCTGATGCCATGGTCTCCTAGCCAATCTCCCTCTCGACAATATCCAGATCATCTACGTCACACTCAAACAATCTGCACAATGCATCTCTCCCTTTCACTGGGTCATACTCTATCATCTCACCATGAATCAGAATGCGGAGGATACGCCATACATCCTCCAGTGTCACTGTCGCCTCTCCAGTCGCCAGATGGAATGAGGAAGTCTCTGAATGCCATCGCTCTGCCAATGCGGTAAGCAGTCCTGTGTTTGCCCTAATCTTGGGCATGAATGTGACATAGTATATCCCAAGTCCTGCTAATGTATCTCTCTCAGTGCTCCTGAGTCTATGTTGTAGCATGAAGCAATCTGCTCGGTTCTCTCGTGTGATCAATGGATACTGTCGACTTTGCATCACAATAGGGGCATATTTTGTCAGTTTTAGGGTTTGCTCCTATGGGTTGCATTTCCTCATTTTCATGTCCAATCAGGGTGTTTTTCATCTAATCTGACCTATCTTACCCTTATCCCCTCTTTCCGGATCATTTGCATGTCATTTTGACCAAAATTAGGGTTTGCATTGCACAATTGCGCCTGTGTCAAGGAACTTGCGCCTGTGTCAGGTAACCTGCGCTTGTGTCTCCCTACACAAGCACAGAAGACCCTCCACAAGCGCAGGATTTGCCCTACACAAGCGCAGGAGTCCTTTTCTGCATCCCCTGTGGGCCCCGCAATGTCCCGCAAACGATCAAAATTCATGAAATTGAAAACATGGGTTTTTGAGATACATATCGCTGCTCCCACGTCGTCCGATCATCTGTATGTGCATACACATTCCCCGAGGTGATCCGCCATTGGAATGTTCCCCATCTATCTGCAAATGTCCTTGTCCAGAGCAACAAATCCTCCTCTTTGTCTAGTGCAAATGAACATTTTTCACTCTCTTGGTCTCATTTATAGATCTTTGTCAGTGCATAGATGGACATACACCCTCTCCATCTTATGTTGGTCGTGGTCTTTTGCATCTTCACTTTCTTTTCCTTCATGCATCCGGTATCCGATTGTCAGTCCGTTCGATCCTGTCATTTTTATCGATCAATTGGCCTCTTTTCTGCATGTTTTCGGCCAATTCCTCGAGGGGGCATGCATATGTCATTATTATTGTCTGGGGCATTTTCATTATTGTTCTTTGAAACAACGCTTAAAATCGCATTGTCTCAAAGAGGGGCAAAATGTAGACACCTAAAAGTGGTCAACGCTTGCGGAGTCATACTTTAACATTTGCGCATTGCCTCATTTTAGGTTTTTGCATCGCGTTAACATTTCTCCTATGTCACACACTTGGTCTTTATCATTTGTGAACATTGAGTCGTTCTTCTGCATTCTTCATTTATCTCGCTCTCGAATTTGGTCTTGTCGACAATACTCTCCAGTCATGATTTTAATCGATCTTATCCTATTGCATCAATGTGCCTGCTCATTTGTCATTATTCTAGACATCGTCAATCCTAATTAGGGTTTTTGTCCTCTTATCAATCTTGTCGTTCTGTCATCAATCCTTATCATTTTCAATCTTGTTGTTTGGTGATCGATTTGTCATCGATCGTTGTCATGTTCGGTCTTGTCATTTTGCGATTGATTTGTCATCGATCGTAGTCATTTTCAATCTTGTCATCTTGCAATCTATTTTGTCATCGATTCTTGTCCTCTTGTCGATCTTGTCATTTTGCGATCAATTTGTCATTGATCATTGTCTGTCTCAACTATGTCAATTTGGATCAATTAGTCATTGTTCCTCATCAATTGGCGCATCTTCTCAATCAAATCATTTATCACATTGCTCATTTATCAATTCAAAATCATGATCGATATCAATTATCTTCAATCAAGACCTAATTGTCATTCTCGCATTGCTAATTTGTCTTCTAGGGTTTTATGATTTAATCATTTAACCTGGTTTGTCATTTCCTCCTTTAGGATTAATAAATTATTTATTTATCCTAAGTCTTCTCATCACAATTAAATGTTCATTTAATTGGCTAATTATTCCTCTTTGTGAATTAATTAATAAATGATAAATTATTAATTAATTTACCTAATTTCTAATTTCCATCAATTTCTTAATTCCTAAATTCTTAATTCTCTAATTTCTTAATTTTCTAATTCCTAATTTCAAATTTCTCCTATTTCTCTCCTAAATTCATGGAAATGACATGTCAATTTGTCATAATTTTGTCATAATTGACAATCAATCAATTTTTGACATAGAAGTTGTCATAATTTGTCATAAATTATCAATCAACAAATTTTGCATAGAAAGTGCATAATTTGTCATAATTTGTCATAATTGACATTATTGATTTGCAATTTCCATTTGAATTGAATCATGCTAATTTGATCCATCTCTCCAATTTGTCTATAAATTGGATGAATTTCTTCAATCAAACCCCTTGATTCTTGATCCCTAACCAGATTATCGAATTTCTAATCAATCACGCTTCGAGTACTTTTGAGCAATTTTCTTGCCTACTTGCTTTCAATCATGTGTGTGCACTTGTAGGTGAGATCCACAACCAAACTATTTGAAGAGGAAAGAAGAACAATGGAGCCGCATGAAGGAAGCATTCAGATCTGCATATGGTTTCCATAGTATTTACTTTTGAATGTTTTATCTTTATATCTCTATTGAATGTAATTAGGATAGATCATTGCAATGAGCTTTCGTGATTGAGCTAATGATTAGTGTTTTGACTTGTTTGTGATGATTTCCTATTTCCTAACGTACAAGTACATTTTTCAATTTCTAATTTTGAGACCATTTTACTTTGAATGGTATTAAAAATAACTATTAGATCACTCACAATATGAATGCCTTTAATTCCATATTGAATTGTTAGTTAGAGACTTGTAACTAGTTCTTGAGCTTCAACTTCATTATTCAGTCTATTCAAAGTTGTGGACTAAAAATGTAGAAGAGTCCTTGACAACATAACCAACACTTGCGCCCCAATAATTTTCTTGTAAAATTCCATGAAAATTTGACAAGAGAGAAAAAAAGGATCCACCTAACATTGTTAAAATAAGAAAAATTGATTTCTATAATATTCACACACAATTATATAATAAATTTATAAATTAATATATATATATATATATTATATACTAAATATTTAAATAAGTATTAAAAATAATAAAAAATAAAAGAATTAAAAAAATATTAAAATACTAAACTTAAAAAAATATATTATAAAATTTACTTATATAATTAACATATATAAAACTTATAAATAAAAATTTAAAATTTATTTATTTCAATTTACATTTTTTAATAATTTTGAGACATATAAAGGATTTAGATAAAAATTAAAGGATATATAAGTTATAATTTTTATTTTTATTAATATAGTATTTTTCCAAATTTAATTTGCATGTTTATAATTTATAATATTTTTGCTTGTATATGAGAAAGGAATATTGTATAAATGAAATGAGAGTGAATCTAATTTCTACATTTAGATTTTTTATTTTTAAGATTTAAATTATATATTATTTTTACTTTAATTAATTTTAAATAAATTATTTTAAAGTTAATTATTTTAAAGTTAATTATTTTTTGAAATGTAAGTTTGTTCACAAATTCAGTTTGTTAACAAGATTGGATCTCTAGTTAGTTTATTAAGAATCTTTCAACTTCCATGAGAACAAGGACCTATTGATTGAATTATACTTTTTATTTTACTTATATGAATATTTGTAGTTGATAATATTTTTGTTTGTATATTAGAGAAGAATAATGAATGTAATCAACACTTTTCTTTATGTATAGAAGAGTGAATGTAACCTATACATTTTTATTTTTTATTTTTTAAGTTTAAAACATATTATCTTTCTTTTAAATAATTTAAAATATAATTTTATAATTATTTTTATTAAAAGTAATTAACATATAACTATATTTTTAAGTCGAGAGGCTTCTACAATGGCAGCAAATTTATGCATCAACATTTGGGGGTTTTCAATTATTTTGACAGTTATTTGGTTGGGGCATTAATATAGAATGTAGTTTCACTCATTCGATAATTAAAAATTGCAAAAACGGTGATGCACCGTTCTTCGAATTGTAATCTTGCCATTGGCAAAAGTAATTTCCAGGTAGAGAAGGGATCAATTGTGCAGTTTCAATGTGAGATAGAGGTATGTGATATTGTTTTACAGATTTCTTACTATTTTCATATTGTAGGTTTGTTGAATATGAATTAATGAGTCTATTTTATTTGCAGAATCATCAGCATAAACTTTGTTTTGTTTTCCTGTATGTGATTAAGGAACGAAAAAGATTAAAGGTTTAAATTATTAAAAAATATAAAATTGAAATTGAATATAGAACCGTTACTAAGACGGTTTCAGAGTTACAAACTTTCAATAGTATAGTTAAAAATTGAAGAAACGTTACGTATTAAATTTTCAAACAAGTGAACCAATGAATCAAAATTTCTTTTGGATGAATGTAAACATATTGTGCATTCAAACTCCTCATAATTTGTGCTATTCATTTTTTTAAACTGCGATTAACATATATATATATATATATATATATATATATATATATATATATACATATATATATATACATATATATATATATACATATATATATATATACATATATATATATATACATATATATATATATATACATATATATATATATACATATATATATATATACGTATATATATATATATACATATATATATATATATACACATATATATATATATACATATATATATATGTATATATATATATACATATCTATATATATACATATATATATATATATATATATATACATATATATATATACATATATATATATATATATATATATATATATGTATATATATATATATATATATATGTTGTTTCCAGGTTTGCTAAAATTGCAGTTTGAAGGTTTTTCAACTTACAGTTTCAAAGGCTCTCATTGTATCATAGGCAAGAAGGATACTGGCAAAGGTAGTTCACCCGATCTTTACATCTACTTGCATTTTCTTTGGTAAAGCCTTTTCAGAAATCCATAAAAAAAAATCATTGTTTCTATTTGCTTTTACTTTGTATTTTTAGAAAGAATAACAAATTTCATAGCTTCTCTGTGGAGTATATCTTCTCTGTACTTGGATTGATCTATGTGTGATTTGCAGTCGAGACCAGTATGTTTATGTTTCATGATGCTTCTCAAATACTAATTTTATTTTCAGATTGTAGAATATCCATATCCAGCTCTCGTTTCTAGTGGCTTTCGTTTTTGGTGGAGCCTGGTTGTTCTGTTTCATGGCTGGGGTTTGTTCTTTTTATTTATTTTAGTAATTTATCAACATTAAAATGCAGGCACATCAAGAAAGATATATCTCGGATTATTCTATATATATTATTAAATATATATAAGCTAGTTAATATTATCAATAATACACTTTATGAACTCGATTATCTGTTGTTTTTCGGCGTTCTGATGAAGCGGATTTGCTGATTGGATCTCCCCGACAGCTTCTCATTTGCGGTCTACAAGCAAGGACTTCTCCCAAGGTGTTGGTGTGGGTTTGGAGGAGGTCTCCCTCCTCCACATGGTTTGCACTTTCTTTCCCCCTCTTTGCTCTACATTTATGATTCCGAAATTGCTTAGTTGTTTTTGCCCCTTCTCGGGCATGTGTTGGCTCTACCTTTAATGGAGGTAGATATAGATGGGAAGCCCCACTCCCAAACCTCGCCACCTTCCTCCCAACCCCCTCTACAACAAAATTCATTTTGTGAAGCCGTGGGTGGAGGCTCATGCTCTGTTGTGAAGGATGTCAAGTTCGTGGTTGCTGCAGATGGCAATGGAATGGGTCCACAAGGTAAGGACCTTGGTTTCGGCCCCAGTCCTTTCACCATCTCCCCTAATGAATCCATGGTGAATGAAATTACTTTGGAAAAAAATAGGTTGAAATATTCTACCATTTTCTTTGCTTGTGTGGATGCGGATAAATGCCCTCCTTGGAAGTTCATGGATGATTGGTTTTACAATTATTGGAACCTAAAATTAGGGCTTCATTTTTCTTTTTGTAGGCAAATTCAGAAGGGGTTGTTCATCATATTTTTCAAATCACACGAAATGCAATTAGAAGTTCTAAATAAACTATACTGGAATGTGGGTAAAATGACTTCTCGTGCCCTAGGTTGGTCCCCTGAAGCTAATCCTGAAGAAATCTTGGCTCTTTTGAGCCCTAGATGGGTACTTATTAAAAATATACTGCCATTTTTATGGAAGTTCATCCCTCAAATTGTCTAACCCTTCGGCAAATTCATCTGCATGGATGAAACCCCACGTCTTATTCCACATCTCAGTGCCAGAGTACTCATCTCCATCCTACCTGGGGTTAACCTGCCCAATTCCCTCCATCTCAATATTGTAGAGGACTCTTTCTCCTGCCCACTGGAATTTTTGGGAGGTCTGAACACGTGCTTCCTCTATTAAAATGAGGGACATGTGAGGAAATATTGTCCCATCTTGAGGAAGAGAGATTCCACCATGAATGCCACTAAGCCTAATCCCATCCCCAACGGTCACTCCATCTAGACCGTTCAGCCCACGGTGGAATCCGCCCTTGCTATTCACCCTGAACCTTCCATTCCCACCTCAAACCCCCTGTTCCCACCCTCCAATGCACCCCCCCCCTCTCCATCATCTAGATGCCGCCTCCCCTGTTTTATCAGATGATGGCTACCAAGTCGTAATGAACTCCAAAAAGCGCAGAAGGAAGAATGCACAACAAATGGCTTTGGATAAGGGTAGAGCTTCTTCTAATCCTCCCCTGGTTATTGTTTCTCACACCCCCTCTAAGGTTAAGAGAATAATTAGCAGTTTTGAAACCCCTCTTGGATGCTCTGGTGGTATCGTTATGGGTGATGGCTCTGCTAATGTCTCTAAGAAGATCAATTCCATCCTCTATAACGATAGTGGTAGTGGATCCACTAGGGGTAAAATCTCAAATTCTACCATGGCTCAGGTCATCAGTGCTGACACTAGTGTTGTTAGAAACTCTGCCTTTTGTTCCCCTAGCATGTTCTCCTCACAAGGGCATCAGTCGGAGGCGAATGTCATACTGATAGAATTGGAAGAACCTCTCCCAAGAAGTATCTATCTGGAGGAGGATGTGCCTAGAGATGACCTTGGCGTTCAAATAGATGGCGTTCCCAAACCTAATAGAAGGGGAAGGCCCATGGGGTCTAAGAATAAGGCTAACTCTGTTAAGAAAAAGGACAAGGGTTCCCCTGCTTGTGATAGCAGCCTCTTGGCTACTGAAGGCCCATAACTACCCCTTCTAATTTACCATGAAATTCATCTCATGGAATGTGAGAGGTCTGGAAGCTCCAGAGAGGAAGAGGATTGTTAAACATTTCATGGATTCCCATAAAGATCTGGATTTCCTAATGCTTCAGGAGCTAAAATTTGTTAATTTTACTCTGGAAACTAATTTAAACTTCATTAGGAAGGACTCTATCAAATTCTGCTCCAGCCATCTCAAGGGCAGGGGAGGTGTTGGTTTCCTCGTCAGCCCTAGATGGGCGAATCACATCACTGACAATGGTTGCTCCCCATGTAACAGGGTTGTTTGGGTGTTGGGTAGTATTAAAAACACCCTCTTTGGGATCTGTAACATTTATGCATCTAATGAATATAAGGAAAGAATTGCCCTCTGGGATTGGATTGCCTCCCTTCCTGATATACCTTGGATCATAGGGGGTGATTTTAACATGGTCGAGAATGGTGAGGACAAAATGGGAGGCACAACCTTTGGTTGGAAGGGTTCTAAAATATCCCATTGGGATAGGATGAAACATATCAGAAATTAGTTTGACCCTCTGCTCGGTAAAAAGGTTGAATCCAAGGGGCTATGGAACACATGGTGTAACTCCCAAATAGGTCCTAACAGAATCTATTTTAGGCTCGACCATTTTCATACCAATAAGGACCTCCTTTCATTTACCCCTAATGCTCATGGTAACCCTATCGTGGTCTGCCCCTTTACTCTATTTGATCATCACCCTATCTCTGCCCATATCAGATTGTCTGACCCTCTTCCCACCAATAGGTTGGGGCCTAAGAAATTCATTCTCAACACTAACCTCCTCAAAGATGCAGATGTTCTCTCTGCCATTAGCATTATCAGACTGATCAATAAAAGTAACAAGGACCTTGCGTCACATATTGATAGATGGAACTTTAATATTAACTCTTGGCAAAAACTCTTGCAAACTATTGGTCAGAAAAGGGCCAAAGACTATAGATTTGAGGAAATTACTCTTAACAGTAACCTCTTACAGATGAAAAATGAAGTCCAGTCAGATCCCTCCAACCTTGAACTTATTGCTAATGTGGCTAGTGTGAGGGATTCTCTTAGACGACACCAACAAACCAAGATTAAGGGGGCCATGATTAAGGCCCGCACCCACTGGCTTCAATTTGGTGACAAAGGTTCCAAGTTTTTCTTTAACCTTCTTAGGCATAAACATAGCCAGGAAACAATTGATAGAATCATCATTGATAATGATGAGATCTTTGACCTTGACAAGATTAAAGACGCCTTTGCTCTCTTTTACCAAAATATATTCACCTATGAGGAGTCTAAGGCGGACAAGACCCTTAGAATCGAGTTTCAAGCCATCATCCCCAGAAGGATCACTGAGGAAGATGTAGTACCCCTACTCATTTGAACTCATTAGACTCATATTTTATTATTGTTTGTTTTCAGAGGATACATTACCATGATGTGTTATTCAGATTTTTATGACATTATTTCATGCTTTATCTGGATATGAGATGAGTAATTTATTGCAGTATTTCAGTACTTGTGATTTATGGTATTTTATGGATTATTGCTATGTACTGACACTTTACTTTATCTATGCAATGTGAAATTATATGTTGTGTGTCTGAGAGTGTATTGGATGCAAGGGGATGATTTTCCTTCACTCATTTCGGTGAGATAGGGAACGTCACGATTCTCCTTCATTGGTGTGTATGTCATGTTTTTTATATTGTATATATGCATGTGTGGTTCGGTGATGCGGGATATTGCAAGTACAAGTATCGGGTAGGTACACGGTATCATCTCCACCTGGCTTCATAGGTCTGAGCATGCCTTATATTTTCTGATGGAAGTGGAGGAGATAGTAGTTGACCCTATTCTACTCATTTACACTCATGTGAGTGTCATCAGTTGGTCGTCCAGTCAGTTAGTTCGGTCTTCGTATTTTGTTGTTTTATCTTTTTATGAGTATTTACTTGAGATTTGTTTAGTTTGTGTGTTTTAGTGGATTTGATTAATTAATTAGAGTTTATAGAGTTATCTCATAGTTGATTTATGTATGCATTGAGATTATAAATTTAATTAATTTAAAGAAGTTATTAAATTAAGTTGCAATCTGCATGATATTAGAAATATATTTTATTTAAATTTTAGTGGAAAAATAAATTAGATTAGTTGCATTTATTGTTTCCTAGAATTTTAAATAACTAAAAGAATAAAAGAATAAATAAAAGAATTAATTAGAATTGAAGTATTGCTTTAATTTCTCTATCTAAAAAATTAATTAATTTGCATGAGAAAAGAAAAGAATGAAAAATGATTTTTAATTATTGCATCTTAACTTATCCCTTTATTAGAAAATTGGAAAAGAAAATAAAATTGCTTTTATTACTAAACTTAGGTTTTTGGAAAAAAAAAGATATTCAACCTAAAATTTTAGTTTAAAAAGAGGAATAGGTCATTATTTTAGGATACACAGGAAATAGGTTAGGGATTTAGGTGAAGAAATTTATTTGGAAGCTTGTTGAAAAGATTAGGGCTCTTCTAAAGATTTCTTCTAGGAAAGCTATACCAGGTTGGGTGGCTTCTTTTGATTGTTGTCTTAAGAAAATATTTCTATTTCTTCTATCTTCTTAATGATGTGTGTGTTAAGATGATTGTCATATCCTATCTGACTAAATTTTGTTCTTAGCTAAAGTCCATACCTGAAGTTAATTTCTAGTTTAATTGAAAGAAGTTATTTCTGGGTGTTTCTGGATTAAATTTTGAGAAAATTGGAAAAATTATTATGGCAAGTTTTGCCAAGAATTTTGTTGTACATGGAAATTTCAAGATTTGGGAGGTATGGAATTTATCAGAGAAATCATTCCCTCTTGTTTGCTTTTATTCTGATATTGGTTATGACAGTCTTTTATTTGTATCACTGTGAAATTGTTAATTACTCTAGGAATAAATTTAATTATAAATTCAATTTATTTGGGTTATTTATATTTTGGAAAAATATTGTATTTTAATTACAAAAAAAAAAATATTGTAAAAGATTAAATTCTATAAAAATGAATTTATTGGAAAATTATTATTTTATTTATGTTATTGAATTTACTGAAAAGAAATTAATTTTTAAAAAAATATTTTAAAAAAATTAACCCTCGGTAGCACTACCGACAATAGTACGACTATCGTATGGTAGCGGTACTATCGACGGTAGTATGCTACCGACGGTAACAGCTGCTACCTACAGTAACAGTGCTACTGGCAGTAGCATGGGCTACCATGCGTAGCATATGCTACCGTGCACAGTGGTAGAGATTAAATGTTTTTTTTCTTCTTTAATTCCCATGTACGTACCTTGACATAGCACTTTCGGGTTTCATGCCCGGGGTTGTGTACTTTGAGTTATTTATTAATTAATTTATAATATATGTGTGTGTGTGTGTGTGTGTGTGTGTG
This sequence comes from Cryptomeria japonica, assembly GCF_030272615.1. Taxonomy (NCBI): domain Eukaryota; kingdom Viridiplantae; phylum Streptophyta; class Pinopsida; order Cupressales; family Cupressaceae; genus Cryptomeria; species Cryptomeria japonica. The sequence continues at coordinate 223,203,112 of NC_081407.1, read as the reverse complement.
TGTGTGTGTGTGTGTGTGTGTGTGTGTGTGTGTGTGTGTGTGTATATATATATATATATATATATATATATATATATATATATATATATATAAGCTGTTTTTTTTATTAATATGGGTATTATATTATTTTAGCTTTGTTTTAATACTATGGAAATTAAATTCTGAGTTGTTAAATATATATTCTGTAATATAATTATAACTAGGTATTCATATAATTATATTATATGAGTATAATTTAATTTATAGTTATATTTATATTTTATGAATGTTATTAGATTATAGTTTGGGTGTTTTCAGAAAAATTTGTAAATTTGGAGATTTTACATTTATGCTTGAAAACATTAGGAGATTAGTTTTTGTGTGATTGATTTAACCTTATTGGACAAATGAAAAAATTGATTTATTTGTATAGTTGTAAATTCTTATGATCTGTAAATTCCTTATTTGCAAGTTATTTATGCTTTTGGTTGTTGTAAGAAAAGATTGCCTGTATTAGGGTCTTGTGTAAATGGTGTTTGCAGTCAAGCTTAATTCCGTTGCAATTCTGGTTGAGTTGTCATTATGTCCTATGTTATTATATATCCTTGGTCAGGTGTTGTTGTATAACCTTATTGATGTGAGCCATTGTGTGTTTTGTCCAAATGGTCAATCTTGGGTTAGTGATTGTGTATCCTTCACCTGTGGTTTGTCGGGATTAGTTATGGCTATCTGTTTCACCATAGAGTTCTCGTAGAGAAACCTTTTGGACGTTTATAATGAGGTTGTCCTTAAAGGCTCCCTTGGAGGATCTATCAACAAGGGCACTATTAAACTCTTACCCAAGGATGGGGATAAGGCCCTCATCAAAAACTGGAGTCCCATTACTCTTCTCAATTTTTCCTATAAGATTCTGGCTAAAATGCTTGCTATTAGGTTGGAAATGATCATGCCCAAGTTCATATGCTCTATGCAGACCAAGTTCATTAAAGGTAGATATATTCTAGAAAACCTTATTACCAGTTGGGAAACTATGGATTGGGCTAAGGTCTCTGGGAAAGACTCTGCTATGTTTCTCCTGGACTTTGAAAAAGCCTATGGTAGGGTGGAATGGGGCTTTATTATCCTAATGCTTGAATCCTTTGGTTTTCCTAGGGAATTTTGTTCCTATGTTAAAGTCCTTTTATAGGATGCTTCCACACAAATTGATGTTAATGGCTCCCTCTCACTTCCTATTTTGCTTTCTCGCTCCATTCATCAGGGGTTCCCTCTGGCCCCTGCCCTATTCGTTATTGCCTTGGATGTGTTATACTATCTCCTTAGAGATAGCTCTCTCTCCCCCAAAGTTAATGGAGTTAGGCTCCCTGATGTTAGGCACAATATGGAAAGCTAATGTACTGAGAGGGAAGGGGTGAATCAGTACTCCAAAACTTTTCTTCAATAATAACTTTACTGTTATGCATAAATCGAATAGTGCAATAACATAATATAAAGCTAAAACAAATAGATAACAATCATACATGATTCACTCCATAACTCATATATTTTGGTTACGTAGAAACTCTTGGTTAGAGAGAAAAACTATGATGGGGATGACACCCACAACTTCACTGCTGCAATAATAAAGAGTGCTTGGTTATAGCTACATGTTTAGCTATTTCTGATAGCTTACCCTGTTAAGAGTAACAAGATCTGTTAGATCTACCTTGCTAAAGGATTTCACAACACTTCATCTAAATGTTGTACGCATTTAGAGGCTTTACAATTTATAGACTTGATTAGAGTCTTTTACCATGTTAAAGGTTTCTCTTACAACTTCAAAATATTACAATAAAATCATTACAAATATCTGCAACTTTACATCTGGAATGTTATAGCAGATTCTATGTGCTCAAAATAAGTTACCTTGCTTATAGCATATCTCAGTAACCCATATAGTAACTCGGTAAACCCTTCTGTTTACTCTATTCTTTGATTGTTCTCTGAAAACCTTCTCGGTGACCTCTGTGTCTCTATAACAGTCTTCTTACACTCATGCACACACACACACTTTTTAATTCTTAACTCATGCTGTATAAATAGATCTCTTATGTCGGTGATCCATTCATTGCTTCAATCTTACAAATATGATTTATCGAATGAATAACCATGCAAATTATTTCATTGGTTAGATGACCTCAAAATCATACACAATCTTTAAGTGCAATTATCCAATGTGATAATGGTTAGATGTGCCTCGATCTTGTAACACATTTTCATATGTATGTCCAAGTTCAATGAATCTGGTAACACATTTCACTCAGTGTATATCAACTCGGTGTGTCATCTTTGCTACTCGGAAGACATGAAATGATACTCAGTAGACAACTCAGTGTATACTATGTTTTGAGACTACTTTCTTCAATAATCGACTAGAATGTGCATACCGACTGAATATCTCGGTAGTAGTAACCGACTAGAGTATATAGTATAACTTTGACATGAAACTAATGGCAACTTGATAAGTAGTAATAATCTCCCCTTTTGACATTAGTTGAGATGTTTGACAAAAACTACTTTCAAAGTTATAACTCAATAATCTATATACTTGCAAAATTTGACTATGCTGACAGTATATACAATAGTCAATAATATAATATATCCAAATATACTCCCCTTATCGATATACTATACAAAACTCTGATTTTGCATGCTTGGTGATCTATTCTGTGTGCTTTGCTTACTGTACTGTATACTGCTCGGTGCACTGCTCTTGGATACTTTGCTTGCTCTGCTTGGTATACTCCCCCTGTATAATATACTCCTTTTGTTTGATATTGTGAATACTATATCACTCCCCCAATACTGTATTACTCCCCCTTTTTGACAAACATCAAAACTTAATTACCATTCGGGGGTGGTAACTGGTCAAAAATGGATTTGTACTTAGTCTGGGCCTCGGTGAGAGCAATAGAGAGGGCATTCTTTACACTATCCATTAAAGAATTATGTTCTTGAATATTAGCCAATAATGATATTAAGCCATCTAGAGTGCTTCCTTCTTGTGTAGTAGATAGGGAGGTGGCTCGGTTGATCTGTTCTTGGACGGATGAAAGATGAGGAAGGAATAATGTCTAAAGTGTCATTATGTCCATTTGGATCTTGTGTTTTTCATTACTTAGGTCCAATTGTTGAGCCATGAGCTGTTGTAGCTTTGTATAAAAATTCTGAACTGAATTTGGCTCTGTGATCAACTTATTTGAGAGATTGTTGATCTCTTTCTCAATTTCCTCTATTTTATTTTTAATGTCTTTAATGAATAAAGAAAATGTGCAGAGTTTCTGAAATAAATAAAGAATGTGCTTGAGTTGAGGAGTCAACTCAATAATAAATTTCACAAGTTTAACTTTGCCAATAGCTATAGCTTTCTGTACCTCTTCTATCATTTTTGCAGTGAGCTCTTTGTCTTTTAGCTTGCTCAAATACTTTGATGCATCTACTCCAGATGTCTCTATCTTTGTTAGGAGTTCATCCAGTTGTATGTGGATGGTTGCATCTATTGATACTGTAGCTTCAGGTAGCATATCTATTAAGAGTGCTTTCACCTTCTGAAGTACTTTATTTTTCTTTTGAATGGCCATTTGCTTCTCTTGTTCAGCCTTTGCTTTGCATAGTTCACTGAAATCAATGAGTGCTTGCCCCTTCAATTTTGATATGTCTACATTCGGCAACACTATTGGTTTTGACAAATCAACTTTAAAACTATTCTTTTTTATCTTCTTTTCTTTACCTTTCACCGATGGAACTAAGACAAGGGCTTGTGAGGCTTGATGAACCTTGGTAGGTTGCTCGGTAAAGGCAACACTTTGATCAGTTTCTTTAGCCTTTGTAGAGTCCTTTGGTGTCTTGGTACTCGATGTCTCAGTTTCAACATTCATAGTGCTAGAAGGTACTTGAGATGTCTATTTTTGAGTAGTACCTTCTCCTGTTGTAGACTTGTGACCTTCGGTGTGTTGCTCTATATCATGAGGTGTTTCAGTTGAGAAAGGTTGCTTGACCGGTGGATAAGGCTGAACTTGTTCCAAGACTAATTCACTAGATACAAGTTTTGCATATGCATTGCCTTCTATCATTTCCTATTCTGGTGCCTCTATATCCATGACATCTTCATCTATTTGAATGGTGTCAGCAGGGTCTTTCTCAGTAACATCAGGATCTTGCTCGGTGACATCAACAATTTCAACTATAGCTTGCTCACCGGCATCCTTGATTTTAAAGATTTCTTGTCACTTTGCTTTTGTCTCATTTTCAACTTCAATATACAGCCCATTCATTAGTTTTAAAGCTCTCTGCTTGACAAGAAACTTTGAATTGTAGGTTGTCAGATGTTCCTTTATTTCAGCTACTGACATGTCAGGAAAGAGATGAACCAGACTTCTCTCTTTGATCTATTTCTCCGAGTCCATTGCATACGTCCACCTATTATCAATATGCAAGTTGTTAGGGTTCCCACAGATACTGAGAGGGGGGGGTGAATCAGTATCTGACTGGTAATGAGATTTTCTTGAAATAGAACATACAGAACATAAAGTAACCGTATACCGGTATGCTAGAATTAATGTAAATAACAGAATCAAAAACATCCACATGAAAAGAACACCATAACACAAGATGTTTAACAAGGAAACCCGATGTGGGAAAAACCTCAGTGGGATTTGTGACCCAAAATATTCACTTACTGGCCAATAAGAGAATATTACTTACAATAGGGGCCTGCACATGCAGGAAGGCCAACTGCCTAGAGCACACTACTCAATAAGAAGTCACACTGACTTACAATGAGGATTTACATAGATCCAATATTTTGTACTGCTTTACAATAGCATCTTCAATGCCAAATTCAGTACCGGTTCTTGCTCTGTTCTTTACATATACCCTTGACCTACAATTGGCACATTAGGTCTGCCTTATAATTATCTTTATACTTCCTATACATACATTACAAATGTCTACAATGATCTCTTTTATATACAAGAGTCATTTTACAATTTGCCAAGTCGGCTTACAATAATAAACAAAATATTACATATCAAAAATCCTGTCGGCCTCTGTGCCAGTATACATGTTCTCTTCTATGCCGATGCCAGTGTAGAGTGATCTTGCTAATGCCGATGCACTGTCTTGCTTGAATAATGTTTTGCCGGTATAATGTCTTGTTGGTGCCATAGGATTGCAAGGTTGCCTATGTAATGTTTTACCGGTATAATGTCTTGTTGGTGCCATAGGATTGCAAGGTTGCCATCAATGAAAAAACCTTCAATCACACACAATGTCTCATTGGAGTGTCCATATGCCAACACAAGTAAAGTTCATTCGGAAGTGACTTAGCTAGTTCCAATGGAGCTAACTGGAATTTTAGAATTGTGCAGATGACAACTTCTTCAATTTGTCTCTTCTCATCATTATTCCTAGTTTCATACTTGACATATCTAAATGATCCAAATCCTCCATATTCTTTTAGATTAGCACAAAAGTTTTCAACACTATGTATATTTACCTTCTTGCTCTTGACAATCTGGAATTTGCTTGCATCCTCTGATTCGGTATCACTAGACTCTTTTGCCAAAATGAGTCTCCAAGTAGATTTCTTGTAGGTCTTTGTTACCTTGGGAGTAGTAACACTTTTTGTTTTCTTACTCGGTGAGGCTGTAGATGTTCTTGTGTTAGGTCACTTTGGAGGTGGAGTCAGTGAGGCCTTTGATGTGTCATATTTCTTTCTCTTCAACACTTTTCCCTTGGGCAATTCAGTGCTTAGTGTTATTGCTGCCTCTTGGACTTTAGATTCCTCTTTAGTAATGGTAATGGTTCCTTTGATAGGTGTAGAGGAAGAGTCTTCTCCAAATTTCTCTGACAATGCCTTTATCATTTTTGTTGCCTTTCTTGTAGCTTTGGGTACTACAATGCTCATTTTTACCTTTTCCTTTACTTCCTCATAGGTTCCATACCTTAGCTCAGTAGCATGTCTTGGTAATGAGAGAAATGCATCAATTTGTTGTTGTGTGATCTCAAAGTCAATCTCGTAACCCATTGGTGACAAAGATTGAGTCCTCAGTTCCATAGCACTCACATAACAGTAATCGGTGTCAACTTCAAAACATATATCATTTTTGTATTTCTCCACTAGCTAGGGTGGAATCCTATATCTATTATGCATTTTCTCCTGAAATTTACTGAAGTAGTCATCCATAATATCCTTGAAATTATCACCTAACTTCTTGATGAAGTCATTTATCTGATGGGTGATTGGTCGATGTAGTTCCCAAACAACTTTACCGACTAATGGAAAGAATTTTTCAAAATAGAAAAACATGCATACCAATAATGATCCAAACTTTAGTGTATTAGCCGAGTTGTTTTTCTTTGGCTTCTTGATAGTGTTCATATTTTCAAATAGGTTCTTCAGCAACACCTCACATAGGTCAATTTTCATTCCCTTTTTCACAATTTTGTAGGCCACGTCTACTATTGCATAGGGTACACTATTTTCCCTTGTCGATTGGAAGAAACAGTAGCCCATTACTCTAATGGAAAATTTTAGTTCTTCATCTTTGACATTATTCAATTTCAATCCTATGCAATCTGATTCCACTCCGGTTAAATTGATCAATTCCTTCTGTGATATCATCTTTTGGGCTCGGGCATGATCATAAATGGGGTAACCGGTAATCAGATGAATGATTTCCTTAGTAATCTTAAATGGTTGCTCTTCTAGCCACATGAAATCATCGTGAACTCTGCTCAGAACAAACTTAACCCACTAGGGTTTGAACACATGGGGATAGGTTAGGCCTTCAGTTAATCCCTTGATCTTGATGTGTTCATACTTGCTATTCAATTTACCATATGTACACAGCTCATCATAGATGTCTCTAATTTCAACATGACTAAGTTCTTCAACATGACATTTGGTGAAGAATCTCACATCTTCAACTAACAACACTCTATCCGGGATGAGTGAAAAGGCGATTTTGTCATCTGGTTCAGATGCAACTTTGGGAGTCAAAGAGTGTTTTAGTGAGGGCTTCTCTACATTCTTGACAACTATGGGATCTTGGATCTTGGGCGCCATTGTATATTCCAGATAAAAGCTATCAAAGGATCCTTAGGGTTTCAGGATTTTCAAACGACTGACGCTTTATACTTAGAAGATAATGGCAACTAGATAAGATTGGTAAACCAGCTTAACAATGTGTTGAGATTGATGTAAATACCTTGAATTTGCTTTGTAGGAGGTTTTGATTGCCTTGGATTCGCTTTGCTCTGCTCTCTCAAAAACTTGGTAAGTGTAAATGACCATGACAATGCTTTTAAGTACACCATATGCCTTATCAGGCTTTGTGCGGGTTAGGTCAAAAACATTAAATGCACTTGGCTCCTCTTTAACCGATTTACTCTCTTTTTTCCATTTTAACCAAGTAACCAAACTTCCTTCATTTACCGACTAGACAAGTTTCTTGTATTCACCGACTTGACATTTTTCCTGTATAGTGCTTCAAAAGACTTTGATATAATTTCAAACTTACTAATACATCTTAATTATGCAGATTTGAATTAAGTACATGATAAAATAGGAACTGTTGAGATTTTAACCTTGAGAGAATGCAATCCCTTTATACCTTTACTGATTAATTTGGAATAGGTGCACCTAACTCAGTAGGTAAGGTGCTTTCTTCATTTGACACAATTTCCTTCTTTTTCCAAATCATCTTTAATTTGTTTTTTATTTCTTTAGTGTCTTTTCTAGGTTGATCTCTGCAATCTCTAGCTAAGTGTCCAACTTTGTGAAAATGAAAACATGCCATACCAGGATTTCTCCATGATCTTCGGTTGTTCATTCCAAACCTTATAAAGCAATTGGCACTTATATGTCCATATCTTCCACAATATTCACACCATATCCTTGTATTGTAATCCCATGGTACTGCAGAATATTGTTGGTAAGGATGTGTGTGAGTTCAGTAACCTCTAGCAATTGCTCGGTGTGTAGACCACATATAGTTATTCTGCTTAAGCCAGCACTTCTTGGTACTATGTCCATATCTATTGCAATTTTTACAAAACCCTTTGAATTTTGCCTTTTGGTAATTGTTAATAGACTTTGTCCTACATTGATTAGATGTGTGACCATATTTATTGCAGTTGTAACAATAACCTTTGGACTTAGTGACATTCGGTTGCTTACCTTTTCTGATTTGGCACATGTTGGCAGTGTGACCTTGATTTCCACAGTAGTTACAAATAGGCTTCTTTCTTTTGATGTTATTCTTGTTTCCAGCTTGCTTTGATGATTCTCCTCTCTCGGTAGTATGAATTCCCTTCTCGGTAGATTATTTTCCTTTGTAATCGAGTCTTGTATCTTTGTTGGGTCTTCTTGTATTCAGTTGCTCATCCAACATCTTTGATGCTTCATAACTCTTCTTGAGTTTTTCTTTGGATTTCTTCTCTGATTCAAGTTCATCGGTCAACCTTGATACTTCAAGTTTCAATGCTTGATTCTCATCATTTTTTAGAATTGCTTCATGATGTACACAACCTAGTTGATCTAACAAGTTTTGTTGAATTCCAGTCAACCTTGTGATTTCATCATTCTTATCAGATACTAAGACTTCAAGTTGTTGTTTCTCTCTTTCTAAATCTCTTACTTTATCCTCGGTTGTCCTCAATGCATCAAGATTTTCAGTCATCTATGTGCTGAAATGTTCATGTTCTCTTTTCATTGCTTTCAGTTGATCAGTCAGTGCTTTGTTCTTTTCTTTCAACACTCCAATCATTTCTTCAGTTTCTTCAGATATACTGTTCTCAGATGATGTCTCAATTTGTTCCACTAACTCTTGAGAGTCCTGCAAATCATTAGATAATCTCCTTCTTACTTTCAGAGATTTTTGCATTTGTCTTTGCATGTTTGCAATTACTTGATTAGCATGATCCAGTTCTTCTTGCAGATATACAATCCTCCAAGATTGTTTATAGCCTTCCATTTATAAGATCTTTCTCTTTAGGCAGTTAAACCCTTTTCCAAGATTCAAGCTCTGATACCAATTGTTAGGCCCAATATGGAAAGCTAATGTACTGAGAGGGGAGGGGTGAATCAGTACTCCAAATTTTTTCTTCTATAATAACTTTACTGTTATGCATAAACCGAATAGTGCAGTAACATAATATAAAGCTAAAACAAATAGATAACAATCATACATGATTCACTCCATAACACATATATTTTGGTTACACAGAAACTCTTGGTTAGAGAGAAAAACTATGGTGGGGATGGCACCCACAACTTCACTACTGCAATAATAAAGAGTGCTCGGTTAGAGCTACATGTTTAGCTATTTCTGATAGCTTACCCTGTTAGGAGTAACAAGATCTGTTAGATCTACCTTGCTAAAGGATTTCACAACACTTCATCTAAATGTTGCACCTGGTTAGAGGCTTTACAATTTATAGACTTAATTAGAGTCGTTTACCCTGTTAAAGGTTTCTCTTACAACTTCAAAATATTACAATAAAATCAGTACACATATCTGCAACTTTACATCTGGAATGTTATAGAAGATTCTATGTGCTAAGAATAAGTGGCCTTGCTTATAGCATACCTCGGTAACCCATATAGTAACTTGGTAAACCCTTATGTTTACTCTATTCTTCGACTGTTCTCTGAAAACCTTCTCGGTGACCTCTATGTCTCTATAACAGTCTTCTTACACTCATGCACACAGACACTTTTTAATTCTTAACTCATGTTGTATAAATAGATCTCTTATGTTGGTGATCTATTCATTTCTTTGATCTTACAAATATGATTTGTTGAATGAATAACCATGCAAATTATTTCATTGGTTAGATGACCTCAAAATCATACAAAATCTTTAAGTGCAATTTCCAATGTGATAACGGTTAGATGTGCCTCGATCTTGTAACACGTTTTCATATGTATGTCCAGGTTTAATGAATCTGGTAACACATTTCACTCGGTGTATATCAACTCGATGTGTCATCTTTGCTGCTCGGTAGACATGAAATGATACTTGGTAGATAGCTCGGTGTATACTACGTTTTGAGACTACTTTCTTCAATAACCGACTAGAATGTGCATACCGACTGAATATCTTGGTAGTAGTAACCGACTAGAGTATATAGTATAACTTTGACATGAAACTAATGGCAACTTGATAAGTAGTAACACCTGATGACAATGAACTTATCAGCATTTAGTTTGTTGATGACATGGCTCTCTTTCTTGAGCTTACCAAAACTAATATGGATCACCTTAACCACAAATTACATCTATTTAACTCTATCTCAGGAGCCTGAATCTCTAAGGCCAAGTCAACCTTCTTTAGTTGGAGGGAGCATCCCCCAGATTGGCTTGATAACTATGGGTACCAATGGGGTGGTCCATCCAAGATTGTTAGATACATTGGTGCCCCGTTTTCTATATCCCCCTCCCTAAAGGATATGTGGCTCTGGGTTAAAGGGAAAATTGACAAGAAACTGAACAAATGGAACAATAGATTCCTCTCCTTAGCTAGTAGAGTTCAAGTTTGCCAAAAAATCCTCTCATCTTATAATATCTACTATTCCTCTACTTGGATGTTTAGCAACTACCAGATCCTTGAGATTCAAAAGGATGTTAGGTGGTTTCTCTGGTCGGATGGTAAAGGCAACAAGAAATTGCATGTTGTTAATTGGAAATGGTGTCACACTGAGAAAACTCTTGGTGGCCTTGGGTTAAAAGATCTTAGGACCCAAGGTATTTCTCTTGCGGCCAAGTGGATCTTCCATGCCTTCGAAGGGCAAGAGCCTTGGAAGGTTTTAATTAGAAGCAACATTGAGAGGTTTGTTCCAAAGAAGGCCAACTCCTGGAAAGGTTTACCTTTTGCTGAACTAGTGGCCGGTGATTTCCCTATCTCTATCCAAGGCTCTTGTGTGTTTAGGTCTATTTGGAAGGCTTGGGAACATGTTAGGATTATTAGGAAACACTAGTGTCAGTAGTGGTGACCTTATCCATGGTGAGAGATCCATATGGTGGAATCTCCCTCACATGGGCAAGCCTCTGGCTCTCACACAAGGGTGCTCGGCTAGGGCCTGGGCCAGCAAAGGCATTAAACTCTTCATTGATATTCTAGAGCATGGTAATATTCCTTCGTGGGAAGAGCTCAGTTTGAAGTTCAACCTTCCTTCCTCTCAAAAAAGGACCTACCATTTGATTAAGCAAGCTTGTGCGGATCTTGGACTACCTAAGGATTGCTACATGGACTCGCATAGTTTCTGTAGAGTCAAAAATTGTATGCACTTGCTAAAGTGGTACAATTTCACACTTGGTTTAGCTCCCGCCTTGGCGCATCTTGCACTTTGCATCGCATTTTCCTTTAGCACTTAATTAATCAAATTAATTAGGTCTAAGGTCTTATTTCATCATCTTCCAGTTGGGCCCTTTCATTAAAGTGTGCCCCTCTCATTTTATTCCTCCAATACATCATTTAATCAAAAACCCTAATTAGGTCCTATTTTGAACTTGGGGGCTTGATTTTGGGGGTGAAAACATCTCGAAATCACCTGTAACTTCGGGATTCTCTCTAAAATTATCATATCCGACGACCCTGAAAATTTGGTGAAAAGTTGTCGGGACCATGGCGCCCGGAGTGCACATGGTCCCTGACATTTTTCCTAAAATTTTAGGAGCGCAATCCAATCATAAAATAAAGCTTAACCCCAAGAAATTGGTAGGAGATTCAATCTCTAGGTCGGCCAAAAGTTGAAATTAAGACCTAGGGTTTCATATATAAGAGCTCTCTTTCTTCATTTGAAAGGATCCAGAATTTTGGCTTAAGGGACCTTCTATGCAGCAAAAGAAAAGATCTTTGAAGACTTCAACAACATTCAACATCCACCCATCAAGCATTCATCAATTTCATTCATCCATTTAGGGCTTCGAAGACATTGAAGAGTAATAGGGGATCACCGACTGAAGATTGGCTTGTACCCCTCCCTTGGGGTTGGGTATGATTTCATGTTGTTTTCATGTCTTTGCATATGCCTCATTATATCATTTGTATTCATGCTTTAGATCACTTTGCATCTTGATTTGGAGCATTTACATTATCATTTACAAGCAGTTAGGGTTTACTTTCTAGGTTGCTCTAGTTTGCTTACTTACATTTTAGGATCTTGCACACACACAAGGTCTGCACACACACTACTTTTACAATACAACTTGGCTATTCGTGGAGGTAGAAATCACCAAAGTGGGGGTTTGACTAAGGTAAAACCCTATATAGCCACCCACCATACCTTTTCAGATATAAGTGCAGATTTCGGGATTCGGACGATGCCGCAAGTTGCAGATCCGGCAAAAGCAGACAGAAACTGAGCTACACACCAAATTTTACGGAAAAAGACCAGGACAAGGGCATGGGGCACCCTGGTCCTGCCAGGACAAGGGCGTTGGGTGCCTTGGTCCGTGGGATAGGGGCGATGGGTGCCCTGGTCCTTCTGTCAGACAACAAGTTTCAGCATTTCCGACAGCTTTTCAGGTTGCAAAACAGTAGTTTCAGGAGCAGAATCAGGACAGTGGTGCCTGCACCCCCATCCCGAACATTTTCACTCAGATTTTAACTCTGGGTATGCATCTGCATTCTTGCCTTGTCCTTGTGTTTACAGCTTTCCATTGTTTAATCTCAATTCTGTAATCTTGTTATTAGTTCATACTTGCACTTTAGGGTTAGGAATTGAACTTGCATCATTTTATCTTTCAATTACAACAAAGGAATAGAAACCCTAATAGGTAGCCCATGGCTCTCTCTTCCACAAAAATAAGTAGCCAATTATGTGATACCTCTAGGCTCTTTCGTATTCCGCAATGTGTGTCAAAACGTAGGATTAGGGCATGTTAGCCTAGTCTCGCTTTTTCCCCTACACATTTTGGTGAACCCGACGTGAATCTTATTATTACTTTCTCTTGCATTGCATTTGTTAGATCTAGATCTAGATTTAGTGTGTTTCATTTAAGTTTCATTTTTCATTAAAAAAAAAAAAAAAGAGGGAAAAGAAAGAGTGTGTTTCTTTGCATTGTGTGTTTAAGTTTTATGCAATCTTTATTTCAAAATGTCAGATTTTTATTTGCAAGATGTTCATATTTATGATGATGTATGCAATTATGTTGATTATGAGTATAGCCAAGATGAATTAGATGAAGCTGTAGATGAGTTTTTGAACCCTAAAGATAGCAAACCTTCATTTTACCAAAAACTCATAAACATTGTTACTAGGCCATTTCGTTGTGATGAGAAAGATAAGTCGAATGATTCCTCTCAAGGGTACATTCCTATCAACTCTTCCACTAAATCTAGTAACATGGTTGTTTTCAATGATCCCCTCTATGAAGAGATGTCTCCTTTTGAATCAAAAGATAAACCTTTTAATAGATATGATCATGCTTTGTTAGATGATGCTCTTGATGACTTTGTGGCTTTATCGAAATCTTTAAACAAGAACAAAACTTCTAAATTAGTTAACATGATAAACCTGAAAGAGCATAATAAGCCTCTCTTTGAAGTCCAAGGTGCTTATCCTTCTCCCACCTTTCAATTTCCTAAATCACCTCTCCTTACTGTCTAAGGAGGGTATGGTCATGATTCCTTTCTTACTCCAAATAAACCTATCATCACTGTGCAAGGAAGAAAACCTATAAGTCCTTATAGTTATGCCAAGCAATTAACTAGAGAGAGTTATAATGCGGTTGCCCATACTTATAATACTAGAAATAATAGGCAGCCTAATCCTCCTCCTGTTACTCTAGTTTCTCTTCCTAATCCTCAACCAATTCTTCCGCAAGCTCCACGTATTTCACAAGTTCTTGGTAAGGAATATGATCTCATAGAACAACTTAAAGCTACCCCTGCTAAGATATCCCTTTGGGATTTGATCCAAACTTCTTCCGCTCCTCATGGAATGTTACAAGATGCCTTGAAAGATTTGAATGTTCCTCCACCTAATACATCTAGTAATATAGTGTCTTTGGTTAACTCTGTGATGAATCCTAAAGCTCAAATTGTGTTTACTAAAGATGAATTGCCTACTAGTGAAATTCAACATCAATATGATCCCTTGATGATTGTGGTTATCATAAATGACACTGCTATAAGACGAACACTGGTAGATAATGGCTCTGGCCTTAATGTGTGTAGCATTAATCTATTGCATAAGATGAATGTGGATACATCCCTTATTAACCCTGACTCTCATCCCATTCGAGGCTTTGATAATGTGGCTAAGTCTTCATTACGTATTATCACCTTACCCATCACGGTGGGACCTGTTACTTTGCCTACTTCTATCCATGTTATGTCGGGAAATCTAACATACAACTTGTTATTAGGGAGACCTTGGATTCACAGTATGCAAGTTGTCCCCTCTACATTGCATAGACAAGTTAAATTTATTTATAACAATAAGACGTATACCTTGATAGGTGATACTAATTTTCAAGCTTGTTTGCAAACATCTACTTCCAAAGGGAGTTCTTCTAAACCTTCCTCTTCTAGTGATGACTCTTTAAACAAGATACCTATGGACGAATCATCATCCTTTGATAATCAAAATTCTTTGGATGAGCCTAAAGTTCTTGAAGAAGATTCTTCTCAACTTGAATCTACACATGAGAAGGCTTTTGATCCTGAGAAGGTTCTTGTAGAAGACGATTGGGGATCTCTTGATTTTAATCCAACCTTTGTAGGTGAGTATAGGGTTCCTCCTAGAGAGCTTAAAGTTAAAAAGAAGGAAGAAACTAAAAATCAATAAATCTTACCTGAACCTATGAACAATAATTTTGTGGCCACTTCTCAAACTCCTTCTCCTCACACCTCTAATTATGAAGGATTTGATTCTTTGTCTTATGAAAAACCACCTTCTCTTTCTGAAATGGCTAATCGTTATGGTCATGTTTTTCATATTTTAGCTAAGTATGGGTATAATGGAAATGGTTGTGGCACTCACGAACAAGGGATAAAGGTTCCTCTAGGGAATAATATTTATGATGAGACCTTTGGACTTGGTTATAATCCCTACAAGTGCACTAAAGCTTCTAAGAGACCATGTATTAATGTTAATGTTATTTCTACGTCTCTACCAATGAGACACCCTGAGTATATTGATGGGGATCCTTCGTGTTCCTATGCTTTGGATGTCTTTCCTACCGATGATGCTTTAGCTGAGTTTTTAGGAGCATATGATACTCTTCCTCGTTATCATCACAATAGGGGATTTCCTTATTGTTTGAACACTGAAGCTTATTTTGGAAGAGAGATTGATAATGATGAGATTGTGGAAGAATTCCCTCAGTTAAAGGATATTCCTCAACAAAGTAATCTTCTCATAAGTGACACCATTGATGTTAAGATGGATCCTTGCAATGAAGAAAAAGTTATTAAAATTGGAAAGTGTTTGGATTAAGAAGAATAAAAACAATATGCAGATTTATTGCATGAATTCCCTAAGATCTTTGCTTGGACATACTCTGACATGCCTGGTATAGATCCTAAGATTGTTACTCATAATATTGTCTTAGTTCCCGATGCTAAGCCTATGAAACAAAAGATTTGAAAAATGAATCCTAAGGTAGCTTTGCTTGTTAAGGCTGAGATTGAAAAATTATTGGAGGCTGGATTTATACGCCATATTGATTATTCCCCATGGATTTCAAATATTGTCGCTGTGGCTAAATCAGATAATAAAATAAGAATGTGTACCAACTTTCGAGATTTAAATAAGGCTTCTTTAAAAGATGATTTCCCTCTCCCAAACATTGACATGATAGTTGATTCTACAGCAGGACATGCTTTGTTATCCTTCATGGATGGTTTTTCAGGATACAATCAAATTTTCATTAATCCTCAAGATCAATTCAAAACTACTTTCACCACTCCTTGGGGTACGTTTTATTGGGTGATGATGCCTTTTGGACTTAAAAACGTCGGCGCAACTTATCAACGAGTGATGACCCTTATCTTTCATGATTATATGCATAAGATTTTAGAAGATTATGTTGATGATATTTTAGCCAAATCCATTCTCCATATAGATCATATTAAGATCCTTCGTCAAATATTTGAAAGAATTCATAAATATCACATGCGCTTGAATCCCCAAAAATGTGTTTTTGGTGTGGATAGTGGAAAACTATTAGGATTCATAGTTTCGCATCATGGGATTGAGGTGGACACTAAGAAAATAGATGCTATTGTCAACATGCCACCTCCTAGAAATGTGTCTCAACTCAAAACCTTACAAGGAAAGATTCAAGCTATTCGTAGGTTCGTATCTCAACTTGCGGATCGTACTTTTCCTTTTACTCAACTTCTCAAAAAGAATATCACTTTTCAATGGAACGAAGATTGTCA
Organism: Cryptomeria japonica; assembly: GCF_030272615.1. NCBI lineage: Eukaryota > Viridiplantae > Streptophyta > Pinopsida > Cupressales > Cupressaceae > Cryptomeria > Cryptomeria japonica. The sequence continues at coordinate 223,186,700 of NC_081407.1, read as the reverse complement.
GCAAGCATTTGAAGATTTAAAAGTATATTTGGCTAATCCTCCTATCCTTCAACCCGCCGAACCTTCTAAGCCCTTTCTTCTTTATACAGCTGCTTCCTCTCATGCCCTCGCAGCATTATTGGCACAACATGATAAGGATGATAAGGAATGTCTGGTTTATTATATAAGTCATACCTTACTCGATTATGAGACCCGATATTCTACGATAGAAAGACAATGCTTGGCCTTGGTGTTTGCGACTCATAAATTGAGACATTATCTTTTAAATTCAAAAGTCCACATCATGGTAAAGTTTGATCCTTTGAAGCATCTTTTCTCTAAAACTGATTTATCAGGACGCCTAGCTAAGTGGGTTATGATGTTAACTAAATTTGACCTTAAATTTGTTTCACAAAGAGAAATTAAAGGGCAAGCGTTGACCGATCACTTAGTTGAGGCCCCTTCACCTTTCTCCTTCCCTAACCCTGACTTCATTCTTTGTATAGAGAAAGATGAACCTTGGGAGTTGTACTTTGATGGCTCTAAGCGTCGTACGGGATCAGGGGCAGGTGTTGTTCTAATTTCTCCTACAAAGAAATCCATTCCCTTATCTTATCGTCTCAATTTCCTATGTACCAATAACATTGCTGAGTATGAGGCTCTTATAGAAGGAATAAAGGCAGCCTTGGCTTTGAATGTAAAGCACATACATATTTATGGAGATTCTCAATTGATTATAAGACAAGTAACAGGACCGTATCAAGCAAAACAAGACAAATTATCACAATATAAAGACCTTGCTATCTCTTTGTTACAAAAATTCGATTCTTATACCATGGAACCTATTCCTCAAAAAGATAATCGACATGCAAACACAATGGCATGTGTGGCTTCTCTTGTATCTCTAGAGGACCCTGTGGTTGATCTTAAATTTGTTATTCACAACCTTATTTCTCCAGCTATTGTAGATAATTCTAGCTTGGTGACATGTTGTGACTTTATAGACTCAGATGAATGGTATTCACATATCGTAAGATACTTGACTGATGGTACCTTTCCTGATTCCGCCAATAGGAACACTAGGGCTAGAATCCGCAAGCTATCCGCTAGATATATCATTCTTTCTAATGTTCTTTACCGAAGGGGTTATAATAGTCTTCTCCTTCGTTGTCTTAACAAATCGGAAATCCCTATTGCTCTTGAAGAGGTACATTCAGGTGCCTGTGGGGGGCATTTTGGAGGCAAATCCTTGGTTCAAAGATTGCTTCGTATGGGATACTATTGGCAAACTATGTAGAAGGATTCTTTTTCATTTGTTAAGAAATGTCATCAATGTCAACAACACAATAATCCGATTCATGCTCCTGCCCAAGAACTTCATTCTCATGTAGCTTCTTGGCCTTTCTCTGCATGGGGGTTGGATCTCATCGGTAAAATCTCTCCTCCTTCATCTCAAGGACACACTTTCATTATAACCGCAACAGATTACTTTACAAAGTGGGTAGAAGTTGTTCCCCTTCGCTCTACTACTGCTGAAGTGATTTGTCAATTTCTTCTAGAAAACATTATTTCTCGATTCGGGATACCTTCCACTATAATCTTAGATAATGGGACATCATTTAAGAACAAGGACGTGAAGAAATTCCTTGAGAAATATCATATCAAACATCAATTTTCTACACCATACTATCCTCAATCAAATGGTCAAGCCGAATCATCCAATAAGATAATTAAACAAATTCTTCGCAAAACCGTGAATAAGCATGGTAAGTATTGGAGTACTCAGCTGATCTATGCTCTTTGGACCTACCGAACGAGTGTACGATTTGCTATAGGAACTACCCCTTATAATCTTGTTTATGGTGCTGATGCTATTATGCCTTTAGAGTTAGAGATTCCATCACTTAGAGTTTCTCTCAAAGGTATAGTAGATGATGACTCTTATAGAGAACAAAGACTTCAACAGCTTGAGATGCTTGATGAACAGCATATAAATGCTCTTGAGCATATTCAAGCGTATCACAAAACTCTACAACAAAGCTATAATGATAAGGTTATTCAACGTTCCTTCTCAGTAGGTGACTTAGTTCTCTATGAGAATCAGTGCAATGTGAATACCTTACTTGAAGAAAAGGGAAAATTTAGTCCTAATTGGCTTGGACCGTATATTGTTATTGAAGATTATGGATCAGGTGCTTACAAAATAGTGGATGTAGATGGTACGCCTCTTAAAGAACCTATAAATGCTATGCACTTGCGTAGATACTATGCTTAATTCCTCATTCCTTATCTTTCATTTCATCTATCTTCTTTTCACTTCTTCAAAATTGGATAATATGTTAGCATATCTTTGTTAGAGCAAATAGAATTAAATGATATTTTGTTTCATCTATATTGCTTTGTTCTTGACAAGCGTGTTCCTTTACTCTATAGTTTGTCTTGAATTCATTTATGTAAATTTACATTTCCATTATGCTGGCATATTATACAATGTCTTTATGTGTTAAGTAGAATTGTATCATGTTGTGTTTAAGTTTAAATTAAATCACATTAGTTATATGATTCTTAGGCTTAACACATATTTCTTCTCTATCATCAATATAGTACTTGATTAAATATTTTATTTTAATTAAGTCACACATGTATCATTGAGAAATCAATCATATGGAAATTAAATTCAGAACATACATGTACATCTACCAAATGTATTAACTTTAATCAAAATATACATTGTTTTAGGCATTAAAGATAACACGTTTGAGACAAAGAGAAGCATATATATATATATGTGTGTGTGTGTGTGTGTGTGTGTGTGTGTGTGTGGATTATGTTTTCATATACAAAAGTAGGTCACTATACATCCAAAATGTGACCTATCCTACATCATGAGATCATCTCCCATCCCTAGGGCTAGTGGCTAGAGAGTGACGACTAGACGCTCCCTCCTGATCCGGCCGTGAAGGTGGACCCATAGGTGTATAGCGTGATATAGACCGTGAATGACTCCGAGAGGAACTCCTACGATCCCTATCCATAAGGATCACATGATACGAGGTGGCCTCGGCCTAAGCTGCTGCTAGGTCACGCTGTGCCCGCTGAAGGTTCTCTGATAGAACTCTCTCTCTCTCCCTCCATATTTCCACCTGTACTCGAAATGGGGAAAACAAGTCCTCATGCTGACCCGCGTTCCCCTGAGGCCTATAAGCAACCTATGAGGAACTAGGGATCTGTGCCATCATGGAAATATCTGTCACTGCTTGCTAGATCAAGGAGCGCCACTCCTGCACATTAGCTGTAGCAGTAGAACAGATTTTGTATTAGTACCATTCTATATCATCAAAACAGTAATCAATCAATATAAACCTACTATACTTGGATCTCCCTCATGCCAGTAGGGATCGTGATATGGTAGCATTTGTGACTGGGAACTACTAGGCTCCCCACGCTCAAATGATCTGTGCACGATGGTTATAGGTCTCTGTATCACCTCGTGTTCCCCCTTTTGGGGAATATGAGGAGAATCCAAGGCTATGGTATCATCTCTTGAATGGTGGGGAGCTGCATCTGACTCCTCCTCATCATCTCTATCCTCCTCCTCTGCATCATCCTCATCCTCATCTGCATCCTCACCCACATCGTCATTCTCCTCATCATCATCTCTATCTGTGTCATCCTCCTCTCCTTCCTCCTCCTCGGTACTAGGTTGATCTCCTATGGGTAGATCAGGATCTCCTGCCTCCTCATGACCCTCTCCCTCCTTTGGCTCCTCTGATCTAGATCCCTGATCCTCATCTTGGTCTCCATGTCTCCATGGACCTGGATGGCCTGTCGGGTAATCTAGTGGAAAGATAGGCCCTGGGTATGTCCTCACAAACCATGAGAGATACCTGCGCTGTGCTCCGAGATCTGCGGAGTAATCAGTGACCACATCCTGATCGGACCCCTCTATATCTGTAATCTCGATATCATCTATCGTAGGTCTCGCTACTGCTTTGGGTCTAGGAAGGACTCATGAGTGTCGAGTATAGATAGGTACATCGACTGGAACACACTGCTCTAGCCCAAACTACCTCCGTACTCGATCAAAGTAGAATGGGACTATGATATGTGAGTATCGTCCTCTCAGTAGGCGGTTCCTCTGTAAGCATGCTAGTTGCCTCTCCATTCCATCCCATCTATGCATCCGCAAATATGGTCTCCATACTGTCACCTCAGCTGTCAATCTATCGAATGTCACTCTCCAATATAGTAGATCCCCAAATCTCCACTCACCGGTAAGTGGATAGGCAAACACCCTAGGCCGCTCGCTAGCCGCACTAATTGGATAGCCGACGGGCCTGGTGCATGTAAAGTGCTCAAATATCTAAACCTACAGAAGTGTGCATGTCATCAAGCTACAACACTGGCCAAACACATACTCCTCGAGGTCATGATAGAGATGTGCAAGCATACTCCGACCCCAAGCATATACTCTCCTATGTCTCTCCATAGCCCTGATGCACCATGTGAGACCCTCATGCATGTGTGTACCTCGCCCTTAGGGCAGACGGCTAGTGCAATGATGGCAATCATAAGACGTCTCACAAGGGGCACCTCTCCTGTAGGATGTAAGAGCCAACTGATCATGATGCGACCTTTTGTCTCACTCGGCATGACTCTCCCTATGCAGTATATCTGCTCCCTCTAATGGTCCTCCGCTGACCGATCGGTCGCGTATGTCATGGTGGCTCCTCTGATAGGTAGACGAAGTATGCGGTACACATCCTCAAGTGTAACCGTCATCTCTCCTACTGGGAGATAGAATGTACATGCGTCAGGATCCCATCGCTCCATAAGTGCCATCAACATCGCAGGATGGAATCGAATGGCCAGCATGACGATCACATACCATAAACCCACTATCGATAACGTATCCCTCTCTGCCTGAGTCAGCCGGGGAATCTGATCTCATAGACTGCGAAGAATCTGCCCCACAGTGTGCTCTCTCATGTATGGGAGACCCTGCAATACAAAAACATCAAGTGTAATCAGTACTCAATCATCAAAATCATCTACGTGAAAAATGAAAAAACTGTCAAACATCGAAAGCTAACCCTGACACCCCTTGCCAAGTCTTGATTGGGACCATGGCGCTCTGTCAGGGACCATGGCGCCCTGAGAGGACCATGGCGCCCTTCAGGGACCATAGCGCCCTTCAAGGACCATGGCGCCTTGAGAGGACCATGGCGCCCTTCAGGGACCATGGTGCCCCATAGGGACCATGGTGCCCTGATAGGACCATGGCGCCCTAGGTGGGACCCAGGGTCAGATTCTAGGGCCCGCATTCGATCACAAAAACTCAAAGTCAACACAAATGCAAAAAGTCAAAGTCAAAGTTCAGTCAACTCACCTCGTCCAGTGGCTCGTCACCGATCATGGCCTGTCGCATGATCTCCATCCTCGTGGGACGCTCCGGTCGTCGTGAAGGTATGATGATGGCTATGTGGGCTCCACTGCAATGAACAATAATCAGAAATCAACAAAGTGACAAATGCATTAGTCACTTTCGAGGTATATATTTTCATTCCTTTACCTTTGATTTCAAAACCCTAATTTTCCTCTATCACTCATTTCATCATAACTTGAGTTTGGGAGATGCGATTTTTGAACTGTTTGTTGTGTAGGAATCATATTTTTGTTCCCTTACTCCCTGGATGTTCCAAAACGTGCTCTGATGAAGCCTCTTTAGTGAACATCTCTCATCAATAAATCTCTCACACAATTTGTCGTAAGTAAACATGTTATCCTATTTCACCTCCCTAATAAGCAAGCCGAAACAGGGGGGCATATAGCTACTCGCAAATTTCATCACTTTCCTTAGTAAGCATTAGGTGATTTTGTGATCTAACGTGTGTTTTGTAGGGTGCAGTTCCTAACTATGTACTGCAGATACCGCTGGGGACTTCGTTCGACAGACTTATGGATATATCCTTTTTCAAATAATGTTTACTTTCCTGTACTTTAGCTTGCATATGCACATAGTACTCATATGACCGCTAAAGTGGGGGCTAAATGTAGCTTCGAAAATTGTACGCACTTGCTAAAGTGGTACAATTTCACACTTGGTTTAGCTCCCGCCTTGGCACATCTTGCACTTTGCATCGCATTTTCCTTTAGCACTTAATTAATCAAATTAATTAGGTCTAAGGTCTTATTTCATCATCTTCTAGTTGGGCCCTTTCATTAAAGTGTGCCCCTTTCATTTTATTCCTCCAATACATCATTTAATCAAAAACCCTAATTAGGTCCTATTTTGAACTTGGGGGCTTGATTTTGGGGGTCAAAACATCTCAAAATCACCTGTAACTTCGGGATTCTCTCTAAAATTATCATATCCGACGACCCTGAAAATTTGGTGAAAAGTTGTTGGGACCATGGTGCCCGGAGTGCACATGGTCCCCAACATTTTTCCCAAAATTTTAGGAGCGCAATCCAATCATAAAACAAAGCTTAACCCCAAGAAATTGGTGGGATATTCAATCTCTAGGTCGGCCAAAAGTTGAAATTAAGACCTAGGGTTTCATATATAAGAGCTCTCTTTCTTCATTTGAAAGGATCCAGAATTTTGGCTTAAGGGACCTTCTATGCAGTGAAAGAGAAGATCTTTGAAGACTTCAACAACATTCAACATCCACCCATCAAGCATTCATCAATTTCATTCATCCATTTAGGGCTTCGAAGACATTGAAGAGCAATAGGGGATCACCAACTGAAGATTGGCTTGTACCCCTCCCTTGGGGTTGGGTATGATTTCATGTTGTTTTCATGTCTTTGCATAAGCCTCATTATATCATTTGTATACATGCTTTAGATCACTTTGCATCTTGATTTGGAGCATTTACATTATCATTTACAAGCAGTTAGGGTTTACTTTCTAGGTTGCTCTAGTTTGCTTACTTACACTTTAGGATCTTGCACACACACAAGGTCTGCACACACACTACTTTTACAATACAACTTGGCTATTCGTGGAGGTGGAAATCACCAAAGCGGGGGTTTGACTAAGGCAAAACCCTATATAGCCGCCCACCATACCTTTTCAGATATAAGTGCAGATTTTGAGATTCGGACGACGCCGCAAGTTGCAGATCTGGCAGAAGCAGACAGAAACTGAGCTACACACCAAATTTCAGGGCAAAAGACCAGGACAGGGGTGTGGGGCACCCTGGTCCTGCCAGGACAGGGGCGTTGGGCACCCTGGTCCCTGGGATAGGGGCCCTGGGCGCCCTGGTCCTTCTGTCGGACAACAAGCTTCAGCATTTCCGACAGCTTTTCAGGTTGCAAAACAGCAGTTTCAGGAGCAGAATCAAGACAGTGGTGCCTGCGCCCCCATCCCAAACATTTTCACTCAGATTTTAACTCTGGGTACGCATCTGCATTCTTGCCTTGTCCTTGTGTTTACAGCTTTCCATTGTTTAATCTCAATTCTGCAATCTTGTTATTAGTTCATACTTGCACTTTAGGGTTAGGAATTGAACTTGCATCATTTTATCTTTCAATTACAACAAAGGAATAGAAACCCTAATAGGTAGCTCGTGGCTCTCTCTTCCACAAAAAGAAGTAGCCAATTGTGTGATACTTCTAAGCTCTTTCGTATTCTGCAATGTGTGTCAAAAGGTAGGATTAGGGCATGTTAGCCTAGTCTCGCTTTTTCCCCTACACAGTTTCCTATCTTTTAAGTGGGCTGATGGTATTCTTTTGTCTAAAATTAAGGCACAAAATATATATGCTATTATGAACTCTGATTCCTCTATTATCAATGATGCTAATATGTTATGGTATTCTGACCTTTATGTTCTACAATGGCAGAAAATATTTAGCAGGCTCTAGAAAAGTTTGATTGAACCAAAACTCAAGTGCTTTAAATGGTTGTTGTTGCTAAATAGGCTCCCTCTAAAAAGGAGTTGTGATGCTTTTGATCTTTGTTCTATCTATAAACTCCCTGATATTGGTAGGTATATCTTCTTTGACTACTCCATTGCTAAGGAGATTTGGTTAATGTTTGGTTTTTCTATCCCTAACCTTATGAATACGATGGAAGTTATCTCTGGTTATATTCATGGCTTAAAGAAATATGCTAATATTTTCTGGTTTATTTTATCTGCTAATATCCTCTGGTATATATGGAAGATTAAGAATGTTGAGAGGTTTGATGGTCAAACCAAGGCCCTTACTGAATCTTTCCGAAGACTCATATTCTTTAAAATTGCTATGCAGGTTACTCTTACCATGAACGTTGAAAGGAATAAGTTGTTGAGGCTCCTGAAAGATGGGAACACCACCATGTTCATCTATGAGATGAAAGATGGGTACGAATGGAGACGCAACAAGGACAACCCCTCGTCCTTTGAGGAGGCGCTCAAGAGGTTGAATAATGAAGTTAGAACTAACAGGGAACCGTCCTACGCCCAGGTTGAGATGCAATCTCAAATCCTAAGCCAAAAGAACATTGTCTGGATGGAAGGACTGCAGGGGTGGACGGCTTGGGTGGAGGCCACTGATGGCATCCTGTCCAAGCTTATCTATTGTTTTCTTGTAATTTCTCTGTTGGATAGTTTCAGACTTTTTGATTGTGCACTGTTGTGCGGTCTCAAACTCTCACTCTAGTTTAGTTTTTGTTCTTGCTATCATGTGGCGGTGACATCTATCTTTTTGTTCTATTCTCCCTCGATCTTTAATATAAAAAATAATACACTTTACAGAAGTATATTTTTAAGTTAGTTATATTTACATATGTTTTAAGTGATTTGATAGTCGCATGTAAAAATAAGGCCACATTGTTGCGAAGTAATTTTTTTTCTTTGGTTAATATGATAATAGTATTGGTTGGCTAAGAAATCTAGTTAAAAATTTAATTTATTTTTAAAGAATATTTGTTATAGTTAATGTATTGATTTGAAAATAATTTAATTTTATAATCTAAAAAAAATATTAAAAATAATTATGTTGATTGAGTTTATATATGATGTCATGGTTATGAATTAAATTGATTTTATTTTATTAATTTTTAAATTGAGAATGAGAAGCTATTTTTTTATGTTATTTTCTTATTTGTTTTAGTTAACAATTTTAATAACTTAAGTAATAAAAATAACATTATAATATAATAACAACATAGTATAATATGATAATAATATTGTAATATTATAAAATATAATAATAATAATAAATATGTAATATATTATATTATTTATTAATAATAATAAATATGTAATATATTATTATTATTAATTTAATGAACAATATAATTTTTTACTTAAATATGTTTAATGTATAATTAAACTAAGAATAAAAATAATGCTAAAATATAATATAACAATATATTATATTAATAAAATATAATAATATATAATGTTATAAAAATGATATACTATATACTACATAATATAATATACTAATATAATGATTAGAATTTTAACACATTATATTTTTCCAAATCAAAAGTTACAATTTTCAATATTAATAAATAAATTATATAGTTTATAATCATTTTAATCGTATTATTCATCCATATCGGGCATAAGTTATGAGTTATGAGCCAATTAGATTGAAATAAAATAATTTTTCAATAATTGTTTGTTAAAAAAATTGCAAATAAGATTTTTAATTACCATTTAAAAACAATTTGATTCCTATAATTCTATGATAGAACTAAAAAATAAATATAAACAAATGTAACTTAATTTAAAACAAAATGTGAAAAATATTTTTGTTATGTGAAATGTTTTTACAATATATATTTTTACATAGTTATATGTATATTTTTTAACAAACCGAACATGTTTTTCCTCATAGAAAACATCTATTGTATTGTGGTTGTCAAGATGGTGCACTCATGCTAGGTTTGGTTGTTCTTTTTTTTTTTGATAAAAGTGGATAGAACCACTGAACTATATTAAATTTTAAAAGTTTTTTTACAGTGTCTGGTTCAAAAAGTACTGAAGGGAAAGAACCAATAAGAAAACCCTTTAGTATTGCTTAAGTAACACAAGCCTATTCTACCCAATACCAAATGCCCATTGGTATAGTACATCAAAAAACCCATCCAAATTACATAAGCCGCATTAGATATAAAGGAAGCCGCCAATAGAAGCATATAGAAGGAAGATTAAAGTATGATCATTGAAGGATGCATATCCATTGCTGCCAAAAAACACCAGTTTGAACCACCCCTGTCTATGACACACAATTCTCCAACCACTAGTTAGAATGATACCACATAGAAGAAATGAAACCATAATTAGACACCCTGTCAAAATAAACATTGTGATCAATCATAGCAGAACCCACACCAAAGAAAAGCCACACCAAATAAGGAGGTTGATGAAGACAACAACTATGCCCTTCTTTACTTCAAAAATTCCAAAACCGAGGAAGGGATCTCATCCACACTTACCTCCCGCATATTAGCATCACTGTCAATGGCTAAATTAGCCAAGAAATCTACAATCTTACTCACTTCCCTATAACAGTGGGAAATCAAGAAGGAATCAAAAAAGTCTAATTTTTGCAAAATATGATCAAGTATGTATTGTAATTGCTAACAATTTGACTTCTTTTTCATGACACTTTGAATAATAACCATAGAATCACCCTCAATTATCAAGTCCTTAATTCCCAGAGATATAGCCATATCCAAACCAAAAGACAAAGAAAAGAATTTTGCACAATTGTTAGACTTGAAACCAATCGCATGACAACGAGTCTGAATAAATCTTACCTTATGATCATAAATTACCATACCTACCCCTACCAAGCCAGGGTTCCCACAAGAAGCACCATCAAAATTCAATTTAAAGTTCCCTTTCGGGAGAAGGTTTCCAGCAAGCAAAATTTCTCTTACTTATAGCAGTAGTCTTATTTAAAATAGATCCATGAGAAGGTAAGACTGATAACATTCTCCAAACTCAAGTTACCCTACCATCCCAATGAGAAAAAGAGGTAAGGATTTCCAAATTCTTATAGATAAAAGACAAAGCAACTTCAAAGATGGAAGATTCAATCCTCAATAAAACCTTAGCCAAGGAAGAACTTGTTTGTTTAAAAATCCTATTATTACGCTCTAACCAAATATTCTAAATCACAATAGATGGAGAAATAATCCAAAGACATGTATAGAAAGATGAGGCAAACAGGAGAGGCCAGGCTCTAAAGTGGGAAAGGAGATCCTTACCAATAACAAAGGAAAGATTAAGCTTTTCAAACAACCACTGCCAGCAAGCATAGGCAAAATCACAGTGAAGAAACAAGTGTGCAGAGGATTCTAAATTTTTATTACAAAAGACACAAGAAAATACTGCAGTAATAGCCAACCTGTCCAACCTCATTCCTGTAAGGACCCTGTCCTGCACTCCTAACCAAGCAAAAGCAACAGCCTTTGGGAGGCAAGCCATATGCCAAAACAACTTGTATGGCCAAGTAGATAAATCTTTAGCAGCCAAGAGAGAATTATAGCCATCCTTAACTGTGTACTTACCAGAGATATTCCTTGTCCAGATAAGCTCATCGTCAGCATCAGAAAGAATTATTACTCTCTCCACCAACATCTTTTCATATTCCAATTTCACATTTTGATCGATATCTAAAAACTCAATTGATTTCCATTTTGCCACCTTACGATTCCCACTATACTCAATTTCAAAATAATCAACCACAAAGATACCCCAAAGGGAAGAAAGAGTGGAAATTAAAGGAGACCAATCCCTCGAGTTCACCAGAGGGGGATGTCCATTCCGAACTTCCTCCCAAAACCTGACCTTCTACCATTATGAACAATCCATGAGAGATGAGGCAAAATCACTGATCTACATTTACATAGAAAATTCCAAATAGTTGAACCAGACGGTAAATTAGAAACTTGAAAAACATATTCTCTTGGTTTGTTATTTAAATATTTAGCAAACATAATTTGTGCCCAAAAGGAGAATGGTCTCTCATACAATTTCCAAACCAACTTAGCACCTAAGGCTAAATTTTGACTTTTCAAAATCCTAATGCCTGTGCCCCCAAGGTTTTTAGGCAAACAAACTTTATCCCATGCTACCAAAGGGAGTTTCTTCTTACCATCTTTATTATTACTCCAAAGGAAGGACCTAAGAGTATCTTGCAAACTAACAAGAGCTGCTTTCAAAGACTGCAAAATAGACATGAGATAAATAGAACAACATTTAGGACAAACTTAATAAGAACAATCTTACCAGCCAAAGATAATCATCTACGATTCCAAGATAGGATCCTTCTAGAGATAACTAAAATGATCTTATCCCAAAACTCAACTCTATCATGCTTAATGAAGAAAGGTATACCGAGATAAGAACAAGGAATATTTCCAGATGCAAATCCCCCAAAAATCTTCAATCTATCCTGAACCAATTGTGAAGCATGAAGGAAAAAAATCTTTGACTTATCAACATTGATTCTTTGACCAGAAAAGGATGCATAATTTTGTATTATCCCTTTTATCACTCTTGCCTCACCCAAAGAGGCCTAACTAAATAACAAGCTATCATCTGCAAACAAGAAATGCGAAATGCTTTGTGGAACATTCTGAATCCGAATTCCCTTCCAAAGCCCTCCCAGCTTAGCAGTTCTTATAGCCCAACTAAATGTTTCAGCTAGAAGAATGAACAAGAAAGGAGACAGGGGATCCCCCTGCCTCAAACCCCTAGAAGACGAGAAAAAACCACAAGGGGAGCCATTAATTAGAACCGAGAACCTTGCAGAAGAAATACAAGCACAAATCCATTTGACCCATGCCTTGGAAAAGCCCAATTTAAGTAGAACAAAACGCAACGCCCCCCATTCTACTCTATTATATGCTTTCATCATATCTAATTTGAGGATCATGGCCTAGATTCTCTAAGTAGAAATATAATGTAGAAACTCATGTGCCACTATAGCTCCCTCTGTCGTCTCCCTTCCTGGAACAAAACCACCTTGTTCTAAAGAAATGATCTTAGGTAAAATTTTAGCCAACCTTAAAGAAATAGCCTTGGTAAAAATCTTGTACAAAGTATTACATAAAGCAATAGGGCGAAAATCAGCAAATGTCTTGATAACCTCTTTTTTAGGAATAATTGCAATCATTGTATTATTAAGCTCTTTCAAAATAAAACTATTCCTTCTAGCTTCCTCAAGGGCCAATAAAACATCATTTCCCACAAAACCCCAACATTTCTAAAAAAATAAAAGTAAAGCCATCCGGTCTTGGAGCCTTATCAGCGTTCATTGCAAAAACAACATTCTTAACTTCATCCAAAGAAAAAGGAGACATCAACATTTTATTATCTTCCGAAGATACCAAAGAAGGAATATTAGAAGAAATGTTATTATGAAGATCTCCATGCTCCGAAGACAATAGTGACTTAAAAAACCTAACTGCCTCTAAAGCAATATCCTCCTGTTCTATTAAAATTCTGCCATTTGGACACTCTATACAAGATATCCTATTTTTACTTCTCTTAATTTTTGTTGAAGAGTGAAATTTTTTTGTATTTCTATCACCATCTGAGAGCCAGATCTCCCTCGATTTCTATCTCCAATAGATTTCTTCTCTAGACAAAACTTCTTCAAGCTCTACTTTTAGCAATTTTAGTTCATCAAAAAAAAGAGGCACCATACCATGTTGAATCACATGTGAATTGAGACATTCAATCATATCTGGAATCCTCTGTTTTTCTTGAAAGGAGTTCTTAAATGCAAGATATTCCATTCTCTAATATTAAATTTCAAAAATCTCAACTTCTTAGCAATCTGAAACATTTGGGATCCAGAGCAATAAGGAGCAGAACTCCACCATTTTTTGAGCAAAGGCAAAAAGGAAGAATCTCTAAACCACATAGGTTCAAATTTAAAGGGTGACTTAAAAGGAGCTTTATATTCCAGAATTGATAGGGAAATTGGAAAATGATCTGACCCCAAAACTGGAAGAATAGAGGAAAAAAATTCATACTCTGAATCAATCCAAACATCTGATAACAAAAACCGGTCTAACCTTTCCACAATCTGAGAAAAATCTCTTCACATATTTGTCCACGTGAAAATCCCATTCTGAAACTAACAATCAAAAAGACCCATGTCCTTAATGAACATCCCAAAGTCTTCCATAATTTTTTTATTAGGAAGAATACCTCCTTTCTTTTCTCCTAAGTCAGTGATAGCATTAAAATCCCCCCCAAAGATTATAAAGGGACCATGCCTTAAACGGGAGGAAATTCTCTTAAGATCTCCCCATAATTTAGTCTTCCTTTGAATACTGGAAGGAGCATAAATATTAAAAAACCAAAACTTAACCTTCAAAAGCTTACTTTTAACTAAGGCCAACATCCAGTTTACAGTAGAAGCAACTAGCTCAACCTCAATGTTATAGTTATTCCAAAGAAATGTCAAACCCCCTGACGCACCACAAGCTAGAGAGGAGAGGAATTCTCACTTTCTCCAAGAAGAAAAAACCAAATCAGCAGACTCCTTTGACAATTTTGTCTCTTGCAACATGAAAATATCACACTTAACTAAGTCCATCTAGGACTTAATTAAGAACCTCTTGTTAGGGGCATTTAAGCCCCTAACATTCCAAGATATAATTCTCATTGCTCTCAAGGGGGGACCGAGGCTCCCCTCTTTCCTTTAGACGGAGAAGACTTCCCTTCTCCAAAACTACTTTGAAGATTATGCTTCACAACCCTCGATCTAGTCACAGGAGGACTGATAATAGACCTCTTACTCCTCTTACCCTTAGGAGTACCACTTCCTTTCATAGCGTCACCAAGAGAAACCAAATGCTTCCCTTTCCCAACACCAAGAGAAAGAGACAAAGTCTGTTGAATCCCAGCATCAATTTCCAATTAAGTTTTTCAATTCTTTGGAGGCCTACCCCTACCTGGAGAAACCATAGATGAAGCCCTAGTTAGAGTAGTTTGAACAATTGGTAAACTCTTACTTGACTTAGGAGAAGTCATGACTAAATTATCTATGATGCCCACTTGTGATGAGGCCAAAACCTCAAAAGGGTTAGTAGATGCAGAAATAGGAAGGGTCGATTTAATTCCCCCCAAGTAATTCTCAATGGAATAGATAACCCTATTTGTAATGTCCTCATCCATCTAATACTCATGATCTTTAAAAAGATCATTTACTTGGTGAACCAGATTTTCACCTAGCACAATAACAGGAATGTCCCCCAACTGAATATTATTTCCTAAGGTAGTGTTATTATCCACATCCACATCAACATGCTGTGAAGAATTAGACACCAATTCTTTGACTTGTTGAGCAAGGATAGCATCATCAGGAAACCCTAGAGAAGAAACCCCAACATTAGACTCCGAGACAACCCCATCAATCTTCGCAAAAATCTGACCAATCTCCTGACAACTTTATAAGTATTCTTTTGACTTCACAGGACAGACAAGATTCCCACCACCATCATTTAGTGACTTATCCAAGGAAATCGAGGTAGTGAGATTTGGAAGCAGATCATCCACATTGTTGTCCCCTGAAACCACAATATTCTGGTGAGTTGTTGTCTTATCCTTACTTGTAAATAACCCTATAGACTCTGGATCATGAGACACAACATAAACCTCTCACCTCCCAACATCCCTCATAGCCTAGTTAACCTCAAAAGTAGCAGGATGTTTCCCAGTGGAACCATTAACTAATAGTTTATCCAGAAATGGATTATCGTTACTACCCAAGCAATGTTTTGCCTTATCCAAAACAAAGGATTTCAAAAAATCCATAAGAAAAGGAGCATCCAATTGCAAGGAAGTTTTACCAAAGTCTTTCTCCAACTTATTGATTGGTTGTTTCCAGATACCCTCATGAGATTTAATGATACAAGTCCGAGGGCAAACATTATTAGGGTTAGTCAGGACACAGATTTTTACCAAAACCTCCCCCTCCACAAAATCAAATCTTGATGATAAGAAAGAACCACAAGTATTACCAATTTGTTCCAAAACCTCTGGGTCTATAAATTCAAACTATAATTTGGGCAAGCCAAACCAAAAAGGAACTAATTTAAAGCTTGACCAAGTAGGGACATAAAATGGTTTCCAAGCCGAAACAAACACTAAATTTTTACCAAACCAGTAATGTGAAGATTTTAAAACTTCATCCCTAATAGAAGAAGAGTTGAAAACAATAATAAATGCATTTGCAGAGAGTAATTGAAAATAACGCATATCAGACCACTTTTTTTGCAATTTATGATGAAATTTAGATAAACTAGTTGCATCCCCCCATATTTCCCTAGAAATAGCATGTGTATGCAAACAACGAGCTTTCAAATCCACAACAGAATCAAGTAAATCAATGCATGGAACAGGAGCCCATACCTATGAAGACCCACCTCCTAAATCAGAGTCAGTTTGATTTTCACTTACCTTATTGTCTTTTCCTGATGTCGAAGATTCCCTTACCTTATCCCCCCTTTGATGTGATGAAGATAACTCAAGCGGGTTATTATTAGACTATTTGTCCATCGTCTTTTCACCAGCGTTCAGCCGAGAAACCTTAATTGCCTCATTTACAGATGAAAACTTCACAACTTTCACATAGGATGGTTTTCCTCCCAACTCTGTAGATCGTTTACCCGGAAGCCCCTTTAAATGATTTGGGATAAACTTTTGTCATGGGCCTTGACCAAAATGCCACCGATCCAAAAATTGTTGATGCCTTTCACTAGATCTGTCCATACTCCACCAATTTCCACTACTTAGACCTCTGAAAAAACCTCAAAAATACTTGGAGACCAATCTAAAATTTCTTAAGTCTGCCCTCAACCAATCCTGCACTGCCATATCTACCCATTTGCCCTTTGTGAAGACCAGTTGTGGGACATGCGGCAGATCATCCCAGCCCACATCAGCCCACTCGCCAATAACCCTAGTTTCACCCATACCGAGCAAGAAATTACAATCTTATCTATGTTTTTACTAGGGTAGCAGAATTCGCATCATTCTCATTGCTATTAAGGTTCCAAAACAAAAGCAAAAAGATAATGATATGTAATGAAGTATGATCCCTTTGTCTAGCCAATTGCTGCAATATTTCCATAGAAATAAGCAGAAAAGCACTTCTGCCACTAGCGATCCTTCATCTACTGCTAGCTTTCCATCTGATTCCACAATCAAGCGAACTACCATCAAGATGAGCTGGCCAATATGAACTCAGATCTACTCCAACAAATATGCTTGGATATATTGATCAACCAAAAAATTGGGACTTGTAGATAACTGATCTGTGAACCACAACAAACTTGTCCAAGGTATGAAATGCAATGACAATGTTATGCAGTAATGAATATGGTAATCCTGCAAAATTTCCAGCTCAAAATCCCTCTCTAATCTTAATCACTGCCTTTAATAACTTTTCATTACACCTCATAATCATTGTTCTCCATGTTGCCTCTGGAGATTATAAAATCGCTGCACTTCTACAGTATTGATCACTAAATGTGATACTCCCTCACAAAAATAATCTCTATTCAGCTCCTCTATAGAAATGATCGAATCCCAATAGTAGCTCCGAATACCAACTTCAGATGCTTCCTCGAAGAAGAAATCGGTGAACAGCTCAAATAGAAAATCGTAATGTTTCTTCTTCTCAAGCCCTGTAAGGAATTCAAATGGGAAACAATAGGTTTGGTTGTTCTTGTTATTACATATATATTTGATTTTTTTCAAGCAAAAAATTACTCTCTTAGTGAAATCTATTTCCTCTTTTTTCTTCATTATTTTATCTATCATTTTTTAGCTTAAAGTGAAGAGGAATAATATATTGTACATCATACTCTTATGAGTAAAATAATATTAGATATTTATTTTTGAAATTAATCAACAATCACTTATTATACTGAGTTTTAATATCATTAAACGTTATAATATTATAAATTGAAATAAAAATGAATAAACCAAAACTAAAATTTTATATTCCAATTTTTCAATTATTTTATGCATTTTTTTAATTTTAAAATGAAATATATATTTATCATTAAAGAATAAAAATTAATCATTAATTTTGAACATAATAATTTATTTAAAAATTTAATGCTAAAATAATTTACAATTTAATTAAAATTTTTGGTAGGTAAATAGCAGGGAGGGGATCTCTGCCTAGTACACTAAGTCGGGAAACCCCAAAACTCACCAAAGAAGACCATACCCATGAACAGGTGTGAGTTTTTTAGTAAGGCAAAAAAAAAAATTGAAGGGACACGAAACCCTTTACAAGAAGATTACATAAAATGTAGCATTAAATCCCAACAAAACAGAACAGACTAGAAAGACAAGAGGACTGACAAAAACAACAGAGAACCCCAACCCAATACTTGTAAAATGGTAGGATAAGAACACAACAACACCAACAAAAGAAGCAACACTAGCCCAGGTTCTTTAAAGTTTCATTAGCTTCAACTTCAAGTCGGTTCATCTTCTGGACCGCTTCCTTCAACTCCAAGATATCCTGAGGCAAATTAGTAATCTTCTTCTTCATACTTTCCCTCGTTCTCTTGCTTGGACCCAAAGTATCCTCACTACCCAATTCTTTTTCCTAGTCCACGTCAACAAAAATCCTATCTTGGTGAATTTTTTCCAACTTAACCACAAAAGTATTCATATTATTAGCCGAGGATTTAACAATTTTGTGGCTATGCTCCAAAATTTTGCACAAGTTGGTCTCACATTTATTGATTCTCAGTTCCACTTCCCCAAACTTATTATCATACCTATCCTTCATCTTTTCAATTGCTTCCACATTCTTATATCTTCAAATTTACCTTTTCTTTTGAGTGTGATCAAAGAATCAAATTGTGATGTAGGAGCATCCCCAGTTCTTGGCAATCTTGCAGCAACCAAAAATATTTCTTTTCAATTTGTTTTCCTGTTTTGTATTTTCAACATTTCTTTCTACTTTTTCTCACCCGATCTTGCATAAATGTATTTTTCTTGTGGATATGATGATCTTTCTTACCCCATGTCCATAGGATGTTTGGATCTTTTCCTGGCAAGTTATCGCTTCCGGATTCTGAGATAGTTCTCTGGCTTAGAACACCAAAACCACCTGGACCTACTTGCTATTGGTTGATCTTGTAGATCCTTTTCATAACTTCCAGAGCTCTAGTTCATTGTTCCAATGTTCCTTGGCATGTGACTGACCTTCCCTCTAGTCTACACTTCTCCCTTTGGATTTTTTGAAGGATTTTCATTAGCGGAGGCTGACCTGGTGGTCTTACATATTTCATTTTGTTCATCGGCATTTGATTCTTCTTGGGCTAACACAGATCCCTCTAGATCATATAAATCAATGTAATCTAGCATTTAATAGGAGTGATGATGATATAGAAGATAAATCTAAGGACTAGGTGTTCTAGAGTTGGCTCGCTTTCTTGCTTGAGTCGAATGTTTCATAACACCCATATATTGTAATTAGGCCTGTAAGTTGACTGTGGTAGCCCGCATGTTGCCAATAAATTGTACTCACTTTTGATGATATAATTCAATCAATTATGCATTACCTCCAACATCTTGTCTTGTTTCCATTATGTTTACTCCTATTGCATGATCCGGATTGATCTCCTTGAGGTCCCTCCTGACCGTGACTGCACCAAGTGGTATCAGAGTGAGTATGTTTTTGTTTTGAAGATCGCGATGTCCTGAAGATTTTGTTGTAGGGCGGTGGGTTGAGGATCTGACCTATAGCTGTAGAGGACTTGCGTGAAGATGACGCGAAGAGGAAATAGGAATGGTGGAGCACGTGGGAATGCAGACCCTGTTGTGATGGAAATGATAAGAGGAATTGCAGCCCGGTTAAAAGTTATCGAGATAGCCCAAAGAAGAGGTCAATATATTGAAGATATGAGTGAAGATGAAGAACAGAGAGTTTTTTAGTGGCTAATCTTCGCCAATTGGTGAATTCCGCATGAATAGTCTTGGGCACCATCGTGGTCAAATCGCCCAGAATTTTGAGGTTAACAACACACTGTTGAAACTGGCTTCACCAATGACCACACCCCATCGATGTGCATGCGCATAATATTCGCCTGGAATCACTCAAACGTGGGTATTAGATCACCTATGCTATTCGCCAGCAATAGTTAAATGACCACGTACCCAAGGACCTAATTCGCCAATGGTAAATTACATGTTCATTGCATGTGTCGGCCAAATTCACCAATATCAAATAAAACATTATAAGCATTCGAGGACCCATTTCACCCCGCTTAAATTAAATGTTCATTGCACGCCCGCGCAATTCGCCAAAAATGCAATTAAATTAAATGTTGATTAGCAATTGCGACACCCAGGCCCCACGCAATTCACCAAAAATGCAATCATGGATTGCTATAAATACACTATTTATTACACTCTTTCTTACAATTTTTTCGTGTCTGATTAGTAAATTGGGAGCTCTCGGAGTCTCGAGTCTTGATTCGCATTCCACAAATTGAGTTGGAAAGTCGAAGTTCATTGTAGGGCAGAGGGCCAGAGTTACAATCCTGCAACACAGGCCTAGGCATTCATTCCTGATTCCTAATTCAGAGAATTGAGAAGGCATAAAGGTAAGTAATCATTTTTTCATACTTGATAGTTGATAGTATTAGTTTTAACTTTTAATTCGCAGTGAGAGGTCAAGACTCAAGATGTCACAGTTAGACATGGGTGAGACTCCTTAGGGTGGTGAAGGGATTGGGATGTCAGACAAGGGTAAGACTCCTCAAGGCAGTGAAACTGAAGGGATTGGGAGGCCATCAAAATGCCCAAAACTTAAACTTAAAGATAGTACCATAAAGTCTTTTTTTGGAATTGGCAAAGTTTCTGGTCCATCAACCTCTATAGTTGCAGAACCCATTCACAGTAGCTCACCACCGCCAATACCACAAGGTGGGATTGTCATTGAGTTAAATGCATCAAATGAGGATGACAATACCGACATGGAAGAAGATGTTCTAAGGGATACACACAATGAGATACCATTGGCGAATGAAAATGCTAGTACTGAAGATGATGTTGGTAGGAAGAAAAGAAAAAGGAAAGTAAAACTGGGACGAGAGTGGGAGATGACAAGGAGTTTTAAGATTGATTGGGTAGCAAAGTAACCATTCATTGAACCGGTCCCAAACAATGATGAACAACCAACAGAATGAAGGTGTAAGATTTGTAGCTAGAAAACTAAGAGAGAGAAGAAGATGCAGCTAAAGCTTGACACCATAGAAAAGCATATTGGTAAGGTTTATGAAAAACATATCATAGACAAAAAGGAAACACGAGTAGTAAGATGGAAATCAAAGGAAGAATGTCTTCATGTTAAGTATGCCGCAGAATATGAAGAGCATAACCACAAAACGACGCTGATTCGTAATAGTGGATTTGGAAATGCAATCAAGGCTGGGCTTGAACATGCAGCGAAAGATGCAAACCTAGCAAAGACTATTAAGATGAGTGTTGTTTTTCATATTATGTCGAGAGGGCGTCCTATGCAAGATTTCCCATAATTTAGTAATTTATTATCTTTTTTGAATGTTCCTCACTATCCTATGTCACATTGGTCAATAAACGCTGGATGGGAAATGGCAAACTGTCTCGCTGAGGTGGAAAAGGAAAATTTACAAGAGAGTGTAAAAGAGTCAAATTTCATTTCATTGTCCATAGATGAAGTTACTGCGGTAGATAACACTGCTTGGGTTTGTATGCATGTGTATACCATAAAAGAACACGTCCGCCAAGCTCATCTACTTTGTGTTCATAAAATGAGGGGCAATTAAATAGCAGAAAATTTATATTTGGAAGTTAAGAAATCTTTGAATGAAATTGCTGGTATGGATGACTTGACAATTGCCAAGAAGTTGGTGTGTGTTGGAGCTGATGGAGCTACAATAATGCAAGGTCAAAGGACTGGTCTTTGCGCAAGATTACAAACTAGTATTGCACCATACATGGTTGGCATTCATTGCATGGCCCATCGAATGAATTTAGCATATAGAATTGTAAGCAATTTCCCTACAGTGTCAAAAGTTGAAGATCTAGTCCACGAGCTCCACTCATACTTCTGCTGAAGTCCTAAACGTTTTGCACAATTTTAGATTTTTGTTGAGGGAGTAACAGGAGGAAAGAAGATTCTCAGGGATGTTGAGACCAGATGGATCTCCTTGCATGGACCAGCGGAACGAGTTCTAATAGAATATCAATCCTTGATTAGACTAATATATGAGCAACACCTCACAGTAGACAAAGCTCCTGGTCTCTTACATAAGTTAAGTGATATAGAGACTCTGTTAACTTTAGCTAGTCTTCTCCCCATGCTGGATTAAATGAACAAACTTGTTAAGAAAGCCCAAGACAGAACTATGTATATCAATGAGTATAGCACTCTACGTAAAATGACATGCTTGAGCCTGGATGGTCTATATTCAGATCTAATAGGGCGAAGCCCAAATTTTTTTAAGTGGTAGATAATTACAGATTTGAATCATGCTGAAAATTTTTTACATTTCAATACAAAAAATGAGTTATGTGTCTTTGTAAAAGGGTTTCAGATACCAATGCACCAATCTAAGATGGGCAAGCGAGGCAAAGCACTACCAGTTAAAAAGGAAGGTTTTGACAGGATTGTTAAATTTGTTAGTGATAATTTGAAGTCTATTGCATATGAACTTTCAACTGAGATTCGAGAAAGATTCCCTCAAGAAGAAATACTTGAAGCCATGGGTTGTGTGTATCCTCAATTTTGGCATTCAATTGGAGATAATCCAAATGATGTAAAGATGTATCATAAAAAACTAGAGGAATTGATATTGACATTTTCAAAAGATGCATATTGCAATGGACAGCCAATAGAAGGAATTTTAAATTCAGATCATCTTAGAAAACAATGTAAACAATTTGCATTGGTTATGAAACAATAGTTGGTTAACTTGGAGAATCCATTTGAACCTGGATCAATCACAAGGCTTTGGAAAAGGATAGATCAAAGTGAAGCATTGCGTATTGCAATACCAGAATATTTGAAACTTGTTGATTTATGTCAAACAATGATATTGGGGTCGGTGGAAGATGAGAGAGTTTTCAGTGCATTAGGGCTTTTGAAATCAAAGATCAGAAACAAATTAGACAAGAATTTGGAAACTTGCTTGAGGTTGTTTGTAACCTAGTATAATGTTAGAGATTTTCCATATGATAGGGCACTTGTAATCTATAATTCCATGCCTTATAGACGAGCGGTGTGCAACACTTTAAAAGCTGGCGGTGCTACTGCTAGTGCTAGTGCTGAGACAAATGAATATGATGGTTCGCAGACTCAGTGTCAGCATGAAGACGAAGACATTTTTGAATACCTGACTCAGAATGAAGATGGACCTGTTAGTACTAGTCAGTTTCTGAATCTTGAGTCCATTTGGAATATAGAAGCCTCAGACAGTCGGACTGAATCACTGAAGTGAATTAGTAGTCAGTTTATAGGTATTTATAATTATACTACAATTCTTGAGTCATATTACAACTTCAATTTGCAAAATTGCAATACTATAGTTGTCATTGATGATTTTTGATATTGTATTCCTTGAATTTGTCAATCAGAAGTAGAACGGATACTTATTTCATATTTTTAATTGTGAATTTGAATTATTACTAAACAATTGAATTATTAGTAAATTGGTATTTGGTTCCACATTATATAACATGTTGAACATGAAATGCAACAAATTTGTGTCACAACTCACAAGATCCATAAAATTATTCATATTGCATAACTATTACTGCTAGAACCTTTGTTACCTTTCTACTGTTCTACATTAAATGCTTAAAATGATGTCCATGGCCATTACAGTTTTGTGTTTGTTTTTTGTCTTAGTTGGCTAGTAAACCGAAGTTGTTGTACGTTGAAAATCTAAGTTGTCCTCTATTTATTTGTCCATGTCAACGTCAAGTATGGTCAAACGGTTGGTCAAACATGTTTAATGGTTATCGCTAGCTCGCAGGTCCTTTATCATCAAGTTAGTTTAAGTCGCAAGCTTGCGACTACTGGGAGATTTTAGTTGTCGCTAGCTCGCAAGATGTTTTGCACTTGACCATTTTATGTTGCAAGGTTGCGAATGGGTGTGATTTTATGTTGTCGCATGGTCGCGAGGTGTTCATGGTTAAGTCATTTTAATTTGCGATCATGCGATGTATTTGGTATGAGGTATTGCAGCTTAGTTGGTTTCATCGCTTGCTTGTAGGTTTTGAAGTTGTTTAGCATTTTAAGTTGCGATCTGGCGACAGGTAAGTTTTGGTCTGATTTTGTGGTCATTGCATGCTCGCGGGTTTGTAAGTCTTAAGTCAAAAAGTGTTGCGAGCATGCGATGGCGGTTAAGTGCCTTGTTATCGCGGGATCGCAAGGGTTTAAGTCAAGTTAAGTTTCGAGTTGCGAGCTTGCGATGAAATAAGTTATTTTGTTAGATCAACAACTATCACTCACTCATGAGATTCTATGAGGATTTGTAAAAGGGGTTGCGAGCTTGCGATTAAGCGGATTTGGTAGCATTGTCGTTAACTCATCGGTTCCTTTACTGATTGTTATAACCAGTTGAGAGTGTGCGATTAAATATGGGGATTGACACGTGGAGATTGACACGTGGACTTGTTTGTCGGGTTCTGTAAAATTTTTGACATGATCGAGCCAAGATTTTGACATTTGTACAATTGCATTAATGCATTCTATCAATTTAATTGAATTAATGCCACACTAGCTAGTTCATGCAAGTGTGGTAGTTAATGAGACTTGGTCACTTGAGAGAAGTGAGTCAGTGACGGCACCCAAATACCATTTTATGTTGCGAGGTTACGACTGGGTGTGATTTTATGTTATCACAAGGTCGTGAGGTGTTCATGGTTAAGTCATTTTAATTTGTGATCATGTGAGGCAGTTAAGTCGCTTGCTCGCAGGTTTTGAAGTTGTTTAGCATTTTAAGTTGCGATCTGGCGACAAGTAAGTTTTGGTCTAATTTTGTGGTCATCGCATGCTTGCGGGTTTGTAAGTCTTAAGTCAAAAAGTGTTGCGAGCATGCAAAGGCAGTTAAGTATCTTGTTGTCACGGGATCGCAAGGGTTTAAGTCAAGTTAAGTTTCTAGTTGTGAGCTTGTGATGAAATAAGTTGTTTTGTTAGATCAACGGTTGTCGCTCACTCACGAGATTATTTGAGGATTCGTAAAAGGGGTTGCGAGCTTGCGATTAAAAGGATTTGGTAGCATTGTCGCTAACTCGCTAACACATGGAATTGTTTGCTGGGTTCTGTAAAAGTTTTGAATGCCAATCGCCAATCAAATAGAAGGGCATGAATTCAAATTTTGCTTGAGTACTTCAGTTTGAAGTTTGAATTAATGTCATTATGCCACAGTAGCTAGCTAGTTCATGCAAGTGTGGCAATTAATGAGACTTGAGACTTGAGAGAAGTGACGGCACCCAAAATTCAAATAGTAAATACCATAAATTGCATGATCAAGCCAAGGTTTTGTATAATTGCATTAATGCATTCTATCTTCGAGGTAATCTAGTGAATTGAGCTTTGCAACAATGTTGGAGAATTCAGAGTGTTGAGTGTGAGAAAATTTCAGAAAATTGGTTAAGTTTTTCTCCTGCAGCTAAAATGAGCCAGGCGACGAGTGGTGCTGGAGGTTCCAAGCCCAAGCCCAAGGCCACGACAAGTGGAGCAGGTGAACCTGGAGGTTCCAAGGCTAGTGCCACTAAGGAAATGATGGTTAAGAAATACAAAGATGAATTTATAGATTTGATGCCAAGGATTTTTGTTGCTTTGAATACAAATCATTTGGCATGGAGAGATTTATGGAGCCAATGCAGAAACCCTACCATGCTTAATATGACTGGTTCTGCTCTGTTTCATTATTTCTGGAAAAATAGGGTTAAGGGTGTCCCAATATCAAACCCTTGGGATTTAAATATGGCAAAGTTAATTATGCCAGATGTGTATGTTGATGTGGATTTGATCAAAGAGCTGGGCAAACGCTATTGCCCAGTATCTAGGTAATCAGAAGAAAGAACCAGTCTGCCCTAGTTTCAATTAATAGAGCTAGCTTTGTTGAAGCTTTCCAGATTACTGGTGCTACATGTACTGATATAGATTTGGAGTGGATTGCAAAGGATTATGACAAATACAAAGGTGTTATCAAGAAGCATGCAATGCCCAGATACATGCCTAGGGTGAATAAGAAGCCGGTTATAATTCCAGAGAGTATCGAACCACCATTTGACATCACAACTTTCCACCATTATATGCATTGTACAATCTATGGATTATGTAGAGTGTTGGGTTTTGATGGAGATTCAATAGTGTCAGCTGAATTGCTGATGATGGCTATGGACATTCAACACCCAAATGTTAACAAATATTATGATTATGTGGGCTATGTGGTTGAACACATTCATAATGCTCTAGTTGAAATTCAGAGTGGTGCACCTAGCCCTACATTCAAGCATTATTCATTACCGGTGCATTTAATCGTGTTCTATAATGTTGAGTTCATGGACAAAGAATTGGAGCTTTTCAAAGAAGAATTTGGTGTCTTAGTGCTAATACAAAGATGGACCTAGGTTTGGGACAGTAGTTCTCCCCAATCTTCTTTCCTTTTCTTTGAAAATTGGATTGTTTCGCCAATTATGGAAATGCTAGGAATAAATAGGGAACGATTGTCAATTAATGTTAGGAGAGTTTTGAGACCTTACCAGTATGTTCCAAACTAGCCTATTTCACAAAGCTGGGGGGACTTTTATTTTTTTGATAACTTTACTATGATGAGAGTCTATGGGTGTCCTCAACCTCCCCATATTTTACCAAAATTTGTTCCAATTAGGATTACTTTTATGGAGTTTATCTGGCAATTGACCCTAGTTGAAAAAGAATACCTTGATAAACACATGAAAGGTACTTTTCTTCCTAGGATTTGGGTTGCATCTGATTTTACCATTGGTAGGAGTTCCTTTGATGAAGTAAACAATTTCCTTAAACAGTATAGGTTGGTTAATGTTGTGTCTAGATTCTGTGATCCAGAACAATTTATTAAAGTTCCAATGCCAAAAATGACACCTTGGGCCACAATAAAGGACCATGAACCATTGGATGATGAAGACGTGGTTAGAAATTTGCTGAGAAAAAATGAAGTACAAGAAAGGAGAAGAAAATGGAAAAATTTGATGAGAGTTGAAGCAGAATTGTTGGTTGTTGACCCTAGTTTCTCAGGTTTTTGCCTTGATAGCCCGTACCTGGAGAGGATTAACAAAATGTTGAGTTTATATGAAACTCTGATGGAACAAATGCTTCAAATTCCAAAAGTGACTGCTCAGCAGCAAGACCCCCAAGATAGACATTATTCACATAGCAAGAGGTCACTTAGTGTGTTTGCTGATGATGTAGAGAGTGGGGATGAAGTTCAATCTACCCGAGTGCCAGCTGCAAAGAAACAAAAAACCACTGAGGTCGGTACAATTGTGAGGAGAGACCCTGCTAGAGCAATTGTTACAAAACAAGGACACTACTTTCATCAAATAAGGAAACATCTTAGAGAAGCAAGGCAGAATGAAGAACGGGGAGAAACAAACGAAGCCCTTGCTCAAGGCTTTGATGAGCGTGTGATGTTGTCAAATGAGTTCATGAAAGATGATGACTTTATTAAGTCAAATGACTTTAAAAGTTTTTTGACAAGGTTGAAACAAAATCTGATCATAGAGGAAGCAAATGAAGAAAAGAAAGAGGAGATCATCAAGGCACTGCAGGAATATGATCCTGAGAGGGAGGAAATATCCGTGGAACGGGCAAGACAATTGATAAAGAGTACTGGTATGATTATGATGCCTGATTGGGATATCCAGTCTATTTTTATTATTGATCAGATTAGGAAGCAAGAGGACCCAATGTTTAGAACTGAATTTGAAATTGGAGATGTAATAAGAGGATCGGGATTTAATCCTAAGTCAAAGACACTTGCTGCTTGGTCTTTGGCCCCTTCCACTCAAAAGCCCCACCTTCTAAATATCCAAGTAGAAAAGAAAGCTGATAGAATGATTTGGAACTTGCAGAACACAACTGACACAGAGATTGCCTCATTTTTTACTCAAGTTTCTTTCATGAATTTATCAAAAACAAAGGATTTGTTAAGAAGATACACAAAAACATATACCCAATTGATTGCATTGTCTAAAAAATATGAAGAGACACTCATGAAGAAGGGTGCTCTGGAGGAAGAGTTAGTGGAGTTGAAAAAAAAAATTGCAAATGAGCCCCCTCCAATATAGATTACAGAACAAGTACAAGAAATACCAGCTGATGTGACAGCAAAAATGGAGGAATACGTAGGGAAAATTGAAAAGATTGAAAGGGAACAAAATGTCAAGGCTATCTTTGTTGTGTCAGGAATTCTGAAAAACAGGATTAGTGTATTGAAAGACAAATTGATGGTTGTGCATGATATGCACATTTCTTTCAAAGAGGCAAGAAAAACATCCTCTAAGGCTATCGCTTTTCTTGGACCTTTGTTCAATGTTTGGTCAAGAAGAAGTAGATTAATGGATAAGCTAGATACTACAATGATGTATAGTGATGAGTTCCCTCCCAAGATCAGTGACACTAAAGACATGGTGGAGGTAATGAATGCAACTTATGCATTTTTCACAGGGAAGGATGTGCTTATAAATGAAAAATTGCAAACATTTGGGGAAGGTTATAATAAATTGGTGCCTTCAATTTATGGTAGTAATGGAGATTGGAAATTAGTTTCTGATTGGACCAGTGAATTTGATTTGATTCTGGAGCAAGAAGAAATAATCAAGCATGTAAATGAACAGGTTGATGCTGATTTCCTTAACGGTCTACTTGATTCACTATTCAAGGTTGAGGTTGACCATGCAGAGTTTATTGTTGAGTCCAGGGCAGTTCCAGATGCCAGATGGGCAGATTCAGTTGCAAAGTTGGAAGAGGTAAAGGCATTCAGTTGGCCAACAGACAAAGAGGTGGACAAGTGGCAAGCCATGCTAAAGCCAAAGAAGAAATCTCAAGTTGAGGTTGCTACCCAAGATTCCTCACAGTAATCCTAAGCTTGTTGAATCCTCAGGTTGAGGTTGCCACTTTTATTGATCAATGATGTTGAACTTGAAAACTCTTACATTAATATAGTTATAATAGCTCAATTGTTCAAGAATTTGATAAGTGCATAGTTGAATCGCATTGTGAATTTACTTTCTGATATCATTATGAATATAATATCAATATCATTTGCAATTTGAGCAATGCGATCTTCACATAATTGTCTTTGTGTTGAATTTATGTTTTCACTGTGAATTGAATGGTCAAGGGTTTTTCAGTTTACATATGAATCTGGGTTGTGTAACTGTATGTAATGGCATTATTCATAATTTCATTCCTATTTATCTACAAATGAATCTTATTGAAGTTTATTATCAAGTTGTCTTGAATTGTAAGTTACTCTATGCCCTAGGATAAGGCACTGGTTTGTTGTCTTGATGTTTTACTAATTATGTTGTATAATTGTATTCCTATCTAATAATCTATTGTGGTGTTTAATACTTTCATTCTTAATACTCTTATGATTTTATATGCTATTGATGTCTATGTAATATATGGAGGTGTTCTATAACTGTCTATGACTCTATAATCCGCCCACCAATTACAATGAGGTGAATCCTTAATTATTTAATATGATTCCAGACTAATAGAAATTTGGCATTCCTAGGCATAATAGGATTAGGAAGAATTAAATAAAAAATTACATACACCATAACAATGCAACAAATGAAAAAAATTAAATCTCATGATTCTGATCATTTGAAAGAGATAGAACTATACACAAAATAAATTTATATATAGACAAAGCTTGACACTAAATGCTTTTCATTTGCTTTGTAATTGACTATATAGTATATAACTTGCTCCCTTCACCTAGAGTCTAGAATCACTACTGGAACTAGAAAAGGAACCCCATTGACTATACAACTTGCAAAACTGCTTGAGCCATGCCATTATCACCCTGATGCCTTCATTTCGGATGGAATGTGAGATGTTACGTTATGTCCAAGTCCAACAGATCATTTCCAAATTGAGGAGGAAGCCTTCATGCCTAGGAATAGAGAAAATAGAAAGAGGAACTTGAGCCTTCATGCCCACGATTACGGAAAGTGGAAACAAGAGCTTTAGGGTAAATGTAATCTGTTGGGGGGGGGGGGGGGGTTGCAGCTTCCATGTCATCACAAAGATGATTGGCTGCCACTCCACACCCAAACAAATCCTTCTTTCATTCCTCTGTGGGCTCCTTCTTCAAACCCCTTGCCATCATATGGCAGAGTAGAAGTAGAGGATGTGCCATGCTTGGCCCTTCTTGACAAAAAAGGATTTCACACCCCCTCTGGCAATCCTTCTCACTTTCATAACCCCTCTAACAATAAACAAACTCACATGGAAGAAAACAAAAAAACACCCATCTGGTATCACAGAGCACACAACAAGTACAACTCCATGCATGATCCTGCTCAAACATCATCTTCCTTTCTGAGGAAAAAAACCACTCTCAGAAAATGAAAAAGGTTTATTTTCTCTTCTACCAATTAAGTCACCACTCCATTGTATTTATAACATTTTCACACTTCATTTGGTGATGCTCATTTTGCATTCATGTGAAAAATTATCATTTTGGTGGTTTTCAACATGACTATAGACTCTAGATTCCTAAAAGTCATCATCATGCCTATCAAATCCACTGCATCCTACTAAGGCTCGTCTATTGTGAATGATTTTGTTCTAATTTTATTCCTCCTTGATTGGACAAATTCTGCTTCAAAATCCCTGACAACAAGCAACCTGAGCTCTTATTTCTCACAGAAATCCGTGATCTCCCATCTTTAACTCAGAAGCTATCAAATCCTTTTATGCCTCTGAAACCATCGTCCTCGCTTGTCTAATCAACCTCAACTCAAGAGAAACCTTCAAACTAGTCCCTCGGGAACAAGTCAGCATCCAAGCCTTAAAAATTTTAGGTTGCGAGCTAGCGACCAGATAGTTTGTGGTTAAGTTTTATGGGTATCGCCAGCTCACGAGGTAAAATGTCTAAAGACGTGATCAAGCCGTGAGTTGGTGATAAGTTGGTTTGGGTTTACATCGCGAGGTCTCTAGCTTTTTGGGTGTTAGCATTTTATGTTACCGAGCTAGAGATTGTTAGTGAAATTGCTTTGGTCACAAGGTCTCGAGTTGGTCTGAGATAAATAGTTTTATGTTGGTGAGTATGCGACAAGGGTTAAAGTTTTTAAGTTACCAC
Source organism: Cryptomeria japonica (assembly GCF_030272615.1). Classification (NCBI taxonomy): domain Eukaryota; kingdom Viridiplantae; phylum Streptophyta; class Pinopsida; order Cupressales; family Cupressaceae; genus Cryptomeria; species Cryptomeria japonica. Next base: position 223,155,373 of record NC_081407.1, on the reverse strand, counting down.
TCTCCAAGTTACTGCGGTGACGAGGACTTAACATTTGTGGTCGAGAATTGGCGAGTGCCAGTTCAGTTTCCCTCAATCGCTAGATCTCGAGGTTAAGAAGGCTTAGCATTTTCAGCTTGCGAGTTGGACATAGAGAGAGTTGATGACTGTGAGAGGCAAAGAGTTGACGACTGTGTGCCACGTGTTTTAATTACTTAAATTTAATAGCTTAAAATCGCCAAAATTTTATTTTTATGGTTTGAAAATAGCTTGAAATCGCCAATATTTTATTTTTATGGTTTGAAAATAGCATGAAATCGCCAATATTTTATTTTTATGGTTTGAAAATAGGTTGAAATCGCCAATGCAAATATTTTTCTAGTTTTAAAAACATTACCATTCACCCATGCAATTATTTTTTGGGTTTTAAAAAGAGTACAATTCACCAGGATTTTTCACAAAATTTGAGCAATCACGGCTAATTTGCAAATGGAGATTATTATTTTTCTCCATAAACTGCAAAATTCACCAGTAAAATTAAAGTTTTCCTCAAAATTATACAACTTTCGCCAGGTTTTAATACCTTGTCCAAGGGGGGGGTTTCTTAAAGTTTTCCCTGATGAAGAAGAACAAGAACAAAAAGAATAAGCGACCAAACCACTGGCAAATGATCCGGATGAGAAAAGGTTTATAAGACCATTGTCTAGAGAGAATACCAGATCGCATTTTAGTCCATCGACTTATGATGGTAGGTTGGATTCAGATAAATTGTTAGACCGGATCACAAAGATGGAAAAGTATTTTGATTTTGAAGGCATCGTGGAAGACAACAAAGTGAGGTATGCTTGTACTAAGTTGAAAGGTCACATGCATCTCTTTGCTAGGAACATTTGCAGGTTGATAGACATAGAAGAGGTAAAGAGAAGATCAAATCATGGGATCAAATGGTTACCAAGTTGAAATCAAAGTTTATGCTTGCTAATTATCAAGTGAATCTATTTCAAAAATTACAAAACCTGAAGCAGAAGGAATCTAGTGTGGAGGAGTATAGTGAAGCATTATACATATTGAATATTAGATCCGGACATACTAATGATGAAATTGAACAAGTTGTGAGATATTTGAATGGGTTTCGGATGTTTATACAAGATGAAATCAGTTTGATCAAGTTGCAGAGTGTAGAGGAGGCTTACCAATATGCCCTGAAAGAAGAAGAGAAGCTGAACAAAAGACATGAGCAGAGACAAAGAGGTAGAGGTGGAATGTTTTCCGGAGGAAGATTTCAAGGAGGAAGAGGATATTCTAGAGGAAGAGGATATTCCGAAGGAAGAGGAACCTATGTAGATCAGAACAAGGATAAGGAAGTAAGCAAGGATGGTAGTTCATACCAGAAGGATGACATAAATTTGTACCAGAGAAGAGAACCCAATGGTTACCAAAATTAGGGTTATGGAAAATATGACAGAAGATGAGATAAGAGAGTGTTTAAAGGAACTTGTTTTAAGTGTGGAGGAGAAGGACATCATGCATTTAAATGTAGGAAGGAAAAGAACACTAGAAGAATAGCATTGGTAGAAGAAGACCATACTAGACCAATTAACAAACTGGAAGATGGAGAACTATTGGTGATGAGGAGAGCTTTGTCTCATACCAGAGAGGATGAAGAGCCTTTGCAGAGGAGAAATTTGTTCAAGACTAGATGTAAAGTCTCTGGTAAGTATTGTAAGGTCATTATTGATAGCGGTAGTTTGGATAATCTTGTTTTAGAAGAAATGGTGAATAAGTTGAAGTTGAAAAGGTTAAAAAACCCTAAGCCTTATCAGATAGCATGAATTCAGGATGATCATAAGATATTATTGAGTGAGCAATATTTGGTGAAATTGAAAATCCGAAATTATCATGATGAAGTTTTATGTGATATTATACCTATGGATATTTGTCATATATTGTTGGGAAGACCTTGGCAATTTGATAGAATGCAATACATGATGGGAGAAAGAACATATACACTATTGTAGCAAATGGGATGAAACAAACTTTGCTATCCTTGGAGGAGCCCCTGAAAAGTGAAGTCTGTACAAATGCCAGAATCTATTTGGTTGATGGAAGGAAATTCCTATATGCACTGAGACATGAGAATGTGTGTTTTTCCTTAGTTCCTAAGGAGACTAATAACCCGAAGCATGAAGAACAACTAGAGGCGATAAAGGAGTTGCTGACAGAGTATGAAGACATCATTTTAGATAATGTGCTTGATGGATTACTGCCTATAAGAAGTATCAATCATTGCATGGACCTGATTCCCAGAGCTAGTTTTCCTAACAAAGCAGCACACTAGATGACACTGGTAGAAAATGAAGAGTTGAATAGACAAGTGCAGGAAATTGCTGAAGAAAGGTTTGATTAGAGAAAGTTTGAGAACTTGTGCAGTACTTGCCATGTTAGCACCTAAGAAGATTGGAGAATGGAGGATGTGTACCAATTCCACATAAATAAACAAGATCACAGTAAAGTATTAGTTTCCTTTTCCTAGGATGGATGACATAATGGATTGCTTGAGTTGATCCAAATACTACACAAAGATAGATTTGAAGAGTGGATATCATCATATCAGAATCAAAGAAGGAGATGAGTGGAAGACAACATTCAAGACAAATGAAGGATTGTATGAATGGTTGGTGATGCCTTTTGGGTTGACTAATGCACCAAGTACTTTCATGAGATTGATGAATGAGGTATTGAAGAAGTTCTTGGGTAAGTTTGTTATTGTGTATTTGGATGGCATTCTGATTTTCAGTAAGACAAAGGAGGAACATATGTTGCATTTGAGACAAGTTTTATAGAGATTGAGAGAAGAAAAGTTGCTAATAAATCTTAAGTGTAGTTTCATGAAGGAAGAGTTAGTATATTTGGGATTTGTGATATCTGCAGATGGATTAAAGATGGACCTTGAGAAGGTAAAATCAATTATTGAATGGCCTACACCGAAAAGCATTGGAGAGGTGAGATCATTTCATGGATTAGCTAGTTCCTATCGAAAGTTTATCAAAAATTTCAGTTCAATTTGTATCCCTATGACTGAGACAATGAGAGGAGATAGAAAGGAATTCAAGTGGATGACCAGAGAAAATAGGAGTTTTGAACTGTTGAAGTAGAAGGTGACTGAGCAGCTTGTGTTAACTTTGCCAGATTTTAGCAAAGTATTTCAAATGGAGTGTGATGCAAGTGGAATGCAATTGGAGCAGTGTTAAGTCAAGAAGGAAGAGCAATAGCTTATTTTAGTGAGAAGTTAAATGATGTGAGAAGAATATATTTTGTGTATGATTAGGAATTATATGCCATAATTCAAGAATTGAAAAAATGGAGATGTTATTTGTTGCCTAAGGAGTTTGTGTTGTATACCGATCACCAAGCTTTACAATATCTGAATAGTCAGAGTAAGTTGAAATTCAAACAAGGTCATTGATGCATTGACTAGAAGGAGGAACTTGCTGATAGAGATGAGAGTGACAGCATTAGGATTTGAGGAGTTAGAGACCTTGTATGTTGATGACCCTAATTTTGCAGAACCTTGGAAAGCATGTAGAGAACCGGTTATAGTGGATAGAAGTAAGTAGTTGGATTATTTCATTCAGGATGGGATGTTACTCAGAGGAGTTCAGTTGTGTATACCTAAGAGTTCTATGATGGAAAATTTGATAAAGGAGAAGCATAGTGGAGGACTAGCCGGACACTTTGGTATTGACAAAACAGTAACATTGGTAAGTGAACATTACTTTTGGCCTCAGATTCATAAGGATGTTAGTAAATTTGTGCAAAGCTATAGAGTTTGTCAGATAGCAAAAGGTAGTAGTCAAAATGTTGGATTGTATAAGCCTTTGACAGTTTTGGAGAGACCTTGGGAGGACATAAGCATGGATTTAATAATTGGATTGCCTAAGACACGGAGACAGAATGATTCTATATTTGTGGTGGTGGATAGATTCTCGAAGATAGCTCATTTTATACCTTGTAAGAACACATCAGATGCAATGCATGTAGTTGACTTATTTTTCAAAGAGGTAGTGAGATTGCATGGATTACCTAAGACCATAGTTTCAGACAGGGACACTAAGTTTGTTGGTTATTTTTGGAGGACACTTTGGAAGAAGATGAAAACAGATTTGAAATTCAGTTCTACTTTTCACCCACAGATTGATGGACAGATAGAGGTAGTAAACCGGAGCTCGGGAAATTTGTTAAGATGCTTAGTTGGAGAGAAGACCAAAACTTGGGATTTGATTCTTGCACAAGCTGAGTTTACCTACAATAATTCAGTGAACGGGATTACCAAAAGAAAACCTTTTGAGATTGTTAAGGGATTACACCCAAGAGGTATATTAGAATTGAGAGATATCAGTAATGAAGACAAGAGGAGTGCAGAAGTAGAAGAATTTGTAGATCACATGAAGGACTTACATGTTCAAGTTAAACAACAATTGGAGGATATGAACAACAAGTATAAGGAGAAAGCAGATGAGAAAAGAAGACATAAGGAATTTGAAAATGGTGATGAAGTGATGGTGTACCTGAGAGAAGAAATATTTCTAGTTGGAACCTATAACAAGTTGCAGATGAGAAATTTTTTACCTTGCAAGATCTTGAGGAAATTCAGTTCCATAAATGCATATGAAGTGGAGTTATCGGATAGTTTAGGTATTTCACCTATATTCAACATTGCAGATCTACACCAGTTTCATAAATCAGAATTTAGTGTAGATATTATTGCAGACTTGGATAAGCAGATGCCCTAGAAGGAACCAATCAAATTGAAGACATTGTGGATAGTAGGATTGGGCGTAGCACCCGAAGCAACTAGTACAAAGAGTATCTTGTGAAATGTAAGGACATACAAGTTGAAGATTCATCTTGGATTTCTCAAGTAGAGGCAAACCACCTTGGTTTACCTTTGACCCTAGTAAAGTGAGGGGCTCACTTTTTTTAACAACCTCGGATGTCTTATGTAGGAGCATCCCTAGTTCTTAGCAATCTTGCATCAACCAAAAAGATTTCTTTTCAGTTTGTTTTCGTATTTTGCAATTTCAACATTTCTTTCTGCATTTTCTCATCGAATCTTGCAGAGATGGTTTTTTATTGTGGACACGATGATGTTCCTTACCCCATGTCTGTAGGACATTTGGATCTTTTCCCAAAAAGTTATTGCTTTTAGATTCTGAGATAGTTCTCTGGCTTAGAACATCAGAACCACATGGACCTTTTTTCTATTGGCGGACCTTGCAGATCCTTTTCATAACTTGCAGAGCTCCAGCTCGTTGTTCCAACATTCCTTGGCATGTGGCCGACCTTCCCTCTAGTCTGCACTTCTCCCTTTGGATTTTATAGAGGATTTTAATTAGCAAAGGCTGACCTGGTGGTCTTACACATTTCATTTTCTTCATTAGCATTTGATTCTTCTTGGGCCGACGCAGATCCCTCTAGATCATATAAATCAGTGTAATCTAGCATGTAATAGGAGTGATGAGGATATAGAAGATAAATCTAAGGACTAGGTATTCCTGAGTTGGCTCACTTTCTTGCTTGAGTTGGATGTTACATAACACCCATAACTTGTAATCAGGCCTATGAGCTGACTGTGGTAGCCCACATGTTACCGACAGATTGTAGTCATTTTTTATTATATAATTCAATTAGTTATGCATTTCCTCCATCATGTTGTCTTGTTTTCATTATGTTTACTCCTGCAGCACGGTCCAGATTGATCTCCTTGAGGTCCCTCCTAATTGTGACTGCACCAAATTGGAAGATCCTTGTTTTTAAATCTTCTCTCTCTCTCTCTATTCCCTTTCACTACAATCCAACCCTCCTCCTGCTCAATCTTTGTGTGTTACACCACATTTTGCTGCTCCTGCATTACTATACTTTGAGTCTCCTTTGATCTTTCTTTAGAAAACAACACCTTGTTTGCTACACCCACTGAAGAATCTAGCTTTGATTCCCTCACATCCACCCTCTCTAAAGACACTGACCTACTCAACTTCTCCTAAACCTGACCCTTCATAGAAGTGGCATATTCTTGTGCCTTGCTACCTGAACTCTTAGGAGTATGAGACATAGTACCATTTCCAATTCCCTTAGCATTTGTTGCCTTTGGGGTATCATGTTGACTCTCAACTATTTTTTCCACCAAGTAATGGTGGGGAGAAACCTCATGTAATGCCCCGTCAATATACCCTAAAGGAAACAACTACAAACACTCGAAAAGAGTGCAAATAATTATTTTTTAAAACATTAATAAAGTTTGAGATACAATAACTTAAACATTGCAATAAAATTTGCACAAGCGGAAGACTTAACTAAACACCTAAAGGGTTTCCAATGAGGATTACTCAATTAATCCAATGAACATAAGGTGTATTAATCCAATTAACAATGAGATTGATTAAACCTACTCATGATAGAATGATTACCACATGAACATAGCAATTAAATTCCATAAGAGATTAAACTAAGCATGATTGAATATATACAACTGCCATTAGTTTCATTACATCACTAAAGCTACATTCATCATAATCCATATTAGCATATTTTATCTATAACTTCATACATCTAATTAGGATTAATATCACCTAAATTACATTATACATTTTAACTATAATACCATTCATACATCCAAAATTAAAAGGAACCAAACGAACACATACACCATACAACACCAATTGATATCGGAGTTCACCCCTAATGGGCTACATCTTTGGTTCCGCTTAAAGTGCAAGACCATTGTAATAAGCAAAAGATGAAAAATACATAGTTTACATCGATTACAACCTACCATCAAGGCGTACATAAACAAATGATACGTATGACCACATAGGGTCCAAGAGATACATGAATGATCCAAGAAGAACAAATGGATCCATCTGAAACATAGAATGGAGTAAATACAAAAATAACAACTAGAGCACCTGCAAAGCTAATCCATCGCAAGAAGGCACAAACAAAATACCCAATGGAAAGTGGCACTACCACTCGACCATGTGGCCCAAAAAGGAACCACCTCTCTGTGCTAGGAGATAGAACTAAGGCCCTCTAGCAAGCCATAACAAAGCATCACATGGTATCACATGTACATCAAGAACTCACATAAGACATAAGCATACAAGCATGACTCTCACAAGAGTTCTCTAAGTAAAGCCAACACATGAATATACACTAGTGAACATAAGGGAAGAGTGTCATCGCATAGCTAGTATAGACTCTGGTAGGGCTCCATAGGCCCCAACCCCCATCCTGGGTTACTCTAGTAGCCTCTCTCGAACCTCTGGCCCCCATCCATGTCTCATGCGGTATCCAACAAACCTTTCGTGAAGACAAGGTAGTTGGTTTTCCATTCCAGGCCTTCCCACTATATCCTGAGTCTATACTAGCACACAACCAAGAGCGGGGCACAATTTATCTTGATTGGTGTTTGTAGAAACCAACCCCCCATTTTTAAATTAAGTTATCACTTATTACTCAACTTTTGATGGGTTATCCTGCCACCTCTTTGGGCGCGGACCCCACTTGAAAGCCACTCTTCCTTATGACACTACACAACCTCCGAAGAACCCCAAGGAAAATCACAAAAGCCAACCAACATAAGGAGTTCAAAAAGAAAAACTGAAGGACAACTTTATTAAACAAACCTTATACCAAAGTTAAATCAATTAGAGGTGTGAAACAAACAACTGGTCTATCCGCAAAACAAGACCAAAACCAAATAAGGCAAGTACGACCACAACCAGAACTTAACCCAATCAACTTGCACAATAAACTTACATTCAACAACATGCCATCATGACACAACAATTACTCTTACAAATCAGCACCAAAAATCCACCAAGCAGAGTAAAACTCAAATGAATACACTTGTACTCTAAATCATCCATGTTAAGGAATCATAACAATCACTCAAAATATACTTAAAACTAACAATCTCTAATTGTAGCTATTTCAATAACTGACTCTTTCGTGATAATAAAATCCACATTAGGGAACAACACATCATTTAAAAACAAATATATAATCATTTCAATTTAAGCCAATTTGGCTATAACAAATATCACTTGAATTTCAAATTTCAAGATAATGAAATTGACATTTAAAATACTTTGAAAACTAAATTTGATATATAAATTAAAATAATATTTCCAATTCAAAGTCATATCGACTAAACGTGATTGATGGCTAACAATATAAATTTCATTTGCACAACTAATTTGCATTTACATCAAATCAATATTTAACATTTTCTTCATATAATAAGTTCAAAATACATAGTATAAATATATACATATATATTTATAAATTAATTACTAAACTGATATTTCTTTAAAAAAATGAATTTCATCCAATACCATATTCCAAATAAAAATTACAAATTGAAAATTACCATTAACAAATTACAAATTACAAATTACACACACACACACACACACACACACACACACACACACACATATCGAATTTAAAATCAATATACAATTTTACGCATTGGGCAGGAAATAACATTTATTGTGATTTTGTTTTGACTGAGTTTTTTTTTGTTTTTTTTAAATTCACACAAATAACTCATGGCAACAATGCATTTCCAGCACATGTATTCAATTACTCAATTGGCCCTAATGCTAGGAGAACAAATCCGATGCAATCCACAAATGAAATTTTCATATATAATATCATTATTCCACATAATAATTTCACATTTAAAACATCAAATTCACATTTTTCAAAAAGTCTAAGGAGACCAATAACCAGGTTTTGGAGGCCATCCACCATTGATGGACCTTCAAACACTCAAAAAATAAAAAATTTCCAAATCAAAAATTCCTTAAAACCCATTGGTTGATGGGTGCACAACATCACACTTTTGAAATAAAATTCACTTTTTGGGCTTACATAAAAATTTGGGCAGCATTCCCCTAAGGCAACTCTCATTTAAAAAATATGAAACATACAAATTCAAATCTAAACTAAAATCCAAAATTCAAGTTGGAGAAAGGTTCTAAATCCATTTGCTATCCATTTGCAACAAGAATTACAAAATTTTATAAAGAATCAAGGGAGAAATCAAATAAACTCACCTTCAAGTTGAAGAATTTCAAAATGAAACATGGAGCCAAAGACTCTGAACGAACTCACGAAAAACCGAGTAGCAACAAGAGTTTTCCTGCTCGAATCCAACAAGCTCCTACCCACAAAATCTCTCCAAGCAAATCCTTCCCAATCAAAATTTCAAAAATCCATTGTAGGGTTGGAAATCTCCAAAATTTGGAAAATAATACTAATTGTTCAAAAATGCATAACCCCCCTTTTAATTCCACCATATGGTAATCAATAAATACTCTAATTTTTCTAGCTTAATAGAATTTGATTTATCAATTTATAAAAACAATGGTCTTACTTTTTATTTTTTTTAAACAATTACTCAAGCCAAATATAATTTAACTTTCACTAATAATTCAACATTCACTCTAACTTAGACAATTAAAAATAATCGATTAATTAAATAACCACAAAAATGATTCCAATATAATTTATTCTTAATTCCCTTTAATCAACACGACACATATTGAATTCTCATTAACTACTCAAGAAGAGAATAATTAAACACACAAAACACATAACACGCAACACTCAACTGAAACCAAAATAGAACATGACCCACATACCAACATCGAAAAAGTGGCCTACTTGGCGAACTGACAGGGAAAACAAAATATTGACGATGCTCACAATTGAGCAAATCTAGGGACGACATTAGGACCTTAGAACTACCTCCTCCACTTCTAGTAGGTTAATTAAGTATGCCCAGACCTATGGAACCATGTGGAGACGATACCTCATACCTACACGGTACTTCTACCTGCAACTTCCTACATCAAAAAACCACATATGCATATACATACAAACATAGTAGACACACTGGTGAAGGAGAGTCATGATGTTCCCTGTCTCACCGAAGTGAGTGAAGGAAAATCATCTCCTCGCACCCCATACACTTTCACACAACACAACAACATATACATAAAGTAACTCGCACGTAAATTAAATGTGTTAGTCCTGATGAATACTAAGAGGGGGGGGTGAATTAGTATACCAAAAATCTTTGCACTTAAACACTTTGTAAGACTGACAGTAAACCGGTAAAACAATCTAGCAGACAAACCGATTAACAAATATGCAAACCAAATAGCTAATAATGCATTCACCCACAGAAGCACAAACACCATAACAAAAGATATTTTGACGTGGAAAACCAAATGGGAAAAACCATGGTGAGATGGAACTCGCAAGTAACTATCTGTAGAATAGAAACCAAACCGGTTAAGGTCAGACCGGTTAAGGTCTTACAACGTTCTTTACCAGAACAGATCATGTTAGGAATCTCAATCTCTGTTAGGAGATAAGTCCGATTAAAGACTACCTTGTTAGAGGATTTTAGATCCATAGATGTGAACCAGCTTGTTAGAGGATTTACAAGTGGCTTTTGGGCCTACCCGGTTAAGGGCTACAGACTTGTCAAAGATGTGAATAATCAACAAGTGAGTGATCTAGCAAATAGCACAGATTGCTTGGTTAGATCCTTGATAGCTCAATCTTAATGCATTACAGCATTACTTCAGTCTTCTACACATTCATACTCTCTCTAACTCTTCAGTTACCTTGAACCCTAGAAACAACATCAACCTCAACAACAACAACCTTAGAATCCTAGACATGATGTCCTTATAAAGGAATCTGATTTCATGTAGGTCCAATAGGATTACAATACAATTTCCTAGGTTCAATGCTCTGGACATATCTGGTAACATGACACAAAAAGCACCGCTAGAGAGTCGGCACCATCAAACGATCAGTGGATGGTAACTCATCACAAAATGTCGATTGGTAACTCATCATAGAGTATTACCTATTCATACAAAATACCGGTTGCCGGTTTGTCAAAATGAAGACTGGTAAAAATGTGTTATGCCGTTTTAATCCCTTGTACCACTTGGTATCCACGAACCACTTGGGGTCGACATGCCGCTTCAGACCGGTAAACACATTCTGCAAAACATCAATAGTCTAAAGACTATAATACAACATACTAGTTGGAACAAATACCGGTTGTGCTCTAACTCACACATATGAAGAGGATCTTAATGCAAGTGTGTGTCCATCAATGACAATCACATCATGAATATCAAAAATGCCAACAATCTCCCCCTTTGGCATTGATGGCAACACTTAGGAAAATAGAATTTTGACATCTAAGTGTTTTACAGCAAAAACATGCCATTAGCAAAATTGCTCCCCCTAAGCATATACACTATCCCTTTAACAATACGATGTATAACAATTTTGCATATAGAGCATAAACATTGAGATATCAGAGCATATAGAAAAAATTTTAATCCAAATACTTCTCCCCTATACTTCTCCAAAATAGATAGAGTACTTCTCCCCCTTTGCCAACAATGACAAAGTACCGCTGAACAACCCTGTTTCCATTTGATATTAAAATAATAAAAGTTTATGACAACAAGGTACTTGTCAAAAATAGATTTATAGTCCTGCAAGAATTGTTTCATCGATAGAGACCAGGACTCAAGTAGGGATGTGGCTACTTCTTTCTCTGTTTGCATTTGGGAGACCTGTTCTTCCATTACATCAACTGTGCTCATCTCCTATGTAACTGTCAAGGCATCCAGGTTCAGATAACACTTCTAAAGAATTTGCAGACGTGGGAGTAGAACTAGTTGAAGCTCTTGCAAATCTCTAGACTGTGTGCTTATCTCTTGCTCCATTTTGGCTGACTGGATGTGAAACCGGTGAACGGAATCATAAGGTGTCTTGAATGTGCTCATGTAGGACTATAAGTCTATTTGAAGCTTTTGCTTCTGAGCTAGCACATCATCATAGAACAGATGGGGTTGACAGATTTCGCTAAGTAGCAGATTTCCCTCATCCAAGGCATCCCTTATATCCTTTTGTTCTTTCTTCAGTTCAGTCCGGAGCTCATTCAACTTCTTCACCAGAGCTATATTAAGAGCTTTTTGATGCTCCTTCTTGACATTAGCCTCTGCTGCCTCTTCAAGGCTCTGCACCTAATCATCTACTACTGTGCATAGGAGCTTAAGTCTAGCTAGTGATGAATCGGTGTTTGGAAGAGTTTTTATCAGGTATCAAACCGGTAAGCGTATCCACAACGGCTTGGACTACATCCTGCTCCTTCTTCTGTCGAATGATTTCAAGGTGCTCTTGAGCTACCTCAATGCTCTGCATTAGCTTCATTTCACTTGCAGACTAGAGATCTATAGGACTGGTGAGATCAGCTGGTTTAGCTTGACTCCCAGTTGCCTTCGGAGTCTCCATCTGGGTGCTCTTTGCCACTTCTCCTGCCTTGTCCTCTTCTGCTTTCTTCTTCTCCACTTCTCTCCTCTTCTCTACTTCCTTGTCTTCCTCAGCCTTTTTCTTTTCTGCTTCCTTTGTCCTCTCCTTTTCCTTATCTTCTTCTTCCTTCTTTTGCCTCTCTGCTTCCTTCTTCTTCTTCTCCTCTTCATCTTTCTTCTTTTTCTCCTCTTCATCCTTTTTCTTCTTTTCTTCTTCTTCCTTCTTCTTTTTCTCCTCTTCATCCTTTTTCTTCTTTTCTTCTTCTTCCTTCTTCTTTTTCTCCTCTTCATCCTTTTTCTTCTTTTCTTCTTCTTCCTTCTTCTTCTTCTCCTCTTCATCTTTCTTCTTTTTCTCCTCTTCATCCTTTTTCCACTTCTCTTCTTCTTCCTTTTTCTGCTTCTCTTCTTCATCCTTCTTCCTCTGCTCAACCTCTTCCTTCGCCGCTTCCTTTCTATCCTCGGCTTTCTTCTCTTGTTCATCCTAATGCTCCTGTCTTGTTTCCTCAGATGGTATCTCTTGGGTAACATCCTCGGCATCCAAAGCATCGACATCAATGGTGTCAATTGGTTCAACAACCAGATTTCCTTCATCATCAAATGCTTCATCCAGTTTGGATATAACCGGTTCTTTCTCAGCTTTCCGGTTGGTGAGACGCACTTTGTGAGTCTGGACAGTTGTTTTCATATATAGATGGGTGTCTTTTTCGACATCAGCAACTCTACCTTCTAACAGCCAGAGTCTTCTTTTTCTAGTGAAGAAGAGTCCTTTGTTTTGGTCAGTAACATCATACAACTCAGAATTTGACAGGTTGGGAAAGTACTGTGCAAAAACCTTCTCCCTAATTTCCAGTTCTTTCTCTATGGCAATTCGCCATCTATTATCTAACGACATATATAGAGAATCTGGTGTCTAAGATTTGATCTCTGAGGGCGACCGGTCATTAATACATAAATACTGAATTATTTCATTTTCAACCGCTTCCTTTTCATCCTCATTGAAGTCATCAAAACACTCAAGTAAGTCATTTAGCACTTTTCTCCTAATATTCTTTATTGTTCTTTGACAATGTGTCAAAGGTTTATAGGATGAGGTATCTATATTTACCGGTGTAGATGATGTCAGTTCATCCTTTGTCTTCCTCTTTGCTTGACGTGTTTTCTTTGGCTTTTCCTCAAACAAGGTTTCTTTTGAGTCTGGAGAGGTGTTTCTTGTCTTCCTCTTTCTCTGGAATACTTTAGCCGGTGCAGCTTCCAATTTCTTCTTGTCTGGTGACCGCTTGGTCACTTTTTAAGTTCCAGTAGTAACCGGTGCGGATGTTGCAGGCACTGCCTTTGCCTTCTTCACTGCCGATTCCTTTTCTTTCATTGTTGGTGGTTCCTCAACCGGTGCTATCCTCTCTAGGTAGGTGTCATTTCTCTTTGCCTTAGGATCAAGCGGTGAGGCAATAAGGGTAGAGGCATACCCTTCCAGCATATCGTACATCACCTCATAGCCCATTGGCTCTACTTCTTCTTGTCTAGGCTCAACAGCCTCCATTATGCATTTATCTACTTGGATGGTGAAGCAGATGTCATTCATATTTCTTGACGATATCACCTGAGATCCTCATCCTTTGGCTCATTTTTCGTCTAAACTCATCAAAATACTTGTTCAAAACATCAGGCTAACCGGTTCCAATTGCTTGAATGCTCTCCTTGATTTGCTTGGTTACCGATTGATCAAGAGACCACTGGACATCTCCTACTCCTGGAAAGTATCCTTGAAAGTAAAAGAACAACCCGACCAGTAGTTGTCCGAACTTAAACCTTTGTGCATTATCCTGTTCGATCGACTTCAGGTTTGACAAGAGTTGCCTCTACATACTAGTGCACAGGTCAAATGATGCATCCTCCTTAATCATCTGGTAAGTGGCATTTACCACTGCAGCAGATACAGAGTTAATTCTATTGGCAGAGACTGTCTAGTAGCCTATCACCATGCAGGCATACTTAACCAGATCATCCTTGATGGAGTTGACTGCCATGCCTCATGAGTCACTCACTGAACTGGTGACCCTTGTCATTTCAATTTTGCTTATTGTCCTTAGGGCTGGAACTTCCCCTGTGTTGTAGAAACCGGTGACTACATGAATTGCCTGCGACATAATATCATGCATCCTCTCCAAATACATCTTGTCATCGTGGACTCTGCTCAAAATGATCCTTATGCGATCTTCTATAAAATCTTCCAGGAAGTTGACAACATTGTGGAGTTTCTTCTTCTCCAAGATATTATACTCCGGTTTGATTTTCTTATCCTTGCCACAAAACAAACCTAGCTGGGAGTGGATAGCTAGAGACCCTAGATCTTCAATCTTGCAGTCTATGTAGTCAGAAATTCCCTCTTCTACTATCACACCAGCTGGAACTTGTGATAGAGCATTATACTTGGACTTTCGTTGAATAAAACTTTCAGATTCAATAGATGCACTAGAACTGGTATGAGATGCGGAAGCCATGATAGAAACTTTAAGAACTTCGAGAAATACCTTTTTTAAAACATGTGAATTTAGGGCTTTTCGATTCTCCTTCACTCCACACTCCATCGGTTGTTGAATCACCGCTTTGTGTTCTCCACTTGACCATTTGTAGTTTGAATTTGAATCTCCTTCGTGGTTTGTCAATTTCTCAAGATCTCAGCTCAAATCGCCTTTTCGTCGCTCTGCTCTTTGAAAAACTTTCCTTGCTCGAAAACAGATAGTGAGAAATGATTTGAAAAATGTCTTTAAACATATCTCTCACCTAACGCCATTAATGCTCCTTTATTAGGGTGTAAACCCTAATTTGCCTTTTTACCATTTTCGATCTTCTGCCAAGTGACAGGTATCACATACTGGTTAAGGTCTTTTACCGGTGTAAACCGGGGGTTCGAAACATTTTGTCATTTGGTCCCCCTAAGCTTTTCTGAGGCTTAGTTTGCCGGTTCCGATATTTCCACACTAGGTGCAGAAATCGGTTCCTCTTGTAATACCATTGGTTTCTTCTTCTAGGTTTTGTTCATATCCACTTGAACGGTGTCAACATCAATGTCTCCTTCCGGAGTGACCGGTATATCATCAGATATGTTCTTTCTTGATCTACAGAGTTTGACAATGTGACCCGGTTTGTTGCAGTGATAGCAGACCAATCCAGGTGCTCTTCAAGCTCCATTGTTCATGTTTCCATTCTTCCTTCTACATGTTGCAGTAGTGTGACCATGACCATGACAAATCATACAATTTTCTCTCCATCCGGTTGCCGCTTGATATCCACTGCTTCTTGCCTGATGATTGAAGACATTAAACGGGTTGTGATTCCGGTTTACAAAAGGTTCAGGACCAACTCCTTGGGTCCTCTGAGGATATCTTCCAGTGTCATCCATGACATACCTGCATTCAAATTCTCTATTCCCATACTTGTTGCATGCATAACAGTTACCATTGAATCTATAGGATCTAGGCTTATCATTTAGGAAATGAGGAAAATTGTTGTAAGCCTTACTCCTACACACATTTGCAGTATGTCCTTCTTTAAGATAGTTAAAGCAAACAGGTTTAAACTTTTTCTTACCTTTATCCTTTGATGTCGGTTGTTTCTTTGATGCTCCAGCATTTGTACCAGAGGTCTCACCTTCCTCATGACCGGAATAACCAAGTCCATTGGTATTCTTGACCGGTTTAGCAGATTCAAGCTTTTACTCAAGCTTGACAGTACTCTTGTTGAACTTAGCAAGTATTTCCTTTGACTCAAAGAGTTCTTTGGAAATAGTAGTTGATGCTCTGCAAAAAGGATTAGAAAACCTGTTTGATGGAAACACACACAAGAGCACAAGAAACAAACGTTAGTGTTAGCAACAAAAGATTATCCTAAACAGGCATATCAAGAGAGATATTAAGCATGAAATAGAAAGCATATAAACATAGAATGAAATAGCTAATCAAGATGCTCATAGTTGCTCCTCCCTTGTTCCTCTCCTCTCCAAGTCCCAAATGAGTGTAGCTCTCAGCTTTTAGCACTAGCCATGGATGCCATATGGAGATTCAAGATGGTTGAATATGATAAGCAAATACTATGCAAGAGTAGATAGTGATGCTATGAAAAAGCTCTATGCTAATGCCAGTATAACAACAATACTCTAGAAATGCTTCTCCTTTTGCTTGAGGAGAAGGGTTCTATTTATAGAAGAAATAGGGAAATGAAGGGTTAAGATTGAGCAATCTTAACAAGGGTTAGGATTGAAAGTTGGGGATCCATGTGCACAATTGGCACCAATAAAATGGTGACAAGTTTCAACATAGGATTGGGTTGAGAGAAGAGGTTGGAGGCATTAAAGGCCTGAGAAGACCTCATGGTTATCTAGAAGGTAAGGGTCAAGTCTAAATTAAGATTACCCATTGGATTAAGAGTTAATCCAAGGATAAACCTTTGTGCAAATGATTAAGAGATAATCATGGTCAAAGCATTAAAGGCTTGATGAGACCTTTGGGTTGGGTAGAGGTTGAGTCAAAACAAATGTTTTAACCATGTGGGAGGGTTGAATTAACCATTAATGGTTATTGGAGACTTTGGGGATTAAGTGGTTGAAGGTTGAAAGCCTTCAATGGTTATCAAAGACTTTGAGCCATTTAGTGGTTGAAGGTTGGAAGCTTTCAAAGGTTATCCAAGACTTTGAGGGTTAATTTGTTGAACACACAAAGCATTAATTGCTTTTCAAAGACTTTGGAGTCTTTGAGAAGTGACTCCAATTTGCTTAGGAATGTGACAATATTTAGGGGATGGATTAGGCTAATTAGGAAGGGGTTAGAAGAATCTAGAAGGGGATTAGATTTTGCAAGTGGATTTGGTGGGTGAGGGAAAATAGGATTTTATTAAAATAAAAATTCATTTATTTCAATAAATGTGTGCAAGTTGTATTTGGATAAATATTCAAATAAATATTAATTTATTTAAATGAGAAAAAGGAAGATAAAGCATTAAAATGCTTGAAGACTTTGAGGGGAACCATTAAAGGCTTGAAGACTTTAAGGAAAACCATTAAAGTCTTAAGAAGACTATAGAAGGAAGCCATCAAGTTTGAAGACTTTAAAGCCATCAAGTTTGACTACTTTAAGGGAAACCATTAAAGGTTTCAAGTGGGTGAGGATAAATAGGATTTTAAATAAATAATTTATTTAAAATAGTTGTGCAACTTGCTTTTGTAGGAAAATACAAGTGGGTGGAGGATAAAGGTGATTTAAATAAATTATTTATTTAAAATAATTGTGCAATTTGCATTTGTAGGAAAATGCAAGTGGGTGGAGGATAAAGGTGATTTAAATAAATGATTTATTTATTTAAATGTGAGAGGTGGGATTTTGGGGGTTTTAAATAAATATTAATTTATTTAAATGTGAGAGAAGATTTAATTAAATAAATATGATTTATTTATTTAATTAATGGTCTGAATTTGGTTAAGTGAATTAAATCAAATAAATTGAATAATTTATTTAATTAATAGGAGAATAGGGTTAAGATGAATTAATTAAATATTAATTTAATTAATTATTAATTGATGGTTAAATAATCAAATAAATATTAAATATTCATTTAATTAAATGGACAGATTTATGTGACTACATTTGCCCCTCTTTGAGACGGTGCAGTTTATCGCGTCGTTTCAAAGAAAGAAAAATAGGTGTGAAGAAATGCCCCATAAAATGTAAATTTAATGGGTGGTATGCCCCCTCGAGAGATGGGCCAAATTTTGTTTTGAAAAATCGGGCGATCTCTCGAAAAAGAATGAAAAGTGGAGGGGAGGTAGAATAGAAGAAATTAGAACTAATGATGAAAGAATGGGAGAAAATGGAGTGAATATGAAGAAACAACAAGCCAACGAGTACCCTGAGGTCATGCAAGAGATACATAGCAGATGTAGTGTGGGGTTTGGATTGATGCTATACAATTGATCAAAATTGGTTGGACAATCTGGTGCAATCGGTTTAATTGCCCCGGTCAAGTCAAAGCGTGACAGTTGATGTCAGTTGGTCACTTGGACATGATAAAGTCTGAGTAAGTGAATCAAAGTGACCGGATGTGACTTAGACAATTGATGTAATTGCCCGATGAAGTCAAGGTATATGAAGCAAAATACTCGTTGAGACTTAGACAATTGATGTAATTGTCCGTTGGATTGTGTTTGATTGGTTGATCAATTGATAGTATGTGCGTGTGATGGATGGTTGATTGTGGTGAATCATGGCAGCCCCGTTGAGACTAGGTCATTATGATAAATGCCTGTTGTAGTCTAGGTTTGCCATAATCGATTACCTGTTGAGACCCGAAGATACTTGATCAGAGTATCTGTTGATAGTCTAGGTGTGCGTGAGTTGATGTACCTATGCAGATAGAGTAACTGGCTTGACTTATTGGATGACTTAGGATAGGAAACACAATCCCTCCTATTTAGAGATGGATGGTGATGAACGTGGCTTGATTAGGTTGATTGGGACACGATGTAGGGTATGTGATGCTGATTGTTGAGATGGGGAGGGTGAGGGGGGATTCGATGTTAGATAGAAGATATGGAGGACTAGGACCGAGTCCTATGGAAGAAGATGAGTAAAATAGAGTATGCATTATTATGACTATGTATGCATGATATGCAGCTATTATGAATGTATGGATGGGTGGAATGCAACGAAATGCAATATATACAGATGAGATGGAATGACGATCCATGGTGCTTTATTTTTCATCATTGAGCTTTAAAATGTTGTAAGAAAATACAAGCAACTTGACATAAAGATTCAAGATGACCAGAGTATTTCTTACATGGATTTTGATATAGCAAGTTAATACAAGCAACTTGATATAATGGATCAAGTTGACCTGAGTATTGCTTGCGGAACAGATAAGGATTATCTCCTTTCATGCATGACTTGGAACGTCCTCCTTGATCTTAGGCTGATCATATCCTGAGACAAGTGCATACCGTAATAAGAGATAAAACCTTTATCCAGTTTGGATGAGGTAGGAGGAACCAAAGAAAGAGAATTGTACCTGCAAACAAACAATATATACATAAAGAATAAAGAATATGGATACTTGGTAATGGTTAGTGTCCATATGGTCGAGGTATACGCTGTAGTCAGCAAGCCGTAGTGATCTATGACTGCATTTGGCATAAGATCACGTAGCTTGGTGAACTTCCCACATAGACACCATTAGTACATGCCCCAGAACTTCATCGGAAATAATGCACAAACGATACAAAACAATGTTGAAAAGATCCCGATACAGATAAACAAATGAATTACTCACGAATCAACCAAGCATTTGATAGCTTAACATAATTTTCTTGTCAAAGAAAATGTCACTTTTCTCTTTGTTTTGGTAAGGAAGGATGCATCCTTGTTTTTAAAGACAGTTTCTGATTTGTTGGATGTGGATTGTGTGGTCGATTGATAAATGGTCATTGTGTGAGTACTGTGTTAATGTTGGTTTTGCATCTGCTTGAATGAATATGTACAAGGTGTTGCCATGTTTTGGTGTGATTTTCGATGGGTTTTTTGATGTTTTTGGATTTTGTGTAATAGTTTTTGAATGTTTGTGGATTTTGTGAGTCATTTTTGAATGTTTTTGATATTTTGCGAGACATTTTTGAATGTTTTTGGTATTTTGATGATTGCTTGAATGAAGAACTTAATGAATCATAAGACAATGTAGAATTCACTTCCATCACGAGGGTAAGGGTATTGCCCCCAGTTTGTAGACCGGACTATGAAAAGGTGGGATGCTAGACGCGTGGAGTACTTTCTTAATTGCAGATCAAATAACAAGCCATAGTTTGGATGGATGGATGTGTGTGTGTATGAATGTGATCGCAACGAGCCTGAAAGATACTGGAGCCATTGTTTTTACGAGTGGCGCCTGTTTGCCAGGTTTTCACCACCGTACTTACCCAAGGTGCCACCGGAGTGTTTGTTCACCGTTTGGATGCATGATTTTTCTTTACTTTTTTTGAATGTTTTTGTATTTTCTTCAGGACATTTTCTGAATGTTTTTGGTATTTTTCTAGTATGCAGGGGACCCGGATGCTCTGTACAGCTTAGGTATAAAACCGTTTGAGGTGCATGCTATTGATTGGATCTGCGAGTGGTTCTCCTTCTGGTGTAGCCAACTGATATGCCCCGGACCCGAACACAGCAGTGACAACATATGGGCCCAGCCAGTTTGATTCAAACTTACCCTGATGTTCTCTGTTTGGTTGGTTGCGAGGATTCTCTCGTAGAACAAGATCACCTACCTCAAATGTACGAGGTCTAACTCGGTGATTGTAGCTTCTGCTCATGCGCTGCTGATAGGCTTTGAGGTGATTGTATGCAGCTTGTCGTTTCTCATCAAGTAACTCTAAGTCCTGAAGACGGGATACTCTGTATGCTTCATCATCGATGAGATTATGCAAGGAAACTCGTAAGGATGGTATCTCAACCTCAATGGGTAAGATAGCTTCAGCACCATAGACCAATGAATAAGGAGTTGCACCTGTAGGGGTTCGAATGCTAGTTCGATATGCCCATAGTGCTGGATTTAGTTGAACATGCCAATCACGACCGACATCATTGACTGTCTTCTTGAGGATCCTCAATATGTTTTTATTGGATGCTTCGGCCTAACCATTGCCTTGTGGGTAATAGGGAGTGGAAAAGCGGTGCTGGATATGAAATTTCTCACAAAGCTCACGGACATCCTGATTTTTAAAAGGAAGACCGTTATCTGTGACGATGGACATGGGTACACCATACCGGCAGATGATGTAATTGAGGATGAATGAGGCGATCTGCTTGCCAGTGACTTGGGTAAGTGGAACAGCTTCAATCCACTTGGTGAAATATTCGGTGGCGGTAATAATGAATTTATGGCCATTGGATGAAGATGGATGAATCTTACCCACAAGGTCAAGGCCCCATTGACAAAAAGGCCATGGTGTTGTGATTGGTTGCAGTTCCTGGGCCGGTGCATGTATCAGGTCACCGTGAACTTGACATTTCTTGCATTTCCTGACAAAGTAGCAGGAATCCTTTTCCATAGATGGCCAATAGTATCCAGCTCGCATGAGTTTCTTGGCTAGTGACGGACCACTTGAGTGAGTCCCGCAAATTCCTTCATGTACCTCTTCCAAAGCCTTTGTTATCTCACCTTGTTCTAGACATCGAAGGAGAGTACCATCAAGACTGCGTCGGTATAGGGTTTCGGCAATAATGGTATATCGAGCAGTTTGGCGAATGAAGGTTTTACGTTGGTTATTTGATTGGTTGGGAGGAAGGGTGTGATCGCGGAGATAGGTGTAGAACTCACCGTACCATGGGGATTCAGAACCAACAAGGCAACATATCATGTCGGATTCGGGGATATCATAAGCGGGAATCCAAAGCTGTTCTACCAAGAACTCGTAGCGTGTTGAATTCTGTGGAAGATCTAAGAGAGATGCGATGGTAGCCATGGCGTCAGCAGCTCGATTATGATCTCTTGGTATCTGCTCAAAAGTGATAGTAGTAAATGATGTCTTTAGAGTGTCCACCATTTGCTTATATGGCATGAGTTTATCATCCTTGGTCTGATACTCATCTGTTGCTTGTCGAATGACTAGTTGGGAATCGCCATATACTTGCAATTCTTTTAATTTCCATTGTATGGCTAATCTGAGTCCTGTGATCAAGGCCTCATACTCTGCTATGTTGTTTGTGCATGGAAATGTGAGCCTGTAAGACTTCGGGATGCTATCACCTTGAGGTGTGATAAACAGAATGCCTGCCCCCGAGCCGTGCCTAGTGTATGAACCATCAAAATATAGTTTCCATGGCTGTGCTTCTGTGATCATGAATATCTCTTCATCTGGAAAATTGGAAATGAGAGGATGATCGCCTATGAGTGGTGCATCGGCCAACTGATCTGCAATGACCTGACCTTTGATAGCTTTACGGTCCACATACTCGATGTCGAATTCACTTAGAATCATTACCCATTTAGCTAAGCGACCTGTCAATGCTGCTTTGTTAAGTAAATACTTGAGTGGATCAATCTTTGCAATGAGTTGCACCTTGTGTGTTAACAGATAGTGCCTCAGTTTAGTGGCTGCCAAGATTACTGCTAGGCAAGCTCGCTCAATAGGTGTGTAATTGAGTTCATAGCCCACCAGTGTGCGAGAGATATAGTAAATAGCACACTCTTTTCCTTCTGCATTATGTTGTGCCAGTAGCACACCCAGTGCTGTACTTGTTGCTGAGATATAGAGCAATAATGGTCTACTTGGATCTGGTGGCATCAGCAATGGTGGATTCATGAGATAGTCTTTAAGCGCCTGAAATGCTTGCTGGCATCTGTCATCCCACTGAAAGCGGATGTTCTTGTGTAGCAGGTGTGTGAATGGGTGACACTTATCAGCCAATTGTGCAATGAATCTGCGGATAGATTGAAGCCGTCCTTGTAGTGTTCTTAGCTGACTGATATTCTTTGGAGGTGGCATGTCCATTATTGCCTTAACCTTTGCTGGATCGACCTCAATACCTTTGCTTGAGACAATGTATCCTAGAAGCTTCCCGGAGGTCACGCCGAAGACACATTTCTTTGGGTTGAGTCGAACATGGTACTGTTCCAGTCTATCAAAGATTTTATCTAAGATGTGAAGATGTCCTTCTCTAGTAAGTGATTTTGCTAGTAAATCATCCACATAATCTTCCATTATAGTATGCATCATGTCATGGAAGATGGTGGTCATTGCTCTTTGATAGGTCGCTCCTGCATTCTTTAGACCGAAAGGCATTACATTCCAGCAGTATGTGCCCCATGGACATGTGAAGGCTGTCTTATGTTGATCTTCTGGTGCGATCTTTATTTGATTGTATCCTGAAAAGCCATCCATGAGTGAAAGCATGGCATGTCCTGCTGTCAAATCTACTATGATGTCGATATTTGGTAGAGGGAAGTCATCCTTAGGACATGCCTTATTCAGATCTCTGAAGTCTGTACAAATGCGGATGCCCCCTTTTGGTTTGCCGACTGGCACGATGTTGGAGATCCATTCTGCATAATCAATTGGTCTAATGAAACCAACATCTAGGAGTTTCTTGAGTTCTATTTTGACTAGCACTGCAATTTGAGGATGCATCTTACGAAGCTTCTGCTTGACAGGTTTGGCTCCTTTTGCTACTGTGAGATGATGCATGACTAAATCAGGATCAAGCCCAGGCATGTCTGCATATGACCATGCAAAGTTGATCTGACGCTGTTGGAAGAACTCTATAAATTGAGGCTGTTCCTCTGGAGTGAGAAGAGATGCCAGATGTATGATATGAGGGTTTTCAGGAGTCCCCACATTGTATTCTTTAGTCTCCTCAATGAGAATCGTTGATCATTCCTGTTGTGTACTAGCAGGGAGGATGTCAAACCCTTCATCCTCAGGCGCCTCAGAGAGGTTTTCACCATTGGATACGCTCTTTCTTTTTACTTTTGTCGGATCAAACAGTGCCACAGTGTGGTTTTCACTGGAAGATCCATGTTTTAATGTTATATTTTTGCAGCTGAAAGGTTTGGCATCCACCCCGAAGTATGTTGCGCTATTAAGTTCAATGGCGAATCCAGCTTTGTGATCCCCGCTTGGTAGATTATCCCGTAATTCCAAAAAGTCAATGATAGCCTCATCGTTTTGGAAGAGATCAAGACATGGGGGATTTGGTTGGTTCCATTCAATGAGTTCAGGGTGGATAATGGGCATTACTTCATCGATTAAGTTAAGTGCGGGAGATGTATCAGTGAGGGTTAAGACAGTGTGGTGAAGGTCGTTGATGGTACTCTCCCTGTCAGAATCAGGCGTAGGATGAGACGTAGGGTCTGTGGAAGATGTTTCCAGCTCAGGTACCCAAGTGGTCTTTATCTGTGCTTCTCCGTAAACAGGGATGTCTTTGCGGGGTGGAGGTGGTGATGTGTCTTCCTCATCTGAAGTGTTAAGTTGCACTGAATCGAATTCCCACTCATGTGAGTCGGTCTCTGAATCACTCTCCAGCATCCGATTGCTATACCATACTGGGATGTCTTTGGAGTTAAACATGGCAGGTGTGATTGGTTTATGTATCCTTGTAGTGATCGGTGCTGCAGGAATTGTGATGGGGTTTAATGGATTTGTCACTGGAAGTATCGGTAATGGTGACTCAGTGGCTTCTGCTGGAACTACTGGTGCCATAGATGCTGATGCGGGTTCCAATATAGTTGCTGCTACAAATGGTGTTGCTGATAGGATTACTGGTTCATTTGGTGGGATGAATGATATTGATGACGGTTGCGGTGGGGTTGTGAGCCTCGATGGGGCAGTGGGGATAATGTTTGATGGTGCTTTGATTATGAAAGGTGTCCTCTTTGCAGTAGGTGGGCAAAATGGTTTGCTGGGTTTTCCTTTGAATCTGAGTTTAGGAAGGACTTCTTTTTCAAAGCCTAGGCCTGTATTACCTTTGGGCTTGAATTCTGGTAGCAGAGGTTCATGTCGTCCTTGTTTGTAGTATCCCAAAGCACTCTGACCATCATATCCCATTCTTTGCATAATGAGGAGGCCTTTGCCATATTGTTCCGTAGGAAGTGTAACTTGCGGTTTGTCAGTGGTGATGGGATCTTTATAGATCCAGTCCACCAGGTCCTCATCTTGTGTCTCTTCCTCTTGACTCTTTCCAAGAATGAAAGGCGTTAAGGCACATGGAGGCGTGATTAGTGGTTGCTGGAGCAACTGCTGTGGTTTACCATGTGTTCTAGGAGAAGTGGGCATTTGTCCTACACAAAAGAGTTGACTCAAGTTGTATTCTCCAGGACCTTCCTCTGCGATTTTCATCTTAAGCTTTTCTTGCTTGGGTATAGGGGTGTTTGAACTAGCAAGAGAGGCGGGATTTACATATGATGTGGAGGAAATGGCTTCCCTATTATTAGGAATAGTAATTTCTGGTTGATGGCTGATATTATGGCAAAATGCAAAGGGATTTGCATCGCCCAGGATTGTGATCTCTGCACCATTATGTGGGAACTTGATACATTGATGGTAGGTAGATGGAACAACTTGCATGGCATGTATCCAAGGTCTCCCTAATAATAGATTATATGGCAGAGGAAGGTCCAGAACCTGACAAATGATATGCTTTACCACAGGGCCCACTCGGATTGGTAGTACCACAGCTCCTTTGGATGAACGCTCTGCATCATCATAGGCCTTGATGGTGATCTTCTTGCGAGGATCCACTGATTCTATTGCATATCCCAATGTTGTGACCAACTGTAGTGTACAAATGTTTAGGCCTGCTCCATTATCGATCAAGACTCGCTTGATCCTGTGTTGGTTGACAAAGCCTTCAATGTGGAGTGAGGCGTTATGAGGTTGTTGGAACGAAGAGTTGTCACTTTCGGAAAAAGTGAGACAAGGTGATGACTTTAGATTTCCAACCATGGCTTGAAATTGGTCCGTGTTCAGGTTTGCAGGGACTGACGCCTCTTGGAGTGCTTGATCCAAGATAGTTTTATGAGAGGGTGATAGGCGTAATAGCTCTAAAATGGATATAAGCGCAGGCGTTTTGTCTAATTGTTCCACAAGATTGTACTGCTTTGGGATGGAGGTGGTGCCTTGTGGAGCTGCCTTGATGGTAACTTTGCCACGACGCGTAACAACATTGCAATTTGAGGTGGGATTTTTGAAGGTGATAGTTGCAATTTGTTCACTGGCATCATACAGGTGATTGACAGTGTAATTATACGCAGCCTGCGTATAATCAGTGGTATCAGGACCTCGTCTGGAAGTGGAAGGACCCCTTTGATCTTGTGATGGAAGTGGATTCTTGAACATCTGATGATCATTATTGGTTGTTTTTGGGTCATGTCCTTCAATTTCAATTTCTCCTCGGTCAATAAGATCCTGAATGAGATCTTTCAATCGGTGACAATTACTTGTCTTGTGTCCTCTTCCTTGATGGAACTCACAATGTTCAGTATCCTTCCACCATGCCAGTTTGACTTGAGGCTCATAATTTGATAACTTAGGTAGAGTGATCAAATTCTGAGAAATGAGTTGTCGCATCACTGTTTCAATGGGTTCCCCTAAGGGAGTGTATGTGCGTTTTTGTTTTTGTGGACGGGGTCTTGATTCATCATGAGATGTGATGCGACCTTGATTAGGAGGAACATTTGTGTTATTTTGAGGTGGAGGATTTTGTCCTGCAAATCGAACCACAGGTTGTATATTTTGGATAGTTCGAGCATCCACAACCCCATCGTTGACGATATTCTTATTCTTGTTCCAGAAGTTTGGTTTATCACTATTGAAGCGCGAGCGAGGACCATCTTTGGGTTCATTAAAGATTTTGATGAGTCCTTTTTTGATGAGTGCCCTTTCACATTTTATACCCTTGGTGATCATATCGTTAAAAGAGTCTGTGTCTTTGACATCCAGGTGAAATTCCATTTCTTCGTTTAAGTTGGAAATGAAAATTTCCACTAGTTCTCGTTCAGGTAACTGAAGAGAACGTCTGCTAGACATTTGGCGCCATCGTTGCAGGAATACTGAGAATAATTCACCTGGTTTTTGTTTGGTGTTGCATAGATCAGCCATGGTGATGTCGCGTTCAATATTATAAGAGTAATGAGATAGGAACTTCTGGATGAGTTCCTCAAATGTTCTTATGCCACCTGGTAGTCGGGAAAACCATGATGTGGTTGTTCCTCCCAAGCTTTGGGGAAAAAGGCGCATTAGGTAGGTGTCTTCATATGCCACTTCAAGACAAGCGGAATGAAATTCTCGGACATGATCACGGGGATCCCCCTTTCCTCTATATTTTTCAAATTTGGGTGTTTCAAACCCGCGTGGAAAGGGTGGCATATAAAGATTCCTATCAAACGGATAGGGACAGATGTCGTTAAGTGAAAATTGATTGGTCTTAACACCACTATGAAGTTGTTGGGCGAGATTCGCGACTTGTTGCCGCAACATCTCCATTTCATTTGGAGGAGGAGGTGGTGGGTTACCTCGAGGGATGTTATATCTGATGGGATCTCTACGCCTTTCCTCCTCATGGTGACTTTGTCTTTCTGATGCTTGTCTTAATTGGGCAAGATCAAAGTCTGAGGGGAGTTTGGCTCCTTCTTGAGCAAGTCTTAAGAAGTGAGCATCCGCATTGCTCCTGAGAATTTCATCAAATAATCTGTTAAAGTGAGGGTTATGCTGAGCCCTTTCTATTGTTGCAGGAGTGGGAGTACTTGGGTTTTCGTCATTCATATTTCCTCCAAGTGCCTCTTGAAATTCATTGAGATTTTCGTCTTCTTCTTCCTCAATTTCTATTTCTCGTTGCCTTGACCGTGATCGGGTTTGAGCCATTTTGTTTGCAAGTTTTGTGTGAAGTTGATTGAAGATGATGATGAGTTGTCGATGAAATGAAAGATTGATGGTTGGTGATTTGTGTTGTATGGGGATCTCTAGCACTTTAAGGTAGATGTAACCGAAATTCCTTCTTTGAAATGCTTGTTTGTTTTGAGGAGTTTGGATGTGATAAGGTGTAGAGAAATCTGAGATGTGTTACAGATTTTGACTACCTAGTAATGAGAGGATTCACTCATGAACTAGTTTTAACCTGCGTAGATGTGTCTCTTAGGATGAGCTTATCCTAGATGTAGAAACAATCTAAAAAGTGATGTGATGTGTTTGATTTCAAGCAATATCTAAAAGAGAACTTGGGACAAGAACCTCTTAATGTTTTGAGAGTTGGGATGGATTGATGATGAAGTGATGATGTATGAGTGAGATGATGGATGAAAATGTTTTCAACTTTCAATAAAAACTTTGTGTCACAAATGGGAGAAACTCTATCTCTTCCCTTTCAGGCGTTGGTGGCACTTCTCGAGCTGTGTTGTAGGTGATACAGATGTTTGGGAAGAAATTGGGATTAATCTTTCTTCCTTGATTTTTGTGATAACTCAGAGCTCTATATTGCATAAAAGCTCTGCGGTTCAATGATTCTGAATCAAACTCGTTTATTTTACCTTGAAGGTATAGACGCATGCGATGTAGAAAGACTCTATGTGAGACAAAGATTTGTCTATTGAGATAGAAGAAGTTCCTCCTTTTGATCAAAGCCTTTGAGCTTAATGGTCTCCTTTTCAAGTTGATAGTCTGATGACACTTCTTCTTTCGCAAGATGTGAAGAATGGTCATAAAAGTTGTGACTCTGTGTTGTTTGCACTTTGTTTTTGGTATTTTTGTTTTTTTTTTGAGAAATGTTGGATGAATACTATGTTTTTGGGATTGATTTTCTAATTTTTCTTTGACAAGAAAACAAAGCAAGCACACAAACACAAGAATGTCACCTCAAAGGCACAAATGAGTATGGGTCTAGATCAACCCAATCCTTGGACTTGTTTTTGACCCTTCCTTTAGATTTATTTTAAGGTGTAATTCCAAAGCCTGAAGTCGGCTCAATTTGCACTAGGTCTGTAAAACGAACACACTTCAAACACTCTTTATCCCTAAGGTCAAATGGCCAGTTGTGATAAATTTAGCCCACATCTTGATATTTCTTCGACTTTGGTACTACATACCTTATCAATCCCGCCGTGGCAGGTAAGGATGTGATATACTAAGTCTTGCACGAGCATAACAAATAGATGATCCCTATGATGGGGGAGTCACCACTTTTATCAAGCCACAAGTGACCTTTCAAAAAGCTATGTTTCTACTCAAGGAAATATGTATGGTGAGTATCTTGGGAGCAAAACCTTCTATGCTCTTGCACTAAATTATACCTCAAATATCCTCAATCAATAGAACAGGTGGGCTACTACTTAAAGGTGTTTAGTCATGTTCGATGGCTTTGGACATAAGTTCATTCTGCAGTGACTCACTTAAGAGCCTTGTAACTGGTGGTGGGGCCCATTTGTCCTTTCGGCCAGTTACACTGTAGGAACAGCTATACCCAAGGCTACAGCTTTCGCTCACACCTGATTTCTATAGCGGCTCGAAGGATTTACCGCTCAAGGTCGTTCCCAAGAGTGATGTGTCTCTTGGCAGGCCTCTCTTAAAAAGATAAAATTTTGAGTGTTACTAACACTTTTCTCTTGCACCTAGGACCACGAAAGCCAAGGGAGAGGATAGTGTGTGTTAGAAGTAGGACCACTCGACCAACTCTTTGCACAAGTGTGCCAAGCATGAAAAACACTTGTTCTTTTTAATCTGTCATTGCAATGTGATCTAACTATTTGGAGATGTTGCTCCAACAATCATGGTGTTCTTTTTAATTTTCAAAGGCAATTGTTTGAGTAAACTAGAATTTGAAATCCTGGTCAACTTAATGAAAAACACGTTTGCATGAAGTAAAATTGCTTTGAAAATGAGACAAGTTGATTGTGAATTTTATTTGCACCAAAAATGGAAGTGTGGATTGTGAGTTTTATCTTGATGCAAGAAATAAAATTTGCCTTGTTGATTTTAAGCACCAAAACGAAGTTTGTTTCCTAACTTGCAAAAAAAATAAAGTTGTTTTTGTATAAGTTTGTGGTTCTTTTTACCTTTGAACAATGAAATTCTTTTTAAGAGCCCCAAACAAATGTGTGATTCTTTTTTAAAAGCCCAAACTTGAAATGTGAAGTTAATTTTAAACCGAAATAAAAAGTGAATTCATTTTTAAAACCAACTTCAAAAACAAGTTAGTAAAAAATATAAATCTACTCTTTAATCTAATTTAAATCTGCACAAAAGAGAAAAATAGTTAGTAAAATCCGCCTATTTGGTGGGCTTCTACAAGCCTAAATTTTTTATTTTTTTTTGGTTTTTTATTTTTTTTGGTTACAAAGTGATTTGTACAACGTTTTGTTACAATAGCGCTAGTCTGCGTTTGAACAGAGGCACTATTTAACACAAACGTATTAAAAGAAAGGGAAAGACAGAGAAGGGAAAAGCACTGAAACAGGGGGAATAGCGCCAAAATAATGCCAAACGCACCAAAACAGTGTCAAAATCGCAACCTGTGTGACATTTTCAACATTCAAACATGTTATTGGTTAAAAAAAAAAAATTGATCTTTTTGGTGTTTGGATTCACGTCGGGTTCACCAAATGATGCTCTGCAAAAAGGATTAGAAAACCTGTTTGATGGAAACACACACAAGAGCACAAGAAACAAACGTTAGTGTTAGCAACAAAAGATTATCCTAAACAGGCATATCAAGAGAGATATTAAGCATGAAATAGAAAGCATATAAACATAGAATGAAATAGCTAATCAAGATGCTCATAGTTGCTCCTCCCTTGTTCCTCTCCTCTCCAAGTCCCAAATGAGTGTAGCTCTCAGCTTTTAGCACTAGCCATGGATGCCATATGGAGATTCAAGATGGTTGAATATGATAAGCAAATACTATGCAAGAGTAGATAGTGATGCTATGAAAAAGCTCTATGCTAATGCCAGTATAACAACAATACTCTAGAAATGCTTCTCCTTTTGCTTGAGGAGAAGGGTTCTATTTATAGAAGAAATAGGGAAATGAAGGGTTAAGATTGAGCAATCTTAACAAGGGTTAGGATTGAAAGTTGGGGATCCATGTGCACAATTGGCACCAATAAAATGGTGACAAGTTTCAACATAGGATTGGGTTGAGAGAAGAGGTTGGAGGCATTAAAGGCCTGAGAAGACCTCATGGTTATCTAGAAGGTAAGGGTCAAGTCTAAATTAAGATTACCCATTGGATTAA
Source organism: Cryptomeria japonica (assembly GCF_030272615.1). Classification (NCBI taxonomy): domain Eukaryota; kingdom Viridiplantae; phylum Streptophyta; class Pinopsida; order Cupressales; family Cupressaceae; genus Cryptomeria; species Cryptomeria japonica. The sequence continues at coordinate 223,124,223 of NC_081407.1, read as the reverse complement.
GAGTTAATCCAAGGATAAACCTTTGTGCAAATGATTAAGAGATAATCATGGTCAAAGCATTAAAGGCTTGATGAGACCTTTGGGTTGGGTAGAGGTTGAGTCAAAACAAATGTTTTAACCATGTGGGAGGGTTGAATTAACCATTAATGGTTATTGGAGACTTTGGGGATTAAGTGGTTGAAGGTTGAAAGCCTTCAATGGTTATCAAAGACTTTGAGCCATTTAGTGGTTGAAGGTTGGAAGCTTTCAAAGGTTATCCAAGACTTTGAGGGTTAATTTGTTGAACACACAAAGCATTAATTGCTTTTCAAAGACTTTGGAGTCTTTGAGAAGTGACTCCAATTTGCTTAGGAATGTGACAATATTTAGGGGATGGATTAGGCTAATTAGGAAGGGGTTAGAAGAATCTAGAAGGGGATTAGATTTTGCAAGTGGATTTGGTGGGTGAGGGAAAATAGGATTTTATTAAAATAAAAATTCATTTATTTCAATAAATGTGTGCAAGTTGTATTTGGATAAATATTCAAATAAATATTAATTTATTTAAATGAGAAAAAGGAAGATAAAGCATTAAAATGCTTGAAGACTTTGAGGGGAACCATTAAAGGCTTGAAGACTTTAAGGAAAACCATTAAAGTCTTAAGAAGACTATAGAAGGAAGCCATCAAGTTTGAAGACTTTAAAGCCATCAAGTTTGACTACTTTAAGGGAAACCATTAAAGGTTTCAAGTGGGTGAGGATAAATAGGATTTTAAATAAATAATTTATTTAAAATAGTTGTGCAACTTGCTTTTGTAGGAAAATACAAGTGGGTGGAGGATAAAGGTGATTTAAATAAATTATTTATTTAAAATAATTGTGCAATTTGCATTTGTAGGAAAATGCAAGTGGGTGGAGGATAAAGGTGATTTAAATAAATGATTTATTTATTTAAATGTGAGAGGTGGGATTTTGGGGGTTTTAAATAAATATTAATTTATTTAAATGTGAGAGAAGATTTAATTAAATAAATATGATTTATTTATTTAATTAATGGTCTGAATTTGGTTAAGTGAATTAAATCAAATAAATTGAATAATTTATTTAATTAATAGGAGAATAGGGTTAAGATGAATTAATTAAATATTAATTTAATTAATTATTAATTGATGGTTAAATAATCAAATAAATATTAAATATTCATTTAATTAAATGGACAGATTTATGTGACTACAGTAGTATTTGCTTCCATCAGGTTTTCATTCTCAGGGATGGCAATGTTCAATTCACCTTGCATGTCATCCTTTTCCACTTTGCTAGCATGGAGTTGAGCAGTTAGGGAACTAATCTCTTGTTTCAGCTTGGAGATCTCATGATCTCTTTCTTTCACCAGATCTTTAGCTTTCCTCTGGTTCTCAAGCTCTTGACACATCTGGATAGTCAGTCCTTCCAACTCCTTTCTTAGGTTGGAGTTTGATTCATTCAACTTGTTTACTTCTACAATTAGGGCTTCCATGTCTGCTTCATCTGCAAAACTATTTTCAGATAGCTCCATCAGCTTTTCTACATTTTCTCTCCTTTTTGCTTGAGATGCCTTGTATTTGACCATAAGATCATCATAGGCTTGCTCAGACTGAGTGAACCATTGATTAAGTTCCCTCAAGGTGTATTCCCCCATATCTCTTTCCAAGTGGTTAAACTTATAGAAAGGTAGGCTCTGATACCAATTGATGAATACTAAGAGGGGGGGTGAATTAGTATACCAAAAATCTTTGCACTTAAACACTTTGCAAGACTGACAATAAACTAGTAAAACAATTTAGTAGACAAACCGGTTAACAAACATGCAAACCAAATAGCTAATAATGCATTCACCCACAGAAGCACAAACACCATAACACAAGAGATTTTGACGTGGATACCCAAATGGGAAAAACCACGGTGAGATGGAAGTTACAAGTAACTATCTGCAGAATAGAAACCAGACCGGTTAAGGTCTTACAACGTTCTTTACCAGAACAGATCATGTTAGGAATCTCAATCTCTGTTAGGAGATAAGTCCGATTAAAGACTACCTTGCTAGAGGATTTTAGATCCACAGATGTGAACCACCTTGTTAGAGGATTTATAAGTGGCTTTTGGGCCTACTCGGTTAAGGGCTACAGACTTGTCAAAGATGTGAATAATCAACAAGTGAGTGATCTAGCAAATAGCACAGATTGCTTGGTTAGATCCTTGATAGCTCGATCTTAATGCATTATAGCATTACTTGAGTCTTCTACACATTCATACTCTCTCTAACTCTTCAGTTACCTTGAACCCTAGAAACAACATCAACCTCAACAACAACAACCTTAGAATCCTAGACATGATGTCCTTATAAAAGAATCTGATTTCATGTAGGTCCAATAGGATTATAATACAATTTCCTAGGTTCAATGCATCTGGACATATTTGGTAACACGACACAAAAAGCACCGCCAGAGAGTCGGCACTGTCAAATGATCGGTGGATGGTAACTCGTCACAAAATGTCAATTGGTAACTCATCACAGAGTATTACCAGTTCATACAAAATACCGGTTGCCGATTTGTCAAAATGAAGACTAGTAAAAATGTGTTATGTCGCTTTAATCCCTCATACTGCTTGGTATCCATGAACCGCTTGGGGTCGACATGTCACTTCAAACTGGTAAACACATTCTGCAAAACATCAATAGTCTAAAGACTGTAATACAACATACCGGTTGGAACAAATACCGGTTGTGCTCTAACTCACACATATGAAGAGGATCTTAATGCAAGTGTGTGTCCATCAATGACAATCATAACATGAACATCAGAAATGCCAACAAGTCCATCATTAGAAACACAAATAAACTTAACATTTCATCATTTATAAAGTACAATGCAGAAGCAGAGTTTACAACTCCTCATCAATAAGCAATAATGCCTTATCAGTATCTATTCATCAATGAACTATAATTCATAATCATATACACCAAACATACTCAAAAGTGTCATACCAGAATACACATCACAATAACAATAAATCAACCATCCACATAAGCCACTGAAAAGTCAACCTTGGTCAACGAGGTCAAACAGGGTAGGGGTACTACACCTCATTCCACCAAGATGCAGGCTTTTCATAATCAATATTTTACTGCCAACAGCCCTTGGCAGATTTCAACATGACCTCCTTAGCAAAATCTTATGTCATGTCCATTACCACCATCATGCGACCATAAGTTGTACATAGAAATTTTAGAGAATCTTCATGCACCACCAAAAACCTACCCAACAAATTGCCAATAGCCTTGAAGAAAGATTCAAACCAAAACTGAAAAGGCAAGTTTGACAATCTTACCCAAATTGGCACCTTGTCAAACAATTTTGTTGCCGAGTTGAAAGTTGAATACCATGGTTTTAACATAAGTAGGTATAAATCCCTTTAGCTCCGCTAATATTCAGAAAAAATTGTGTTCATGTCTTGCACATTATAAAAGACTACCACAAAAACTCCTCGAGTGCCCGGATATATTAATTAAACATCCCTTTCAAGAATAGTACCCCAAATTTCTATCACCCACTTATGCAATTCACTAAGACTAGGTCAAAACCCTTTGAATTTCCTAATCAGACCTTGTTTTGCAAAAAAAATTCTCATTAGCTAAACCATTTCATTCTCCATCTCCCCGTCTAAAGATATCATTATGGCATTCACAAGCTCTCTCGAGCCCCCAACATCATCATTGGAACGACATTTCCTACCATCAAAAAACCCCAATTCCAATGGTTTCTCGGCCTACCTTACCAGCATATGGAACTTAAAATTTTCAGATCTTACCCTCTCTACCCAAGAAGAGCACTCATCATCTTCAAAAAAAGACTAGCATTTCCAATTTGTTGATCCGAGAAAGTAGAGGTTTCGATGACCTTGGCAAGGGTATTTAGAAGAGCCTTTCCCTCCCTTCACATGCCCACACCTCTCCTCTCTAACACCATTGAACACAAACTCCAACTAGTGTGACACATTGCGATCATACCAGTCATGAACCCGAGACCCTTGCCACTAGTTTGCAGCATCAAATCCGCCCTTTGCCCTCACTACAACCCTAATCAAAGGAGAAAGACTCGACAATATCAACATTCTTGAAAAAGACTATTCTTTAATATATAATTTAATTAGTTTTAATAAATAGGCATAAATAATATTTTAACATTTTTTGTATTAAGTATCATAGAATCACAAAGCTCATTTTTTGCTCCTTCGAGCATCCACTTTGTAAACTTATTACAAATACCAGCCCCTTTCAAGCAAACTTATTACAAATACTAGCTCCTTTCAAGCACCAAACTAGAAATAACAATTAGAAGACCAAGGGTCACAACTTAGAAATCCACTTTAAACAACCAATGGAAGACCAAGAGCCACAACTTAGAATTCTACACTAAGGTGTCCCTCATGGGAGTTGAACTTGGGTCTCCACATTGAGAACTCAATGCTTTAACCAACTAAGCTCAATCCCTTGGACTATTTTAACATTTTTTTAATTTTGAAGTAGATATTATTTGTTTTCCAATCAAAAATTTAAATAAATAGTGAATAATTTTTAATGATTTGAAAAATTTAATTAAATTATTATCACATACTTTTCTTTCTCACGAGTATTTAAAGAATTCAAATTATTAATTATTTTTGGGCTTACCCATTTATTTAAAAAGTTAATGTTAAAATAACTTACAATTTAATTTTTATAAATAATTTTAATTAATTTAAAATATATATTTTTTAATTTTGGAGTAGAAATTATTTGTTTTTCAAATAAATGGTGAATATATATCAAAGATTTGGAAAACAAAATTTAATTATTATCAATAGTAAATATAAAAAAAAAATATTATATTTTTATCTATAAGAATATTTTCTTTTTGTATATTTTAATCTTGAAATGTCCTTTTGATTGCTCCGAGTTCAAAAATAAAATTATTTTCTAACCTATTTTCCATCATTTTTGTTATGGGAGAATTGTCCAAACCCTAGAATAGTATTGAGCTTTGTCGATAAAAAGTTGGTTATTTGAAGTTTCCCAACTTCCAAATGATAAATAAACTAGCCAAAAAAGTTGACAAATGCATGAAGAGCATATCCATCTCTGTGCCCTTTTAAGTTTGTTACTTCAGTACTTTTTCGATAATAATATTAGTGACTAGATTTAGATTTTTCAGTGAATTATCTCTCAAGGCTTACAAATAAACGTAATATTTTACAATAGAAACTGACTATTTAGATAATGAAAGATGTGTGGTATTTGAACATTTAAGATATATTCTATATGAGTTTAGCAAGTCTTTTGATTTAACAAAAATAATTGTTCCTTATTATTTCTTTTACATAAGCAAAGCACAAAGCATGACAAATAAGTATATGGGAAGTCATTTGCCTTTGTAAAAATATTGAGTAATTTGGAGATGCCAATGGATTTATTTTGTGATGGTTGAAATATTTTTAAATATGAAAAATATCTCACTTACTTAAAAAATGTAAAAAAATATTACTTTAAAAAAAAAAAAAGCATATTTAAATTGAAAACTATTGAACACTATAAAAGATTTTGAAGAAGTAATCACTTTAACATTTGAAGTGGATTTAAAAACATGTTAATATTTAATTGAATATAAAAAAATTGTATGATAAATATATTTCATTTCATAATTGAATTCAATAAACTAATTCATAATTGAACTAAATCATAAACATGTTTTAACGATTTGATAGTGAATTGTTAAAAGATTAAGATCTAGACTAATTAATTGCAGTAATTGGTATATATTCAATACTCATATATGGAAACAATAAACAGTATTATTTTTTTTGGATTGCACACCAAGAAAAATTTATTGGCTCTGCAACCTCGCTATCCTTTGAAGGGCGACCTTCGTATGAGCCTTATCTCGAGCGGAGGTAGTCTTTTGAGGTCATCCTCTCTTGCAATTAATTCCCTCTCTCGTCACGCATGGGAAGAGGTAGTTTATGGGAGATGGGGGCTCTACTCTTCCTCATCAATTTTCTTCGGTGACAAGCGAGGAGTGCAGAAAATTTTTCTTGCAAGTGGTTGTGGGCAACCAGGTTGCTTCTAAGGGTGCTCACTTCATGGTTGTGCAAGCCCCTGTAGATATAGATCAACTAGGGGGAGCTGAAAGAGGTAAATCATCTTCCAATGCCACTCTTGTCATTATGCCTAATTCAAGAATGAACGTAGTTTTGAATGAGAGTATTAGGCTTAGTGATGTTGCCATTTTTTTTGGTAGTACTTGACCCTAGCAAACTCCCATCTAGGGGTTTCATGAACAACTAGTTGCAAAATGTATGGGTTAATAAATTAGGGTTATAGTTTAGCTTCTATAGAATGGTGCAAAAAGGTCTTTACATCATGTTTTTCAAAGATGCCAAAAGCCAAAGAGAAGTTGTTAAGAAATAATTTTGGACTATGGGTAAAGGGTGTTTTAGATTCTTTGGGTGGTCTCCCAAGTGTTGGAATTTTGAATTTATTAGTATTTTGCATAGAGATTGCATTAATGATATGTTGTCATTGATGTCAATTGAACGGGTAACAGTATTCATGTTATTGCTAATATTGTTGTTTTTGATATTGGCTAGTAACCGGTAAGAAGAGCTTTGTGGAAGATGTTGTAAACCGGTATGTAAAGTTTGTGAGTTGAACCGGTGAAACGGTGTAAAGGGTTAAACCTTTCTATGTAATGTAACTGGTAAACCCTATCAGTTGTTAAACCCTAACTGACCAAGTTTGATGGTTTATTATCTGATAAGCGGCAATGATGGAGACACGTGTGATCATTGTATGAGGATATGTTTAAATTATTTTGGTGCGTTTGTTTTTGTCTAGGGAAGGAGCAAAGTGGATTGCATCTAATGCACAACGCATGATGAGTTACAAAGTCCAATGAAGCGGTGATCATGGAGTGGTTGGAATTTTCTTGAAGAATGCGAAGAGATTGTCATGATTTCTAATGGTCAAGATTGTACCGACTTGCTTGTAATCTCGATGATGAGAATAAGGTTTTTGTTGTGTTACCGATCTAATTGATTTCTATTTAAGGTCGATGAAGTTGTTTGTAAAGTTTGTTGGCAAGACTGGTAGAAAACCTATTGAGTGTGTAGTTTCCTAACCAATGAATGGATCTTCACTTTGAGTGAAGGCGGATTCAAGCTTAGAAGGATATGATCAAGCAAATATAGTGCTACTTAGACAGATCAAGAAAACCTGTTGTTTTCTAACAATTACAGCAGAAGTGAAATCCCTTAATCGGGTAAGCTCTAACAAGCTTGGTTACTCATTAAATTCTCTAACAAGTTGGTCCATTAGCTTGGATTCTTAAATCCTCTAGCGAGGTTATTCCTAACAGGGTATTGTGCTTTTCATCAAGCCATATTTGTAAATCCCTTAACCGGGTGATTCCTAATCGGAATTAGTTCTTAATAGGACTTATTGTAAAGCTTTAACAGGCTTGGCTCCTAACAAGACAAACTTCTGAAGAGTTCAGATAGCTATCCTTGTGAGTCTCATCTCACTGTGGTTTTTACCTATTTGGGTTTTCCACGTATAAACATTTGTATCAAGTGGTGAATGCTTTTGTGGTTGTGATCTTATTTATTGATGTGGTTAATTTTTGATAAGGCATGTTATGTAGAAGTATTGAGAGATGAATATGTTGAGTTATGATTAAGCATTATTGATGTTTACAAGATTGAAGTTGTTTACTGTTAAAGTTGTCATAATAGTTAAGCCGATTGATGTCAAGTATTCTTATGAATATTTATCTTGACTGAGATATGTTTACTTTGTTTGACTGAGTCTGAGTTTGGGAACTTTGTATCAGTTTTTCAATATACTGATTCACCCCCCCCCTCTCATTATTCTACCAGATACTTATTCATTCATCATACCATCAATTGGTATCAGAGCGTCTCAGGTCCTCTTAATCTAAAAGCCTAATAGCTTGAGGAAAAGATCTATAGATCATGAAGAAGAGAGAAGGTCTGAAGTTCAACAAAGATAACTATAGAATATGGAGTGAGAGAATGAAGATTTACATTAAGAGTCTTGGTAGTCAGTATTGGGATCATATAGAAAATAAGTATACTACACCTATTGGACCCTTGACTGATGATCACAAGAAATAACAACAAGAAAATCACCAGGCATTAGAAGCTATTATTAGTTCCCTGTCTGATGTTGAATATGTAGATGTTCATGGTATTGAAACTACATATGAAGTATGGAAGAAATTAGAAGAGATTTATAGTGGTGATGAACATGTTAAGATTGCCAAAGAGGAGAGTTTAAGAGGAAAGTTTGACAACATGAGAATGTCTGAAGGTGAGAATATCCAGAAGTACGATCAAAGGATTAAAGAGATAGTTGGTGAGATAAAGAGTGTAGGAGGGAAAGTGGAAGATGCCACAGTAATCAGTAAGGTACTGAGAACCCTGCTACTGGTCTACGCTATCTCAGTTGTAGCTATTCAGGAGCTGAAATTCATTGACAAGACAAAGGTAACTCTTGAATCTATTATTGGAAAACCTACTACTTTTGAACTAAATGGCTATGATGGTAGTGTACAGAAATCAGAATATGCATTTAGAGCTTTTGTCTCTAACCCATCTATTAGAAGAAGTAGAGATACCGGCCATAACTATGAATCTAGATCCAACAGAGATACTGAAGATGAAGACAACTTAGTGGAACTTGAAGCATTGTTGGTAAAACAACTGCCTAGAGGCACTGGTAAATATAGAGGCAAGCTACCTTTTAAATGTTTTGCATGCAACAAGATTGGTCATATAGCAACAAATTGCCCTAATGGTGAAAATGAATACAAGAGAGACAAATTTAAGAAATACAAGGGTAAAGGCAAGAGAGATTGTCTTGTAGCTATTGATAGTGGTATTACTGATGAAGAATCTGATGATGATGCTAGTGAAGATATTGTGTTTGTAGCTATTAGGGAAGAAATATCAGATCAGAAGGCACTAGTGTCCAGAATGGATAACTCTGATGATTGGATCATTGAAAGTGATTGTTCACATCACATGACTAGTGATTGGAGCAAATTTATTTCCCTAAAGGAATTTGATGGCGGTGTTGTCAGATTTGGCAAAGACTCACTCTGTATGGTTTAAGGTAAGGGAGTTATTTATCTTAATGGGAAGAGAAGTGTTGACGGTGTCTATTGGGTTGAAGGCCTAAATCACAATCTTTTAAGTGTGACACAACTTAATGACAGAGGATACCCACTGGAGTTTAGAAATGGAATGTGAAAAATCTTTGACGACAACGGTGAATTGATTGCAACCGGGAAACGGACCAGAGGTAATCTATTTCATCTCAATCCTTAAGTTAGCAACTGTTTGATTGAAAAAATAGATGATAGTTGGCTTTGGCACGAGAGATTTTGTCATATAAATTTTGACAATATTGTTAAAGTAAGCAAGTCTAAGACAGTAAGAGGTTTGCCTCAGCTAGACAAACCGGTTAATGCTCTTTGTAAAGAATGTCAACTAGGAAAGATGATTTCTTCAACTTTTAAGAGCAAGTCCTTCTCAGCAGAGCACTTGTTAGATTTGGTTCATACAGATCTATGTGGACGAATAAGAACAAGAAGCATTCAAGGTGACAGATACTTCATGATCTTCAGTGATGATTGTTCAAGGATGATGTGGGTCACATTCTTGAAGGATAAGAATGAAGCTTTTGCTAAATTCAAGGCATTCAGAGCCTTAGCTGAGAAAGAGAGTGGCAAAAAGATAAAATGTCTAAGAACAGATCAAGGCGATGAATTCACTTCTGCAGAGTTCACTAAATATTATGATGATAATGGTACCAAGCGGCAACTTTCTGCACCAAGGACACCACAACGGAATGGTATAGCAGAGAGAAACAACCGGTCAGTGGTTGAATCTACTAGGACTATGTTGATACAAGGAGGTGTACCAAAACATTTTTGGAAAGAAGTTGTAAGTACAGTTGTGTACATAATGAACCGAGTTCTGGTGAAAAGAGGTAAGGACAAGACCCCATATGAGTACTGGCATGTTAGCTACTTCAAGATATTTGGAAGCAAATGTTTCATTAAAAGAGGTGATTGCATAAGCAAGTTTGAAGCTAAGAGTGATGAAGGCATATTTCTTGGCTATTCCACCAAGAGTAAGGCCTATAAATGCTTCAACAACCAGACACAAAAAATTGTTGAGAGTGTTGATGTTCGTGTAGATGAATGTCCTGAAATTTCAGAAGGAACTAGTTCTGAGAAGAAGGATGAAGATCCTTTCATTTTTCTTTTGGAACCTGAAACTATTAAATCAGAAACCAGTAAAGAAAATCCTGATGTACTTTTTCAACCGGAACAAATAAATTCAGAGGAAGATGATAATGAAGAAGTTGAACTTGGAGAGAATGATCATGTTATTCCTAGGTATGTGAGACTGAATCAAAGTCCTAAACAGATAATTGGGGATAAGGATGTCAGTGTACTAACCAAAAGGAGAATAAGAGAGAACTCCTGCATGATCTCCACCTTTGAACCTAGAAGTGATAAAGAGGCATTTGGTGATGATCATTGGGTGAAAGCTATGGAGGAGGAGTTGGATCAAATTGAGAAGAACAACACTTTGACCCTAGTACCTCAACCGGTAAACAAGAATGTTATAGGTACTAAATGGGTGTTCAGAAGTAAATTAAATGAAGATGGTGTTGTAGTTCGCAATAAGGAAAGATTAGTATCCAAAGGTTATGCGCAAGAAGAAGGAGAGGATTATGGAGAAACTTTTGCACCAGTAGCAAGAATGGAAGGTGTCAAAACATTGCATGCATTTGCAACTCATAAGAAGTTCAAGGTATACCAGATGGATGTTAAATCTGCATTTTTTAATGGGATACTGGAAGAAGAGGTTCATATAGAGCAGCCTCATGGTTATGCATTGACAGATAAGGAAGACATGGTATGCAAATTGCATAAAGCCTTGAATGGATTAATGCAGGCACCCAGAGCATGGTATGAATGACTTCATACTCATTTGATGAAGATAGGCTTTGCTAGAACCAGTGATGATAGGAACATTTATCTCAAGTCTAAAGGAGATGAAATACTGGTCAGTGAAGTATTTGTAGATGACATTATATTTGGAGGTAATGTGGACATGAGTAATTGTTTTACAAATGAAAAGAAGAATGGATTTGAGATGTCATTAGTAGGAGAAATAAAAAAAAATCATAGGCTTATAGATACAGCAGATGAAGAATGGCATTTTCATTACTCAATCAAAGTATGTGAAAGAGGTTTTGAAGACTTTTGGTATGAGTGACTATAAACAAGTTGGAACCCTAATGGTTACAGGTTGTAAATTGTCCTAGGAAGATGCATCTAAGTCTATAGATGAAAAGGAATACAGGTCAATGATTGGCAAATTACACTATGTTGTTCATAGTCAACCGAATATTTCCCATGCAATTGGTATTGTTGCTAGATTTCAGAAGAATTCAAAGGAGGCACATCTGATGGAAACCAAAAGAATTTTTAGATATCTGAAATGTACTGTTGACTATGGGTTATGGTATCCATATGGTGGAAATTTTGATTTAAAAGCATACATAGATGCTGATTGGGCAGGAAATATTGATGACCAGAAGAGTACTACCGGTGGAGCATTCTTTCTAGGAGGAAGGCTAGTCTCATGGAGTAGTAAAAAGCAGAGTTGCACTTCACAATCTACTGCTAAAGTTGAATATGTAGCAGCTTATATGAATTGCACACAAGCTATGTGGATGAGGCACATTTTGGAAGGTTTGAAGATGGAAATCTCAGAACCAATAAATATTTTGTGTGATAATACAAGTGGAATAAACATTTCTAAAAATAATGTTTTGCACGCAAGGACTAAGCACATTAAATTGAATTATCACTTCTTGAGGGAAAAAGTTCAAAGTAAATATGTTATCTTGGAGCATGTTTCTACCAAGGAGCAGCTTGGAGATATCCTTACCAAACCTCTACCTAAGACCACTTTCAAGTATCTTAGAAGTCAATTAGGGATTGTCCCTCTTCATGAAGTTAGTTGAGCATGATGTTGATTGCATCAATCCCTAAACCACTCGTAAAATTTTACATGGATTGATGAAGGAGTGGATGTATTCCATAGGGGGAGCATCAAATTGCAGAATAATGTTGATGCACAGTGAGAACAGAATTACATGTTTTACTTTCACTTTGGCATTGTTGTCAAAGGGGGAGAAGAATTATGTGATTGGGGAGAAGAATTATGTGATTGAGGAGAAGAATTATGTGTTTGATTAGGTAAACTAGCGGCATGTTGAAGATAGACAGAGCAAGGTGAATACTTGGTAATGTAAACCAGGATTCCTATTCACCAATCTCAGCAACAATCAGAGGCATTGATATTTGTATTGCCATCAATGCCAAAGGAGGAGATTGTTGGTGTTTTGAGTTTATTGGTATTTTGCATAGAGATTGAATTAATGATATGTTGTCATTGATGTCAATTGAATGGGTAATGGTATTCCTGTTATTGTTGATATTGTTGTGTTTTATAATGGCTAGTAACCGGTAAGAAGAGCTTTGTGGAAGATGTTGTAAACCGGTATGTTAATTTTGTGAGTTGAACCGGTGAAATGTTGTAAAGGGTTAAACCTTTCTATGTAATGTAACTGGTAAACCCTATCAATTGTTAAACCCTAACTGATCAAGTTTGATGGTTTATTATCTGATAAGTGGTAATGATGGAGACACGTGTGATCATTTTATGAGGATATGTTTAAATTGTTTTGGCGCATTTGTTTTTGTCTAGGGAAGGAGAAAAGTGGATTGCATCTAATGCACGGTGCGTGATGAGTTACAAAGTACGATGAAGCGGTGATCATGGAGTGGTTGGAATTTTCTTGATTAATGTGAAGAGATTGTCATGATTTCTAACGGTCAAGATTGTACCGACTTGTTTGTAATCTTGATGATGAGAATTAGGTTTTTGTTGTGTTACCGACCTAATTGATTTCTATTTAAGGTCAATGAAGTTGTTTGTAAAGGTTGTTGGCAAGACTAGTAGAAAACCTATTGAGTGTGTAGTTGCCTAACCAGTGAATGGATTTGCACTTTGAGTGAAGGCAGATTGAAGATTAGAAGGATCTGATCAAGCAAATGTAGTGCTACTCAGACAGATCAAGAAAACTTGTTGTTTTCTAACAATTACAGCATAAGTGAAATCCCTTAACCGGGTAAGCTCTAAAAAGCTTGGTTACTCATTAAATCCTCTAACAAGGTGGTCCATTAGCTTGGATTCTTAAATCCTCCAGTGAGGTTACTCCTAACAGGGTATTGTGCTTTTCATCAGGGCATATTTGTAAATCCCTTAACTGGGTGATTCCTAATCGTAATTAGTTCTTAACAGGACTTATTGTAAAGCTTTAATAGGCTTGGCTCCTAAAAGGGCGAACTTCATAAGAGTTTAGATAGCTATCCTTGTGATTCTCATCTCACTATGGTTTTTACCTATTTGGGTTTTCCACATATAAACGTTTGTGTCAAGTGGTGAATGCTTTTGTGGTTGTGATCTTATTTGTTAATGTGGTTAATTTCTGATAAGGCATGTTATGTAGAAGCATTGAGAGATGAATATGTTGAGTTATGATTAAGCATTGTTCATATTTACAAGATTGAAGTTGTTTACTATTAAAGTTGTCATAACAGTTAAACCGGTTGATGTCAAGTACTCTTATGAATATTGATCTTGACTGAGATATGTTTACTTTGTTTGACTGAGTTTGAGTTTGGGAACTTTGTATTAGTTTTTCAATATACTGATTCACCCCCCCTCTCAGTATTCTACCAGATACTTATTCTTTCATCATACCATCACCAAGGCCATTCACAAGGAAATCCTTACTCTGTCATGCCCTAGATGCGTTAGAGTTAACAATGTTCCTCCTATCATGTGGAAATGGCTTCCCAAAGCCCTAGAATTGATTTGAAATGTTGTCAAGATGGATAATACATCCTCTTTGCTTATGCATATGGACGCTAGGCTACTCGTCTCCATTAAACTCTTGGGTGGTATTAATCCATGTTTTCTTTGCAAAAATGAAGGGCATATTCGCAGGAATTGCCCATTGTTGAAAAATAATCCCCCAAAAACTAGAAGTGGTGGGAAGGCTAAACCTCGGGCCAATCCTAACCACTCCAATTTGTTTGTTTAGCAATGATGGATACTTTGGCTCTTTAAGGCCCTTGAAGACCCTGGACTTTGTCCCTCCCCCCAAACCTACTCCTACAGCTAATCATGTGCTAAGTGGGGACAGGGCTACGAACAAAAATGTTATGATAGAAGATGCATCTCCCAAGGAGACCACTAGCTCTAAATTGGATGCCTAGCATGTTGCGGTTAAAGCAGCATCTCATGTTGAGTGGCTTTCATTCACATTCTCTATTGCAAGAATACAGTGGATGAGGAACCCCCGGGTTCGCACCCCAAACCCAAGACTCTAAATGCCTAGCAAATTGTCCTTGACAAATTAAAAAAAATCATGGACACTAAAAAGAGAATTGAAACCCAAATAAATGATTATGAAGTGGTTGTAATTCCTACCAAACATATGGGCAGCACTAAGGATAACACCTCCCCTAGTCCTAAAAATGTGCATGATATGGATGTTGAGGAGGGGGATTCGGAGTCGTCCCTATAGAGGGTGGATTTGTTGCCATTGGATGCAACTTTTGACCTGATCTCATGTATAGAGCCTGATGTTATGAAACTGACTTTGGTCTCCCATGAGGCTGTTATTGGTTTCTCTCCCTCCCCCAACACCCATAATCTGGTCCTTGATAGTAATAGGGTAGGTGATAGCTGGAGTATTGAGGCATGCTTGGGAGGAGGATTGAATCTGGGATGTGGTAGTCATTTGGAGGTTGACACGGAGATATCTAGTGGTGATGAGGACAAGAGGCTCACCTAGTCTATTGTCCCCTACTCGAGGATCCTTGATAAAATTATTCTAGAATAATCCATGAAAGTTTATGGTACAAATAAGGCTAAATTCAAAGCTGGGAAAAATAAGAAAGCCAAGAGAAAGAAGGTAGATTCTCAGTCTCTAGGAGCTTAACATATTTTTGAATTCAAAAGAAAAAGGGGCAAGCCCAAGGGCTCTGGTTAATAAGACGGGCAAAATGGATAACAATAAATAGTTTCCTAAATGCTATAAGGCATTTAGGATGCCAATGGACACTTCCCCATAAACTTGATGGAATTAAATTGTGTATCTTAGAATGTCAAAGGACTGGAGTCCCCAGACAAAAAATATATTGTCAAGAGATTTCTTAGGTTGTACAGGGATGTGGATGTGTTATTATTGTAAGAAACCAAATTTGTTCAATTTTCTTTGGATATTAATTTAAAATGTATATGGAGGGATGCAATCTCTTTCACCACTAATCATTTGAGAGGTAGGGGGAGAAGCCATCTTCGTTAGTAATAAATGGAAGATCTAGATTATGGGGATTTTCACCCTACAATAGGATGGTGTGGGTGATGTTAAATGTCAAGGATGTTTAAATAGGGATTGGATTTGTCTATTCTTCTAACGATCACAGAGAGACGATTGAACTTTGCAAATGGATCTCACAGTTGGAGGAAACTTTGTGGGTGATTGGAGGTGATCTCAACATGGTTGAGAGGCTTTCTCACAAGTTAGGAGGAAACAAGTTTGAGTAGAAAGGAGATGAAAGATTCTACTGGTACAGGATGTTGAACAAATTGAATTTGTTGGATCCGTTGGCTGGAAAGAAGGATGAGGTTAAGGAAATTTGGTACTCAGTACAATTTTCAGTATGGTCATAAAAGGATTTATAATAGGTTGGATAGGTTTTATGCCAATAAGGAGGTGTTGCAGTTCAAAAAGAATAGGTTTGGTTGCAGTGTAGGGGTCATTTCCTATACCCTCTTAGATCATCACCCAGTTCAAGACATGGTTTTTTTGGGCAACCCATCCATCGAAGCTTTTGATAAAAGAAATAACTTATGTTTGGACTCTAGTTTGCTCATGGATTGGGATGTCAATCAAGCAGTGTGCATTATTAAGTTGTTCAATGAATCCAATAAGTCTTTGGCATCAAAAAGAGAAAGATGGAATCATAATGTTTGTAGTTGGAGATTTTTTTACCAAATGGTGGGGAAGAAGAGAGTGAAAGACTCCAAGAGGTTAGAAGTTGCCCTTCATGATAATCTAGTTGATGTTGAAAGAGAAATTCAAGACAACCCAAACAATGATGTTCCCCGTGAAGCTTTATGGAAAACCAAGGATGCTCTTAGGAACTACAGAACTACAGGATCCAAGGCCTCAAAACTAGAGCCAAGATGAATTGGTTTGATTAGGAGGATAAAGGTACCAAGTATTTTTTTCACCTTCTAAAATGCAAGGAGGCTAGGGTAAAGATTTAGGGCATTTGGGAAGGAGGAGAATTCATTGATGATCCAAAGGAAATGCTTAGATCTTTTGTGCAGTTCTACTCTTCCTTACTCAGGTCTAAGGATGGTGACCCCAATAAGGATAGTTTGAGGGCCAAAATCAAATCCATCATTTGAAACAAGATGTGTAAGGATGGCTTTGACAGTCTTAATAAGGAAATCATAGTTGAAGAAATTAAGAGTGCCATCTCTGCTCTTGGTAATGATAGAGCCCTGGGTCTGGATAGGTTAACAATGGAATTCTTCAAAAAGAATCTTGAGTGGATTGGTGTGGATCTACTGAAAGTATATAAGGAAGATGTAGATGCAGGATCTTTGGGGAAGGAGATAAACAGTGGACTCATCAAGCTTCTACCCAAAGATGGGGATAAAAATTTGATAAAAAATTAGAGGTTGATCACCCTTCTAAATGTCTCATATAAAATCCTTACCAAACTGCTTGCCAGAAGATTGGAGGATATTCTTCCCAAGGTGATGACTCATACCCAAACTAGATTTGTCAAAGGGAGGTACATTCTGGAAAATCTACTGACTTGCTAGGAGGCCATGAATTGGGCAAAAGAGTCCAATCAGTCGTCAATCATGTTACTCCTAGATTTTGAAAAAGCATATGATAGGATTGAATGGAGCTTTGTATTCATAATGCTAGAAGGTCTAGGCTTCCCTAGAAATTTTTTTAGATTGACAAATGCTAATGCTTGTATAGAAGTAAATGGACACGGATCAGAGAGGTTTGGGCTCTCTAGGTCCATCCAATAGGGATTCCCCTTGGCCCCTACCCTTTTTATTATTGCAGCGGACGCATTGCATTATCTTTTGAGGGACAACTCATTATCTAGTAGGGCTAAAGGCTTAACCTTGCCTAGCCAACAAGAACTGTCTAATGTTCAATTCACGGATGATATTGCCATATTACTAAAACTAGAGGAGAGCAATTTCTTAGCCTTAATGGATAAATTGGATATATTCTACGGTGGTTATGATAGTAAGATCTCCCTATCCAAGTCTATTATGCTTGGATGGGACTCTAGTCCTCCTCCATGGTTCAGCAGATACTAAATATTGTTGAGAGGTCCTGAGTTTCAGGTCAAATATTTGGGAGTTCCATTTTCTATCAACCCTAACCTTAAGGAAATATGGCAATGGATCAAAGAAAGGATTGATAAGAATCTTAGGAAATGGGACAAACACTATCTCACCTTAGCAAGGAGGGTGCAATTTTGTCAAAAGATTATGTCATCTTACAATATTCATTATACATCAGCATGGTTGTTTAGTAACTACCAATGGAATCATATTCAAAAATAGGTTTATCACTAGCTGCTAAATGGATATTCAAGGACATGGAAGGGATGGAGCCTTGAAAGATTTCGATCAAGCAACCTTCCCTTGAATGACCTAGTTGTTGGGCACTTTGCCATTAAACCAAGTGGTTTGGTGATCAATATCCTTCTTATAACAATGATGTTCATCATGTCCTGACTTCTTGCAATATCCACAAAAAAGATTGTCCTTATATGATTTCCTCTCATGTGAGAATGGCGAATCACCTTGTTGTGGAGAGGAAGATTGTGCTCCATCTTGAAGTGGTTTTGACTTAGGTTGCTTTTGATTCTTTCCTTTTCCTTGATTTCTTTGATTCCCTTTATTAGCCACCAAAGCTTGTGACTTTGAAGATTTGAGAATCTCCATCTTAGTCAACTTAGATTGCTCAAGTATCAACATCTCCGTGAATGAATCAAATGAGGGAGAAGTGTATGAGGAACCTTGAGCTAACCTATGGGTGTTAAAGCTAGATATAAAAGTTGCATACTCTGAAGGAAGCTTGTCCAACAAGTTATAAACCAATTGAGCATCCTTTTTGTCAATTCCACAATCCTTTAGCTTTGCTCTTAACTCATTTGCTTTTGTGACAAAATTTTAGGATTGTATCAAAATCCTTGGGATCCAAAGTTGTGAGTTCACTATCAATCTTGTAGCCTTTAATCTCATCAACTTGACCATACAATTTCTGAAAAATATCCCAAACCTCCTTAATTGTTGTACACTTATCAATGTGAAAAATGAGGTCATCTGATACATACTTTCTAAGAGTTCCAAGTGTCATAGAATTCTTAGTAATCCATTCAATTTGATCATTAGGATCAGCCTTAGGATCAGGTGGTGTTGTAATAGTTCCATTTACATAATGAATGAGTCCTTTTTCCATTAGTTTACTCCATGCCTTAATCTTCCATGAAGCATAATTATGAGGAGTTAAAAGTGAAAATTTAGGAGAACCAATAGCACCAAAATGAAAAAACACAAGATAGAGAGAGGCACAATCACACAAGACACCCCTCCAAATTACTCAATCAAGAACCCCCCCCAAATGGTGATTTGGCACTTTATACTTAGTGCGTATACAATGGGCCACTTGCAAAACAAGTTAAAGTGGACTTCTGATTTTAATTTTCAACTTCTCAAAATGAGATCTAAGAGACTTCAACAAATACTGCTAGTGATCTAAAATGAGATCCAAGCGAAATACAAGTACCAAATAGGCCAAAAATGACCAAATACTGAAAGTAAAATTTCTACTCAAAATCACTGCAAACAAATGGCATATTATGAAAGTAGATGAAAAATTATGCACTTTCAAAAAAATGGCACTTGAAAAGGAGGTCGTATGACCCCAAATGAAACCTCTGAAGTTGCAATGGCGAGGTTCAGACATGTATAGTCATGAAGATCTGAAATTTTTGAAAACTCCATCCATCAAAATCAAAAAATTCTTCCACCAATACGAAGAGCACAAAATTCTATCCCATTTCAAAAAAAATTGCACCAAAAAAGGAGCAAAAATGAGCAAGATATGGCCTTCCAAAGTTGAACTGCAAAACTGAAAAGCTCAATGAGAGTGGGTTAAAAAAAATTCAAAATACTGATGAAGTGGCACTGATGTCAGAAAATGATGGGCTTAAATTTGACGCCCGTCTGGCCATAAAAAAAATTTGCCTCCCCTACATGCATGTCCGTACCGTAAGGAAAAGCTGACTGGGCAGGTTGACAACCGATGATGTGGCAAGCGGGGTCGCGGGTGACGACATGGCAAGTAGAATCCACATGGTGGGAAGGAGCTAGCAGAGTTCATGGGGCCTAGGAGGGGCCTATAGGGAGGTGCCAGTGGGAGGCATCGGGGCTGGCCGGAGGGCCGGTGGCGGTGTCGGAAGATCACGGGAGCAGGAGCCAAGAAGTTGTGTGTTAGCCGAACGGCGGGGCCGTGGCCCGAAGCACCGATGGAAAAATTTTCACCAGAAGCCGGTGGTAGAAATCATCAACGGTGGGAGCATGAGCCGGAGTTCACCGAAAAGGAGCTGAAAGGACTACGAGGGCTGTCGGGAGAAGGTACAACGACACTGACCGTACAGCCTGCAGATAAATCTGCAGAGAACAGAGGTCACGAGGGGGGTCTACAGACCACCCAAAAGATTTAATTTTTTTTTTAGACTCACTTTTCCAAAAATATTTTTTTTGAAAAAAAAAATTTCAGAAAATTTAAAAACAAAAAAAATTCAAAATCCGTACGACTATAGCCAAAATAGGCAAAAACAAATTCTCACCAAATATAGTCAACTTTATAGTCAAAATTTATGGAAACGGCCTCCCGGACACAACCGTGATGTCCAAATCACTATATGACGCCCCCAAAAAATGAAGATCCCCAAATCCAAAAATTGAAGCCTCCAAAATTTCTCCAAAAGATGAAGCCCTATAGGCTCTGATACCATGTGAGATTTTGCCAAGATCAAGGGCTCAATGAGAAATACAATAAAGAGACAAAATAGATGATAAGAATAAACTGTATTCTATCAAGATGAAAATACCGATCAACTGGATCATCAAAAGTTACATATAATGAATATGAGCCTACTTATATAGGCAAGGGTATATGGACATGTGAGCACACAATCATGACATGTGGCTCAATAAGAAACAAGGGTAGGTAGGAAATAGGTGTGGGTAGGTAGGAGAAACAATATAATATTCCACATGAGGTGGATCACCCACTGAATGTGGAATGTAACAACAAGATAAGTCCACAAAAGGTGGAAATTCTCCTACACACACTATCCCAATGTGGCACAAACACCCAAGTGTCTCATACCCAAACTACTATGAAATGCATTTCTTAAGTAAAATTAGGTAAGGTGTAATAATATCCAAGATGAATAATTATTTACACCAATAGAAAAGATGAGCTTTTGTGATCCCATGCAAGATGAAATGCAAACTACTTTAAATATGCAAATGCAAATGAAATGCAATGCTGCGATCGGATCAGTCACTTGGTCATTGCTTCTTGTCATCATTGAGCCTTCAAAATATGGTAAGTGAGTGCAAACGTCGACAATATAATTGAACCATGATGACCTGATCACTACTTTCCTAAGTTTTGATATTGCAAGTTAGCACAAGCATCACGACATAATTGAACCAAGATGACTTGAGTGTTGCTTGCGTAAAACAGGCAATATTAACCATTGCTATATGCAAATCCGAAATGTCTTCGATGATACTCTGATGATCATGTCCTAAGATAAATATGCACATATTAACGATTAATTTACAGACAGTGGACAAGAAAATATCATGTTCCTTCCTTGTTCCTCTAGTCAAAGACATCCTGGAGTCACTCATAAATCATGATAGTGAAAATCAAGATATAAAAGTTGAACCATTGTTGATAAAGTGTTAAAACCATTAGTCAAAAGATATCATCCATTGATACGTGTCCATCATGTTTAGACTGATAGTTCATAGTTGATGGTAGATAATTTGATATTGTGTTCAACGTTGGATGTGTCTCAATTTTCATTTGATGAGTGTTGCCTAACTGTTGTTCTACCTGATTGATTAAGCTCAACGAATTTTTGCCCCTAGCTAGGTTCAATATTTTGCCCCCAGTCTAGAAACAAACTTATTATGGTATATACAATGATCCAAACATGGTGAGAAATCACCTGTGAAGCTTGCGTATGTACAAAGACTTTACTATGGATATGAACAGTGCTGATGAAAATGAATGCAAGTGAAAGGATACATGAACTAATAGATGGAAGAGCTAGCTGACAGATAGTGCATGTTGCCAGGATTTCACCATCTGTTTTTATTGCACTTTTTCTCGATATTTGATTTTATTTCTTTTTCACTGTTTTTCGTTGTTTTTGTATTTTCTGCTTTTTCACTGTTTTTGGATTTTCTGCTTTTTCACTTTTTTTTGTATTTTTCTGCTTTTAGACATAAAAAAAATTAAAAGGCATGCTATTGATGGGTTCCTCGAGCTGATCCCTATCTAGCGTTGATAGATGATAGGCTCCTAACCCAAATGTTGTTGTGACCACAAATGGACCCAACCAGTTTGGTTCAAACTTCCCTTTCTTTTCTTGATCTAATTGGTTGTGTGGATTTTCTTTTAGCACTAGTTCTCCAACTTGAAATTCTCTTGGTTTGACTTTGTGATTATAACTTCGACACATTCTTTATTGATACACCTTCAAATGATCAAAGGCATTTTGTCGCCATTCACTAATTAATTCTATCTCTTGCAGTCTAGATACTCATTGTTCTTCATCTAGGATAAGGCCTTTTAATGATAATCGTAGAGAAGGTATATCTACTTCTATTGGCAATATTGTTTCGGATCCATAGACAAGAGAGAAAGGTGTGGCTCCTGTAGGAGTGCAGATACTAGTACTATAGGCCCATAAAGTAGGGTTTAATTGAATATGCCAATCTCTACCAGCATTATTCACTGTCTTTTTGAGGATTTTCAAAATTGTTTTATTTGATGCTTCTGCTTGTCCATTCCCTTGTGGATAGTAGGGTTTGGAGAACCTATGTTGGATCTGAAATTTCTCACAAAGCTCCTATACGTCCTACTTCTTGAACAGGCACCCATTATCAGTGATAATGGTCATGGGTATGCCATAGCGACATATGATGTAGTTCAAGATAAATGCAACAATTTATTTTCCTGTGATATTTGTGAGAGCAACTGCCTCAATCCATTTTGTAAAATATTTTGTATCTACAAGGATGAATTTGTGACCATTGGATGAAGGAGGATTTATCTTTCCTACTAGATCAAGACCCCATTGATAGAAAGGCCAAGATGTTGTCAAAGCATGAAGCTCTTGTGCTAGTGCATGAATTAAATTTCCATGGATCTAACATTGTTATGGACTTCGTTTAAGGCCGTTTTAGATTCTTCTTTCTTGAGACATCTTAAGAGAGTATCATTCAGACCTCATTTAAAAAGGGTATCTGCGACAAGAGTATAATGAGAGGATTGGCGAATGAAATTTCTCTTTTGATTCTTTGACAAGTTGGGAGGGAGGGTGTTATCTTTCAGGTATGTATAAATTTGGCCATAGCAGGAGGAATCATGCCCAACAAGGTGACAGATAATTTGGGAATCATAACAGTTATGTGCAAGGTAAAACAACTATTCCACCAGGAATTCATAACGCTCTTGATTTTCCTGTGTCTGAGGTAGAGAAGCAAGTGTTGCCACGGCATCTACTGCTTTGTTGTCATTTCATGGAATTTGCTCAAAAGTGATTTATACAAAATACTTTTTGAAATCATCTACCATATTTTTATAAGGCATTAGTTTGTCATCATTTGTTTGATAATCATCATTAATTTGATTAATGACTAGCTGAGAGTCTCCAAAAACTTGTAGTTGTCTAATGTTCTATTCTATGACCATCTTGATTCATGTGACCAAAGCCTCATATTTTGTTGTATTGTTGGTGCATGGAAAACTCAATTTATACGCCTTTAGAATTGTGTGACCCTGTGGTGTGATGAATAAAATGCCTTCTCCTGATCCATGTTGTGTATATGAACCATCGAAGTACAACTGTCATGTCTGTTTGGTGACTGTGAGGATATCAACATCTGGAAAATCAATGTTTAAAGGATGATCATCTTGAAGTAGTGCTTCTACCAGCTGGTCTGCAATGACTTGTCCCTTGATAGCTTTTCTGTCCACGTATTCAATATCAAATTCGCTCAAGATCATGACCCATTTTGCTAATCTTCCTGTTAATGTTGCCTTGTTGATAAAATACTTTAATGGGTCTATTTTAGTAATCAGTTTGATTAAGTGAGAGAGTAGATAATGTCGCAACTTTTGAGAAGTGAACACTACTGCTAAGCATGATTTTTTTGTTGGTGAATAATTGAGCTCGTATCCCACTAATGTTTCATTGATGTAGTAAATAGCTCGTTCTTTTCCTTCATGATCTTGTTGTGCGAGCAGAACTCCTAATGATACTTATGTGGATGATACATATAGTAACAACAACTTACCTTGAATTGGTGACATTAGTACTGTTGGTTGAATGAGATATTCCTTGATTTTGTTGAATGCTTCTTCACATTGATAGTCCCATTTGAAAGGAACATTCTTGTGAAATAGATGAGTAAATGGTTGACACTTATCTGCTAACTAAGCAACAAATCTTCTAATTGACTGCAATCTTCCTTGAAGTGATCTGAGTTGACTGATATTTTTGGGATATGGCATTTCCATGATTGCTTTAACTTTAGTCGGATCTACTTCTATACCCCTAGCTGAAACAATGTATCCCAATAGCTTACCTGAAGTGACACCAAAGGCACATTTCTTGGGATTGAGCCTTAGCTTGTATTGCTCTAACCGATCAAAGTTATATTCCAATATTTCTAGATGTTCATCTATGTTGTATGATTTGTCCAATATGTCATATGCATAGTCTTCCATGAATGTGTGCATCATGTCATGGAATATTGTTGTCATGGCTCTCTGATATGTAGCACCTGCATTCTTTAGTCCAAATGGCATGACATTCCAGTAGAAAGTATCCCATGGACACGTCAAAGTTGTCTTTTCTTGATCTTCTGGATCTATTTTAATTTGATTATATCCTGAGAATCTGTCCATTAGAGAAAACATGGAATGTCCAATAGTTAAAGCTACAATGATGTCAATATTAGGCAAAGGAAAATCATCCTTTGGGCATATATTATTGAGATCTCAGAAGTTTGTGCATACTCTGATACTTTTATCTGGTTTATAAAAAGGAACTATGTTTGATACCCATTGAGGATATGTCACAGGTCTGATAAATCTCATGTCTAGTAATTTCTTCAATTCTACTTTGACAAGGAGAGCAATATGAGGATGCATCTTTCTCAAATTTCGTTTTACTAGTTTGGCTCCTGGAGCGACATTTAGTTGATGTATTATAAGATTTGGATCCAACCCTGGCATGTTTGCATATGAGCATGTGAAATTGATTTGTTGTCGTTTGAAAAATTCCAGATGTTTTTGCTTTTCTTGTTCAGATAGAGAGGTTGTCGGATGTAGAATCTTCGGTTGATCTGTTGTTCCAATGTTGACTACCTTCGTTGGTTTGACCAGTATAGATGATCTCTCTTTATAATATTTAGGTAAGGAGTCAAATCTCCCATCTTCCGGCACCTCAAGGAGGTTTTCACCGTTAGATGCGTCCTTTCTTTTTACTTTTCCTTGGTCTAATGCTGTCAATGAATGGTTTTCAACATTAGACCTGATATTTTTTTCTTTATTTTTACTTTTGTGACTGGGAGATTCGGCACCCACTTGACTCAAAGATGCGTTGGCGAAATCCCTGGTGGAAGTTGTTGTGGGCTCAATTGCATTGAGGTATAAGGCTATAGCGTGGTCATTAGGAAAGGTGTTAATTTTAGTATTTTCTTCATTATCCCAGTCAACAAGTTCAAGATGTATTAAAGGTAAGGGATCCTCAGTTTGAGATGTTTCAAAGGCATTAAGGGTCATGATAGAAATGTCAAATTCTTCAATACATATTTCAATGTCTAGGACAATACTCTCGTCAAAATGACCTCTCGCAAGTAGATCCTGATCGTCCTTGATTAAATCCAAGTCGACCGAATGTGATTCTAATTCAAGTGACCTAGTTCCTGACATTGGTCCTGCATATGCATGAACCACATCGACACCCACATCTTCTTCATAGCAGGTTTCTTCAGCTGATTGTTTATAATGATAGGAATCCCATTCCCATCCATTGGAATTTGTCTCACTGGTAGCTTGCAATCTGCAAATTTGTTCATATATCTTTTGGTTTGTATCTTTTGTTTTCCTCCTTATCTCTTTTCTTCTCTCATATTCAACTTCCTCTGGGCTGATATTTAGTTCTATTATTTGTGTTATTAGTTCTCCATGCTTTATACCAGCTTCTTGTCTGTTTTGATTAGAAGTTGACTCTGCTTGGGAAGTGCCATTATTTTGTCTTTCTTGTTGATTATAATCTCTCTCTTTTATGATCGTATTTTTTCTTGTTCTTGTTCTTTGGCGGATGCTTCCTCTCTTTTGATTGCAAGTTGTTCTTGTATTTTTTCATGTTCATCTTTTTGTTGCCTAGAAGATGTTTCTTTGTGTGGAGTAACTTGTCCATACCCTGAGCCTGATTCATTTATAACCTGTTGAGTATGAGGTTGTATGGGTTCTAAGATACCTTCTTTTCTTTTTCCTATAGGACCTATTCCAGTGTATCCCATTTTCTGAAGGATGTTAAATCTTTTTCCATATTTTTCTGTAGGTATTCTGACATTATTGATTTTTTGTTGAACTTCTCCATCCTTGTATAGCCATTGTAGCACATATTTGTCCTATGTTTCTTCAGATAATGTCCTAGTGCTAACAAATGCTCCATCCAATATTGGAAGAGGTTTTACAACTAGTTGTTGTTTTGAGTTTGATGGTTTACCATAAGATTTAGGATAAAGTGGTAACTGTGACAGTGAATATTCTTCATTCCCTTGATCCCTTAGTTGTATCTTCTTTTCAAATCACGACAAGATTGAGGAAAATGATTTTTCCTTTGATTGTGTGCTTGAAGGTGATGCCTCTCTATTATGTGGAACAATGACCTCTTGTGCCAGTTTCAAATTACTACAATATTGGAATGGATTCGAGTCTACTGAAATTGTGATTTCCTATCCATTGTACTGAAACTTCAAGCATTGGTGATAAGTTGAGGGAATAGCTTGTATGTCATGAATCCATGGTCTTCCCAAAAGTATGGTGTATGATAAATCCAGGTCTAGAACTTGGCATGTTGTATCTTTCTGCAAGGGTCCTACTCTGATTGGTAATACCACAATTCCTTTGGAGGACCACTCTTCTTCATCATATACTTTGATTGTGATCTTTTTACGGGGATCAGCTGCATCTTCAGAATAAATAACCTAAAGCATGAACAAGACTTAATGAGCAAATATTCAAGCTAGCTCCTCCATCTATTAGGACATTTTTTACATGTGTTTTATGAATAAGGACTTCAGTATGCAGTGGATCGTTATGGGGATGTTGCAAAGACATGTCATCTTCTTTTGTGACTAATAAGCATTGAGGCATTGTGAGGTGTCCCACCATATTTTGGAATTGATCTACATCAAGATCTTTGGATACTATCATATCTACTAGCGCTCTTTCTAAAATTTCTTTATGTGCGGGTGAAAGTTTTAAAAGTTCTAAAATTGATATTTGCACGAGAGTTTTCTATAGTTGATCCACTAGACTATATTGTTTTGAAGTGGATGATGTGTCTGTTGTAGGACCCGACAAAGTAACTTTGTCTTTGCTTCTTGTGATAACATGAGCAGGTTCTTGTTGTTGTTTCTCTTTGACCACAATCACATTAACCACATTATTATAAGTATAAGAATAGTTTACTTTTGCTTTACCCTTTCCATTTTGTGTTGTTGATAATTCACCCTTCTCATAATTAGGAAGCGGAGTTTTGAAAGTTGTGTGTGATTCGTTCATCTTATGCCCATCCAAAGTTATTATGCCATTGTCAATCAAATCTTGGATGACATGTTTTAACCGCTGACAATCATTTGTTTGGTGTCCTTTGTTTCGCTGGAAATCACAATAATGGTTGTCGTTCCACCAAGAAGGTTTTACCTTGGGTTCAAAGTTTCTTGCTTCTGGCAAGGTAAACAACTTGTTTGCAAGAAGTGTCTTTAATGCTGACCCAAGTGGTTCACCAATGTTCATAAATTTCCTACGAAATAAATTATTAAATGATGATTTTGGTTTATTATTATCTTGTTGAATCGCTGGTGTGTGATTTGAAAAATTGAAAAACTGGTTGCTTTAGTTTCACATTATTATTATCCACTATCCCATCATTGACAATGTTTTGAATTATGTTGCAAAACTTGGGCTTATCATTGTTGTTATTACTAGTAGTGTTGTTGGGAGGAGGATTAACTCCTTCGTTGTATATCTTAAACTCTCCTTTCTTTACCATAGCTTCCTCAATCTTGATTCCATTATCAATCATCTTTTCGAAACTTGGATGACATTGCATTTTTAGGTTATAACTCGTTTGTTCGTTTAGATTGTCAATGAATATGTCCATCTTTTCATATTATGGCACCATACGAGGCTATCGTGCAACTAATCATCTCCACCTTTGTAGAAACATCATGAAAGGTTCTCCACTCTTTTTCTTGGTGTGACACAAGTCTAGCATTGTGATCTCATGTTGTATGTTGTATGCATATTGTGAAACAAACTTGTCCACCAATTCTGTAAATGATCTAATTTCGAGTGGAAGTTTCGAGAACCATTACATAGCTTGTCCACTTAAGCTCTTTGGAAATAACCTCATTAAGTATGTGTCCTCATGTGATAATTCCATGCCCATCGTGCAAAATTCTCTTATATGGTCTTGGGGATCAATTCTTCCATTATATTTTTTATATCTAGGAGTTTCACAATTTGGAGGAAAAGGTATCATGTTGAGACTTCTGTCAAATGGATAAGGAAAAATTTCTTGAAGCGAATATCTCTTAGTAGTTCCTCTTTGTATATATTAAATTTACCTTTGAAGAGTTTGTATATGTTGTGTAAGAGCTAAGAGAGGATCATCGACATGATTTCTCCTCATATCATCATGAGTTCTTGTGTGATCATGATCTCTTCTTGTATCATCCTGACTCCTTCTTGTGTCATCATTAGTTCTTCATGTGTCCTCATGAGTTCTTGTGTCATCATGATTCCTTTTTGTGTCATCATTAGTTCTTTGTGTGTCCTCATGAGTTCTTGTATCATCAGGAATTCTTGTGTCATCCTTTTTGTGACTGGAAATTTCTTCATTTTCTTCATTGTCATTGTAAGTGTCACTTGATCTTCCCCTTTGTCTTAAATTTTTTACGTCAAAATCTTGGGGAAATTTAGAACCAGATTTTGCTAACATTAGGAAGTATTTTTCTTTTTCACCCTCCAATATTTTCTCCATGAATTTATCAAATTTAGGATCTTGTTGGATTTCTCTGATGTGCTGATCAATTATCTCTTCTTCTTGTATTTCATTTCCTTGTGTCATTTCCTCATGATCTTCTGTCATTTCAAGTGTTTCTATTTTTGTTTCTTTGATCTTTCGTCTCTGAGCCCTGGTTAAAATGGGCATGTACAATTGATGTGACCGAGAGCTAGAAGTGATACATATGTCGAGATCAAATCGAAGCTAGATGTTTATTTGAGGTGATGATTGGATGAAGAGATTGAGATCAAGTCTGGTTTTAGGAGTGATCTATCATGTATAAGACGTTATCTAAGTGGATCAGATTGATCAAATTGATGGATGATTGATTGAACCAACTAGGATATAATGGACAAAATCATGTAGTACAATGGCAGGGGCATACTATCAAGATGCTATGCTCAGGATGAAAAATACGTATATGTTGTCCTGTGATGTATTAGGACTGACCAAGAAAGTATGACAGAGGTCTATAAAATATATCAAAATCATGCAAACAAAGTTTTCTGGACTCGGGAAGACAGATGTTTGTATGAAAAAATGCCTAAGACCATATGATAAACTAAAGGTAACACAAATCTCAAACTAGAAAAGCTTCAAGGGTCTGGATTTCTGATTTTTTGTGCAGACAAGAGCATACTCTCCTACCTTTTAGACTTTTCTCAAACATGAAAAAAGATTTGTTTATTTACCACATTTCAATTTAGGTGTCTAGAAAACAATTAAAAATACACAAAGTTTGTTTGAATCTCCTTAGGCAACTTGCGAAAACAACGAATCAGTAATCATATTTTTTTGAGCGATACAGGCGTATTCTTGGACAAAAGTTCTGCAAAAACTCTTTAGACTATGAAAATCACTTAGATGGACAGAAAAAAGATCAGGGTTAACATTAGTACCAGAAAAAAATCAAATCAGAAAAACCCCTAAAAGTACTCTGCTTTTCATACAAGAAAGCAGAAAATTGTAAAAATTTTCTCCCCTGACCATACGAGAATTCTCACCTACCCATATGACAGAACATAGAATATCATACTATAATGAATATAATGTCGTATGAGATTTTATAGAGAATGTACGAACAGAATCTGAAAGATGAGAATTTGATGATCTGTGAGGTTAAAAATTTGAGTTTTTGAGCCCCACGATCGGTGCCAATTAATGTATGTGTGAAATTTGGAATTTGTATTTGAAACACATACACTCAATAAATCATTGCATGCATGGTTAGTTGATCAAAATCAATAAATGTAAAAACTATAACAAATCGATCTATTGCCTCCTAAAAGGTGCAAGTATAGATTTGCTCTCAGATTTATCTAAGCAATACCAGTGACTAGACTACACCAAGATGGAGGATTTAATCTATATGAATGCAAACTAAATAAATGCAAGATTAAATAAATTAAGCTAGATTAATCTAAAATGATATGAGAAGCATGATTGTATGCATGATTAATCTAAAATGCTAATTTGTTGGCATTTTTGATGATTATGTTGTGATTGTCATTGATGGACACACACTTGCTATGAGATCACTTTTTGTATGTATGAGTTATGCTCAACCGGTATTTGTTTCAAACCGGTATTATCTTATAGTCTTTAGACTATCGGTGTCATGTAGAAAATGTTTACTGATCTCAAGTGGCATGAGGACCTCAAGTGGTTCAAGGATCTCAAGCGGAACGGAGCAAAAGAACTAGAAGCGACAGTTATCATTTTCCCAATCTTCATTTTTGTCAACCGGTATTACTCTGAGTTACCAACTGGTAATCGGTAAAGTTGTATAAACCGGTAATACTCTATGATGAGTTACCAACCAGTATATTTTTGTGATGAGTTACCATCCACCAACACTTTAACGGTGATTTTGTGTCATGTTACCAAATGTGTCTAGATACAATGAACCTAGGAACTTGCAATGTACTCTTATTGGACCGACATGAAATCAAATTCCTTTTAAGGATATCATGTCTAGGGTTTTAATATGTGTGTAGTTGTTAGGGTTTGTGGTGGTAGATGAGTTCTTGTATGTGCGATCTTAACAGAAAAGATCAAGTCTACGTGCTATAACAGAGTGTGGATTTACTGAAGACTGAAGTAATGCTAAAATGCATTAGCAATGAGCTATCATGTATCTAACCAAGCAGACTATGCTATTTGCTAGATAATTCACTTGTTGATTACTCACATCTTTGACAAGTTAGAAACCCTTAACCGGGTAGGCCCAGAAAAGCCTTTGTAAATCCTCTAACAAGGTGATTCACATCTGTGGATCTGAAATCCTCTCACAAGGTAGTCTTTAATCGAACTTATCTCCTAACAAAGATTGAGATTCCTAACAGGATTTGTTCTGGTAAAGAACATTGTATGACCTTAACCGGTCTAGTTACTATTCTGTAGATAGTTACTTGTGAGTTTCATCTCACTATGGTTTTTCCCATTTGGGTTTCCACGTCAAAATCTCCTGTGTTATGGTGATTGTGCTTCTGTGGGTGAATGCCTTACTTGTTGTTTGTTTTGCATTTGTGTTAATCGGTTTGTCACTTAAACTGTTATACCGATTTACTGCTAGACTGATAAAGTGTTTGAGTTTAGTATTTTTTGGTATACTAATTCACCTCCCCTCTTAGTATTCATCAATTGGTATCAGAGCCAACCTTTCTATAAGTCTAACCACTTGGAAAGAGATATGGGGGAATACACTGTGAGGGAACTTACTCATCGGCTCACTGAGATTGAGCAAGCCTATGATGAACTTAAAGTCAAATATAAGGCCTCTCAGGCAAAAAGAAGAGAGCATGCTGAAAAATTGATGGAGCTAACTGAAAACAGTTCTTCTGATGAAGCGGACATGGAAGCCCTAGTTCAAGAAGTTGAAAAAATGAATGAGTCCAATGCCAACCTAAGAAGGGAACTTGAAGGACTAACTATCAGAATGTGTGAAGAGCTTGAGAACCGGAGGAAAGCTGAAGATCTGGTAAAAGACAAAGATCATGAGATCTCCAAGCTGAAACAAGAGATCAGTGCACTTACCACTCATCTTCATGAAAATAAATTGGAAAAGGAAGAAATGCAAGGTGAACTACACATGGTTTTTTTTGAGAATGCAACCTTGAAGGAAACCAATGCTGCTATTACCAAAGAACTTACTGAGTCAAAGGAAAT
This sequence comes from Cryptomeria japonica, assembly GCF_030272615.1. Classification (NCBI taxonomy): domain Eukaryota; kingdom Viridiplantae; phylum Streptophyta; class Pinopsida; order Cupressales; family Cupressaceae; genus Cryptomeria; species Cryptomeria japonica. The sequence continues at coordinate 223,092,151 of NC_081407.1, read as the reverse complement.
ACTTGCCAAATTCAATAAGAGCACTATCAAGCTAGAATAGAAGCTTGAATCAGCTAAACCGGTGAAGAATACCAATGGACTTGGTTTCTCTGAATATGAGGAAGGTGAGACCTCTGGAACAAAAGATGGAGCATCAAAGAAACAGCCGACACCAAAGGATAAAGGTAAGCAAAAGTTCAAACCTATTTGCTTTAATTGTCTCAAGGAAGGACACACTGCTAATGTATGTAGAAGTAAGGCTTACAATAACTTTCCTTATTTTCTAAACGATAGGCCTAGACCCAATAGATTCAATGGTAATTGTTATGCATGCAACAAGTTTGGGCATAGAGCATTTGAATGTAGGTCTGTCATGCACAACACTGGAAGGTATCCTCAAAGGAGTCAAGGAGTTTTTTCTAAACCCTCTTGGAACCGGAAGCCAAACCAATTTAATACCTATAATTATCAGTTAGGAAGCAGTGGCTATCAAGCGGCAACTGGATGGAGAGCAACCTGTTTGGTCTGTCATGGTAATGGTCACACCGTTGCAACATGCAGAAGGAAGAATGGAAACATGAACAATGGACCTTGGAGAGCACCTGGAATGATTTTCTATCATTGCAACAAACCGGGTCATACAACAAGATTCTGCAGAATGAGAAAGAATATATCGAATGATATACTGGTCACTCTGGAAGGAAAGATATATATTGAAACTGTTCAAGCGGATATGAAGAAAACCTGGAAGAAGAAGCCAGAAGAAGTGATTCAAGAAGAACCAATTTTTGCACCTAGTGTGGAAGTCACTGAATCGGCAAACTAAGCATCAAAAAAGCTTAGGAGGAGAAAATGGTGAAATATCTTGAACCCCCGGTTTACACCAGTAAAAGACCTTAACTGGTATGTGATACCTGTCAATTGGCAGAACACTAGAAATGGTAAAAGGCAAATTAGGGTTTACGCCCTAATAGTGGAGCATTTATTATGGTAGGTGGAGAACTTGTTTAAAAGGATTTTTCAAGTCAATTTTCACTTATCAGTTCTCGAGCGAAGAATTTTTTAAGCACTGAATGACGAAAAGCGATTTGGATTGCGATTCGAAGAATTTTCAAAACCTTGAAGAAGAATCAGAAGCGAATATCAATCGATCAAGTGTAGAACACAAAGCGGTATTTTAGCAACCGAAGGAGTGTGTGGAAAAGTGTAATTTGTAAGCCCTAAATTTTGAATTACGAAGGTATTTCTCAAATTTCTCTATTTATCATGGCTTCCACATCACACTCTAGCTCTAGTGCACCCATTGATCCAGTAGACTTCATTCAATGGAAGGCAAAATACAATGCCCTATCTCAAATACCCACTAGTGTTATAGTGGAGGAAGGCATTTCCGATTACATTGACTGTAAAATTGAAGACTTAGGATCTCTTGTAATCCATTCCCAATTGAGTTTGTTCTGCGAGAAGGACAAGAAGATTAAACCAGAATTTAGCATCCTGGAAAAGAAGAAGCATCACAATGCAGTCTATTTCCTTGAAGAGTTTTCAGATGATCACATCCGCATCATTCTAAGTAGAGTGTACGGTGATAAAATGTACTTAGAGCAAACGCATGACATCACATCAAAAGCAATTCATGTCGTCACTGGTTTCTGTAACGTCAATGAAGTGCCAGCCCTAAGGAAGATCAGCAAGATGGAAATGACCAAGCTCACCGATTCTGTGAGCGACCAACGGGGAATGACCATCAATCCCATCAAGGATGATCTGGTCAAATATGCCTGCATGGTAATAGGTTACCGAACATTTTATGCTAGTAGGATTAACTCTGTCTCTGTTGCAGCGGTAAATGTTGTCTACCAGATGATCATGGAAGATGCATCATTTGACTTATGCACCTATATGCAAAGGTAACTTATGGTGAACCTAAAGTTGATTAAACAGGACAATGCCTTGAGATTTAAGTTTGGACAACTATTGGTTGGGTTGGTTCTTCTACTTTCAAGGTTACTTCCCAGGAGTCAGAGATATTCAATGGTCTGCCAACCAACCGGTTACAAAGCAAATCATGGAAAGCCTTCAAGCGGTTGGAACCAGTTATCTAGAAGTTCTAAACAAATACTTTGATGAGTTCAAATGCAAAATGAGCCAAAGAGTGAGAATACCAGGTATATTGTCAAGAAATATGAAGATGACATCTGCTTCACCATCAGAGTTGATGAGTGCATAATGGAGGCAGTTGAGCCTAGACAGGCAGAAGTGGAACCGATGGGATATGAGGTAATGTATGACATGCTAGATGGGTATGCCTCTACCCTACTCGCCTCACCCCTTGATCCAAAAGCAAAGAGAATTGGCACCTATTTGGAAAGGGTTACATCGGTTGAAGAACCATCAGTAAAGAAGGGAAAGGCAGTGCCTTCAGTATTGGCATCGGTTACCGCAGCAAGTCCCAAAGTGACCAAGCAGTCACCAGCGAAGAAGAAACCAGAAGCTACAATCGCCAAAATCTTTGAGAGAAAGCGGAAGACAAAAGACACCACACTGGACTCAGAGGACACTGTGTCTGAAGAAAAGCCTAAGAAGACTAGGCAAATGAGGAAAAAGACAAAGAGTGAACCGGCAACATCTGCACTGGTAAATATTGATATTTCCTCCTATAAACCTTTGACACATTGTCAAAGAACTATTAAGAATATTAGAAGAAAAGTGCTTGGTGATTTGAAAGAGTGCTTTGATGATTTTAATGATGATGAAAATAAGGAAGTTGAACAGGAAGTCATCAATTATTTATGTATTAATGACCGATGGCCATCAGAAATTAAATCTGAGACACCTGATTCTTTGTATAATTCTTTAGATAACAAGTGGCGCACTGCCATAGAGAAGGAACAGGAAATAAGAGAGGAAGTATTTGTACAATACTTTTCTAATGTGCCTAAAACTGAACTTTATGAAGTAGTGGAAAGATATAAGGGCCTCTTCTTCATGAGAAGAAGGAGACTCCTGTTGCTAGAAGGAAAAGTCCTGGAAGTGGTAAAAGATACCCACTCCCTTGCTCAATCCTCTCTAAAGTTGCATCAAGTGGCAGAAGCCAACTGGAAAGCTGAGAAAGAACTGAAATTTAGTCAACCGGATGAAGCGTACGATAGTGAAGGAGTACTGGACACTAATAAAATGGAACCTATTGATGTTGATGCCTTGAACGGTGAAGATGTTACTCCAGGGACACCAATTGAAGCGGCAGGACAAGAAAAACAGGCAGAGCAAGAGAAGAAGCAACAAGAAGAAGGAAAGAAGAAACAAGTAGATGAAGAGGCAAAGAGAAAAGAAGAAGAAAAGAGGAAACAGGAAGAGGACAGGAGGAAGAAGAGGAAAATAAGAGACAAGAGAAGGAAGCAGAAAAGAAATGGAAGGAAGAAGAAAAGAGATAAGAGGAAGAGAAGAAGAAGAAGAAGGAAGCAGAGAAGGAAGAATAAAAGAAACAGAGAGAGGAAAAGAAAAAGGAAGAGGAAAAGAGGAAGCAGGAAGAGGAGAAGAGAAAAGAAGAGGAGAAGAAGAAGAAGGATGAGGATGAAGAGAAGTAGAAAAAAGAAGAAGAGAAAAGAAAAACAGAGGAAGAGGAGAAAAAGAAGGTAGAAGAAGACAAGCTAAGAGCGAAAGAGAAGGAGGAAGCGGCACAAAGCACTCAAGTGGAGACTCCAAAGGCAACCAGTAGTCAATCCAAACTAGCTGACATTACCAGTCCCATTGACCTCTAATTTGCTAACGAATCGGAGCTTCTACAAAGCATTAAGCTTGCTCAAGAATGCCTAGAGGTGATAACGAGGAAGAAGGAGCAAGACATGATCCAAGCTGTCATGGACACTCTTACCAGTTTGATACCCAGTACCAACCTCCCTAGTACTGATTCCTCTTTGGCCCAACTAAAACTCTTATGAATAGTTGTGGAGGACCAGGTACAAAGCGTGGAAGAGGCTGTTGAAGTGCATGCCAAGAAGGAGCATCAAAAGGCTTTGAACACTGCCTTGGTGAAAAAGTTACATGAGCTCCGGTCCGATCTACAGAAGGCACAGAAGGACATCAGAGATGCAATGGATGAGGGGAAATTGTTGCTCAGTAAGATATGTCTACCCCATCTATTCTGTGATGATGTGCTTGCCCAGAAAGACAAACTACAAACTGATTTGTAGACATTCATAAGCACCTTCAAGACCCCATATGATTCCTTTACCGCTTATGGACAAACCGTTCATCGGTTTCAACTTCAGGCTACAAGAATTGACTTGGAGATCAACAATCGGACCAAGAATTTGTAGGAACTCCAACTAGTTCTACTACCAGGACTGCTAAAACTTCAAAAATGCTATCTCAATCTGGATGCCTTGATGGTTACTCAAGAGATGAGTACCTTGGACACCATGGAGGAACAAGTATCCCAGATGCAAATGGAAAGTGAGGTTGCTACCTCATTGCTTGAGTCATGGTCCTTATCCATGAAGCAATTTATGCAGGACTTTAAATCAGTTTTTGACAAGTTTCACTCTTTATTGTCATAAACATTTATTCAGCTAATAGAAACAGGGGTTATTCAACTGTATTTTGTCATTGTTGGCAAAGGGGGAGAAGTATTCTAGTATTTAAAATTTTGATGCATGCTATGTATACTCATGTTTATCTCTGTAAGGAAGTAGTATACATTGTTTTTTCTGCAAAGGGATAGTGTATATGCTTAGGGGGAGTTTTTTTTTTATTGTGGCATATTTTTTTTGTAAAAACACTTAGACGTCAAAAATTTTCCTAAGTGTTGCCATCAATACCAAAGGGGGAGATTGTTCGCATTTTTTATGATTATGTTGTGATTGTCATTGATGGACACACACTTGCTATGAGATCACTTTTTGTATGTATGAGTTATGCTCAACCAGCATTTGTTTCAAACCGGTATTATGTTATAGTCTTTAGACTATCGATGTCTTGCAAAAAGTGTTTACCGATCTCAAGTGGCATTAGGACCTCAAGCGATTCAAGGATCTCAAGCGGAACAAAGCAAAGGAACTAGAAGCGGCAGTTATCATTTTCCCAGTCTTCATTTTTGTCAACCGGTATTACTCTGAGTTACCAATTGCTAATCAGTAAAGTTGTATAAACCGGTAATACTCTATGATGAGTTACCAACTGGTATATTTTTGTGATGAGTTACCATCCACCGACACTTTGATAGTGATTTTGTGTCATGTTACCAAATGTGTCTAGATACAATGAACCTAGGAACTTGCAATGTAATCCTATTAGACCGACATGAAATCGGATTCTTTTTAAGGACATCATGTCTAGGGTTTTAATATGTGTGTAGATGTTAGGGTTTGTGGTGGTAGATGAGTTCTTGTATGTGTGATCTTAACAGAAAAGATCAAGTCTATGTGTTGTAATAGAGTGTGGATTTACTGAAGGCTGAAGTAATGCTGAAATGCATTAGCAATGAGCTATCATGGATCTAACCAAGCAGACTGCGCTATTTACTAGATCATTCACTTGTTGATTACTCACATCTTTGACAAGTTAGAAACCCTTAACCGGGTAGGCCCAGAAAAGCCTTTGTAAATCCTCTAACAAGGTGATTCACATCTGTGGATCTGAAATCCTCTCACAAGGTAGTCTTTAATCGGACTTATCTCCTAACAAAGATTGAGATTCCTAACATGATTTGTTCTGGTTAAAAACATTGTATGACCTTAACCGGTCTGACCTTAACCAATCTGGTTACTATTCTGCAGATAGTTACTTGTGAGTTTCATCTCATCGTGGTTTTTCCCATTTGGGTTTCCACGTCAAAATCTCTTATGTTATGGTGATTGTGCTTCTGTGGTTGAATGCCTTCCTTGTTGTTTGGTTTGCATTTTTGTTAACCGGTTTGTTAGTTAAACTGTTATACCGGTTTACTACTAGACTGATAAAGTGTTTGAGTTTAATATTTTTTGGTATACTAATTCACCCCACCCCCCCCCTCTTAATATTCATCATAATTATGCTAGATGATTGAGACAAAAAAATGCCTATAGTAATGATGGTAAAATCTAGGATGCAGGGGATCTTTATTGCTCCAAAATGAGGGGTAATTATAGGAATTCCAAGGCCAAAGTTGAGGTGGCGGGAATCAACAGTCCAGATTTGATCTGAAGATATCAAGGGCTAAGATTGGGGAAGTTGGAGAAGGGATCGGAGGAAGGGACACTTGTCATCTCTATGGTGACAAGTGTCAAGGAACCTTGCTCATGAGAGGGCAAGTGTCCAAGGGAGGAGACATGTGGCAAAAGTGTCATGTGTCTCAAGGGGAGAATATCCAGCCCATAGGAGGTTAGGATAAAAGAGGTTAGGATGTGCAAGATAGGATAGGGTTGGTTAAACCTAGGATTAGATAGAATGGGTTAGGTTAGGTGGTTAGAAGTTAGGAGCCATGTGCTCATATTTGAATTTAGAAATTCAAATATTAGAAAAAATGGTAATTAATTTCAACAAATCATGATTTGATTTATTTTATCTAATTATGGGATTAGAAGAATGTAACTAATTGGGAGAAAATAATTAATTTAGAATTAATTAATCAAAAGGGATATGAAATGAACTATATAAATAAATCATGTAGATTTATTTACTAGTAGATGAATAGGTAAATTAATAAAATTGCTTGTGAATTCAATTAATTGGGAAGGGGAATTAATTAAATAACTGTGTATTTAATTAATTGTCTTCAGACCATTTTTAGGTGCATACAGTAAGGAAAGACAATTTATAAGATCATTATGTTTATACTGTTATAGATTAAATTTAGAGCATCACTAACGAGAAGCATATAACTACATTGGCATTTGGGATGAATGTCATATCAAGCTTTTCAATATTATATATAATTTGAATAATTGATAATAAAAAAATTATGAAAACGTTTGGATTATAACTCGAATCTGGGTCAATTATTTGTTGGTAGCTTTTAGTCTCATTACAATTTCAACCGTGGTTAGTTATGTTAGTTGTTCTTTTGTTGTTGTCTTTTTTTGGTAGTTTCTCATTGTATTGTTGTGCTTAATGCTATATCTTATGTATTTCTATTGAAATACATATATGTGATGCATGTCTAGAGATTTAAACATAGGTATTTACACATATGTGTATTTTCAAACAAACGTGTACATATTTTTCCTTATAGAAAACATCTTTTGTATTGTGGTCTTCAAGATGGAGCACTCATGCTAGGTTTGGTCGTTCTTGTTATTACACATTTCTTTGGTCTTTTTCAAGCAAAAAATTATTCTCATTGAAATCTATTTCCTCAGCTTTATTGTTACCTTCAATTCTTCATTATTGTATCTATCATTTTTGTAGCTTAATGTGAAGAGGAATACTATATTGTATATCATAATAGAGAATGAGTAAATTAAAATTAAATATTAATTTTTTAAAAAATTCAACAATCACTTATTATATTGAGTTTTAATATCATTAAACATTGTAATATTAAAAATTATAATGAAAATGAATAAACCAAAAATAAACTTTAATAACCCAATCTTTCCTTTATTCTATGCATTTTGCTAATTTTAAAATCAAATATGTTTTTATCATTAAAGAATAAAAATTATTAATTAATTTTGAACATAATAATTTATTTAGAAATTTAATGTTAAAATAATTTACAATTTAATTTTTTGGGTAGGTAAATAGAAGCAAAGGAGTTGTACCCATTTATCTTGTTAAAGAGTTTTTACATTTGATCATGCCGGTAAGTCCTAAGCCATTAATGCCCATTAATAGAAACTACATAAAATATCCCCACTTGGTACACTAAGCCAAGAAACCAAAAAACTCACCAAAGAGGACCACACCCATGAATATGTGCGTATTATTACATCTTTAGATTTGTCTTTTCTTTTGAGTGAGATCGAGGAATCATATTGAAGGATCCTCCTCTCTCTCTCTCTCTCTCTCTCTCTCTCTCTCTCTCTCTCTCTCTCTCTCTCTCTCTCTCTCTCTCTCTCTCTCTCTCTCTCCCATTTCATTACAATCCAACCCTCCTCCTATTCAGTGTTAGCGTAGGTTTTTTATTTTCCTTATATTAGGCAATATTTATTTTTCCTACACATATTGTTTAAGCTTGCTTAGGTTATTAGGAGTGGTTAATATAAGGACACTTGGTGAAATACTTTAGCTACATGTGTAACTCTCCACCTCACATGGGTAGTTGAGTTACACACCCTCTTTTGGCTTGTTGTGTCACCTCTCATAGCCACTATTTTGTCATTTCCTAAGTGGGTTATGGGGTAGCTGGGTTTCTCACCCTCTTTTGGCTTTATGTGCCACCTCTTATAACTCCTTTTTGTGTTTTCCTGTAAGGAGGTTATGCCACATGTTTTGGCATTTACCAAGTAAGTAAAAACCTCCCACCTTTTATGGGGTAGTAGGTAAAACCTCCCACTTTTTATGGAGGTGGGAGTTAATGCACCACTTGGATGTATATGCTATTATTTTTCTATATAATAAGCACTATACTCTCACCTTCACTAGTTCAGTGATAGCTTGGTGAGAGTCTTCTCAAAATTCTCTTCTCTGTCTCTATTTTTCTTTCATATCAGATTTATCTTCATTCAGCTATTTTGATCTTTGATCATTTGTTACTTGGAGATGCATGTGATTTACGACCAACATCAAATCCTAGCTTGGTTTTCGCTTCTTGCAGAATCTAACATGTTATCAGAGTCGTGTTGTCTAGTATAATTCATTTTCTTTTTTTATTTGAGAGATTTGAGATTATTAGATAGCTAATATTTTCCTTAAAAACCAAGTATGTTCTTCTCCTACATTCTCGTGTGACCTAGAGAATCGAAATAGTTTTAAAGAAAATAAGCTTCTAGTTAAATCTTGTTGTGTTTGTGTGTGTGTGTGTGTGTGTGTGTGTGTGTGTTCCTTTGAGATCTGGGTGATTGCAATTTTTTGGTAATATTGGAAGCTTTTTAAGCATTTCCAGAGTTTCCAGAAGACTTGAGAAAGTCAAAAGTGACTTTTGTTTCACCAAAATCAGATTTTGGACGATACAGTAAAAAAACTAGAGTGAATTATTTTTTACTAGAGTTGTTTTCATTTTGGCTTCAGAATTCTAGTTTTTTCTCATTTTTAGGAAAAACAATTTCTGACTTTTCTTCCCAACATCGAATATTTTTTGGGTTTTTGATGTTGTTCCTAGAAAATTAATACTTTTGTAGAAATCAAGTTTGAATAGGGCATCAGTCGTTTTTGTAGCATACAAATTCAACAACCTCTCTTAAAATTTGCATAACTATTACCTCGGGTGTCGGATTTTTACAAACGAATACTTGACGAAAAGTTGGAAATGAAAACTTTCCATTCACGCGCGTCTAATTAAAATATTTATATTTTTCATTAGATATTGCAGGTTGAATCAGCTACATTTGTTTTCTTGAACAGGTCATATCTTTCACCTCACAACTCTATTTTTCAAAAATGAATAGTTGTTTGAAAGTTATTGAAGAATATTAAGCAGCTATAAGGCTAATTTTTTTTTCAGATTTTGTATCAAAATTATTTGTATTAAAAATTTCTAGTTTTTGGACATTGGAGCCTTTAAAGAATTGTAATCTAATAAAAGGCCTTGTAAACGCACTAATTATAAAGTTCCAACCTTGTAATATTTAGGGGGGGCGGGGATTTCCGAGAATAGTGAAAAGGAGGGATGTCTCGTGTGTCTTCTTTCTTGCACTCTTCTTGAATCTTTGCAATCTTCTTTTCTACTATCATGGATGTATCTACAATTCCTCTTTTAACACCGTATAATTATTTTTAATGGAAATCTAAGATAATAATATATTTGAAAAGACATGGATATCATCGTGTTACTATGGGACTTGAAACTAAACCTCAAGATGTTGCAGAAAAGATTAAATGGTTTAAAAAATGTGATGAAGCTTTTGGTACTCTGTGTATGTCAATCTCTCTTGAACTTTTTTTTCATATTGAATCTACCACTACACCAAATGTGGTGTGGACCACTTTGGAAAACCTCTTTGGTAAGCTGGATGAACTAAGAGGTCATTAGTTGGAGAATGAACTTATAGGGTTAAATCCAACCAATTTTGACACTATATGAGACTTCTTCACAAAACTTGTCTATAAGATTGCAGTTGGAACAGTGTGGAACATAGAAAGATGATAAGCAACTAATCTTGAGTAGTATTTCTAAGCTTGGTCCTAACAATTCAGTGTTTGTTTTTACATTCTATGTTACAAAATGTGTCCTAGGTACCACATTCAAAATGCCTTCTCTAGATGAATTTGTTGCAAAACTCACTAGGGAGAAAGACAAATTGGTTCAAATGGGTACAATAAAACCCTCTAAGTCATGTGCCTTAGTTGTAAATCAAAGAACAAAAGAATGGAAAGGGTCTAGTAAGCAAGATAAGAAATGAAAGAACTAAGGAGAGAAGAAGAAAGATTAGAAATCTGCTACTTCAAAAGCAAATAATCAGACCTCTTCATCAAAAGGTGAACAACCTAAGAAGGAGAAGGTCAAGTGTTCTTATTGTAAGAGGCCTAGTCATTTTGAACATAAGTGTTTAAAGAAACAAATTGATCACCTTTCACAACTTCTTGAAAAGAATAATATCAAGGTGTCTAATTCAGTCAAACAAAGTTCATCAAAAGGATCTTCAAAGGACACAGATAAGAGTAAGGAGAAAGCAAAGGGTAAGGCCCTAGATGCTATTGCTTCACAAACCAATTCTTGGATAATTGACTTGGGTGCTTCGCACCACATGGCTTCTTTAGAAGATGATTTCACCTCTTTAGAGGCATGTTTTATGCCTACCATACTAATGGGTGATGACACTCATGTTGAAGTGCATGGGAGAGGGTCTATTGATATGGGTGAAGGAACATTTCAAGATGTCCTTTGTGTTCCATCTTTATGAACTAATCTCCTATCTATTTATCAAATCACTCACACTGGTTCTAGCAAGCAAGTTGAGTTCATACCAGATACAGTGGTAATCAGTGAAATGCATAATGGGTCTATTGTTGTTGTGGGAAAATTAGATCATCATTCTAGATTATATCAATTTTCTCACTTTGTTTATGACTCTCCTTTGACGATGTTACTCACTAATGCAAATGAGGTGAGTTATTTGTGGCATCAACAGTTTGGCCACTTGAAATATGGTTACTTGCAATAACTCAGTCAACAAGACATGGTTTTAGGGTTGCCTTTTATTCGATTTTTTGATGGAGTTTTCCAGGAATGCATTCTTGGTAAGCATCCTAGGGAGAAGTATGATAAAGGTAAAACATGGAGAGATGCAGCTACTGGAGTTGGTATACAACAATTTCCACAACCATCTTTCAATAGGGCTAGATATGTCTTGACATTTATTAATGACTTCTTCAGATATACATGGGTTTACTTTCTGAAACAAAAATTTGAAGTCTTTGAGAATTTTCTAGATTGTAAAGCTTTTACAGAGAAACAATCTAGGAGGTTCATCAAGATTTTGTGTACATATAAGGGGGTGAATATGTTAATAATCAGTTTGAACAATTTTGTGCTTCAAAAGGTATCAACATGCAGCACACGGTTCCATACAGTCCTCAACATAATGGTGTCGCTGAATGCAAGAATAGGTCCTTAAAGGAGATGGGCCAATTGTATGATTCACTCTAAATCTTTGGCACCTCGGTACTGGGTAGAGGCTATCAATTGTGCGTGTTACATACAAAATCGAGTTCCTCATAAAGCTACGAAGGGGTAAACTCCTTTTCAAACTTGGACTGGTCGGAAGCCTACAGTTAAGAACTTCAAAGTGTTACGTTCTCTTGCATGGGCCCATATTCCAGTAGATAAATGCAAGGCTATAGATCCGTAGAGAAAGCCTTGCATATTTTTTGGGTATCCAAATGATGTCAAAGGGTATAGACTTCTCCATCCCACTACTCATGAGTTTTTCATTGAGAGGAGTGTTCATTTTTAGGAGAGTTCTAGTTCTTCTCATACCAGTTCTCCATCCACTATCACATTGGAGACATTGCATCATGATGACAGTTCTTCAGAGGATCTTAATCCTCCTAATCTTGATGAGGAGTCTTCTTCCTCCACTTCAGATGGCGATAATGATGATGAGGATTAACATTCTTCTCATAGTCATCATTCAGAGGTTGATGATTCTCCCCTAGACTCTCCAGCCTCAGTGCCCCTTTGGGATCGACAAACATTTGAGTCAACAAGAGATTGGATTGGTGATCCATCAGATACTAGAAGAACAAGGTCACAATTTCAGCAGGCTCCACATCTCTTCATTGCTTCAGCTTCTGATCAACAGTCTTTTCAAGAAGCTTTAGGTGTTCCTGAGAGGGATGTTGCAATGCAAATAGAGTTTAATTCCTTGGAAAGGAATCACACATGGGATTTAGTTCCTCTTTCTAAGGGAAGGAAACTTGTTCGATGCAAGTGGATCTATCAAACAAAATTTGTAGCAGATGGGCCGATTGATAAGTATAAAGCTCGCTTGGTAGCAAAAGGTTTTTCCCAAGTTCCAGGGGTTGATTGCTCTGAGACTTTTGCTCCAGTTGCTAAGATGAATTTCATCCGACTTGTCCTTTCTATAGCTGCATCCCATCATTGGTAAGTTCATTAGATGGATGTGAAGAGTTCATTTCTTCATGGTGACCTTCAAGAGGAAATCTACATGGAGCAACCATAGGGGTTTGTTCAAGATCCCTCACTTGTGTGTCGACTTTGAAAGTCTCTCTATGGCCTCAAACAAACTCCTCAAGCTTGGTATGCCAAGATGGACTCATTCCTTCTGACAGTTGGTTATACTCGGTGTCATTCTTATTGGCCCAGTTTGTCGTTATGTCAAAAGACCGATCTATCAATGCCCGATACAAACTATAGAGATATGGATTGCACGGGAGGGGGTTAGTCCCTTGTCACAAATCTCAAGGGGTGCACTGACCATTTTGCCTACAATCTCCCCCTCAGCGTTACCCGAGGGGATTCGAACCCGTGACTCAACGCTCTGATATCATTTATTGGCCTAGTTTTCCATTGCATCAAAAGGTCGATCTATCAACACCCGATACAAACTATAGAGATATGGATCGCATGGGAGGCAGTTAGTCCCTTGTCACAAATCTCGAGGGGAGCGCTAACCATTTTGCCAAAAATTTTGATTCGAACATATACATTTTGCAACAAGATGAAACTCTCACATTTCTAATTCTCTATATTGATGACTTGTTGATCACAGGGAGTCACTCATCCACCATCAAGGTAGTGAAAACTGCTCTACATGATAGATTTTTTATGTCAGACTTGGGTCTTTAGCATTACTTCTAGAGGATTGAGATCACTCATTCTTCTTTAGGTATCTTGCTTAGACAACCCAAGTATGCACTTGATATGCGCTCCATACTTTGCATGGCTGACTGTAAGCCTGTACCTACTCCATTTTTGTCAGGGATCAAACTAGAGGGTAAGTGCTCTTCACCCTTGGTTGATGGCAGATTATACTAACATCTTGTTGGGAGTCTCATTTAATTGACTCATACGAGACCCTACATTTCATATGATGTGGCCATGGTCTCTAGATTCATGCAGGAGCCACATGAGTTGCATTGGAAAGTAGCTAAGTGGATCCTCCACTACATTCAAGGTACTCACAATTATGGAATTCAGTATGGAGCAGGCATGTATATTGACTAGGTGGGATATACAGATTCAGATTGGGTAGGTGATTCTCAGGATCACAAGTCTACTTCAGGGTATTGCTTCTCACTTGGTTCTAGTCCGAGTTGTTGGTCAAGCAAGAAGCAATCTGTAATTTATCTTTCATCGACAGAGGCTGAGTATCGAGGAGTAGTTAGTGCCACCACTGAGGCTATTTGGCTTCAGAATATTCTCACTGAGTTTGGTATTCCAGTCAGAAATCCTACCATCATCTTTTGTGATAATCAGAGTGCTATACAAAACTCGAGAAATTCAGCTCATCACCAAAGGACGAAACGCATTGAGATACATATGCACTACATTTGGGAGTTGATTCAGGAAGGCATCATTGATCTTAAGTATTGTGCTACATTGAAGCACATTGTGGACATCTTCACCAAACCCTTCACCGAAAGAAAGTTCCTTTGTTTGCGAGATTTGCTTGGGACTCAGCAAGTGTCTACTTCAATAGGGGCTTCTTAGTCCTTCTTTCAATCTCTATTTAGGGGGGGTATTCCTCTTATGGGGGGATTCTTCTTTTGGGGGTGTATCTATGTACATGGGTACCTAACATGGCCTCATTTGTCGGGACCCATCTTTTCACCCACCTAAGCTACGCTTAAGGCTAAGCTTAAGGGGGGTGTTAAGGCTAAGCTTAAGGGGGGTGTTAGTTTAGATTTTTTATTTTCCTTATGTTAGGGGATATTTATTTTTCCTACACATATTATTTAAGCTTGCTTAGGTTATTGGGAGTGGTTAATATGAGGAAACATGGCGAAATAGTTCAGCTACATGTATAACTCTCCACCTCACATGGGTAGTTGAGTTACACACCCTCTTTTGGCTCGTTGTGCCACATCTCATAACCACTATTTTTCCATTTCCTAAGTGGGTTATGGGGTATTTGGGTTTCTCACCCTCTTTCAGTTTTATGTGCCACCTCTTATAACTCCTTTTTTGTTTTCATGTAAGAAGGTTATGCCACATGTTCTGGCATTTACCAAGTAGGTAAAAACCTCCCACCTTTTATGGGGTAGTAGGTAAAACCTCTCACTTTTGATGGAGGTGGGAGTTAATGCATCTCTTGGATTTATATGCTATTATTTTTCTATATAATAAGCTCTATACTCTCACACTCACTAGTTCAGTGATAGCTTAGTGAGAATCTTCTCAAAATTCTCTTCTCTATCTCTATTTTTCTCTCATATCAGATTTATCTTCATTCATCTATTTTGATCTTTGATCATTCGTTGCTTGGAGTTGCATGTGATCTACGACCGACATCAGACCTCGGCTTGGTTCTCGCTTCTCGCAGAATCTGACATTCAATCTCTACATTTTGCACCACAACTTGTTGCTCCTACATTACTATACTTTAAGTGTCTTCGAATCTTTCTTGAGAAGACAACAACACCTTGTTCAATAAACCCCCTAAATAATCTAGCTTTGATTCCCCCACATCCACCCTCTCTAAAGACACTGACCTACTCAACTTCTCCAGAACTTGACCCTTTAGAAGTAGCATATTATTGTGCCTCACTACTTGAACTCTTAGGAGTATGAGATGCGGTAGTCCCTTATCATTTGTTGCCTTTGGGGTACCATCTCAATCCTCAACTATTTTTTCCACCAAGTTATGTTGGGGAGAAAACTCATTCCACCAGGATGCAGTCTTTTTTTATTTGCATTTAGCACATTAGGTTGCCATATGCCCAGTTTGGAATAATCTATGACACCTAAAGGGTATCCCTTCATAATCAATAAGTTTCTACCAACAACCCTTGGCAAATTTCAATGTGACCTCCTCGGCAAAATCTCATGTCATGTCCATTTCCACCAGCACATGAGCATAAGTTGTATGTATAAAGTTTAGAGAACCTTCACGCACCATAAAAAACCTACCCTATTAATTACCAATAGCCTCGAAGCAAGATTCAAACCAAAACTAAAAAGGCAAGTTCGATAGTCTTACCCAAATTGGTACATTGTCAAATGATTTCGTTGTCAGGTTGAAATTTGAATACCATGGTTTTAACATAAGCAAGTGTAAATCCTTCCAGCTCCACTGGTAGTCAAACAAGTTGTCTTCCTCTCTTGCACATTATCAAAGACTACCACAAAAAAACTTTGAGCACACTTCGAAATATATTTGAACATCACCTTCAAGGATAGGACCCCAAATTTATATCACCCACTTATGCAATTCACTAAGACTTGGCCAAAACCCTTTAAATTTCACAATCAAACCTTGTTTTACAAAAAATCTCTCATTAGCCTCCATTTCATTCTCCATATCCCCATCTAAAGATACCGTAACGACATTCATAGGCTTTCCCAAGTCCCCAACATCATCTCTAGAACTACATTTCCTACCATTAAAAAACCTCGACCCCAATGGTTTCCTGGGCTTCCCTATTGGCATGTGTGACTTACAATTTTCAAATCTTACCCTCTCCACCCAAGAAGAGAACTCATCATCTTCAAGAAAAGACTGACATTTCCAACCTACCGATCTAGGAAAGTAGGGGTTCTGATGACCTTGGCCAAGGTATTTAGAAGAGCTTCTCCCTCTCTTCACAGGCCCATGTCCCTCCTCTCTATCACCTCTGAACATAGACTCCATTTGCTATGACACATTGCGATTGCACCAGCCATGGACCCCCAACCCTTGCCACTAGTTTGCAACATGAAATCCACCCTTCACCCTCACCGAAACCCTAGTTATAAGATAAAGCCTCCACAATATCAACATCCTTTGAAAAAGACTATTTTTTAATATAAAATTTAATTTTTTTTTTGATCGATAAAAGGCCGAAGCCAAAAATTTTATTATTTTTTATAAAAAATATTACATCTCCATTCAGTGTGGGCACCGATAGGAAAGAATGGAGATAAGAAAACCTCCGGTCTAGCCCAGATCCCTTCTGGGATCAGATATTATAAACAACTGTACATTTTTACAAATCCTCATCTGAGGATGTAGGCTGACATAATAAGACATTTAGATTCTTTCCGTACATAAAATCTTTCAGCACTTTCCGGATGGATCCATCTTCCCAGATTTGGCTAATCCACTAATGCATTGAGCTTTAACTTATGTCCTGTTTCCCAAATCTGCAAAACCTTATTGCAACATACTTTGCTAGACTGTTAGAAGCATAGTAAACTTAATAATTTGCAGCAATCATTCAATGAATAATTACATCTTTCTATTTATGTAAGAGGATTATAGCCTGGATATCCCTTAGCTTGAAACCATCATAACCTTTTGGGTTTCAATTTAAGAGATTATCCAGGCTACAATTCTGCCTACTAATGGAAAGAATCAATTTCTATCAGATTCTTAAATACTTTAATTCTGCAGAAATCAGGTTCTCCAAAACATAAATATTTTCATATGCATATGTATGTGTATTTATATGCCAATATGCGAAGTAATCTATCATTGAGTCTGCCATGATAATGAGTATATACAGATGCACACAGAAATAAATATGCCTGGAGAAAGGAGTGAAACAACAAAAGAGCAGAGGGACTATCCAGAGACTTATCAAAATAGAACCAACTAATAATCTGAATCCATTACTAAATCTGGGTTTACCTCTACTACCCTCCACAAAACCTCAACAAAAAAAACCTGCCACCCATTCCTCAATCGTTTGAAAGAACCCGAATGAACCCCACATGAAAGATACAGGGTATCTCAAAAACAAGTTAAGTCGAAAGCTAAGCTATTCTGTAAAAAACCTCTACTGTCATGCAAACATCAATACAGAAAACAGAAATATCTGTCCCATTTTTTAAAACAGGGCTTAAATCCTATGTTAGATTTATTACCAACTCTATCCGATATGAAGATTCTTGAGTACCAGATGTCAAAAGAACCAGTGAACATAGCTCGAATACACAAAGCCTAGTAGACCCAAGTTGCCATTAGAAGATAAAATTTAATCCGTATAGAAGTCTATACCTTCGCTGCCCAGGACAGTCTTAACTCAGATTACATGCATTGGAGGGATAGCCTGCAAAAGCCAGAACAGAGGAATCTATCTTCTACCAATCTCCTCTCAACACGACTGAGACACCCCTGGCACCCACTCACAGAATGGTAGTCAAGGGATCGGTTAGGAGAAAGAATGCAAGCATATATGAAGGTTCTGACATGGATATATATAAATAAATATATATTTATATATATACATACTCATATATATATATAGATTCTGTATATATATATGTATATATATATATGAGGATATGTATATATGTATATATATATGATTGTATATATATACACATATCTATATATATGAATATATATATATATGCATATATTTATAAATATATGAATACATCATATATCATGAATCAATCCGATGGGTATGGGATTGTCTATAAATATATACATATATATATATATATGTGAGTATATATATATATATATATATATATATATATATATATATATGTATGTATGTATGTATATATATATATGTATATATATGTATATATATATATCTGAATCTTAGTATACCAAAATGCTGAAATAAGGAGACTGTGGCCACCCTTCCTAGAGTTTATAACTGAGGAACTAGGAGAGGACTTGGAGAGGAGTGATATGGAGGGGTGACACGGACATCACCTAAAATTATCCATGGGGCTATCCTTCCTGAAGACATACGAATTACCATCTACCCCTAAATTGGCTAACTTGTCTGCAATAGAATTGCCTTCCCTATAAATATGTTTAACCGAAGTTTCCTCAAAGTATTTGATCAAGTCCAGAATACTTTTTAATTCTGCTTTCAATTTCCAATTTGACACTTCCCTAGTCCTAACTGCATTTATAGTTAACGACGAATCCCCCTCTATTTCTAGATATTTGATCTTGAGTGATTTAGCTAAAATCAATCCCTCCCGTAACGTTGAAAACTCAGCCTTGTTATTCGAGGCCAAACCAATAGGCTTATTAATGCTAGCTATTAGTACTCCGTTATCTTGGTGAATAGCACACCCTATACCTGCTATACCAGGATTCCCACGAGAGGCACCATCGAAATTTAGCTTAGCCCAGCCCTTTCGAGGGGGAGCCCACTTTGTTAGCTTCCTATCAATGTCAGCCTATTTACCACCACTCCCCATAAACGGGGGAATTATCAAACCCATCCACTTAGATCGAAGAACTTCATCCCATCTGGTTAAATTAATAGACTTTTCCTGTGTATGTCTTAGTCTATTATTGACTTTTTCCACAATTGTTGCCTCGATCTTATTTAGAAGGGATTCTACCCTTAGTTTTGATTCTTTAAAGATCTGCCTGTTTCTCTCCTTCCATATTTCCCATATGAGGATTGTCGGCGCTATTTGCCATACTAAGTGGTATATATCCTTTGTGAGGGGAGGTTGCCAACTAATCAGCCATTCTGAAATGTCCCTAGGTCTCGGAGTCGGCCAACCAAGGCTTGAGCAAAGCCAATCCCAACATCTCTGACTGAAACTACAATTAAGAAGCAGGTGATCCACATTTTCTTCCTCAGATTCGCATAGAGGGCATCTCGATGGTCCCATGAATCCTAATTTTGAGAACCAATCTGATGTAAGAATCCTTTTTTGGGAAGCTGCCCATAAGAAGATACCAGCTTTGGGTAAACCCACGTTATTCCAGCATAGGCTAATCAGAATATTAGGATTGGTTACAGCTCTTCTGAGTTTTAAAAGTGAGTATCCTTCTTTGGCTTTATAAATGCCCGAAGAACTACCCG
The DNA here is from genome assembly GCF_030272615.1 of Cryptomeria japonica. NCBI lineage: Eukaryota > Viridiplantae > Streptophyta > Pinopsida > Cupressales > Cupressaceae > Cryptomeria > Cryptomeria japonica. The sequence goes on along the minus strand of NC_081407.1, from coordinate 223,072,642 downwards.
CCCAAATTATCCTGTCTTTCCCACTATGTAATGAAAAATGCCTATGACTCAAATTATTCTAGAGGATTTCCTTGTCTGCATTTGTCAAGTTCATCTCGTCAAGGGGTTTCCACTCCCAACCCAAAGCGGGGTCATTGGAAATAAGCTTGATATAATCCTTAACAAACCTGCCCCTGATTGATTTGCAATGTTCTATACCTTCTTCGCTTATTCCTGTTTTGTCTAGGGCTGAATAACCCCCCCACGAGTCTTCCCAGAACAATGCCTCAGATCCTTCCGCAATATCTCAAGTCAGATAATCTCTGATCACCTCTCTACATTCTAACATAAAATTCCAGACTTTGGAACCCTTTGGTAGTATTTCCGTCCTTAGAATACTATCAGGGTTGGAATTAGTGAGGTATTTAGCTTTGAGGATCCTTACCCATTTAAGATCCGGTTCCAAATACATTTTCCAGACTAACTTCGCCCCCAGAGCCAAGTTTTGAATCCCCAGATCTTTGATGCCAACTCCCCCTATACTGATAGGCTGGCTAATTTTATCCCAAGAAATTAAAGCAAATTTCTTTTTGTCTGAGTTCATATTCCAAAAGAACTTCCTCATTTTTTTTATCATTTCTAGTCGAGCACCTTTAGGTAATTGCTGGCAGGACATTTGGTATATCGGAATAGCCGCCATAACAGCTTTCAGTAATGTAATTCTCCCAGCCGAAGATAGGCATTTGTTCTTCCAAGAATCCAACCTGAGATCCATCTTTTCAAGGATTCCTTTCCATAATGAATTTATATTGTTTCCCTTATCCATCAGAATCCCTAGATATTTACAAGGAAGTTTCCCTTTATCAAACCCTAAGATATTACAAATATCTGTCTCTATGTTTTGCGAAGTGTTAAAGAAGAATATTTCCGATTTATTCTTGTTCACCTCCTGACCAGAAGCTAATGCATAAATGTCTAGAATCCTTTTGAAGGCCATGGCTTCCGACCTATTCGCACATCCCATCAGCATTGTGTCATCAGCAAACTGCTGGTGGGTTATGGCCTCCATTCCATTAGTAATTTTAATACCTTTGATAATCTGATTCATTCGAGCACATGAGATGATTCTCCCAAGGCCCTCAGCCATTATGATAAATAAGAAAGGGGATAGAGGATCCCCTTGTCTAATCCCTCTAGATATCTGGAAGAAGCCTGCTGGGGAGCCATTTATAAGTAATGATACCCTGGGAGATGAAATGCATTCGAAGATTAAATTGATCCATTGTTTAGAAAAACCAAAGGATTCTAAACATTTACACAGAAATCTCCAATCGACTTTATCATATGCCTTCTTAATGTCTAGCTTGATCATCATAGCAGCTGATCGATTCTGTTGTAACGAGTGCATGACTTCTTGAGCAATAATAATGCCATCAAAGATAGATCTACCTGGTACAAAACCGGTCTGTTCCTCAGAAATTATACACGGAAGGATGCCTTTCAATCTATTTGCTAAAATTTTAGTAAAAAGTTTGTAAATTGTGTTACATAAGGAGATAGGTCGAAAGTCTCCAAAATTTCTTGATTCCTCCTTTTTTGGAATCAAGGTAATGAAGGTGTTGTTGATCTCCCTTAAAATACTCCCAGAGTTTCTAACCGCTTCCAAAGCTTCCACAACCTCTTTACCAATAATGTGCCAGCATTTTTGAAAAAAGCAAGCAGGAAAACCATCCGGGCCGGGTGCTTTATCAGGGTTAAGCTGCCCCAATGCTAATTTTACTTCAGTTTCTGTAAATTTGTTGTTAAGCGCTTTGTTTTGATTTTCAGTTATGATCTTAGGAATATTCCTAAGCAAAGTTAAATTGGCATCTTTAAGGGAAGATTCCGAACTGAACAGGGTTTTAAAATGATTAACCGCTTCTGTAGTTATGTCATTTTGATCTTCCAGTAGTATACCATTATTACTCATGATCTTGTGAATACTGTTAGTGTTCCTCCTAATTTTTGTACTATTGTGGAAGAACTTAGTATTCCTATCCCCATTTTGAAGCCAATTCTCTCTAGACTTCTGTTTCCAAAATATTTCTTCTTTTGTTAACATATCCTCATATTTCCCGAGAAGCTCCTTTTCTTTGAGGAAGCTATCCTGATCCATTCCTAGTCTAAACACTTTTTCATTTAGGTTTGCGATTTCTTTTTCTAATGACATTTTGGTTTCAAAAATGTTACCGAAAACTTCACTATTCCATTTCAGTAACTTGCTCTTGAGATGTTTTAATTTATTTACAAGGCAAAACATCTTTGATCCCTGAAAACTAACCTCAGACCACCACCTGGAGACGAGATCATAGAAATCTGGATTTTGCATCCACATTTTTTCAAACTTAAAGGGGCAACACTGCGGTGTAGCCTCTCCCTCAATATTGAGGATGACAGGGTAATGGTCAGATCCTGAAGATGGGAGTAGTGAAGCAGAGAGGTTAACCGCTAGTTCGCTCAAGTTCCCTCTAAAAAGGAATCTATCTAATCTCTCAGCGATTTGTGTAAAGCCTGATCTTCTATTGTACCAGGTATACACACCATTACTAGTTTCTATATCTATCAGATTGTTGTAAGCAACCCACTCTCTAAAGTCTTTTAAGGATTGCGGTTCCCTACGTATACCACCCTTTTTTTCTGATAAATTCAGGATAGCATTGAAGTCCCCTCCTAGAATAACAGGGGAAGAGGTATCTAGCCCCATCATAAACGAGATTTCCGACCAAACCCTGCGCTTTCCTGCATCCGGGATCGGGCCATAAATGTTTATAAGGGTGAATGTGAGGTTGCTGTGTTTTCTTATTACCTTTCCCAATAGCCAATTTCTATTACCTGCTATAGGATGAAATATTATACTACGCAGATTCCAAATTATTCCAATACCACCAGAAGCACCTCTGGCTTCCACAAATTCACAGCAAAGAAGACCTAATTTCCTTTTAAAAGCCTCAACTTCTACCTGAGCTAATTTAGTTTCTTGTATGAGGACGATGTCATGTTTCCATTTTATAATGTTGCGTCTAATTAGACGCTGTTTGTTAGGGGCATTCATGCCCCTAACATTCCATGAAGAGATTTTCATGGGGCCGTGGGAAGGCCCTTCCCCTTCCCAACATCAAAGAAGGATGTTAATTTGCCTTGGTCTTTTGCATTTCCATCCTGCAATCTTAATTCGCTCAAAGATTTTCTGCCTCTACTTTTAGCTTCTCTAGCGCAGTCAGGAAATTTTTTCCCGTCATATATGTTTTTTATCCCTAAAGTTTGTTGGGAGTCTATCACTCCCTCTCCATCATCCTCTCCCAGTTGGGACTGAGCTATTGTGTAGTCATTGACAGGAATAGGAATTATATCTCCTACCCTATTCTCATTATTTTCTTCCTCATCCATAGAGGCCAAGAGTTCCTGAATTAGGAACCTCTTCTCAGCTTCCTCTTCCGGAGAAAGATTTTCAACTACCTTGTTATCGAATACCTCAAGAACTGCAGCCATTCTAGAAGACATTTCTTCTTGATCTGCCTCATTATCTTGTCCCAAATTTTTGACTGACTTTGTTTCAGATGGCGATTTCAATGAATCCACCGAATCGGAGATTCTTTTTGTCATCTCCACCAAGGCTTCTTCTTTTATAGAGTTTGCCTCATCTATTATTTTATCAAGATCACTAATGTTATTGGAATTGTTGTTTCTATTTTCATCTGTGTTAGCCACTGGAGGGTTATTATCATGAACAGGGGATGCATTTGATGTGCTTTTTTTATACTGATCTGAAAGAGGGTTTTCCATTAGTTCGATACTATTAACCTGAGCTGGGCACGATTTCAACCTAATATCATATTCATTTATAACCCCATCATAGAAGGTGGGATGAATGCTCCACTCCCCCCAATTCGATACTAGCCTGGTGGGATCTAAATCCAGGGAATTAATGTCAGATTCAACTAAGATTTTGATATTCTTGTTTAAAACCCCTTTTCCTAGACCTTCATAGCCCAAAAAGGAACCAAACTGTTCCCCAATAAATTCTAAGATTTTATAATTCAGATATTCGACTGGTAATGTACCCAGATTAATCCATCTAGGGTAATTATTTAAATTCTGTGAGTGAGGGTCAAAATTCGGTTTCCATTCACATCGAAAAAAACCATGGCCTTTATACAATTTTACCTTACCATGGAGAATGTCATTTTTAGTATTTTGATTATCACACAAAATTGCAAGAAAATTATTCTCCGGGATAGTTATACTTACCTGTCCCGGGTATAGGGCCATCCACCAATCAATAATTTTTCCTGTATCTTCTCCAATTCCTGCCCATTTTGCAAAAACCCCACATTCGCTAAATAAATTGTATTGGGGTTCCATCAAATTTGCCGGGATTTTACATATTTGCCTCTGCCTTGTTCTAGGTTTTGGCTCAAAATTTCTAACTTTCCCGAGCGGCACCAGGTTTGCCCCAGTAGCCGGATAATGATTTGTGGCTGTAGATTTGTGCCAATCGAAGTTTAAAGACATGTTTCTACTTTCGCCCATCTTCTTCTTGGCCTTTTTCGAGCGAAAGACTTGCCAATTTCTGTCGGAGGGTAGTGACAAGGCATCGGCCTTTTTTGCCCTAATTACTTCATTTTCCCCAAACTCGCCCGCTTTGCAAACCGAATACCGTCTTTCGTTTGTTGCAGGGTTTTTCTTACATGGCGGGCTGAAGACAGAGATGCTCCTCGGGCATGTGGCAAAGACTTGTCTGCATCCCCCCGCCGAAAACCTTGACAAGCTCGCTAGATAATGTTTTCGCATTTCGCCAGATTGCAGAGCAATGAAAATTGAAAAATAAATAAATAAATAAATTGAAAAAAATATATATATTATAAAATTTAATTAATTTTAATAATTAGTGGTTAATAAATATTTTTAAAATTGATTTAGTTTTGAAGTAGATATTATTATTTTTTCAATTAAAAATTTAAAATAAATAGTGAATAAGTACTAATGATTTGAAAAATTAAATTAAATTATTATCACATACTTTGTTTTCTCACGAGTGTTTAAAGAATTATTAATTATTTTTGGACTTACTAATTTATTTAAAAGGTTAATGTTAAAATTATTTACAATTTAATTAACTTTTATAAATAATTTTCATTTTAATTTTTTTTTAAAATATTTTAATTTTGAAGTAGATATTATTTTTTTTACAAATAAATTATTTAAATAAAAATACCATTTGGGCCAAGCGGAGATTTGAACCTTGGTTGCACCATTAATAGTGCAACCACTACACCACTACACCACAAGGTGATCCCCATATGTTATTATATTTTTATCTATAAGAATAATATTTTATTATTTTTTGTTGTATATTTTAGTCTTCCATTTGATTGCTTCTAGTGAAAATAAAATTATTTCCTAACCTATTTTCCATCATTTTTGTAATGGGAAAAATGTCCAAACTCTAAAATAGTATTGGGTAAAGTTTCTTTTTAAATAATTTATTTACCCCGTTTGTCAAATTTTGGTTTGGCAAATAAGTTGACTAATGCATGAAGAGCATATCGATCTCTATGCCTTTTTGAGTTTGTTACTTTAGTACTTTTTCAATTATAATCTAACCTATTTTCCATCATTTTTGTAATGGGAAAAATGTCCAAACTCTAAAATAGTACTGAGTAAAGTTTCTTTTTAAATAATTTATTTACCCCGTTTGTCAAATTTTGGTTTGGAAAATAAGTTGACTAATGCATGAAGAGCATATCGATCTCTATGTCTTTTTGAGTTTGTTACTTTAGTACTTTTTCAATTATAATATTAGTGACTAGATTTAGATTTTTTAGTGAATTATCTCTCAAGGCTTACAAATAAACATAATGTTTAACAATAGAAAGTGACTATTTTGATAATGAAAGATGTTTGATACTTTGAATATTTAAGATATATATTCTATTCTATTTGAGATATTTTTCATATTTGAAAATATTTCAACCATCACAAAATAAATTCATTGGCATCTCCATATTTCTCAATATTTATACAGTCAAATGACTTCCCATATACCTATTTGTTGTGCTTTGTGTTTTGCTTATGTAAAAGAAATAATAAGGAACAACTATTTTTGCTAAATCAAAAGACTTGCTAAACTCATATAGAATATTTCTTAAATGTTCAAAAGACCACACATCTTTCATTATCTAAATAGTCACTTTCTATTGTAAAATTTTACGTTTATTTGTAAGCCTTGAGATATAATTCACTAAAAAATCAAAATCTAGTCACTAATATTATTATTGAAAAAGTACTAAAGTAACAAACTCAAAAGGGCATAGAGATGGATATGCTCTTCATGCATTCGTCAACTTATTTGGCTAGTTTATTTATAAGCAAAGCACAAAGCACAACGCACAACAAATAGGTATATGAGAAGTCATTTGACTGTAAAAATATTTAGTAATATAGAAATTGCAATGAATTTATTTTGTAATGTTGAAATATTTTCAAATATGAAAAGTATCTCAATTACTAAAAAAATTAAAAAATTATTACTACTTTATTTTAAAAAGCATATTTAAATTGAAAACCATTGAACACTATAAAAGTTTTTGAAGAAGTAATAAGCTTAACATTTGAAGTTTTTTGAAGAAGTAATAAGCTTAACATTTGAAGTTGATTTGAAAACAACATGCTAATGTTTAAATGAATATAAAAAAATTAAATAATAAATATATTTCATTTCATAATTGAATTCAATAAACTAATTCATAATTGAACTAAATACTAAACATGTTTTAACGATTTGATAGTGAATTTTTAAAAAATTAAGATCTAGACTAATTAATTGCAGTAGCTGGTATATATTCCATACTCATATATGGAAACAATAATCGATCGACCCACAAAACCAGTGCCTTCCGTTAACAAGGACGATCAAATTCTTTTAGGATGAAAACTAAACCATCCAGAATGGCTCGACTGCGTACAAAAACAATAGCTACTGAAACATATGTATTGGAAGGGCATGTGAACTGTATGACATAATGCCTAAAGAAAAAATATAATTGTAGATGAATTCAGCAGAATGTACCAAGATCATTACAGAGATTTTAATTTCACTAACATATAATTTTACAGTTACACATATCGACAGCCATGACAAATGTTCTTCGCATTTGACCAAGCTCTCTACTTAGATGTATGTCAAACCCGAGACGTGGTAATACACATGTGTAACTACTAGGAGAAGGCAAACCCGTATCTCGTATAAATTTCTTCCGACCAGATTTTTTTTGAAATGGTCGGACATTTTTTTCAAGATCAGGTTAATTTGGTCCACTTTGCGATTTTCCGTTTCTTCTTGTCTATTCAAATCATGTTACGGCTAAAGTGAAAATGACAGGTTTTCTGGTGGCGTTTTTTATTTCAATTGTATCAGCTAATAATTTCTGACAACATCAGAAAGAATCCGAGGTGAGAAATGTAGAAACTGGTGGAAGGTTTGTCAGAATAAAGTACTCTATCGACTAAAATAATCCCATTTCTATTGAAAGTCTTTTACAATTATTGTATAAGTTGCTTTCCTTAAAAGTGGTCCATCAGATAGTCTAACGTGTCACTGTGTGCCAGTAACAAAAGTTTACTCATCAGTCTTCCTCGCTTTGCTTTCTTGAGGGTGGTGGAGAAAGAAATTGCAGTAGTTTGTACTCTAAAATTTAGAGCTGAGTATTTTTCAAGCAATAAAGGAATTGAAAAGACAACCAATGATGATTAACAGATATCAAAGAACGCCATGCAGCTCATATCTGCCGTTTTCTTATCTTTACAACCATCATCACGCCCATATTTCAGTCTATTTTAGCAAAGACAATTTGTTTGAATCAGATTTCAGTCTATTCATCAAAGACAATTTGTTTGAATCAGATTCCAATCTATTAATTAAAGATAATTTGTTTCAATCAAATTTCAGTCTGTTAACTAAAGATTGACAGTTTATTTGAATCAGATTTCAGTCTCTTAACTAAAGAAAGACGGTCAATTTGAATCAGGTTGATACAGTCTATCAACTAAAGACAATTTGTTTAAATCAGATTCAGTCTATCAACCGAAAACAATTTGTTTGAATCAGATTTCAATCTATTAACCAAAGACAATAATAGACAATTTGTTTGATTCATATTTCATTCTATTAATTAAGCTCGTGTCTGCTGTACTCTCATCCTTACCAGAATTACCAAAGTCCCATTCCAGTTCACTGTGTCCTGGCCAAGTTGCATTCCTGTCTATTAACTGAATTCAATAGTTTGGTTAGACAATTAAGTGGGTGAAAATAATTGATTTGGATAGAGGAATGGATTCAGTATTTGAGCACGTTCTAATAGTTGTGATAGCATTTGCTGATTTTATAATGTGCAATATTTTTGATAATATTATACTAATAGTTGTGACTTTAAAGTTGTGATTACGATGATGACTACCCATAATTGAATAAAATGTATCCCTAAGCACTAAAAAGCAATGAATCATGTGATGCCATATCAGGGCACAAGTATCAATCCACTGTTGTACAAATATCGGTGTCACTTTTGGACATCTTGGCAAAGAGCATGCTGATGCTACATCATATTTGATGATGTGGCCCTCAAACCTTAGTTATAAGCAGGGCACTAGCCAAATAAGCTACAGTAAAATAATTGGGAGTGATTTGAAATTGAGAAGCGCAAAATTAGGGTGCTCAACTACTGGATCCTTTCCCCTGATGTAGAATCTAAGTAGTCATGAAATCCACATAACAAAGAAAGATATTGATAAGATCATTATGTTTATAAATACCCACTTTCTGTTTTAAATTAAATTTAGAGCATCACTATCAAGAAGCATATAATTACACTGGCTTTCGGGATGAATGTCATCTCAAGGTTTTCAATATTATATATAATTTGAATAACTAATCAAATTCTATAATGAAAACACTTAGATTATAACTCTGATTTGGGTTAACTATTTGTTGGTAGCTTTTAGGCTCGTTAGAGTTTCAGTTGTGATTAGTTGTTGTTTTGCTGCTGTCTTTTTTTTATAATTCCTTGTTATAGTTGTTATAGTGTTGTGCTTAATGCTATATCTTATGTGAAAGGTTCTAGATCCTTTCAAAACCCTTTTTACCTTAATAAAAAAACAATTGAATTATAACAAAAAAAAAATTCTAAAGATATATATGAATATTATTAGAAAGAATAATAAAGATGCAAATGCATGACAAAATTCCAAACTATTTAATTATATATCATTTTTACAGTCAAAAATCTATATTTACCAAAATGTCTCATACCTAAAAACTCAACTCTTTTCAAACAAATCAACTATTTCAATCAATCTTCAGACAAGACAACTATTCCAATCTTCAGATAATTAGAAATCACACTTTTCAAAATCAAAAACATAAAATCTCAATATTATATCAAACTTTATGCATCCTAAAAACACTTTAATTTTATTTTTAAATTACTTTAACAATTACCATTTCATCTCCCTTGTTATGGATGGATGCTACAGTTGTCATCTCCCTGCAACGTGTTCAATCGGAGGCATGGTTCACACCAGTGCTAGACACTACCTGTGTGTGTTTAAATTTGGCACAAGTGATTTGTACAAATACAATATTATACTCTATTATTTCTCTTCATGATCTCAATTCCGCAGTAACAAGTTCTCCATCATTTGGTGTCCCAGATATTCCTTTTTATTCGAGTGTTTCAAGCGATATAGAAATCAATGGTTATACCATATTGCAGAGTGGGTCATGGCAGAAAACACCTACACCTGTGCAAACCTGTAGTAAGATTTCCATTTATCATCATTACTTTGTTTGAAATCTTAATACTTTATACTCGATAGAATATTTTGTTTGAAATTTCCAAATGTTATAATCCTATACATCATATCAATAGCGGTCAGGGAGACAACTTCACAAAAATTATTCACTCTGTAATCTAACAGAAACATTGGATTTGTATTGTACTTTTCTTTTAAGGAGGCGGCAAATATATACAATTACACTTTGGAATAGTTCAGTGTCAACTCTCTGTGCACCATTTGATCTTTTTCATTTCTTGGTCTTGAAAGCTTGGCTCTTTTTGTATTTGGTAGGGACCATAATTGCATTGTAGCCCTTGTTTGTCTTTCTAGTGAATTAATCAAATAAAAAATTGTGTCCAGGAGATTCTAGTGTAATGGCACCATCATTCATAAGAAACTAAGCCAAGTTAACAGGAATTAACACATAACTACATGTTTATTGCTAGATTGTGATGTTCTTGATTCCCATGGACTGTCAAAAATATCTTTGTCTGGTACTCTCATGGCATCCTTTGTAATGGCATACAAAAACAACCTTCAACACAAACTGGAAAAATTGCTAAAGCTTTAACACAATGTATCAGACTACAATTGACAAAGCATTGAATCACTCAATATTATTTTGAATCACTCAGACTATGATTGTTATGTATAGAACAAAGAAAATTCATTAATTTACAAATTTTTTGAGTCACTCAATTTACCACAAACTGTCTTGTCTACTACTGCCATTTCAATTTACTATAGATTATCTTGTCTATGCAAAAATATGGAGTATGGCAATTTATCATGGCTGCCTGTTTCATTATATCCAGGCATGACCATATTATCATGCCATAGGTGGCTAAGAATTCCTATGGTTGTACACAATATCAAAAACAATGCCAGTCACACTAGCTGCCCAACAAAAATCCACTCTTGTTTCTGATCCCATTAGGTGTCATCAGAGCATCTTGCACATCTCACACTTAAATTTTGCCACCTGAAAACTTGATGCATTTGTTGGAAACGTTTTGAAGTATAAGCAAAGGCATGTGAGGTCTTTTAGCCGAATGCATCCAAATATAGACGCCTAGACAAGACACGTGAGCTATCTTGCAATATGCCATGTTTCAATTGCATAGACGCCTATGCCATGGTAATTGTTGAGAGAATTAATTTGGTTGAGGTATATAAACAATAATTAAAATCTGATATTTAAGATCTTACTATCTAAATTAACTAATATTTCACAATGGATACTACAAGATTGAACAAGGAAAATGGAAGTAAACATATGAAAAATTAGGTATGAATATTATATAAGTTTTTTTTCAGATTAGCTATAAAGTTATATACTGATATAATATTATATTAAAATTATTTATTAATTTTTTAAATACAATTATATTAATATTATATTGTATTAAAATTATTTATTAAATTATTTCAAATTAGTTTGTTGAAGTGTGAAATTATTAATTTTCAGTTGGATGAATCCTTTTGTGCACATCATTAGTTTGGTTGAGTTTAACATGCAACAATCATGTTTCTTTCACAAAAGGGTTGCCTACCAATAGACTTAATTTGGATTATAGAAGCGTTTGTTCAGCATGTTGAAATGAAAAATCCAAAGAGATGAAGAGGACAAGAGAAGGCATGATTAAGTTTACAGATTATTGAGGTTGGTACTATAAAATATATATATTTTTAATTGTGTCAACTCTTAAGAAAATAACTCAACAAGCAACAAATGCATTCAATATTATCGGTTTTGAAAGATAAACGTTTGCATAGATTTTACAAACATGGTATATTATAAAAAATTATGTATAACTTATAGTAATTACTCAAAGTAGATGGTATCCCCTAAATATAATATTCAAAGTGCATTTTACTATCGGTGTAACCCTTGAACCTCCATCAGGTACAAGCGCTAGTTATATTAATCTTAATAAAAGTTTAGGATAACAGCTGCAAGTACAAATCAAATGAGACAAATATGATAGTTTTTTCCCTATGAATTCACGACTAAATGACTTATCAATACTTTCATTTAACATTATTTTCTGTTTTAATAATATTCATCAATCAATGTCCTGCCATGTATTTATTACTTTAATAATATCTCTTGAATATTTGTTTGTCGTGTATGGTCAAGCCGAAATTCTTTAGATAATTTAGAACCAACAATGTTCTCTATTTGTCCTTATATACCCAACCATTCTCTTTGTGATAAGCTCTTCTCAATTACTTTAATGGCAAAACCAAGTATAGCTTTATGGGCTAGCAGTGGAGTCGGGTAAGATAGGGCCAAAAATTAATAAACTTAATGTTCAAGAATGCATGCAACAAAGAGGTAGAAATATAAGTGTAGAGCTTGAGAGAGAAGGAATGAGGGATACAACTAGAAAAAGAGATATAGGTCTAGAGAGAGATACATAAAGAGGTAAAAGGAGAGGTGGAGCTACAAAGAGGTAGAAATATAAGTGTAGAGCTTGAGAGAGAGAAGGAATAAGGGATTCAACTAGAATTAGAGAGATAGGTCTAGAGAAGTATAAAGAGGGAAAAAAAGAGAGGGAGAAAAGGAGAGGTGGAGCGATAGGTTTAGATCTTAGGAGAGAGAGAGGGGGGGTAGAGAAAGGAATAGAGAGATATGATGGTTTATCAAAATTTATTACCCTTCTTAGTAAAATATATAAAAAAATTATTGTTAATCACTAATTCAAATGCCCATTCAACAAAGACTCTCTACTACTGGCTTGATATGGCTCTCTATTTCGGTGTGAACTACATGTATTTGAACGAGACTCTTTTGCAACAATGTCAATATCTCTTTCAATCAGAGGATGAAGATTTATGGGAAGCTATTACTACTAGGGTTTCACTTAATGAACTTGGGTTATATCACGTGCGTTCATGGCATACTAAAGAATCCCCCTATTTTCAAAAAATATTGCCTTAAACTCTATTTTTGTCACCCCCTCCCAATACACAAACCAAATAGAAAACCCCTCTATTTTCACCAGATATTGCATTTTTCATAGCTCGAATTAAAAAAACCCCTATTTTAACCAGATAGGCAATATATTGAGCTCATTTTTGGGGATATTAAACCCCCCAATATGAATGCACATGATATAATATTTCCTAGCCAGTGAAGCCCCTATGGCTGTTACTCGAATATTTTAATACAATTTTGGTAGTCGAGACACCCACCTTCATGATTGTCAAATTTATGGTTTTTTATTCACTCCCTTGTTGCAGACAGTTGCATTCCTTGATTGGGTATGCATGGTGGGAAACAATCTAGTATCCAAGCAATATTGGCGAACAATTGCTCAAGCCTTTGGAGGAATTGATATTGGTGTGATCTCATGCCCTTTAGAAGAAGTTTTTGGCATCGCTCCAAAGGGTAAGGCTGAGAAAATGCAAGAAGTGTGGACCCTCTTCAAGTCATGTGTCATAAATGATGACTTTGCACCAATGAATATGTTCTTTGCAAACAATGAGAACCTCTTTTTAGAGGCTCGCAAGAGTATGATTCGAAACTTCTTCTTTGGCCTAGCAACAGTGTTGAACAAGTTCAATCCAAGGTTGTCATTGAAGTTCACTAAGCAATGATCTCTCCCCTCTTGATTAGTTTAATGCTCCTCATTCTCTTTTCCTATCTAGTTCATTTGCTACCTCAATGGTCTAGCTCAACTCCCATACTTTGTGCAGCTCTTCCATATTAGTTTACTATCAGTCTCTATTAGTCTATATATCTCTATTATTGTATGTTTCCCTTATCTAATATAATTCACGCTTAATGTGTTTTACTCAAAAAGAATCACTCATCTAATATTTCAAATTATTTTTACAAAAAAAATCATGAAAGAGGGAATTCATATGCAAAAGTTGTGACCATGTGATTTTTTTAAAATGATGGATGAATTTAAATTAACTATAACTATTTGTTTGTGCATAATATTGAAACATATCTAGTCCATTATGTAGAGCTCTGAATCATCTTTCCAATGCCTGTAAATAAATCAAAATTTTGATGAAAAACGTAAAAGTTATGTCCAATTTACAAAAGTGTGTTTTTCTAGGCTTTTCAAAATGGATATCCATTTTTTAGATTTAAAAAACAGATATTTGTTTCCAACGGATATCCTTTTTTTCTGACAATTGTTTTCCCTAGAAATTTCCCTAGTTTTCTAGACCTCGCCCATGTGGATGAGGACCTTTTTTTTAGTTTGAATTTGACGAAACGAAAAGGATTTGTTAGGGAAATTGTTAATTGTACACCAATATAAAATTTACCTTGTTTTGAATTTAATAAATAATTATTATTGATTTTCTACATGCATTATAACTAAAGTCTTGATTGATAGGCTGATTGAAAAAGTCCCTAACTTTCAAATGGTTTTGCATTTTTTGAATCCAAAAGATGCACCACATTCTACGTTTTGCATATTATAGGATTAGAAAATAACAAAATGAATTTCATGAAGTTTTGACCGAGTACTGATGTCAAATATACAAGTTTTTATATTTTAAAAAGTTCTCATACAAAATTCATAACTAATTATTTACTCGAAAAAATTACAAAAAAATGTGGTAGGTCTAAGCATGTGTCATCTACTTAGATTTAAAGTTTCATAAAAAAATATCATGTTTTGCTTGTACTTAGGTTGGTCTAATGTACACTTGCTTTTTATTTTTTGCTTAAAATTTTGGTGCTACTACATAGAAATTTCAAATTTTCACCAAATAGATTTAATTCTATTCAAAAAAAACTACTAGCTTAAAAACTACATTCAATATGCTACAAATTATGTTCTTAGATATTTTTGAAATTATGTTTATCACCTATTCAAATTTTCATGTAAAGTTGCCTAACTCTATTATTCTAAATTTTCATCGCCACTTAAAGACCTAGTTTGGCCTACCATGATCCTGCACATACCCGTGTATATTTGTAGATGTATCCTTATCATTCTACTTTCACATGTGATTTTTAATAATTTCATAAAGCTATTAAAAACCAAATATGAATATTGTGACATAAAAGAAAGGCACTAATACGTTTAATATATTACAAATTTATTACATTTTTTTAGAGCACCATGCCCCTAAAATTAGAGGAATGCATAACAAAGTTCATGTACAACCTCAATTTAAAGAAACATAGTTATTGACAATGCCTATCATGATTGTAATCTGTCTCATCCAAAATCTCCCCCTGTTTCACAAAAAAAATCAATCAATATTTTGGAAAAAAAAAAGATTATTTAAATATTTTATATTATTGAAAAATATAAATATTTATTTTATTATTTATATGACCATTACTAATGAAAGCAAGTTGCAACAATACTTAATTTACTCTAATTTTAAATTAAAGAATAATATAAAATAAAATAAAGTATAATATTTTAAAATAATTTGTATAAATTCAATTAAGAATAAAATTGTCTTGATAAGTATGATTTAAATATTTATATATCTTAGATATATTTTCCTTAAATCAATATTTAAATTTGTTATAAAATAATTTAGAATTATTTGTTAAAAACATTAATTAAAAAAAAAAAAAAACTAACACATAATCATTTAATTGTTTGGATCTCTTATCATGTTGTTGCAAAACTCTATAACATAAAACCACAACTATGATAGTAATATTTATTTTATTTAAATTAATTAAATATCTTACTATCTTTATTAAACATATTTTGATTTAATAGTTGTAAAATTTTAAAATAATTATATAAATAATATTATTATTTTATTAAAAAATAATAAGTTCAATTATATACACAACATTATTAAATATAATTTTATAAAAATGCAACAACATTATTTAGATTTTATTTATACAAAATAAATTACAGTAATAAACTTGAGGTAAGTACTAACCACTACATGATCCTTATATAAAAAATGTAATTATTTATTTACACGGTTTATTTCAAACAAATAAGAGAGAATCGAAAGTTGGCCAAATATTGTGTACCATTTTTGTAATTTTTTTCAATATTTTAAAGGTGTAATAAAATAAAGTGAAGAGAACTTGCCCAAGGAAAACAATACCTTTAAGGGCATTTCACCAACTTTAAGGGCACTTCACCAATGTAAAAATTTACATGGTTGGTTCTTAATTAATAAAAACACTCAAAGTATTAAAAAATCACATTAAAGAAATCCAATGAACATTTATAACATGATAATCTAACCATACATATAGAGAATCTCTCACACACTCATGTTTCAGAATAAAAGGTACAACACATATAATTCATTGTATCATTAGAACCAACAATTTTATCATTGTTCTTACCCCACCTATAATAAAACAAAGTAGAACAAATAGATTAAAAAATGATATTTAAAAATCTATCAATTATTTAAATTCAAAATATAATTTTTTAAATTTGAATTGGCATATCTACATACTAAGGTAAAATTAAAATTTTACTATTTAATACTTTGATTAAATTAAAATTTTACTATTTAATACTTTGATAAAATTAAAATTTTACTATTTAACATACATCCTTATTTAAGATTTTACCTTCCTAATTTTATAATCTACCACTTTACAATTTTAAACTAATTTAATTGAATATTTTTTATTGTTAATATAATTAATTACCTCAAAAAATTAAGTGATGATAAAATGATTATTAAGTTGGTTCAATATCCTTTTATTGAACTCTCAATTCATATTCTTAATAATTTTGAACTCATAAAATAGGATGAATTTCTTCATATAAAGAGGATGTCACTCATAGCTAAGGTCTTTGATATTAATAGGTTTCTTTTAAAATATCGCATAGTGTGAAGAGAATTATCTTAAGTGATAGAAAGATGATAAATACGTAATCATATTTTCTTATTACATTAAATTAATTTAAATTGTATTTAAGTGTGGAATGGATAACTCTCAGTCCTTGGTTCTCATGATAGCAAAAACAAAATTGTGGACAAACCTCCATCAAAAAAATTGTATATAAATTATTTCAAATATGATTGATGAGAAGGTTTGCGAACATGAAAGACATGAAACAAAGGAAGAAAACTTATTTAGAAGGGAAAATCCTTTGTTGAAGAAGAAGAGACCTTTATCCAAAAAAAAAAACATGTTCTTTTATTTAAAATGGATTAAATAACTTATCATGGATTTGTAGGAACGGTTATTTAGTTCCTTGACTATGATGCTCAATTGTGGATTTAGTTTAGGGAGACAACAGTAAAATGGAGTACGATCACACCTAGGAATTAACAAGCATATCAAGGGTTGTAGGAGATTATTAAGGCAAAGTAACCACAAGGGATACGATGACAAAAGAGATACCCTCACAAATAAAAAGAGGCATGAATCCTCAAGCGATGAAAGACTAGAAAGGAAGATCGACCTCTAAGAAGATGGACCATGGGATACAAAACAAGAAATAGAACATTTGAATAATTCAAGTAAAATTCAAGAGCATTGGGAATGCAGGCGATAGATACAGCATTAATCATCGAAGAATAATTCCACATAAACAACTACATCGAGTCAGACAATAGCATCAGATCGAATAAGGTTACAATCAACAATCATCACAAATCATTAAACCCTCTTTAGTAAATCAGTCATCATTCAATAATACATCTTAAGGATCATCGACTGAGGATCAAGCGCAGTAGTCAGTGACAAGAAGCAAACTCAGGAATTGAGAATATTTTCACCAATTAGAATCATCAGATCAGAAGCACTTACAAGAGTTAAACAATAAGACAATATGCAAATCGGGCATAGGAAAGCAATAGACCCCTGGTTATTTCAGAACGGATACTACTAGCATCTAGTAATCTAACAATTTCTCTTGTGGTATTAATATTGACTATACGTTATTTATCAGTCATATATAAATATGGTTAGATATAAAATGCATATGTCAAAAATCTGCTTGTAAACCTCCCATCATGTATAGGAGGAAGGTGTATGAGAATTACCATCTAGGTAGGATACCCCAAGTAATTGTCCATGTTGCTTGCCACCGGGGCCAGGAGGGCCAAAGCTCCACTCTTGGGCTTAGATAGGACAATTGAGGAACTTCCATTATGATCCCCTCCCCAACTCTATAATGATGGCTATTCATCATAGGAGATGAAGCAAGGATAGTGAAAGCAAGTACAAGCACCCCACTAGGTAGGATACATCGAGTGGATGTCCATGTTGCCTACCATTGAGGCCAAGAGGGCCAAAGTTCTGCTCTTGGGCTTAGTGTAGAATGGCTTCGGGTGGACCTATCATGATTCTTCCCCCACACCCTAATGTGTTTGAAATGATGTTATAGATATTATATGAATATCATGTGTATGTGTATTTGCTTCTTATGTAATGATTGCAGGATTCGATTCTAGGATCACATTATTTTAAGAGAAATTTTACTTGGTAAAGATGTAACTCTAACTAACCCTATTTCATTGCAATGGTGATTCTAAGGAAAAATCTAGGACAATTAGCAAGAGAACATTACAAATGGTATCAAAGCACCATTCCTACCAACCTGTGAGACAAACATACTTAACCGCCATATTATTAAGGTTAACTCTTCTTAAGTGAAGTAAAATCAAACAGGCCAGCATTGCACTCCTATATATATGTGCCTTTCAAATGTATGTTGCATGCCTAGAGTGTATTTATATGGCTTCATGCTTGATGTGGTTTTATACTTCATACCTTATGTGGATACTTTATGCCTTACATATTGCTCATGCCTTAGATACATTTATGCTTCATGTCTTGCATGTATCTATGTATAATGCTTCATGTTGCTTCATTCTTCATGATTTGTGTGCTACATCTATTCATGTGTTTTCTTCATGTCTTAAGTGTATTTATGTGTATACTTCTTGCTTTATACATGTATGCATCATGCCTTAAGTGTATCATGCGTATACTTCATGCACTACATGCATGTTTCATAACTTGAGTGATTTTGGGTGTGTGATTCATGCACTACGTGTATTCAAGTATATGCTCCATGACTTAAGTGAATTTAAGTATGCGCTATGTGTATTCACATATATGCTTCCTGACTTAAGTGCATCCATGTGTATACTTCATGCTTTATGCATTGTGTATTCACATATATGCTTCTTGCCTTAAGTGAATTCATGTGTATGCTTCATGCTTTATGTGATACATGTATTTGCATGTATACTTTATGACAAGTGAATTCATGTGTCTGATTCATGCCTTGTGTGTTACATGTACTCAAGTGTATGATTCATGTCTTACACGTATCCATGTGTATGATTCAAGACTTACGTATGATCCATGCCTTCATGTGATTGATGCCCTATGGGGTGCATACTTCATGCTATGCATGCATTCATGTATGACTCATGTCTTACGCATATTCAAGTGAATACTTCCAATTATGTTTTCGGCATGGGTACTTAATGGGTGTATGTGCCTTCCTAATGTATATGCTTCATGTTTGATGTGTCTCCAAACAAGTTTATTCCATGAGTGTTTTATGAATACTTAAAAATGTTTCAAAAGCTACACTCCATTTAAATTAGACGGGGTGCAAGTTTTATATTATGAAGACATTTTTGTCCACAAATAAAACAATAGTAAAAACAACATTGGGATTGTACCATGATAATCTATAAGTTAGGAAGGAAGAATGTGCCAAAGAAAGAACTTGATGAGTATAATGAGGATGCCTATAAAAAGTGAAAGGGACATTCACAATAAATTCATGAAAAACAATATCAAGGTACTAAATCCATAAGTCAATAACCATAAAATCATGTGGGGAACAACACCTAATAACAGTACCATCCTCTAGAGCATGTTGTGATAAGTTTAGAACACAAAACCTCATAGTTCTCTTTTGAAATCCACTTGATTCAAACCCTATTGCCCAAAGTTCAAATGCATAGTTGGTAAGCTTAAAGAGTTTGTTGTCACATAGAAAATCATGCATTTCCAAACTCCTATAGTGCGAGGATCCTAATGCAATTTGGACCTCCTCTTCATAACTAAATACCTTAGTTTCCAAGATAGATGGTAATTCAATTATATATCAATGTAAAATTTAATAAGTATCAAACTTTTGTTATATAGAGAGTAATTGACATCAAGTTACACAGCATCTTCTAGACCTATTCGGCTCAAACTTCTTTCATAAATGTTGCAGACCCTGGCACATTTTTGAGAAGTTTGTATCACCAATTATCATTAACTTAGACATAATCATTCAACAATGTATAAAGCAAGAAATGTAGACATATTTGTACACCCATCATGAACAGGTTTCCTCGAAATCACTACCACAATCATGAGTTATACTTAATAACTCTTTGACACTACACCGCACTTATCATTTCATAAGTTGCTTAACACACATTATGGATTATCACTAAAACCCATTAAAAATAAATAAAAAATTTAGAGCATGATTAAACATAACAATCCATCATAGTGTCAAGCTCCTTTAAAAATATTAGGGTACAACTATCATACAAACAGTTAGGATTCAATAAACACATTCCTAATAGTTATTCGATGTTCCTTGAGTGTCATACTTCTAATCCTCATCTTAATATAAGTTAAGATCACTTTACTTTAAAGCAAAGAGATATCCATGATATTGTGTAAGCATTGGGTCAACCGAATTAAATAAGGAACACAAATATCCAAGGTTAGTTTGGGACCTTCATGATTCAGTTCATAGGAACCTACATTGCTTAAGGACAAGCAATCTTGGGAAGGGTGGACTGTCATGCCTCTACCATAACTGCCATCAAAGATAAATAAGGAATAAATCTATATTTTCAAAAAAGAGTCTTTTCAAAGACTTCACAATTTTCTGTATTTGAAATGATGTTATAGATATTATATGAGTATCATGTGTATGCATATATGTTTATGTTTCTTATGTTATGATTGTAGGATTTGATTCCACAATCACATTATTTTAAGAGAGATATTTTACTTGGTAAAGATGTAACCCTTACCCTAATTTGTTGCAATGGTGATTCTAGGGTAAACTCTAGGACAATTAGAAGGGGGACATTACATTCAATGGGATCTTCGGAAGTGATTATGGATTCATTATCTTCCGCAATTTGAGTTCTTTGACATTTACAGCTTCATTTCCAGGAGATGGTTATCTTCATGTGATTGGATCTATTGAAATCCTAGTTAGCCATGGAGAACTCTTGGGAGTATTTGGTTGAGGTTTCAATTTATGAGTTGTTGACTTTGACAAGTGATCCTTATTGAGAGGAAGATTTGCCATTGTGTCCTAGTTTACTCTTGATACTAGTTGGAATTTTAACATGATATAGATGATCTTGGAAGCATCATATGTTCTTTGGAGCATATGATGTTCTTATGAGGGGATGTGAGATCATGTCCTCATAATTGGTTCTTGATTTTGTAGTCAAGGAACTTTTGAGAGTGGTCTTGTTATCTCTCTCTATATTGAATATATTGGTCATTTTCTTAGGTTCTTTATGATTTTGTTGTGTTGTTTTTGGAGCTTAGCATGGATTGATTGATTGTAGATGCCCATGGATATTTGGAGACATTGGGTGAGGCAGTTTTTGAGATAATTATTCTTTGAACATTTGAGCAAGAAGACCGAGAAGCCTTTCAGCTAAATATGGACATGAATTCTTGATGGACCCAAGAGGAGGTTGTTCTTAGAGAAAGTCTATGAGGCTTGGTATATCTTAGAGGAGCATTCTCATTCCCCTCTCTTGATCTACTTGATGAATAATCATTTGAAAGGTTTAGCTCATTCCTTTTAGATGCATTATGTTTCATGCTTTCTTTTCGAGATGAATCTTGAAGTATAGATTCTAGTTTTGGAAGATTCATTTGAGGAGTGTTAGGCTATGTCTTTATCAAAAGTTTTGGAGATATTATTGGGATGATTTCCTAAAATGGGAATGGTTTTGAGTTTGATCATTCTTGTTTTGGAGAGGCTTACATCCATGATGCTAATATATGAAATATATATCTTGTTTAATCTAATGAGATTAAACATTTTCGATGTTTTTAAATCTATTCTTTAGGATTGAGAAGGGTATGATAATTAGAAGGATATAGAAAAAGAAATCACATATACCATTTGGATCATTTCTAAACCCATATATCCATTATATAGCACTCAAATAGCCTTAAAACACCTTTGATATGGGTATGTGCACCAAGTTGTGGTACCAAAAGAGGGTCTTAAGATGCCACTTTTTTTCTGAAATCAACAAAGTTTGAACTTCAATGACAAATTGAAGATAGTTAGACTCCAAATTTGAAGATGCAACAAGAACAAGAGTCAAAGTGCTTCGAGTCTACTTTCTAAACTACTAATTTTTTTTTTAAATGGTGGAGATTAAGGGCTTCAAAAAGGGGGGCCACAAAAAGTGGTCCTGTTTTTATGCAAAAAACATAACATAGCGTTTGTTGTGGCCGCCCTAAAATATTAACTTGTTTTTTTAATTTTTAAAATCGCTTCAGTGAGAAATTAGCTAACACCTTGTAGTTTATTCCAAATTTTTCAACTAATTTTTTAATGAGTATATGATTTTTTACTAATTTTTGAAGTGGACACATCCTGAAAAACAGAAATTTGAGTGTGCTCCCCCCTAAAATCATTGATAACTAATCAAAAATGAAAAGAAAAAAAATTAAATTATGTAGAATGGAGTCTAGTTTCTAAAAATGTAAGTTTCTTCAAAATCTGATGAACGTGTAAAAAACTATACCCAAAATAGTGCATGTTGGTTTTTGACCAAAAACGAACACCCTAACAAAAGAAATTATAGATGAAAGCCTTAACGAAATCAAAATGTGAAAAGAATTACATGCTTGGATAGCTAAGAGGGAGATTGAGGTCTCTATGGTATTTTTTTTCAGTTTTATTGAAACACGTGCAAACCTGATGGAGAGCACGGCCAAAAATATGTGAAAATTTTCTAATCCTCTATTAAAAACACATCTCGGGCCTGAAATGGTCGTCCAACCCTTTGGGTTGGATGCCCAAGTACAATCCAACCCAAAGGGTTGGTAGTTCCCAATGCAGACCATTTGGCGAGCGCCAAATTTGGCGCACGCCAAATGTCTTGCATTGTCCAATTTGAAGGTTTTGTGATGCAAATATATACATGAAATATAATATTTAAGTATAAGTCACTTTAAGTTATATTTCATGTATATATTGGTAGGATGTTTGAGAGTGGTTTCAACTCTACAGGAGTTGTAATGTAGATTCTTGTTTTTAGAGGATCATATTGACTTTCATACTTAGTCAAATTTCAATAATCAACATTCTCCTATTAGCACTCTTTAGATCCGCATCTCACTATCTTTATCTTCCCTAAACTCTACACCTATCTCTCTCCCTTTCATGTCTCTCTCACTTCTTTCTCTCCTCTCTAGGTATATCCTACCCTCTCTACCTTCCATCCCTTCCTTGTACCCTAATATCCTTGACTCCCTTCCTCTCTCTTCTCTCTCACTCTCTTATTATTTCTCTCCCCCCCAACTCGTTTCTCTTATTCACTACCGATCCCTTCTATCGTCTCTCTCCCCATATCTAGGGCTCTCCTTCCCTCCCTATTCACCTCACTACCTCTCCCTCCCTATATTATTACCCACCTCTCTCTCCCCCTCTAGGTTTCTCACTTATCTAATTGTCCACCCTCTAGTTATCTCCCTCCCTCTCCACCTTTCTCCCCCTTTCCCTTGCCCCTATCTATTTATGAACACTCTCCCTCTCTTCTCTCTCTACAAACCTAGATCCATCTCCTCATTCTCTAGGTATCTTGCTCCCTCCATTTCTACCTCTCCATCCATCCCCTCTTACTCATCTCTTTTTTCTTCTATCTCTTCTCTTCTCTCTCCCTTCCCTCTCTAGATCTCTCCCTTCCTTTCTTCCCCTTTCCATTTATATATCCTTCCCCCACTCTCTCATTATCTCTCTATCTCTCTTATTCTCTCTCTTCATTGTCTAGCTCATTAACTCTCCAACCCACCCTCTCTCCCCTCTCTAGGTTTCTCCCTCCCTTCCTCTCCACCTATCTACCTTTGCATATAGGTCTTGTTACCCACCTCTCTTTATCCCCCTCTATCTATCGCACTCCTCTCTTCAAATCTAGGTCTCTTGCCTATCTATATGTGCCCTCGATAGTTCTCTCTCTCCCTCTCTATCTCTCTTCCCCTCCTCCTTAACATACGACCCACAACAACACCAAGTGGTGTCCTAAGGGGTCATAAGACACCATATGACCCCTGACAACACCTAAGGAGTCACATGGTGCCCTAAGGGCACACCATATGACACCTTAGGACACAATACAACCCATAACGACACCATATGATGTCCTCAAGTGTCATATGGTGTCCTAAATGGTCATAGGACACCATATGACCCCTTAGGATACAATATGACTCCTAATGACACCTAAGGGGTCATATGTTGTCCTAAGGGGTCATATGACAGCATATGACCCCTTAGGACATAATATGACCCTTAACGACATCTAAGGGGTCATATGGTGTCCTAAGGGGTCATAGGACACCATATGACCTCTTAGGACACCATACAACCCATAACGATACCATATGATGTCCTAAGGTGTCATAGGACACCACATGACCCCTTAGGACACCATATGACCCATAACAACACCATATGGTGTCCTAAGGGGTCACAGGACACCAGATCATCCCTGTGGACACCATATGACCCATATTGACACTATATGGTATGTTAAGGGGTCATATGGTGTCCTAAGGGGTCATAGGACACCATATGACCCTTTAGAACACAATATGGCCCCTAACGACACCTAAGGGATCATATGGTGTCCTAAGGGGTCATAGGACACCATATGACCCCTTAGGACACAATATGAACCCTAACAACATGTAAGGGGTTATATGGTGTCCTAAGGGGTCATAGAACACTATATGACCCCTTAGGACACCATATAACCCATAACGACATTATATGGTATCATAAGGGGTCACATGGTGTCCTAAGGGATCATAGGACACCATATGACCCCTTAGGACACCATACAACCCATAACGACACCATATGGTGTCTTAAGGGGTCATAGGATACCATATGACCAATTATTATACAATATGATCCCTAATGACACCTAAGGGGTCATATGGTGTCCTATGGGGTCATAGGGCACCATATGACCCCTTAGGACACAATACGATGCATAACAACACCATATTGTGTCGTAAGGGGTCATAGAATACAATATGACTCCTTAGGACACAATATGACCCCTAACAACCCCTTAGGGGGTTATATGACACCATATGACCCCTTAGCACACTATACGACCTATAATGACACCATATGGTGTCCTAAGGGGTCATATAGTGTCCTAATGGGTCATATAACACCATATGACCCCTTAGCACACCATAAGACCCATAATGACACCATATGGTGTCCTAAGGGGTAATAGGACACTATATGACCCTTTAGGACACCATACGACCCATAACAACACCATATGAGGGCTCATATGGTGTCCTACACCATATGACCCCTTAGGACATCATATGACCCATAACGACACCATATTGTATCCTAAGGGGTCATATGGTGTCCTAAGGGGTCATCAGACACCATATGACCCCTCAAGACACCATACGACTCATAACGGCACCATATTGTATCCTAAGGGGTCATATGGTGTCCTAAAGGGTCATAGGACACAATATGACCTTTAACGACCCCTTAGGGGGTCATAGGACACCATATGACCCCTTAAAACACTATATAGCCCATAACAAGACAATATGGTGTCCTATGGGATCATACAACACCATATGACCCCTTAGCACACCATACGACCCATAAAGGACACCATATGGTATCCTTCATCTGACACCATATGGTATCCTTCATCTGACACCATATGACTCCTCAGAACACCATATGACCCATAAAGACACCATATGGTGTCCTATGGGATCATATGGTGTCCTAAGGGGTCATAGGACACCCTATCACCCCTTAGGACACAATATGATCCCTAACAATACCTATGGGGTCATATGGTGTCCTAGGGGTTCATGGTGACCTTGAGAATTGAGAGAGACAATAAGAGAGTAAGGAATATATATGAGAGAGTCATATGGTGTTTTATGACCCCTTAGAACACCATATGACCCCTAACTACACCATATGGTGTCCAAAGGGGTCATATGGTTTCCTAAGGGGTCATATGATGTCCTAAGGGGTCATATGGTGTTTTATGACCCCTTAGGACACCACATGACCCCACATGACACCATATGACCCCTAATGACACCATATGGTGTCCTAAGGGGTCATATGGTGTGGTTAAAGGTTATATGGTGTCCCATGGGGTCATATGGTGTTATATAACCCCTTAGGGCACCATATGACCCCTAACAACACCAAATGGTGTCCTAAGAAGTCAGATGGTGTCCTATAGGGTCATATGGTGTTCTATAACCCCTTAAGACACCATATGACCCCTAACATCATCATATGGTGTCCTAAGGGATCACATGGTGTCCTAAGGGATCATAGGACACCATATGACCCCTAACATCATCATATGGTGTCATTAGGGGCATATGGTGTCCTAAGGGGTCATATGGTATTCTATGACCCATTAGGACACCATATGACCCCTAACAACACCATATGGTGTCGTTAAGGGTCATATGGTGTTCTTAGGGATCATAAGGTGTCCTAAGGGGTTATATGATGTTTTTTGACCCCTTAGGACATTATCTGACCCCTTAGGACACCATATGACCTCTAAGGACACTATATGGTGTCCTAAGGGGTCATATGGTGTTCTATGACCCCTTAGGACACCATATGACCCCTAACGACACCATATGGTGTCTTAAGGGGTCATTTGACATTATTAGGGGTCATATAGTGTCCTAAGGAGTAATATGGTGTTCTATGACCCCTTAGGACACCATATGTCCCCTTAGAACACAATATGGTGTCGTGAGGGGTCATATGGTGTCGTATGGGGTCATATGGTGTCCTGAGCGCTCATATGGCATCCCAAGGGTCATAGAACACCATATGACCCCTTAGGACACCATATGTTGTCATTAGGGGTCATATGGTGTCCCAAGGGGTCATAGAACACCATATAACCTCTTAGGACACTATATGGTGGCGTTAGGAATTATATGGTGTATGGGGTCATATGGTGTCCTAAGGGGTCATGGAATACCATATGAACCCTTCTGACACCATATGACCCCTTAGGACACCATATGGTGATATTAGGGGTTATATGGTGTCCTAAGGGGTCATAGAATACCATATGACCCCTTAGGACACTATATGACCCCTTAGGACACCATATGGCATATCCTAAGGGTTCATATGGTGTCGTGAAGGGTCATAGAACACCATATGACCCCTAAGGACATAATATGACCCCTTAGGACACCATATGGTGTTTTTAGGGGTCATATGGTGTCCTAAGGGGTCATAGAACATCATATGACCCCTTAGTACATAATATGGCCCCTAATGACACCATATGACTCCTAACGACACCATATACCCCTCAGGACACCATATGGTGGTCTTAGGGGTCATATGGTGTCCTAAGGGGTCATAGAACACCATATAATCCCTTATGACACCATATGACCCCTAACGACACCATATGACCCCTAACGACACCATATAGTGTCATATGGTGTCCTAATGGCTCATATGGCATCCTAGTGGGTCATAGAATACCATATGACCGCTTAGGACACCATATGACCCCTAACGACACCATATGACCCCTAACGACACCATATGGTGTCTTAAGAGGTCATATGGTGTCCTGAGGGGTCATATGGTGTTATGTGACCCCCTAGGACACCATATGACCCCTTTTAACATCCTAGTACATGACATGACCACTTGTGACACCATATGACCCCTCAAGACACAATATGGTGTCGTTAGGGCTCATATGGTGTCCTAAGGGGTCATATGGTGTCGTTAGGGATCATATGGTATCTTAAGAGGTCATATGGTATTCTATGACCCATTTGGGCACCATATGACCTCTTAGGACATCATATGACCCCTAACGACACCATGTGACCCCTTAGGCACCATATGACCCCTAATGACACTATATGGTGTCGCTATGGGGCATATGGTGTCATAAGGGGTCATAGAATACCATATGACCCCTTATGACACTATATGGTGTTGTTAGGGGTCATATGGTGTCATTAGGGGTCATATGGTATCCTAACAGGTCATATGATGTCCATAGGGGTCATACAACACCAAATGACCCCTTAGGACACCATATGGTGTTGTTAGGGCTCATATGGTGTTCTAAGAGATCATATGGTATCCTAAGGGGTCATAGAACACCATATGACCCCTTAGGACACCATATGACCCGTAGTGACACCATATGACCCCTTAGGACACCATATGACTTGTAACGACACCATATGTTGTCCTAAGAGGTCATATGGTTTCCTAAGATAGATAGTAATGGTTTCCTAAAGGGTTGTATGGCCCACCATGCTCCTGCACATACCCAAATGGGTTATATAGAGATATAAGATACCTAGAGGGGGAGAGAGGCATGAGAGACCTAGATAGGGAGAGAGAGGGAGAGAGAGAGAGAGAGAGAGAGAGAGAGAGGGTTGAGATAGATGGAGGGGGGGTAGAGAGAGGTTGGTAATGAGATATGGATGGAGATGTAGAGAGGTGGAGAGGGAATGAGGGAGAAACCTAGAGAGGGTGTGATGGAAAGCTGTTGATGTAGACGATAAAGAGAGAATAAGAATTAGTAGGTAAGGGAGAGAGAGATGGGATAAGGAGGAAGAGGGAGATAGAGAGGGAGAGGGGAAGAAAATAATAGAGATGCCTATAAATGGGAGGGAGGGATAAGAGGAGAGATGAAAGAATAAAGAGAGAGAGAGGAGTATGAGGGGATTGAGGGAGAGGTAGACATGGAGGGACTACAAGACCTAGGGAAGGAGTTGATGCAAAGGTGGGGGGAAAGCGAGAAGAGGATGAGAGAGTTCAAAAATAAATAGGGGTAAATGGGGAGGGAGATATAGGGGAAGAGAGAGGGAGAGAACTATATTGAGAAAGAGAGATGAGAGACCTAGATGACAAGAGAGAGGAATGAGATAGATAGAGGGGGGGAGAGAGAGGTGAGTAATGAGACATGATGCAGAGGTAGATAGGTGGAGAAGAAGGAAGTGGTAAACCTAGAGAGGTGAGAGAGAGTTGATGACCTAGAATGTAGAGAGAGAGAGAATAAAAGAGGAAGAGAGAATTAAAAAGTGGGGGAGTGAGATATATATGGGGGTATGTATGGATGGGGAGGTAGAGAGGGAGAGGGGAAGAAATGAAGGGAGAGACCTAGAGAAGGGAGGGAGGGATAACAGAAGAGATAGAAGAACAAAGAGAGGAGTAAGAGGGGATGGATGGAGAGGTAGACATGGAGAGAGTGAGATACCTATGGAAAGAGGAGATAAAGAGGTTAGGGGAGGAAGAGAAAAGGAGGGAGTTCATAAAGGGATAGGGTTAAGGAGGAGGGAGAGAGAGGTAGAGAGGGACATAGGGAACTATAGATGGGGGCATATATATAGGTGAGAAATCTAGATGGCCAAAGAGGAGTGAGATAGATAGAGGGGGATAAAGAGAGGTGCGTAACGCGACCTATATGCAGAGGTAGATAGGTGGAGAGGAAGGGATGGAGAAACATACAGAAGGGAGATAGGGTGGGATGGAGAGGTAATGACCTAGAAAATGAAGATAGACAATAAGAGAGGAAGAGAGAAGATGAGAGAGTGGGAGAGGGAGATAGAGAGGGAGAGAGGAAGAAAGGAAGGTAGAGACCTGGAGAGGGGAGGGAGGGAGAATACAAGAGATGGAAGAACAAAGAGATGAGTAAGAGGAGATGGATAGAGAGGTAGACATGGAGGGACTGTGAGACCTAGAGAATGAGGAGATAGAAAGGTTTGGAGAGAGAGAGAGATAAGAGAGGGAGAGAGTTCATAAATAGATATAGGTAAGGAGAAGGGAGAGAAAGGTGGAGAGGGAGGGGAGAGAACTAGAGGGTGGACAATTAGATAAGTGAGAAACCTAGAGGGGGAGAGAAAGGTGGGTAATAATATAGGGAGGGAGAGACTGTGAGGTGAATAGTGAGGGAAGGAAAACCCTAGATATGGGGAGAGAGAGGATAAAAGGGATAAGTAGTGACCAAGAGAAAGGAGTGGGAGGGGAGACAAACAATAAGGGAGTGAGAGAGAAGAGAGAGGGAGAGAGTCAAGGATAAAGAAGCGAGAGAGACAAGAGAGGGAGAAAGATAGGTCTAGAGTTTGGGGAAGATAAAGAGAGTGAGATATATAGCTAAAGAATGCTAATGGGATCATGTTGATTACTGAAATTTGACATGTCGATTATTGAAACTTGACTAAGTCTGAAATTTTATATGATCCTCTAAAATCTAGAATCTACATTATAAGTCCTATAGAGATATACTTAAATTTTATATTTCATGTATATATTCTCCTTCGAGGGTGGATTTAACATGTGTCAAGATTGAAAAATCTAAACACTCACAAAACCTTCACATTGGACAATGCAGAACATTTGGCGCACGCCAAATTTGGCGCTCGCCAAATGCAAAAAATTGACTTTTCACATTTGGCGAGCGCCAAATTTGGCGTGTGCCAAATGTGAAAATTCAAATTTTGCATTTGGCGAGCGCCATATTTGGCGCTCGCCAAAGGGTTTGCTTGGGAGAATACCAACCCTTTGGGTTGGATTTGCCTTGGGCATCCAACCCGTAGGTTTGGACGACCTTTTCATGCCACTGACGCATTTTTATGAAAAAGTAAGAAGTGGCACCTTTTTGGTACCACAACTTGGTGCACTTACCCATATACCAAAATAAGCTATAAAAGTGTAATATATTATAGAATAAAAGGCAAATTCGTGGGAATAAGATAATTAAGTGTTATTATGAAAGAATGTGGTGGAAAGACATTAAGAGGCTATGTAAAGAGAGAAAAATGAGGAATATCGGTGTGGGATAGAGTGGAAACGTGTGTGGAATAATATGAACAAATAATATGTGAGAATAAGGAAGTGTGAGAGATATATGTGATATATATTTATATGGATGAAGCATGATGAGAAAATTATACATGTGTAAGCTATAAAAGTATATGAATATATGATGTTATGAGTGTATATATATTAATATATGTAATTAATTATAATTTGGTTTATATACTTATTGCATATATAAGTTCTCCCTTTTTATTACATCACACCAAGGATTACTAAATATAACAAAATATTAAAACTTCTGGTCAAGGCTTTTCTATCAACAATGATCTTACTTGACACAACTTAGCACTTTAAGGTGTTAGCAAAAGCACATGATTGGGATATGATTTACAGATTTTCTCTTAGTTCTATGTGGCTACTTCCTAAAAGCTCGTGTTTACATGGTTTAGTGTGATGGACTTTGGAGAGTTATGGTGACATGTTATCAAAGCTTATGCAAAAATTTGCATTGCAAGCATGGATCATTGGGATTGTTCTTTATTTTTACATGGTTTGATTATTAGCCACACCTTGTTATGAGTGTCGATCGGTAGACTTGGTATGCCATGATGTATTTTTCAGATTTGGCATTGCTCATGTAATGGGAGTTCCTAGATGTGTATGTTCTTCATTGACAGGTTTTACACAACGAGCTTACTATTGCAGTTTGTGGGTTGTATATGTTGTTGGCATGAGATCTAATAATGTTTTTGACTTGTGAGGTACGGATGATTGGATGGATTAGCATTTGTTGTGGTTTATTTTTCCAATCATGTGGTTTTCTAGTTGGATGTCAACAATCATTTGTGGTCGTTGTTCTAAATGTTATAGAACATTTGTGTTTGATGTTGTTCTTGGAGGAATTTTGAACTTCAAAGTTGTGTTCAGATAATGGGTTTGAAGTTGGATATATTGATCCTTTGTAAAACTTGTGAGCACAATGGAGTTGTGACAGCAACCTGTAGCTTTTGCTATCACTTGGATTTGATGCTTCTATTCTTTAGATTGGTGCATTTGCACCTTCGCTTGTTCCTTTTCTTTAATAGGTGGCATGTTGGAGGATGAGAGGATGTATTACTTGTAGCGTCGTAAATTGTACACCCTTGCTAGGGTGGTACAATTCCACGTTTAGTTTAGCACCTGCCTTAGTGTGTTTTGCATCTTGCATTTCTAATTCCCTTTAAGTATTTTAATTAATTAATTAAATTAAATCTAAAGTCATATTTCATCACTCCCCACATCATAAAATTGGGCCGTTTACCCTAAGTGTGCCCCTTTTTATTTTATTCCTCCAATTAATCATTAAATCATAAACCCTAATTATGTCCTGTTTCGACCTTTAAGGCCCGATTTCGCATATCAAAACATCTTGGAATCAGTTGTAACTTTGGGATTCGCTCTAATATCATCATATCTAACGGCCTTGAAAATTTGGTGAAAAGTTAGTCGGAGCATTTGCAAAGTGCACACGGTCCCCAGCCTTTTTCTCGAAATTTCGGCAGCATAATTCTATGATATTATAATGCTTAACCCCAAAAGATTGGCGAGAAATTCAAATCCTAGGTTGGCCTAAAGACGAAATTAAGATCTAAGGTTTCATATATAAGAGCTCTCTTTCTTCATTTGAAGGGATCAATCTATCTAATCGAATCTAGGAAAACACTATTGGAGAGAGCATAAAGTAGCCTTCTATGTAGTGAAAGAGAAGCCTATGTGGAGTCTTCAACAACATTCATCAAGCATTCATCAAGTATTCATCAAGCATTCATCATCAATTAGGAGTCTTGAAGACATTGAAGAATAATAGGAGATCACCAGCTGATGATTGGCTTGTACACCTCCCTTAGGGGTTGGGTCTGATTTCATGTTGTTTTCATGTCTTTGTATGAGCTTCTTTACATCAATTTGCATATTTACATTTATTCTTTAGATCACTTTGCATCATTGATTTAAAGCATTTACTTTGTCAATTACAAGCATTTAGGGTTTACTCTTTAGGGTTTCTCTAGATTGTTTGCATTCATTCTAGGGTCTTGCACACAAACAAGAAGCCCGTACACACTATTTTACTATACAAATCGGCTATTTGTGAAGGTGGAAATTACCAACACCGGGGTTTGACTGAGGAAAAACCCAATATAGCCACCCAAACCCTCTCTTTTCAACTACAATGCAGGTATAGGTACCCCGGAGGACTTACAGATTTGCAGACGACACAAGGACAACCCAAAAGCTTCAAATATGCCCTAATCCATTATGGACAGGGGTGTGGTGCCCTGGTCCTGCCCAGGACAGGGGTGTGGCGCCCTGGTCCTCCTCAAATTTAGTGAATTTTGGCAGGGGACAAGTTCAGGATCTCTGGATTTCAGCCCTTTAGTTGCAGCTTTCTATCAGATCATCAGGGACAGGGACGTGGCACCCTGGTCCTGGTCAATTTGGTCCATCTTTGAGAATCAAGTGAACATTCAGATTCCTCCCCCTTCTCTACTTCAGCATCTCAGTTCGAGATCTGCAAGTTTGTGCAATTTCAATTCATATGTGCTTCAGTATTTATCTCCTAGTCTAGTCGATCAATCAAACCCTAATTTTTCTCATCACGTATAACACAAGGAATAGAAACCCTAAGAGATAATCTTTGGCTCTCTCTTTCTCACAATAAGTAGCCAAAGTGAGCTATCTCCCTAAGGCTCTTTCATATTCCCAATGTGTTGCCAAAAGTGGGATTAGGTCCTAGTCACCCGGTCTCGCATTTTCCCCTCCACATTTTGGTGAACATGGCGTGAAACCAGTCTTCTTTAATTCTGATTTCTGTTCTCAAATGTGGGTGTTTTTTGCTATTTCAAATTCAAATTTACATTTACAAGTTTCAATTCCTTGCAAATTTCAAAAATTTAGAGGTCAATTTTGTTAAAACCCTAATTTTTCAATTCAAAATTGAACTTGTGGATAGCTTAATTTGGATCATTATTTTCAGATCTGATTTAGGAACACATTTCACTCATAAATTTCATTTTCTAAATCAACATTTATAGTGCTTCCATTGGTTAAAATTGAACATTTCCTTCTATTTTGCATATGTTATAATTTGAAAGAGGAAAATTGTTGTCATGATGCATTCATTTCATAAATGTGATAATGGGTTAGCTTCCCTTGCTTCAATTTTTCCATCTCTTAAAGAACCTCCTCCTATCTATGACAACATTTTAGTGCCTAAAAGAGTTGTTACCAGCCCCTTAAAAACTCTCTCATGCTGTAAGGATGAAGGTTTGAAGAGTGATCTTGACAATTCTCCTAAAATGTTCCTTTCCCATCTAGCTATCTTAGAGGAAGAGGATGATATCATAAACACCTTTCTTAATGTTACCTCAGCTTCCCTACATGATGCCTCTCTAAGTGAAAAGGTATTGATGGACATTAACTTATCTCCTCCTAAATTTTTTCGTACCAATGGGGGCATGTTAGTGCAACAAGAGGTTATGAGCACTTCTTTCAAAGATATCCTTCCTAAGCATGAATCTTTGGAGAAAGATGTTCATCTCCCTCCTAAAGAATAATCTCCTCATGATGATGATTTTGTGCAAGAAGATGGTAGTGTCCCTACTTTTCCTAATGATGGCATTTCCTCTTTTGACTTCGACAAAATTCCCACTAGAGACTATGCATTAATGAACAATGGTATCCCTTCTCCCAAAATTAGCAATTACAATAAGGACATCTTTGTGCAAGATATTTCTAATATTTTTTTCAATGACCTCACAATTTGGGATGAACCATTAGAAGAAGGTGTTGATTATTCTCTACCCTATGAGAGTAACCCCCTTGATAGAATCTCATCTTCCATGAATCTCAATCATTTTTCCTCTAAAGGTAAGGCATCTCCTTCTCCCAAACTAGGTTCTACTCATAAGGGTACCTTAGTTCAAGAAGTTAACATCTCTTTCAAAGATCTCCCTCTTAAAGGTGAAACTTTAGAGAGTAATGTTGATTCTTCTCCTAGAGAGTCTATTCCCCATGTAGATCCTTTGATGATAAAGGATGATATGACCTTTCCTACTAACACTCTTCCTTCTAAAACATCAATGCCTACTCCTAGTCTATCTCTTAAAATTGATCTTATCCATGATAACATTTTAGTGCAAGAAGAGACTATCAACAATTCTTCCAACAATCTTGTCCATTCTTCTTCTAAAAACATTCCTAAACCATCTTCAATCAATTTGGTACATGTGAATGAAACACCTAATAAACCCCTCTTCCCAATTCAAGGTGCTTGTCCTTCTCAAAGTTCTCAACATAAGCCTGTCTTAGTGGTTCAAGGTGGTTATGCTAATGATTCTTTTTGCACTCCTAAGAAACCTTTTATTACTGTGCAAGGAGGTTATCCTACTAAGTGCCCTTATGAGTATGCTAAGAAAATCACCGAAGAGAGTTATCAAACGATTGCTCATACCTACAACACAAGAATCAATAGGCAACCTAATCCTCTTCCCGTTACCCCAACTTCACTCCCTCCCTCTCAACCTACTCTTCTGCAAGCACCTCGTATATCACAGACTCTTAGTAAGGAATATGATCTCATTGAACAACTTAAAGTTACTCCTGCCAAGATTTCTATTTGGGATTCGGTTCAAACTTCACCTGCTTATCATGGGATATTACAAGATGCTTTGAAAAAATTAGATGTCCCTCCTGCAGTGACACCTAATAACATGGCTTCTTTGATTGATCCTACACACAAACCCAAAGCTCAAATTGTTTTCACACAAGATGAGTTGCCTTCTCATGAAATCCAACATCAATATGATCCTCTTACGATTGTGGTTTTTATCAATGATAATGTTATAAGACGAACCCTTGTGGACAATGGGTCTGGCCTTAATGTTTGTGGTGTGGACTTATTGGATAAGATTAATGTGGATTGTTCTCTCATCGAACCTGCTTCTATTTCTATTCGAGGCTTTGATAATGTTGCTAAACAATGCTTAGGTGTCATAACCTTGCTTGTTAAGATAGGTCATGTTACTTTACCTACACCTATTCATGTCATGCCTAGTAATTTGACATAAAACCTTTTATTAGGGAGACTGTGGATTCATAGCATGCAAGTTGTCCCCTCAACTTTGCATAGGCAAGTTAGGTTCATTTATGACAATAAGACATACACCTTGTTAGTTGATACCAATCTTCAAGAACCATTAAAATCTGGATCTTCTTGTTCAACTACTTCCCATTCTTCTCCCAATCCTTCTACTTCTTCAAATACATCTATTTCCTTTGATGATCTTGTTCCTTCTAGTACTCTTGATTCTTCTACTCAATTGAAATCTCCTCCCAAAGATATATTTTCTCCCGAAGGAGTGCTCTTAGATGATTATTGGGGATCTCTAGACTTAACCCCTACTTTAATAGGAGAGTATAAAGTATCTCGGAAAGGATCTAAGACTGAGAAGGAGAAATTTAAGGAGAAACCGAAAGAGCAACCCACTTTGTCTAAACAACTAAGTAACCATTTTGTGGTTGCTTCTAATTTAGATAATTCTTCAAATCCTTCCTCTAATTCATATAGCACTGAGACCTATTAGGCGCAACCATCTCTTTCTGATTTGGCATCCCTTTATGGTCCTGGTTTCCACATTTTAGCTGAGAGTGGCTATAATGGCAATGGTTGTGGTACAAATGAACAGGGAATTAAAGTTCCTTTAGAACATAACACACATGAAGTTTCATTTGGACTTGGATATAATCCTTCTAAGCCCACCAAAGCATCTAAAAGACCATCTCTCAATGTGAATGCTATATTTAGTAGTGATGATGACTTCACCTCAATTAAATCATCTTCTACTTCTTTCAACACTCATCCCCTCATAAGGAAATCTTGGTGATGAACAAATCTCTTTATGAATCTCCTCGAGATTTCTAATCTCACTTATGAGACTTTATCTTCTACTCATTTTAAAATCCCTTCTTTTAGGAATAAGGCTCTAATGAATTACACTTATCCCTCTCCTAAGATTTCTTGTGTGCATGAAAAGTATGACTTAGTGGCCTATTCTAACCTATAAAATTCTCTCTTTCTAAAGACTTTTTAACATTCATCATCTTATACATGTTTTTAATCTCACTTATAGTAGAGCATTTAACATGCCATATTCAAATACCTCATTCAATCTATCGTGTCTTTAAATAACATTAATGGCTATTATGTTGCTCATCATAATGTGGCATTGGTAGCTCACTTACTGGGGGCTCATTGTCATTCATGACGGTACAATTTCACGTGCAATCATACTTTTGGAAGCAACATAATAGCCTATTTCTATCTCATCTCTTCTCCCTATATATATGGGGGGCAAGAGTGATTCCAAAAATCTCTATTTCTTAAGATTAAAATTTCCCCTTTGTGAAGTAGTGCCTTCTATAAGGATTTCGTATTGATTGTAGAGGTGTATTTGTATTTGAATTTCTTCTCTCATATTGGAACAAGCATCCCTAAAGGGGATCTTAAGTACATATCCTTAATTGGGACCTCCTCCTCGGTGTTGGAAGTCTTTGATCATTCATCAATTTATTTTCTTCATTGAGTAGTATCTTTTATAATAAACCCTTCTATTTTGTGAACATGCATGTCCCTGATGAGGATCTCTTGCCTTCTTTAGAAAAAGTTTGCTATAAACTTTGATGTCATTTCAATGTTCCATTCTTTTTAGATCCTTTATGGAGTTGCATTTTTGGATCATATCTCTTGCATTTGTTTCCATTTAAATCTTTCATCTTAGAGAGCTCTCAAATCCTCACACTCTTTGTTGTTGGAATTGAGGTTTAGTCAGGTCTTTCTTACCAAATGATTCTCCATTAGTTTTTTATCTTGTATCAAATCTTCTTGTAAGCATTTGTCATCAATCTTCTTTCAAAATTCAATGTGGTAACCATGATACACTATTTCAACTCGCTAAGATTAGCAAGCCGAAACAGGGGGGGGGGGCATATAGCTACCCTCGAATTTTCATCACCTTCTTTAGTAAGAATTTAGGTGATTTTGTAGGGTGCGGTTCCTAACTATGTATTGCAAATACCAGTGGGGGCTTCATCCAACAACTTGTGGATATATCATTTTTCATGAATGCTTACTTTTCTTTACTTTAGCTTGCATATGCACGTAGTGTCATATGACCACTAAAGTGGGGGCTAAATGTAGCGTCGTAAATTGTACACCCTTGCTAGGGTGGTACAATTCCACACTTAGTTTAGCACCCGCCTTAGTTTATTTTGCATCTTGCATTTCTAATTCCATTCAAGCATTTAATTAATTAATTTAATTAAATCTAAAGTCATATTTCATCACTCCCCACATCATAAAATTGGGCCCTTTACGCTAAGTGTGCCCCTTTTTTATTTTATTTCTCCAATTAATCATTAAATCATAAACCCTAATTATGTCCTATTTCGACCTTTAAGGTACGATTTCGCATATCAAAACATCTTGGAATCAGCTGTAACTTTGGGATTCGCTCTAATATCATCATATCTAACAGCCCTAAAAATTTGGTGGAAAGTTTATCGAACCATGTGCAAAGTGCACACGGTCCCCGGCTTTTTTCCTAAAATTTCGGGAGCATAAGTATATGATATTATAATGCTTAAACCCAAAAGATTGGCGAGAAATTCAAATCCTAGGTCGGTCTAAAGACGGAATTAAGATCTAGGGTTTCATACATAAGAGCTCTTTCTTCATTTGAAGGGATCGATCTATCTAATCAAATCTAGGAAAAAGTTGTTGGAGCGAGCATAAAGGAGCCTTCTATCTAGTGAAAGAGAAGCCTATGTGGAGTCCTCAATAACATTCAACAAAATTCATCAAGCATTCATCATCAACTAGGAGCCTTGAAGACATTGAAGAATAAAAGGAGATCACCGACTGATGATTGGCTTGTACCCCTCCCTTAGGGGTTGGGTATGATTTCATGTTATTTTCATGTCTTTGTATGAGCTTCTTTACATCAATTTTAGATCACTTTGCATCATTGATTTAAGGCATTTACTTTGTCAATTACAAGCATTTAGGGTTTACTCTTTAGGGTTTCTCTAGATTGTTTGCATTCATTCTAGGGTCTTGCACACACACAAGATTCTTGCACACACTATTTTACTATACAAATCGACTATTTGTGAAGGTGGAAATCACCAACACAGGGGTTTGAGTGAGGTAAAACCCTATATAGCCACCCAAACCCTCTCTTTTCAGCTACAGTGCAAGTACAGGTACCCCGAAGGACTCAAAGATCTGCAGAAGACACAAGGACAACCCAGGAGCTTCATATAATCCCTAATCCATTAGGGACATGGGCGTGGCGCCCTGGTACTACCCAGGACAAGGACGTGGCACCCTGGTACTACCCAGGACAGGGGCGTGGCACCCTGGTCCCCCTCAAATTCAGTGAATTTTGGCAGGGTGCAAGTTCAAGATCTCAGGATTTCAACCCTTTAGTTGCAACTTTCTATCAGAGCATTAGGGACTAGGGCGTGGCACCCTAGTCCTAGTCAGTTTGGTCCATCTTTCAGCATCTGGTGCACATTCAAATTCCTCCCCCTTCTTTGCTTTCAGTATCTCAGTTCCAGATTTGCAAGTTGGTGCAATTTCATTCATATGTGCTTCATTGTTTATCTCCTAGTCTAGTTGATCAATCAAACCCTATTTTTTCTCATCACATACAACAAGAGGAATAGAATCCCTAAGAGATAATCCTTGGCTCTCTCTTTCTCACAAGAAGTAGCCAAAGTGAGCTATCTCCCTAGGCTCTTTCATATTCTGGGTGAACTCACAATAATGGTTCCCACTTTTTTGCCACTTTTGGCACTGAGATGAACAATTTTAAAATAATCTTCAACTTCCGACAACTATAACTTTTAAAATATTAAGAATTTGAATTTCAAATTTTTTTGAAGGATTTTTTTTTAATTTTTCCATCTCCCTCGAAAAGTAGTTTTTTACAACAAACTACATTTTTTAAGAGTGATGTGCCTCCCGAAACGCATAACTTTTTTTCTATAAATGATAAAAACTCAATTCTTTCGAATTTTGGTTTATATCCAAGGCTTGTAGTTGGTTTGATAGTGATATGTTCAATATTTTTCATTTTATTCAGTTTTGAAGTCCGACTAGTCATAATTCAGACATAGGTTTACATTTGAACACATAACTTATTCTATATATATCGAAATTCAATTTTATTTTATTTTTTAGAAAGAAGACATCAATACCCAAGGCTTAGATATTTTTCAGAATTTTTTTGAATTAGTTTCCTATTTTTTCCAATGCGTTGAACAGAGAAGTTCATGTTCGGTGAAAAACCTATATTTGGTAAAATTAAAAAAACAAGTTCATAATTAACTCAATATGTAATAAAATTATATTCATTGGAAAGCTTGCTTCAAGGACTATAATACTATATTTTGGGTTGTCAAGATCATTCCATTTGAGCCTTCAACTAGAGGTTTCAAGGCCAAAACTCTGCAAAAAAATGTAGAAATCTTCAGAGAAGTGTTAAAAAAGGGGTTCGAACGAAGGGGGGTTCGAGCGAACCCCCCATTTTTAGGGGGGTTTGAATGAAGGGGGGTTCGATCGAACCCCCGCGCTATAGCTAAAAAATGACATAAAAGGGCAATAAAGGTGCTTCGCTCGAAAGATGGGGTTCGATCGAAGTGGGGTCTTCGCTCGAACCCCAAAGGGTATTTCGTTCGAACACCCCCACTTCGCTCGAACCCACCGTAAACAAAATTTTCCACTTTCGTCGATTTCCTTCGTTGGCAAAAGTGGGAACCAGCTTTGTGAGTTCACCCTTCCCAATGTGTTGGCAAAAGTGGGATTAGGTTCCAGTCACTCGGTCTCGCTTTTTTCCCTCCACATTACTTAATATGGTGGATATCTTAGATGTTATTGCAAGCATTTTGTTGGAGCATGAGAGCATGTTGAAGAATCATTCAGTTTCATGGATAGTTATGATGATGCATTTCTTTGTTTGGCCTTGTAGTTAAATCTTGTTCAGATTGATCATGGTAAGGTATTCGACAAGTGGGAGAATGTTGGAAATTAAGGTGTCTCAACCTTAGCATTTCCTAGCATTTCATTTATTTAATTACTTAATTCATCCCTAAATTGTAATTTATTGCTCATCATATTTTTGCATCTAGTATTACATGGCATGGTGAGTCATCATCATGTTGGCAAGTGACATGGAAGATGACAAGGATTTTGTTTATCCCTACATGAGAAAATAGGCATCCCATTTTAGTAGAGATATTCTACCATGTTCAATATCTTAAAAACATGTGCAAGTCATTATTATATGACGAATTCTTATGACATGTTTGACAAATTCCTATGGCAAGTTGGACAAGTAGTGGACAAGTGTTAGAAGGCATCCTACATGGAGAATATGGGTGCCTAAGTTGGGTTATGATGGGTTGTAAGAAAATCAACTATTTATAGTCAATTATGATGGATTCTCTTGCAGTTGTAAGTGCTGCCACATAATAGATTCTATAACAACTGTAAGATATATAAGAGCATCTGTCATGCCTATTTTTAGAGAAAAAAATGAATCACCCATGTTTGGAGGCATGTAAGAGTGTTTAAAGAATCTTGGGCAAGTGTTTGTTGCATGCCTAGAGGTGTTGGAAAAGGTGCCACATGGATTTGGATGCCCAACTCTTTTGGCTTGGTCTAGAAGCTACTTCAAACTTGTAAATCTCTATATAGCATATGCCTTTTGGTATGGGTTTAAGAGAGGAGTGAGTAGAATTATTCTTTGCAATGTTATCCTATTCGATTTTGTAATGTCCCCTTTTTGAAATGGGATTTACTAATAAATAAAGTATAATATAATTAAAATGTAATTCAGTTTATTGAATGGTCAAAAGGCATGAAATGAAGAGTTGTGACTCCCTCAAACATGAGATATAAAAGGGTGATCATATCATTTTAGGACATTCATGAATCGTCATTATTGAATCAATCATCATTGGGGAACAAAGGAATCTATTTGAAAATAAATTATTATTCTCAAAGGCAGCAATGAAGGGTGGTAACTCAATTCTTGTGAAGGGTGGTGACTCATTTCTTGCAAGGGTGGTGACTACTTCAAAAAAATGAGCATGAAGGGTAAATTAGTTCATTACCAAGGAAAGAAGATATCAGTGCATTGAATGAGCAAATCATTCAAACATTCACTCATCAATACATCAAGAGATATAAACAACAAAGAGAAATTAAGCATTCCACACTAAATAAAAATTAAAAAAATCATTCATTAAAAGAACTAAATTTGCAATAGTGTAGCAAATGCATTAATTTATCAGTTTTGAATTCAAGGTAGTATCTTGCAAATAAGGAGGACGAAATACCTTTCAATTCAATAAGAATTGGAAGGATGAAAACCCTTTCATGTTCTTTGGCAAGCTAAAGACAAAACCCTTTGTATTGTCACTATTGAGTTAGGGATGAAAACCTTTAATTGAGTATATTTGTAAGTATTTGTGGAGAATTCACAAATTGATTAATTTTGAGTATCGTTTTATGACTTGTTTATTTGAATATTATCATAAATTCTTAATCTTTGATAAAATTATTATCAATTTTAAGTAAATATTGTAATTTTAAGGAAAACTCAAGAATATCCCAAAACGGGACATTACATATTTCCTCCAAAAGAGCCACATGTAATATCCATGTTAAGCATGTAATCCTACAATTGTATTGTACCTTGTTTATTGCAAATCAATACATTGGTTTGACGCTTTGGAGTGTGTTCTTTTTTATTCTTCTTCTTTCATGTTCTTGAAATGTTGATTTACATGTCATTATGTTGCCAAAATATATTTAGATCTATAAACTATATAATCTTTCCTCAAAGGGTTAATGTGATTTTATGTCTATTTCTACTTTAAAGGCATAGTAGTGTGTCTTTGTATCAAGTTGTTGAACATTTGATTAAAAGAAATGTAGGATACTAAAGGTGCATACTAGATCTCGGATGTCTTTTTGGGTTCATCTTTCCCTTTCATTATGCATTGTAATGTCCTCTACTAGGAGGCTGCCAATTTCCCAATAATCAACACCCATTACTTAATATTATCATGCCTTAAATTAATTTATTAAACTAGATGACCATATTTATTCATAGTACAATTGATAGTGGCTATATTCAAGCCCTAATTCTTAGCTCCTTTCTAATCCTCAACCCTGGATGGGGATTTACTTGTCTAGGGCATGCTAGCACCACCTCCATAGTTGGGCCCAAGTTTCAAGAACATCTGTTCAGAGCACCCTTGGGTTTCACCTAATTTGGGATGGATTTACTCTGCCTCTGCCTCTTCTTATTGGGGGGGAATAGAAATGATTAAGCAATTGGGCTATGAATATGCTAGTATCTTTTCTATTATGAATATATATGTCAACAATGGAAATTAAGCAAATTGTTATAAATTTAGTTAACCAATATAGTTCTTATTATTTCTATTATATTGACAAAAATAAGAACAAATGTAATTGTTGTGCTATACAAGTAAATAAATATAGTTGTAAATAAATATTTGATTCACAAGTAAGACACAGCATACCAATCTGATGTCTCAGTAATGATTGCAATAATCTGCCTGTGAATGAATATCGTCTGCAGAGAATATGATCTGCCAGTGAAATGATTATCCTTCGATGAGTATTGACCCTTTTATGAGCATAGATTATATATTATAATTTCTAATCCTTCTAATGGCTGCAGATAGTATATATTCCATTCTCCTCCCTTCGGCCGTCGTTGTTTCTCCCTCTTTATTTCCTTAGAAGAAGACGAAGAGTCACCTTTCCTATTAAGGGACCCAATCCTTTAGAAAAGATATACCTTTCCTTATTTAATCGCTGTAGTTGAGGGCCTTCATAATCGTTGATAATCAGGGTTGCTTTTTCTAATGAATTTCCCCGCTAGGATTGTTATTTCCTTAATTGTTTACTAATATT
The DNA here is from genome assembly GCF_030272615.1 of Cryptomeria japonica. Taxonomy (NCBI): domain Eukaryota; kingdom Viridiplantae; phylum Streptophyta; class Pinopsida; order Cupressales; family Cupressaceae; genus Cryptomeria; species Cryptomeria japonica. The sequence continues at coordinate 223,028,674 of NC_081407.1, read as the reverse complement.
AATTGTTTAACACACTAACCACTACCTTATGCTATGTGAATTGATGTCCAATAGAGTCCTTGACTAAAGCGCTGCCTTTGATAAATATAATTGCCTCTTTAAAGAAGCGCTGCCTCCTTTAATTATTAATTGTTCCTAATCCCTGCTATTACCATAGGAGTTAATAAAGTATTATAGAAGTTAATCACTGCTCTTAACATAGGAGTTGATCATTGTTATAGAAGTTAAGTTAATCACTACTCTTGACATGTTAATTGTTGTCTTGTCTGGGATCACTTCATAATGATCTTTATTGCTATTTAATAAAAAGTGAGATTAAGGCTGCTGTTAATCTTGGTCTGATCAGAAAATTGTGACGTCTTACAGAGTAAGACAATTTTTTGAGTCTATTAATGATGATGAGTATGTTATGGATGCAATCCTGATGGATCATAACATGCATCATCATAGCTATCCATGAAACCATGCAAAAATATACAACATGCTCTTGTGCTCCAACAAGATATCTGTAATAACATCTAAGATGTCCACCATATCCTAGAAATTCTATAACAGGTTGGACAAGTGTACGTAGCTTGTTTGTTGCGGATTTCTAGGATGTGGTCGCGCATTGTGTAGGATGTGGAGCTCTACTTGTTGTAATACTAAGGTAGTGTGTCTACAATTGTTTTGTGGTTAATCCTTTCTGGTGGTTGTTGCTCTATCTTTGTTTTGGTGATCTAACCTCTTCCCTTTGATGGTGTGTTGCTCTAGCGATGTGTGTGTGCCATCTCTATCTTGCGTTGCTACTATTGTTGCATTTTTATCTTTTTCTCTATGTTGTCAAGGGACTAGGATCCTATTTTCCCTTTTTAATTTGTCAAAAACAAACTATGCTACAATTTATGTGCAGCTAAATCTTTCTAAGAACGTCTAAAAAAGTATTATCTTTAATGGTGAAGAATTAAACATGCAAAGAAATATAAGTTCATTCCATTTGGATGTAAAGTTCATCATAGGTGTGGACACTTGGTGAGAGAATACCTTTTGGCCCAACAACTTCGTAACTGACTAAAAACTATCACAAATTCGTAGATGGGTAACAAGGGATTTACCGAGTAAAAAAGGAAATATGAGATATAGAACAAATGGAAAGGATTGTTGGGACAATATGGGAGATGGAAAGAGGTGACAAAAATTACAAAGTGTTGGATAGGATAGATGCTTGTAGCTTTAAAAAATATTTAGAAAACTTCATATATGAAAATGTAGTTGGTGAAAGTAGATCGAGGGGAACCATTAATGATCTGGGAAACCAAGATATGTTTTTAGGTAGGAAAATGAAAAATCTAGAAGATGAATTTGGGGGTTATGAAAAGAACATATATCCTACATATCAATATTACTAGTATCACAAACATACTAGTCGAAATTTGGAATTTTTTATGTTGAAGCAAAGGAAGAAAACAATAAATCAAATGGGAGGAAATCTCTGAAAAAGTACAAGTGGGGAAGATACAATATTCATGACAAAATTTAAACGGAAAATAGGATATAGTTGATCTCCATCAAGAGTATTTTCATGGCCTGAGACAAAAAGCTTCAATAAGTTCAAGTTGGAGAGGAACAAGGAAGGAAACTACAAGATGATTTGTTAGTTCAGACAACTAAAGTAAATGATTAAGTTTTATGTTCCTTTTTTATGTTTGAAATTAAGAATATCTCCAAGGTTTACATGCATAAAGGAAGGCATGACAAAATCTATATGCACAAGAAAGGCATGTGCATACATAGGAAAAGAACGAAGCAAAATTGTACATATAATAAAAGCAAGGAAAAATAGAATAGTTAGGGAAAATCTGCATGCACAGAAAAAATATTCATGCCTATAAAAAGCTAAAATTTGCATGCAATGAAACATGAATACCTATTAAAAAGAAAATATTGGGTTTGCATGAGCCATGAAAGTATGCAAGAGGCTAGAAAAGCTTAAATGTATAAGAAAAGACAAGGATCTTGTTTGCTTTTGCCTATATAGATTCATGTGTACATTCATGATGTGAATGTGGCACTAAGTCCCTTTATTAATATAAATTTTATTTTTCTCTATCAAAAAACTGGCATGAATTGATGCAAATAATATAAAAAGAAAAGAGTAACATTATTGCAGTGTAACCACATGTTCTATTACTATGAGAACTATGTATAAAGGTGGCTATCTCTGTAAAGGACATCTTGCTATAAAACTACTTTGATGTTTACCTAAGGATGTTACTCGTTTGATAATCTTTGTAAAAAAACCATGTAAACCTAGAACAGGAACCTTTAGCCAATAGTTACTGTCAAGAATAGCAATAGAAATAATTGTAAGGTTGACAATACATTATTAGGAAATGAAGCTATAAAGGCTCAATGCAATTAAAAAATTGGTCAATATTGTGAAACATTCAAAAAAATGTGCCATGCTACCTTAGCAGAGGATCGATGTACTCCATGGATGACCAATTTTCCCTTAAACTGGTTTCTTAAGAAGAGCTTAGATGCCATTTCTAATAATTTAGATTATTAATCGCTATCCCAATAGAGACTTGAATTGCAAAAGCTGCTGACTTCTTAACAGATGTTTGCATTCATTAAATTCCACTTAAATATATGTTTGTTCATATATTTGCATTCAGTAAATTCCACATGATAACAGTGATCCAATGTCACTATCATCCTTTCACATTATTGGTTAGATTTTTGAGAAAAACTGGATCTTTTCTCTTAGCAAATTTCAACTATAATCTTTCGTTTGGAAATCTATCAATCTATCTATCTATTTAGCATTGGATCACTGTTATCATGTGGCATTTAATGAATACAAAATATATGAATAAACATTGGTTCAAGCATCTGTTAAGAATAACAGCTTATGCAAGTTAAATATAGATAGATAGATAGATGACCAATTTTCCCTTCAAAAATTTCGTACAAAGAGTCTTAGATGACATTTCTATTATTAAAGACTACCCAATAGATACTTGAATTGCACAAGCTGTAAGAAGCTTGAATCAATGTTTGGTCATATATTTGCATTCATTAAATGACACATGATAACAGTGATCCAATGCTGAATAGATAAATAGATAGCTAGATAGACATAAATTAATCGTATCCATGACATATCCTGTTATGTTACATAATAAAATTATGACATCCCAACCGAAAGTATGCTACAAATATTATGACATGATCGATGCATTGATTTTCCAGACAAAAAGAATGGTTTTTAAGATTTTATTATAAGTTCTGGCCTGAAATTCATAGGGTGGGGCATTAGATTCTTTGATCTTGTTAAAGATGAATTATAGCATCACACACAATTATATGGAAGCCTAATTTCTGATTCAGTCTTCCTATTGCATATATTTGATTTTAATATCGATTAAAATTCTATAAAGAACAGAGTTCAAGTAATCATTCTTGAGAAATAAAATCATGCATAGAAAGGACATAGCATTGACCTGTAAAATCTCCTCAAGGACATCCTCCAAAGTTATTATGCCGACAACCTTCTCATCTTCTGCAAATGTTGGAAGAGGTTTATTGTCAATTTGAAGGATATCCTCTGACACGATTTCTGACCACCTCTTTGATCTTCGTATTGTTTTAACAGAGAGACAGGAATTGGATGATATTTTGCATGCAGATCGTGGTGACTTGTCTGTAGTAGAATGGTCACGAAAGTCTTGCAGCAAGTCACTCTTGATGACATCAAGTGTCTCATGTTCTACTTTTTCTGGATGATAAAGGAAGTTAGATATCCTAAATGAATAGTTACAACCAATATTCTGCTCTTTTAGACTCTAAATTCACTAATTATATTTCTCGATATTTAAAAAAAAATTGATAGAACTTCACAAACAATTGCATATGCATAAGGAAAAATCCTTCATAAAAGAAAAGAAATATGCCAAAAAACCACAAATCTTGAACATCAATAATATTAGAAAACAAATTCCATTATATGTCTGCTTATAACTAGAATAGGCATTGATCTTAATGCTTTTAAGTTGTAACAATCAAATAATCAAACAGTAAATACAAGGCAAGTTTCCAGCCGAGGAAATAAATTGTACCTTTCAATAATACTTTTCGATCTCGGCTTAGACTTTTGTTAATCTTGGCCTCTACATCGCTTGCTCTTTCCAAATCTTGCTCCTTTTCTTCAGGAAAATTCACAACCACAGCCATGTGACTATGACCTTTTCGGAACTCATTCAATAAATCATACAAAGGCATGTTGGACGAAACCCTGAAACTCAATACCATAATTTCACAATATGTTAATCTTATTTCTCCAAACAATACAAGATATTTGATAATACTATTTCAAATTAATAAGTCTTCAAGCAAAAATATGGAACCTTCAACACATATAGATTGTCAAATACCTATCTATAGAACAAATCTTTCAAATGGTAACCTTACAGAACTTATTTCAAGAATTTTGGAAGAAACAGACTCAAGAAGTAAAATGAAAATTGAAATGGATATCAGAAATTTGGATACTTAAATCAATCACAAAATGTAAAAATATCACTCAAAAATGTCTAACAAGGTTGTAAGAAGTTGCAACATTACAAGGACAACATGTAATGTACATCATATTTATGACAAAGAACAAACAATATTAAAAATTGACAGCAATTTTGATGTCCGTACAAAGGTAAAATTGGAATCAAATTAATTAGTAATCATGATTGGTAATCAAGATAGTAATTCTTCATCAATTGTAAATTTTAAGGATGGGCTCCCATTCATGGTTGCCAAATCCAAGTTCATTGCCCAATTAGTTCCTATGGGGGGGCAATACATACAAAGATTTGTAGTTATAGAATCTATGAATGGTTCTTTATTAACATTGATATTTTTCCAAGTTTCTAAAATGGCGGAATGTGGTGACATGGGGGGAAGTTGCAGGGACAAAAATGTCACAACCTTAATCTTTCCTATTATATAAACCAAGGAAGCAATAATCGTTTGGGGAATCAATCGGCAAAACAAAAGCATAAGATTTTTTCAAAAAATCGGGAAAAAATTGGATTTACAAAAAAATGTAAAAAATTGGAGAAAAACAATCAAAAACTACTTTTTTTTATATATTTTAGGGCATTTCCATGGCATAGAGATATTGTAGGCAAATAAAATAGACACTTGAACACATGAATTGCAGGAAATAGATTTTCGTTGTTTATATTCATATCACTGATTACGTTGCACAAAATATACTACACCATAAATAATATCTAGATGGTGATAGATGTCAAAATGTCAATTACAATATAGTTTGTGACTTTGTTAGGTTCTCTAAATCAGAAACTATGTTCTAATCAGCATTATGTCAGATTTCAGAGATTATGTTTAATCAGAAATCTGTGTCAAGTGATACATTACCTACATTACCTGTTATTGTATTGTTTTTTAAAATCTGAAAATTACTGCACAAGAGAGGTTTTATATTCACTATGACTGCACAAGAGAGGTTTTATGTGAGGTCATTGAAGGAGGAAGGGATTGTTGAAACTCCAGGTTATTGTCAAAATCCCGAACAAACTGGCAATTTTTCTCAAATTATGCTTCATAGGCATTTTGTCAAACAGTTTGTATGCAACTTCTTCTGTTGAATTTTCTAACCGTAATTGTTATTCAAATATTCTTAATGGTTTGGGAATGTACTTGCATTACAAAGTCATCTTAATCATTCGTAACATTTAATTCATAATCCCAAACAATGACCATTCAACATATACATACATAACAATATTAGTTTCATACATACATAACAAACATACAGAAAATAAAACATACATGTGCAATAATGGCAAACTTCTTAAAACATATACCTACATAACAATGGCAAACTCATATTAGTTTCTTAATTTATACATAGAGAGATTTAATATTAAAACTAATATACATACATTAACAATGGCAAACATATTAGAGAGGTTTTAATATTAGGTTTCCCGCAAGTCTCCATTCTTAAAAAACCTCTCTTGTGCAGTCACATATTAGTTTCAATATGAGTTTCCCGCAAACATATACATACATAACAATGGCAAACATACAAAAAATTCATACATGTAGCAATTGTTTCCCACAAGTCTCCATGGTCAAGGAATTTAGAGTTTAGAATCTTTGGAACGAGTATAGGAAGAATCGTAAATACTAAATAGAAATACCTCAAAATTTGAAGTCGCCGGTAATGCCCTGTCGCACGACCAAAAAAAACCTTCTAATTGCTTCCTTTCGGATTTCTATTTGCTTCCTTTCGACTTCAACTTTGGTTATTTATCGATTTTTGCAGATATTTTAGGGTTTTTGCGACGATTTTTTTGGCGGGATTTCGCGTAGTAATTAATCGCGATTGATCACGTTTTTTGGGCGATTAAAATGGAAAAAATCGTTGAAAATCGGAAAGATTATTTGGGGGAATTGATCAGGAACAGTCCTAGTTGCTGATTAATCGGGAGTAATCGGGTTTTTTTCCCGACTATTGCTTCTATGATATAAACATTGTTTATGCAGTTCAAGTTTGAAATGAATACCTTAATCATTATGTGGATAAGTGCTTAATTATGTTAAACATGAGATCCATGCGAGGTTATATACTAATATAAGCTAGTTAAAGCTATTTTTCTTTGTTGATATTAAAATTGCAATAATGTGATTATATCTTGAATTTAGAAAGGACTGACTACAATTGTGTCTTGTGAGTATGACAAGACAAATTTTGACACTCTTGTTGGGAGAGAGAATATCATCAAGGAGAAGTGTTTAGCTTTGCAAAGGTGACATGCATGAAACCCGTGCACATAATCATGTAGTTGCATATTAGACTACATGACATTGTATGTAGATATGTGTTGCTTCTAGATTTTGATTGTGTTTTTATTTGCATCAACGTTTCAGATCACACTCTGTGATCCATCATCAGGATGATAGAGAGCTCGGGAGTAGGAAAAAAAATAATGAAACTTCAAAAATTAAAGACAATGTGTTGAGTTTGCAATGACAATCTTCCCCCTTTTAGCTTGTTAGGCATTTTTAGCATTAGTATCCTTTGAAAGTTACATTTTTTAAAATGTTGTGAATCAGATGGAGAAAGACATCCAATCTTGAGAAAAGGGGACACACCCTCCAAGTCCCCAAGGCATGCAGGATGTCAGTGGGACTTCCAGGGGACACATCCCCATGGAACACTACTAAATATTGACTACAATGGACTAGTACATTGTTCAATAATAGAAAAACTATTTATGGGCCAATAATGGGGTAAGGCATGGAGAAAAATTATGATTTCAATATTCCATAGCTTTTGAATCTATGTGGTATTCATCAAGAGAGATGGGAAGAAATCAATTGTGAAATTTGATTGGAAGTTGTGTAGTAAGTGAAGATTCTCTCGCGAAATGAGAAATGGATGACAAGGAGAACAAGAAAAGAGCAATTGATAAAAGAAGACCGACTTGTAAGAGGAAGATGGATTCATCTCAAGAACCCGAAGAGCAATTAAGTACATGTCTCACACCCAAAGTTGACAAATAATCCTGTTGAAACTTAGTAGCTTCGGTAAGATAAATGATTGAATGAGAGACTTCATTTATCTCTCATTCAATCATCTACCTTATCGATATAACTACAATTTAAGTATAGACCTCCTGATTAAATAAATGAACATGCTATAATCATCTCATATGCATAATCGATAATATTAATCATGTTGTGATCAGACCGGAATTATAACTACCATAGCTATCATATCATAGCATTGATTAAATGCTATCATATGATAACTATAATAGTTATCATTCTAAAACACATATTAATACCGAATCATTTATTCATTGATTATGTTTAACTTATCCCAATCACTTATCGGTTAACTATACATTGCCCCAGTTATTAATAACTATCGGCATATGTTAATAGCGTGACCGATAGTGATTGGTATAACACACGTTAAAGAGGAAAGACGTGACCAATGATTAACAACACAACACATAAGTAATGTGTTTATATTAACCAAAGGGGTGTCTATGCACCGATCAAGACATGTCTTGATCGGGCATGTCTAAAAGACATGACCGATCAAGGCATGCCTTGATCGGTGAATCATAGGCTATAAGTACATGCAAATGAAGTGCTGGAGAAACATCGAAACTATTAATGTTATATTCAGCAACCTGTGACATAAGACAGAGAAAATATCAATAAGGAGAATAATAATATACATAACTTCAGACTTGAACATAAATTTGAATATCATTTACAAATCCATTATTAGAAACATGTTTCAAAATATGATTGACTTTACCTGATGTGACTTATTCACACATCGCCCCATTGCAAATAGGGACCCCCACCTTTTTTCACTTTCTAGGGTGGTAGTTTGAGTATTTTGCTATAAACCTTTGCACTGGAGGGGTATAGTTGGTCAAGCGGCCAGGAGTCGGGAGGATAGTCCTTCTTGTGAGGGGTGAAATGAAGTGGCGAATGAATGGAGGAGTCTCTTAGATTGAGCCCAGTCAGCAATGCAATGTTTCCTTAGACCCAATTATACTTCAATGACAGGTGAGATCCGGGAGCAAAATTTGACTAAGTATGCTAAAATTTCCTTTGCTCCAGTTTAGGAGCGAATTTTGCTTCCATTGCTCCCCTTTAGGAGCGAAATATCTCTCTAGGCTCCCCAAATCATCTAAAATCCCTTCTAATCATTATGAAATGTCTTAATTTGGGCAAGGAATACAACGTAGGATCAATGACCTTGAATTAGGATAGTTGAGGAAGCAACTTACTTTCCTCCATCTCAGGAGCGAAATCCTCTTCCATTGCTCTTATTTGAGAGCGATGTAGACTTTTTGAGAAAATTTGAGGGGGATGAGTGAGTTTTGAAGCCTCTGGCATCATTTTGTTCATAGAAGAAGCCAAGAGCATCATCCTTTTGGTTAAGGAATGGAAGCGAGATGACAAATTTAGGTCACTTCCATTGCTCCTTCACAAGAGCAAAAAACGCTTCCATTGCTCTCCTTTGAGAGAAAATTTCCCTTCCATTGCCTTTAGTTGAGGGCGAAATCATATTCAAAGCAAGCATTGAGGTCTTTTGATGCATGAAAGTCAAACCTAAGGTGTGAATTAGTAAGACCGAGCTAAAGGATGCATTTTGAAGTCACTTCCATTGCTCAAGATTCAGTGCGAAAATCATTTCCATTTCTCCTCCTTTGGAGCGAAATCCTCTTTCTTTGCCCCTGGTTGAGAGCGAATTTGATTCTAGACCTCACACTGAGCATGGTTCAATGCATTTGAGTTGAGAAAATGAATGTAAGTGAGCTAAAGTGAGTTAAGTGTCAACTTGGAGATTACTTCCTTTGCTCCTTTTTTGGAGCAATTTTCACTTCCATTGCTCCTCCTTGGGAGCGAAATTTGCTTCCTTTGCTCTCCCATGAGAGCGAAATCACTTCTAGAGGCTCACTTGAGCATGATTCGATGTATTTAAGTTGATGGAATGAAGGTTGATGAGTAAAAAGGAGTTAAACTTCAACTTGGAGTCATTTCCTTTGCTCTTTGACAAGAGCGAAAATCCCTTCCATTGCTCCTCAGTGGGAGTGAAATTGCCTTCCTTTGCTTGAGTCTAGGAGTGAAATTGCTTATAGATCTTTCCTTTAAGTTGATTTGATGCCTCCACTTGCATAGATAGCAAAACATCCATGCACGAGTTGATGGAGAGCAAGAATTTGGCTAAGTATCAAAAAAATTCCTTTAGTCCTCTCTAGGAGGGAATTCTTGTTCCATTTGTTGATTATGTAGCTTTAGTTGGAATTCTAGATACCGACTCTACAGATCAAATGAGTAAGTGGCCTATCGGCCTTACACATTTGATTATATCTATCAACTGCACTGATCCATTAAACCCATAATGAATTTACTTCATTAAATTTATATTATTAAACTGTGTCTTATTGTATCGGGTTATTTGCCAAACAATTATGTTTAAACGGTGCAAGAACAAATCAATTATGATTTGTTTGCTTTTAGTTAAGACATAACCGATCATAAGTGAATCGGTTTGTTTGCAAAACCATCGGACTCTTGGGATAAGAGTCACGACATCTTATGAAGTCGTTTGATATTATATATCTATGAGATACAATCTCAGTTGAATACGATAAGGTTGTGATTATAGATACTACGAATAAAATATCAGATCGACAGCAATAACATTAGAAGACAAATCGATTTCTACAGCAAGACATAGATTGTATACATCAGCAACATTAGAAGACAAATAGAAAGCTACAACAAGGAAACATTATTATCAGTTTGAACTGTATTATCATTGCTGATAATTTTTCTGTGGCAGATTAAACATCAACAATCATCTGATGATTATGTAGCTTCAGTCGGAATTCTAGATACCGACTCTACACATCAAATGTGTAAGTGGCCTATCGGCCTTACACATTTGATCATATCTATCAACTGCACTAATCCATAACCGTGTTGGTGTTGGAAATAAGCCACACCCAGACCGACGATGGACTGGTCCAAGAGGAGCCAATAGCTCCATGGTAGAGCACTCCAGCAGCGTATGGAAGGTCCTAGGTTCGAGTCCTAGCTGGTCCATGTCTCAACATGGTATCAAAGCCAGGTCCAAGCTAGGAGCCCCAAGCACACAAGAGGTGTGGCTTAAGGGGGGGTGTTGGTGTTCGAAATAAGCCAGACCCGGACCGACGATGGATTGCTTCAAGAGGGGCCAGTAGCTCAGTGGTAGAGCACTCCAACAGCGTATGGAAGGTCCTAGGTTTGAGTCCTAGCTGGTCCATGTCTCAACACCATTGCCTCCCTTTGAGAGCGAAAAACACTTCCTTTGCTCATGAACAAGAGCGAAGTTGATTTCCAGACAATTCTTGAGGTTATTTTGAGCTATTTTCACTTATTGATGATTGAAACCTTAAGTTTGAGTCAATGAAATGGAGAGAATAAATGAAGTTTTTGAATAAGTGGTCACTTCCATTGCCCTTCTTTGAGAGTGAAAATCATCCTAAGGCAATTTTGTTGACAATTTCAAGCATTTCACATGGAAGAAATGGTGATTTTGAGGCATGAAAGGTGAAAATCTAACTTAATGATTGAAATTGAAAATCTAGATATTGAAGTGAAACCTACATCCTTTGCTTGTGTTTGAAAGCGAATTTCCTTTGCATTGCAGTTCGAGTGAATTCTTGTTCCATTGCTCCACCTTGGGAGCGAAAAGTCCTTCCTTTGCTCCTTTTTGGGAGCAAATTCCCTCTTTTGGCCTTTGCAAGCACAATCTAAACACATTTGGCACCAAAAACAATATTTTTAAGAGGTGAGTCAGCCTTCTTTAGGGAGAAAATTCATTTTTTTTTTGCTCAAGATAAAGTCGGCCTCACCCTTGTTAATGCATGGTAGCTTCGGTAAGATAAATGATTGAATGAGAGATAAATGAAGTCTCTCATTCAATCATTTATCCTATCGATAAACCATTCAGAAAACTTCAAGCTATTTCATTTGATAATTATTCCTCATTCATATATCAAATCTACTCAGTCGATCAATATCGATAATCATATTATAGCATGGCATATCGGTGATCACCGATGGTTATCGAGTTAACCATGTATCCCGATTTATACCGGATGTGTTCCCAGCAATAAACTAATAACGATTATCGAGTTGCTATCGGGTGGCAAAGTATGCACTGCTTGACATATATAACCATTAGTTAGTCGGTTAACTTAGACACCGATTTACATCGGTTAATATGCCAAGCAAACACCGTTTGGCATACATCGTGAATACAGATTGGCATGTACACTAAGTTACGTGGACCCCGATTAGTATCAGGCTGGTAATTAAATAAACACCGATTGATAGTATATATCAAAGGGTGCGATCAAGTAGTGTCTTGATCGGTCATGTCCATAAGACATGACCGGTACATGACCGGTCAAGGCACTGCTTGATCCTCCCCTCTTGCATATATATATCAATTGATATTTGTGAAGAGGATATTGAAAATCGATAAATACTCCTCTCACCTGCCAAACAAAGAAGATAGTCAGATTTGTAATAGAGATAGATAATACATAAATATAGAGAATATAAATTAGAATACATCTTGCATATTGAATTGTAAATTGAACAACATTTACATGGTATCAGAGCTATAGTTAAATCGAACCTGAGACCGTTCAATTTTACGTAAAAATTCAAATCAAGCATATATTCAACATCACAATTCTCTCAATGGCTAGCGCTATCAGATTTGAAGACAGACTTGGAGGAGGTGATGACTTCTCAGCATGGAAATTCAGAGTTCAAATGATTCTAAAAGAAAATAAAGTTGAATCATTTGTAAAGACTGAAACTGGAGAACCTGAGACTGAACCTGACAAAGCAACTTGGAGAGAAGGAAATGAAAAGGTTATTAAAATCATAGTTGATGGTGTAAGAAACAATATTATGCCCATCATAAGGAAACATGAAACAGCCTTCAACATGTTCAAAGCACTTGAAGATGCTTTTGAGATATCTAATGCCAGTAGAACCTTGGCTTTAAAAAGAGAAATAAATCACATAGCCATGATAAAAGGAGAATCAGTCAATGCCTACTTCATGTGAATATCTACCCTAAGGGATGAACTGGCAACCCTTGAATATGAGATCCAAAGAAAAGAATTAACCCTCATTTCTCTAGATGGGTTGCCTAGCATATGGGAAACATTCGTCCAAGGCATCAGTGCAAGGGATGAATTCCCAAAATTCGATAGGCTAAAGGCTGACTGCCTCCAAGAGGAATCAAGGCAAAATAAGAAAGGGATCAAACAGAAGAGTATAGATGAAGATCTTCAAGTTCTAAACACGAACTCAAACAAGAAAAGCAAGCAAAAGCAATTCAGGAAGAGGAAAAGTCGTCACGGCAAGAACACCTTCAAGAAGGACCTTTCTCAGATTCAGTGCTACAGATGTGACAAATTTGGGCACTATGTTGCCAAATGTCCAGAAAGAGCTAAGCAAGCCACATTTGCCAAAACAGGAAAATCTAAAAGGGAAGAGGACTCCGAGAAGTATGTACTCTATTCAGCACTCACAAACCAAGCATCAAACAAAGTAAACTCCTGGGTGATCGATAGTGGCTCATCCAGACACATTACAGGATTCAGAGAAGTACTAGACTCCATGAAAGAGGAGAATGATGAGGAAGTAACTATCGGAGATGACTCTACACATCCAGTCAAAGGAGTTGGAACCTGCACCATCAAACTAAAGTCGGGTGTATCATTACAACTTAGAGGAGTACTAATGTTCCAGGCATCAAGAGAAATTTAGTCTCAATATCAGCACTGGAGGACAATGGATATAGAGTAAACTTCATGGACAACAAAGTATTGGCTTGGCCAAAGAACTCATCCATCAAGAAAGCTAAGACAATTGGTCAAAGACAAGGCTACTTGTATGAGCTATGCACAGAGCCCAACTTAGCCCTAATCCATGAAACTACAGATGCTAATGAAGTCTGGCATGGAAGACTAGGCCACCTAAATTTTAGAGCTTTATCATCAATGGGAGACCTTGTCACAAGTCTACCTAAGCTACAGCAATATCATTCAGGGGCATGCACAAGATGTGCCCTAGGTAAAAATACTAAGGGTGCTTTTCAGAATAGTACTAGGAAAACAAGTAAAATTTTAGAGTTAGTTCATTTTGATGTATGTGGACCTATGTCCGTACCTTCATTGGGGGGATTTTTGTATTATGTAATATTTGTTGATGACTACCCTACGAAAACTTGGATCTACTTTCTGAAATGTAAAGAATCAGAAGAGATCCTTAATAGGTTTAAAGAATTCAAATCACTAACAGAGAACTACTCAGGAAATAAAATTAAAACCCTAAGAACTGATAATGGGGGGGAATACACATCAGAATTATTTAAAGAGTTTTGTAAAAATTCAAGGATTAAGAGGGAGTTAGCAATACCTTATAACCCTCAACAAAATGGGATAGCTGAAAGGAAAAATAGGACAATCATTGAAGCTGCCAAAGCTATGATTCTTGATCAAAATCTAAATGTCAATCTTTGGGCAGAAGCAACTAGCACTGCTGTATTTTATTCAAAACAGATGTCCCCACTCTCATCTTGAAGATAAGACCCCTGAGGAAGTCTTTACTAAATCAAAACCTGATATTAGCCACCTTAGGATATTTGGATGCCCTGTCTATATTCATGTACCTAAGGAGAAAAGATTAAAATTAGAGCCTTCTGGAAAAAGGGGAATCTTTGTAGGATATAGTGAAACCTCCAAAGCTTACAGGATCTATATACCTGGTCAAAAGAATATTGAACTAAGCAAGGATGTGATCTTTGAAGAAGACTTAGCATTCAAAAGAGCCCAAAGCTCTCTAGACCCTGAAGTCTATATCCCCACCCCTAGCATAGATAGAGATCCTACTCCTGAGCTTCAGAGGGAGAATCCTGAGGAAACTATAGGTGAAACTCAAAGTCCACCTAGAGAAAACCTCAAGAAAAGACCACTATGGGCCACCAAGACTGTAGCAGAAGCTCAGAAGTTTGTTGCTCCTTCAGGGACCTTCGGGGAAAGCAAAAGGCCTAACAAATTCACTAGCTATGTTGCCCTTATGAATGATCTCTCTAAAGCCAAACCAAACAATGTATCAGAGGCTCTTGAACATCAAGTATGGAAGGATGCCATGTCTGAAGAGTATCAGTCTATTATGAAAAATGATGTTTGGGAGATTGTTCCTAGGCCAACTAAGAAATCTGTTGTTTCATCTAAATGGCTTTTTTAAGATCAAACATGTTGCAAACGGTAGTATTGAAAAACACAAGGCTAGATTTGTAGCTAGAGGTTTCTCACAAAGGGAAGGAATAGATTATGAAGAAACTTTTGCACCTGTTGCCAGATATACATCACTAAGAGCTGTATTAGCTATTGCAGCAGCTAAGGGGTGGAAGGTACACCAGATGGATGTTAAGATAGCATTTCTAAATGGTGAGATCTCAGAAGAAGTCTACCTAGAGCAACCTGAAGGGTTTGAAATTTATAATGCAGAGTCTCATGTGTGTAGACTCAAGAAAGCTCTCTATGGGCTTAAACAGGCTCCCAGGGCCTGGTATGAAAGAATTGACACCTATCTCTCAGGACTAGGCTTCTCTAAAAATGATGCAGATCCTAATCTCTACTACAAAAGAAATAAAGGTGATATGCTAATGTTGATTTTATATGTTGATGACTTATTAATCACAAGAAATGATCATCTTATAGATCAATGCAAGAAAGATCTATCCAAAGAATTTGATATGAAGGACTTAGGACTCCTTCGTTACTTCCTAGGATTGGAAGTATGGCAGAATTCTAAAAACATTATACTAAACCAAGGAAAGTATACCTTGGATATTTTGAAGAGATTCGGAATGCTAAACTGTAGGCCCATGACCTCTCCTATGGAAACCAATTTACATAAACTTAAAGAAGCAGCAGCAGAGTCACAACCCACTGACTCTACTCAATACATACAGATGATTGGGTCCCTGATGTACCTGGTGAATACAAGGCCAGATATCTATTATGCAGTTAATGCTTTAATTCAGTTCATGTGTGAACCTAAGGAGATACACCTGGTTGCAATAAAGCACATCATGAGATACCTACAAGGTACCCTAAACCTTGGTCTCAAATATGAGAAAGTTGATATAGACCTACATGGATTTACAGATTCAAATTGGGCTGGAAGTGTAACTGATAGAAAAAGCACTTCAGGATGTTGCTTCAGTCTAGGTTCAACCATGATATCTTGGATCAGCAGGAAGCAGTCCTCTGTAGCTCAAAGCTCCATCGAGGCAGAATACATTGCAGCTTCTATGGCTGCTCGAGAGGCAGTATGGCTTAGGAAGTTGCTTGTGGGGTTGTTTGGAGAACCTATGAAACCCACTATTATACATTGTGACAATCAGAGCTGCATAAAACTTTTAGTTAATCCAGTGTTCCATGACAGATCCAATCATATTGAGATCCCATACCACTATGTGCGAGATATGGTAGACAGAAATGTGATTCAATTAGAATATGTTTGTACAGGAGATCAAACGGCAGATATTCTAACCAAACCTCTTTCCAGAGTGAAGGTTGATCACTTCAGAAAAGGTTTAGGTATGATAGAAAGGTAATTTGCTTTGTAATCTATATTTACATATCAATAAGATGTTTAATGTGTAAACTTCTTTGTCATGATAGGACATTTTGGATTTTATCCCTTGGGTTCATATCTAAGAGGTGACGATCTCTCAAGATAATGAACACTTGTATGGAGACATTATAAGGTGACGATATTATAATGTCCAAACCAGTTATCATGTTGGATCTCTGGTGTGTCATGGATGAGCCATGATTGTGTTGTGGTAAAACATTTATATGAGATGTTAGTGCACCTACCACAACTTGGATAAAGATGAGAATTGAATATTTTCTCATATGATTATCCTTAAGTATTGTGTGCTTAGGCAATACTGATATCACATGCTAAGGTGATATCTTGTCATCACAAGATTCATGTGATGAACATTTAGTATCACGTGTTTAGGTGATACTTCATATCATGTGATTAGGTGATATGATTTCCTAGAAAGTTAGATTGTGTAAAGAATGCTAACTATCATTTGAATTGTGATGCTTGATACACTGCTCTCATTTATCTTACCTAGCTAAGAGGGAGTGTTAATGCATGGTAGCTTCGGTAAGATAAATGATTGAATGAGAGATAAATGAAGTCTCTCATTCAATCATTTATCCTATCGATAAACCATTCAGAAAACTTCAAGCTATTTCATTTGATAATTATTCCTCATTCATATATCAAATCTACTCAGTCGATCAATATATATAATCATATTATAGCATGGCATATCGGTGATCACCGATGGTTATCGAGTTAACCATGTATCCCGATTTATACCGGATGTGTTCCCAGCAATAAACGAATAATGATTATCGAGTTGCTATCGGGTGGCAAAGTATGCACCGCTTGACATATATAACCATTAGTTAGTCGGTTAACTTAGACACCGATTTACATCGGTTAATATGCCACGCAAACACCGTTTGGCATACATCGTGAATACTGATTGGCATGTACACTAAGTTACGTGGACCCCGATTAGTATCCGGCTGGTAATTAAATAAACACCGATTGATAGTATATATCAAAGGGTGCGATCAAGTAGTGTCTTGATCGGTCATGTCCATAAGACATGACCGGTACATGATCGGTCAAGGCACTGCTTGATCCTCCCCTCTTGCATATATATATCAATTGATATTTGTGAAGAGGATATTGAAATCGATAAATACTCCTCTCACCTGCCAAACGAAGAAGATAGTCAGATTTGTAATAGAGATAGATAATACATAAATATAGAGAATATAAATTAGAATACATCTTGCATATTGAATTGTAAATTGAACAACATTTACAACCCTAAAAGGACACATCTCTTCATTAAGGCACCTATATAATGAGACTCCAAGTATTCATTCAACCATCAATCCAAAGCGAATTTCCTCTCTAGCAAAAAATTTCAAGAGCATCCCAGCGATCCCAATCAACATCATTAGCAAACTCCATCACAAAGACAGCGAATTCAGTTATCAAAAGGAGTGACCTCACCTATAGAAACACATATCAGACCTACAACACATAAAATAGGAGATCGTGTCAAATTAAGAGATTATAAAGGTTATATATCATGTGTGTTTGATGCTCATTTGTTTGTTTTGCAGGAGGTGAAGAAAGAAATCAAAAGGACCAGGTTGGAGGAAGATTGGAACAAGTGTCCTAAGGAGGAAATTTCAACATCAAGGTCAAGATAGAAGGAAGATGTCTTCAAGAGGAAAACTTCATCAGCAAATACAAAGACATCAAGGAATGTGACTACACAAGAAGCATTCACTTATACAAGGACATGATCCACAACACTAATAGCGTGAAGAGAATCACAAAGAAAGAGTTTCCAAAAGAGTGAAGAAGCAATCATGACATCAGGGGTTCATTCCAAGGCAGTATCAAGATCCAAAACTAAGAGGAAGTCAATATCTACACCTTGCACTGAGACATTCAAGAGGATAATTTCAGAAGACTTAATCAAAGTTAGAATATTATCATCAACACCACATTGAACAAATGGAATAATGTTGAGTATCAAGAGATATCGGTCAACATCCCTTCATGATGATCTACCAAATCTACAAGTGCAAGTTGAGGTGGCATCCCAGTCACTACTCACCAATTAGAGGAGTTCCACCTCAGCATGTCTGGATTCAATGAACTAAGCTCACCCATGAGGGCACAAACTATGATGTACCTACCCCCACTATTTATTGGTCAAATATTTTAAAGAGGACATGTGTCCAAATGTTGTAATTATTTCATTGGCCTGAATAGAGTTTGTTGTAACAAACCCTAATTAGGGTTTTCATTGTAAAATCTTGGAAATTGATCTCAAATCAATCAAGGCCATTCATTGTAAAATGAGCTCTCTGTATAAAGATCAAGCTCTTCATTTGTAAAGGTTAATGGAATAGAGAGATAGTAGAATAGTGTATACTGCAAGGATAGATAGATTAGAAGATAGAATAGAAATCAGATTAGGAGAAGGAGGAATTGTTGTTAAGACTTGTAAATGAGATACTCTTTTCATTGGAGTTATGGTGAAGTGTGTTATTTCAACAAATCCCATGGTTTCTACTTCTCAATTGCTTTTATGTTGATTAGATTGAATGGAGGAATTTGTTGAATGCATTTGTGTGGAATCTATTTAGTCCATACCACTAGCCTCTTGCTGATTGTGAGTGTGTTTTGCATGGTCAAATGGAATGATATGAGCTTAACTTCAAATTGTTATATATCCTTTGTTTATGCATTAACTTGAATGGTAATAAATGTTTGATGATAATGATTTGAACATCTTTGAATTATCCCTTAGAAGATTGCATTGAGCTTGTGTCAAATTGTTCGGCTTGATGGTGAGACCTCACCTAGTAGGATTCCATTGAATCATTTGTTGGCAACAACAATGTAGGAAAACTAAGAGGTGGGGTGGGGTGGGGGGGGGTGGGGAGGGGAGGGGGGGCGTGAATCAGTTTTCACCAAACATAAACAATTTAATCTCAACTTCAGATCTGATCAAGAACAGCAATAACAAATTTAAACACCACATCAACAACACACAATGTTTGACATGGAAAACCCGGTCAAGGGAAAAACCACGGTGGGAACCTACCCACAATATGATGATACTCTGTAGTAGTATGTGTAGTTATTACAATGGGGAATGCACATGCATTCAACCACACTTCCTAGAGCTCATTGCTCAAAACAACAAAGGGCTACAACCCTGGAAAGGCTCACTGCCTTACAACGATCAGACAACAATCCGGATTACATGAACTGAAAGAATAGCATCTCCAAATGCCTGATCATAGTTGCGGTTAAGCACACTGTTTGCTCTGCAACACTTTTGTACTCCTTCAATCTTCTGAAAGATCAATTCGCTTGTTCGCACATACAACACTCTCAAAAAATGCAAACACAACCGCAAACATACATCTTACCTGATTAGAACACTTATTTATACAAATCATCAACCTTACTCTCAAGGTTGGCTCAACACATAAGACCTAATTACAAAAGTACATCACATGATACATAAATCAATATGCGGACCAATACAATGTCGGCAAGGACATAGTATGGACCCAAATTAAAACCTCGAACACACAACACTACCGAATATCTCGCCAAGATCATCCGCAACATGCAACAACGATCGGGTCGGCCAGAAAGTCGTATAACACGAAGAATACCACCAAACCAATAAAATCTTTCATAACACGCACCACAATCAATGCAGACCACCAAAACGCATAGAAAACGATTGAAGAACATCAACAAGCAATGTGAATTCCTCCGCAACAACTCAAATAACTAGAATCATCATCATTTCATCACCGGAGCTCGAGAACACCAGCAACAAATTGAAAGATACGCTTCTGAAGTTCCAAATCATGAACCACCTGAACTGAGGACACACATGAACGTCCCAAACAGTCTCCAAAATCTGCACAACATAAAGAATCAATTCTGGAGCAATACAAACCAGAAATCACAACTCTGCAATACAGAACCAATAGAAAAACCAATCATCACACCGAATCACATAACTCGGTCAAACCATTTTCTGGAACACTGAAACTCATGCTAAATCAACTACAGATAAGTATCTCAAAACCCATTAATCCGCATCAACACATTTGCAACCAAACCAACTCTCTACAACACTGAAGCACAAGAAACACAGGAATATGTTGACATCAATGACAACAACACATTCCAACAACTCTAATGTCCAACATCATTCACTCTTCCCTTGCATTCTTAGGATTAGAATAGACTCCCTAAACCCCATGCCTTTTGCTCTTTCTTTATTCTCCCAGCAAATAGTTAGAATCTAAGTTCCAACGATTCAAGCATTCAACAATTCAACGTAAGTCCCTTTGTGATTCCAGCATAATCACATCAAACAAACGAGCTTATCCACATGTTGTGACCCAACATTAAGAACCTTGGGGTTGTCTAAAGTGATCCTTAAGCCAATCTTCAGTATTTGAGTAACTTTGTTCAAAAGAGGATAAGATACTTTTAGGTATTTTATTATGTGTTAGACTGTGCATAAAAAACACATCAATACTACCATTGATAAAATGCTAGCATAGATGTCCTTAAAAACCTTGGTATTGAGACGCCACCTTGATCAATTTTCTTGTGTATATAAAGTTTATGGAACTCCACATCATAATCTAAGACATATTTTTGGAGCATTCTTACAAGAGACATCACAATTTTGACTGCAGTTTGATTGGTCAATTATGTTTTTCAAGCATGCCTGAACTAGTTTTGTAGAATCTTCTCCATCGGCCCAATCTGTTGCAAACACCAGCACAAATAAAATTCCCAAGTTGTGTGCATGATAAACTTTGTCTATACAAATGATAAGCCACTTTTGTCAAACACATCCACAAATGCCATGAATGTGACTTTGCAGAGATCCATTTGACACCTATTGTGCATCGATTTAAGTGGTCATCTATTGAAGCATCATGCAAACAAAATCTCCATATAAATTTCAAGTTCTATTGCAAGAGATGCAATGATCACTTAGAATTACAAAATTCATCACATCATCCATTTAAAAAGTTGCAGAGGGTTGTTATCACTATAAACAAGCATATATAAAGTTGAAGATGTATCTTAATTTCTTTTAGAACATGCCCTTTCGAAAGCAAACAAGAGTCAGGTAAAGAGTCTTTTCCAAGTTTAAGCTTGGATAAGATAGGGTTAACAAGAGACCCATTATCACTATTCTTAACAACTCAAGAAAAATTGTACACATATAGAATAAGAAAAAGTGAAGTATGCCAATGAACCACAATGATCAAGGTATTCACACCCCTTATAAATCAAAAATTTATAATATGGTATATCATCTTATAGAGAAATTACACCATCCCTTTATTTAGCATTTTATCTTATAATGGTATATACAATGATGACCAAAACTATGCTTTACAATGAGCAGAAAAAGATTTCTAGGATTTCTCAATAGAATATGGACATAATAGATGGTGCAGTTGCATTCTAATGGATACCCTATTTTGCCATGAACAAAAACATGCCACTATTGATAATCAAGTGAACCAAGGAATTATGTCTAGCTAGCCACAATATCTTACTATGTATTAATATAAAAGCACTAGCAATTATAGTAATAAGATAAGCATACCTAGGAATTTTTCGAAGGGTGATGTTCCGGATGTGTACTTCCTTTGTAAGATCCAATGCCAACAAGTTCTTCACCTAATATTTTTTAATGGAGACATGATATTAAATACATTAATATATACAAATCAGTAAATATGTACACAATATGGGTGCTAGTTTGAGTTACAAGGATGTAAATTTGAAAATCCTATTGCAAATGCATAAATCTTTTGGTGGAGAAGATAGGATTGTTTGGTTGAGAACTTAGTAATTTCTATCATTGAGTGATAGCCCATAAAAATAACTTAAATTCATTCTCTAGAGTTATAAATAAATATTACATTCCGTGAAAACTAAGAGCTGAAAAATATTTTCAACTATTTCTACAAATGTAATTACTTAATATGCATGGATGTTACAAAAGTGATATAAACACAATATTTTCAATTTAGGAAAATAAACTTTATGTCAAAGGGAGCCAAAAATTATATACATTTGGTGCTAAGTAAAATTAACCAGAAAAATCAATTTTACAATAGCAAAGAAATATATCATTAGGGAATATCACCATTATAACTGATAGCTTGTCTAACAAATTGGTTTTTGGAAAATAAAATTTGGAAGGGATCATGTCCAAGCTGTACAAAATAGATCCACCTGTGTATCATCCTTGGTTAAAAATAGCTTATATCACCTAGGCAAATATCTAGTTTAAATTCTATCTTATACTATTTTTCCTTTGCCGTGCAACCAAAAATCTAGTGTATGATTGGCAAGCTAAATCACAAGCAATTCCAGTATAATCCAGGTATATTGTGTCTCGTATTACCATTCGATGCCCTTTTGGAGATCTGATACATAAATTGCATATGTTTTGGGTACTTTTACTTTGGCTTCAGCCGTATATTAATGAAATGGAACTCACTAATCAAGAAGGCATGAATAACAGATCAAAGAATATGGATCTGAATGAATTAAAAGGATTCTATGTAAGCAATCATAACATTTGTCTCAATCTTGAAAAAAAAAATGATGGCATGCAATCAAGCTTCAATTAAGTTATTTTATCCCAGGTTACTCCCAAATTCGCATTAACAATGTAAAGTTCATCCCATTTATGTCTCTAGTCAGATTGGTGTTCAAACAAGAAAGATGATACCCAGGGTCATAACTTGATATTATACGTAAAAACTACAATTGCATCAAACAGTTTCCTATGTACAACATTTACTACCATCATAATTACCAAGTTCAAAAAATTCGATTTGTCTAGGAGGTGAAAAATATTCAGAAATCTTGATTTTCATAAACAATCAGCAAAATTTCTTTAGGAATTGAAAAGCCCAGATCAAATCAAATTATCAAACAAATTTGGCCAGTCCAAAAAAACCATGATCAGCCAGGCCTGAATCTGATATGGCTGGATTTGGTGACAGTGACTACTATAGAAAGGAGACACTTTGTATGTGAGCTACTACTCGGAACCGCAAAAGAAAAACAGAAAGAGATTATATTAATGACTGCAAGTGACTAAAGTAGGCAGACAAACTACTAGAGGTATATTAAAACAATTGTTAATATATGTATGCTCTCATGTTCTAGGCTATAGGAAAAGACAACTAGATGAACCTAGACACAAAGAAGAATGAAACCCACAATATGAAGTTATGTGCATGAAATGACTCAGGCATCCTACTAAGGACACATGGAAAAAGGTGACACCTCACCAACTTGTCAGCATACAAATATAGACCAAACATGTTAGTGGGTGCTTTGTAGCCCCAATGTCTAGTATAGATTAAAAGGAGAAAGTTATCAACATGGCAGCCCTTGAGGTCCCTGTTAATGTGTTTTTTATGACATTGTCTAACATAGAATAAAGTTGCCCAACGGTCACTTTACTCTCTCTTGATCAAAGTACAATTGTATGCTAAGATTGCAATAAGTTCAAACAATCGACTCCAAGGTTCCTATCCGCAATGGACGTGACTCAATTGGTTTGATGTGATATGCTAGTAATCCAAGGGGACTTACGTTTGGATTGTTCTCTCACTTCTTTGCTGTGGCTGGAACTTCATCATCGGATAGAGCAATTCTGTGATGCTTCTGCTTCAGATGAACTAAACTAAAAATAAAGGGGAAAGGGTTGGAAGATCTAAATCTACTCCTAAGGGAAATGATATCAATAGATAATGCATTAGTGGACAAATTCCAAATAAACCAAGCTCTACTTCGCCAAGTTTAACTACAACTCCGCAATAACTGGTGCAATCTTCCGAGGATGTTGAAGGATTTTCACATTGAGAAAGTGCATTTGAATACCCAACACGATGCAATCCAAATGACTATTCACAATCGAACTTAGCATAGATTTGGGGGTTTAGGCTAACTTTACACTACAACTTATAATCAACAAGATGCAAAAAGTATGAACCATTGAAATTCATCAAACACCATTACATTCTCCATTGAAATCAAAGCACTAAACTACTTCTACTCTAAGTGAGGAAGGTGAAACCATGCAAGTTTTGAAAAATAACTTAAGTGGACACCATCAAACAACAATGTTTCACTGTTATTATCTCTAAACATATCGCAACAATTTCATATAAATCTCCCTCCCTTTACAAATGAGGGAGGTCACCCCTTTATATAGGCTTCATGCCTTGGCTACATGCAAAACCCTAATTAAGGTTTTCCTTGAAAGATTCCCCACACATGATGCAACAAGGTGGTAATCAACAATAAATGCCCATTATGCCCATATACAATTAATTACAATCCTACCAAAAACGGCACCCATAAAGAGCATTAACTACATTCAAAAAGTGCCCACTATGCAATGAATGCACCCTCATGCAAAAGATCACCCATTGTGCAATAAAGATTCCTCCATGCAAAACTACTCACGCTACCATAAATGCCCATCATCCCCCCATGCAATGACTATATGCAAAAGAATCATCCATATTGCCTTAAATGTGACGACTGCATGCAAAAGAATCATCCATAATGCCTTAAATGTGACGACTGCATGGAAAAAAATGCTCCATTAATTCATCATGCGCTGACCTCGCTGCCACTTGGCGGGAAACCCTAGGAGAGAGAGAAAAACCCCGGTGAGAAAACTTTATCTGGGAAGCATTTTCTTGAAGTTTTGAATTTTCCTTATTCTAGAGGAGATTTTTCATCAATTTTCAACATCTCTTATTTTTTAGGAATTTTTCCAATTTTGAGCTCCAAGGTCCAAGAGATAAAAAGTTCTCTCACGAATCCAAATCTGAAATTTTTTTGAAATTTGGATAAATTTTTATGCCTAAAAATAGGTTTTTGAAAAAAATTCTAGGGGGGATTATTTTTTCTCAATTCATCCTTGACCTTGAATTTTTTCACCTTCAATTGACCTTGAGCATGGAATTCATCATGTGGAGGAAAATTCACTTTTTCTTTGATTTTCCTTAACTTCCCTTATCCAACGCTCCATGCCTAACTTAGGCACTATTTGACCATCATGGAGGAATTTTTCATTTTCACACTTTTCATGGCACCTTGGAATTGGTGCCCTTCCCTGACCCTAGGCGCTATTTGCACTAGGTGGAGGAAATTCAACTTTTTTGGATTTTTCATGGCATCTTTAATTTGGCGCCACTCCACACACTTGGGTGCTAAATAAGCATAGTGGAGGAAAGAATGGTGTGAAGGAATTTTCCTCCACACCCCCTTTCTAGCGCCCTGTCCCCTCCTTGGACGCCAAAACACCCTAGTGATGGAATTTTCACTTTTGTCAACTTTCCATGGCATCCACATCCTAGAGCTCCAACTTGCATTTGGGCGCCAAAAACACATGAGCAAGGAATTTGGGTGGAGGAGGAAATTCCTCCATCACAACCCTTTAGCACCCTTCTTCTAGACTGAGCGCAATTTCCTCATGTCCAGGGAATGATGGATTTTTCAAGTTTTCCACTTCTGGGATGGGCGTCCATACTTGCCTTTTTTTGATCAGTGGTAGGCCTTTTCAAACTTTCCGAATTTAGACAATTCTTCAGTAATGTTCAGTCTTCAGTGTTTGCTTGTGAAGAGCCTACAAAAATAGAGTTTCCCAAAATAGTAAGTGTTTCAAAATGTTAGGATTAGGGCAAAATAGGTTAGGAAAACACTTACTAAAAATAGAAACTTCTAAAATAGTGAGTTTGATTTTTGGCAAAATTAGACCAATCTAGGAGGTAGTGAAATCCCTAAAAAATAGGAACTTTCTAAAAATAGAAAGTTGCTTAGAATTCACCCAAATTTCACATGTAGGTTCCTTAAAGGGTCTTGATTCGAGTACAATGTTCAATTTTTCGAAAACCCTAATGGAAAGGCCTCAAAACCAATTCAAAAGGATGAAACCCTAAAACGGACAAAACAGGCTCCAGACTTGACCAAATTTGCTCAAATGAGTGACAAACTTGATCAAATTGACCCCTAAACACTTGCAAACAGGGAGGACTAACGAGACTGCCACGAAAAGACCCAACAAACAAAAGCCAAAAGACCAAGAGGGCCTATAAAGTAGGGGGGTCCCCATTTGCAATGGGGTGATGTGTGAAAACGTCATAACAGTCCCCACATAGTGTTGCATTTGAAAGGAGCAACCTCTAAAATGAAAAGTACCAAGCACCTCTAGTCAAGATAACTAAAGGTAAACAGGGGAAAACCTAATCCATGTACAAAAGAGTAATAGTGTTCTAAATCTCATATAAAACAAAAATTTGAAAATAAGGTGTTTCTCGGCCTCCATGTCTTGGAGAGAATAAAGGTGACAAATCTTTTCATGACAAGAAATATAGTGATTAGAGCCCATCCACAAATGGTGGGAGAAAAATCATAAATTACCAAGAGAAATCCTTGTGTTCATCGACCTTCACCTCCTAGAGAGAATAAAGATGATGCATAACCATAGGTAGATATGGAAAAACCTAATCCATGTACAAATCTCCACATCTTGGAGAGAATAAAGATGACATATATTTCTCAACCTCCACATCTTGGAGAGAATAAAGATGACAAATCTTTTAATGACAAGAAATATAGTAAATAGAACCCATCCATAAATGGTGGGGACAAAATATTAAATAACCAAGAGAAATCCTTGTGTCCCTCAACCTCCACCTCTTGGAGAGAATAAAGATGACATATATTTTAACCAAAAGAAATATAGCGATTAGATTCCATCCATAAATTGTGGCCACAAAATCTTAAATGATCAAGGGAAACCCTTAAGGCACATGACCAATGGCATTGGAAATAGTAAAGCCAAATGATCATGCCACCAAAAATCTATAATAAATGCTCATTGTAGAATTCCATCATGAGATGAAAGGTTGCAAAGAGATCTAGTTTATATTAATGTATTTCAATAAATCTCTTCCCTGACAACTTTACTAATTATATATTCCATGGGTAGAAGTCAAGGAGCCTAGGCATCCAAAGTATATATAAATGAAGGAAAAGGATGAATAGAGATATTGATAGAAATAAGAAACAAACTAGTCACAAAGTATAAACAACACTAACATTCAATGATACCTATAATGATAGCCATCTCTAAAGAACAAAGGACCACATATGGGTGTCTCTAAATTGCTAAACCCAAACACCTAAGATTGTGAAGATAGAGATAGCCTAAAGATATTATTAATAGGAAAGGGTTATATAGAAAACAAGACTTTAAATACATTGTAGAACTATTTAATTGCAATGGATAAAAAAATGCATTATAGTTTGAACTTCCTTGTATGTGCCCTATCCACAAAAACTAAATCGGTACCCTAAACTTTTGATCCATTTATAACTGTGCTCTATGCTTGCATGGAAGATGTGCATCTTCGGAAAGAATCTTACAATGTATTAGAAATATGTGAAACAAAGAATGAGGCATATCCCTTGCAATGACAACATTAATAAATAAGGTTCAAATTGATAAATGGGCCAATAAATCCACCTTCCAAGTAAGATATGTTGTTATCTTCATAATTTCTCTTGTATAGGAGTATAGAAGGATAGAAAGAACATCCCTAGTGGTATTAAAAATCATAAACCTTAATTTTACAAAGGTTGGCCACAAAAAAAAGCAGATAAGTCAATGCAAATTATCAAGAAATGAGAAATGAGGATCACATTCGACAAAATTAGCATGGAAATCAAAACACATAACCATCATCAAAATATATATATATATATATGTTGTAATAGAAAGTAATCCATATAAATGGCAATGAGAATCCACAAGAGCAAGTGTCCTACCTGATTCCAATAGCACTCTAAAAACATTCATGGAGAGCCTGAAAATAACCAACAATAACCTTATGATACTAGTAATGAAGGTCTCAAAGGCACAATCCGATGCAACCTAAAAAAGGAAACATGTCTTGGAACATAATCAAAGCCTGCCTAAAGTCTCCAAAGGAAGAAAAAATAAATTTGAATATTTTTGAAAAGGTCTCCTCAATAATAAATTGAAGATGAAACACACAATCAATAATCTATTCGTCTTTCCTATTCCCTACCTACTAAATTTGGAATTATCATTAATCCAAGCATGGGCTAGAACATACCGGAGCCCTTTAATGCAGCAAGTTAAATACTTTATTATAACAATTCGTAGGTGGATGACGCATAGGGAAAAATGAATATGAAAACTAACCATAAGGGAGAAGTCAAAGATTGTCTAATAAAGCCCAAAGAAAATAAGATAAATCATTATAGTGGGTCACAAAGATAGGCAAGAAATATTAGTTGTAAATGAGCTAGGAAAGGTAAGAACCACAATTATTGGTGTAGCAAGCATCAAAATAGATTTCAATTGGAAAATTTATGACACTAAATCCATCTCCAATTTGGATGCACTTGTGATCGTATTTGAAGCAAGGATCTCCTCTATGCACACTCCCAATTAAATCAAAATTAGTTTGAAAAACATTTTTCCTAACACCCAAGAACCAAGTTGATCAAGCTCTTGTACCGAACAAAAGGAGGTTAGATTGTGAAATACTTTCTACACTAATCTATGTGAGGATATTGTACAAAAAGTATGATCTATACAATTTAATGAAAAGAAATGAGAGACAAATATTACAATTTGTAGTGTCGTAAATTGTAACCAGTCCAATTTACACCTCATGTTTGTGCTCCCACTTTAGCATGTCCTATCCCCATCCCCTCTCTAGGTCCAGTTTGACCCTATTCTCCAACTTTGATGTCATGAACACCCTTTTGTGGGTCTTATCATGGGATCCCCTCCCCCCTTGCTATTTATTTTGGTCCTGTTTGTAGAAGGACCAAGGCATGGGATGCCTTGGTTTGGACCAAGGAGCCCCAAAAAGTCGTGGTCCCTCTCAAACAAGCCCCAATTTGAAATGGGGCAGGTTCTATATCTCCCCAATAGCATTTGATCCCTAGGGCTACACATGACCGCTGGAGGTCAGCTCAATCAATAATTTACCTATGGAACCCTATATAAACAATCATATCAATTCATTTTTCATCTAAGAAGAGATCTAAGACTCCATCCCTAATATCCATGCATCTGTGAAGCATTCATTACCAAGCATCTTCAGAGATTCAAGGTTGCATATTCATCATTCAAGCATTGTGGACCAAAGTTACATCAATCTTCATGCAAGCATGTGTATGTGATTAGGGTTTTTCATATTCATGTGTTTGTCATGCCATTACATTGAAAGAGCATGGCATCATCATCAACAATTGCAGATTTGAGGTATATTTCGTTAACATTTATTTCAGTATTTGCATTATTTCATTCAAGGTTAATTCCAGCACAACATCTCTCCCTTTTTTTGTGTGTGCTGGAAACAAGTGCAAGAGCTATACTCAGGAAATCCAACAGTGTCAATAGTGACAAACAAGTTCAGCTTTTGACAGGGGATAATTTGGAGGACCAAGGCAGATCTCTGCTACCTAGTTTCAAACAATGAGGCTGAACTTCTGGGAACAAGTTTTAAACATCTTATTTTGCCCAAATCTCAGTTGGTGGCTCCATGGGACTTCTATAGCTTATTGTTTCTTCCAGTTTACCTCAATTATCCTTCATTTTACCCTTTTTTCATAATTACATTACAAATTCAACTAAGAAAGAGGATAATCAATACAAACCAATCGAATCCAATCAGAATCTCAAACCTTTCCCCATTAGGATCAAGCCTAGATCTATTGGGTTCAACCCTCTTTCAATGTAGTGGTGTTAATTGGGTTATTTAGTGGATATACTTGGTGAAACCCTAATTCCCAATTTTCCTCCATTACACAATCCCACAACACAAATTTATCCTAGAAAAATTATTTTGGGAAAAAATCCCAGTAGCAAAAGTGTTAATGGCTTTTGTATTATCAATAACTTGATTACAATACAATCCAAAAACATACAACCTCATGCATCACCAATTGAGGACTCTAGAGTCTCTAGCAGTGTGATAGTACTTGCAAATACACTATGAAACCTCCGTCTCAAAAACTAAATAAATAGTAGAATGAAATTGAGTGGTAAACCACAAACTATGAGCCAAAACCATGACCCAAAACTGTCACCATAATCAAGGGTTCAAAATCCAACACCCAATTCCAAAGGAATCCACCATCTATTTTTAGCAAATTCTCTTACACCTACCATTTTGGATCCATTATCTCCACTCAAAGATGCTCTATAATGTGTCATAGAATGAATCATAAGTTGGTCAACAAGTCAAGTCAACAATCTGACTCCCATTTTACATGCTCTTACATGTGGCATTGAATTGTCATAAGATGCTCGTACACATCTTAGGACATTAGATAATCCTACAACTTCCACACATCCTACATTACATTAGACATGGAAAAATAGACAATTTTGGGTGGGATACCCTTTTCTATAAGAGATCACAAACAATTAATAAATAAATAATAAATCGAACATTAGAATTTCAAGGTGTATGGAACACATCCAAATATTAGGCACCAGCCACTCAAAATCATTGCCGTGTGCATAAATATTAAGCACCACCCACTCGAAATCATTGTCACATACACAATAGACACTTATTCCCTTAAACTTTGTAATGTCCCCTTCCTAATTTGTCCTAAAATCACAATTGCAATATATTAGGGTTTGGGTTACATCTTACCAAATAAATAACTCTTTAACAATACAATCCAGGGATTTTTAATTCTGCAATCACATCATGAACAACATAAGCACGTATACATATATATGAATATAAAACATCAGGGTTAGGTAACATTGCATACATCATTCGTGAATAAATTTATGGTTAGAGCAAGGAAATTATATATTCATCATTATGCAACAAGTCTGATTTGTATGTGAATTTCAGTCATAAAGATATGGAATAAGGATGCATGGTAGGGTGAGTTAAGATAGCTTTTCTCTCCCTTCATGCAATCGCCCTCCATTCTTCCATGGTTGGAGAATCTTTGGGTTCATCAACAGTCCCTCAACATAGGAGTTGGAAGGGAAATTGCAATAGGGTGCCCTTGGCTGTTCTCTCCCTTTCACAGTGCAATAGGGTGCCCTAATAGCTGTTCTCTCTCTATTTGCCACTGTAGCAGGGTGCCCTCTAGCTGTTTTCCCTTAATTGCAGATTTCCTTCCTTCCCTTTGATAGACTGTTGCAGTGTTAACTATATATTTTAATGCTTATTAATATATATTAGATATGTCCAATAAATTCATATATAAAACTAAACAACAATTTCTATATTACCACAAAGGATAGGAATATTCACAAGTCATATGCTGATCTGATTATTAGAGCGTTCAATTTTCTGTAATTTTCTTTTCTGTTCGATTTGTCTCTGCTGATGACACGGTTGTTAAGCCTTCTTGTAGAATGTTATTCACTATGTTTTATGATTATCTGATATTTCTGAGGATTTAATTCTGAATGATTGTTGATGATTTGAAGATCTATTTATGTATTCTTTGATGATGTCCCCCTCTACCATCCATTTCTCCTACTTAAACTATTCATCATCACTGGAAACGTGTATTGTTTCCGGTGGACCTTTCCCTTGAAAGGTGGTGTCTCTTCTCAATTCGTAACCGCTGCTTTCTTACTTCTTGTTTGACTTAACAACCGTTAAGCCATAATCTTAATGAAATGCTATTTAAACTTCTCCCTTGACACACATGGTGACTAATCAACTTGGTTGTGTTACTTGTTTTCTCACTGAAACCAATGCCACGCAATCTTCCCTCATGGCGTGTTCAGGCTGTTACGGAGAAAGAGACCAATTCGCTACAGAGCATGATAGGCTACCCTCTCAGCAGGGACGTGCCTCTTCCATTTAACCTTTTTTCCATAATCGAACATTATCCTCCTTAATCGCATCTTGTAATGACAAGTTATAATCCTCCATCAATTATTGTTCACTGGCTTGTAGTCATTGCTCCTCAACGAATTGCATGTTGTTTGATTCCCTCCTTCACAGATAATCATGAAGTCTTAAGGATAAGATGATTTTCTGGTTATTGTTATCTCCTTCAAGGCAGGGGCATGACAAACTTGAAGATTGTTGTGTATGATGGTGTTTTAATTTGTCACTTTCATGACAATACAAAATAAAACATTGGATGAAGAAATCATTTTGTCATTGCAGTGGAAGCTCTATAATTTAATCTACTTTAAAATCTAAAACATAAATAAGCCTGCCAATACAAACACTATACAATTTGTTCATTAGGGTTTTGCATAAGGTAGAATAAATAGGAAAACTAAACATTTTATTTTTTATTCTCAAAGGATAGAGCACAAGAAGATATTGAAGAAATCCTATTCTCACTGATAAATTTTCTCAATTTATGACAGCTAAAATGTAAATAATAACACTTATCCAAAAATTAAAATAAAGATCTCCAAAGTTGTATCAACAATTAATTTTATCTTTAAAGAAAACATAAAACATGGAAATAAAAACACCTAGAAGAAGAATGGATGAAGACTAGTAATTATCACAAAACATTCAAAGCTACATCATGGATTTGAACATCAATGTCACATAGAGTTAACACAGATCTTATTAATTGGATTCTTCATTGAACAATTACAGCACTTGAGATTGGACTTGAATGGATTTCTTGGTAGCATAAGAAAGCTTCAACTTCACATTCTTTACACAGTCACTTAATGTCATGTCCCCTAATAAATAATAAATAATTGTCAAATGCATAAAGATATTAATTACTTTATATTAAGTCTCCATTTACTTATATAAAATAATTAATACTCACAATAGTTAATCTTAACTATACTAACTATTACGGGAATTCTTAAGGGAATTCTCAAACCGATTAATGTTAATAAAAGATGGGCATTCGAGAGGAAGAGCATGGATTTTATATATACAGAAAATATCGAGAAGAAAATAATATATTGTTTCCTGTGTGTGCGTGTTATCGCTCCACCCAGAGGATTTCCAGCCTTTCGTCAGTATCCCACTAGCCTGCTGGTTGTGGTTCCGAATTTTCTATTGGCGAAGTAAGTATTCAGCATCATCGTGCAAGTGTTGAGAACCGGCCGGCATATCACGGGGTATAAGTCGCGGGAGGAATATTGTTACACGTAGGATTGTGGAGGCGTGGCGAGTTACATTCCGCAGAGACCTAGCAACCATGAACACCCCGAACTATATTGCCAGAGACCTAGCACAAACTGCAGTAAGAAGGCGTGGTTTTATAAATATTTTCCGCAAGGATATATAAACCACCGCAATATAAACTGTGCCTTACCCGATATCAGGTAATCGTATGAATCCGCGATCACTGCATTCAGGCACATAACCACCGGATACAAGCAGGAGTGGACTGGTTGTTTCGCAAAAGCAAGCGTTACGGAAGAGTAGGCGTTTGTAGTAAACCAGACACGGAAGAGGATCGCATTGACAGTTTCAACGTGTGCATTGAATGAACAACGCAATGAATTTCCGGCACCGGCAGTAATGTATTCTAGATCGCACCGACAGTAATGTATTCTGGATCCAGCGTATGAAGAATTGAATTTATCGTATAGCATACACTACAAATTCATGCTTTGTGGGAAGTACACCATGGCAATCGCAGTTCAATAACCAGGTGCATTTTAACAAATCTTTCCTTTCAGAATATTCTACACACTGGAGTTAATGTTTGGAATAATATTTGTACAGTTGCTATGTTTATTAGAAGATAGAGCATAAACACCTTGCTATGAATAAACAAGAAGGATCCAAATTTAACCAATCAAAGATGTTCTATCATATTTGACTGTGTTGTGCAAACATATTTCTGTTCGTATTAGTGGTACATCTTCTTTTGCAATCAAACGATAATTGGGGAATTTTACACTTAACAATTTAATCAGCCTAGAACTTGAATATTAATTTCTGCAGCATAAACTTGGCATCAACTATCATTACACTGTATGTGTAAATGCCATATTTATAGTTTTCAACTGCAGCTTCTTGAAGTTTTAAAAACAACAAAATAATTGCTTTGAAAGCGATTCTATCTTCATCCTCTAGATATAATATAACTTATTTTTTTCTTTCCATTTCTTCTTCTCATCTTGGGCATCCATTTGAACCAAGGGTTTCGATATTCTAACTTTGTCTTTAATTTGTTTTAATCAATCCTCATCTCCTCAAAAGAAAAACAAAAATATTGATATGCTTCATCTTGGGCATCACCTTGAATATGCTTCATCTTGGGCATCACTTTATTTGATGTTCATCCTTCACTTGGGCCCATATACTATCTTGGACACCACTTCTGCTTATACTCTATATTCATTTTTGCAAGAAAAACATGCTATTTTGGTGCTTAATTGATTTTAGGTGTCCATTTGCTTTTTTGCTGGAGGTTTTAGAGGTTTTGCAACTTTTTGTCAAAATTGTTTGGAAAATATTACAAGGATTTGGGGTCAAATCAGTAAGAGTATCTCACATCCCTTGTTAATCCAACCCCATCAGCTCCTTGCACAAGAAAATTCAGCTCCATTGAAAAAATAAATGGAAAAGCAAGTAGATTGAAAATAATTTAAAGGTAAATGCGCAAGTGAAAATAAGCTCTCAATAAGGGTGAGTGTTTAAAAGCGTTAGTTCCTTTTTAGGGTTGGGAATGGTGTTGTTTTTTAATGATTTTATAAACTAAGTGTTTTCAAGTCCACAATTGATATGGACTCAATGAGTCTATGAATCTAGTCTATTGATTCAGTGAGGTTGCCTACGACTCAAACTTGTGAGCTTGGCCAAGGACTCAATTAATCTAAACAATATGCAATTAAAATGCATTAAAGGACATCATGAAAATTGATTGTGGATAACAAATGGTGATAAGAATTAAAGAGGTGTTGATGTTTATATACAACAAAAACACTTATTGGCATTGCTTAAGACTAATTCTTCAAACTTGTTGAGAAAAAAATGACCTCTTGTTTCATATTGTTGAGAGGGTACTCAAGTTGCAAGAGCCCTTGCAAGTCATGATCATGACTCGTGAGTAGACTACAGGCATGGACGCCACAAGATCATGAAGGTCGTGGTAGTGACAAATACGTTTTGGAAATTTGAGGTGTCTTTTATCCTTTGTAGCACTTGTTTTTACTATTATTTCCAAAGCAAAAACTGGATCCCAAGGCTTTAGATAGGTACATGAGACCATTGATAATATGCTTGGCTAGATCAAAGCCGAAATTGGTGAGAGAGACCACTTTGGCCTTCTCTAACTAGTGAATTCAACACAATCCATTGGTCAAAGAAGGTGGGAGAAGATAAACACCCCAATAAACATGGTAGCATATGTGAGCAATACTTAATGGTTTGAGCCTTGAGGAGATCCCTCTGAGAATAAATCCTCTTGACAACACAAAGATGGAGGGATTACTTAAGTCACTTAAGAAATTCTAGAGATAAGGTTAAGTCTAGGCTAGGTGGAATGTATTTGCTAGCCTCATAGGCTACAAGAAAGCCACAGGGGAGGATGGACTCACTCTATCATAGGAAGACCCTAGAAGATAGTGTCGACTACATGGGGTTTTGACAATGCTATGAATTCTCCCTATGCCTCGTTTCATTGGTTGCTAGTTCATCTGCTACTAAAGAACATTGGTCCTCTTAATAATTTATTCACTCTACCAAGAGGAATTGGATCGCCTTTAGGATAGTTCGCCTTTCTGAGTGTGTCTGTCGTTGATTCCCTATTTCATGATTATGGTCTCATGTGATGTATTGATGTTGTTATTGTGTTACAGTCTTCATGAAAAGGACGATGCCTTATCACTCATTGCGAGCATGATATGGTGTTGCGATTCTCTTTTCACTTGTTTGTTTATCATGATGTATATATGTTGTATATGTATCGTATTGTGTTTAGTGGTGTATGCAGGTTTGCAAGTATCGGACATCGACTCCACCTGGTCTCATAGGTTTGAGTGTGTCCTATCCCAATGGCAAGTTGTTGGAGATGGCATGAGTTCCTTCACTCACTCTAGGCTTAGTTGTTCACCTTGTTAGTTGTGTTGTCGCACAAGTTGGTGGTTAGAGTCTTGTGTCGGTTTTTGACCTCTTTGTCGGGTTGCTTGAGGTGATGTGAGTATGTGGTTATTATTTCACTAATAATCGGATTAATATGATTTATTAATGTTTTTATTAATTCATTATATAGAATGGTTAATTATTTATTTGGTTTATTTAGTGTTTAACTGATTATTTGATATTTATTTATTGTTTTATTATTTATTGATTTATTAATTATTTAATGTTTATGTTTTATTGTTGATATGATTTTCATATTTATTTATTAGTTTCTATTTATACAAGCCTTTTGTTTATTTATTTATTATTGGGATTCGATTTATTATTATTATCCCATTCATATTTATATTACTATAGTAATATTATTTGTATAACTTGATATAATATAAAGTTTACCTACCCTCTTTCTTGATTGGTTGATTTTACAAAGGTAAGTAAAAAATACTATAAATAATATTTACCTCAGTATTATGCAAGGTAGGTATGATATATAGTTGATTCGAATTTTCTAATTGGCCGATGGATTTCTATAGTTTGGAGTTTGATTTTTATTTATAGAGTTTTCTATGTATGTTCTCAGGTTAGCTTTTGGGAGATTTTAGAATGCATTTTAGGTTTTCAAATTTGTTGGAGCTTGGATTGAAGATTGGTTGCTTAGATTGCTAGATTGGAATTGTTCTTCATCGAATCTTCCCTTGTTTGGATTGCGATTTTCAGGTTGGAGCTTTCAACTTCTCTCTGCAATTTTATTTCTAAAAGATTGTCTTCTCTGTGTATGTGGAAAGATTGTTTGGGGAGTGGAATTTGATATTTAATGATTTCATTTGGTTTGAGGAAGAAATTGTGGTTGTTTGATAATATATAAGGAATATGAAGAAATCTAAAAATAAGGTTTTGCCAGGAATGTCTTCTCTGCACTTTTCCTATTTTAATTCTTTGTTTCCAATTCCCTGTGATTGTTTTAAGTTTAGCTAATCTTGGGATTGATGTTTGTATCCTTCAATGTTTCTCCACATTTCCTTATTCTCTATGAGCACTTGCAAGTCTTGATTTTCTTTTCCTATAGCATTGTTGGAAGTCGAATTTGGGATGTTCTGTGAAGTTGTTTTTGTTGTTACCTATTATGTTGTTGTTTTGTGTTTTGAATAGGCATTATAATGCCTTATAAATGTTGCATTAATGTATCTCCTTTAGTTGCTATGTAAGTTTTGGTGAAGTTCTATGCACTTCTAAGTGCGATTTTGGCTAGAAATCATTGTCGAATTCTTTTAGAATGTCCATAAATCTTCATTTGAGTGTTTCCTTATTGTTATTTCATTCTCCCGCACCTTTTGGGAGTGAGTTTGAGCGATTTTGCAAGTCTATACTCAATTCTAGGAGAGCACCCATCACCTACAGACCTCATAAACCTTCATTTTGGCTTTTTGGCTTGAATGTTCTATTGTTTGCATCAAATGCACTAATGTTTGAAGCCTATGCGCCATTATGCACCCCCAATGCGCCAAACAGCATTTGCTATGCGTTGTTCTGCCCCAGATTGTCGATTTTGACAATTTTGAGACCCATAGTTGATTTTTTCTGATTGTAGGCACTTTCCAGAGGCTTTTTATGAATGCATTGATTTTCTTGGAATTTATAATCGGCAAACAACTGAATGGGGGGGGGGGGGGCGGGGATGAATCAGTTGTCACCAAATTTTACAAAAACTTACTTTAATCTCAGATTTGATAATTAATAGTGAAAAGGCAACATGAACACACATAACACCAAGATTTTTGACATGGAAAACCCGGTCAAGGGAAAACCCACTATAGGAACCTACCCACAATACGATGATACCCTGTTAGAAGTATATGTAAAATTAAAATGGAGAATGCAAATGCATTCATGCACACTGCCTAGAGCTCACTGCTCAAAAACAACAAAGGGCTAGAACCCTGGGAAGGCTCACTGCCTTACAAACACATTCGGATTACATCCAGAAGATCATGAACTGAGAAAATAGCATCTCTTAATGCCTAGTTACAGTTCTGGTTAAGCACATAACATCTCTCACACTTCTCCACACTTTTGCCCTACTTTCGAATGATTAATGCATTATTCATTAGATATTTCTGATAAAAACTTGAATTATTGAGCTAGTTGTTCCACTCTTGCAGCTTACCATTTTGCCATGGATCAGGTAAGATTGTTATATTTTCTTATTTCCATTTTGTTATTTGAGATCTGCAGTTATTTTCAGAACATTAACCATTACATATTACCTATTCATATTTTTCAAACTTAATTTTCAATATTCAATGTTGATGAAAGAGTGTTTTAAATTTATTGTGTTTATATTGCACTGCAGCTCTGTTTAATGCTTAAGTATGCTCAATCATGCAAAAGAAAATTCATCCAATTTGTATTTTTTTATTTTTAGATATGCTTGTTTCCATCTCCTGTGTTGTCCCATAACATAGGTATAACTTTTGCTGCACTGGAAACATGTTTCCCCATACCAAAAACTCAGAGGAACTTAGTTTGATTCACTTTGATAAAAAACAACAGATGTTCAAGAATTTGTTCTCTGTATAACTTACAATTTACAAGTATGTGATTTGAAAAAGCTGCAGTAAAGCTAGGATTTAGAAAATGTTAACATTGTCACTTACAGCTCAGTTATTTTTAAAGTGCCATGGCAGTGTAATCAATTAGAAATTCTGAAGGAGTGTTGACTCATTCAGAAAAGAACTATTTTTTGCAACTGAGACTTAATGATTAATATCCAACGGTGACATCCTTTCCAACAACCCATTTATACTCTTCTGAAAAAATATTTATTTTTAATACTATTTATGCCTAATCCACCATATGGCAGAGAAAGGAATAAAAAACAGCGAAGATGAAACAGTTCTCCTGACTGTCCAGCAGAAGTTGGCACAGAGCAAGAACAAGAAATGTGGAAATTTTGTCAGTAGTGATGAGATGACTATAGTAGTTAGCATCATAACAAATAACAAGGATATGTCAGTACCTGCATGTGGTATAGAAAAACTATAACGATGGTTAAAGGCCATAGGAAAAAATATTATTAAGGGTCTACAAGAAGATAATGAATTAATAAATACGATGGCATGCATATGTAAGGCCTACTAAAGCTATGAGAAAAATGATAAATAATGTTTTCCATGTATTAGTAGTGTAGAACAGTCAAAGGGGTTGAGCTTAATTGGTTGAAGCATTGAGTTCTTGTGGTGCAGACCCAAGTTCAAATCCCAAAGGGACATCTAATATGAATTTCCTAGTTGAGACTCTTGGTCTTCCATAGTTGGCTTCTAGTATGGAAGTGTTTTCTATATAAGTGGATTTCTAAGTTGTGACTCTTGGTCTTCCATATGTTATTTTAATGTGGTTTCTCAAAAGAAGCTAGTATTAGTCTCATTATTGTCATCGCAAGAGCTTGTATTGGTCTCATGTTGATGGTTGTATGAGAAAAATATTTTAAAAAGACTATCAATACAAAAAGGTAGTGTAGAACTCCAACAAAGATGACATAAATCATTTTGTCAGAATGAAACCAACAAGTATTGACATGTTTCACATGGCAGCATGACAAAGGGATAGTCACTTTGAGGAAAATTATCAAACAAATAGGATGATGTGCTAACAATTAGAAAAGGTCTCCATCTCGATGAAGGTTTGTAATATCCCTAAATAAAGATACTATAAAAAACAACCTTTTTCCCAAATAACAATATTAATGGTGTTTGCAAATAAGAGTGAACTGTTGAATTTGTTTTATATATTTATCAGATTACACAATAAGAGTTCTAAACAAGTACGTTGATCATTAATATTTGAAATGACAATGATCACACAAACACTGCAGAGAACCAGATTGCAGTCTAACCTCTTTGCAGCCAAAATAACATTAGCAGCCTCTGACCTAATACAGTTGTCAACGGTAATTTGGGTTGCATTAACTCACTGTTGAAAGTTTACAGTGATTGAGTCTTGGCGTTGATAGTCACCAAGCCAAAAGCAATGATAGCTGAACAAACCCTTGTTTACTCTTTCCAACAGCCATAACCTGACAGATGTCTTCATGCCCAGAAGATGTCTAGAAGCTCTCACTGGAAGTAATGAAGGCGCCCTCACAAAGCTGCAGGAATTGCAATCAATAAGCTCCAGCACAACTCTCACAAATAAGGCATGGCTTTGCAATGATTTCCTTAATATTAATCCAGTCCATCTCCTGGATATTGATTTGCCAATGTAAACAATGCTCCCATCACATAAGCCTTTTCCCACGACTTATAATCAAAGACACCGCATATGCTATCAATGTGCCAATCTTTATAGTTTATATAGCTTCAGCCCCAGATAGGAATTCACCGTGATTTCAAACTTTAGGAAACATATCTTTCCTCAAACATTATCGAGCCCACAATATCAACCAAGGTATGACTATAGTAGTAATCGCCAACTAAAGACTTTATTATACCCAACAGGAGCCACAAATATTATACTGATATGATATAATTCTCAAAATTAAGCCTTCTTTATGTAAATCAGCTCTATTCACTAATCTCCGCAATACTCATCAAGCCGCAGCCTTACAATATCAATTTGCCACTGTTTAACAAATGGCAATTGCAATGCTCAAAATATAATATCTTTATTTTCAGATTGATACAAATTACCTCAGGTCTGTCAATAACTTATTTCTGCAAATTTGTCATCAAAGGAGACTTCACAAATCTGTCCAGATGTAGACACCTTGACGAGTCCACCCCTTAGGAAGAACTAGGTTTTCATCCAGCTCTTCTATCAACTCTTGAAGGTTTCCATCTCCAGAAATCATAAGTTGTTTAACAAATCCCAAGCATGCTTTGCCACAACCCCAAGACCTCCTTCTAAAAGCCTCCTAGAAACATCTTGAAGATTAGGCTGACTGGAGAAATTTATTTAATAAAGTGACCTTATAAAAATATTTTATTATTTAATCAAATTAATTAATATTAAGTCATTATTTGAATATTACTTTTATTTTTTGAACTTAATAAAAATCAATTTAATTAATTGTCACTTTAAAAATTGGGGACCTGTTGTGACCATTTCACACATCGCCCCATTGAAAATGGGGACCCCCTCTTTTTGCTCGCCTTTCGCTTCGTTTTTTAGGATTTTGTTAGTCAGTCAGTTGTCTGGATTTAGGGTTAAGCCTTAGGGTTTTCGTTAACATCTTTTCAAGCCAGAATCCAGTCAGTTTTGAGAGCTTTGAGCTTCTTTTCTAGGATGCAATTTTGAATGCAATGATTTCGCCAGATTGGTCTATTTTTCAATTGGAATTTTGAATGCAGAGCTTAATTTTTTCTAAGTGTTGATGATGAAATGTGAATTTTTTGTCCAATTGAATATTTTGACCAAATTTTGACTTTTTTGATTTTTGATCCCGGGCATTGAGAATGATTTGTTTTCGCCTCGTGAATTGATTAAACTTGTAAAATCATGTTATTTTGGCCTGTAGGAGCAAAATCGCTCCTGTCCCTCAGTGAAGGACGGGAGCTCGTTTTCGAATATCTTACT
This sequence comes from Cryptomeria japonica, assembly GCF_030272615.1. Classification (NCBI taxonomy): domain Eukaryota; kingdom Viridiplantae; phylum Streptophyta; class Pinopsida; order Cupressales; family Cupressaceae; genus Cryptomeria; species Cryptomeria japonica. The sequence goes on along the minus strand of NC_081407.1, from coordinate 222,986,657 downwards.
GTCCCTGCAGAGTCAAGATGAATTTCGAGTTGGAAGTGATAGAGAAAGGCGAGATCTTTCCATTGAATATAAATTGAAGATTTTCATGAACACAGAAATGCCTCCAAGAGCAAAATCGCTCCTGTCCCTCAGTAAAGGACCGGAGCTACAAATCAAATTTTGCCTTGTCCTTGCAAGATTTTGACGACTTGACGATTCGAAGAGGTCCAAGGGGAGATGTTTTATCAGATGAATATAATTTGAAGTGCAAATATGAAGGAAAATGACCCAGAATGATAAAATCGCTCCTGTCCCTCAGGAAGGGACCAGGGCGAAGTACATTATAGCTCCTGTCCCTCTCCCAGGGACCAGAGCGATATTCTTCATAGAGTAAAATCCAGGCCAAGATCAAGTCAAGTTCATGTTTGGTGGCAAGGAAGACGGTGAAATGAACTCATTGAATATAAATTGAATATTTTAAAATGCCAACAAGGGTCCCAAAAGACCCAGTTCGCTCCTGTCCCTCAGGAAGGGACCAGAGCGATTTTTGTTATAAATGATTTTCTTGCCAAGTTTCAATCGATCCCAAGGCATGAATGAATGGAAGGACGCATTACGAACCCGTTGAATATAAGTTTTGAAGGTGACAAGGTGAAATGAAGACCACAAGAACAAGATCGCTCCTGTCCCTCTCCAAGGGACCAGGGCGATACAGTGGTTATGTTGCCTTTTCCTCAAGTTTAAAACCAATCCAAGTCAAGACGAAGGGTGGCAAGGACGTTTCAAGGCATCTTCATCGAGCACAAGTTACCAAGGTCATCACATTGAAGAAATTTGCACTCTAAGACCCAGTTCGCTCCTGTCCCTCAGGAAGGGACCAGAGCGATATTAGGTATATTGGCCAGCTCATGCAAGAATCACGTAAGGTCAAAGTTTTTCAAGGTCATACAAGGTCCGTGGTATGATTAGAAGGTGATATGCAAAGGTTTTGAACGTCCGAATGTTGCCAAATAAGCTAAAGAGCTCATATCGCTCCTGTCCTTTGGACAAGGACCAAAGCGATTTCATTAAAAACACTCATACTCCTTCAAAGTCAAGGCAAGGCGAGGATGGACGAGGTAAAGGACGCTATTCGAAGGCAATAAACGATGAACCAAGGTTAAATGTTACCAACTTGAGCTCAAAACGGAGAAAAAACATGGATCGCTCCTGTCCCTCTCCAAGGGACAAGGGCGATGATCCTTATAACATCCAAACACCTCATGAAAGCAAGTGGGACATGCGTGGAATGGACTAGCAATGATGTTATTCACCTAGCAATGGAAGTTCGAAGATCAAAGATGCAAGATGAACGTGAAAACATGGAGATCGCTCCTGTCCCTCTCCAAGGGACAAGGGCGATGTTAGCCAAAACACATGATATCCTTTGACAATCACGTTAAGATAAAGACGCACAAGGTTTTAAATGGCATTTGGAAGATGATACAAGAAAAAACCCGTATCAAAATGGAGAATTTCAAGCGAAAACCTTAGGATCGCTCCTGTCCCTCTCCAAGGGACAAGGGCGATGATACATCTAAAGACACTCATGCGCACATGCAGGGCAATCTAATTCGAAGAACCCAATAAGATGATCGATTTGGAACGTGGAAATGAAGGAGTTGAACGTTGAAAACGCAAGAATCATGACAAAAATGGTGAATCGCTCCTGTCCCTCTCCAAGGGACCAGGGCGATGAGGTACGTCCACTTCATTTTCAAAATTTTGGCGCCAAATTAACCTCTTTGAATTCATCTTAATGCTAAAGTTCGATAAACTTTAAAATCCTATTTAATTGGCATTTAATATGGCGTTTCGCATTTATTAATTATTTTGCCTTGGTTTGAAAATCGAAATTTATTAATTAAAGAACGAAAGGCATTTAATTAATTATTAATTAATCATAAAAAAAATCAATTGGGGCGCTTTGATATGGAGGTCGGTCTTATTATTTAATTAAAAAATCATTTTAAATTGCTATATTTTCCAAGTCGGCCTTGATAAATGGAGAGGTGCAAGCGCTATATATGGAGGGTGAAATTGTCATTTTCACATAATCATTTTACTTATCTTACATGCGATATTGAGGAAGACGAAGAAAGTGCGAAGTGTGTTTGAAGAAGTGCGAATATCATCCAAAGGTGGCACCAATACTTCCAAGGTGGTGCGATATTTGAAGATCTATATTGAGCGAATTTGCCAAGATTTGAAGGTCACGCTAAAGGCGAACTTGAAAGATCACGTCAAAGACAAAGGTGGCGAAATTGATTTTTCTTTGAGGAGATAACGTTGAAGATTATTTATACCTCAATTTTGCCTAGGCGATCCTTTTCTTTTGCATTCTAGAGTTAGCTCTCTATTGAGGTATGGCGATTTGATTTTTATTGTTTTATTTGTTGATCGTCATATTTTAATTTTTTGAATTTTGAATTCCTAGCTCAATCGTTTTATTTTAGGAAATGATAACTCAAAGACTTATCATGAAGTTTCCTAAAATTTATTCTCTAATCTATGTTATTTATTGCAAAATCTAGCTTCTCATAATGAAATGTTGTGTAGGTATGGCGACCCCGAAGGCGGGAGCATCCACCAGTCGCTCAGCTCTCATGAAAGAAGATCAGAAGACCGAAGAGGTGGAGACCAAGATCGTGTCGAAGTGGAGCAACATTGGAGATACAAACTTGGGGAATTTTAGCACGAAGAAGTTTCGAGAGGTCCCTTACATTGGCAAGCCATCGCCTGTCGCCCGGAGAATAATAGAGAGTGGCATCATTAAGGCGGCCGGCTTTCCTCCAGCTGTTCAATGCCATGAGTTGATGATCGAATGTGCTCATCACTATGATCCACAGTCCAGAACGATCGTGTCCAAAGAGGGAAACACTTTGGCGTACCTTTCAGAGGAAGCTATAAGTGAAGCTTTCCATCTTCCAGAGCACAGGGACATGATATACAAGAGCATAGAAGGAGCCAGATCAATGTACGAAGATGATCCAGATGCTTGTCTAAGCATTATCAATAAGAACTGGCTACTTAAGAGCCGTCCCCGTCTGAGCAAGGTCCCGAACACACCGCACAGGATTGATTTCCAGGAGGAGTACAGAGATTTAATTACCATGCTCAACCGAGTTACAGGAGCCCCTCATGCCTTCTATTTCGAGAAGTGGATGTTTTACTTCATCCAGGTGATCGTTCAGGGAAAAGGTACGATACATTGGGCTAGGATGATTAGCCATTGCTTGGACGTACAGTTGAGGAGACTCAAGGCTACTAAGTCCTTCCACATGAGTTCTTACGTCATCTATGCCTTGATCAGGAGTGTTGAATACGCAGGACTACCTCACAGAGGAGTGATTGGAAGAGGACCCAGCAAGGTCAGAGCTTGTGATTCCTATGCCTACTTGCATCATCCGCCAGGGAGCAACTACAAGTTGGTTAATGATACTTTCACGATGAACATCACAAGGACGTTGCAAGGTGGAATTCACAACAGGTTATCTCAGGATGCCCAGGAATTCATAAAGAGGTACGGTGCTTGGTTCATTCAGTTTCCCAAGTTCACTTATATTAGAGTGCATGGATGTCCTTTACCACCATACATGTTGCCGAGATATCCGACAGACAGAATTGTGTTAATTGAAGTAACAAGACAGTTGGCAGCATATGTGAAGGCATTCAGACACAGACATCAGAATGGAGTTCCAGTACCCATTATTTTGGGTAATTCAGTTGAGGTATGTCCTAATGCTTTAGCCATGGATGACGCAGAGAAGGAGTTAGCCTTGTATTCTTTTTCATCTTTTGCTTTGAGAGAAAGCTTTGATCCACATGGACATTTAGAGGAGACGGTCGGTAGAAGGTTTAGGCATGAGTATCAGATTGAAGATTTTATGATGAATCTCTTAGATGATCTTGAAGTGAAACGAAAAATGCATTCTAGATTGCCTTTGGATTTCATCAAGAAATGCAGGATTTACAGAGTGGCCGACCAAGCTCAGGACAGTGGCAGACATATCCAGTCTTCCTATGATCGAGAAAGCAAAACAGTAAGGTTAGATTGGAATGAGCCCGAGGTCGTGGATTTAGATACTTTGATGGCACCAGTCTTGTCTTGTACTCGCAGATGGGTTGACATTCAGCATCAGAAGTTAAGAGAACAAGGCATAGCTATGTCTTTCACTTTGGAAGAGAAACCTGCCGAAGGTGGAGCTAGTGTGAGTGAAGGCAATCCTAATCCTAGAAATTCAGGTGAAGGTAACCTTCGATGTGCCAGTGAGGGCAATCTCCATCCAAGAGGTTCGAAGAGGAAAGAGAGACCTGGAAAGAGAGAGTCTTCCAAGAAGAAACAAGAGGCTAACAGAGATCGATCATCCGATACATCTTCTAGACCTGAGAAGAGAACAATTCAAGTGGAAGAATCCATGGAGTCGATGGTACAGAATGACAGGCAGGAGGAAGGACAGGCACAGCATGTTTCGTCAGATGGATCTCTCCAAGACTATGATTTAGAAGAAGATAATGAAATAACATCTCCTCCCAGACAAGAAGAAATAGTACATAAAGAAATTCAAGTTCAAGAGACAAGATCGAATATCCCAGATTGGTTGAAGGAAAGATTGACCAAGGTGATCGTAGTAGAGGACGAGGACAATGCAATTGATTTAGAGAGCCTTGTTGGACGTTCACATGTGATAACAGAGAAGAAGAAGGCTACAAAGATGTCCAAGATGATTCGAGATGAGACTGGATCTAGAAAACTGCAGATAGCTACACCGGCAGCAGATAAATACGAGGGTGAGATCCTAGCAGAGGATTATGATATACAGACTATTGAGTTAGGACCATCCACAGCAGAGCAGACTTTAGAGGATGCCACCGACACATTTGAGGCATTGAAGGACAAGCTTAGAGAAGAAGTGGAAAAGAATAGAAAGCTTGAGAGAGAGGTCGGTGCATGGAGGACATATTTCAGTCACATCAACGAGCCTTTGGGACGTCAGGATCCAGTTAGATCACCAGTGCAGGCATTGCCCCTTCAATCGATCAATGAAGCAGAAAGATTCAGGAACCTGGTCCAGCGTACAAGTAATTGGATGGATAGATCTCATACAGTGGCTGTAGAGTTTGTAACAAGGATGATGAAGTTTATTCATCAAGCTATCCAGGTTCTTGAGATGATCCACAATTTGATGATAACAGTAGCTGCATTCGCCCATACCAAGGACGTTATCATTCCTGTCTTGAAAGTTATTAGACACACATCAAGGAAGATTTTAGCGCAGGAGAGGATCTTGGATGGAGAACCTCACAGTTTGTTTCATTGGTCAACCTTACTCCATATGAAGAATGTTTTCTTTGAGGACATCAGTACTAGATGTAGCCAAGTTGAGGAGGTGATCAATCCGATCCAGGACAGAGTATTTGAGGTACTTCCTACCATCCTTGGCAGAAGGATCGAGGTCGAGACAGATATGGAAATGCAGGAACTAGAGGATAGAATCAAGGTCATCTTTTGCAAGGACGCAAATGTTACAGATGAGCAGTATGATCAGATGTTCGCCATCATGCTCCTGATTGAGAGGACGAAGGAACTTGAATCTACTTGGGACGCAGCTCTTCTAGATGCATTCGATCAGGTCATCCACTTAGAAGAGAGTATGAAGAATCTTCCCGAGATTCCAATCGCAGAAATCGAAGGAATCGTGACAAAATTCATTGCATATGCTAAGAAAGAGAATTGGAAAGGGAATAAGATTCTAGATGAAAGGTTGTTACAGATGACATGACATCTTATTTCTCATTGGTTTATGCCTCCTAGGTTTTTGTGCCAAATTTAATATTTGGCTATGTATTTAATATTGTTCAGTAAAAAGGAGGCCATTTGTAACAAACCCTAATTAGGGTTTAGGTGTCATGATCTTGTCCGTTGATCTACTTTCAATCTGGACCTTTCATTGTAATTGGGGATGCTATATATACCCCCATTTTTCATTTCATTAAAAAAGAGTAATAGTTGATGTAATAGAGAAGAGAGATTAAAGCTAGAAGCAATTTTATTTTGTAGCAAGATTGAGTCTTGAAGAGAGAACTTCAAGCAATTGTTGTACATGATGACTTGGAAATCAATAAAATATTGAAGTTATGGTGTTTTGTTGCAAATTTCTTGAGTTATCTTCATGGTTGTTTGATACACTTGAATCGTGCTCAATCGAAGTAGTTTGTTAATTTGAAAGACTAAGTGTGAGATTTGATATTTGGTAGGATTCGCAATCCAAACCACTAGCTTCTTGCTGATTGTAGGAACGCCTTGAGTGGTCGACTGGAGAACACTTTGAGTCCTTAATCTTCAATTATCATTGTGTCTTGGATATGTACCTTCGTAGTAGTGTCCTTGATCTTTGATGCATTGAATACCATTATATTACCTTAGAAGATCGCACTAATTTCAATTGAGTTGTTATCTTATGGCAAAATTGAAGTTGGTTGAGTCTTGCCAAATCTCGTCCATGCTAAGTCATTCATAGGGTTAGGCTAGATTAGACCTCTTAAACCCTATCCTTTTGCTTTTTTTGAAATTTCCTTTAGTTTAGTAAAATCTTTGAGCTTTAGAATGCGTAAGACCCCTTGGAGGAAACAGCAAATCACATCATACCACTAAAAAAGCTTGTCCACACGTGGAGACCCCACTAAAAGAACCTTGGAGTCTACCTAACTGATCCTTTACGCGAATCTTCAGCAGTTAGAGACTATTTTCTCAAGAGAGGATAAGATGCCTATTGGTATTTTATTCTGTGTATGATTGTGTACAAAATACACGTCAACAGGACCTTACAAGGTTTGGCATGGTCATAGCATCTTCCCTACAAGCACAACCATAAGCAACTTTGTGCTAGATCATTGGTTCAACATTGTTGAGAGCAGGTTTCACTTGCATGCTAACAATAAAATCAAAGTTGCATGGACACGGATACCGTATCGGATACGGATACAACCATTTTTTAAGACCCCCAATATGGATACCACGGGATACGTCATTCATAAAAAACAATACACATGTATTTAACACAATTTTCTAAGTTATTTGAGGAGATTTTCATTACTTCAAAAGCAATATAGACACATAATTGCTACATAAATAATGATATGTTGACATAACATTTTACAATATGCAAAAATAGTAGAGTTACATTGGAAGATAACCCATAAAATGGGTCACTGAAATAGAAAACATTTCATTTGTCTTTCTCATTTGGTGTAGGTTTTGTTAGTGCCAATTTTTTTTTTTTAAAATGCATGAATGAAGTTTTTTTAAACTAAATTTTGGAAAGATTTATGTCAAATTTTTAAAAAAATCAAATCACATAGTATCTAGCATGGTTGGAAATCAAGGATTTTTGGGCATGCGTGGGTACAATATTTGACGTGTATCCGGTCTGTATCGGATATGTATCCATTTCGGAAACAGGAACAGATACGGGGATACGTGTGCCCAGGGAGGGACAAAGGAGTTTCCGGCTACTAGGAATAAAATTCTTCCCTGATTTGTAACAAGGATTGTCACTTAAAAGAAAAATAATTGTTGTCATGAATTGTGGATTTCTATCAGCAGCATGTAAGATGTAATGGAACATAATCTATTTTTTAAAATGACAGGCTTTTATTTCATCAAACAAACATTGATCTAAACTTTGTGAGTCTTCAAATGAACACATTGTTAGTGTTAAATATAATAACTTTTTTTACAAATTATGATATTAAAGCTATAAATAACTTTGTTTTAAATTCTTTTTTGTTCCATATTGATATAAAGATAAGAAAACAGGTGCAGGTAAATATCCATGTACGCTGATTCTAATATTTCACAATAGCAATCCTTTTTGACAAAACTCAGTGGACAGGGCATGCTTACCAAAATTAATCCAATGATATTTGTTGATTGTCCAAAAAATACAGGCACTCTGCTGTGTCCTTTCTCTAGTAACATAATCATCTTTTCGCTGAATCAGAGAATGAGAAGCATGAGAAGAAATGTCCACAATAAAAATTTTATAAATTAAGCCATAGAAAACATTTGGATGCAACAATCATACCTATCAAGAGCTTCATCAATATCAAGAGAAAATGTTTCAGAAATTGGAGTCATTGCATGCAATGCTGTTTTTCCAGCTAACTCCAATGCTCCAGAAATAATGGAAGTTTCATGATGTGATAATTCTCCACCTTTCCCAGCCTGCAATGTGAAGAGAAAAAGATCAAATCTGTTGTCTTTCACTCTTCCCAAATTGAATTATTTAATAATGGAAATCAATTATCAAGTTACCCAGAAAGATAATTAACACAAGTAACACAACTTTTCCTTGACAGTTTTGTAGGATCATTAACTTGGTTAAAATGTGGTGTATGGAAATAATTATGAACAAAAGGTTGAAAAGTACAACTATATCTACCAAAATTCGATTCTTCAAAATATTGTTAAATGGAACATGCATAGAAGGCCATGGCTCATAGATCATACTGCTATAGCTGCAACTGCTTAGTAGGTTTGTTAGATTTTCAGAATCTTAAATTATAATAGTTGCTTCTAGGCTCTTTTATGTTCTGAGTTCAAAAAATCACAATATAGACACAAGAAACTTGATTCTTTCCAAGAAGTAAAGTGGTGGTCTTTTTACATGATTAAAAACAAAAACAAAAAATTAGAACTGATATCATAAGTCCTGCTATCAACCACAACTTGCGTGAGTAAAACACTTGTTAGATAAAATTAATTCACTTCATTTGTATAAAAACTCCAAATAACCAACAATAACATCAATGTGACGAAGCCTAAAAGATGGCACGGCAACTATGCTGATGTGTCTCTAAGCACTACTTACCTCATTCCCATGCATCGTTACAAGAGCCTGCAACTCAGCTCTGCGAAAAAGAGCAACATGACCTTCACCCAATAAATAATCCAAAACCTGCAATTTATAGGTCCATTAGCTTGGATAACAAAGTGTTCTAGAAATTTCTAGTTATCTATTTTATTCCAACATCAATCTTTACATTTATATCTAACTGTAAATACACAGAATCATTTGTAGAGGTGGGAACCATAAAAAGCTTGGGTGAACCAAGTTAATAAGGGCCAAGGTTTACAATTACTGATGTCAGAAACTGTGGCAGTATAATGTGATAGTGTGACTCAATGAGAATTGAAATCAATGGCCTATTATATTCATCCTTGATGTGGCTTTATTTCAGAAAAAAAAATGGAAAACCAGTGAAATAACACAGCATCAATGAATTGCATAGAATATAAATAGATAATAAAGAAATCATACCTTGCTTATAGGGAAAGCAACTGGAAAGCAGAACCAAACAAGCACACGAACTACTGGAGCCATTGTTGCCCCAACTGCTAAACCATACCGAGTACAAATAGATTGTGGGAGAATCTAATTTGCCCAAAAGATAGTAGATAATTATTTCAGTAGATATTAACCAATGTGTTTCCATTCCAGTATAAAAAAGAGAAGAACTGGAAACAAAGCATGTATGAAGTTCATCATATCAAAGATACTTATAGAATTTACTATGAAAACAAAGAAAACAAGAAGAGGCTAGAACCTTAACTTACTTCTCCAAACAGAAGAATAAGAGTCACAGATATAAGAATAGCACCCCAGGCTGATATGAGTGAATTCAAAAAAATAGGAAGTGCCTGGAAGTGTAAAGTGTGATAAAATTACAAGTATTATTTACCTTATAGGCTAATTAGAATATAATTTCACAGTATCTGTAACATTTAATTGTAATTATATATATCTCAGAGACATGCTAAAACATTAAGATGCAAGAAAGAGTTACATACTTCCATCGCAAGGGCATTGCATATGAGAAGAGTACACAGCAATAAATGTTGTCTTTGTACCACAGGCAATATTTTAGCTGCCAGAAGTATAAGACAATGAAATTAAACATTTTTATACTCAACGATACTCTGAATGTAACTTTCAAACAGTAAAAATCACCACTTGAGGTATGCCTGCCACATCTAGTGAGTGACCCAGTAAAAACCCAACTTGTTCCAAATATTAACAAGTTAAAAGGCTAGATAATGAAAATTCGCAAATTAATCTTAAAGCAACCACTCCAAGAAAGGTACGTGAAAAAACAATTGAGTAATCTCTCAAGTAAAAGTAAAAAAACAGTGTGTTGTACTATCATCACACATGAAGTTTTTTCTTTCACATTTATAATCAAACACTGAAAGAAGAGAAGGCAGATTGCAGAAGATACTTATTTGCACAGAACTAATCTCTTTAAACACTGTACCTAGAGGATTTGCAAATTCATAAATAATATTTCATGCATCAACGACATGTAGTTTATGATAGAACAATGGCAGAGAAGGCCAACCAAATTTATTATCTGCAGATCAAAATAAGTAGAAAAATGTACAAAAATGGCACCTAGTTTTCAACAACCATCAAAGAACTACCAACAATTATTTACATTTTTTACATTTCTTATTTTACTCTAAGGGGTTTGCATAGGATGGTTGCATTGTAGAGTATATGGCTCTAAACTTCCAGACAGACTAGTATAGAGTCATGATAGACAGAAAACTTCTTTCATAGAATGGAAAGGAAAACAGTTACATCTAAGGCTTGAATAAGCAGTTCCCAATTTGCATGCAAAGGAAGAAGAAATCTTCCAGACAACAAAGGAAGCTCTATTTGGCATTAAGAGAGAAGTCGAGTTAAAGGAATCTATCCCCCTATAATATCTAACTAGCTAGTCACTAAAATTATGTCTAGAAAAAGAAAAAAACATGGTAAGTATATGAGTTTATCTCTCATTGATATCTTCCACATGACGTCATTTATTTTCAGCATTTTCCAAGAATAAGATCATGCCCTTCATTTACAAATGGCCTATTGTTGAATCCCAAGATTCATTTCTGCAAACCAACTATGACAAGTGCCCTCTTCAAACATTTATGGTGGAGTCTCTCCTTTGGTACAATCCAGAAACTCCTCATTCGCAACCAGCTGTCGAATTTCCAAATCCTTGGTTCTGCTTTGCATTCTATAAATGGGACCTTTATTTTTTAAAGATTATATTGCTTCCTTTATCTCAGGACTCCATAGGTTCTCCAAGTTTGTGGAGTTTTTGAAGTTTCCATTTTTTTCATTTATGTGCCCATGGGTAGTAAGGGTTAATTAATTGCCAAGGAACAAGCCTTGGGAAGATGACATCTCACCTCAACTTTCAAGAATCGCGGTAAAATCCCAAACCCAAAGGTAATCCCAATTTCAGAGCACCATGCTGAAATTGAAAAATAAGGGGATGGTTTCAAATTGTAGTTGCACATACAAGATATGAGGCTTAGTTTCATCGTCTATATGAGGCATTTGAGATATTACCCTCATGCTTCAAACTGGAACAACAGAAAGCTTTAAAGAATGAAATAAATGCAAAAGATCAAGACCAATTTAATATGCTTTTGGGAATAACTCTTATCAATATTTTTTGCATCATACTAAATCATTTGCATACATTGTAGAAACATGTTGACATGTCCAAAGTCGCAAAACTTACGACTTCATCCGGCCAATGCCAAATAGAAATACTAAGAATCCTATCCTCTCTTGAGATAAGGAAATCCCTAATGCTGTGTGAATTTGATCAATGGGGATGACCTCAATGTTTTGGTTGTCAGGTCTTGACTGCAGGATAGTGTTGTGACCTAATCACACATCACCCCAGCCCGGATAGGGACCCCCTAACTTTTAGGCCCTTTTGGGCATTTAGCTTTCGTTTTTGTGTGTGTCAGTGACAATCTCTTCAATCTCTCCGCGTTACGGATGTTTCGGAGTCAGTTAGGGTTAATCTGCTTCTCTGTCAAGCAAATTTTGTGAGGTCTAGGGCCTGTTTTGTCCTTTTTCTAGGGTTTTGCCTTTTGTCCTAGATTTTAGGGGTTCCTGTTAGGGTTTTGGGAAAACTAAGCATACGACTGGGATCAGGACCCTTCAAGGGACCTCCCAGTGAAATTTGAGCCCAAACGGAGCAACTTTCTATTTTTAGAAAGTCCCTATTTTTTAGGGATTTTTCCGAGTCCCAGAATGTCGCCATTTTGCCAAAAAGAAAACTTACTATTTTTAGTAATTTCTATTTTTAGTAAAATTCTATTTTTAGTAAGTCATCATGCATCCTATCTTGGGCTCTAACTCTAGCATTTTGGAAAGTTTCTATTTCGGGAAAGTCTATTTGTGGCAGGATCAGGCTAGCAGACAGAGGAGAATCAACATGCACAATCACTTCTAAATCTAGAAAGTTGAAAGCAGACAGGTAGGGGTCTAAAATGGCTAAATGTGAGAATCATCCCTGAAGCAGGAGGTCAAAATATTCTAAGTCTGGGAGTCATTCACAAGCAAGAAATTCCATGTGTCCATGGACATGGCCAAAATGCGCCCAGGTATGCGCTAGGGTGCTGAATTCATGAAGTCATTCACAAGTGCAAAAATCCACCTCTCCATGGACATGGCCAAAATGCGCCCAGGTATGGGCTAGGGCGCTGAATTCATGAAGTCATTCACAAGTGCAAATATCCACCTCTCCATGGACATGTTGAAAATGCGCCCAAGTCAAGGTTGGGGTGCTGAATTCATGAAGTCATTCACAAGTGCAAAAATCCACCTCTCCATGGACATGTTGAAAATGCGCCCAAGTCAGGGCTGGGCCGCTAAAACCAAGAATGAATTCAAAAGTGGAAAAATCCACCTCTCCATGGACATGGCCAAAATGCGCCCAGGTATGAGCTAGGGCGCTGAATCCAAGAAGTCATTCACAGAGAGAAAATTCATGAATCCTTGGCATGGTAAAAACTTCATCCAAGCAAAAAATTTAAAATTTTGCCTAAGGCACGGAATCCAAGGAGTTAAGGAGGAATAAAAAGCAGAATTCCCCTCGGGCGAATTTTCAGTTATGCTATTTTTAGACATCAAATCCCGACCAAATATGGAATTTATTATAGATTCGGAATCGGGACAAAATTCCCCATCCAATGAACCTGACTCCTAAAATTTAGGAAGATCCCTAAAAAATAGGGATGTGAAGAAGAGGCATGAAAATTCCTTCTAAAGCAGGAAATGGCAAGTTGGAGTGGAATCGAGCAAATCCTAAGAAAGATCCTTCGGAATTGGAAAGAATGAAATCAATGAGTTGGCAGGAGGAATCTTCCAAGTATGACGCATGACTTGGAGCATTTAAAGAAAGTTCTAAATTTGAACTCACACGCATGGGAAATTGCCTTGCATGGCATAGTGATTAAGGAAAGTATGATGTGCCATAAATGCAATTACTAATTTGATGCCTCTTGGGAATTCTATATAAGTTAGGAAAAACATTTCATTTTTCACGTGCAAGATTCAGGAAAGAAAGAGTAAAGAAGCAAAGAGTTTTCATACTTAGTCTCTATTTTCATCATTTCGAAGTATTCCCAAGATGGCGGAACCTAGCAAGGCGGCTACTATCTCCAGGTAGGCATTGATCAAAGCAGAGATGAAAGGTTTTCTTACCCATTCTCGGTTGAATTCAAGATGGGAAGAGATCAACGATACCAACTTCGGCACGTTCAACTGGGCTGCATTTAAGATAAGAATGTTCGGAACTGCAAGACACAATCCATCTTCGACAGCTGTCAAAATTGGGAGAAGTGGAATAGTTGCAGCAGTTGGCTTTCCTCCCGCCATTCAATGCCCAGATCTAGTCTTGGAATGTGCAGCACATTACAATCTGGAGCGGAAGACAATCTCAACGCCAGACGGCAAGTGACTGGCAACATTGACTCCAGAGGCAATTGGTGAAGCCTTCGGAATCCCTTCACATTACTCCATGACGTACAGGACCAGCAGCGGAGCTCAAGCAGTCTATGAAGCAGGCCCCGCCAGATGTGCTGATTTGATCAACAAGCAGTGGTTGCTAAAGCCTAGAGTACACATTTCCAAGATGCCCAAAACTCTCACAATCTTCGAGTTCAAGCAGGAGTATGTGGACATGATAAAGATACTAAGCAGAGTAATGGGATGCTCACACTCGGTGAACTTCGAGCCTTGGATGTTCTTCTACATAGGCGAGATCATGAATTCGAATACACTGATCAACTGGGCTAGATTGATCAGCCACTACTTGCATGATCAATTGAAGAACCTGCAGGAGAAAAGATCTCAGTCCTTTTCCATGAGTTCCTACCTATTCTATATGCTTGCACGAAGGGGAGGATTCGATGGGCTGCCAGCAAGAGGAATCATGGGCTGCGGGCCAGCTCAGCTGAAGGTGCATGAATGTTATCCTCAGCTACATCTCCACAACGTGAATTCTTACAAGTTGGCGAATGACACCTTTACCATGTACTTGACACGACTTATGCAAAATAAGTTGCACATGAGGTTGTCTCCATAGGCAAGTGCTTTGGTCCAGAAGTATGGCGTCGTGTTCCTACAATTCCCCAAGTTCACCTACGTCAGGACGCAAGGCTTCTCCTTCCAGTCTTACAAATTGCCCAGATATCCACCAAATAAGCTTATATTGCTCGAGCTCATGAGGCAGTTGACTACCTACGATCAGCTGTAGAAGAAGAAGAAGAAGCAATCTATTGAATTTTCAATTGTCTTGGGAGATTTCATGGAGATATGCCCAGGATTGGAGGCCGCTGAAAGTGCAGCAGGCGAACTGGCATTCTATTGCCTACCATTTTACACTTCCAGGGCCCAATATGATCCTTACAACCAGATTAGGAAGGTTGCCAGTGTCAAATTCATACATAGATTTCACTTGGAGGATTACCGGGCAGGTGTCGAGGATGACTTTGAGGTCCGGAGAAGAATGCACTCCAGACTGCCCCTCGACACCATCAGAATAAGTGAGATTCATCAGGTACCAGACCGGGGGAAGGAAGACTCAGATTTGATGCAACCCGAATTCGAGAGGATAAAGGATCAACCTATCCTATTGCCAGATTGGTCGGAGCCTGAGGTAGATGATTTGAACATTTTGGCTAGGCCAGTGCTAAAATTCACTAAGCACTGGATTCACAGGTAGACAAGAAAGTTGGTGGAAAACCATGTCCATCTGACATACCAGCTGATGGGAAATCTGGATTCTCACAGCGAAGCAACTGAAGGCTCTTCGCAGGGTCAGGCGAGAAGAGAGGCCCGGATGGACAAAGGAAAGAGTGCCCCAAAGAGGCCAAGGGTAACAAAGATGAAGGATACCCAACAGGAAGTCCCGCACGAGGTTCAACAGGAGGCCTAGCAAGAGGAACCCCCACAAAAGAGAACGAGGACAGGAAGGGAGCATTCACCAGTTAGCTCCTCGAGCGTACAAGAAGTAGAGATGTTCCCACATCCCACAGGCCCACTTCTAGGGAACATTCCAGGCTTCCAGCACCTGACATACTTAGTATCAATGCTTCATAGGGTCGCCATCAACCAAGAGGTCAGAGGCAAGAAAATTCCCCGCACCTGGAAGAAGCTCGCCAGGATAATTTCGTAGAGACTATCCTTGGCGAAATGGAAGAAGAATCTCAAGAACGGGAGCATGCAGAGGATTACAACCATTCCATCCCCGCGCCAGATTGGTTGGTAGGCAGATTGGGAAATGAGGCAGAAGGAGGGACCAATCCTGCTCAGAAATTAGAAGAATTATTGAAGAGGATGGATCAGCCGCTAGAAAGGAAGGCCCCCCGGAAGTTCTCCAAGGTAGCCAGGGAAGAATCTGGAGCCCGAACCTTGCACATTGCTGAACCTGCAGTGGATAAGGATAGGAGTGAGATTAGACAGGAAGATTACGTCATCAGACAGGTGGAACTTGGCCATGCTTCCACCAGTCAAGTAATGGGAGATTTCAACGATTCTTCCTTTGCCATGAAGGAGAAATTGCTAAAGTCAAAGGCAAAATGTAAGCGGCTGAAGGAGGAAAACAGATTTCTATGCGAATACGTCAGGGGTTTCAAAAGGCCCCTCAGGGAAGCAGGTCCCTCATCCACTCCCCCTCCCTTCCTTCCCAAGGAAGTAATTGATGATGCAGAACTTACAAAGGCAATGGCACAAAATTCTCGAGAATGGGTAGAAGATGTTTATGCTGAGGCAGGGAAATTTGTAGAAGATCTAGCTCAGCTCCATTCGAGGTTCGTGGCCCTCCTGAGTAGATTGGAAACGACGAAAGGACTATGGAAAGATGTTATGTCTACCAAGACTTAACCATTTCCCGACTCAGGGCTCTGACGAAGACTCCAAGGCAAACACTGGTGGACGGGAAAGTGATCCAAGAGAATGAAGCCTATGACTTTCCCCGATGGTTCTAAGCCATCTGTTCAGGAAATAACACCCTTGATAAATTCAGCATTGATTCTGTCACCTTGAAGGAGTCTGTCAGAGGGATACAGGAAGAAATCCTCAGTGCCATGGAAGCTTTATTTTCAAGGAAACTCAGTGATGGAGGAATAACAATGAACTCCTTGAAATCCCAGTTGCATGATTTCTTCTTCGTCGGTTCATTTCCCAAGGAACACTTTGCAAATGTTTCTTCATTCTCTGGTATGATGAAGAAAACACAGGAAGCTCTGGTATGATGAAGAAAACACAGGAAGCCATGGCAGATTGGGAAAGTTTCTTTTCCAGAAGCGAAGAGGAGATTGCCTTGATGGAATTCAACATCGAGAATGTGCCAAGTGTCTCCATCGGAGAACTAGAGGCCGTCATCGGTAGGTTCATTGCATACGCCATTAATGAACGAGATAATGGTCGTCCATTTTTGGACGAAAGTCTTTTGACTAAATAGTGATGGCGTATTTATGGCTGAAGGAACATTGACTAGGCGTGGGACCGGTCAACGCATGCCACCACAGGATAGAGAATCTTCTTGCATGTTGTCCTCTCATTATGGTTTTATGACGGATTCTTCTTGCATGTCGCCGTCGCTTGGAGAGTGATAGGCATTTATGACGACGTCAGTTATATTCTGGGCATGGTCATCATCATGGGGCGCACTTAATGTGTTAATGGGCGCTATTTTAGGCTCTTTTAAATTTATTGTAAATGAGCGTAATGGGTTATTTAATGCAGATTCCCACCTTGTTGCACCTTGAGTGGGGAATCTTTAGGGCAAACCCTAATTAGGGTTTTGCATGTAATCATGGCTTGAGGCCTATATAAGGGGCTGACCCCCTCATTTGTAATAAGGAGAGACGATCGTCAGAGATTATTGCTAAGAGTTTTTTAAGCAAACACTTAATACATTGTTCAATTGTTGGTGTGTTCTTGTGTTGTTTTGGAACTCGCATGGTCTCGTTCTCTTCATAAATTAGATTTGTTTTCATGCTATTAGACGAACTGGATTTGATCGGATCGCTTGTCGCCAAATTCGTGCTCATACTTTTGGTGTGTAGCTGATTGTTGCATACCGTGCAAAGTTAGCTTGAGCCTCCGTTTTATGCGTAAGTTTAACTTCGATTATCAGGAGAAGTTGTTCGATTTGATGGTTTCTCTTGATGATCTGAAAATCCTTAAACACACCCCTTGAAGATTGCACCGCCTTCGTGTAGTTGTGCGTTGCTGGCAAAGCGAAGCGTGGTTGGATTTTGTGCAAGTTATCCCGTCTCCTTGTTCCTAGGATTAGATCCCCCTTTAGTCTAGTTTTCCTCTGCCCTATTCCTATTTACTTTCTGCATATTTCAAAATCTGAAAAATCTAAAACTTAGAGCTTCATTGCAAATCATTCGTGTCAATAAATTCTTGAGCTTGCATAAATTTCTACGACATACGTAAGGCCCCTTGGATTACCAGCAATCACATCAGCCAACTGAGTCACACCCGTAGCATAAAGGAACCTTGGAGTCGATTGTCTGATTCTCCTACAATATCAGCATGCAATTGTACTTTGATCAAGAGAGAGTGAAGTGACCGTTGGGCAACTTTATTCTATGTTGGACACTGTCATAAAAAACACGTCAACAGATAGCTTAGCAGTTTGATGTGTTTTGCTGGAAACACAAAGGGGACTTAAGGTTAGACGGAATCGGTTTCAAACGGATTCCCTAAAGTTCAACAGTCCTATATCATCTGATTTTGCTTCTGATTGATACTATTTCAGCTTGAGTGTATGGTTTCTTTTTGATAAAAAAAGGAAAAAAGAAGGGAAAAGAGATAGAAAATATCTAATTAATCTATCTAAGATAGCATATTCAGGAAGATAGACGGAAACGTTTAAAAAAACAGATTTAACATTATCAGCTAATAAAGCACAATGTTGTAAAATCTAGTGCAATCTTCAAAGGGAGTTGGATTTTCATGCTACTAAACATAAATGCAGAATTTGACATCCATTCATTTGATGTTTAACAACCAAACTAAGCACATAAATGGGTTCAGACTAACCATGCAGGGGGAATGGCAATCAGCCAATCCTTAATGGTATGAACACCAAGGTTTCTATCAAATATTATCCCCAAAAATACTATCTGAAAGCAAAATAAATAACAAGAATATTAAATGGTGAAGAAGGAAACCATGCACTCACAAAGAAATAAGACAGCTTTAATTTCCATTAATTCTGCATGAATTTTGCCAGAGTTTCAGCAACAATCTTAGACTTCTTACAAAAATAAGGGAAAACCAACCCCTTTAAATAGAGTTTCAAAACTCAGATGAATGGCCAAGATTAAAACAAAACAAGTGGCCCAGATTCACCAATACAACATAATACCCATGCCCATAAATGGGAGGCAAAATATCAACAACCACAAAAGGAGAAACAATAACTACCCAAAAAGGTAATTAATAACTACCAAAAAGCTGCTCCAAAAAGTGCACATGCATGGAGCTCAAGATTTACAACTGTTTTGGCAGTTAGAAATGAACTTTATGCCAAAAAGTGCTTTTTAGGATTTTAAAAGAATTTTGCACTTTATGAAAGCATTTTCTCCTTTTCTGTTGTAGACCCTTTTTCCAGAAATTCATCCTCGCCGTGCAAATACTCCTTCCAGAGGTCCCGACCTACAGCACGTTCTGCCCGAACATAGTCTTGAAATCTAATGCATAGCTGGAACAGCACCATGCTTGGAGGCATAGGAGGATGGCGTATTTTATATTGCATACCCTCCAAGTGGCGATCTACATGCTTTAACCCATCCTTCCAGTTGGACCGATGAGCTTCAAAACATAAAATGTCTGAATGCAATCCACGGGCAAACTCTAGGTCCTCCGTGGAGTGTGCGACCTTATCAGTTCTCAATCTATCCTCCCAATCTGGTTGTACTTGGTCATCGAACAAACTATTTTTCCAGCCCAAAATCATTGATCGAAGGATCCTTACACCAAGATCCCTCATGTCCCTCAAAATTTCCTCGCATGTCTCCTGCTCTTTATTAATGGTGTCTTTTGTGTCATTCTTCATGTTGGCAGTCCAGTACCATTCTTTAAAAATGTTGATGTCATAAGGATCCAGGATGGCGGACAATGTGGGAATCTGCGTGTGGGTCCAGAAAAGAGCCCTCATGAGGGGGAGAATTGTACCAACCACCTCATGAACCCTGAGACATTCCCTCTTTATCTCAAACAATTTGACCAGAATGGTCTCTCGGTGGTGATCCATTTCCTTTACATCTTCAATGATCCGCTCTCCCTTTTCCTTAATGTCTCGAATCCATTGCTTGACAGCTTTGGCAGTATCACATACT
This sequence comes from Cryptomeria japonica, assembly GCF_030272615.1. Classification (NCBI taxonomy): domain Eukaryota; kingdom Viridiplantae; phylum Streptophyta; class Pinopsida; order Cupressales; family Cupressaceae; genus Cryptomeria; species Cryptomeria japonica. The sequence continues at coordinate 222,966,916 of NC_081407.1, read as the reverse complement.
CCTTCAAACTCTGTAGTAGTCCTTTGTGCCAATGCCAATGGGGATTCAGGGGCATGTTGCAATGGTTTTAGCAAGTGATCAATATATTCCTCAGCCTACTCAGCACGAACTCGGTACATGTTTCTCTCAGCAATCATTTTGTCAAGTTGCCTGAGCATATTTTGCACGGAGTCCTTGAACTCTTCCCTTTCTTGCTCTTTGGTGGCTCGCCCTATCGGGATGGTTGCAATGCTATAATCGGCCGATGCAATTTGACCTGCTGGCTTATTGACAGGTGGGCTAGCGATATGGATGGTGCGGTTCCACTGCTCATCCTTGGTGATTCGGGAGTAGGTCTTGGGCTTCTTCTTGCCTTTGGATTTTGTTTCCCCTATGCGAGAGAAGATATCCTCCAAGTTGATAGGTGGCTTGGTGGCTGCCTTCCGCTGTGCACGAGCAACTAACCAGTCTTTAGGAATGGTTTGCCCAGATGTTATGGCCAAATTCCCACTTTGCTCCCTAGAGGTTTCAGCTGGCCCACTGCCTATCTACAATTGATCTATCATAGAAGGAATAGATGCAGTATCCAGCTCTTTACTTATAGCCGAGTTCTCTCCTACCTCACTGAACAACTGTCAGGTATCCCCATGTGATGGTTGCTCTTCAGTTCTGTCGGGCTCGTGGGTCTCATTCGCCTTGCATTCTCCTTCGACGGTGGTGTCATCCTTGCCGGCATTATTCAATTGTAATTCATGTCGACTCCCCTGGTTGAGTTCATGCATATCAGCCTCTCGATTAGGCGGAATTTCTCCTTCCCCAACTTGATTTCCAAGTTCACTAGAACCAATGATCCTGACCTCTACATCTAGCTCATCTTGTGTCGGAGGATTATTAGCCTCGAATGCATCAACATCGCTCTGGGAGGGCGGAGCAAGTATATAGTCAAGCTCAACTACGTCATCCTCCGAACTGGGGTCCTTGGATGACGAACTGACCTCAGGCCTTCTAATAGGGATCTTTTCCCTTCTAGTTCATTTTGATGCCCGAGTCCCTCTATTAGCTCTGGCTTTCTTCCTCTTCTTTCCGGGTTTCTCAACCTCTTCCTTCGATGCACTTGAGGTTCCCTCATCTTCCAAAGACTAGGAATCGAGACTCCCCATCATATGGTATGTAAATTGGATTCCTTCATGAGTTAGTCTCTCAATCTGCTGGGATAACCAGTGATCGGTATACCTTCCTGGAGCTGCCATAACTGCCTCAAAATCAGTAATCGGATCTTGAGACCAATCAATGCCCGGCAAGAGGTATTTTACTACCCCAAACTCTAGGACCTGCAAGCAATTGCCAAAATCTATCACTTGATCTGGGACCCGACGGTATTCATAAAGCCGCATCTGCTGGACACTTAGCCGGGAATACTCACGCCTTCGGACCTCATAGTCATCGGAACAATTTTTCCAATAGTCCTCAATTGATGCCTTTGCTCTATAGCGCCTGCCATAGGCTCTTTTTGCCAAATTGTCATGATCAAAACATCTCCTTGGGAAATGTTCCTGTAGGCCATAAGATGCTAACTCAGCAAGTGACTCATCAGCCTGTACTGAATTCTTAAAATGGACATCGAGGGCACCCAAAACCATAGGGAAGGTGAATCCGGACTGCTTCTTATCTTTGAGTAAGCTGCCCGCTGGATGTGCTTGCCTTGCAACTTCCATAAGGACTATTTTATCTGTGGGATAGCGTGGAATTCGGAACGGAGCTCCCTCAAAGCCGGCTATTCTGATATAGGTGAACCTAGGGAATTGAATAAACCAGGCACCATATTTTTGTACCAAAATGGTAGCCTGCTCTGAGAGCCTTATGTGCAATCCCCCTTGCATCAACCTGACTAGGCGCATTGTAAAGGCGTCATTGACACGCTCATATTGACCAATTGCATAAGCAGCGTTGTTCTTTTCCCTCTGAGCTATGTCATAGTAATGTAGTTGAGGATAGCAGTCGTACACCCTGACTTGATTTGGGCCATTCCCGATTTCACCCTTCTTGATTAATCCTGTCAGCGGTTGGTGTCGGGCGAACATATAAACCAGGTAGGAGGTCATGGTGAAGTACTTTTCTTCAAGTTCGCCCAACTGGGTATGGATATTATCACTGATGATCTAGGACCAGTCGAACTTGGATTTTTCGGCAAAGACCTGTTCCGTAAAGTAGAACATCCACTCTTCAAAAAAGTTAGATTGAGGGAGTCCCATAACCCAGCTGAGTAAGGTGACCATATCACCATGCTCGTTATGAAAGTCGCTTTTGGGGGTCTTTTAACTGATTCTAATACTCGGGAGGCCTCCTTTCCTTATGCCATTCCTCATTTATCAATGTCCTGCATTTAGCAAGATTCATGTCGTAAGCAACTTGTGCTTCATCTACAGTTGTAGCAATGGGATTATCAGGAAATGGGATGTCAAATGCTTCGCCAATGGCCTCAGGTGTGAAATCAGCTAGCACCGTATTTTCTAGAACCACTAATCTGGTCTCTGGCTGATAATGTCGGGCAGCCTCAACTACTAGCTCATAATTTTGCACGGATGGGGGAAATCGTGCTGCCTGAGCGATACCACTTTCCATCATCCGTCTAGGCTTGCCATAGGCGTTAGGAGAATATACCCGGTCTCTGAAGTCCTGAATGTCTATGTTGCCCAAATCAGTATTACCTATGTTTTCCCATATGCTCTAGACTTTTGAATCCATCAGTCCTCCTCTCTAGTACTGGTACTTCATCTTCTCGCCTTTACGGGGAATGTCAGATTTAGAGACCCGAGATGTTCCGGTTGCACCAGGTGTCTTTGAGGATTCTACCGCAGATTTAGGTATTTATCCTACACAACCAGACGCGGATTATGAGACGAGATGAAGGAAACAAACAGGTTAGTCAAAATAGAGGATGATGCTAAGACATAAGGATCAACGGGAAAACTGAAATTTGAAGAAAGTACGATGCTTCAACAAAAGAGCCTGATTAATTTGGAAGTGAAATGCTATTAAGTTCTTTGTTTAAAATTTGCTACTTGGCTGCGGTTCAGGGCTCGAGTGTCCAACGATTGCCAATTTTCGCACTCGAAGTCTTAAGTTCAGTTTTTTCAAAATGTTCAAAATTGCTCGAAGTCTGAATTTTCGCCTTGCAAGGTTAATTTTGGTAGGTTCGCCTCTGCGCCATGTTTAATGTTTCAAATAGACGACCAATTATGCATAAATAATGATTCAAAAGGAGGCAAAAACGAACTTACCTGGCGAACTAGGTGTTTTCCTGCAATCTCTCCAAACTTCGGGTTTCGAAAAGCTTTGTGCAAATTCGGCCTACAAGGTCCTTTTGAAAACTTTAAAAAATGCCTTTCCTTTCCGCTCTTCCTAACTTGTGCTTTCGTGATACTGGACTATACTTGCCAATTTTCGGCCTGGGAGCACTCTTTGCAAGCTCATAAAGAAAGACGCCCTAGGGAAAACCCGTCATTCTCCTAATTTTGAGATGAAAGGGCTAGAATGCAAATACCTTCAAGTTTAACGCCCCCTTTTACTTCGCGATTTCCACCTCCTTTTTGGCGATTTTCGGGATAAAAGAGAAAAAGATGTGGATTAAATAAAACCAAACGCCTTTCCTTGCTTGCGATTTTCGAAACAAAAGAAAGTTTGCAAACTCTTAAAAAATGCCCTCTTCTTTGCTTTTCGATTTAACCTAGTTCGGTGATTTTGGATGTTGGGCGATTCTCTGTTTGCCCAATTTCGGGTTCACACAACCTTTTGCAAACTCAACAATTTTCAACGCTCATCACATTACTTGCGTTTTCCGGTGTAGGAGACAGCTTTGATGAAAACGCCTCTCACGCAATTTGCGTTTTCGACCGATAAGGGACTTTCGAAAAGTTTTCCTTTTACTTAATGCTTTACCTTCAGGCGAAATTCGGCCAAATAGGGGATTTTGTAAACTTTTTACTTAAGCGTTTCACCTTTTCGGCCCACAAGGCGATTTTGAAAGGTTTATGAAACTCAACGCTTTTATTTGGCTCCCGAAATTCAGCTCACAAGGCGATTTTGAAAAGGTTTTATAGTTTTCACTTTACTCTCTTTTAGCGAAAATCGGCCTAAAGGGGAGTTTTGAAAAGTTTTATTACTTTAGCGTTTTAACCTTATGCCCCGAAGTTCGGCCTAATTGGCCCTTTTGCAAGCCTTTTATTACTTTTCACGCTTTTACTAGGTTAGGCGAAATTTGGCCTAAAAGGGAATTTTGAAAAGGTTCTTTTAAAGTCTGACGCCTTAACTCCATTTGGCGAAATTTGGCCTCCTGAGGAATTTCGCAAACTTATAAAACTTAGGCATTTTACTTCATCCTTCCCATCTTTTGGCCTAAAGGCGACTTTTGCAAGGTTTTAAATTTTAACGCTTTTCTTAGGCACCCAAAAATCGGCCTAAAGGGCACTTTTGAAAACTCTTAAGTTTTGACGCTTTGCTTCCATTTGACGAAAATCGGGCTCCTGAAGAATTTTGCAAGGTTCTAGAATTGACACTCTTGCCTACCTAGCAGACTCTCAGGCTTTAAAATTAGGCTTCCCTTGGATTGATTTTGGGTATTCAAAATGCGAAACTCTCCGTGCAAAACTCCCAGGCCATGCGACTTAAAATCCAAACACGCACTTTCTCTTTTAATGACCGCAAAGCCTATTGCTTCACCACTTCCTAGATCCCAACAAAAAGGGACGGCAGACAAAAATCAAAATTCGAAACTCAGCAAGACGAAGGCTGAAAACTAAAGAGGGAGACCCTGTTGGTGACAGGGAGTGTGTGCAATGCACAACAAAACATCATGGATTCGATGAAGACTAGAGATCTGAAACTCAATTAATGACTCCTCAAGGGTCTCTTTGTCTCGTTCCATGGATTTTAGACTCTAGTTTAAGCATTTCAATAATTTTGTAATTCCCTTTTTCATATCAATGTCTCTTCTTATGTCAATTGTAATTGTTTTAATTTTTTCTAGGACTATACCCTTTAGTTACATGGTTTTAATTGTTTTGGGAATTCTGAAATTTAATATCCCTATATATCTCTTTGTAATCATCAGTTGCCTTGGTTTGATAGATATAAAAAACTCTATGTTGGGAGCTAAAAATAGATTTCTATTGCAATCATAAGACATCTGAGATGTACCCATTCATAATGTTAGTGTTTTAATTCGCACCTTTTGGTTGGTGTAATGTCCTCATTTTTGGATTCTCTTGCATTGTAGTTGGCAATGACCTTTTGGGTGTGTGTTAGCCTTATCAAAGAGGCTCTTTTATGTTACAAGTGAGCTAAGATGGTCTAGAGGACTCAGATGACACTTTCCAAAGTTATTTCCAGCTTCTAGTGTCTTCTCCAAGATACTCGGAGAGAGAATTTATTTATATTAAGTCACCCGGTCAGGTCCGATTCGCATTATTCATCATTGGAATCACTCCAATGTAGTCAGATTTTGATTCTGATACCTTTCAACCATTTATGCAACTCAGGTGTAATATTGAGCTATATTTTAATTAATTTTACTAAGGTTGCTATTTTAATTAGAATAATTTAATGGGCACCTTAATATAATAGCTCATTAGATTGATTTAACAATTCAAATCTCAACCAAAATAATAATTATAAGCTACTACTGCGCATTGTTGTCATTGCAAGAGGGTGTGGAAACTAGGGCTTTCTACGATGGTCTAGAAGAGAAGCCTACAATTGGTCCCTAGCAGCGTGGGAAAGAGATGGTGTTAGGCTGTTAGCTACTACTGGTGGTCGCCCTCCCTTTGTTTGAGACTACAAGTCATTTGCAGATGCTTCATGGGCTCCTTTCGTGCCACCTCTGCAACCAAGTTTGCTAGGGTTCACAACGGATTTGAAGGAAGGAGGAAATATGATCATAGTGCTGAGTGTTTTCCTTCCAGGACAGAACTTGGCTCCGGGCGTATGGAGCCTTTGTCAGTGCCAGTTAGAGAGTCTTCAAAGGCGAAGGTGAATTTGAACAATGATCTCCCTAAAAAGGTTGCAGAGCCTCCTCTGCCGTCCTTGCCATTGCATACTACCTAGTCCCCTCTGAAAGTGGTATTGGGAGAGGAAATTTTGATGGAAGTTTCAGAAAATGAAGCTTTCTTTGCTAAGCATGGTCTGATTAGTAGGTTCAAAGGGTTTTGAGCAATTCTATTTGAGCTTCATTAATGGATTTCGAATACACAAAGGCCCATTCTAAAGGAAGAAATTCAAATGTATCCCTATGTACAAGGGATTTTGTGGTGGTCCTTGACGACACTCAAGATTGGTGAACGATTCTCTATGACTATTAATGGGACTTTGAGGAACACCTTCTGATGCTAAAACCTCGGGACCCCTATAACCCAAATTCTCACTCTTTCTCCGCAATTCCAAACTGGGTAAGACTCCCGAATTTACCTTTGCAATTTTGGTTTGATTCCTATTTTGATGCAATTGGCAATTCTTTGGGGAAATTTTTGGGTGTTGATGAGGGGTCCTCCAATTATCTACACACAACCTACACTCACATCGTGGTTGAAATAGACATCACCAAATATCTGCTTGCAGATCTCTCCATTAACACTAATGGTAGATGCTAGAACCAGATTGTAGATTTTGAAGGTATTCCTTTTTGTTGCTGCAGATGTTAAAATGTTGGTCATTTGGCTGCCCAATGTTCCAAACGAAAGAAGGATAACTAGGCTACTTGGTGGAGGGATGTCTCTCCCCATCACGATACCGTGGAGGAGAATTCATGTCAGGAGATGGATGTTGTTACTACTAGTATGGCTAGCGGGGTTGATTCTCGGATGGATCCTTCCAAGTGTAGGGTTGGTCTAGTAACCCCACCAAAGGTTACCACACCGAGGGCTAATGCTGGGCCACCGTCTGTTGGAAAGGATGGCGACAATGCTATTGATGCTACTCCCCCAGTTATGGAGTTGGGAGGGTACTCAATGTGTTCTCTTATGCCTCTTGGGGGTGGGAATTTGTGATGTCCCCATCCTTTACCTAATAACAAGGAATCAATAAAACATATTATATGATCAAGGGTGGCAGACCTTGAACACCTTCAAGTAGCTAGTAAATAGAGATTGACAATTTGTAGTTGTAGTTTTACATATCCTCTCAATAAAGCCAGTGGCACCAAAATCTTATCAAGGAAAATCATCTTATTGATAAGACTTCACGATTTTCCTATCAAGCAAAAAAGTAAAGTGTAGAGAATAGAATGCAGTAGTAAGGAAAAAAGATTTGATACGCTCAATTGCTATCTGTTAGAGTTATCTTTTATTAGCTAATAATTATTTATTTAATTATTAGTCTATTATACTCTATACTTGAGCTAAACTTAGGAATCCTATAATTCTTTAGGGTTTCGAGTATCCTTTTATAAGGATTCTCTCTTTGTAATTTCATAACAATTGTAATTATTGAATTGCATTCTTATTGCACAATCAATATGACTCCTCTTTTTTGGATCTTTGAATTCTGGCCTCCATAGCTTTGTTGCTTCTCTCCTTCTGTGATAGGTTTGCATGCAAGTGATCCTTGCGAGCTGTAGAGTTGATTTTTCCTCAACTCCTATATGGTATCAGAGCTCCAGATCTGCATGCCCCTGTTCTCTTCATGAGAGATTTTGGGCCTTGTTCTTCAAATTTGTGTATTCGAGGGTTTGTTCAGTTGTTTTTTTCCATTTTGGGGGGTAGCTGATTTTTTGGTACATTTTGGTGCCAAAAGGACCTCACGGCAGAAGGCCGATTCCATGAATTCTGATATAAAATTCGATATATTTTGGTGAAGGTGTACTCAGAGGCAAAAACAATTTGGTTTCTGGGCCATACGGCCTTTTGTACGGACGCAGGGCGCTATTTTTATTTTTAAATATTTTTGGGCAGTTTAACGGCTTGCCCAGGCCAACGGGGTTAATGCAGACCGTCGGCGGTCACTTAACCGTCGGGGCCACTTTGGCGGTTACTGTCAGTCTCCCAGGCGATCACCGCCCGACGGTTTTTAAACCATCGGCTCCCACCCCCAGGTCACTGCTCCGCCCTCCGCCTCCACCACCCCTGCACCACTCTCGCGTCGCCCAAGAGCCGCCGGCTTGTTTCCATTCCTCCCTTATCTTTTTCGGCGATCAGATTTTTTTTCCAGGCACCATTTCTTTTTCCAGCGAGTTTTTACAGGCATACTATTTTTTTGCCTGTGACGGCCATACGACCGTCAAATTTATGCTCACAGTCTACTGACGTCAGCCCTAGGTAGGCAGTCTTCAGGCCCCTTCTAGGCCCATCCGAAGCAACTTCAATTTTTTGGCCATATCTTGGGCACACAAAGGCGTTTTTTGACAAACCTTATATCGTCGAAAAGCTCTTTCCGAGCTCTATCTAGATCTGGAGGTTTGAATTTTTTTATTTTTCTTTTTTGATGGTGTTTTTTGCTGTCAAAACCAGAGGTTTATTTTTACACTCCGAGGCAAATAAGTTGAGCATCCGAACTCCGTTTTTTGAAAACTTTATATTTTTGGAAATCTTGTTCTATGCACTTTCCAGTCATATGAGTTTTATTTCCAGATTCTGCTCCAGGTACATTTTATTCAGTTTTTTGCTTTTCAGCACTCTGGTGAATATCTTGGATGTTTCAGGTCTTGGGATCTCTTTTTTTTAGTAGGATGTCTCGTCTTTGGTTGTTCTTTCTATATTTCCAGCATTCTGTCTCTTCTGATCATTGTAGACATTTTTTTGTAAGCATTTTATTTATGCAAACGCACTGAGATAAAGTGCCACTATACATTGTATACTTGGGATCTTGCACATCTTGTGTCTTATTGTACATGCACTACATTATAAAGTGCCATGAGGGGGTTGATGTTTGCCTTTGTTTGCCATCTACCTTTGTCACGTGAGTGTTCCTTCCACGACATTCGCCTCATGATGTGTGTCAAGTGAGTGTTCCTTCCACGACACTATGTACTTTCTCTGCACCTTCGATGTTCCTGGTTCTTCGTCATGCAGTTCTTGTTGGCATTCAGTTTCAGTGTACCTGTCATCTCTCCCTTGTCAGCATTATGGGGGGGGTTTGTCCTGTTGTTCTAATGCTTCCTTGGTTCGATTGATCAACTCTTCAAGCTTTGGTGTTTTATGCCATTTGTATCTTTGAGTTCAGTTGTTTGCCTTTGTTTGCCATCTGATTCTAGTAGTATCATTTGAGGGCACTCATGCAGATTAAAGTCTTCTCTACCTGGTCATGTTCTATTTCAGTGGAGATTCTTTAGATCAGCAGTTACTCTTCGACGGTGTTTGCAGCTTCTTCATGCTTCAGTGGTGTTCTTCATGATCATCCTTTGTTCCTGTTTTCTGGGACATTCTCTTGTTTGGAGGCTTCTTCAAACCTTCACTAGTCTTCATCTCTTTTTGGAGTAGATTTTTTTTCCCATGTGGTTTTCTCTATTTCTCCACCTTACAGAGACTCTTTTGTACTTGGGTACCTCATCAAGCTTAGTTGTCGGGACCCATTATTACTTTCATGCATTTTTGTTTACATGCATTTTTAGTCCTTAGTTGTTTTTAGCTAATCCCTAGGTTCATCCTAAGGGGGGGGTGTTAGAATTATCTTTTATTAGCTAATAATTATTTATTTAATTATTAGTCTATTATACTCTATACTTAAGCTAAACTTAGGAATCTTATAATTCTTTAGGGTTTCGAGTATCCTTTTATAAGGATTCTCTCTTTGTAATTTCATAACAAATGTAATTATTGAATTGTATTCTTGTTGCACAATCAATATGACTCCTCTTTTCTGGATCTTTGAATTTTGGCCTCCATAGCTTTTTTGCTTCTCTCCTTCTATGACAGGTTTGCATGCAGGTGATCCTTGGGAGCTATAGAGTTGATTTTTCCTCAACTCCTATACTATCCATTCAATCACATGATCAAGGAATGAAGACTTTAAGAGTATTTGGTTTTATCAATATCAAGCATACAATATCTTTATCCAACATGACACCAAAATATGAACCAGATATTGAACACCAACCTTATCAACATGTAGATCATGATTTTATCATTGATTACATGTAACCCATGTGGCCAACATAATAAACAATAAACCCACAATTCGGCATGTTCATAAGATGGCATTCCATATATCATCATAAGGATAGATCGATCATCATCAAGACAATATGATGTAGAAGGAAGTATGATGCAACTGAAGACGTGACATAGATCATAATATTGATGCCATGCAGAGATATAAATATCACAGCCGATATTCATGATTCCTCTTAGCATAGAGAATTCTTATATGCACCGAACATATATGAAGCTAATCCCTATTGATATCAGCATACCCAATTATGTAGAAACAAAATATTGTAGCGATCATGATAATAACATATATCAATTGTCCTCACGATGGAAGAAGGATCAGCAGATCAGTGGTTATATTAATCATTAAGCAAATCCGATCAGCAAGTGATTAATTAAGAGGTGGAATTGATCCTTAACAATGAACAGCAATCAAGAATTGTATACATAACAATTAATCATGGAGAGGTGCGATTAGAGCCATAAGCCGATTTGTGAAGGGCTGCGATTAAGGAATGAGTGTGTCTATTCCCCATCAATGGATGCAACTATTCAATACCATGAGATATTTAATGAGGATAGATCTCATCCCAAAAGAATCATCATCGAATCTTACACATTTGTTTCTTATATCCAGTTTGGATCTCTCTATTAGAGCAATTGCCTTTTGGCATAAATCAGTGGCATAGAATCCAAGATTGCTATCAAGAAAAGCCCATTCATTGCACTTTTATAAAGTTCAGATCAGACACAACTATATCATCGCTATAAGTGATAATGGAAGACATTTGCATATTCATAAAGATAGATAAGGAACAGCAACATATGTCATCACTGTAAGTGATAGAAGCAGACTTTAGCCTATTCCTTAGTTTTGTATCAGAGACCACTATCAGCAACATTAATTGCACACTTCCTATTGTTATACCATAAGTACAGATCAGATATATAATCGAGATCATCTTGCATAAATCCCATCAATATATCAGAGATAGCAGTGATACTCTATATATCATATAACATCATATTATAAGCGGTATCAATTGTAAATCTTAAGGATAAACATTGTAGGCAGATCCTTATATATTATTTTATACTCAGTGGTATCAATTATCTGTTTAGAGTCTTGATTGGAAAGAATTCTCTTGCAATTGATTCTTAAGTAATAGTTCCCTATTTCCTAAGAATTTCCATAAGGGGACATTACAGGATTCTACAAAAGAATTGAATGATGTAGATGGTGCTGAGGAAAATTGGACGGTGGTGCAACAAAAAAGAGAAAAAAGTGACCCCATTCAACACGCTTCTCCATTCTCATGCTAAATGCGGAGCAAAATCTTAGCTGTTGTTTGTAATGCAGCTCTGAGACCTGTTTATGGGGTCTCTTTTACAGATTTATGTTTCATAGATTTGTAGATAGGAAGAGTCAAGAGAGGTTTTTTGCTTTGTGAGACAAGTAGGGTATTTTCCAAGGTGGGTTTTTCCTGAAGACTGTTTATGGGTTCTGGTGGCTTTCAGCCATGATGTAAAATCTTTTTATTTGAATACAAACGGGTGTAGGCCCATTGGATTGAGAATGGAAAGTTTTAAATGTTGGGATGCTAATAAAGTGACTTTGGTGTCAGGAAATTATATATACATATGTATGTATATATGTATATATGTGTATGTATGTATGTGTATGTATGTGTATGTATGTATGTGTGTGTGTGTGTGTGTGTTTGTGTGTGTGTATATATATATATCATCACATCATACAATTTATAAAATAAACTCATTCAAACTTATGACTGTTGTGATGTCAGCCAAACACTTCATCCTTTTTTCACCTTAAAAAAATTGAACTTAACCATACAAGGTCAACCAATCGAGGGTTGAAGGTTGCTCTTATTGCTTACCAAAATGCATGTCATGCCTTAGACACAACTATCCAACATTGAAGACCAAAGAGCATTTGAAACACTTAGATTTCCCAATTTGGCCTATCGAGGGTCGAGGTTCACCTATACTTCATGCCAAAAGAGCTCGACCATGTTAAGTAGAAAGCTCAATTGCTATGACCGAAGAGCCGAAGCAGATTAAGAACAACTTTGTCAGTGGTTGAGACTCAGTAGTTCACCATACTGCATGCCAACACAATTCGAACACATTAAGGCACATGCAAACTGCAAAGCCCAATGACTTATCAATGGTCAGGGGGTATTAACTCTACCACATACCAAATAGGAATTCAACAACCGTTAAACACAATGTCCAATCATCAATGATGAACATGAAGGGCATTTTGAGGGTTGAGGGTCAGGCCTCCCTCATACCAAATGCTTATCAATAATGCATACGAAGTAAATAAATTCTGAGGGCCGAAGCCCAATTAACTTAGAAACTTTGAAGCCGATAGATGGATACAACAAACCAAAGCCCAATAGACTTAGAATATGAAGTTGATGAAATAAACAATCTCTCAACCTTTGACAAAACCAAATTTGGCATCAAAGACAAAAATTCCAACAATCTCACTATTACTAAACAACTTCTGACAATGTTTCCAATAATCTCTCTCTTGCAACAATCTCCCCTTTGCTTGATCAAAGCATACTTTGGCATCAACAACCAATCCTACTCTTGCTTGAACAAAACAACCTTTGACATTAATATATCAATACATCAACAACCTTTGATATCAACAACCTTTGACATCAATGACAACATTTCCAACAAAAATTACAAACCCATACATAAGAAAACAGTCATTATGAGTTTCTAATCCTCAAGTTCATCCTAATTTCATAACAAGCATGATTCTTAGTATATTCTTCCATCTAGTGTCAAGTATTAATAGATGTGATTTTGAACAAATATAACATATTAAATGCTGCTTCTATTGAGAAGATTTCAAATTTTCACTTAAAAGGAACAATTGCTCTATGTATGTGACCACTAGATTTATCTCGTGATAAAATATGGATATTGGTTCTTTTGGTAGATCAACGTCTTCAATCCACTAAGCATTATTTGATGTGGTAATTTATTCATGTTCGTCTATCTTTATGATCAAATATGCCAAAAAAATGGCATGAAAAATTGATGGAGTAGCTAATTAATGTTTTGACATGTCATGGACGTGTCAAAAAATGTCGTACCACTTTGATGTATGCTCACATGTAGAAACTACTAGATGTATGAGTTAGAGAAACATTCACATAAGCCAAATGATCAAAACCACAAAAATCTAATGTAAAAATATAGGACCTAACAAAACCTGTTGCACCCAATGTGGACCAAACTAATTAAAGTTTAAACATTTCTCCTTCCAATTATAACATAGTCCTTTCAGCTGATAACTAGAAATCAAGAGCTTCCAAATTTGTTTGCATTCTTCTAAGTTCCAATTTTACCTTTATTAAATTATGTATTATTCTTCTAATAAGAGTCATTTTTGTCCTCTATCAACTTTTTCTTATATTCTTTTTAATCATTGAACTTGATGTTTATACCCTTATCCCACAATGGCTAATGACCACTACCTACATCTCGCTAATATTCATCTCTATTCCTAAGTTGCTGCAGAATTTGCTTTGGACTTGAAATTGTCTTTGCAGACAAAACTATATCACCTCAACCTGCTGACAAAACTAAATCATCTCAATTGACTGCTCCAAGCAATGCATATCTAAGGACTACTCCACCTTCCTTTTTAATCCATTTTTCCAACCGATCAAGAAATATACCAAATGAAGTTGGTGAAATGGGATAAATTTTCTCTAGATCTCCTATTGCTGTTAGTTTTAATTCACCTTCGTTTCCTTATTTTATCTTTTCATGAGTATTAGCCACTTCTACCAAGAAATTTTAGTATAATGCAAAAGACAGTTATCTCCACTCAACCGGAATTTCTAGCTTCTCCTTATTTCTCAAACCTTAACGTACTTTAAAAAAAAAATTAACAATGGAAGGGCTGGGCATTGGCAAAAAGAAGGGATGTTGATTTATCCAACCTCATAGTAAGAAAAAAGGAACTAATATCAGTAATATTAATACACTCATGTCAAATCAATCCATTTTAAGGAAAAGTAAAATAAACCTCAATTCTGAGCCTCTATGAATATGAAAATATTTATTTAATTACTAAAAATAAAACATCTTTTTATTTGTAATAATAAGAATGAATGGAACTTCAATCGTGAGCAATTCTACAGATGGCATTCCAATGTACAGCATCCAGTCAGAAGATGTTAAGACTTCCACATGACATAGTTTCTTGGTACCAATTTAAATGTCTGGATATTGACTCTTAGCCTATGGGTATTTCCATGCAACCTAATTGCTTTGTATCAAGTTATCAACTTATATCCGTCAATATTCACTCTTCTCCTTTACGAGAATTGTGATTGTAAAATTAACAACCAATTCACACTAACTGCAGAGCAAAACCATATAATTGATAAGCCACCCAAGAGCACCCGCCTTAGAAATAGAGAAGTTGTAACAGATGTAGCTAATGAATGGATGAAACTCTTCCCTTTTATTTGCCCACAATATAACGAACAGCCACAAAATATTTAATATTACAACCTATAATCATACAATACAGTGAATACACAATTACACACATATTTACAAACCTTGTACATAAATTCCCAACTGAAGACAATCAAACAAAACTTAGAGAATTTATTTTAAAGCCCGACACTAACAAACCAATAGCAACAATCATTGAATCTAGTAGACAAACTATTAGAGTCCAGACACCAATGCTGAATTTTTCCCCAACAAAAACCATCAAATGCCATCTTATCTCATATAATTTGATATCGATACATTAGCCAATAATGATCCAAGTCTGAGGGGTGTTAACGGTAATGCGAAACACTCCTAAGAACACAACCTAGGTTTAAATCCCTGCATCACAATGAGGCAGCCCATTACACCAGCAGAGCATGTGGCGAGGTTGTAACTATTATAAGATGCATTTGATTGAAATGTGTTCCAAGCTCACCCCACATTACTGCATCAAAGACATCATCTCACCCTAATCAAGATTTTCAAGAAAAAGAAATTGTATTTCTTTACAGCTGAAAGAATTGGGCATCAAAACACAAATTGCAACAATAATGTAAACTAGCAGATACACTTTTAGAGGACCCACCCAGTAATGCGGCCTAATTGAAGTTAAAAGCAAACTCAACTTATATAATTTGATATCAATCTATAAATCCATTGACGAGGCATTTTCAAATGTAACCCATATTAACCCCGCCCAATATTTACCAGAGGAAGGGGTAATTTTTTTTTAAAAACAGCAATCTAAAAATTCTGGTAGGAGATTGAAACCTGCATACTCCCTGTCTTTTGGCTTTCCTGATTTGGAAATAACTTCCAAATCGACTAAACCTAGAGACATGAGGCCCAACGTCAGTCCTGACATCATACCAGCGAAAAGAACGAGCAGCACTATAACTACCAAATAAAGCCAGAATTCCACTTCACAGCACTTCTTCTCGGACACCATTTTAGCTTTGAACTCCTCACTATAAACAAAGTGTAAGATTTACAGCAATTCTTAACAAACAAATTTAAAATGTGTCTAAAGAACTACATTTCCCAGAGACTTGGATTAAAAATCGGCTGCCGCTGCCTTTATAATGGGAAGTAGAAAAGGTATGACGTTTACTTATGTTGGATACGCCGCACAGGGGCGGAGAAGAGAAAAATGACAAAACAGAATTTGCCGTAGACAGCCAAATTCCACTCATATTCCAATGTCGGTATTTAAGCTCTCAACTCAGAAGCGAATTATTAAACGCTTGACGCTTAACATTATCATAAAGTCCAACCGGCATTGCCACAAGAAATATAAATCAGAAAACCATATACTTCGCATATGCGAACTCCTCCATGATTTGCAACGCGTTTTTAAATTGGTTTAGGAAAATCAGAAGAAATTTTTTTAAATAACATAAAAGTTAATCAGTTAAGATGCACACCTTGGGATAGAGAAAGAAAGCAATGGATCTTCCAAAGCCATACTCTGTAATTTTGTTAACTGTATAGAAATCAATGAGATTCAAATGCAGGAAAAGCACATTTGGGAAACGAGCGAACCCTGTTACAGAGAACACAGCAGAAATTTAACTCGATAATTGAAAGAATTCCGAAAGGAAATCAAATGTGAGAACGATCGCTTTCAATTGTAAGTGCCGTTTTAGTTGCTTGGAATTTCAGATACATATTTTCCGATAAATGTGGAAACTGTTTTAAAAAAAATTGTGAATATATTAAATTTTAAAAGTTTTGAACTGAGAATATTTGAAATGTCGTATTTAAAATTTTTAGGATTAAGACAAATTTTAAGGATATAGGATATAGATTTTTATATTTAATTTCAAGTTAGAATTTAATAATAAATTAAAATTTTATTTATGAGTATTAATAATTTATCAAATTTAAGTAAAATCAAGTCTAAAATAGACATGTAATAATAAATATATAAGAAGTTTTTAAAAAACTACTTTTTATATTGAATTTATAAATGTTAAAATTTATCAAATTTAAGTAAAAATATAAGAATTAAATTGGCATGTAATTCAATATATAAATCAAAAAATAATTTTCTTATGTTGATATGATGATATTGGTTTTGATTTCATTTTGTGATGATTGTAATATTAAATTTTAATATAATATTTTATTTTATTTATATTTTGTTGGAGATTTGTATACATATGATAAATGTGGAAACTATTTTTATGAAATTTTAGAGTTTTGTCTTATTAGTACTTGTCGTTAGGCAATACTCTTGTGATGAAATTTTTTTTTGTTATGCTTAAATAGTTATTAAAAAAAATTATTTTGACCAGTCATAAACAAATATTTTTCTTTGTTTTAAATTTTTTAATTTATTTTAAAGTATATTTCTCTTGTAAACGATTGGCTAATACTTTTTTCCATGTTATACACGGTTTCTCCGATGCAACATAATAGATTTTTCTCGGATGCAACATAGATTTGTTGGAAGCAGCATAATATTTGTTAATCGAGTTCATCAAATTCATAGGAAATCAAGTAAAAGTATATACATAAAATTGACATCTAATAAAATATAAGTTAAAAAATTATTTTCTATTCTATGTTGAGTGGCTAATATTGTTCTAGATATCTATGTATAATATCAAGTTAGAATCTAATAAATAATTAAAAATTTGTCTTTAAAATGTGCCAAATCACATAAAATCAACTAAAATTGATATCTACTAATAAATATAAGTTAAATTGTCTTTGGACATGTAGTGTCGTGGTTAAAACACTTTGTTGGTGAAGCGAGCACCAAGGTTCAAACCCCTGCTTGGGCTTATCAAGAACCATTCAACTTTACTAATAGCCCAAAGGGTCATTGACCTCAAAAAAAATGACCATTCAAATCCTTTTAATCTTTACCCTCTTTAAATGCACAAATCACATGGTGGCACTCCAAAGCTTTTCTTTCTCTCAATCCTCTCAAACATCCCTAACCCTTGATCAATCATCTATCCAATCTATAAATAGACTCCTTTGGAAGCCATTTTTTGTAGAAGGTTTAAGAAATAAAATCATATTGTCAATGTGAACATTCACACATCATCTCTTGAAGATGAATCTATTGAATCGTAACCACACACATCTTGTGTGTGCAACAAAGAATTATGGGTGAAAGAATGTTTTTTTGTTTTGTTTTTTTGTTTTTTTAATTAATTCATTTCCAATTAGAAATGTCATTAAATGTAAAATATGATTTTGAATGCATTCTTTGATCCCTTTTTTACCTTCTATATCTTTATTGTTAAAAAAAAAAAACATACAGAAAAGCACATATTACATGAGTTGTTTTACCTTCTATATCTTTATTGTTAAAAAAAAACATGGGAAAAGCATATATCACATGAGAATAGTGGAGTTGAAACACATCTAAGTCCAATACATAAATCCACACATATTATCCATGTATAAAATCCAACCATGTTAAAAAAATGCATAGAGAGCATTAAATTCAATAATTAAAAGAATTTCAAAAGAAAATGAAACATTACAATGCAAGTGTTTTTCATTTTGATTTATTAGAGATTCATATTCATTTTTTTATATAAAATATGAGTAAATGTAGAAAATATTTTAAAAAATTTATGAACACATGAATTTTTTTAGGTTTACCTTGATTGTCCAAGGACTAGTATATTATATAGTAATTGTTGGTGTAGTGGTAAGTTGTTATAGTTTGGATATTTGAAATGTTATGTTTAATTTTTTAGATAAATTTTGTGAATATATATTTTTATATTTAATTTTTAATTGGAATTTAATAATTAATCAAAATTCATCTACAATGTTAAGAATTTATTAAATTCATACGAAAACAAATAAAAATATAAGCATAAAATTGACATGTAATAAAATTCATCAAAAGTCGAAAAGTTATTAACTCTTTATAAATGTTGAGAAGTTAATATTATCATTGTTGATTTAATTTTGTGATATAAGGGTAAGTGCACCAAGATGGTGAACAAAAAGGGGTATAAGTGGCCACTTTTTTTTTTCTGAAAACGGGGTAAACCTGAACTTCAAAGAGATATTTGAAGGTCATACACTCAAAACTAGGAGTTGAGAAAAGAATAAGAATTGTAGTACTCTGAATCTAGTTTCTAAACTACTAAAAAAAATTTAAATTGGATAAGATAAAGAGGGTCAAACCTTTCACGCACGAAAAAATGTTCCTGATTTTTTCAGAAAAAACATAACATAGATGTTTTCATGCGCTACACAAAATATATAGTTAGATTTAGTATTTTGCAAAACCCTTTGGTAGGATGATAGGTAAGAGTGAGATCTAGAAGTTGTGTATTTTTTTGTAATTTTCCATTGAGTAAATTTTTTTAATGATTTTTTGAAGTGACCACATCCTAAAAATTTGGTACATGTTCGTGCGCTAGGCATAACTTGCATCAAAATAATAAAAAATGCAAACTTTTTTTTTTAAAGTGTATATAATCTAGTGTAGAACAATAATATGTAATTTATTTTGAATTTGGTCAAGTATATCAAAAGTTATTAAAAAAATGGTAGACATATGTCTGTGAGGATTGTCAAGGCACTAATAAAGAAAATTAAAGGTTACTATGCTAATGTTGTCCAAAAATAGAAAAAATTATATGGTTAGAAAACTGAGAAGATGTGTGAGATTATGGTGGTAATTTTAGAGATGCCCACTTGATCATTTGTAAACTTGATGATGACGAAGTTGAGAAATCATGTTGGACGATGAAAAAACGTGTAAAGGGACAAAAATGGGGGGGAAATGGGCTTGCAAGCCTTAGGGTCGTTTTCCAACCCTCTTACCAAGTCAAAACCCGCACGAGTTTTAAAAAACAAAAAGTACTATTCGCAGTTCTACATAACCTGTATGGGTTATGTAGAACTAAAACCATTATTTTGTATTTCACAAAACCCGTACGGGTTATGAAGACATAATAATGTATGCTTGTAAACTTAGCATTTACTACACATATGTATAGACATACATATATAATATGTGTTTATGTATGTATATATGTATATCTATATTTATATATACATATATCTATATAGATATATGTATATATGTTTGTATACATGCATGTATCTCTTCTTTTCCTCTCTCTCGTCTTCCTTCCCCCATCACAATTTATGTCTATTCTAAGCCCTAATTATCCTCCTTGAGTTCTATCTCATCTCTCTCTCCCTTACACTTCTCTCTTTGTTGATTCTCACACCCTTTTCTCCTTCTCTCTCTCTCTCTCTCCTCTCATCTCTCTCTCTCTCTCTCTCTCTCTCTCTCCTCTCTCTCTCTCTCTCTCTCTCTCTCTTCCTTTTCCCAATCTCCTTCCCTCCCCCTCTCCTTATCCTATTATCTCTCTCTCTCTCTCTCTCTCTCTCTCTCATTCTCTCTCTCTCTCTCTCTCTCTCTCTCTCTCTCTCTCTCTCTCTCTCTCTCTCTCTCTCTCACATATTCTCCCCATCTCCGCCCTCCCTTCCCCTCTCTCCCAATCTCCTCTCTCTCTCCACCTCTCTCTCTCTCTCTCTCTCTCTCTCTCTCTCTCTCTCTCTCTCTCTCTCTCTCTCTCTCTCTCTCTCCATCCATATCCCCTATTCTCTCTCTTACCCCCTCCCCCTACTCTCTCTCCCTCTATCCCTCTCCTTTTCCCAATCTCCCTCTCTCTCCCTCTCCCCCTCTCCTTTTCCCAATCTCTCTCTCTCTCTCTCTCTCTCTCTCTCTCTCTCTCTCTCTCTCCTCTCTCTCTCTCTCTCTCTCTCTCTCTCTCTCTCTCTCTCTCTCTCTCTCTCTCTCCATATCCTCTATTCTCTCTCTTACCCCCTCCCCCCTACTCTCTCTCCCTCTCTCCCTCTCCTTTTCCCAATCTCCCTCTCTCCTTTTCCCAATCTCTCTCTCTCTCTCTCTCTCTCTCTCTCTCTCTCTCTCTCTCTCTCTCTCTCTCTCTCTCTCTCTCTCTCTCTCTCTCTCTCTCTCTCTCTCTCTCTCCCCTTCTCTTAATCCTATTCTCACTCTCTCTCCCTATATCTCTCTCCCCACTTCCTATTTGGTTCCTAGTTCTACATAACTCGTACGGGTTATGTAGAACTAAGGCCAAAACTTCTAGTTCTACATAACCCGTACGGGTTATGAGAAATTATGAACGTTCATATTAAAGGTTTCCATAACCCGTATGAGTTATGGGAAAATCTTAATATATTTTAGTCCCAACGGCCTAAAAACCAGTATTACAAGTTGTTTGAAGGCCCCACTCTGCTTTTGCACATGATTTTCTGGGATAGTAACAGTCAGGTTTTCATTTTTTTTTTGTCACTTTTGCTTTGAAATGATTGATTTCTCTCATATATTAGATTGTTTTTTAAGTTATTTTATCATTGTTACTTTAGATTATAACAAAATGATGATAATTTGTTGTTTTTTTGCTTTGATCATGATTGATTTGTCTTGTATTTTGGTTTTTTTGAAGTTATTTTATTATTGTTACTTTAGATTATAACAAAATGATGATCATTTGTTGTTTTTTTGCTATTTGATTGTGGATTGTCATCATGATGTTATGTGTAGGACAATGGGAAAGAACAAGAGAGGAACGAATGAACAAAGAGAGGCAGCAAAGGAAAGACAAAGGGAGCATATGAGGAGATTACGTGAAGGTACGCCATATAATGTACCTAATGAATGTGATGAACATTCAACAATTGAAATTGATATGATGAATGCACCAAATCAAAAAGATCAACATACACCCATTCAAATGCATATGATGATTGCACCTAATGAATGCAATGAACATACACCATTTGAAAATGATTCGGTGAATGAACATGTTAAGTAAATGGAAGAAGATATACCATTTGAATTTGATGTGATCAATGCACATAATGCACCTAATAAAAATAAAGAGCATGCACCAATCTTAACACCTCTTAGAATAATTCGTAGAAAACCAAAGTTCCTAATAGATATTAATGAAAATATTGTGAAGCCAATGCATGATAAAATATTGTCTAAGGGAGAGAGACAAGGGCACACCTAATGTAAACCCGGCCACCCGAACGTGCTCGCCCTGATGGTTCATTTCCATGACAATCAGAACGAAAGATGCACTCTTTTGCCACCTCTCACTGATAGTTTTTGACAGTTTTTTATGTAACGAAAAAAATATCACCACAAGAAAATCGAATCGAGCTGTCCAAAACCGAGAGAGGATTTTTTAGGCAGAGACAAAATGATGCATAGGTTCAAACAAATCATCCATAAGTGCCACGGTCTCCGAGTTACGTGACGTCAAAGTTTGATTTTTTTTCCACTTTGAGCGCTCAAGGGAAAACGTTGCTACGAGGTATCTTGTAATGATCCAAAGTCTTGGGGAGTGAGACAAGGGAACACCTAGCATAAACCCGGACACACTCGCGCTGACAGTTTGTTCCCACGATGAGCAGAATGAAAGATGCACTATTTTGCCACCTCTCACTGACGATTTTTGATGCGATAGAAAAAATCTCACCACAAGAAAATGGAATCAAGTTGTCTAAAACCGAGAGAGGCTTTTTTAGGAAGTTACAACATGACCCCATAGGTTCAAATGGATCATCCATAAGTGTCGCGGTCTCTGAGTTATGCGACATCAAATTTGACCATTTTTTCCACTTTGAGCGCTCAAGGGAAAATGTCACTACGAGGTGGCTCAGAATGATTAGACGTCTTGGGGAGTGAGACAATTGCACACCTAGCATAAACTCGGCCACCCGGACATGCTCACGCTGATGGTTTGTTCCCACAATGAGAAAAATGAAAGATGCACTATTTTGCCACCTCTCACTTACAGTTTTTGATGGTTTTTGATGAAAGAAGAGATAATTGGTTTGATTTGATGTTAAAATGATTGCTTCAACTCTTCTTCTATAGGTGATTTGGATGAATTGGTGTGTCTCTTACACTAAGGCCGACTTGTTATAGAATAAAATTTAAATGAAAACCTTACCTAAGCCGACTCATCCTTAGATAAATTTCAAATCTGCTTTGTACACTCAAATATTGTCTTAATTAATTCTTGAAATGATGAACTTCGCTCTATAAGCATGAGTTTATGAAATAACAACTTCACTCCAGTCTCTTCATGCACGAAGGACTCAAAGCAAATTCACTCAATCAAAATACACAATATCAACATTACTGGTGTCAGTACTTGGGTATGTGGGTATACATAATGTGAGCAATAGATAGTTTAAAAGTATATACCATATGAGTTAAAAGTAATGAACAAATTGGATCGCATTTCAAGACATATACACAATGAACAAGTTTGATCACATTTCAATAGAAAATAACTAAGTTTCAAGAATATCAAGTTTCATATATATCAATGAACAAACTGGATTGAATATCAAGTTTCATATATATCAAAATGAACCATAATCATTTACATATAAAAAAATGGCATAGATACCAAATCAATAATAGTTACAAAAATGTGGCATGTGCCATGCCTGTCAAAGTCGATATATACATATACAAAAGTCGGCCAGAGGGAAGTAACTATTGGAGTTGAGAAATACAACACCACAAGAGCCTGAAGATCTTTTGCAAGCTGAAAAACCTGTTACAAGGAGAAGCAAAGAAGCAATAATCTGAAAAACACACAAAACACAGGAAAAATATTCTCAAAAGATGAGAGCTCCAATTCACCAAAAATGTATTGTGAATAATCATACAATGAAAAGAAAAATTACCTCTAATAGGTCAATAAACCCTAAAAAGGGAAAACCCTAGGCTTGCACATAATAATTAATAAAATAATTAATTAATATGCACCTAATGTTAGCTTAAGTGTAAAAAGATAATTGGGAACCTAAAGAATTAAACAAATATTGTTTAATTAATCAAGTAAAGATCAATTACTCTAACACCCCCCCTTAAGCTAGACTTAGGGAGAAGCTAAACCTAGAACAACTACTGAAAGCATGAAAGATGGGTCCCGGCAGCAAGGCCTGATCAGGTACCCAAATACAATGAAATCTCTATGAAACGGAGACAAAGGAGAAAACCCAGTGGGAAAAAACTCTTCTCCAAAAAGAGATAAAAGAACATGTTGAAAGAAGAAGAAGGAAGGAAGGCCTCATAAAGACCCCCCAAGGACCACTACCTTCACCCCAAGCATAGAGCGCAACTGAAGATAGCGCGATGATGCAAAAGGTTTTGTGAAGATGTCTACAACCTGCTCGGAAGTGGGAATGTACTCCGGAATGAGAACACCATCCTGAATCAACTGGTGGATGAAATGCATGTGAAGCTCAACATGCTTCATCTGCTGATGCTCTATCGGGTTGCAGGAAATATGAATAGCACTTTGATTGTCACACCAAAGAACAGTGGGACTATCAGGAGGAAAACCAAACTCAGTCATCAACTGTCGAAGCCATAAGATCTCCTAACTAGCGAGCACAACAACTCGGTACTCAGCCCCTGTAGATGATAATGCATGAGCACTTGCAAGACCATGTGATAGGACCAAAGCGAAGACAGAAAACAAAGCTAGAAGTAGACTTCCAATCAGTAACATCACCAGCCCAATCTGAGTCATTGTAGCCAACAATGTGAGGTTCCCCTGATGTGTAGTGAATGCCATGAGAACTAGTGCCCTGAATGTACCTCAAAATATGTTTGGCAGCTTGCCAATGACTCTCATGAGGATCATGGGAGAATCGAGAGACAAGGCCAACCGCAAAGGAAATATCAGGACGAGTGTGAGCTAGGTACAACAAACTGCCAACCAAGTGCATGTAAAGTGTAGAATCTACTGAAGGAGTCTGGCAAGTGGTGATCAAAACAACCTCTGACTGAAATGGAGTGGGAGCAGGCTTGCAATCAAGCATGTTGAAGCATGTCAAGAGCATACTTCTGCTGGTAAAGGTAGATCCCATCAAAAGACTGAATCACCAGAAGACCAAGGAAATAGTGCAAAAGACCGAGATCTGTCATCTCAAACTGATCCATCAAGGCACGCTAGGTATGCTAAATCATAGAGGATGAGCTACCTGTGATGAGGAGATCATCAACATATAGCACAAGAATCATGATGTCATCCTCAAGAAGTTGAATGTACACTATGTGATTAGAATGACTACGAGAGAACCTAGTGGAGAGCAAGAAAGAGTCCATCTTCTCATACCAAGCCCAAGGGGCTTGTTTGAGACCATATAGTGAATGTCGAAGTCTGCAAACCAAAGAACTGTCTTGCACAAATCCCTGAGGCTATTCCATGTAGATTTTTTCATGTAGATCCCCATGCAAGAAGGCACTTTTCACATCCATATGAAAAACAGGCCAACTCCAAGAAGCTGCAAGAGATCGTACAAAGCGAATGGAGTTCATCTTGGTGACAGGGGCGAATGTCTCAGAGTAATCAATACCCTCAACTTGAGAAAACCCCTTCGCAACAAGACGTTCTTTGTACTTATCAATGGAACCATCAACAACATACTTAGTGCGATACAACCAGTGACACCTAACCATCTTTCTGCCCTTAGGAAGAGGACAGAGATCCCAAGTATGATTCCTCATCAAAGAAGAATACTCCTCCTCCATAGCACAATCCCACTCAAGGTGACATGTCGCCTCTGAAAACTTCTGAGGATCATCTGAAATAGAATGACTCAAAAGACTAGAACCCACATTATGAGAATGGGTGCGACGAGTATCCAAAGAATCACCGGCCATAGGACCTGCTGCCTCAACAGTAAGGCGAGCCCATTTGGGCATAGGAGGTGGAGCCAGCGAAGGTGGGGATGGTGGATCATCAACACCATCATCAGAATCATCCTCAAAAAGATCCTGAAGGGGTACAGCCGTCAGAGTAGGCAGAGGAGTAGACACTAGAGTTGGGGTATCCACTATGGGAAGGCACTCATCAAACTGAACATCCTGTCAAAATAGGACCTCTCTAGAATCAGGATCAAACAACCTATAGGCCTTAACATCCTCACAGTAGCCAACAAAAATGAGTGGTCAACTCTTCCGGTCCATGGCTTTCCTCTGAGCATCAGGAATAAAAGCCCATGCCTCACTACCAAATATCCGAAAAAAGGAAACATCAGGCTTGTCATGAGACGAAGCCTCCTCAGGAGTCATATGTCAAATAGCCTTGTGAGGCATCCGATTCTGAATATAATTGGCACAATTGACTGCCTCAGCCCAAAAAGATGAATCCATGGACCTGGACTGAATCATACAATTTGCCATCTCTCGTAAAGTTATGTTCTTGCGTTTAGCGACACCATTCTACTGAGGGGTGTAGGGAACAGTAAACTGATGCTGCAAACCATGCTCAATGCAAAAATCTCTGAAAGCCTGATTCACATACTCCGCCCCCCATTATCTATATGTATCCACCAAATAGAACAACCAGACTGCTTCTTGACATATGTCTTGAAGATTTGAAATGAATCAAATACATCAGACTTGTACTTAAGAAAGTACACCCATGTGCGTCTGGAGAAGTCATCAATAAAAGTGAGTACATACTTGGCCCCTGAAAAAGAAGGACTGGGAAATGACATGAGATCACTATGAATCAACTCCAAGGGTGCCAAAGCATGAGAGGCTCTTCCCTTTGGAAAGGGATCTCTGTGATGCTTGCCAAGAACACAACCATGACAAACACCATCAATGTAGGAAATCTATGGGAGCCTTAGAACAAGTGCCTGTGTACTCATCTGCCGAAGATAGCTGTAATTGACATGGCCCAATCGCTCATGCCAAAGCTTACTCACAGAATCTGCATGTGCTATAAGAGAAGAACCTGCACCCTCAGAGGGCTCAAATCCATCAAATCTGTACAGATGAGATGTAGTGTCAACACTCCCAGTAGCAACAACTAAATCAGAGTCATGGAGATCCCAAATAACCACATCATGTGGTGAGAACTCAACTGTCTTACCAAAGCTAGAGTGGCAAATCTGATAGATGGGTAGGAGGTTCGTCGAGATGTTAGGGAAAACCAGAACATCCTGTAGAGTACCCCCATCCAATGAGACAGAACCTGAACCCAAGACTGAAAGTTGAACCGAGTCACCCACTGCAATCTGTGAAGTACCACAAGAGTCAAGAAAGGTAACCATCTGTTGAGTGTGAGTCATATGGTGAGAAGCACCAGAATCTAGAATCCATGTGGACCCATAGGTCGAAGCTCGAGCAGTGAGAGCATGACCTTTCCCTGTGGAAGGAGAAGATGGCTGAGGTGAGGAGATGTGATGCTGCTACTGATAGTTCTGATACTTAATGTTAAGTACAGATGCCAAGCTAACAAGATGAGAGGGGGGGGTGAATCATACAAAATTAATCTTCCATAAAAACAACAGATTCAACATCGGTAACATATACTTCAGTAATATAACCAAAACTGCTAAACATGCAAACTCATAAGCATATAAACATCATAACACTCATATCACCAGATTTAACGTGGAAACCCAAATAGGGAAAAACCACTGTGGGATTTCGGACCCATTAAGAAATATACTCTTCTAGAGTATGCTCAGTTAAAAGAAAATCCTGTTAAAGATTACAAACACATTAGTAGATGTGACCTGGTTAAGGGATTTCCCTCAGATCTGTTAGGATCTTCACCTTGTTAGAAGTGACCTTGTTAAAGGATTTCAAACACTCAATCAAAATGTCACCTTGCTAGAGGGTTTTACAAATAAGACTTTTAAGTCCACTTGGTTAAGAGATTTTCTATCACTTTACAAAATAACAGTAATAAAAATCTATCTGCAACTTCACATCTAAAAATGCTAAAGCAGATTCTTATTTGCTCAATGAAATCTAGTCATAGAACTTATCTTGTCCATCTGCTGGGCTCTCTACTATGTTATTCAAAATAGGTCTTCAAGCTTATGTGCTCGGTAATCACTATGTAGCATTTTATCAACAGTTCCTTATTTATAAACAATTTGCCAACCTCTTAATCTCTTTGATCACATATCCCATGATCAATCATAGCCATCAGATCTTCAAACTTGACCAGGTTCAATGTATCCTTTGATCTGAAAACATTTTACCCCACCTTGGAACTTGCATACATTTCTTGGAACTTGTGCTAGGGTATTGTGGTTCAATCTGAGCTGTAGATCTTCCTACCGATTTTCCTTTGCCATTGATCCTTAACAACTTTTATACACGTTGTAACAATCATTTAATCATAACCAGCTCATCGGATTCCTTTATTAAATAATGTTTTTATTCATTCAATGCATTCTGTTATTACTCGGTTGCAACTCGGTAAATACTAAACTTCACTCGGTAGACATTCTGCCTTCATTAACTGATAGCGATAACCTTAGGGTTTACCGACTAGGTTCCTTAGGGTTTACCGACTAGGTTCTTTGCTCGGTAACATAGTATAGTATTAACCTTACAATCAACAACATATGTAGGATATCAAAATAATCTAAACATCATGATCTCATCATTGTCTAACTTGGTAATAGTTTCCCATTGAATAACTTATTCCTCACCTTATTCATCACATTCTTTCTATGTCTTTTACCGACATCTTTATACTCATCAAATCATACTTCTTAAGATATGGCAACATCATACTAAATTAGAAAATCAATTTCTTGACATCAATGACAAAATAATAATATTAAGACAGTAAACATCCTTAATCAGTTATATCCATCATCATCAACAACCTTCTCAATATCCTTATTGAAATGCCAACAATCTCTTATTGTAATTGGAATGCCAACAATCTCCCTTTGTCTGTTATAATGCCAACAACTACATGGCTTCCTCTAAAGCCTCTAAATGTTTCCAACACCTGGAAACTGGATGTCCTTCCTTGCCACAAAAACTGCAAGTGTCTCTTGATTTCTTCTCAGTCTTGGAGGAAGACTCACAAGACTGTGAAGATTTCCCTTGCTTGGAAGGAACTAGAGGTTTAGAATCAAACTTAGGAGGTGGCTTGGAGGAAGACTCAATGCCTGCAGAATTCTTCTTGGGCTTCGATTTCTGCTTCTATTTATCCTTCTCCTTGGAGGACTGAGCAACCAATGCTTTATTCTTGGAGCCTGAGAGCTGATCCAATTGAGAAAGATGAGACTGCTCATGAGACAATCACTCACAAAAGACATCAAAGGTAGGCATGTTGAAACGAGCACCCAAGCCATCCATGGTGGAGTAGAAAGCAGAGGTAGAAAACTGAAAGTTACCCTGAAGCTTCGAAAGAATCAAATGAATGCACTCTGTATCTA
Source organism: Cryptomeria japonica (assembly GCF_030272615.1). Classification (NCBI taxonomy): domain Eukaryota; kingdom Viridiplantae; phylum Streptophyta; class Pinopsida; order Cupressales; family Cupressaceae; genus Cryptomeria; species Cryptomeria japonica. Next base: position 222,937,985 of record NC_081407.1, on the reverse strand, counting down.
TCTTGATCTTTCCACATCCCTAAAGAACATATCTAGTAGTCTTGAATTTGTTCAAAAAATCTTCAATAGTGGGAAAGGAATTAGGTGACAAAGAAACCAACTCTGCCTCAATCTGTAATGCCTGAATCTCATTGACCCTCCCGAAGAGAGAATCAAACTTCAACCACATATCCCAAGGAGTAAGCAACTCATCAAGGTGAAACAGAAGACTGTCAGAGACATGCAAAGAGAGCAAACCCATGGCATCATCCAACTTGTTCCTGTGCATAAGAAGGTCATAAGGACGCTATAGTACTGGCTGAACCTCATCCAAACAAGACCACAACCCTTGTGCCCTGAGAAGCCTCGTGATGTGGGGCTTCCAAGTGTGATAGTTGTGTGAAGTCAACAATTCAACTGAAGGATCTGCCATGAGAACAAAAAAACTCTGCACCTGCTTGTTTTTTTTTTAATTATGTGATCTTTCATAATAGACAAAAGATGCAGAAGGGTTTGTTTGTTTTGAGAGTTTTAGTGTTCTTGATTTCTGATATAAATGACAGAAAGCAAGAAAAAAAACACCCCCCCACAATAGATAAACCCAAACCCTAGTACATAGTAATGAGAAGGAAGTAGTGCATAAGCAAAAAAACTTCAAACTGATATCTCATGTACTTGATGAAAATTCTGAGAAAAAAGATCACAAATCTAAATAGAGCATGCTGAGAGTTTTCCAACGCCTATTCGTTTTTGAAAAAAGGAGTTTGTTTGCCCATTCTACGGTGTCAGAAGTGCAAAAAAGAAGCCCAACTTTGACTAGAAAAAAGTATAGTCAAGTAGTAGATCCGAGAAAAAAATCCACCACCATGAGGTTTGGCTCAGAATCACCTTTCTGACGCCTATTCGAGTGCCAAAATCCGACTCCAGATGCTCAAGCTAGAGCCAAAAAACTAGCCCCCTCTCAAAAAGGACTAGAGAGAGGAGAAGGGAGGAGGAGGTGGTTGGAGGGCGGCGGTGGTGGTGGGGAGCTCCAGGCAGAGCGGAGCCAGTGGGGAGTGGCGGCGGTGACCGGAGGGGGCCGTAGAGGGGGACTGGTGGGGACCAGCTGCAGTGCTGGCGGCGGTGGCCGGAGGGGGTCGTAGAGGGCGGCCAACGACAGGGCCGGAGGGGCCGGTGGGGGCCGTAGAGGGCTGCCGGCGGGGGCTGCAGAGGGCTGCCAGTGGGGGCCTGAGTGGAAGGCAGGGGCCGCAGGGTCGGACTGACAGGTCCGGTCGCCGGTACCGGCGTAAGACCCAAAAAAACCTTTTTTAAAAAACTTTGTTTTTCACAGTTTTTTTGCCTTTGTCCCTTTTTTTTTATTTTATTTTATTTTTTTTGTGATTTTTTTTTTTTTATAAAATCAAAAATCCAGTCTGCATGCCGTAAAAAGGCTTTTTTTTTTTGAAATTTTTTTTCTTGATTTGCATGCCAGAGTCGTACGCCCTGGTGTTGAGAAAAAAAAATCACCCAGATGCTCAGGAACCAAAATAGGTCAAATTTTATATGACTATAGGGGTTTTTGGGCCTTTTGAGCACGATGGTGAGGTCCGTTTAGGCCCAAAGTGCTCAGAAAAAATGCCTAACCCTTAGCACACAAAAAAATTGCTTGAAACCCCAGATCTGCTTCCAATGCAAAAATTCTCAAAAATAGGAACAGGTAGCTGTAGATCTGAGCTTTGATACCATATTGGAGTTGAGAAATACAACACCACATGAGCCTGAAGATCTTCTGCAAGCTGAAAAACCTATTACAAGGAGAAGCAAAGAAGCAATAATCTGAAGAACACACAAAACACAGGAAAAATATTCTCAAAAGATGAGAGCTCCAATTCACCAAAAATGTATTGTGAATAATCATACAATGAAAAGAAAAATTACCTCTAATAGGTCAATAAACCCTAAAAAGGGAAAACCCTAGGCTTGCACATAATAATTAATAAAATAATTAATTAATATGCACCTAATGTTAGCTTAAGTGTAAAAAGATAATTGGGAACTTAAAGAATTAAACAAATATTGTTTAATTAATCAAGTAAAGACCAATTACTCTAACAATAACAACACTTTTAATCTTCTCCCAATATGAGAAGTGTAATTGTTGGACAATGGGAATTAGATTGGCTCTAAAAGTAGTTGTCGCGCTTGATGCTTGGAGCATGCTAATCTGAGCATCCTTCAATTTTGCCTCAATGATTAGGTTCTCAATTCTTCCGTCCAGATTTAGCTTTTGTTGCTACAACTTAGAAATTGTTCTTTGAAGAGATTTCTCTACTGCTACCTTGGCCTCCTGCTCTTTTTTATATGCTTTTCAAGCCTCATGAAGTTCTTTATCAAACTGTGACTATTTATAGATCGAGTCTTGTTGCAATTGAACTTGCGCAGCCAAAGAGGCATAATGTTCTTGATGGACTCGAGAAAGCTTGGCCATTTGGTCACGTAGCTAGTCATTTAATATCTGTTTAGCTTCCTTTTCCTCTGCCAGCCATACCTGATGCTTGTTCAATTCAGTCTTGAACAAATTTCTCTCGAACACGACAAGCTCATTTTGTATGTGTTACATCTGCAAAATTAGCTTTCAGCAGGGCATTTTCCTGATATTTTCTTTGCAATTCTTTGGTTAAATTTATTTTTTCTTTCTGATTACCTCTAAGCTGAACTACTAGGCTATTGAGTCACTCCTATAATTTGGCTCTTTGATTTTGACTCTGTTGAGATAAAGCCAAAGTCTTCTCTTGCAACTCTTTTGTTAACCTGGTAATATCTTTAGATAACTAAGCAATTTCTAAGTCTTTTGCCTTTTCCTTTGTTCTTAGGAGCTCCAAGGTGTTTTTTATGTTCTTTAATTCTTCCTCTCTTCTCAAGATGATGAGAAGCCTTCAGGAAATTTGCTATCACTATCTTATATGCTTCTTCCACAAGCTCCACTTTGCCTTTGGCATGAGCTTGGCTCAAGTTAATTCCCACAACATGAATTGTATAATCTTTGGGTTGCATCTGGCCTTTTGGCTTGATCACATTGGGCATTTTTGCAGCAAACATGATGGATTGATGGGTTTTATGATAGATCGTCTCAAAACGCAACTCTGCAGGTTTGACGACATCTTTATCTCTCCTCTTCTATGTGTGCTTTGCTCAAGCCATTCTAGTGGCATCTACCCAATTCCTAAAATCAATCAGAGATGGACTGTACTATGTGACAATGGGATATTCAGGAGGAAAGGAAAAAGGGATTGGCACAACCAAGGACCGAGATCGAGCTTGTCCCAACAAGTTCAACACTGATGGCAGAAAAAGGAGATATACGTTGCATTTGTCTAGCAAACGAGGCTGGTAGTGTGAGGCTTTTCCGAGACATTGAGAGTGTTGAGCTAGACTATAGGGTTTGAATGTGTACAACAAAGACATTTTGTATCTGTAGAGGTGGGTGAGGAAATTGGGAGGACAAAAGAAGGGATTGTCCTAGGAGTTGTAAAATATATACCCGTGACTGGGTGTGGTATAGGGGTCTGGGTTGTGGTTGCCATGACAGTAGGAGCTTGAACAGGGGTAGGAGATTGCACTGCAACAACATTGTCTACTTGGGAAACAATAGGGGTTGGTATTGGGGATCTGACTAAAGACTGAGAATAGAGGAGAGGAGGAGCAAAGCAAACCTGAGCTTCTACCAAATTCAAAGCCAAACTAGAGTCCACAGTTTGTTTTGAAATCACATCTTATGGATCACTTGTCTTCTGCCTCTTGTCTAGTGTCAAGTTACCAATCCCGAAAGTCTATTGAGAAGGTTGTGTATCTTGGGACTTCCTTTTCAGAGCTGGAGTATGCATTTTTTGAATCGTGGGAAACTCTACCTCAAAGTCAGGGGTAACACCATATTCTACTACAATCTTTTTTCCTTTCACCTCTCGAAGCTGACGAGCTAGTTGTTCCTCTTCTCCCTCATCTCTTTCAGTGTCACTATGTTCATAATTTCAAATATCATCAAAAGCATCATCTAGAAGATTGGCCTGGAAATCAGGAGTAAGATCCTTTATCTCTTGTTGGAAGGTCCATAAATCTACAATTTTATTTTCCCTCCAACCATTCTGCTCCAGCTTCTTTCTGAGGGTTGCATTAACCTTCTTTGTAGGGTTCATTAGTCACTTAGGTCCTATAAGGTGAGACATGGCAATATTGGCAGGATCTATATGAATGTCTAGGGAATCTACCAATGAAGTGCGACATTCTTTCCAATAGGGATGGGAAATATGAGTGACCTTAGTCTTTCGATCTGATAGACAATCATCTGGATCATAATGTCATTCATCCTAAATGAAGACTAAACCCAAATGTGCTAGCTTAATAGTCAAAATATATTCAGCATCATCATTCCGCCTTGGGAGAGCGATAGTGCCTAAAGACTTAGGGACATCATACAAAATAGTTTGATGTTTACCTAACTCATATGCCTTATCGACAATCGAGAGTTGTCTGAATAATTTTATGGAAAAAACTCTATCAGTTGGATAGGCTAGAAGTAGGAAAGGTTGTTCATCGAAACCATGCACTCTTATTAACGGAATTTTTACTCCCAAAAACCAGTCACAAGGGGTTTTTTGATTTGGACATCCATTCCACTTGCTTAGGGAAAAAGCAGGTATAGGGTTTTTTCGCGGCTCAAATCCTCTAGAATGGGAGTAAAAAAGTAGTCACAAAAAGTATAATAGTCATAAGTAGAGGATAAAATGTGGGTCTAGGCTGACACTAGTTTTCTTTGCCTTTTTTCATCAACCACAGACAATTGCACACACTAGCTAAATAAATCTAGGTTCTAATATAGGAACATGTGGGCCAAGAAAGAGAGGTACCTGAATTTTCCTTTAGACTCATAATCCTTGAGTTGTCTAAGCATGCCCTTTCATATGATGTCTATTTCCTTAACTTAAATGCTAGGGCCATCTAAAATTCTTGCACAGACAACTCTGAGTCAAGGCCGAACATAAAAGCTAACATAGAGAAAACATCTCACGCATCTTGATGGAAAGCTTTAATGTTCAAAGGAAAATTAGGCAATTCCTTTGTTGATGTTTGCAACTCACTATTATAAAATTTAAGATTATCATTCCTCAAACCTCAATACTCCTCCATCTTCCTTTTCTTGAACCACTCTACATCTGCACCTTGAGCCAAGATACATAGCATCTCATTTATGCTAGCAGCATTGATGACTACCCATAGGGTCTTTCCTTGAATCACTCCAGTATATGCATGAAAATTCATAATACTGGCATGCAACAATTTTGGACAGTAATGGACAAATGACACCATATATTATGGAAGACCGCATAACCATAACCGATACCCTTAAATCACCAAATCTTTCTTCTTCACTTTGTCTTGCATTCTTGCACAAGCGCCTTCGCGAAGTGACTTTGGATTTTCTTGAAATTTTGGGTCATGAACATTATTAGACATCATTCATGAGGGTTGTGTTTTTATGAGCCACCTTTGAAGCTGTCTTGGTATGTGGGTATGTTGGTTTCTACGGTATTCTTGCATGGGCATAAGAAAAAGACCTGAATACATCCACAACGATTGTGTCAGTGGAAGGTCCTTCTCCTCTAGTTGAAGCTCCTTCTGATGCCATGATACTTTCTCTCTATAAATTGTTTGAAATTTTTTTGCTTCACTTTGCTCCTGCAACAATTAAACCTTGCTTGCAATGCTACACAACTTCAAACACTTAACTTATTTTTCCACAAAATTATTTTTACCCCAGGGGTAACCCTAAATTAACTACATGGTAAAGCATAAACTCCAAAGCATGCCGATATATAGGATTTTCGTGGGAAATTAACTCACGACTAATGTAAGAATGCCACCTCAACATAGTACTTGATAACTTTCTATTCTCAGAACACTGATTTTTGGAAGTGAGAGCCATAGGTGGAGAGTATGACATTAATCACAAACCTTCCATTATTTTTGGACAACTGAGCTTGATGAAAATCATTTATTACCCAATTGTTTGTAAATTTAAAAGTTTACAACAAGATGCATGGCTCATGCTCATACAACTTGTGTTTTCCAAGGACGTCGTCACCAGCTCGCGATCTTTTCACCACCTTGGCTTCCCACATGAACCCTCAACTTGAGTTGAATTTTGAGGATTTTTCTCTAATAGGATATTTGTACCATTTCCATCTAGAATTTTAGGCCTGGCCTATAAATAAATTGTGTGTTTTAACTAAAAAAAAAAACTAAGGCTATATTTCAGGTAAAATACTTAGTTGATTATCATCTTTCGCTAGCTTTCTTCCTCTATAGGAAAAATGCTGCTAGATAGGCCCATTAGGTTGGTTAGCTCTAGGTCACAATTGGCCTTTTTGGGAGAGATTATAGACAATAGGTCAATACACATGACCAAACTAAAGCATGCCTTAGGGATAGCAGTCATTAAGTGGGTCTAGGGTGATGACTTTATCACTAGGGAGGACAAGTATAAGGTAAATACTAAGATTGATTCTTAATTTGTGGCCTCTTTACTAGACTTGGGGGAACAACAGGGTAAGATAATATTGCTAACCAGGGAACTGTTCCCAAAGTACTTGCTGGGTGGATTGGAGGAGGTTGTTCATTCCTCAGTTATAGGTCTTGGAATTCCTATGGCCATGGACTTGAGGCTCCACAACAACCTTGGAGAGGTGGTTCCTTGGCTCCCATTTCTTGGAGGTTTCCGCACCACCAACATAGAACAACATCAAGAGAAATCTGTTAACTTGATTGCCATTTCCTAATGTGGTTCATGGGCGTAGAGCCTATCTTTGGTTTGGACTAGTATATCAATTTTTAATCTCATCACCCCACATGCTCCTACTATCGCTCGTGCCGAATTTCTACCACTCGTTCCAATTCCTCCTATTGTCGTTGTGTCTTCCTCTAGTGAAAAAGAAGAAGAAGAAATAAATTAGGCTTATTTTCTTTGTTCTTATACCGTAATACTTATCCTCGGAGGCCTAAGAACCATTTTGGATTGTAATATGTAAATATTACCATACTGATAAATACAAATACTCTTTTAGATTGCATTTTGTTTTGTTGTCTAAAAATTGGGGCTTACTTTTAATGCCAATTCAGACTTAAGCACTACAACTATACAAAAATCTACATTTTACACATTATTTACAAGGTTAATTAACTCACTGCTCTTAATAAATTGGTTTGAATCACGTTCATTGAGGTTCCTAATGGTTCACCCTCCAATGTTTCCAATTCAAATGCATTTGATTGTTTACACAGATCAATGTGGTATGGGCCACTCACAGAGTCAAATTTTTGGTGTTGTTCTGGTTTAGCAGCACGTTCATTATACTTTAGCATTAGATCCCTACATCTAAAACTCAGGTTAGAAGATTTCTTGTCAAACCACTTACTTTCTGGCCTCAATTACTTCCCGGGAAGTTTCCCTATGTCCTTGTAGTTCAAGTAATTCTACCAATTGAACTTCCATTGCTCTACTCTCTTCAACCTCCATAGCTTTAATCAACTGCAGTGCTGGAATTTTTTATAGAAATGGGAAGCATTGCTTGTTTGTCGTAGACTAACTCATAGGGAGAAGTTTTTAGGATTTACTTGGGAGTGATTTTATTGGCCCAAAGTACGTATGTTAGATGCTTATGCCACTCTCTCTTATGCTTGGAGCCTATCCTTTTGATTAACCTTACCAGGTTTTTGTTTGTTGATTTTGGAAGACCATCTCCCTGAGGGTAATAGTTGGATGATGTCTTGAGGAAAATCTTGTTATTCATTGTGAACTGGCAAATTTCAGAGCCTAAAAAGGCTCGAGCATTATATAAGATAAGGGTTTTTGGGGAGCCAAACCTTGCAACTAGTTCCTTTAAGAATCTCAGGATTTCTGCTTCGATAGCATGTTTTAAGGGGACTATCTCTAACCATCTCATGAAATAATCCGTTGTCATTAGTGTAGTCACATAAATCTGTCCATTTTAATTAAATGAATATTTGCTATTTATTTGATTAAAAGCCCACTAGCCAATAGTTAATTAAATTAATAATTAATTAATTCATCTTCAAAACATTCTCATATTAATTAAATAAATTATTCAATTTATTTTAATTAATTCACAATCAATTAAATGAATAAATCCTATTTATTCAATTTAATCCTCTTTCCTCTTTTAAATAAATTAAATAAAACATTTATTTAAATCATTAAATCCCTCCCCACTTGCATTCTCCTAAAAATGCAACTTGCACCTACCTGTTGAAATAAATGAATTTTCTTTTAATAAAAATCTTATTTTCCCTCACCCACCAAACCCACTTGCAATCCTAATCCCCTTCTAGATTCTTCTAAACCCCTTCCTAATTAGCCTAATCCATCCCCTAATTATTGTCACATTCCTAAGCAACTTGGAGTCACTTCTCAAAGACTCCAAAGTCTTTGAAAAGCATTTAATGCTTTATGTGCCCAACAAGATAACCCCTAAAGTCTTCCAAACCACTAATGGCTCTTACATAACCATTAATGGTTAGATCCACTTGTACCCATGGTTAGGGACTTTGACCCCTAACTCAACCCGCCAATTTTTCTTCTTTTTCGAGAGATCGCCCGATTTTTCAAAAAAATTGGCCCATTTCTCGAGGGGGCATACCACCCATTAAATTAACATTTTATGGGACATATTTCTTCACAACTATTTTTCTTTCTTTGAAACGACGCGATAAACCGCATCGTCTCAAAGAGGGGCAAATGTAGTCACATAAATCTGTCCATTTTAATTAAATGAATATTTGCTATTTATTTGATTAAAAACCCACTAGCCAATAGTTAATTAAATTAACATTTAATTAAGTCATCTTCAAAAAATTCTCCTATTAATTAAATAAATTATTCAATTTATTTTAATTAATTCATTAAACCAAATTCACAATCAATTAAATGAATAAATCCTATTTATTCAATTTAATCCTCTTTCCTCTTTTAAATAAATTAAATAAAACATTTATTTAAATCATTAAATCCCCCCCACTTGCATTCTCCTAAAAATGCAACTTGCACCTATTTGTTGAAATAAATGAATTTTATTTTAATAAAAATCCTATTTTCCCTCACCCACCAAACCCGCTTACAATCCTAATCCCCTTCTAGATTCTTCTAAACCCCTTCCTAATTCCCCTAATTTAGCCCTTTGACAGTGGCAAATGCCTGTCTCTCCATGAAGTTATACTTAACTTTGCAATTCTTTAGTGTCTGGGAATGAAAAGCTATTGGGCGTTCACCTTTTCCTTCATCATCTTTTTGATCTAAGAGTGGCTATGTTGAACTCACTACTGTTTAAACATATATAATGAAATCTTTAAAGAGATTTAGATTAACTAATATCGGAGCGGAGGATATGGATTCCTTTACTTTCTCGAAGGCCAGCCATTTAAAAGGTTTATCTTTCTTCAGCATGAGGGTTATTGGTTTGATCATCTCGATAAAGTCAGGGATAAATCTACTGACAAAGTTTATCTTTCCTAGGAAAGATTGAACACCTTTCTTGTTTACGGGCAAGGGTGAACCTCTAATGGCTTCTACACAATCAAGGTCAATTGAAACTCATTCCTTGGACACTACATGCCCTAGTAGTTTTCCTTGAAGAACTCTAAATATACACTTCTTGGGATTTAGGTAAACACCAAACTCCAAACATTTCTGGAAGACCAACTCTAGATGGTCAAAATGATCATCTTTATTCTTAGAGAAAATAGTTAAATCATCTAGATAAATAAGAATGATCTTATTTATCAGTTCCCGAAAGGCTATGTCCATGGATCTTTGAAAGGTAGCCCTTGCATTGGACAATCCGAATGACATTTTAGCATACACAAATGTTCCCCACTTAGTGGTGAACATGGTTTTGTGTTGATCTTCTTCTTTAACAAGCACATGATTATACCCAAAGAAACCATCAAGCATTGAGAACATCTCTAACCCAAGTACTGTTTGCAGGATTTGCTACATGGATGAGAGTGGATAGCGGTCCTTTAAGGATGTTTTATTTAGGACCCTAAAATCTACATAGAGGTAGATATCTTCATTCTTCTTGTGAATTGAAACCAATTTAGAGACCCAACTGCTATATTGAATGGGATACGCTATCCAGAAGTTGACTAACTTCCTCAATTCTTGAGCCATAAGGGATTCAATTTTGGGATTAACCGGCCTTTGTTTTTGTTTGACGGGTTTGGTTCCTTCTGTTAGCTTAATTGTATATTGGATGACATACAAGTTATATCCCTTGAGATCATCATATGACCATTCAATGACTCCTCTATATTTATCACAAAAATATGTCATCATGTCCTTGTCGCACTTGGGAACATTCTTTCCCACTTTTAGTTTCTTCCCTTCAGCTACTTGCAACTTTATATAATCTCCCTCGTTCGTCGTAAACTTCCTTTTGTCATTTCAGGTGTCATCATAGTCAAACAAGTTTTCTAAAGTGATCAACCCCCTTGGGAGTTTATTAGTTATGAGCTAAATGGTCTGATCTTCATATGCCTTAGACACTTTGGGCTACAGTTGTTCAACAAATTCGCATGATTGTTAGATAAACATGGCTATCTGGTCATCATTTTTGAACACTTGCCAATTTTGGTCATTGTTCAAAATTGTTGGTTTAACGATCAATCAGACGAAATGTTTATTTTTTAGCAACTCAAAAGATGGATCGAACTGGGACCCTACTGTAGCCATTCGGTCAGCCATTGCATTTTGCCACTTGTATGAGATCCCATACTCTATGCCGGTATGAGCATATTTGGACGTGTTTTTCTATAGATTGACCTCAGACTTGCCTCATTACAACCTCAAAATATTCGAAGACTCTCAGTCATTTGACACCCATTTTTTGGGTGAGGCTCAGCCCGTCCACTAATCCCTCATATTTCGCTTCATTATTGGAGCAGGGAAACTGAAAACAAAGAGATTTCAAGGTTTACTCCCTGAATGGAGAGGTTAGGCAAATGCCAGCTCCAGATCTTACTTTACATCTTTCTCCATCAAAATACAGGGTCCGGAGCTTAGAATCCAAGCCTTCTTCCTCTTTCTTCTCATCTAGTGGATCTTTGGAGACCTTAGAGATAACTTGATCTTTGTTGAAGATCACATATGTTCTGATGCTAGTGGCATGATAATTTCCAAAAGGATTTGAGTCAATGAACTTTAACAAGAAAACTTCTTGTTCAGGTGTCTAGTCACCAGTTACTTATTCATCATCCAACAATTCAACACAACACATTTCATCTTTAGTAATGGAAGTGTGGGTTACCTCAAAGTTCATCAAGGCTTCATCAACTATGTGCTTGGAATACAATGGCTCAGAAACAATCTTTAACTTGGCTCCATGCTTAGTTCTCAATAGGAGATGTGACCAGTTTAGAGAAAGATATTCGCCTATAGTGGCCATGAAATCCCTTGACAAGCAAAGACCAAAAATGGGAGGAATATCAATTATCACAACTTCTTGGGGAACTGCAATGCTAGGGTAGGCGTACAAGGTCAACAAAAGTTTCCTAATCATGCCTATAGCTTGGACTTTATTCTTGTCTAGCTGCATAACACCAGTATCTAAAGGTTCATATTCTAGTTTAAGAACTTCTGCTATTTGCTTTGGCATCACTGTGGTACTAGCCCCATAATCAATCATAGAATTATGGAGCAATTTATCTCCAACAATCAGAGTTAAAAAGAAAGGAGTTGGATTTGGCTTATCTAACTTTCCATCCATAGACACTTCTCCTTGGTTTGTGAGCATTGCAACCGAATGTGTTTGATTCTCAGAATCAAACCTTTTGTCTTTTGTTGATGCTGACTCGGTCATAGGTTTAGCCAAACTCTTCTATGTTTCACCCAACACTTCTCACAATAAAGATTTTTGCTCTGAAATAGTGAGAATATCCCATAAGGATACACTCATGGGAGCTTTTTTTAGTTGCTCCACGATATTAAGGGTCATGGGAATAGAGACCTTTGGCTCTTTACACTTGTAAGGTGTGATTTCTTTAGGTCTCTGATAAGGAGGAACCATGGTAGGCTATTCTTGAACTTTATCTGAAGTTGCCTTAGGCTGTTACACCACCAACTCACCTGTAAATATATGTTTTGAGAGAAGGTTATAGTCGGATTGCACCATACAAGAATTTGAATTGGAAGCGACAACATCATTAGAAAACACTCCTTCCTCACCTTCCATCCATGAGAAAAGCCTATAGTCTGGGGAAATTTTGGACTCTTGTTGTAAAGAAATGACCTGCACTATGCAGGGAGTACAACATTGTCCATCCCTAAGGGCGCATAGACCCGAACATCAAGATTAATTCCTTGGCTTTGTTTCTCTACCACTTTTTGTTGCAAATTTCCCTATGGGAAATCCCTTGGTATGTGAGCCTCATTATAGAGGAAGCACCAAGAATTAGTATCATCCGCAAAGTTATTTTGTCCTATGACCAACTCCATAGTTTGACTTGGCAGCATAGCTTGTAAAGGAGTTAGAATCAGAACAATTTGGTTATTTGGTTGTGATTGATTAGCTTTAGTACCTCCTTGATACTGATTTTGTTGGTATGGAGGTCTCCCGGCTTGATAATTTTGGAATGGGGGCCTTGCAGGAGCTATTTGTTGCCTCTTCATATTGATTATTTCATTTGAGAAGGTCCACAACAGATTTTTAATATCATTCATTTTGGCCACTAAAGAAGATGACGCAACTACATTACTTTGTTGGGAATTATGATAGTTGTACATGGACTACGACTGAGCCGATGTGCTTGGAAGTGATTGCTCTGGGATTTGCCCTGATAATTTAGGGAAGACTGGCATGGGAGGTCTTAAAGGAAGTTTCCCAACGTCGATTAGGTTATTTTCCACTTGAACTAGCAGTTTGTATGCATCTAAGAGCTTGTTCCTATCAAGGGATTAGATCATGACTGATATATCAAAATTGAATGCCTTGAGATAAAAGATGAACACCATACCTGTAGGGGGATGGGTGGTGACAAGAATTCTTTGCCAAGCTTTTTGGAACCTAGTGTTGAAATCAGTGACAGCCTCCTGAGGGGCCCACTTTATAGTTATCAATTGTCACAGTAAGGAGGATCTATCACCCTTTTCAGTGAATCACTCAAAGAAGTGATCTCCCAACTGATCCCAATCAGCAATTGAACTAGGGTGCATGGATCGGTACCAATCCTAAGCTTTTCCTTTAAGGGAAGCCACTAGCAATCTTAGTGCTACATTTTTTTGTGTGACATTGTGCACAATACACACATCAACCACATCTTGCAAGTGTTCCATGAGGGTCTTGAAATCTTCTCCAGTGAATTTTTGTAAGGCTTTTAGTGTTGAAGCTAGAATGGGATCCCATTGGTTGTGGGGAGCAGGTGGGATAAGAGGACTCCCATTGTTTTGTGTGACAAAATTCTGAGGAGGAGGAATGGCCATTTGCATAGGGACTTGAAATGGGATTTGTGTGCCTCCTCTCGAGACTCTAGATTGGACTGCTACTAGAGGTGGTATCAATAGACTCGAATTTTAATGCAGTTTGGCTTCTAGTAACAGGCCTATGGATCATACACCTACTTTATATATAGGAAATTTCTTGTCCCACCAAGCGTACCAGAAAAAGAATTATCGATGCATAAAATTGCTTCCAAGACAACAACCTTATGGTAAGTTCATTAAGTAGGGGACCTATTGCACCTTAATGAATGACCTCTTGGATATTAGAAGTCGACTCTTCATAATATGAAAGGGAATAGGGGGAAGAAAAATTGAAAACTAAACTAAACTAGGCAATGCACTAGAATTCAGAACTCAGCCTTAGAAGCAAAATAAATTATACATTAAATGCTTAATTCAAAGGCCAAACTATTCTTCATTATCATAGCATTCATTTTACGTTCACTACCAGCATAGTATATTCTAAACACAACTGAAATTGAAATGAAAGAGTTTAAAACATGATTCATTCAACAAAAAATATATTCAAGAATTATAAAAGCTCAAACAAAGGCAAAATATATGTCTTCTTTCCAATTGACATAAAAGCATATTATAAAGTATAAGATTTTATGGAGAGACCGACAACTAGCATAGTCCAAAGTATCAAAAGACAGAAATAAAATGCTAAAGCTTGAAAAACATCAAAATCTGCTTCGAATTGTGAACCCCTTGAATGACCAACCACACTTTAATTAAAGCCCCCTGAAAATGGATGTGGATCTCTAGGTAACTGCCATCCTTGCTCTATCATGCGACAGGTTTCACTTTCTATTTTGGCTTATTATCCTCGTGAAATGTCGTGATGGCTTTGTAACTTCCTCAAACAATAAAGGGATTCCCAACCGATCTCTATCTTCATCCATTCTCTGCATCCTTTCGTAACTTTCTTCAAAATATCTTTCACTATCGCGTGGCAACTGAACGATGTATGCTACTTCCCATTCTTTTCCTCCTTCAAAAGGTCCGCGAGCCCAACACATGGCACTCAGGCGGAGCTCTAGGCTTTCCCTTTTTATTTTTCTAAAAAAACACCCATGGGCTTGATGCATGACAACCCCAATCGATAATGAGCAGGCCCACTAACAATGAAACATGCGGCAATAAAATGGGGCCCGATGAATATAAGAAGAAATCGCCTCCTCAAAACTCCACCCGAGTGACACATGGTGGTATAGAAGAAATGATGTGAGCATAAGAAAATGGGGCCTGATAAAACAAAAGGACCCATGGGAAATAAGGAACTTATGCATAGTTCCTACATAGCCTCATCTCAATAATATCCAATGCCATTTTTGGATAGTCTAATGTAGCAATGTTTTCCTCCTAGATTTTTGTTGTTTGGTTGTAATAATGTTTTCTAGAATCCTTCTTAAGTTCAATTTCCCATTCTCCTTATACTAGTTCAATATTTATCTTAGGATCTATTTCTTCTTCATCTGTGTGGATCTTGTATTATCTATTTTGTACAAATTGTGCTTATTTGTCCAACCATTCAACTGATTTTAATACTCGTTCACTCCAGGGTGGTGGGTTGGGTTCTAGGTAGATATTTTTTGATGAGCTGATTTGAAGATAATATCTTTGATCTTTAGGAAAATGTGTGAGTAAATTATATGAAAACAATGTCCCAATTCCTAGTTTCTCATCTCCTTTCTTCATTGATACACCAGGTATGAACTACTAGTGTTAGAGTCTAGTAAAAGAGTTGTTTGTATAAGCAATGGTCATATTCCTTATCTTTAGTCCAAGTGGTAAAACAATCATAGAGGTGGTCCTTTAGAGTGATGATTCCTTGGTATTTGAAAATGAAAGGGTATTCTTCATTTGTCTATCTACACTAGGCTTTGACAAGGATACTAAAAGCATGAAAATTAGGAATGTTATGCTTATGTGTGTCCACTAGCAAGTGGTACTATAGAGAAATGTGTCTTTTAGTGTCTAAATTTTTTTATTTTTCTAGTGGGAATGTCTTTTGCATGGCTGAAATGTATTTTGTAACATCCCCCACTCTGTAGAATTATGGTTATTTGATATGAGAAATGCCTTGTTTGATGTCTTTTGTTTCCGATGTTTCTTCTATCTTATCAGAGGTGGTAGGGGTATAACTATTGATTATGCAGACTAGAATCATATATTACTTGTTTATTGTCGAAAAAATAATTTTCTTTACCTCATGAGTCAATTATACCATTTGCATCTACAAACTACCTAAGTCCAAGTAGATCTCAGAATGTATTAAAATGTTCTTTCATTTGTACTACTTAAAAATTAACACATTTCTTTATGCCCTTGAAGTTACTTTAACATTCTTCCAAGTTCCTAGTGTATTCATCTCGAATCCAACTGCTAAGTATATATTCATATGCATTTTTACCAATTGAGGTCTTCCAAGTTTCTCTCATGTTTTAGAGTGTATTATAGTTAGGTTTGCACCAAGATCAACCATTATATATTCAACCTTATGACCTCAAAATATAACTTACTATAAGACTAATAAACTAATCTACCACAAGACTTTAAAATCTTACAAAGTAACCAAATCATGAATGAAACAAATTAAACAAGTAAACTTAGAAAATTAAAAATTCATGCATGTTCTATTGTGCCCTATCAACCTTGATCTTGCTATTAAGATTTCTCTCAGAATGCACTGATATTGCTTCAAGATGACAAAAATATGAATGGACCATGTGGTATTAAAAATGCCATGGAGTGAAAACTACAATGCAACTATAATGAAGATAATCCTGATAATGCAAATGAAAAGATGAAACTACTATGATACTATTTGCTAAATGATATTATGCTAAGCCAAAGGCACACTTTTAAACTACTTTGTTTGTTGAAAAACTAGAATGCTTAAATGCTCTAATGGTGACTAGCCTCAAATGTTGGCTAAAGGCTTCCTTTTATACATATTGAAAGGCTAAAATACAAGGTGGCAAAGATCAATGGTTGAGAGTGAATCTCAAGATCATGGATGGCTGAGAAGAAATTGGTTGACATGTGAGAGATAAAGGGGGAAGATGTTCCTCCTACGATGACAAGGTGGAGGATAAGGTGGAAAGAGATTAAACATGGCAACATGCTCACCTTGACCAAGGATGAAGACTCCAAAGGTGTAGGATAGTTGGAGAGAATATAGGTTTCCCAAGACATGAGGGAGTCAACAATATAGGGAGGTTGGAGAAGATTTAGGATTCCTAGAACAAGGGGACAATGAGTCACTTTGACTAGGTTGATGTGGAAAAAACCACCCTCTAAGATATAGGGATGTGAGAGGGAATATAGGAAATAGGAGGACACATAAGTCTCCTCATCCTATTGACTAGGGATGATGTTGAAGATAATTATGGAATTAAATATTAAAAATATTTAATTTGTTTAGCCACGTGGTGATGAAGTGACATGATGATGTAGAAGATGAGATCGAGAGAATGATGAGGAATTTAGAATTGAAGATTTAGGTTAGATGATTAATTAAATAATTTAGAATTATTTAATTAAAATAGACTTTAGAAGAATCATGATGAATTTTTAATTAAATAATTAAAATTTAACTAATAAATTGGTTTAGAGGAATAAGACAAGTGAATCAAATAAATAAATTATTTAATTTATTTATTGATAGAAGAATAAATCCATTAAATAAATAATTAATAATTATTTAATTACCTCTAGTTATTTTTAGGTGTATACAATGATTATAGGTTAACTATTAGTTTTCTTACATGTTTCAGATGTGGTACTTTCTTCTCTTTCTTATTATCATTATGGGGCTTGTTTTATGTGCCCTTGTCTCTCTCTAGTTTGATGTCAAAATACTCTTCCCCAAGTATCTCATTCCATGGTATCTCTTGTTCACTACTTGTTCCAGTTTGCTTATTCTCTTCTTTTCTTTCTCCTTTTTTTTTGTCTTCTTTATCTCAATTTTGCTACTTTTGTATATGGATAGGGATGGGTCTTGGTTTGGGGGTTGTGTCATTTCAAGACCTCTTTTCACTCCTTGGTTTGTAAAACACAACTTATCTAGTTGCACCTGCTCATCAACCTCTTGATTATCCTCTTCTTCATTCCTACTATATTATCTTAATATTCTTACACTTATATTAGATAAATATTCCAAATGTTCATTTTTCCAAAATGGGGTTCTTTTCGAAGTTTGCAAGAGCACTTCATACCTATCATCCAATCCGACTTTGACATAAGTGAAATCTTTTGAGGGGTTTGGTAGGGTAGGATCCATGTTGCAACTACTTGACCCTATGAACAACATCCTTCTATCATATACTTCAAAGTTTGATCGAATCTCGCTTACCATTCCTTGCAGTTTATCAATTATTAGGTTAATGTCTTCTATGGTATCTTCTTTGGTTCTACTTCTCTTTTTTTCAGCAACACCCACATTGACATGCTTAGCAACAACCTTATTAGTGTGCTCATCTCTTATTATATGCCTTTCTTCTCTCTCCATTGTTTGTTTGCGTCTCCTTTATTCTCCATTAGGGCTAGCCATTATGTCTATTCTTCATGTTCTAATTTGCTCATTGATTTCTCTTGGATTCTTGTTATCATTTTTCCATGGGTGTTTGAGATTTGATCTTCCATTACTCTTATTTTACATCCCATGGTGGTTATTCATTTGGTTTCTTCAATAGTCACATATTTTCATTACTTTTCTAGACATCTCCCTCTTTCCATTCCCCATCCCCTTGGTGCCTGACCCCCTCTCACAGGGTAGACATCAAGGAGATAGAAATTTGGTCAGTTTTGCTTCATCTATTGCCCTCTCCTTGATCTAGTAATAGTTAAATTTAAATTTTTTTGGTCTCAGTAAGATCCCAACAAAGCCTAACCAAGGTCGTGGTAGTAGAACAAATTTTAGCAAGAAATCTAAAGAAGACATACCTGAGTTATGTTCCCAAAGTATTTTTGCTTGTTGTAGTCTAATAACTCTAGACTTTGTCCTATTAAAGTAGTAAATAGATATATTTCAGATCTACTCTAGTCATTTAAACATAATGAAAACATTACACATAGTATTAGGCTTGATAATCAAATTCCTTATATTAATATCTCAATGTATTAAGTACATTCCTTATATCTCGCTTATGTTTTGTATCTTTTATCAATATTCTTCTAAATTATTATCTATTTTTTCTATCTCTTGGCGACTAGATATCTTATCTATACTTATATCTCTTATTAGGTACACAACCCTTTGATGGCATCCCTACAATAATAATTTATTTTGTAAGTTACATATTTTGAAACTTTATTATTGAATTACATCCTTATCTCTCTGGACTGATGTATATATCTTGTTTTATGGTCAATAGGTCTGAATATATATTTAGGGATGCATAGGTTGTGGTTGAGTTTTTATTTTATTTTTGAGTGATTATTCTACGCTCTACTTTGTTGTGTTTATTATGAATGGTGCCTTATGACTCATGGTGTGTATGGACCACTCACATGTTCAAGATCTAGTGTTCCTCAACATGTTGGCCTATGATGTTATTTGCATTGAGATGTATGCATGATATTGTTCCAAGTTCCTTGTGAGTGCTTGATTTATTCTTTCTTCTAATCAATTAATTAAATATCTAATATTTAATTATTCCTCTAATCAATTAAATATCTAATATTTAATGGTTATTCTTCTATCCTATAGTCTCAAATATTAAATAGTTTCTAAATTATTTCATTTCATTTCCAACTCATCCTTCCATCTCCACTTCATCTTTCCTTTGGCAACTCATCCATCATGTGGCTAAATTAATTCAACAAAATTAAAATAAATAAAACATTTATTATCCATTTATCGCCAACTTCCAAAATAAATGAAATATTATGTACGTACACATATTTCCTAACCTTCTTCTATATTCTATCCAACATCCCTATATCTTAGGAAGGACTTGAGTCCACTTGTCCTCTCATGCCTAAATCTTCTCCAACCATCCCTAGATTTCCTCAGTCAACAACCCAATCAAGGTGAGATGATTGACACTTGTCTTCTCCTTCCCCCTTTCTCTCAACCTTCACCTTTGCTCACAACCATCCAAATTTGTAGATATGATCATGACCGTTGATCCAAGACACATTATCTTATCCTCTAAAAGTCTATACATGTAGGAGTTTGACTTGAGAAAGATTTAGTCTTCAAGTAAGTTTTAAAGTTAACAATTTGAGTAAACTTATGCATCTATGAGTTTTAATCTTGAAGCAATTAGAATTTTAGCATTTTCTCATTTAGCATAATCATTTAGCTTTAAATCATTTGCATTGCATATCATAGTGTCAGTTAACTATTATTTATTAGTCCACTAATCATATGCCATCTTGGAAGCTATCAGTGCTTGTCTGAGAGCACATCATCTGCAACCCAGGAACAGTGGAGTTAGGACACAATGAGACTTAAATCATGAAGGTAAAAATAATGTTTTTATTTTAATATTCATTCCATGTAGTTTCATTGGTTGAGTTTGAATTTCCTTTGTATTTTGTGAAACTAACATGTTTCAGGTAGTATTCTGATGATGAAATTCAAGTTGACACATTTTGGTGTCCACCATGGGGCTGGAGCCTCGCATATATCTTTCTAATATCCTGTCTAGTTCTCACAAACATAAGTATAATGCATTTGTAATCCAAATTTGTGCCTGTGTGAATTCCAACAGTGTTTTTTTTAATAGATTAGGGCTTTTGTCTCATAGGTTAGCACATTTGGCATTTAGTTTAGCATTTTTGTCGACAAATCAACGCATTTGATTCTTAGATTAGTGCTTTTGTCTCTAAGATTAACACATTTGTCATTTTGGTTAGGGATTTTGTCAGTGAATTCTTGCTTGTTAGTTCCTAGAACAACACTTTTGTATCACAAGTTCACGCTTTTGTCCTCTAGGTTAGCGCTTTTGAGGTGGAAGACAACACATTTGCTAGGATAGCACTTTTCAAACTTTTTATGTAGGTCTGAATGTCCAAGAACTGAAAATTTCAAACTACTAACATATCTATGTGCAGGATTGTTTTTAAGGAAATTCCATGCCTTTCCTCACATAGTTAATTAAGAGTTTTATTTTGGAAAGTAACACATCATATCTTACTCATTTAGCTTAACTAAGGGATAAATCTACAACATGCAACTTTCATTTTGAGTGATTTCTTTAAAGTAGTTGCACATAGATTGTAGAGGGCTAAAATAAACTTGTGTTTTCCATGCTTGATGAAGTAGTAGGTAAGTATGCTCTCACCCTCATATGGTGATCAGAAAACCAGACCTACTTTCTTTTATGTGTAACCTTTAGAGGGACTACCTTCCCAAGCTGCCTTGAAGGGGGGCCAGTGAGAGGGGAACGACCTAAAGTGAAAACGGGCTAATACTGAGTGCTTCCAATCCACTCTAAATAAATCGTGTTTGTGACGAAAGTCACAAGCAACATGTATTGATAAGTTCATACCGACACTATGTTTCCCCATAAACCCTATGGAGCATAACCTTTGTATGTTGGGAACCTTTTGTATTTACAGAGCTGAAAGTGCCACATGTATGGCCACATGACCAAAAGCCTTTACTAAAAACAACTTGTAGTAGTTGCCAAAATTCTTCTAATTGTTGGCGTAGGAGGTCACCTCTGAAGCAGCTCACACATATACGGTTCTTAGTAGAGAAATAAATTTCCATGGGGAGTTTTCATGGAAACTGGTGTTTGGCTACCTCAAAGAAGTGAGTGCCGAGGGTGGAGCCAGTGGGGTTAAGCATCTAAATATTTGTTTTGAATAGCGTAGACTCGGGGGAAACCCCATACGAGATTCAACAATTATTGTCTCAGCCTGCCATAAGATTTGAACTTGCTTGTGCATTTTGTTTTTCAAACATTGTGTCTTCTATGTCTATAACATGCTCAGAATGGTCAAAGATTGAAGAAAATCATCGTCTAAAAATGAGCAAAAATCCAACAACTTGCTGGAAAAATTGAAAAAAAATCCTTGAAACATAGTTAGAGCAGCGCTTTCAAGCAACAAAATAGTGCATTAGCACTTTTGACCGAAAAGATAGCACAAATGCTTTCTCACATCTAAGATAAAGCATATCAAACCAAAATTTCAAAGTTAGTATCAAAACACTTCTTGAGTAGATTTGTCTTTAAACTATCACACATTTTCAAGCTAGTTCGATAACTGGGTTACCAATCCAACAAGCTATTTCCAAAAGGTCTCCATAAGCATAAAACATTTAACAATCTAGTGATTCAAACATCTTAAGTGCAAAAATCAACATCATTATCTGTTTCTCATCAGGATATATCAAATCCTTTATCACGAAACTTGATCAATCTACCTTGTGTTCATTATCTTGGATATATCTTTCCTATTTTGAACCTAGGTTATATCAAAATCATAATTGCACTCGCATTGGAATCAAGCAAACTTGTAAACTATCATAAGCTTATATGACTTAAGTATCGCCTTAAGAAAAGAAAGCCCAATTATAAAGCTACTCAGAAAAGGATAAGATTCTTGTATATCAATCGCAAGATCTTGTTAAAACATAGGACATTCCTACACCGTTTTCGTCACTATTTACGTGGCTATGGGACATAATTTGACGAAGAAATTTTGCAAGGACGTGATTTTCAACAAAGAGACTCTTTATCAAAATGAACCAACAACAATGGTAAAATCAACAAAGCATACCTTCCTAAACCAATAATCACCTATTGAGTTGTCTTTAGAAGGTCAAAAACTTCAAAATTTTTGAAACAATCACATGCCAGTTTGGATTAGAGCTCACTATGAACAACTTAGAAAACAACAAAAACAAATGGAAGAAGACGATAATTCAATGTTCCAAACTTTTGGGTATACGACTGTTGATGAAGAAGCAGTCAATAACACCATTATAGACCTTGAGCAAGATTTCAAATTTGATAGACTAATGGAAAAATTATTAGCAAAGCAAAAATAAAAATATCTTTTGATGTTGGCAAAATCAGGAGCCAAATTGCCACAAGACTTTAACATAGAAGGCTTGAAACAATATGTGGAGACAAGTAACACTCAAAATACAGATGCTTCAAATAACGAAGATATAAACAAAGAAACCCATGAAGAAACAAGGGGATATAGAACAAGAAAAGAGTGTAGTGATAGAAGAACTTATGAAGAGACAAGGAGAAACCGTATGGATAGTCCGCTGTTAAAGCTCACTTAGCAAATGAAAACTGTACAACAATAAATACAAGGTATACAGAATGGAACAAGTTTGAAGAAGTATTAACTGGAAGATATCTGCCTGTATCCTTTTGACAAATTTTTTAATATGATACCATTTCTATAGCATTGTGAGATCCCTAAATATGATAAATACGATGGGAAATATGATCCTCAAGATCACAATAGGGAATTTTGTACTATGAGTATGGAATTTGCACACGACGAAACTTACCTAGTGCATCTATTCCCTAGGAGTTCAAATGGAAAAACAATGGAATGGTTCACAAAATTACCATCTGGAATCAAATATTTTGAAGAACTCGTGAATAGATTTATTTCACAATACTCCTACAATGTACGAAACGAGATAACAATATTGGATTTATGCAATGTAAAGCAAAAGAATGGTGAATCTTTCATGATCTTCTTGCAGAGATGGAAACAAATGTTTAATAGGTATCCAAGAGATGTACCAAATCAAGAAAAAATGGGCATATTCATTGATAATCTTATTAGTGAAATGAGTTATCATCTAAAAATGCAATTTCCTCCTTTCGCCAAGATGACTGAGAATGGTCTAAAAATATAAGACGCAGTGGTAAAGAAAGGAGAGCTAAAGCTTTACAATAATTCCTATAATAACAACCACAACAACAATGACAAACCCAAGTTTTGGTCAAAGAATAGGAATGTCATCAATGGAGGAGATAATGACAATAACGTTACAAAATAACAACCAGTCTTTAATCTATCGAGTCAAATCCCAAGTAATAACAATCAAGAAAACAATAAATCCAAGTCTTTCTTCTCCAATCCTCATAGGAAATTCACAAACATTGGAGAACCCTTGGAATCAACTTTGAAAACTCTTCTTGCAAATAAACTGATTATTTCACCAGAAATAAGAAGTTATGAACCACAAGTCAAACCTAATTGGTGGAACGACAATCATTTTGGCAATTACCATCGAAATAAAGGATACCAAACTAATGATTGTCAAAGATTGAAACATCTTATCCAAGATTTAATTGATAATGGAACTATCACAGTAGATATTCATAAGACAAATGAATCACATCTAGACTTTAAAACTCCACTTCCAAACTATGAAAAAGGTGAACAATCTAAATCAAAAGATGATAAAGGCAAAGACAAAGTGAACTATACTTATACATATGATGATGTGGTAAATGTCATCATTATTAAAGATAACACACCTTCAGAACCAATCAATGTCATTACAAGAAGCAAAGCGAAGGTCGCATTTCTAGGTATAACAAATGAATCAACATCCACTTCACGATAATATAACTTAGTGGAACAATTGCAAAGAATACCTGCTCAAATATCAATTTTGGAACTTCTCAAAGTTTCACCTATGCATAAGGAAATTTTGGAAAAATCTCTAATGGAAACAACAGTTTCAAAAGACCTGGATGTAGATCAGTTCCAAAACATGGTGGGACATCTTATAACCCCTCATTTCTTATCATTTTTTGAAAATGATGACGCATCCTTGCAACATCCTCACAATGCTCCCTTACATGTTGAAGTCACTATTAATAAAACTTGTGTCAAACACGTACTCATAGATGGTGGAGCTGGCTTAAACATTTGTGCCTTAAGTTTATTAAAGGCTTTGGGATATTTAGAAATGCAGTAGATCCAAAGAAGAAAATAACCATTAAGGCTTATGATGAAGAATAATATTCTTCTAAAGGAACTGTGGTGCTACCAATCAAAATAGAACCTGTGGAAAGGAATACATTATGTCAGGTTTTAGATTTGAACCTCTCTTATAACATTCTTCTGGGAAGGCCATGGATTCACAACATGCAAGCAGTTCCTTCTACATATCACCAATGTGTAAAGTTTCCTCATGAGGGACAAGAGGTCACTATAATTGTAGACTCCAGCCAATATTGCAATAATCTGAAGCCAACACAAGATACAAGAGCTCCACATAATAGAGAATCGGTATATCCTACCAAAGAAATTCAAGAAAAGTTATGGGAAACCTTCGAGAAAAAGCTCAAATTAAATGATGAAGGAATGGCAAAGTATTTTTTGCATAACTTACCACTTTCAGCTATATCATATGGAAAGCCTACAAACGTTCAACCATAGATCTCAGAAAAATCAAAAGAAATGTTTAATGGAGCATTTGTTAGAGCTGGAACACTTGTAGAAGAAACTGAAGACAAGGACATTCTTGGTTGGTTGTACAAAGATGAAAATGAAACTATAGCAACAACTGCAAAAGTCAATATTCCCATAGAGAAATATGGGAATGGTTATAAGATCATGCAAAAAAAGGGATATGAAGGAAAAGGACCAATTGGTAAGCGATAACAAGGTATTTTAGAACCTATTTGTCCTCACTCACAATCTAAAGAAGATAAATCAGGACTTGGATATCCAAAATCAAATCAAAAGCAACATAATTATCAACAACGAAAGTGGAGAAAGAAATCAGTCCCTAAAGAAGAACAATGGCAAGAAAAGCTAAATCAAGCAACATAAATAGTAGCCAATAAACAAAAACAAGAAGAATATGAGAAACAACAGGAAGAACTTGCAATCAAAAGAGAAGAAGAATCTTGTAAAGAAGTTCAAGGAATACAAGCAAATGCTAAATCTGAACAAGATATTCTAGAAGCAATAAAAGAAGAGATGGCCAAAATCATAGAACTATTTGCACCATATAATATTCCTGTATGGTAAAGTGGTGTAATCCTATACAATGGTTCAAAGACAGATTCAAATGACTATGAATGGGGTCTAGATGTATCATCTAGTGTATCAAGTAAAGAAAATAATGAAGAGTAGGAAACTATCACAAATGAAGACTTGTCTTTTACAAAACAAAGGGTAGAATTACAAAGAAGACAAGAAGAACTTAGAATCCAGAGAAAAGAGGCATATACAAGACAACAAAAGAAAGAGGATGAAAAAGACCAAGAAGTAACTCCACAAGAAGCACAAACAGTTATTGATCAAGCATCAGGAAATAATATATTTCTATCAAATGATGAGCAAGATGTATCAAAGTATGGAAGAACCATGGAAGAACTAAGAGATAGTCAAGTAGGATTGACTATTAGTCCAGAAGAAGCTGAGTTCGAGAGAAGACAAAAAATAGCAAAAGAATCATCTGTATCATATGCACAAGTATGCCAACTTCAAAATACAAATGAATCTATTTAAATTAATCAAGAAGGAACTTACAGTGTTAAAGATGTGTGTGTTGATATAATCCATTCATTTGAGGGACAAACATTAGATGAAGAGCCACTTGAATGTGAACTACAAAATACCAATACTGATTTTGTTAGAACTGATTGGAGAACACTTGGGAGAGACTATCCTCAAGAAAATTCTATCTATGACATTACGTAATCTACACCAAATTATGACTATTATGTCATGAACCTTGAAGCACCTAAAAATGATGATGACTATGACTTGCCCCTTCTTCATCCAAAACTAATTGATTGGGATAACCTAGAAAACCCTAAATTGGATGTCTTTTCCAATGACCATGACTTAGTTGTGTATCTTAATGTTGTTGAACTCATAACACCTAAGATATCTTCCATCATGGAATCAAGAAATGTTTCTTGTAGTGAGGAGAATGCCAAACTTTCTAGTTGCAAAATTAAAATAAAACAAGGAAAAAGACCTAGTGCTGAAAACTATTTCATGACAACACTAGATCAATCAAAAGGAAAAATAAAGGACGTGTCTTACGGTGAAAACCTCTTTGAGGTGCTAGAAGATGGAAATTTTGACATCCTCCCTGTATATTTTAAGGAGAAATCTGCTAATCTAATAGAACCAATAGAAGTAATAAACATTGGCACACCAAAGGATCCTAAGATACTTCATTTTGTTGCATCATTATCAAATAAAGAGAGGAAAGAATACATAGAATTATTTAGACAAAGACAGATAAATTTTGCTTAGTCCTATGCAGACATACTAGGACTTAATCTAGATCTTATCATGCATCATCTTAATGTGGGTCTAAAAGAAAAACCAATTAAACAAAAGCCAAGGAAGATGCAACCACACATTGCTCTCCTTGTAAAGATTGAGCTAAAAAAACTATTAGATATGGGTTTCATAAGACCCGTTGCCTATCTAGAATGGGTTTCAAGCATTGTGCCAGTGTCAAAGCCAGATAAAAGCATAAGAGTTTACATCAATTTCATCGATTTGAACAAGGCATGTCCCAAAGATGATTTCCCACTACCCAACATTGATATAATTGTGGACTTATCAGTAGGACATGGGATGTTTTCATTAATGGATGAATTCTCAAGATACAATCAAATAAGAATTGCCCCTGAAGATCAAGAAAAGACAACATTTACCTGTGCATGGGGTACTTACTACTGGAGTGTTATGCCATTTGGGCTTAAGAATGTAGGAGAAACTTATCAAAGAGCTATGACAATAATTTTTCATGATATGATGCATACATTTATGGAAGATTATGTAGATGATATACTTGAAATATCTACAAGAAAAGAACATTTGAACATCTTGGGCAAGATCTTTGATAGGCTTGAAAGATATCAGTTAAGATTAAATCCAAATAAATGTGCATTTGGAGTAACCTCTAGAAAACTTCTTGGGTACATTATATTAGCTCGTGGAATTGAAGTAGATCCAGAAAAGGTCAAAGCTATCATGGAAATGGATTCACCTAGGAACATAAGTCAATTGCATTCTTTACAAGGAAGATTGAAATCAATCATAAGATTTAACTCTCAATTAGCAGATGGATGTCATCCATTCACTCATATTTTACACAAGAATGTTCCATTCAAATGGGATCAGAAGTGTGAAGAGGCTTTTGTGTAAATCAAAGAATATCTCATGAATCCTCCAGTACTTGTATCACCAATCAAAGGGAAACCATTGCTACTTTATATCTCAACAACAAATGTATCACTAGGAGCTCTCCTAGCACAACATGATGAAGAAGGAAAAGAAAGAGAAATGCATTACATCAGCAGAACACTTGTCGGCTATGAATTCAATTATACATCAATAGAAAAGAAATGTCTAGTAGTTGAATTTGCAACTTAGAAATTGTGACATTATATGCTAACTTCATTCTATGAAACTGATAGCAAAAATAGATCCACTAAAGTATGTGTTGAACAAGTCAACTTTGACGGGCAGACTGGCAAAGTGGGTTATGGTACTAAGTGAGTTTGATATAGAATATATTGATCGAAAAGCTATCAAAGGATAGGTCATTGTTGATCAATTAGCTGAAGCACCTTTACAAGATGACATACCATTGCACATTGAATTTCCTGATGCAGACATTTTGACAATAAGTACAAAATTTTGGGAATTATACTTTGATGGTTCTTATACACAATATGGATCATGCGCGGGAATTTTGTTCATCACACCTCAGGGACACACAATTCTAAAATCATATAGATTGGGGTTTCCATGCACAAACAATACTACATAATATGAAGCATTGACTATTGGGCTCAAAATGGCTATTGAATGGAATATCAAGGAATTACATGTCTATGGTGATTCACAGCTTATCATCAACCAAATAAATGATGATTATCAAACTAAGGATGATAGCTCATTCCCTACAAACAGTTGGTAGAAGAATTTAAAGAACACTTTGCAGAAGTATCATTCACTCAAATCCCAAGAAATGAGAATAAAGCAGCATATGCAATGGCTACAATAGCATCTCTCTTGTAGAATCAGGAGAATCAACATTGTTACGGATTCCTGGTGGAAGATATCTTAACTCCTACCATTCAATCCTAACATACCTACATGATTTGCCATATATCGGGAAGCGGTCAATCCTTATTTAGCCAAAATTATCAATACTTAAAAGAGAATATCCTTCCTCCTGACCTATCCTGCAATCAGAGAAGAAATTTTATTCGTCAATCATCCCGCTATGCTATTATTGTTGATTCCTTATATAGGCAAGGTCTAGATAGTACTTTATTGAGATGTCTCGAACAAGAAGAATCTGAGAAAGTTCTTAACGAAGTTCACGCAGGTATTTATGGCACACACTCAAGTGGATTAACACTGGCTAAGAAACTTCTTCATATGGGTTACTATTGGCCTACTATGGAGAGAGATTCATTCACATATACTAAGAAATGCAAACAATGTCAGATCCATGGGAATCTCATCCATGCACCAGCACAAGAATTGCATCCTATGGCAAGATCATGGCCATTTTATCAATGGGGCCTTGATTTGATAGGTAAGATAAATCCTTCATCCTCTAATGGACATAGGTTCATTTTGATTGCTACTGAATATTTCACTGAATGGATTGAAGCAGTACCTTTGACAAAAGTGACAGGAAAACAAATATCATCATTCATCTTGAATTATATAATATGTCTCTATGGAGTTCCTATGACCATTTAAGAATCAAAATGTGAAGGAACTATGTGATAGATTCCATATCCAACATAGGTTTTCTACTCCATATTATCCACAAGAAAATGGTCAAGTTGAGGCATCAAACAAGACTATCTTGAAAATCTTGAAGAAAACAGTTAATGAAGCTGGAAAAGACTGGCACATTCAGCTAAATCCTTCTCTTTGGGCATACCGAACTAGCATCCACACACCAACGGGGGCAACTCCATATTGCTTAGTCTATGGATCAGAAGCCATATTACCAATAGAAGTAGAGATACCTTCTCTATGATTTTCCTTGAAAGGTCTTATACCAGAAGAAGAAGAACGAGTCTCTAGACTTCAAGAACTTGAGTTGATTCAGGAACGTCGCCAAAATGCAATAGATCATTTGAAGGCATATCAACAAAGAATGACAAGAAGTTATAATCACAGAGTCAAGCAACACATTTTTCAGATTGGAGATATAGTTCTAAGGGAGAATTTGAGAAATCAACAAAACCAAGAAAAGAAGGGTAAATTTGAACCAAATTGGTTAGGTCCTTTTGTCATAGTAGCAGCATATGGCTCATGATCATACAAGCTATCTACTCCCAAAGGTGATTGGTTCAATGAACCGATCAATTCTATCCATCTCAAGAAATTATATGCTTGAGATGTAAAGTCCTAGAAAAAATCAATAAAAAGCATATAAAGTCTTGAAGAAATCAGTAAAAACCAGAAAAGCAGAAAATCCCTAAAAAGAGCATAAAACCGTGAAAACAAAAATAAAAAGCAAATAAAAAATGCAATAAATTTAGATGGTGAAAACCCGGTAAACAAACGCTATCTAAAAGTGAGTTCTTTCATCTATGAGATTGCTTTGCACACCTATTCACTCCATCCTAATCTTATCTATCACTTCCATTTGTCCTATCTCATCCATTTCATCTTTCACATCCATGGCTTTGAACCATTTAGTAGGAAATATGCAGCTTATCAACAATTATCAATCTTTGACATACTTATCGTAGTCACTATCTTAGAATTTATCAGAATCAATCAATCTGCATTTGTATCCCGCCATGGTTTGGATCTTTATCATTATTCATACATCCATAATAATTTTTTGTTTCCGTTGGGGGCAAAATCCTAATTCCTTTTTGCTAAGGTGATCTTTTAAATCTTTGAAAATCCAAAACATGTATAAAACTAAAAAAAACCAAAAACCAAAAACACCTAGGGTTTTGAAACAGATAACGAGCAACAAAGCAGTGAAGATCAAGACATTTTGTAACAGCTGAATCGTGAAACTCATAAAACAAGGAATAAACCAACAAGTAACAAAATATTATCAATGATCATTCATCAAGATGATTATATCAGTTAATGACCATGAGAACATATGAATGGCATACAAGATTCAGTGTTTGTATCTTGATTTTATTGCTAATCATGTACTCTATGCGACACAAGGATGTCCATGACTAGAGAAGCTATGATGGGGCATGAATATTTTCTTTTGATTGTTGTCTATGGTTTATCTCTTATTAAGGTATGTACATGTCTAAGGATATGATCGGCAAAAGATCAAGGAGGACGTTCCAAGTCATGCATGAAAGGAGATAATCCTTGTTTGTTTTGCAAGAAATACTCAGGTCAGCTTGGTTCATTATATCAAGTTGCTTGTATAATCTTGCTATATCAAAATCCATGTAACAAATACTCAGATCAGCTTGAGTCATTATGTCAAGTTACTTGTATTTTCTTATAACATTTAAAGCTCAATGACGAAATCAAGCACTGTTACAAGAAAGCATATGAAGGTTGGAAGTATCATTTTAGTTAGATGATTTTTTAGATTAGCTCATTTTTTAGATTAGCCCATTATTCATCTGCATTATAAGCATTATAAGCATTTCATTTTATTCATAGATCAATGGTCATAAATAAAGATTGAGTATAGTTGGACAGACAAAAACAATTTGCATTTGATCATTGTAGGTGCATTCATCTTTAGAATCATTTCAACCATCTATCATTTTATTTTTAGTTGCATTCAATCATTGCATTCATTTGCATTCCATTAAGTGCATTTCATGATCATGTGTATATCATCATTATTATTTGCATTAGGATCATTATCATTGTAGTTCTTTTTATGCATTAAGATCATTTAGTTTCATCTTTGCACTTAGATTCATAATCATTATAAGCATTACATATAAACATCCATAAGTTGCACTTCATAATCCTTATTTGCATTTAAAATCATCAAACTTGAAATAAAAAACATTCCATGTCGATCATTTGCATTTCAAAATCATTATATACATATAAAAAATATACAAAAATCATCATTCATTTGCATTCCCATATAGATCATTGCAGTTGCGTCATTTAAAGTTAGTAATCATTCTCATTCTGCATCCAGGGGCATCAAAATAAAAAATAAAAAACATTTTTCATTTCATCATCATTGCATCATATAGAACATCATCATCATGAAAAGAAAAGAAAAGATCATTATAACATCATGCATGTAATCAATGCATATAGATCATCATCATATAGAGTAACATGCATAAAGATCATCATATAGGGTCCATGTCTGCATATAGATCATCATAAAACAAGAAACAGTCCAAGTATACAATGATATCAAACTAATAATCAATAAAATACAATATCCCATGATACAAATCAATGTATCATATCAATACATCTAGATCCTCTTGCAACATGATATCAATAAAATGCTAGTTCTTGATCCAATCAATTGTTTTGATCAATCAATCAACTATCCTATCCAGTCACTTGAGATTTCTATCAATCTCTTTGACCACATATTAGTGATGCTCATTCATCATGAGGTTACACATCTAGTCTATCAAATCTTGAGTTTACATCATTGGTGTTCATCAATCATGAAGTCAATCAAATTCTATCCTATCAGATCATCAAAGCTTCGAGTTTATATCATTGACCCCCATTGATCATAAGGTCAATCAAACTCTATCAATCATCAAATTAAGCAGAATATCAAAGTAATCAAAGAGTGGACATTTTCATCAACTAAAGTTGCAGAAATTTCAATCAATTATCGTGAGATCAATCACTTATCCAAAATTTTCAACAATTTCACGATCAATCTCCCGAGGGGGCACACAATTGGGATTTTTGTCTCCATCAGACACACAATCAAGACTTGATTTAATCTTTGAAACAATGTTGTCTCGACATCATTTCAAAGAGGGGAAAAATTTATACACATAAAAATGGCTATGAGCAATTAAATAAATATTTTATATTTATTTAATATTTATTCTTCTATTAAATAGTTAATTTGAAAAGATTAATTTATTTAATTCATTTCATGTCTTTCTATTAATTAATTTAATTGAAACATTTTACTAATTAATTCATTTATCTTTTTCTTCTAATCAATTAATTAAATATCTAATATTTACTTATTCCTCTAATGAATTAAATATCTAATATTTAATGGTTATTCTTCTATCCTATAGTCTCAAATATTAAATGATTTCTAAATTATTTAATTTCATTTCCAACTCATCCTTCCATCTCCACTTCATCTTTCCTTTGCCAACTCATCCATTGTGTGGCTAAATTAATTCAACAAAATTAAAATAAATAAAACATTTATAGCCACTTATCTCCAACTTCCAAAATAAATGAAATATTGTGTACGTACACATATTTCCTAACCTTCTTCTATATTCTCTCCAATATCCCTATATCTAAGGAAGGACTTGAGTCCACTTGTCCTCTCATGCCTAAATCTTCTCCAACCATCCCTAAATTCCCTCAGTCAACAACCCAGTCAAGGTGAGATGAGTGACACTTGTCTTCTCCTTCCCCCTTTCTCTCAACCTTCACCTTTGCTCACAGTCATCCAAATTTGCAAATATGATCTGATAACTCAATGATGAATGGATAGTACCAAACAGGTACTGAGAGGGGGGGGGGGAGGTGAATCAGTACAGACAAAAGCCTCAATCTTAAACCGGTTTGTCTGCAGACACTATGCTTAGGCAGACAAAGAGTAATACTGGTTCTCAAACAAAGTACAACCGACAAAACCCAGAATAACTGAGACAAGCATAAACTGGTTGACACTTATCTTTTCATACAATCTAATAATTCATTCCATTTCACCCTAGTGCATGAGCAGGTAATCTATCATAATATATATATATATATATATATATATATATATATATATATATATATATATATATATATAGATCAACATGGTTCACCGCTTGATAGAAAACAACATAGCATCACATGAAAAAGACATCACATATGACACACATATTTTTCATGTGGAAACCCAACTGGGAAAAACCACGGTGGGGATGAATACCCACAAGCTGTTTTGAACTCTTTAGAAGTCCGCTTTGTTAGGAGCCTTGTCCAGTTAAGGACTAATACAACAGATTCTGTTAGGAACCAATCCTGTTAGGGATCACCCGGTTAAGGGATGGCTAGAATACCCGGTTAAGGGTTAAACCCTGTTAAAGGTTACCTTGTTAGAGGATTTCAAGAACTCAATGGTTTTGAGTCACCCTATTAAAGGATTTATAGTAAGCCGGTTAAAGCTACCCTGTTAAGGGATTTCCCAACTGTTGAAGTGGTTAGAGATCAACAGGTATTACAATGATCTGGTAGCAGCACTCAATGCCAATGCAGATCCGCTTTAGCTCCTCTTCACCTTTTGTACTTCTCTCTTCTGGTCTGGCAAGAATCACGTATCTCTTCTCTTGGATACACACACACAACTTTTTCCAACAACCTCAGAAAGAAACACAACATCGACCTTATAGGAAATAGGTAGGTCGGTAGCTTAAACCCTAAACCCTAAACCTGTTAGGTTAAGCAATTCAAACAGTTCAATCCTGATTGTTGAGCACATTGCATTAAATGCAACAGTCTTGAACCAATCTCAAGACGTTCTCCATCATTCATTTTCCACCGATTTCATGGTGGCTGATAACCCATCACACATTATCACCATTTACAGACTTCGCACATTCCTGAGGTAGATAGGGACAATCTCCTTCATGCAAGATCCTTCACGCGGATAGAGCTGACGTGGCAACACGATCTGTTCTTCATTACAATGCTAACTCATCACACAAAGTCACCAATTGAGTCACATAGGCTTGAGGCACTTCAACCGGAAACCCTGAAGTTGAGACTACCAACCGATAGTCATACAAAGCTTCCATGTGCCGGTTCCCATAACCACATGCCGGTTCACCTTAAGCAAACACATCG
Organism: Cryptomeria japonica; assembly: GCF_030272615.1. Classification (NCBI taxonomy): domain Eukaryota; kingdom Viridiplantae; phylum Streptophyta; class Pinopsida; order Cupressales; family Cupressaceae; genus Cryptomeria; species Cryptomeria japonica. Next base: position 222,903,481 of record NC_081407.1, on the reverse strand, counting down.
CTTCACTTTGGCACAAATATCGGTTCACAGTGTTATACCGTTTCTCACATATACCGGTTCTCTCCTCTTCAGCATATTGACATCAATGACAACATACAATGTCATCATGTCTTCATACTGGTTCACATAATGCCAACATGATCGTGACTGTTGATCAAGGACACATCATCGTATCCTCTAAAAGTCTATAAATGTAGGAGTTTGAGTTGAGAAAGAGTTAGTCTTCAAGTGAGTTTTCAAGTTAACAATTTGAGTAAACTTATGCATCCATGAGTTTTAATCTTGAAGCAGTTAGCATTTTAAGATTTTCTCATTTAGCATAATCATTTAGCTTTAAATCATTTTCATTGCATATCATAGTATCAGTTAACTATCAATTATCAGTCCATTCTTTATATGGCATCTTGGAAGCTATCAATGCTTGTCTGAGAGCACATCATCTACAACCCAAGAACAGTGGAGTTAGGACACAATGAGACTTAAATCATAAAAATAATGTTTTTATTTTAATATTCATTCCATGTAGTTTCATTAGTTGAGTTTGGATTTCCTATAGCATTTCCTTTGTATTTTGTGAAACTAACATGTTGCAAGTAGTATTCTGATGATGAAATTCAAGTTGACATAGGTATTACCCCTAACTTTTATCATGCTTAATTTAATAATGTGAGAGATATTGTTAAATGTGATTATGAACTTACGGTGTTTGAGATATTAATAGTGGTATTGATATTAAATGAGAACATGATTTAGAGATCAATTAAATGCAATAAAGTTATATATGTGATATTTGACCTCATTGGGTGAATTTGATATGCTTCAACTATAATGAACATGCATAGATACACTTGATATTTGTGGAGTGATGACAAGTATGGTATTTGTTTTTCTGTGCTTCAACTATAATGAACATGCACATGGATACTTGATATTTGTGGAGTGATGAAAAGTATAGGTTATTTCTTCACCTAGCTCCATAGGTCTAAGTTATACCCCAACGATGGTTATATGAGATCTGTCAAATTGGTCGCAACTGTTTATCCCTAACCTATCATACTTAGTTCAAGTATGATTTCCTATTAGTTTGTTTAGTTTTTAACCCATATACCATGGTTGGTAGCATTCCAAAAAATCTAACTTGTATGTGGATGCTCAGTAAATGAGTGTCTGAGTATTTTAAATGCAATTTTATATTTTTTGTGAATTTAAATTGAAATTGCTCTATAGTTTAAAATCACCATTTAATGTTGAAATTGAAATGTGGAGTATATGTGTTTGTTTATTATGTGTTTGAGAAATTAAGGAAAAATAACTAGTTGGTTATTAAAAAGGAATAATTTTATTTGTTTTAAATTAAAATTTATGAAAAAGTGTTTTGGGGGTTAAAAAGCAAATTAGATTTTATTTTTTATTTTTTAGCATATTTTTGGGAGAAAAAACCCTCTTTGAGAAGAAATTTGATTCATTCGGTATGGGAGCAATTGTGCACTAAATTGGATGAGATTTTGCATTCGGTTAGGAATCAAGAGGGGAAGTGGCTCCTCCATGTGTGAGTGCTTTAATTATGTGTGCTCAAAGTTCATTCCATTTGAATTTCATGAGTTAAAAAGAGTTATTTTGTTCAACATTTCATTATATTCATTTTAATTGTTTTAACAGTTTGGAATGGTAGTAGGGAGATGTTAGCAATCATTTTTGCCTTTTGTTTCATTCAATTTGATAGTATATGAATTTATTTGTGAAATTTATGTAAATTTTTCAAAATATGGGGTTAGTAGGCCTAAATTTTCATAGAATGATGAAAATGTGAATTTTATGTTAAAACAAATGTGTAGGGAACTTTGAGAACCGAAGCATGTACTTAATTTTTTTATTTTTTAAAATTTAAAATTTGAAGCAATTTTAACATAATTTGAAGAAAATTGTTGGATTTTGTGTTTTTGGGAAAAATGGGAAAAGGTGAATTTGATATAAATTATGTTAAATTATTATGTGCAGGTATCAATATGCTATGAAAAATGTGAAATTGGATCCATTTGGATCATGTCATATATGATTGTCATGAATTTAGAAAACTATAATTGTGATGTGAAAACTTGTGGAAACTTTAGAAATGCCTTTTTTAGTTTAAATCCACATTTGTTGGTGAATGTGATGATCCTAGGACATAGGTACTAGAGAGTGTTATGGGAGTGGCTCCTAATGTGACCCCAAACCAAAGTGGTTGTGTGTTGTAATCGCATGGGAGAGCTGACTAATCAAGTGAAAACTAATGAAACATGAGTAATTAATTAACCGAGACAATAATTACCCCTTGTATGCCTTGAGCTCTTGTAAAGGACAAGTATGACTTGGGAGGAACAACCCTCTCTAGGAGTGTGACTGGTACTTGTATGATCGATCATCCTTGTCCATATCAGAGGGTACTTGGTTCCACGTAGTAGCTATTCTTTGTGCTTTGTGATGACAATGCCTAATTGACTTTCTAGCATCTAGTCCTAGTGTAGTTTGAGTAGCACTCAAAAGATGTATTGTTCCTTTACTAATGGTGCTTACTTAATTATTTCATTCTTTAATTTTGTGTATTATTTATACATGGATTTGCTTATGCCTTCTTCTCACGAGTCTTGCATGTGTGAATATTTGGTTTTGTACCATTGGTGATCTTGCCCAATTATGGTGTATTGCTTTCCTCCATTGGTGAGTTTGTCAAGTGTGAGTGTTTTGTTTTAGGCCATTTGTGTTGATTCCTAATGAATAATTATATTTTATCTTGATCTTATTGATAACTCATTTACATGGTATGTATGAATGTGTGTACTTGTAAATGGTGAGTCTATAAGCCCTTTCCCTATGTTTTTAGTGTGAGTGTTCTTATAGATAGTGTGACCATCTCCTAGCATAATGGTATTGTATATTTTAATTCCACAAGGTTGAGTGGTGTGGAAACCAATGTTAGGGATGGAAGATCATGGATGAAGACTAAATAAGTTATTACAAATGGTAATAAAGTATTTATGTTTCAATTTCTCTTTTAATGTAAATTGTATATTGCAGAGACATTTATTCCTCATGTAATATAATTTGCAATACTCATTCATTGGAATCATTAATCAAGATGGAATGTATTTGGATAGACTATGCTAGTGAGTAATTGGATTATGTGACTTGGTGTTAGAATTGAGCATGATTGTATAATGCTTTGATGAAATCATTTTTTATATTTTATGGTTAAGGCAAATGAATGTAGGTACTTTTCAATTTGAGTATAAAATGTATATGTGAGGTATTTTGAGTTTATATGAACCTCTCTATTGCATCAAAAAAAATTTCCTAAGAACTATCATCATAGTAAAAGCTGAAAAAAAATTCTAAGTGTTTCAGGCTTCACCGATTGTTATATCACCTTCTAGTATTAATTAAGTTTGTGAAAAAAGGAAAGGTTTAAACTAAAACCCCGGTCCCCAATCATCAATAGCCTCTTCTTGTCAAAATTCTCTATATTTTTTGGTATCAAACATCAAGCTTTCGCACTATCACTTAAATGTTTCCTATGGTATGAGGAAAGGCTCATCCCCAATCCCCAACCCCCAAGGTGTAACTTGTGGGTCTTCTTCTTCATTAATTATTAGACATTAGGCTTATTCCCTTTTAATTTCAATCAACTGTCAAAAAGAGTAATTCATAACCTTGACCCGCGATCCCCAAAGTGTGCCTTAAAGTCCTTTCTCATTTGAGTATATCGGGCCTTGGGCATCAAGTTTTCACCTTACAAGCTTTGTCAAGTTTGTGAATGGGGTAAGTTGAAACTATGACACTCAATTGTCGATCAATTATCCCATGGACTTTGGAGTTCCCAATATCATTGAGACTTAGACTTCAGAGTTTATAATTCTTTGAGCTTCTAAATTTTGGATTCCTCTCCTTAAAGTTCTTTTATTTTGTAAAAGAGGTAAATTGAAACCTCGGACTTCAATCTAGTATGTTGGTTTTCAAACTTCAAACTTATATCATTTTGCCTTCATCTTCAATAAGTAGGGAGCATGTGGTAAGCTGGATCATTGATTCTCAATACTTCTTTGTGGTATTTTAAGGATCAACCCTTGAGATTTGAACTTTCTCATTTCATGAATGAGGTAAGGTGAGCACCAAACCCCTAACCAATGAAGCTCGATAGGGTTGAGAGAGAGTATGACCTCGTGATTAGGTAACCTCTTGTGTAGGTTGGGATTTTTGTTGAAGACTGTCCTGGTTCCATTGAGTGGACTGGAGGTGCTAATGTCCTCATCCTACTCCTTGTCTCATAAATTGACAATTTCTCCATTTAGTTTAGTTGTGTTGTCTCTTAGGCAACCATTGTTGTTGTTTCTTTATGAGTATATCATTAGTATTTTAAATTTTTCTTTAGTGTGGATTTGAGGTTTATGATTACCTCATTATAGCTTCGTGTAGTGTCATAAAATAACATGATCATGAGTTTGTATCTGATCTTTTGGATGGTGTTATTTCTCTCTTGCAGGCTCATCATGGTGGTTTTGCCTCATGACAGTTCAATTTTTCACTACTACCACCTTGTGTATGTAATGGTGAGGTTATTTTGGTTATAATTGCCTTTGTGTTGTAATTTTCCTTATGACACTTGTGTCCATGTTGAAATGAAGTGCAACATATTATTGTAGTAACCTTGGCATTGTTGTTGTTTTAAAAAAATAAAATTCTACATTGTTTTCCTTGGTCCTTTAGACTAGGCTTTACATCTTGTATCAAAGGCCATATTGTAGCACTGGGATCTCTGGTTCATTTTGTTTTGCATGTGGTTGTTTGTACTTGGTGTGTAGCTATATGAGTACTCATGTTGTGAGTTGGTTGTTTCACTTTTTGCTTGAGTGACTTGTATGACAATTTAGTGAAATCAATGTATACCAGCCCAAGTAGTGTGTTGTGAAGGAAAAGTGCCTCCAAGGGTCTTTTGCACTTATCAAGGAAAGAGAGATACCCCTACTTGAGAGAATATTGAGGTGTAGAAAAATCATTCCTTGGTGCAATGATCCTTTCATGTGATCTCATGTTGGATCTTCGCACATTTTGGTTGTGTGTGTGTTGTTGGCAACAAGTGTTGTTTTCTAGTTTACCCTAGTATGGTATATTGATAAATTCTTGTTGGTAAAGGGTTAGTTAGACCCTTAATTGTGTTGAGGATTAATTTTTGGTGTGAATGTATCCTCAATGTTTGATTCTTGCTTAATTTGAGTGCTTAGTGATCCTTGAATGATCTTGCTTGATTTGGTGTGTTTCCTTGGATGGTATGATCGAGGAATCTTCCTAATTTTTTTTTAGTGTTAGTGATTTAGCTATTTATTGAGTATTGTGATGTGTATTACATGAGTGAAGGATTTGAATGGGAAACAAGTTTATATCATTTCATGTTCTTGTGATTAAAAAATATGTGGGTATTTTTATGCTTTCTTCAAGTGCATGGTACATCATTTTTTATGACAATGCATTATTGCATGCATGAAATGGAAGTGTGGAAAAGTGAATAAATATGATTTTTTTTAATAGATCTTTTGGGTTAATGAATTACGTTCCCAAATAACATTATTTCATAGGAATCCTGAGAGAATCTATGTGGTCAACTATATTGTTTAAAAGATTAAGGAAAGGAGTGGAATAGGTCATATGCATTTGATATAATCTTGCATCTATTGTCCAAGGTCTTGTGTTAACCCATACCTTGCATTGTGTGCATAACTAAGTTATTAAAGAAAATATTGCATGGTAGTACCATTGTGGGTATGTGCACCAAGTGTTAGGCCCAATATGGAAAGCTAATGTACTAAGAGGGGAGGGGTGAATCAGTACTCCAAAACGTTTCTTGAATAATAACTTTATTGTTATGCATAAACAGAATAGTGCAGTAACATAAAATAAAGTTAAAACAAATAGATAACACTCATACATGATTCACTCCATAACACATATATTTTGGTTACGCAGAAACTCTTGGTTAGAGAGAAAAACTGCGGTGGGGATGGCACCCACAACTTCACTACTGCAATAATAAAGAGTGCTCAGTTAGAGCTACATTTTAGCTATTTCTGATAGCTTACCCTGTTAGGAGTAACAAGATCTATTAGATCTACCTTGCTAAAGGATTTTACAACATTTATTCTGAATGTTGCACCTGGTTAGAGGCTTTAAAATTTATAGACTTGATTAGAGTCTTTTACCCTGTTAAAGGTTTCTCTTTCAACTTCACAATATTACAATAAAATCATTACAAATATCTGCAACTTTACATCTGAAATGTTATAGCAGATTCTATGTGCTCAGAATAAGATTACCTTGCTTATAACATACCTTGGTAACCCATATAGTAACTCGGTAAACCCTTCTGTTTACTCTGTTCTTCGACTGTTCTCTGAAAACCTTCTTGGTGACCTCCGTGTCTCTGTAACAGTCTTCTTACACACATATATACACCCTTAACTCATGATGTATAAATAGATCTCTTAAGACGGTGATCCAATTCATTGCTTCGATCTTACAAACAAGATTCCTCTAATGAATAACTATAAAAAATATTTCATTGGTTAGATTGATCTCAAAATCATACACAATCTTCTAGTGCAATTTCCAATGTAATAACGGTTAGATGTGCCTCGATCTTGTAACACGTTTTCATATGCATGTCCAGGTTCAATGTATCTGGTAACACGTTTCACTCGGTGTATATTAACTCGGTGTGTCATCTTTGCTGCTCGGTAGTCATAAAAAGATACTCGGTAGACAGCTCGGTGTATACTGCGTTCTGTGACTACTTTCCTCTGTAACCGACTAGACTGTGCATACCGACTTCTCTATGTGTACTGACTACATGATTCGGTAGTGTTAACCAACTAGAGTATATAGTATGACTTTGAATATAAAAACTAATGGCAATTTGATAAGTAGTAACAATCTCCCCTTTTGACATTAGTTGAGATGTTTGACAAAAACTACTTTCAAAGTCATAACTCAAAAATCTATATACTTTGCAAAATGACTATACTTGACAGTATATACAATAGTCAATGAAATAGTATATTAAGATATACTCCTCTTATCATTATACTATACATAACTCTCATTTTTGCATGCTCAGTTCTGTGTTTGTGTGCTCTGCTTACTATCCTTGGATACTTTGCATACTCTGCTCGGTATACTCCCCCTATATACAATACTCCGAATACTGTATCAAAACTGTATCACAAAAACTGTATCACTCCCCAAATATAGTATCACTCAATATATTGTATTACTCCCCCTTTTTGACAAACATAAAAAAAACTTAATTTCCATCCGGGGGTGGTAACTAATCAAAAACAGATTTATACTTCTTCCGGGCGTCGGTGAGTGCGACAGAGAGTGCATCTTTTACACTTTCCATTACATAATTTTGTGCTTGAATATCAGCCAATAGTGATATTAAGCCATCAAGAGTGCTTCCCTCGTGTAGTAGATAGGCGTGTGGCTCGGTTAATCTGTTCTTGAACGGATGAAAGATGAGGAAGGAATAATGTCTGGAGTGTCATTATATCCATCCTGATCTTATGTTCTTCATTTCTGAGTTCCAATTGTTGAGCCATGAGCTGTTGAAGCTTGGTATAAAAATTTTGAACTGAATTGGGCTCAGGAGTCAACTTATTTGAGAGATCGGTGATCTCTTTTTCAATTGTATCAGTTTTATTCTTGATATCTTTAATGAATATAGAAAATGTACAAAGTTTCTGAAATAAATAAAGAATATGCTTGAGTTGAGGGGACAAATCAACAATGAATTTGACAAGTTTGACTTTGCCAATAGCTAGAGTTTTTTGTACCTCTTCTATCATTTTTGCAGTAAGCTCCTTGTCTTTGAGCTTGCTCAAGTACTCAGATGCATCAACTTTGGATGTTTCTATTTGATTAAGGAGTTCATCCAGTTGAATGTGGATGGCTGCATCGGTTGACACTGCAGTTGTAGGTAGCATATCGGATACCAGTGTCTTCACCTTCTGAAGTACTTTATTCTTCTTTTGTATGGCCATTTGTTTTTCTTGTTCGGCCTTTGCTTTGCATAGTTCACCAAAATCAATGAGTGCTTGCCCCTTTAATTTTGATATATCCACATTGGGCAACACTATTGGTTTAGATAAATCAACTTTGAAGCTATGCTTTTTCACCTTCTTCTCTTTACCTTTGGTTGGTTGAACCAAGACAATAGCTTAAGAGGTTTGCTGACCCTCGATAGGTTGCTCGATAGAGGCAACACTTTGGTTAGTTCCTGTAGCTGTTGTGGTGTCTTTTGGTGTCTCGGTACTGGGTGTCTCAGCTGCTACATTTTTGGTGCTCGAGGGTGCTTGAGAGGTCTGGTCTTGAGTAGTCTCTTCTCCTGTTGTAGACTAGTGACCTTCGGTGCCTTGTGCTGTATCCTAAGGAGCTTCGGTAGAGAGAGGTTGAGTGATCGGTGGATAAGGCTGAACTTGTTCTAAAATGGATTCACTAGATACAAGTTTTGCATATGTAGTGCCTTCTATCATCTCCTGCTCCTATTCCTCTGTATCCATGACATCTTCATCAATTTGAATAGTGTCAGCCGGGTCTTGCTCGATAGCATCAGGACCGTGCTCGATGACATCAGGATCTTGCTCGGTGACATCAACAATTTCAACTTTAGATTGTTCACCAGCATCTTTGATTTTGAAGATTTCCTGCCATTTTGCTTTTGTCTCATTTTCTACATCAATATATAGCCCATTCATCAGTTTTAAGGCTCTCTGTTTGACAAGAAATTTTGAATTGTAGGTTGTCAAGTGTTCCTTTATTTCTGCTACAGACATATCAGGAAATAGATGGACTATACTTCTTTCTCTGATTTGTTTCTCTGAGTCCAATGCATATTTCCACCTGTTATCAATATTCAAGTAAAGTTCATTTGGAAGTGACTTTATTAGTTCCAATGGAGCTAGCCGAAACTTTAGAAGTGTACAGATGACAACTTCTTCAATTTGTCTCTTCTCATCATTATTTCTTGTTTCATACTTGACATATCTAAAAGAACCAAATCCACCATATTATTTTAGATTGTCACAGAAGTTTTCAACACTATGTATATTTACCTTCTTGCTCTTGACAATCTGGAATTTGTTGGCATCCTCAGATTTTGTATTGTGTGTGTGAAAAGTGAACCTGTATCTGTAAGCACAACACTTCAATCAAGTCATTACATGCATGGTTAATCAGATATAATCAATGAATAATAAACCATAACAAATTGACCCATTGCCTTCTAAAAGATGCGAGTATAAGATTGCTCTTAGATTATTTAGCAATACCAGTGACTAGCCAACATCAAGACGAAGGATTTTATCTATATGAACATGATAAATGCTAGATGGATGCAATATTGATCTAACAAGATTTAAACAATATTAAGCTAAATGATTTAATCAATATGAAACAATTAATATGCAATATCTTAATGAAATCCTAGAGCAAAAACAGTATAATAACAATATATTCTCCAGCCTCTTCTTTGAATGAGAGATGAGCCTGAATTAATAGAAAATTCAGAAAGAAACCAGCGGTTGAGATCAAATGATGATGAGCGGTCAAGATTTTCCAAGAGGAAGCACAATCCAAGTGAATTGATGTGATTGGATGCTTTTCTCAATTTTAAAGGAAATTGAACTACAATTAAGATTAAGTCAATAAAAAACTGATTTAAAGGAAATTGAACTAAAATTAAGATAAAATCAGGAAAAAACTAATTTATTATCTATTTCATTCAATTTTAATATTTAATTGTTTTAATTGCTTTCTTTGAGATTATCCATCAATTTTAAATTTGTTTTTTTCAAGATTGTTTCCAATTGATTTCTTTTCTCAATTAATTCCTTTCTTGGTCAATTAATTCCTTTTTTTGATTTATTTCCATTTTTGAAGATTTGTGCTCAATTGATTTATTTAATTGAATTAATTCCTCTTTCTTGATTTGTTTCCTTTTCTGAAGATTTATGACAATTTGATTTATTTAATTAAATTAATTCCTCTTTCTTGATTTGTTTCCTTTTTTGAAGATTTATGGCAAATTGATTTATTTAATTAAATATGCTAGGATATTTAATTAAAATAAATAAGATAATTGTTTAAAATGATTTACTTGGAATGATTAATTAATTAAATAAATATTTAATTAATATTGAGTGATTGATTTGCCATGTGACATTTGATAATTAAAAGAATTAATTGTGTGCTCAAGATTTATTTAATTGCCTTTGGTTAGGACCTTGGTGACGTTGTCGAGATTAGGGGCCCATGGTTTAGATGACCATTTTTAGGGTATTACATTTTCCCCTCTTTGAATTAATGTGCGAGCAGCGCGTTGGTTCAAAAAATAGTTGATGTCTAGGAGATGCCAGTTCTGAACTTGATTGATCACGAACTACATAAAAAAGTTAGTTGTTTAGTTTGATTCGAAGCGACAAAGCTGAATAAAGTCTGATTAACGTGATACTATTTCGGAACTTGATTGAACTTGGGAACGATAGAAAACAAGAGATACCGAACTTGAACTTGATTGATCAAGAAGTGGATCTTACTTATCTAGAACTTGATTGAACTTAGATACAGTGAGTGATGATAAAAATCGATCTTGAACTTGATTGATCAAGATACGATGAGTAAAGATAAGCTGTCCAGCTTGATCAAGAGACAAACAAAACATAACACCTGTTTAGATTTAGCATGATCGAAGATACTCTTTAAACCCTTGATTGAGTTTAAACGAAAAAATCACCTTGATGAAAAGCGATGGAACTGATTAACATAAAGAGATTGATTCAGATAAAAGACAAATATCAGCTTGATATGAAGCGATGAAACTGATATGCCCCTAGCGATGAGATCTTATTTGATTGTTTTTCTTTAGTTGAAAAAGATTTTTGCTCGACTTTCGATGAAGATTTGAAAATTTTCCTCGACATTTGAAGATGTGAGGTCATAAGGTCACGAGTATGCCCCCTTGGGAGCGAAATCGAAAGATAGCAAGGGTACATGATGATAGGCAATTTTGAGTGATGATAAGTTGTTTGAGCACAAATTGATTTAGAGGAATTTTTGAAAATTTTAGCGTTGATGAGAAAACTGAGCGCAGAGTTGATTTGTAGAAATTAAATTAAGATTCAACATTGATTTGCGAGAAATCGAGCGCAATTAGAAGAGAGAATGAACTTTTGATGAAAAGAGCGCTAAGTGGTCCAAATTCTGAAATTGACTAGCAAAATGATCTCGATTTTCGATTTCGATCCCGAAAATGGACTCAGGACAACCGATTTACAAGCTCGTGATTTGATTTCATCGTACTTGTGTTGATTGGTTATGAGATGTTGTTCTATATGCTTTATTCTATATGTATGCATTTCCTTTCAGTATAGATGAATGAATGCAAATGATCATGGATGTCTATTTTTGTTTCTTTTCATATGCAAATAAATGATGATACAAATAAATGAGGAGAATGAGTAACTAGTAATGCAAATGTTTATTTTTCTTTTTTTCAATGCAATAAGATGAATGTAAATGAGTGATAGTGAATAATGCAATGTTTTCATTTTTCTATGCAATAATATGAGTGCAAATGAATGATAGTGAATGTATGAATCTATATGATATTCTTATGTATGCAACTATACATCTCAAAACACAAGTACTCGATCAGAGAAATGATGAAAAGAGACCACTTAGCGAAGAAATGATGACGCTCTAACTCTCATTCAACATACAAAGAGGAAGCATTGTTCCTATACCGAAATCACTCCAAATTCATAAAATGCAGAATGAAATGCAAGATGAGATGCAAAATGAGATGCAACCTAAACCTAGTCACTGGACTTTGAAAAGCTTAATTGTCATCATTGAGCATTTTACAATTATAGCAGGTAGAATAGAGTTCATTTCTTTTCATGTGCAATATTAATTATCTTGTCCGCAATGACCCTTTTTTCTCGTTCATATCCTTGGACAGATTACGCATGGACGTGGATTGCACAATGAAGAAATTCCCTCAAAACAAACAAAGAAATGATGGGAACCTCCCTGTAGCATTCAAATAAGTAGAGTCAAGGTATGTGTGGCGATTTCACCTTGATGTGAAGGCTCTTATCACAAACACCCATCTAATTTAGATGTTTCCAGATCATTGGAATCATTCCTTCAAGCAGAAAACAAAGAAAATATTATGCCCCCAATCCTTGCTCCTTGTAGGATTTTGCCAAGATCAAGGGCACAATGAAAAGCATAAAAGAGAGACAATAGAATGACAAGAACAAACTGTATTCTCATCAATATGCAAAATGATCAACTGGATTAACCAATACAATGAATATAGGCCTGCTTATATAGGCAAGGCCATATGGATGTATGAGCACACAAATATGACATGTGGCTCAATGAGAAACAAGGGTAGGTAAGAAATACTAGGGGTAGGTAGGAGAAATAATATAATATTCGACAAGAGGTGGATGACCCACCGAATGTGGAGTGTAACAGCAAAATAAGACCACAAAAGGTGGAATTTCTCCTACAAGCTCTATCCCTATGTGCACACTTCCCTAAGTGTCTCAAATCCAAACTACGAAGAGATGCATTATCCTAAGTTAACTTAAGTAAAGTGTAATAATATCCATAATGAATATTTATTTACACCAACAACCCCCCTTAAGTGCAACTTAGGGGAATGAAGACTCAAGTCAACAATGCAAGATGGGTCCCGGATACTAGGCCATGATAGGTACCCATGTACAATATGCAAATGCAAGCAAAACCATGCAATGCAGTCTCTCACAAATGGAGAAAGGGAGAAAACCCAGTGGGAAAAAACTTCCCCCCAAAAGAGAGATGAATGTACAAAAGACTCTCAAAGAAGAAGGACAATAACCAGAAGTAGACTTATGATCATCAAGATCGCCAGCCCAATCGGAGTCTGTGTAACCAACCAAGCGAAGTCCTGTGCCTACTGCATAGTGAATCCCATAGTGATGTGTACCCTGGATGTAATGAAGGATGCGTTTGGCGGCTTTCCAATGAAGCTCATGTGGTTCCTGCATGAAGCGGGAAACCATGCCAACTGCAAATGAAATATCAGGGCATGTATGGGTCAAGTAGATGAGACTACCCACAAGTTGACAATACAAAGTGGCATCAATTGGTGGAGAAGAACACTGAGCCTCAAGCTTGACTCCTGAAAGAAAGGGAGTCGGGGCAGGCTTACAATTAGCCATATGAAAGCGTGCAAGTAGATCAAGAGCATACTTGGGCTGCAATAGTGCAATCCCAGAAGGTGACCGTGAAATCTCTATCCCGAGAAAGTAGTGCAAAAGACCCAAGTCAGTCATAGAAAATCTGTCATGCAAAGCAGATTTGACCCTGCTAATGATGGATGCGGTACTCCCTGTAATGATCAAGTCATCAACATAGAGCACAAGTATCAAGTGAGAGTCATCCTGTCGCAAAATGTAGACATTCGGATCAGAATGACACCTGGTGAACCCTGCGGAGAGAAGAAAGGAATCCATCTTAGCGTACCAAGCCCTAGGGGCTTGCTTAAGGCCATAGAGAGATTTCCTTAGTCTGCAAACCAAGGAAGTATCCTGGATGAAACCCTGTGGCTGCTCCATATAAATCTCCTCATCAAGGTCACCATGAAGAAAAGAACTCTTCACATCCATCTGATGTACAACCCAACCATGAGCTGCAGCAATAGAAAGTGTCAAACGAATGGAGTTCATCTTGGCTATGGGTGTAAAGGTTTTAGTATAGTCAACACCTGCAACCTGAGAGAAACCTTTCGCAACAAGCCGAGCCTTATACTTATCCACACTACCATCCACTGCAAACTTGGTCCGATAGATCCACTTACATCGAACCATCTTTCTCCCCTTAGGGAGATGGACTAAATCCCATGTGTTGTTCCTCATCAAGGAACTATACTCTTCCTCCATAGCGTGGTCCCACTTAGGAACCCCTGATGCTTCCCTAAATGTCTATGGATCAGAAGTGGTAGCAATGAATGCATGTGGAAGATCCTGATGTTGTGATCGAGTTCTCCGTGTATCTGAAGGATCCCCAACAAGAGAACCCGCGGACTCAAGTGTCTGTCGAGCCCAATGAGGTCGAGGTGGAGGTGGAGAACGAGGCTCCTCAACTTCAAGTGGACCCTGTGGAGGTGTAACCCTGTGAGTCGGAGTTGAAGGAGTCTCATCATCTGAATCACTAACATCACTATCCACAAAGGAGGAAGGTGGAGGAGGTAGAGAGGCTAAGCTAGGAGAGCTTTCCTCAAAGTGAACACTCCTCTCAATGAACACCTCATGTGTCTCTGGATCCATCAATTTGTATGCCTTAACACCCTCAGGATATCCAACAAATATGCAAGGTCGACTCTGCGGTTCCAATGCCTTGCATTTTTGCAGAGGTATGCGAGCCCATGCTGGACACCCAAGGACTCTAAAATGTCTCACAATCAATTTCCTACTAGCCCAAGCTTCAAAAGGAGTAATACCTTGCAATGCTTTGTGAGGAACTCGATTCTGGATGTGTGTGGCACAACTGATAGCCTCTGCCCAAAAGGCGAGATCAAGAGAACGTGCATGTATCATACAGCTAGCCATTTCTTTGAGAGTTCTATTCTTGCATTCTGCAACCCCGTTCTACTGTGGAGTGTAAGCGATAGAATGCTAAAGATCAATCCCCTCAAATGTACAAAAATCCTCAAGTCTTTTGTTCACATATTCCCTTCCATTATCTGTGCGAAGAATCTTGACCACTTTCCCTGATTGCTTCTCCACACGAGTCTTGAAGTCGTGAAATCTGTCAAATACTTCACTCTTATGAATGAGAAAGTAGACCCAAGTGAAGCGGGAGTAGTCATCAATGAAGGTGAGAACATAGCGGGCCTTACTAAATGAAGGTACTGGAAATGGACCTGCTACATCGCTGTGAACAAGTTGAAGAACTTCCAAAGCTCTCCAAGCTTTCCCCTTATCAAACTTCTCTTCGGGATGTTTGCCCATGGAACAACCTGAACATACACCCTCTAAAAAATTGATTAGAGGTAGACCTGTGACCATGTCTTTAGTGCTGAGCTGCTGAAGATAGCGGTAGTTGAGGTGACCAAACCGCTCATGCCATAGCTTACTTTCTGAATTCGAATGAGTAAGCAAGGCCCTAGAAGGTGAACTTGGCACAAAATGGGAGAATGAATAAAGCCTTGAGTTGTCATTGACTTGTCCCACTGCTACCAAGGCATCATCATCAAGTTCCTTTACCACAACTGAATCTGGTGTAAACTCAACCTTTTTCCCATTCCCATAGTGAGTGATTTGGTAGATGGAGAGAAGGTTGGTAGACAAGTTAGGAACATAGAGAACATTCTCAAATGTTCCATCATCCATGTCAACTGAACCTTTCCCTTCAACCTCTACTTGTGTATCATCACCTATGTAAATGTGAGGTACCTTAGATGGTTCCAATGAAGAAAACTGCTCCTTTGTAGAACCCATGTGATATGAGGCACCCGAGTCAAGTATCCATTGCTGTGAAGAACCTGTTGTAGCCACAAATGCTTTCCCTTTTCCCTTAGATTGTGAGGAAGAGGAAGGAGATGAATCCTTCTTTGTGTAGGTGGATGGCAAGTTGATGTTGTTTTTCTTGAGAAGATTAGTTAACTCATCAACTTGCTTTGCGTGGCATCGATGCTCATCATGACCATACTTCTTGCAATATGCACAAGTTGGTTTATCCTTCTTAGGTGGTGTCCCCTTCTTGGAAGAGGAAGAAAAATCACCTTGTGATGGAGAGGATGATTGTCCTTTTTCCTGGTGTGGCTTAGACTTAGAGTGCTTCTTCTTCTTGTTGGAATCTTTGCCTTGACTTCCTTGATTCCCTTGATTAGCCACCAAAGCCTTGGACTTTGAAGACTTGAGAAGCCCCATGTTCAACAACTTAGATTGTTCCAATATCAACATTTCTGTGAAAGCATCAAATGAAGGCATAACATAGGAACTCCCCACTGTCAAACGATGAGTTTGGAAGCTAGACACAAATGCTGCATATTCTGGTGCAAGCTTGTCCAACAAGTTGAATATCAACTGAGCATCCTTTTTGTCAATTCCACAATCCTTAAGCTTTGCTCTTAGCTCATTTGCTTTGGTGACATAATCTTGGATTGTATCAAAACTCTTGGGATCCAAGTTGGTGAGCTCATTGTCAATCTGATAGCCTCCGATTTCATCAACTTGACCATACAATTTCTGAAACATATCCCAAGCCTCTTTGATTGTTTTACACTTCTCAATGTGAAAAATGAGGTCATCTGATACATACTTGCGCAAAGTTCCAAGAGCCATGCAATTCTTTGTGAGCCATTCTAATTGACCATTTGGATCAGCCTTAGGATCAGGTGGTGTTGTTATTGTTCCATCTATGTAATGTGTGAGACCATTTTCCATTAATTTACTCCATACTTTAATTTTCCATGATGCATAATTATGTGGAGTTAAAGGTGAAAATTTATTAGGACTCATTGCAACAAAAAATGGAAAGAGCACAAAGAGAGGCACAATCACACAAGACACCCCCCCAAATTCACTCAATCAAAGAACCCCCCCCAAAAGTGATGATTTGGCACTTTATAATTAGTGCGTATACAATGGGCCACTTGCAAAAGATGGCAGAGTGGACTTCTGATTACAATTTTACAACTGCCTCAATAAGGCCAAAAGAGACTCAAACTAATAATGCAAGAGATCTAAACTACGATCCAAGCACATTACAAGCACCTAATAGGCCAAATAAGACCAATGTCTGAAAGTACAATTTCCACTCAAAATCTTTGAAATTTGATCATAGATTATGAAAATAGACAAAAAAAACATGCACTTAAAAAAAAATGGCACCTGAAAAGGAGGTCGTATGAGCTCAAACAAGGCCTTTGAAGTTGCAGAATTGAGGTTTGGATAGGTACAGCTGAGAGAATCCAAAAATTTTGAAAAACCTATGCACCAAAATCAAAAAATAACCACACCACTGCGAAGATCACGAAATTTAGCCCATTTCAAAAAAAATTGCACCAAAAAAGGAGCAAAAATGAGCAAGATATGGCTTTTCAAAGTTGGACTGCAAAACTGAAAAGCTCAATGGAGAGGGGTTGAAAAATTTCAAAAAGCTATTGATGTGGCGCTGATGTTAGCAATTCATGAGCTTAAATTTGACATCCGTCTGGCTGTCACAAAATGTCATCCCCCCTACATGGCGTCCATACTGTACGGACATGCTGACTGTGTAAAGCTGACTGGTTATACGGACAGATGATGTGGCTTTGTGACTGGGCGTACGGTGGTGACGTGGCACGGTGACAGTGCGTACGGAGGTCGACCGCGGGCCAGTGGCTACCTGCCATGTGGTGGGCGCGGGTCCATCGGTTTAGTCGCTGACGGGAGGGAGGCGTCGCTGGCGGGTGGAGATATCGGCGGGCCGGAAGCCGAGGGGGCTGGCGGCGGGAGTGGGGCGGCCGGCGGGAGTTCAGAGCTGCCGGCGGAGTTCAGCGGCAACCGGCGGGAGTTCCTCAGCGTGCAGAGCGAGTCGGCGGCAGGAGCAGGTACGCAACGAAGGCGGCGGCTCTGATAGCAGGTACGTGTCAGCGGGAGGACCTGAAACCTGCAAGGTACTGCTGAGTACGGGGGGGTCTACGGACCCCCAAAACAAAAAAATAATTTATTTTTTATTTATTGCTATTTTTGATTTTTTGAAATTTTTTTTTTTCGAAAAATATTTTTTTTGAAATTTTTTTTTTTTTCGAAAAATAATTTTTTTGAAATTTTTTTTCGAAATCTATACGATAATAGCCAAAATGGGAAAAAAAAATTTGTCACCAAAATAGGTCGACTTTATAGTCAAAATTTATGGAAACGGCCTCCCAGATTCAACGGTGATGTCCAAATTGCTGTACGACGCCCCCAAAAAATGAAGATCCCCAAATCCGAAAATAGAAGCCTCCAAAATGCCTCAAAAAAACTAATCAATGAAGCCCCAATAGCTCTGATACTATGTAGGATTTTGCCAAGATCAAGGGCACATTGAAAAGCATAAAAGAGAGACAATAGAATGACAAGAACAAATTGTATTCTCATCAATATGCAAAATGATCAACTGGATTAACCAATACAATTAATATAGGCCTGCTTATATAGGCAAGGCCATATGGATGTATGAGCACACAAATATGACATGTGGCTCAATGAGAAACAAGGGTAGGTAAGAAATACTAGGGGTAGGTAGGAGAAATAATATAATATTCGACAAGAGGTGGATGACCCACCGAATGTGGAGTGTAACAGCAAAATAAGACCACAAAAGGTGGAATTTCTCCTACAAGCTCTATCCCTATGTGCACACTTCCCTAAGTGTCTCAAATCCAAACTACGAAGAGATGCATTATCCTAAGTTAACTTAAGTAAAGTGTAATAATATCCATAATGAATAATTATTTACACCAACACTCCTCTTAGTCACAATAGACTTCCTCGAGTTACTCAGAGGGATAATAATCGAAAACCAATATAAAAGATTGCATACAGAAAATTTCCATGCATATCTCAAACAATTTAGTGATTGTTTTCCATTATGTTATTTTGCTTGTTTACTCAGTGATAAAACTCTTCAGTAGTCAGGAGATAGGTAACTGACTTGGAGTGGACGACCAGGTTTCACTGACGTAAGGTTGACTTGGTTGATACTTCTTAGGACATGTAATATGTTCTTGTCGATTACCTAAGACTAGGACATTGATTAGTTTCAAGCCATGAGGATTCCAACAAACTAGGATGTCACCAAAGTGACTGAAATATGTACAAGCGAAAGCAAAAATGCATGAAAGTGGGAATGCCAATGTTGGGTTGATAGATGGAGCGCTTGAGTACAAGAGGCGCATGTTTACCAAGTTTTCACGTGCTTGGCAAAGATTCTTTTTTTTTTTTACCAAGGTGCCTGTTTATTGGGTTTTCACCAAGGCATTTTCTCTCTCTTTTTCCTTTTTTTCTTCTGTTTTTCTTTTTCTTTTTTTTGAATTTCTTCAGGACTTTTTCTAATTTTTATGATTTCTTTAGGACATTTTCTGATTTTTAGGATTTTTTCAAGACTTTTTCTGATTTTTTATATTTTTTCAAGACTTTTTTTTTTTTTTTAGGATTTTTTCAAGACTTTTTAGGATTTTTTATGATTTTTTAAATGTTTTCCCCTAGTGTCTAGCAAGGCAAAAGGGATTTTGAGTACATTAATGGATAAGCGAATGATGGTGGACGCTTTCAAGGACTATCTCACAATATTAATCCAAGCACATGTTCCAGATATAGCAATATAAACCAAGGATTTTAGCGATGTAAAGCAAGGATATAGCGCAATGTAAAGAAATGATATAGCGTAACTAATCCATATGGTCCAAAGAAGTGGCCATGTCAAGAGGTTTGTGGAAAGCATGCTTTTGCATTTTGTCCATAGTGTTGATCAAGATCAAGGAATAGATCTGGATAGGAGGCAGATAGGATAATCAAGATCAAAGGTGGTAATGAAGGATGTAAGCGAGCAATGGATAGGAGCTAAAGGGTTTGGATCAAGTGCAATATATAGGACATACAAAACCTGTAAAGATCCTTAACCTTGTCAAGATCAAAGGTGGAAAATGGATATGAATGTAGATAGAGCGAATGAGGGATAATGGAGGATGAAGAATAATGGAGGAAGATGGATAATAGATGGATGTACATTGATGGAACTTGCCCCCAGTGTAAAGTGCAAAAGGATAATGGATTACGCATGATGCCTGTTTACCAGGTTTTCATCATGGTACTTGCCCAAGGTGCCACAAGAAGTGGTTTTCACACAAGGACAAATTTATTTCTCTTTACTTCTTTTTTTTTATTTATTTTTTTCACTTTTTCATCATTTATTTTTTATTTTTTTGGAAGATAATGGAGGCATGAGAGAAGATGGAAGAAGGATAATAAATGGATGTACATGGATGAAACTTGCCCCCAATGTAAAGTGCAAAAGGATAATGGATTACGCATGACGCATGTTTACCAGGTTTTCATCATGGTACTTGCCCAAGGCGCCACAAGAAGTGGTTTTCACACAAGGACAAATTTATTTCTCTTTACTTCTTTTTTTTTTTACTTTTTTTTTTCCTCATTTTTTCTTTTTTGGAAGATAATGGAGGCATGATAGGGGATGGAAGAAGGATGCCAACGTCTCGCTGCTTTGGATGGTACCCTTAGAATATGAGTTGCAATAGACCATGACTATGAAGGTATGCTCAAAGATGTTGGCAGGATAATGAAATGAAACTAGGGCAAGGATTTATGCAAAGGATTGGATAAGAGGGATGGAAGGGTGAAAAAGAGGTGTTGGATAATGGATGGGATGTTGGAAGAATTGTGTATGGCTAGATGGAAATGCTGGAAAGATCAACATTGGCACACGCCTTGAAGGATGGTGGGCATATGGAGGAGAAATGAATCTTAGATTTTGAGATTTGGATGGAGGAAAGGTTACATATTTTGGGGCATAAGAACCCAAAATGGATGAAGGAGGTGATGGAGGAATAGACTCAGAAGGTTTGGATGGAGGAACAACAATTTTAGATGCCAATTTTGATTTTTCTTTAGATTGTTGTGCTTCAAGAATTCGCTTAGGGATCCACATGTTTTTTGATTTTTTATGCTTTTGTAGTTCCTTAGAGCGCATTGCTTGTACAAGTGCCTTAGGAACCCATATAACTTTTGACTTTTCTTCTTTCTTTGTGGGCCTTTGTGGCGTTTTGTATTTTTTTTTTTCTTTTTGGATCATATTTTGCTTTGTTTTGACATGTCGATTAGAAGGGACATGTTGATCTTTGAATACATGTGGATTGCTTGACTTATGACTTTTATGCTTGGCATCCAAATTGCTTAGAGGGAGATGCGTGGATAGATAGGAATGATATGGAGGTATTTTAGATGGATGGAAGGTACTTGAAGATGTGTGCCTTTGTTGATCCTACATAAGGGATGGAGGGATATAGGGACCTAGAATGGATGGAAGCGATGATGGGGAAAGTGTATATTTGGATTTAATTGGAGAAATGTAGGATTTATGAGAGGTACCAACATCTTGAGAAATTTCCCTGAGGCCATGACCTTTAACATTTTCTTTAATAGCAGGGGGTTCTAATATACCTCGTTCATGAATGTCTAACCCTTTTCTTTCATAATGCATGCTTTGAAAGATCTTTTTAACAAAGGGTTTCTTCTTACTTTGGATGCTAGAGGCAAGTTCATTTTGAGGTGGAGGTGTCTTGCAAGGAATAATAGGATTGTGAGAGGGCTTTATGGGTATGATGGACTCTTGAGGTGACCATGGAGGATTATGACAAGGAGATGAAGGGATACTTGATCTTGACATGGAATAGGATCATTGGATAGAGTAGGAAGGGTGTTTGACTCTTCATTTTGAATAGGATCATTTGAAAAGGTGGAAGAGGCATCATGATCTTGCTTAGGAAGTGGATTAGGAATGGGATTTGGAAGGATGGTTTGCTCTTGAGATGAAAGGGGGTCATCTTGGAAGAAATGGAGAGGTATAAGGGGATCATCATGGGATTCTAGTGAAATAGGATCTTTTTCAATCATTAGATGGGATTGAGGAGTTTTAGTGTCTTGATCTTGATTTATGGTAGGACTTATTTTTTTATTTTCTATATTATCCTCTTGACATGGAGTCACTTCTGAGGAAGGGATAAGATTTTTCATAGGCGTAGGGGATTCTTGGAAGGTCTCCATATTTTGACATGATGGGGAAGCATTTTGGAAATGGCCTTCTGGAGTGGGTATGTTTGGAATTTAAGTGTATGATGGCATAGGATCTGGGATTTTAAAATCTTTAGAGGAACTTGTATCAATATTGTCATTAACTTGGATTTCTATAAGAGATAGCCCTTGAGGGTCAACATGAGAAGTTTCATTGTTTGAAGGAGATGGTATGGATTGTTGCTTAGAAGTCTTAGGAGATGAAGGCATCATGGAAGGGATGGAGGCTACATATGGAGCCTTGCTAGACATAGGTTCACGATTTTGATCATGCTTAGAAATAGTTCCTTTTTCTTCTTTAGGTGAGTCATTAGGATCTTCAATTTCAATGACACCATTATCAATGAGATCTTGAATCTTATGTTTTAATTCTATGCAATGCGAAGTCTTATGTTCATTTTGTCTATGATATGCACAATACTTACTCATAAATTCCCATCCCCATGTGGTCTTTTTAGGCAATATGATAAGATTGTTCTTAATAAGCTCTTCCAAAGCGGACTCAATAGATTGCCCCAGAGGTGTAAACTGTCTGTCTAGGGAATAGATGTCTTTTTGTCTTGGTGAAGGTGTTTTGTGATCTTGTTTGAGATTTGGCTTTTGATCGTCAATTATTTGTTGGTATCTGATTGTTAAATCATATAATTGTTTTAGCATTCCTTGAAGTTTCTCACACTTGATATCATACATTTGTTTTTCAAATGGAGTCATTGATTTATTTTGTTGGATTTCCATGTCATATATATTTTTCTTTATATCTTGAAGCATTTGAGCATAGGCAGCCATGGGAATTGGAGCTAAGGTATCCAGGAGATTCTTACTTTTGTCAAAAAAATTAGAAGAGCTTTTGGTTTGAACAGGCATTTTTAACCGACATGACCGAGAGTGAGATGTGTTGCAGAAGTCAAGATCAAATTGTAGCTAGTAGTTCGTTTAACGTACTGATTGAGAGAAGTAACTAAAGATCTGGTCTAGTTTCAGGAATGATCTATCCTATGTAAGACGTTATCTAAGTTAACTTAGGTTTGATAAGATGTTTTTTTGAACTAGCTTAGAGATGATCGGCAAAATTGTGCAACGCAACGACAAAGGTACACTATCAAGGTTGTTTATGCTCAGGAGGATGATAACTAGTTTTAGGCTTGCTGTAGACTGATCTGGGAAACTTTGACTGTTTTGACTGACAAGATCAGGAATTCATATGACAGAGGATTGGATAGAGATGAGATTCTGACAGACAAAGTTTCAATGACTAACGACTACTAGTTTTTGATAAGGATTGATGTTTCAATGACTGACAGAGACCAGTTTGGACACAGACAGAGTTTATCACTGATTTTGTTTGATATTGTTTCATTTATTTTCTCCAATTTTAGTATTTTAGTTTTAGTTTTAGGGATGAAAACATAGAAAACACGCAAGATATATAACAATTCAATCACAGCACGCTAACCCTATGGAAGTTGGCTTAGAGAAGAAAACCTTTGCTTGCTGACTTAGGTACACTCCCAATAGCTAATCAGAATATGGCCGCTGAGTCTCACGCAATGGATTCTCAACGCATTATTAGCCGACTCCAAATGCTAATGGGGGCACGATATGGCAAGTGTCTTGGGAGAGTTACTATCTCTCTTGCACAAAGATTATCAACCTTTCGGAGGTGAATCGGGTAGCTTCTATCTTATAGTTCTTAGTCAGGAATTCTGTTTGAAATTACCCCTTGAAGTCACGCAAGCATGATTGAGGCCTATAGCCCAACAAGGTACCAAAACAAGTTGTAGTCACGTAAATGTGATTGAGACCGTGAGGCCCTACAAAATGCTCGATATGAGAGATCTCAAAGAGAAAACTCAAATAATCCCATCCTCTGAGACTTTAATCACCAGAGGCCTATTTATTATAGTGAGTTGGAATGCTCAGGTCCAGCTGTACTCACTTGGGTCGTTCTCACAGGGTGATTACTTTTCCCACTGTGACAGGCCTGCTAAAGGTACACAAATCTCAAAACTTAGAAAAAAGCTTCAAGGGTCTAGATTTCTGATTGTCTATAAAAGACAAGAGCATACTCTCCTACCTCTTAGATTTTTCTGAAAACATGAAAGATAGATTTGTTCTTTAACCAGATAGCAATTTAAGTGCCTAAGAAAATACTAAATGAATACACAATGTTTAGTCGATTCTCCTTAGGCAACCTGCAAAACCAATATGTCAGTAGTCATTTTCTTCTTGATTCTTTGGCAAGCTTATGTTTGATTGATAGATTCTTTGACAAGCATCCTACAAAAATTAAAAGCCTAAAAATTAGTTGTTAAAATAACATAAAAAAAAATCATCAAAAGAAAATTCTATCATGTAAACTGTAAATTAAACTAATCTAACAAGAATTTCCATTTTATGACTATCCTAGTTATGACAATGTTTTATAGTACTGCGCTCTGTCATTTATAAATTTTGACCCAGAAATAATTTGGAAAATCGCTTCAGTGGAAATATGGAATACTTAGTTTTACAAAACATATTAAAATTTGGGTTAGATCTAATGGTTCAATAAAAAGTTATGCCCTCCGAACCGAGACCATTTTTGACTGTCACAGAAGAATAGGTATATTGACAATCCTGCACTTTGTCAATCATAACTTTCAAACCCAAAATATTTAGGCAAATCCATTCGGTGAACTTGTAGAAAACTTGGTTTTCAACAACATATCAAAAATTGGTTGAGATCCAATGGTTAAATAAAAGGTTATGCTCTCCAAACTGAGACCATTTTTTATTATCATAGAAGAATGAGTAAAATGACAATCCTGCACTCTGTCAATAATAACTTTCAAACCCAAAAATCGTTAGGAAAATCCCTTCAATAAACCTTTAAACAACTTGATTTTAAACAACATATAAAAAATTGGTCGAGATCCAATGGTTCAATAAACAATTATGCTCTCCAAACCGAAACCATTTTTGACTGTCATAGAAGAACAATAAAAAAGAAAGATTTTTATCTGCAAATTTAACACATGTTTATTAGTTATAAAAACCAAACATTAAATTTGTTCAAGAAATATTAGAAATCTTGTAGTTGTGGGTTCGAGACCCATGGTGGGCACCAGAAATGTGTGTGTGAAAAGTGAACCTTTATCTGTAAGCACAACACTTCAATCAAGTCATTACATGCATGGTTAATCAGATATAATCAATGAATAATAAACCATAACAAATTGACCCATTGCCTTCTAAAAGATGCGAGTATAAGATTGCTCTCAGATTATTTAGCAATACCAGTGACTAGACAACATCAAGACAAAGGATTTTATCTATATGAACATGATGAATGCTAGATGGATGCAATATTGATCTAACAAGATTTAAGCAATATTAAGCTAAATGATTTAATCAATATGAAACAATTAATATGCAATATCTTAATGAAATCCTAGAGAAAAAATAGTATAATAACAATATATTCTCCAGCCTCTTCTTTGAATGAGAGATGAGCCTGAATTTATAGAAAATTCAGAAAGAAACCAACGGTTGAGATCAAATGATGATGAGCGGTCAAGATTTTCCAAGAGGAAGCACAATCCGGGTGAATTGATGTGATTGGATGCTTTTCTCAATTTTAAAGGAAATTGAACTAAAATTAAGATTAAATCAAGAAAAAATTGATTTAAAGGAAATTGAACTAAAATTAAGATAAAACTAGGAAAAAACTGATTTATTATCTATTTCATTCAATTTTAATATTTAATTGTTTTAATTGCTTTCTTTGAGATTATCCATCAATTTTAAATTTGTTTTTTTCAAGATTGTTTCCAATTGATTTCTTTTCTCAATTAATTCCTTTCTTGGTCAATTAATTCCTTTTTTTGATTTATTTCCATTTTTGAAGATTTGTGCTCAATTGATTTATTTAATTGAATTAATTCCTCTTTCTTGATTTGTTTCCTTTTCTGAAGATTTATGACAATTTGATTTATTTAATTAAATTAATTCATCTTTCTTGATTTGTTTCCTTTTTTGAAGATTTATGGCAAATTGATTTATTTAATTAAATATGCTAGGATATTTAATTAAAATAAATAAGATAATTGTTTAAAATGATTTACTTGGAATGATTAATTAATTAAATAAATATTTAATTAATATTGAGTGATTGATTTGCCATGTGACATTTGATAATTAAAAGAATTAATTGTGTGCTCAAGATTTATTTAATTGTCTTTGGTTAGGACCTTGGTGACGTTGTCGAGATTAGGGGCCCATGGTTTAGATGACCATTTTTAGGGTATTACATGTATCACTAGACTCTTTTGCCAAAATGAGTCTCTGAGTAGATTTATTGTAGGTCTTGGTTACCTTGGGAGCAGTAACACTCTTTTGTTTCTTACTCGGTGATGCAGCTGATGCTCTTGTATTAGGTCTCTTTGTTGGAGGAGTCGGTAGGGCCTTTGAAATGTCTCGTTTCTTTCTTTTCAATACTTTACCCTTAGGTAGTTCGGTGCTCAATGTTATTGCTGCCTCTTGAGCTTCTGATTCCTCTTCGGTGATGGCAAGAGTACCTTTGATAGGTGTGGAGGAAGATTCTTCTCCAAATTTCTCTATTAAAACCTTTATCATCTTTGTTGCTTTCATTGTAGCTTTGGGTACTACAATGCTCATTTTTACTTTTCCCTTCACCTCTTCATAGGTTCCATACCTCAGTTCGGTGGCATGCCTTGGTAATGAAAGATATGCATCAATTTGTTGTTGTGTGATATCAAAGTCAATCTCGTAACCCATAGGTGGCAAAGATTGAGTCCTCGGTTCCACCACATTCACATAACAGTAATCGGTATCTACCTCAAAGCATATCTCATCTTTATATTTCTCCACTAGCTGGGGTGGAATCCAGTACCTGTTGTGCATCTTCTCTTGAAATTTGCTGAAATAATCATCCATTATGTCATTGAAATTATCACCTAGCATCTTGATAAAGTCATTAATCTGATGGGTGATTGGTCGGTGTAGCTCCCAAACTACTTTACCGACTGATGGAAAGAATTTTTCAAAGTAGAAAAACATGCATACAAGAAGTGAACCAAACTTTAGTGTATTTGCCGAGTTGTTCTTCTTCGGCTTCCTTATTCTGTTCAGGCTCTCTAACAGGTTTTTCAGTAACACTTCACATAAATCAATTTTCATTCCCTCTTTCACAATTTTATAAGCTATGTCAACTGCGGCACAGGGTACATTGTTTTCCCTTGCTGATTGGAAGAAACAGTAACCAATTACTCTAATGGCAAACTTAAGTTCTGCATCAGTGACATTGTTCAGTTTCAGTCCTCTGTAATCAGATTCAACTCCAGTTAAACTGATTAATTCCTTCTGTGATATCATCTTTTGTGCTCATGCATGATCATAGATAGGATAACCGGTGATCACATGAATGATTTCCCTGGTGATTTTGAATGGTTGCTCTTCTAGCCACATGAAATCATCATGAACTTTGCTTAGAACAAACTTGACCCATTGGGGCTTGAACACACAAGGGTAGGTTAGGGCTTCAGTCAATCCTTTGATCTTGATGTGTTCATACTTGCTATTCAATTTACCATCTGTGCATAATTCATCATAGGTATCTCTTATCTCAACATGACCGAGTTCTTCAACACGACATTTGGTGAAGAATCTAACATCTTCAACTAACAAGACTTGATCCAGGATGAGTGAAAAGGCGATTTTGTCATCCAGTTTAGAGGCGACTTTAGGAGTCCAAGTGTATTTTAGTGAGGGCTTCTCTACATTCTTGACAACTATGGGATCTTGGATCTTGGGCACCATTGTAGATTTCAGGTAAAACTTAGCAAACTATCCCTAGGGTTTGACGGTTTACAAACGGTAGATGCTTCACACTCAGCAGATAATAACAATTTGATAAGATCAGTAAACCAGCTTAACAATGCGATGAGATTTGATGTAAATACCTTGGATTCACTCTGAATGAGGTTTGATCGCCTTGATTCGCTCTGCTCTGCTCTTTCAAAAACTTGGTAAGTGTAAATGACCGCAAAAATGCATCTAAGTACACAAAATACCTTATCGGGCTCCGTGCGGGTTAGGTCAAAACACTAAATGCACTCGGTTCACCTTTAACCGATTTACTCTCTTTTTTTCATTTTAATCGAGTAACCAAATTTCCTTCATTTACCGACTTGACAAGCTTCTTGTATTCACCGACTTGATAGGTTTCCTGTAAAGTACATTTGATAGAATTTCAAACTTACTAATGCATCTTAACTATGCAGATTTTGAATTTAGTACATAATAGAGTAGGAACTATTATGATTTTAACCTTCAGAGAATGTAGTCCCTTCATTCCTTTGCTGATTGATTTGGAATAGGTGCACCTAACTCGGTAGGTAAGGTGCTTTCTTCATTTGACACAATTTCCTTCTTTTTCCAAATCATCTTTAATTTTTCTTTTATTTCTTCAGTGTCTCCTCTAGGTTGATCTCTGCAATCTCCAACTAAGTGTCCAACTTTGTGAAAATGAAAACATGCCATACCAGGATTTCTCCATGATCTTCGGTTGTTCATTCCAAACTTTATAAAACAGTTGGCACTAATATGTCCATATCTTCCACAACATTCACACCATGTCCTTGTATTGTAATCCCATGGTACTGCTGCATATTGTCGGTAAGGATATGTGTGAGTTCGGTAACCTCTAGTGTTTGCTCGGTGTGCAGACCACATGTAGTTCTTTTGCTTAAGCCAACACTTCTTAGTACCATGTCCATATCTATTGCAGCTTCTGCAAAACCCTTTGAATTTTGCCTTCTAATAGTTGTTAATAGACTTTGTCCTACATTGATTAGATGTGTGACCATATTTATTGCAATTGTAACAATAATCATTAGACTTAGTGATATTCGGTTGCTTACCTTTTCTGATTTGGCATATGTTGGTAGTGTGACCTTGATTTCCATAGTAGTAGCAAATAGGCTTCTTTCTTTTGATGTTATTCCTTTTTCCAGCTTTCTTTGATGATTCTCCTCTTTCGGTAGTATGAATTCCTTTCTCGATAGAGTCTTTTCCTTTGTAACTGAGTCCTGCATCTCTATTGGGTCTTCTTGTATTCAGTTGCTCATCCAACATCTTTGATGCTTCATAACTCTTCTTCAGTGTTTCTTTGGATTTCTTCTCTGTTTCAAGTTCATTAGTCAACCTTGATACTTCAAGTTTCAATGCTTGATTTTCATCATTCTTCAGAATTGCTTCATGATGTGCATAACCTAGTTGATCTGTCATATTTTGTTGAATCCCAGTCAATCTTATGATTTCATCATTTTTATCAGATACCAAGACTTCAAGTTGTTGTTTCTCTCTTTGTAGATCTCTTGCTTTATCCTCAACTGTCCTTAATACATCTAGATTTTCAGTCATTTGTGTGCTGAAATGTTCATGTTCTCTTTTCATTGCTTTTAGTTGATCAGCCAGTGCTTTGTTCTTTTTTTCAATACTCCAATCATTTCTTCAGATATACTATTCTTAGATGATGTCTCAATTTCTTCCACTAACTCTTGAGAATCCTGCAAGTCATCAGATAATCTTCTTCTTACTTTCAGATATTTTTGCATTTGCCTTTGCATGTCTGCAATCACTTGATTAGCATGATCTAGGTCTTCTTGTAGATATACAATCCTTCGAGATTGTTTGTAGCCTTCCATTGATAAGATCTTTCTCTTTAGGTAGTTAAACCCTTTTCCAAGATACAAGCTCTGATACCAATTGTTAGGCCCAATATGGAAAGCTAATGTACTAAGAGGGGAGGGGTGAATCAGTACTCCAAAACTTTTCTTGAATAATAACTTTACTGTTATGCATAAACAAAATAGTGCAGTAACATAAAATAAAGTTAAAACAAATAGATAACACTCATACATGATTCACTCCATAACACATATATTTTGGTTACGCAGAAACTCTTGGTTAGAGAGAAAAACTGTGGTGGGGATGACACCCACAACTTCACTACTGCAATAATAAAGAGTGCTCAATTAGAGCTACATTTTAGCTATTTCTGATAGCTTACCCTGTTAGGAGTAACAAGATCTGTTATATCTACCTTGCTAAAGGATTTTACAACATTTATTCTGAATGTTGCACCTAGTTAGAGGCTTTACAATTTATAGACTTGATTAGATTCTCTTACCCTGTTAAAGGTTTCTCTTTCAACTTCACAATATTACAATAAAATCATTTCAAATATCTGCAACTTTACATCTGAAATGTTATAGCAGATTCTATGTGCTCAGAATAAGATTACCTTGCTTATAGCATACCTTGGTAACCCATATAGTAACTCGGTAAACCCTTTTGTTTACTCTGTTCTTCGACTGTTCTCTGAAAGCCTTCTCGGTGACCTCTGTGTCTCTGTAACAGTCTTCTTACACACATATATACACCCTTAACTCATGATGTATAAATAGATCTCTTAAGACGGTGATCCAATTCATTGCTTTGATCTTACAAACAAGATTCCTCAAATGAATAACTATACAAAATATTTCATTGGTTAGATTGATCTCAAAATCATACACAATCTTCTAGTGCAATTTCCAATGTAATAATGGTTAGATGTGCCTCGATCTTGTAACACATTTTCATATGCATGTCCATGTTCAATGTATCTGGTAACACATTTCACTCGGTGTATATTAACTCGGTGTGTCATCTTTGCTGCTCGGTAGTCATAAAAAGATACTCGGTAGACAACTCGGTGTATACTGCGTTCTGTGACTGCTTTCCTCTGTAACTGACTAGATTGTGCATACCGACTTCTCTATGTGTACCGACTGCATGATTCGGTAGTGTTAACTGACTAGAGTATATAGTATGACTTTGAATATAAAAACTAATGGCAATTTGATAAGTAGTAACACCAAGATAGGGGACTAAAAAGTTATCACTTTACTTTTTGGACCCCATCGAAGCATAGAACACTAGCCAAATATGGCACATACGCTTAGGTTTGGATTGACCAAGTCTTAGGCTTGGTCAATTTTAACCAAAATTATAGTGCACTTTGGAAAAGGTTATTAAAGATGTAAATTTTACCTCATTTTTGTTGTTTTCTCTTACTACCTAGATGTTTTTTCTCCTCAGGCTTGCACTCACAATCAAAGGAAGCCATTTTCACTTTGAGAGAGAATAAGAAAGAGTGGTGGAGGGAGAGAGATATGGGGATAAGGAGGGAGGGGGGATGGAGAGGGAGAGGGGAAGAAAGGGAAGGAGAATGGAATGGACAAAAGAACAAATAGAGAGAGGAGCAAGAAGGGATGGAGGGAGAGGCTGACTTGGAGGGAGTGTGAGACCTAGGGAAAGAGGAGATATAGAGGTAAGGGGAGAGAGAGAAGAGAATGAGAGAGTTCATAAAGGAAGAGTGGTAAGGGGGGGAGAGAGAATGAGGTAAAGACTGGGAGAGAGAAATAAAGAGGGGAGCAAGAAGGGACAGAGGGAGAGGCTTACTTGGAGGGAGTGTGAGACCTAGGGAAAGAGGAGATAAGAGGTAAGGGGAGAGAGAGAGAAGAGAATGAGAGAGTTCATAAAGGAAGAGTGGTAAGGGGGGGAGAGAGAATGAGGTAAAGACTGGGAGAGAGAAATAGAGAGAGAGAGAGAGAGAGAGAGAGAGAGAGAGAGAGAGAGAGAGAGAGAGAGAGAGAGAGAGAGAGAGAGAGAGAGAGAGAGAGAGAGAGAGAGAGAGAGACCTAGATAGGGAGAGAGGGAGAGGGGGTGAGATAGATAAGAGGAATATAGAGAGGCAGATAATGAGACATGGATAGAGAGTTAGAGAGGTGGAGGAGGGAGGGAGAGACATAGAGAAAGATGAGAGAAAGGGTGAGATGGAAAGGTGACAACCTATAAAATGGAGAGAGAATAAGAGAGAGTGGGGGGAGGGAGAGATAGAGAGATAGGGGGAAGAGAGGAGAGAGACATAAGAATAGAGAGAGGAACCTAAGAAATGAGGAGATAGAGAGGTAAGAGGAGAGATAAGAGAATGTGAGAGTTCATAAAGGGAGAGTGGTAATGGGGGAGGGAGAGAGAGGTAGAGGAGAGAGAGAACTAGAGAGGGGGAATATGGAGAGGTAAGAGACCTAGATAGGGGAGAGAGGAGTGAGATAGATAGAGGGGGATAGAGAGAACTCAGTAATGAGACATTGATGGAGAGGTAGAGTGGTAGAGAGGGAGGGAGGGGGGAGAAACCTAGAGAGGGGAGAGAGAGAGAGGATGGTAGGGAAAGGTGACAATCTAGACATTGGCAAGAGAGAATAAGAGAGAGTGGGGGAGGGAGGGAGAGAGAGAGATGGGGTTTTAAGGAGGGAGGTTTGAGAGATAGAGAGGGAGAGGAAGAAAGGGAGGGAGATACCTAGATAGGGGAGGGAGGGAGAATATGAGAGACAAAAGAATAATGATAGAGAGAGAGAGGCGTGAGGGGATAGAAATAATAGGAGAGAGTTCACAAAGGGAGAGGGGTAAGGGGGGAGAAGGGGGAGAGGTGGAGAGAGAGGGAGAGAACTAGAGAGGGACACATAGAGAGGTGAGAGATCTAGAAGGGGAAAGAGAAATGAGAGACCTAGATGGGAAGAGAGGGGTGAGATAGATAGAGGGGGGTAAAGAGAGGTGGCTAATGAGACACAGATAAAGAGTTATAGAAGTGGAGAGGTAGGGATAGAGAAACCTAGAGAGGGGAGAGAGAGAGAGAGGGTGCAAGGGAGAGGTGACAACCTAGACAATGTAGAGAAATAATACAAGAGGAGGAGAGAATAAGAGTGAGTGGGGGAGGGAGAGAAAGATGAGGGTAAGGAGGGAGGGGGAATTACAAAGGGAGAGATGAAGAAAGGGAGGGAGAGACATAGAGAGAGGAGAGAGATTAGAGAAGAAAGGGAGAAGGAGAGGGAGAGATAGAGGGAAGTATAAACACGAGTAATACCCTCAACCCTATGTAACCTAGAAACCTTGTACCATAGACCCTATACCAATAACCTCAACCCTAAACCTTTTACCCTAAACCTTATGCCCTACACCCTATTCCCTAACTCTAGACAAGTGAAGGAGAGGTGATGACCTAGATAGGGGAGGGAGAGAGAAGAAAAAAGAGAAAGAGTTGGCTAAGGAGGGAGGGAGGGTGTTGGCATTGCACACTCCAATGAGAAATTGTATGTGATTGAAGGTATTGTCATTGATGGAAACCTTACAATCCTATGGCACTGGCAGGCACCGACACCGATAGACTCTACACCGGCAGATAGTTTACCGACAACGGCAATAATGTTTACCGGCACCCCAGCCGACAGGATTTTAATTATTGCATATTGTATTTAATTGTAATATATTTTTGTAAGCCGACAAGGCATATTGTAATAAGACTCATATATAAATATGAGATCTTGTAGATCATATAAGATGTGGACATGGGAAGATTATTACAGAAGTAATATGTGAATATTAAGGTAGATTTTGGAGTAAGGTTTATGGTTATTGTATGAGCTTAAACCGGTACTGAACCTGGCATAGCAGATGCTGAACTAAAGTAGTACATTATATTGGATTTGCATAATCTATTTTGTAAGTTAGTGAGACCTCCTTTTGTAATTAAGCAGTGAGCTTTAGGCAGTTGGCCTTCCTGCATGTGTAGACCCCTATTGTAAGTAATATCCATTCATTGGCTAGTGAGTGAATATTGTGGGTCACAAATCCCACCAAGGTTTTTCCCACACTGGGTTTCCTCGTTACAAATATTGTGTTATGGTGTGCTTTCTATGTTGTGCTTATTGTTCATATTTACAACATTAATTCTTGTTTAGCGGTACACTATTTTGGAATGCAATTTATTTAATAAGGTCATAAAATGTGTTAACTGGCAAGATACTGATTCACCCCCCCCCTCTTAGTATCTTTGGGAATCCTAACAGAGGGAGAAGTAGAGAGGTGAGGGAAAGAGAAAACAAAATGAGAGATACAAGCTCACAAAAAGAGAGGGGTAGGGAGGCATGGAGAGAGGTGGAGAGGGAGGAAAAGGAAAAAAATGGGAGATATATAGAGCTTGGGGAGAGAGAGAGAGAGAGATGTGAGAGACCTAAAGGAGGGATAAAGGGGGAGATATAATTTGTTTAAGACAAAGAGGGAGAGGTAGAGATGTAAAAAGGAAGGGAAGGATAGAGGGTGGGAGGGAGAGGTAGTGATTGAAATAATGGAGAGAGGGGCAAGAAACAATAAGAGATGGAGAGACGAAGAGAGAGGGAGGGAGGTAGGGATATATATGGGGGTAAGTAGGTAAGGAAAGGTAGAGAGCGATAGAGAGTGGTAAATACATAGAGAGGGGAGAGAAAGGTGAGAGAAGAGAGGAAGAGATAAAAGGAAGTATTGGTAGAGAGAGGAGGCAAAGAGGGAGTGAAAGGTAAAACCTTAATTATCTATCATCAATCATAAACCCTAAACTCTAATCCTTAATCAAAGTGGGAAAGTGAGAGAGAGAATTTATCCAATGCAAAAAATAATGTGTTATCATTATTTCAGTTCACTTGGTGCTAGTGTTTTTTATTTGCATTGGGAAAATCCAAATGATATTTCATGAAAAGGACATTTTTTTGAAAATTTTCACTCATTTTTGGGTGTGCTATCCATCAAGTTTGTGTGTGTTTCAATGTAAATTTTAAAAATGCCACGATGAAGTTAACCTCTCTTTTAACTAGCTAACCATATACCGTTTTTCATGTTTTGAGTATGTTAAAGTTTTTGTCTTTAATTTTTTTGTTAGTGTGTTTTTTTTTTGTAAAAAATCAACATGTGGTATTTTGGTATAGCTTTTTACTCATTCATCAAAGTTTAAAACAAATCACATTTTTAGAAATTGGAGTCCATTATACACATATTGGAATATTTTATTATTTTTTATTAGTTTTCAAAAATTTAGGGGGGAGCATGCTCAAATTTCTATTTTTTTAAGGATTTGCCCACTTTAAAAATTAGTTAAAAATCATATATTTATTAAAAAATTAGCCAAAAATATGGGATAAACTAGATGGTGTTAGCTAATTTCTCATTGGATTTTTTTTTAAAACTCTATTTTTTTTAACATTAGGGGGAGCACACCAAACACTATGTTATGTTTTTTTGAAAAAAATAGGACAACTTTGTGTGCTCCCCCTTTTTGAACCCTTAATCTCCACCATTTTAGAAAAAAACAAATCAATCCTCAATATATTGATTATCAAACATATATTCTCACAAATCCTAAAGACTAGCACCAAAACCTAAGGCAGGGAACATTGTCAGGGGGTCATGGGTAGGACTTATTTTAAGACTATGCAATGAATGGGAAAATAATTTTGGGTTAGAAAAATCATCTTCATCTTTAGGCATCTTCTAAGCTAGGAGGTTCCTTGAGGTTTTCAAAATAGGACAATTAAAGAGGAATAAAGGACTAGGCACAAGGCCCTTAAGCAATTATACCCAATATTGTATGAATCTAAAAGCATGTGTACTAGGTCTCTACAAGTGAATCCCCTTCACTAAGCATACACATGTACATGATGGAAACACTCCCATTATCCTCAAAAAATTTCTCATTTTTTTTTGCTTGAGATCATGAATTAGTCATAAAGATGGATCACAAGAGCATAGAGAAACCTAATCTACTCCTACACTAACAAGAGAGTCACAATTATAATAAAATATTTTAGATTTTTCATCAATCAAGATGATGTCTAATCGCTTAAATAATTGAGTCACAACTTGCAATAAAGACTGAAACATTATTGCAAATAAAAATAGAAACAAGCTTACACATGGATGCAAATGAAAAGATTAAGGAAATCTATAAATGAAAATACTTAATGATCTATCTCAAGTTGGAAGAATACAACATGTACTAAGAAAATACCATCACAAAGAAGAATGTAATTATTTATAATTATTTTCATTAATCTAATATTGTTGCAATAATCCTAGAAAGTGGTGCAAGTGGGAACCAACAACTAGGCTCAAAGATTCCCTTGAGATGCTATAGCCTCCCATGAAAACATCCTTCTGCAAAAAAATCCTACATAAACTACCTTCCCCTAATTTAGAACATGTATCCCACCATCGCACCACTAGAAATTATTCATTTGATGTCTTGGATCTATTTGAGACATTTGCTATCAATAAGCTGGTTCAAAGGCCAACCCTTGGAATATGTAACAAGATTGTATGTATAGCATTATAATGTCATCTTTGTCCTTGAGGGTGTAGGAGAACAATCATATCAACATTCATACATCAAAAGATAACTCATAGAACAACAATAAATATTGTCATTGTTAGCATGTTTTTAGTAAGGGTGATTACATCTATATAAGCGGTAAAATCCTTTTTGGATCTTCATACAAGTAGTTGAAGTGGGGGATAATGTCATTTAGGAGTTATAGAAGTAAATGAAAATAATAAATGTGCTTAGATGTGTTGGGAAAAATAGTGTCTCAACCTTGCATTTATGTGAGGTTACTATTTATAGTAAGTTTTCATTTGAGCACGAAATGGTGCGAAACTCTCCCTGAAGCTTTTGGTTGGTTAGATAAGCATTCCGGTAAAGTTGTGTCGCAAGGTCACAGCTAGTTTTGAAGATATTAATGTTTTCGTCTTGGAGGGGTGCAATAAAATGTTTAAACTTAATTTTGGAGACTTTAGAGGCTCTGAAACACCCTAAAAAGTGGCCATAACTGGCAAAGCGGGTTACGAGGTGATAGAGCACTTCGCGAGCTTTTCGGCGCTTCAAACGGTTTGTCAATCGGACACCCGGTTCTCAAGTTATGGCCTCTGGAAGTTTGTACTCCTGAAATAGGAAAAATAATTTGTATCGGATACATAAATGAGCTGTAAAAGGGAGCGACACATGTTGATGTGTGCTTTAACATGTCATAGGGCATCTAGAAGGGAGATAAGGTCGGCTACACCTTATTGGTTGGTTTTAGCCCATGGTTTTGTAATACCGTTTGACGGTTTCTTGTATTGTATCTCCTATTTATGAGGTGTGAGAGATAGAGGTTGTGTGTAAGAGTCCTATGGCTATTGAGTTGCCTCTGAATCTCTGTTTAGTGCTACTCCTGCGAAGAGCTTGCTCTGCAAGTATGTTGTAATCTGTTTTTGATTGCTGAATAAAATATTGAGCTACTTTTGGAGGGTGGGGTTTTTCTCCCGAAAGGGTTTTCCCCATGTAAATCACTGTGTTATGGTATGAATGCTATTATATCTATTTCTATTTTCTGTAACTGTTGTAATGATCTGAAAAAGTTTTACATTACCCTCCTCTCAAGGTTAGTGTAGGAAGTTGTTTCCGCTACTTAACTTCCTTACAAGTGTTATCAGAGCCTGATCACCTTAAGTTTCAATTGTGGGCAGTTGGGTTTTTTGAACTAATCCAGATTTGAGTGGGAGCTTGTGCAGAAGACACTTTTTGATCTTGTTGCAGGAATATTCAGATGGCGAGTTCGTCAGGGAGAATAGAGGTGGAGAAATTTAACGGAAGTAATTTTGAGATGTGGAAGCTGAAGATGGAAGATCTGCTAATAGATCGAGATCTTTGGGATGCTGTTGATGCGAATGTCCAAAGGCCCTCAGATCCTACTGCGGCAGCTCAATATGATGTTATGGACCGAAAAGCCAAGGGTCTAATCAGACTGTGCCTGGCAGACTCTGTTCTAATCAATGTCCATGAAGAAAACTCTGCAAAGAAGCTATGGACTAAGCTTGGTGAGATGTATCAAGTGAAATCTTTATTAAATCAAATTTTCTTAAGAAAGAAATTGTATTCCTTGAAGATGGAAGAGGGCGGATGAATTGCAGACCACCTGGAAGCATTCAATATGTTGGTGGCTCAATTAGTATCCGTCGGTGTTAAGATGGACGAGGAAGAGAAATGTCAGATCTTGCTTTGTTCTTTGCCTGATTCGTGGGATTCTCTTGTTATGGCTATCAGTAGTACTTCTGTTGTTTTAAAATCTGAAGACGTGGTGGGTGCCCTACTCGGTGAAGAGATGAGAAGGAAGGTATCCATCAGTTCAAAGGAAGCCCTAACCGTTCGTGGAAGACCTAAGGAGAAAGGCAAGAAGAATGAGAAGTGTGACAAGTCCAAATCCAAAGGGAGATCAAAATCTCCTGGAAAGTCCAAAGTCATTTGCTGGAATTGCGGTAAACCGGGTCACATTCGTAACGACTGCAAAGAAGAAAAGAAGAAGAAGAAAAAGAAAAAGTTCGATTCTGATTCTAAGTCCGACAAGGAAGATGGCGATGCATTTATTGCGGCTTTGGCGACTCATGAAGGTAATGATGCCTGGCTAATTGACTCAGGTGCATCTTTTCATATGACTTCCAATAGAGATTGGTTTTCTGAATATGAAGGATTTAATGGAGGTAAGGTGTACTTGGGTGATGATTCACATCTAGACATTGTTGGTCGAGGTAAAGTTAGAATCAGGTTTTCTGATGGTAGAATAAAAAGGATTAATGGTGTGCTGCATATCCTTGGATTAAAATGAAACCTGTTATCTGTGAGCAAACTGATAGATGCGGGTGTGCAGGTAGTCTTTTCTGAAGCAGGATGTAATATGATTAAGGGTGCTATGGTAGTTGCTAGAGGTGTCAGGTTTGGCACTTTGTATAAGCTTGAAGCATACACTGTTGAGTGTAATAGCACTTCTGTAAAAAGTAAATCTGCGGATACTTCACTGGAATATTTGAAGGTTTCACCTTCAGCAGATGGAAATGGTTTTTGGGTACCTAAGGGTGCTCTTTCGTCTGAAGCAAAGTTACCTGCAGAGAAGACTATGTTATGGCACCAGAGACTTGGTCACATTGGAGAAAAGGGTCTAAGGACCTTGAAAAATAAAAATCTTGTTGAAGGTTTGAATGATTGTAATCTTGACTTTGATTTCTGTGAGCATTGCATTTATGGAAAACAAAACCGCGTTCAGTTTTACTCGAGTTCTCATAAAACTTGTGGTGTTTTGGATCTTATCCATTCTTATGTGTTTGGTCCAGTAGATGTCTCTTCGATTGGAAAATCCACATATTATGTTTCATTTATTGATGATTTTAGTAGAAGGACATGGGTATATTTTCTAAAGAGTAAATCTGAAGTTTTTAGTCGTTTTAAAGAATTTAAAGCAATGGTTGAGTTGCAGACTGGAAAGAAAATAAAATGTTTGAGAACTGATAATGGCGGTGAGTTTTTCTCTAATGATTTTGATAGATTCTGTAAAGACTGTGGAATTAACAGGCATAAGACAACTCCGTATTCTCCACAGCAGAATGGAGTTGCAGAAAGAATGAACAGGACACTGATGGAGAAGGCTAGGAGTATGTTGAGTGGTGTTGGTCTCGAACAAAAGTTTTGGGCTGAAGCTATTGCCACTGCTTGCTACCTGATTAACAGGTCTCCTACATCAGCGCTTGTTGATAAAACGCCTATGGAAGCATGGTCAGGTCACAAGCCTTCATTGAGACATCTTAGAGTTTTTGGTTGCGAGGCATATGCACATGTGCCAAAGGAGAAGCGAACAAAGTTGGAGAACAAGGCTGTGAAATGTATCTTCATCGGGTATAGTTATGGTGTGAAAGGATACAAGCTTTGGGACCCTGTTGCACAAAAGGTAATTCACAGTAGAAGTGTTATTTTTAGAGAAATTAAGTCTCCTTCTGTTACATTGCAGCCATAACAGACTAAAAAAGAAGATGTGATTCAACTTCCTTCTACACCTGAAAGAGTTGAATCGAGACCCCTAGATAGGCAAGAATTTGAGGAGAGCTTGTCTAGCTCTGAATCTTCAGAAGAGGAGGAAGAACCTCCAACTCAGCTTGTTCGAAGGTCTACAAGACATAGACAACCACCTGAAAGGTATTCACCTGATGATTGGAGATGTATTTTTGCTCTGAATACTAGTGTGGATGAACCGAAATCTGTAGAAGAGGCATTAGGTATGAATGATGCAGAATCTTGGAAGATTGCTATGGAGGAAGAAATGGCAGCTTTGAAAAAGAATGATACATGGGATCTTGTACCATTGCCTGAAGGACGAAAACCTGTTGGTTGTAAATGGGTGTTCAAGAAAAAGATTGATTCAGATGGAAGCATTGAGAAGTATAAAGCAAGGTTGGTTGCAAAAGGCTACTCTCAGGTTGAGGGTGTTGATTACGGTGAGATATTTTCTCCTGTTGCAAAAATGACGTCCATTAGATTTTTGCTTTCTATTGCTACTGCTTATGATTTAGAGGTTGAGCAAATGGATGTGAAAACTGCTTTCCT
The DNA here is from genome assembly GCF_030272615.1 of Cryptomeria japonica. Classification (NCBI taxonomy): domain Eukaryota; kingdom Viridiplantae; phylum Streptophyta; class Pinopsida; order Cupressales; family Cupressaceae; genus Cryptomeria; species Cryptomeria japonica. Next base: position 222,863,242 of record NC_081407.1, on the reverse strand, counting down.
TCATGGTGATTTGGAGGAAGATATTTATATGACACAGCCGGAGCACTATGTGGTGAAAGGCAAAAGTAATTTGGTCTGTAAATTGAAGAAATCTTTGTATGGCCTCAAACAAAGTCCTAGGATGTGGTACCAGAAATTTGATACATATGTGTTGAGTTTGGGATTTGAACGTTCTAAATCAGATCACTGTGTTTATTATAAATCTTATGGTGATCATTTCTTATTCATTGCATTGTATGTTGATGATATGTTATTCATTGGTAAAGGGAAAGGTATGATTTCAGAACTGAAGTCTCAGCTCGCTGCTAAATTTGAAATGAAAGATCTTGGTGCAGCAAAGCACATTCTTGGGATGGAAATTAGAAGAGATAGGGTAAACAGAAAGCTATGGCTAGGCCAGAGTAAGTATGTGAATTCAGTGTTACAGAGGTTCAACATACAGAATTGTAGACCATTGAGTGTTCCTTTTACAGTTGGAACGAAACTATCTATTTCAGATTGTCCTACATCCCCACTGGAGATGGAAGACATGAGCAGAGTGCCTTACCAGAGTGCAGTTGGAAGCTTGATGTATGCTATGGTCTGTACTAGACCAGACATTGCCCAAGCAGTGGGAGTACTTTCTAGATATATGTCTAATCCTGGTAGAGTTCATTGGGATGCAATCAAAAGGGTCTTCAGATATTTGAAGGGTACTTCAGAGTATTCTTTGTGTTATCATGGTAATTCAATTGGAGACATGACTTCCCTTGATATCCATGGTTATGTGGATTCAGATTGGGTAGGTGATATTGATAGCAGAAGATCCACCAGTGCTTATGTGTTTACTTTGTTTGGTGGTGCAATTAGTTGGATGAGTAAGCGACAGGCTGTGGTTGCTTTATCCACTACTGAAGCAGAGTATATGGCAGCTACTCATGCTTGTAAAGAGGCCATTTGGCTTAATAGACTGTGTTCGGATATTGGAATAAAACAAGGTACAGTGACAGTTTACTGTGATAGTCAGAGTGCAATTAGCCTAGCTAAGAACCCGACATTTCATGCCCGGACCAAACATATTGATGTTCAGTATCATTTTGTTAGAGATATGGTCGAAGATGGTAGGGTGAAGCTGGTTAAGGTGGAAACATTGATGAAAGTTGCAGATGCTTTAACTAAGGCTGTGAGCACAGAGAAGTTCAGATGGTGTTCAGAGTCTATGGGCCTTATGGCCCCTAGCAATTGATTCGTTGTGTTGACATTCCCTTCCGCTCATGCAAGGTGTTCGACAAGTGGGAGATTTGTTGGGAAAAATGGTGTCTCAACCTTGCATTTATGTGAGGTTACTATTTATAGTAAGTTTTCATTTGAGCATGAAATGGTGTGAAACTCTCCCTGAAGCTTCTGGTTGGTTAGATAAGCATTCCGGTAAAGTTGCGTCGCAAGGTCACAGCTAGTTTTGAAGATATTAATGTTTTTGTCTTGGAGGGGTGCAATAAAATGTTTAAACTTAATTTTGGGGACTTTAGAGGCTCCGAAACGCCCTGAAAAGTGGCCGTAACAGGCGAAGCAGGTTACGAGGTGATAGAGCTCTTCGCGAGCTTTCCGGCGCTTCAAACGGTTCGTCAATCGGACACCCAGTTCTCAAGTTATGGCCTCTGGAAGTTTGTACTCCTGAAATAGGAAAAATAATTTGTATCGGATACATAAATGAGCTGTAAAAGGGAGCGACACATGTTGATGTGTGCTTTAACATGTCATAGGGCATCTAGAAGGGAGATAAGGTCGGCTACACCTTATTGGGTGGTTTTAGCCCATGGTTTTGTAATACCGTTTGACGGTTTCTTGTATTGTATCTCCTATTTATGAGGTGTGAGAGATAGAGGTTGTGTGTAAGAGTCCTATGGCTATTGAGTTGCCTCTGAATCTCTATTTAGTGCTACTCCTGCGAAGAGCTTGCTCTGCAAGTATGTTGTAATCTGTTTTTGATTGCTGAATAAAATATTGAGCTGCTTTTGGAGGGTGGGGTTTTTCTCCCGAAAGGGTTTTCCCCACGTAAATCACTGTGTTATGGTATGAATGCTATTATATCTATTTCTATTTTCTGTAACTGTTGTAATGATCTGAAAAAGTTTTGCATTACCCTCCTCTCAAGGTTAGTGTAGGAAGTTGTTTCCGCTACTTAACTTCCTTACAAGATGATTGTAAACAATATCCTTAAGAATTAAATTTAGCCCATTCAATCATCATAATTAAGTAATGCATCATGTCATGTCAAGCCTTTTCACTATCTACAAAAACTACCTTGGTGAACCCCACAATAGTATGTCCCACTAAAGGAACATCTTGATTTTTGTTTGAAATCATATATTTGTTAGAAAATTTAATGCTTTAAACCTTAAGGGATTCCATATAAAGGGGTTTGATTGAAGGGGGTAAGATTAAACCCCCTTGGATGGAATCCCTTATACTTAAAACATTCCCTTGATGAAGTCTTCTTTGCACCTATCAAAATGTTGACAAATTTTTATTTTTATTTTACCAATTGGTGGATCATATGAGTTTATTTGAAGATTAAAAAAGCGATGCCTTCATTGTCCCTAGACTATCTTTAATACATTTTAGGTTAAAAGTGACCCTTCATGGGTCCTAAATCCAAATTTTACATTGTGAGGCCCTAGGTGTGTGCCCTCATTCTATGGAACTATTTTGTCTTATGGTATCTCACTACACTACCAATAATTTTATTTTTGTATTATTTTTAAGGTGTTTGGATCATGTGATTGACACCATTCATGTGAATATGTACATGTTAGCCTCATTTTGTATTTTGATTATTATGTCTTACTTGTCAATGATATTCATTTGGATTATTGTTGAGGGGTATGGATTTTGTAGATGGATTATAGATATGGATTTTATACATGGATTATAGATGTGGATTTTATACTGGATAATATGTGTGGATTTATGAATTGGATTTGGTTGTATTTTAGCTTCACTATTTTTATATTGATCTATATGATTTTTCTCATGTTTACTATATGCAACATCATGAATATATACCTCACACTTTTATACTTGAATCATGCTAGTGGTTAGATGAGTTTCAATATATGTATACGTTGATACTATATCATTTTTACCTATTTATGTTGTGCTTAAGATTTTTTATATTATCTAGGGATGCATTTGTGTTCCTTGAGTGTGCTAGAACATGTTATCCTCAATAGTGATTAAATTGGAGACAGTTGATTTGTGTAATGCTTAATGTTTTCTATATATTTTCCATCTCCCTTGAAGTCAATTTATGAGATGTGTATTGTGTGACCCTATAAGCCCTATTCTAAATCAAGTGATCAGAAATCCTCAAGTTGTGTGTAACTTGTTGATCTGTGTTGGAATATTTATCTAATTTCCATGTTTTATTTATTTTAATTATTTTTCATAAAATTACCCAATTTTTGTGATTTAAATTATTTAATTATTTTTAATAAAGTTATTGTATGTTGGAAAGTGGTTATATATTGATTATGGATTTACATAACAATTGTAATGATTTAATATATCTATATGCAACATCAAAATTATTAGTTAAAGTAATCATGCTTGATAAAATCAATTTGGAAAGTCATTTAAAAATATAAAATTAAATTGTTATCGGTGTTTGTAAATAAAGGGGCCATAGGGAAAAAATAATATTGCATTAAGAAGAAGTGAAATCCCTAAAGGGGTTTTGGGTTTTTTGAAAAATCTTTTATCTTCGCATTTATTTCTCGCCTTCTATTATTTTTCTTTCTTTCATTGTCTTTTTCTTTGGCACTTTATACTCCATTTGAGAGAGGTATTTTAGTGGTGGAATTATGAGATTTGAAAGATGGGGTTTTGTAAGGTTCCCAACCTTAATTACTTTACATAATTAAATAAATGCACAGATAAATAAATAATTTAACTCCAATTTTTACATGATGTCAAAATTACATTTACAAAGGTTAAGTACTTATTCCAGGTAATAACATATATTCATTTGATTTACATTGATACAATATTATCTCTTAAGCTATTTAAAACACCAATAATATAACTATGAAGTACAAGTACAACTGATGCAGTCACCGATTAGGAGAGACCTCAAAGACATCAGTCCAGACCGGTCAGCAAAAGTAAACACAACGGAAACACATGGACATGATGGAGGAAATGCAAAATACATTTAATTATATCATGAAAACTGATTACAACCAACCGGTAACAACTAGGTTATAGTAACTGGCTCATAGGCCAGCTAAAACATGGTCAAAATACATAACATGTCACAACTGGGACCTCAAACATAATATTTTGCTTCTATGTTATGTCTAACTCCTTCGATACATTCTAATGCTTTATTACAATGATTTATACGATCCAAGGGGATCCGATCAGTTCAGAAAGGGATCAAAACCCAAAGAACAAGACCTAACGTGTAAAAACCAACAAGGTCGACCTCCGATAAAAAAATCCTTCGAAAAATCCAAAAGACTAAGCGAGAATCAAAGGGAAGGTCGACCACATGCCAAGGAACAATGAAATCAATGCTCAGGGCTCCGCAAGCTACAAAAATTATCTAGTAGATCACCAATTCAAATAGGTCCAGGCAACTGGTAACAAAAAATTGTCTCGAAAACCAGTAGCGATAAATTGTCGGGAAATCATCTAAATGCTCCGCGGTTTGGGAATAAGGAAGATGATCAAGTCTTAAAGCAAAATCCAACTCCACAAGTTTTGGTGAGCCAAATCTGGGAAACACAAAAATAAATGTTGAAATTGCAAACAAAAAGCAAAACATAAGTGATTGCCATGAACCGGGGATGCTCCTGCATCAGACATCTGGGGTTGTTGAAAAAGTGAGTCTCTCGCTTTGCTGGGGTGAGAGGAAAACCAAGGTGGTCTACCTCTTCCTGAGAAATCCAAGATGAATCTTCAACTGGTCTATCCTTCCACTTCACAAGATACTCCTTATACTGACTGTTTCGGGTACTACGCCTAATCCTACTATCCAAAATGTCTTCAATCTGATCCGATTCCTTCTGGGGAAACTATTTCTCCAAGTCTGCAATATTGTCCTCACTAAATTTTGGTTCATGATACTGACAAAGATCTGCAACGTTAAATACAGGTGAAATATTCAGATTATCTGGTAACTCCACTTCATATGCATTTCCAGAACTGAACTTTCTCAAAATCTTGCAAGGTCCAAACTTTCTCATCTACAACTTGTTATAAGTTCCAACCGAGAATATTTCTTTTCTCAGATACACCATCACTTCATTGCCAACTTCAAATTCCTTATGTCTCCTATCCTCATCTTCTTTCTCCTTATACTTGTTGTTCATGTCCTCCAAATGTTGCTTAACTTGAATATGTAAGTCCTTCATGTGATCTGCAAATTCTTCTACTTTTGAACTTCTCTGGTCTTCACTGCTAATATCTCTTAACTCTGATATAACTCTAGGATGTGCTCTAGTAACAATCTCAAAAGGTGTCCTTCTGGTAATCTTGTTTACTGAATTATTGTAGGCAAACTTTGCTTGTGCAAGAATTAGATCCCAACTTCCGGTTTTGTCTCCAACTAGACATCTTAACAAATTTCCCAAGCTCCCGTTAACTACTTTTGTCTGTCCATCAGTCTGTGGGTGAAAACTAGATCTAAACTTCAAATTTGTCTTCATATTCTTCCAAAGTGTTCTCCAAAAATAACCAAAAAACTTAGCGTCTTTGTCTGAAACTATGCTCTTAGGTAATCCATGCAATCTCACTACTTCCTTGAAAAATAGGTCTGCTACATGTAATGCATATGATGTCTTCTTACAAGGTATGAAATGAGTCATCTTTGAGAATCTATCTACTACCACAAACATAGAATCATTCCCTTTGTGTTTTAGGCAATCCTAGTATTAAATTCATGCTTATATCTTCCCAAGGTCTTACTAGTACTGTCAAAGGTTTATACAATCCCACGTTCTAACTATTACCCTTTGCAACTTGACAAACTCTAAAACTTTGCACATATTTCCTAACATCCTTATGAGTTTGGGGCCAAAAGTAATGCTCACTCACCATTGCTACTGTTTTATCAACACCAAAGTGTTCAAATAATCCTCCACTATGTTTCTCCTTTATCAAATTCTCCCTCATAGAACTCTTAGGTATGCACAACTGAACTCCTATTAATAACATCACATCCTGAATGAAGTAATCCAACCACTTGCTTCTATCTACCATAACCAGTTCTCTACATGCTTTCCAAGGTTATGCAAAATTCGGGTCATCATCATACAAGGTCTTCAATTCCTCAAATCCTAATACTGTTACTGTCATCTCTGTCAGCAAATTCCTTCTCCTACTCAATGCATCAACAACTTTGTTAGATTTTCCAATCTATGCTTCAACACAAAGGTGTAACTCTACAAAAATTCTACCCATCTCATATGTCTCTGATTCAACTTACTCTGACTGTTCAAATACTGCAAATCTTGATGATCCGTATACAACACAAACTCCTTACAGGTAAAGTCTCCACTTCTTCAAGGATTGAACTATGGAATAAAATTATTGATCATACACTGAATATCTCCTCCGGGCATCATTTAATTTCTCACTGAAATAAACTACTGCTCTCCCTTCCTAACTCAACACTGCTCCTATTGTTGTTCCACTTGCATCACAATCTACTTGAAATACTTTATTGAAATCTAGTAAAGCTAACATTGGTTGCTCAGTCACTTTTCATTTCAACAGTTTAAAACTTTTGTTTGCTCTGGTGGTCCACTTGAACTCCTTCCTATCTCCCCTCATTGTCTCAATCATAGGGTTACAAATTGAAATAAAATTTCTGATGAACTTCTAGTAGAAACTAGCCAATCCATGGAATAACCTTACCTCTCCAATGCTTTCTGGTTTAGACCACTCAACAATTACTTTTACTTTCTTAGGGTCTATCTTCAAACCATCCTCAAATATCACAAATCCCAAATAGACTAAATCATCCTTTATGAAAGTACACTTCTTAAGATTGATCAACAACTTTTTTGCTCTCAACCTCTCAAAACTTGTGTCAAATATAAAAGATGCTCCTCTTTTGTCTTACTGAAAATCAAAATGTCATCCAAATATACAATAACAAACTTACCCAAGAATTTCTTCAATACCTCATTCACCAGCCTCATGAAAGTACTCAGTGCATTAGTTAACCTAAAAGACATCACCAACCATTCATATAGTCCTTCATTTGTCTTGAATGGTGTCTTCCACTCATCTCTTTCTTTGATCTTGATATGATGATATCCACTCTTCAAGTCTATCTTTGTAAAGTATTTGGCTCCACTCAAACAGTCCATTATGTCATCCATCATAGGCAAAGGAAACCGGTATTTCACTATGGTCTTGTTTATTGCTCTGGAATTGGTACACATTCTCCATTATCCATTCTTCTTAGGTGCTAATATTGTTGGTACTTCACAAGGGCTCAAACTTTCTTTGATCAAACCTTTCTTCAACAACTCTTGCACTTGTCTATTCAACTCTTCATTCTCTGTCGGTGTCATCCGGTGTGCAGTTTGTTAGGCAAATTAGCTCTGAGAACCGGTCCATGCAATGACTGATACTTCTCACAGGTGGTAATCCATCAGGCACATTATCTAAAATGATGTCTTCATACTCTATTAGCAAATCTTTTATCTCTTCCGGTTGTTCTTCTTCATTCTTTAGATTCTCAGTCTTCTTAGGAACTAAGCCAAAACACACATTCTCATGTCTCAATCCATCTATGAATTTCGTTCCATCCACCAAACATATTCTAACATTCATACAGATTTCACTTTTCAAAGGTTCCTCCAAGGGAAACAAGGTTTGTTTCATCCCATTGCCCACAATAGTGTATGTATTCTTCCTCCCATCATGTATTGCCTGTCTATCAAACTGCCAAGATCTACCCAACAAAAGGTGACAAATATCCATAGGCATAATATCACACAAGACTTCATCATGATGATTTCCAATTTTCAATTTTACCAAACATTGCTCACTTACTAACAACTTATGATCATCCTAAATCCATGCTATCTGATAAGGCTTAGGGTGTTTCAATATTTCCAAATTCAACTTATTCACCATCTCTTTTGAAACAAGATTATTTGAACTACCACTATCAATGACAACTTTACAACACTTACCAGATACCTTACATCTGGTCATGAACAACCTCTTCCTTTGCAAGGGCTCTTCATCTCTCTCAGTATGACACAAAGCTCTCCTCATCATCAACAATTCTCCATCTTCCGATTTATTAGTTGATCCGGTGGGGCTTTCATCCACCACTGCTATTCTTTTGGTATTCTCTATCTTCTTACACTCGAAAGCATGATTTACTTCTCCTCCACACTTATATAAAGTTCTTCTAAACACTCTCTTGTCTTCTATCATCTTTTCCAAAATTCTCATTCCAGTAGCACCCAGTAGAAATTTCTATCATTTTGCTGGTATGAATTACCTTCTTTTGTCACTTCCTTGTGCTTGTTCTAATCCGTATAGGTTCCTCTACCTATGGTATATCCTCTTCTATTGGACACAATGGTTCACTGAGAGGGGGGTGAATCAGTGATTTAAATAATTTTCTTCAATCGGAGCTATACCGGTTCAATACGAAATACAAAAGATGCATATCGGTTACCAAACCAATCCAAACAATGTGTGTAGGAGAAATAACTAAAGGATTAATACTTCACACACATGAAGATGCAACACATAACACCAGATACACAAGGAAAACCCAATGTGGGAAAAACCTCAGTGAGAATAACTGCTGAAGATCTTCTGCTCCAATCCAGCCTCACAATAAAAAGATTTGATTACAAATTTTAGGGCACCAACCCAAGGAGCACCAAGCCCTGATTTATGAGCACCAACTCAAAGGAGCACCAACCCCTGCACAATTTATAGGCTAAAACCTAAAGGAGCTACAACCCCTGCACTAAGAAACAACTCAGTGAAAACAATATTAAAACTCAGATATACAAATGAGATCCTTGTTGCAAATGAAGTTTTGCAACCTTTTAAAACTTTGCACTATCAGTTTCTATCTTACTGCTCTATATCAACTCAACACACACTGCAACTTAGCCTTCCTATTGGTTCTAACTCTCCTTAATCTTATCTCCCTTTGTTATGTTGAATTCAAATTGCACTTGGTCACTCTCTATCAGGTACTGTTTCTTCCAGTTTGTTACCTCTACATTCTTTGCTCACTTTGTCGGTTTATTCCTTACACCGGTTTACCCTGCTTCTCCTTACCGGTTCAATCTTCACTCACAAACACTTCAAGTGTTTTTCTATTTTTGCTCAGAGACAACAATTTCACTCTCTTCTTTACCCTTTTTTCAACAGCACCTCTATCTGTCTTAGGTCGCCATATTTAAACTAAAAATTTCCCGCCAAAAACCAATTCAAACAGAGGGTGGCTAGGATTTCCTTCTTCCGACCAAATCTGCATCCAATCTCATCAGATCTGCCTTGGATCACACACATGCATTGGAGGAATAAGCCATCACACATTTTCCATCCATCCAAAATATGTTTACCAAAAATAAAAAACCCGACCATGATTTTTGGCCTTGAAATCTGTCAACTTATTTATGACCTAGTTGTTTCCTTCTCGAGGTCCTCTTGCAATCTGATTTTCTTACTTCGATCCAGGTGCCAACAACTCCCTGATCTTTCTCTATCATTCATTCTTCCTTGAGCTGTATCAATTTGTTATCGACCCATGATTTTTGGTTGTTTCATTTAATGTCGACTAACTACTCCAACAACCAATTCGATGGAAACTTCACCGACCTCTGCATGCTCGCCACCTCAACTCCATGTGGCATCCCATCGACATACACTTAGCTTACCGATAAAAGGTTGGTTTAAACTTTGAGCATACAACAAACTCATATTGGCACAAGCCCTTACCGGTGAGACCTACTCTTGCTGCTAACCGGTAGCAGAACTTCACCTCCGGTGGTTTGTGATCTCTTTGTCACTCTGACTCTTTATCACAAACATTATCATAAGCCAACAACCAACCTTTAAAGCGGTTACAACTCATCATACTAACACACAACTTCATATCATCTCTTACCATTGATGTCACTGACAATCTCAATACCTACGTGTCTTCCACCATACCGGTTGACAAGCCTTCATGTTAATCCTCATTATACCCGATCAATCTTCTTCATACCGGGTTGATATACCTCTACCGGTAGCCTGCAATACTGATTGACATCAATGACAACTCAATGCCAACACTCTTCCTTTGGAAAACCTTCCACCTCTGCCTCTTTGCCTCTACTCATATCTTTTGTTTAGATTCTCTTCTACTTTCAGGGCATAGTGGTAAGCTTCTTCGACACTCTGCAATTTAATCAAAAAGAGTTTATCTTGTATAGACACCCACAATCCATTCAAATATCTGGCAACTTATTCAACTTGTAAAATGCCTCCGTGTACTCCTTCACACTAGATTCCTTCTGTCTCGACTTTTGCAACTTCCAGAACAGATTCACTTGATAATCAATTGGCATAAATTTTGATTTAAACTTAGCAATCATCTAATCCCATGTCTTGATCTTCTCTTTACCTCTTCTTTGTCTATCAACCTACAAATTTTCCCACCAAAGAGATGCATGACCTTTCAACCGGGTACATGCATATTTCACCTTTCTTTCTTCTGCGGTGTTTTCAAAATCAAAATATATCTCCATCTCCGAGATCCAATCCATCAATTCATCCAAATCCAACTTTCCATCATATTTCGGTGGGGTAAAATGAGGTTTAGTATTCGCCCTACTCAAAACCCTCAAAAACCTCTCTTCATCTGGATCAATCGCCAGTGGGTTTACTTTTTCAGTCAGGGCTTCTTCTCCTTCATCTTCACTCACATCTTCAATATGTCGACCTCTTCTCTAGGTTGTCTCAAAGGTTTCCAATCGGGCTGCAATTCCTCGCAACATTTCTATCACAACAAGGTATGCATTCCCACATGCTCCACCATTCCTATTCCCTCTTCGCGTTATTTTTACGCCAGTCCTCTGCAGCTACAAGTTAGATCCACATTCCACCACCCTACAACAAAATTATCAGGATAACACAATCTCCAGAATGAAAGCTCCCTCTGATACCACTTGGTGCAGTCACTGGTTAGGAGGGACCTCAAAGAGATCAGTCAGATCGGTCAACAAGAGTAAACATAATGGAAACACAAGGACATGATGAAGGCAATGCAGAATAGATTGAATTATATGATAAAAAATGATTACAACCAACCAGTAACAACCAGGCTACAATAACCGGCTCACAGGCCTACTAAAACATAATCAAAATACAAAACAGGTCACAACCAGGACCTCAAACTTAAGATTTCACTTCTATGTTTTGTCTAAATCCTTCGATACATTCTAACGCTCTATTATAATGATTTATACGATCCAAGGGGATCTGGTCGGCAAAGAAAGGGATAAAAACCCGAAGAACAAGACCTAACATGTACAAACCAACAAGGTCGGCCTCTGACAAAGAAAATCTAAAGGATGAAGTGAGAATCAAAGGGAAGTTCGGCCACAGGCCAATGAACAATAGAATCAATGCTCAGGGCTCCGCAAGCTACGGAAAGGATCCGATAGATCGCCAATGCAAATAGGTCAAGGCAACCGGTAATAAAGAACTGTCTCACAAAACGGTAGCGATAACTTGCCAAAAAATGATCCAAATGCTCTGTGGTTTGGGAATAAGGAAGATGATCAAGTCTTCAAGGAAAATACAACTCTATAGGTTCCAGTGAGCCAAATCCAGGAAACACAGGAAAAAAATGTTGAAACTGCAAACAAAATGAAAAACAAAAAGGAAATATTTTTGGTTGATGCAAGATTGCCATGAACTAGGGATGCTCCTGCATCAACAACAAAGATAAATATAAGTTCATAAGAAAATATTTTGGTCTCCTCTAATCCACATGATCATCTGCAAGCCAAAGGATGAGAACATGGCTCAGGTGCTTTTCTGCCCAACCACGAAGCTGTGTTTCCCCAGAGTTCTTCATGACATGAAGAACCATCGACCCTACAAGAAGAGCCTAACTACCTGGAAGTGATGGCAGGGTAGAAACCTTGGTGCAACTTGATACATATACATGCATATCTAAATATACGATGATGTAATGCCCTATTATCAACATATGGCAGAGAAACATGTTAAGAAATTTTGATAGGCTGATTCATCTAATTCAGTGAACATGGCTTTGGCAAGAGTACTTTAAAATAAATGAATTGTATCGAAAAGAGGATCATCCTTCTCTATTTACCGATATTTGACACCCTTTCTTGGATTCATAAATCAACACACACAATGAGAAGCGATTACTGTCTTTAATGCAGTTAATCATGCATATGCATAATCTATTCACTTAACATGCATATGAACACCATTGTGATACTAATGGATTATTCTCCTATTTTAAATTTTGGAATGATAATGTAAGTAAATTATATTTCTCAATGCAATTGAATTTACATGACTCCTCGTGCATAACAATCATGAGTACTTATATGCAAATGTGAAAAAAATCATGTCAAAATAGGCAATTAGATTTATAACAAAAATAAAGTGATTTTAGCCATAATCAAAATTATGTAAATATTTAATTAAGAAGGTATATCACATGTATGTATATAAAAATACATCTATAATTGTATATACATATATGTGTGTATACATTCTTATGCTAAACTAATTTTATTGATGACTATATCATGAATAAGCCAACATCATAGATGTATAAGTGATACAAGAATAAAAGATATATAAACATGTACACATTATATCCACTTAAGATAAATAATATCTCAATGTTTAGATAATATCTATACATAATTTTACAAGGTTAAAGTCAGTGTTCCACGAAGACGTGTTTGCTCTAAAAAATCTCGTGTCTCCGGTAGGGGGACGTTTCCATGACTTCAAGACTTGGGGGACACATCCCCCCACAACATCATCATCTCTACCACCTCCGCCAGGGACACCACTGGGTTTCTTTCTATATGACACATGCCATTACATACTAATTGTAACCTTTAACTTCATGAAAACTATTTTGCCTTTCACAGGGCACTCATGGAGATGTTATATTGCAAATTTTGCCTTGAAGACTTTAATTTAGCTCAATTTGTATATCAACATCTCTCCCCCTTCCCTACCATTGCTTTGCCACCATCCTCTTGCCGCCCTCAAACTTAGGCCCTTGGTACCCCCATCCCTGAAACCTGTCTCCATGTCCACATGTATCCCCCGTTAGGAAACTCCATGGAACTATGGTTACAGTTAACTACCATACATTAAGCTATACAAATATGAACTCAATAACTGTCCTAATGTTAACTATACAAAGATTCATTCCTATGTAATTTTGACAAAGACATAAAGGATGATATACCAAGATTATTTTTCCCATAACCATATAAGTAGATTATCCCTTAACCCCTACAAGAAACAATTTCCTTTATTGTTCTTCATTGTATACATGATAATTTTATCCTATCTCATTTATTGTAAAGTTAAGTCAATTATAAAAATACTCTATTAAGGTCAATATTTTATATAAAGTAATAATTAATTAAAAATTACCCCCAGGGTGTAGATTGGTTGGTCGAGCTGTTGAAAGGCATAAACGATTGGCACAAGTCCAAACCTCATGCAAACGAAAAAGTCAGTTTAACCAGCCACACTTAGGGTGGGTCCCTTGCGGGTTATCATGTGACCCATAGGATTGGCAACATGGTTGTAGGCCAAGTCATGGGGACACCTCTAAAATAACAAAAAAAAAATGATTAAAAATATGCAAGTAAAGACTTATATAAACATAAGTATTTATCTAAAAGTAACCAAAGATCCATTACCTTGTCTCTCAAGGATCAAGGTTAAATATATACTTATAAATTACAATGGTATCCACCTAATCAAGCATTCCTTTAAAATTAACAAAGAAGAACGTTAACACTATAATATGCACTTAATCCAATATATCTTAAATCGAATAATCCTTTGAAAAGGAAAGAAGTAAAAGAGAACTAATACAAGTAAATTATATTTTATCATTAATCATTATTCTACCAATCAGACTAGAGGCAAAATAATTCGTGGATTGTCATAAATAAGACAAAGATGAATTAAACACAGAGTAGATGATTTTCTACTTACAAAAGTTTAACTTTTTGAAATAAAAGGCAAATGCATAGTGTAAGATTGAAGGATATTCACAATTGAGTAAGCACAAGGTGGAAGAAAGGATAAGTACACAGTTGATTACTTCATATCAAACATAAACTTATCGAATACATTCCTGATTCATAGATGAATTTTTTTTTAAAAATAGTGGAGATGATAATTATTATTGCAGAAAATTTTAGCCTAGAGATCGAATAGATTCAGGTAGATATTAGGTTGATAGGCTTATCAGCCAAAGAAGCTGTAGAGGAGGGGATTTTCTACCCTCAAGATGATAAGATTTCAAGGAATAAACCTATCTTCGCTACTTCACTTTATTGACGCTCTAGTGAGTCAGGGGATCAATAAAAGAATATAAAGAAGGTTATGCTAGTATATATAAATTACCAATTAATAGAAGCATATAAAATGATAAAAGTAGTATTAACCATAAAGGAACTAATATTAACAAGATATGAATTTCACCATCAATCTAACAAGGTTTCATATTTAAGATGCTAGTGTGTTGTGTTGTCATCTATATGACCAAAGGACAAAAAATATCAGAATGTGCCCTCGAACTCGACTCCACGCTTTGAACTTGTTCATCACCTACACACACTCAAATAAGGGGAAAATGTTGGGGTTATATAGGGGTTTGCCTTAATCAAACCCCAATTTTGGTGTTTCTACCTCCATGGAAAATGATAAATAGATAGTGTAATAGAAACAAACTCTGCTCAATGGAGGAAAACCCTTATTATAAGAGATACAAGATAAACAAATAACATAATAGAAACAAACCCCGCTTAATGGAGGTAAACCCCTATCACTAAAGATGAAATGATAAATGAACTAAATGCACCTAGATCATAGATACATTCAAAAATGTGATAGAAAGATAGTATCAAGATACAATAGATAAGAAAGAGGAAGAAGCGTTACACAACCAAGACCCCTCTCTTGAGATGATAACATGGTTGTATCATGACAGAAGACCAAGCTATTGCAGTATTGAGTGTGTGTTTTGACATAGCTTCACTTAGAGTATCAGAGCAAGAGAGCCAAGAGTGAGTTCCCCTCAAAATGAGGAAGAATGAAAGGTTTTGTTGCTTTGCATGGGTGAGAAAGACCGTTTTGGATGCACACAAGCCAAGGGACACACGTCGGCAAGGGTTTGATATAGAATATCTCGAATGCCAATTTGATTTGGGATATTCTCATGACGTTTACAAGCTGCATAGACGTTTGTGTGCCACACTGTCGTCCAGATAGAATAACCTCAAATTTAACTCGAGGGTGGCTAGTGCTACTTCATCTTAAGAATCCATGATGTTAGAATGGTAAAATCTCGATCATAAATTACCATCATAAATACACCAGACGCAATGCAAAAGTGTAATAAATGCACGAGGTGCAATTTTTGACAGTACAAAAATGAAACATAAAAATAGTTAAATATTGGAGATAGTAGTGCTAGTCGTCCATATGTATGTGTTAAAAGGGTTTTGTAAGGATGTATTGTGTGGTGAAGATAAGCAAAGATTATAGTGAACGTACAGTAGATAGATTTTTCGATCTAGGTGCGATGTTCAAAGGGTTTTATCTCTACTCACTCATAACAAAAATATCAAGGAAAATAGCTTAGCTTCAAAACCTGTAGCCGATTTTTTTTCCTTAAGGATTACAACAAAGTAATTGTATACTTTCAATACATACATGTACATGGAGTGTTCTTACTAGAGAACATGCAAGGATTCGTGGACTATATTAGGCTCGATATCAGTATGTTGCAGGGCTACGTGATCCATCAATCTCCTCCTCAATCGATCGCTGGTAAGGTGGTACGTTTGCCTTATCCATATCTATGCCTTCATTCTTCTTCACTCCTATCTTCATTAAAATCCAAGCTTCAGCTACTCAAAACTCTTGGAGAAAACCCTTCCTCTCGACCTTGAATGCTAAAGAATGAAGCATTGTTCAGATTTTGGGTATTTCCTCCCCAAGAATAGTATTTCACAATTTCTCTTATGCCAAATCATATTGGGTAGGAGATAAAATGTTTCCCACGATTATATTTGGAAGATTAAAAGTTGTAGCAAAAAGAAAGGAAATGGCTGAAGTGAGGCATTATATCTTCGTCTTCAAAATGGAAATTGATATTGTTAAATGCTCAACTCAATGCTAATAATGACATTTAATTTAATATGAATTTGGTTGTAAATCGAATTTATCAAGTTCTCTGTCATATGTCATATATTTATTAAATTGGTCATGGAGAATAACCTATATGATATGGAATTTGGATGATTCAAACGCCCTTGCTATGCATATGAACTTATATTAGTTTAAGCAAGAGATAAACACAAACATTTGATTTCATATGTCATAAATATAAGTTTTATATGTGAAACTTTGTTCAAAACAAATCAACTTTTAATTGTTTATATAAGGCTTGGTGAAATGCATCAAATGCTAAATATATAATAGAGCGCATATACATATGGCTCTTCGAAAGAAAATACTTTATATACTTGATGTAAAGGTTTCTATTTCTCTCTAGCATGTACAAGTATGAAAACATGAACATTTTGTTAGAAATTTGAATTGATTGTTGGGTATTTGAGTTGCATTGTCATTGATGCCAAACTTGGTGGTCCAAACTTGGTTCGGATATGATCTTGTACTATTGCAGGTTTCTCTATTTGGTGTTGTTGTTGTGTTTAATGCATGTTTCTCTATTTGGTATTTTTGTTGAATTTGTGTTGGTGGAGCTTATCTGGAAAGTTACAGTTATAACAGTTCAATATGTAGGAAACAATATTTGATGCAATAGTGGAAGAATGCTTTTCATTCCTTCAGATGATGAAGATTACATTTTATGTTCCTAGATACATTGTATATGCTCTGAGGATGTTGTATCATTTGATTTTTTGGTTTGTGGATTGTAGAAGTTTGTTGTTACTATTCTCTAACAGTAAGGGCGTCTATCAGATTGGTCCGAGAATTTCTTGATGGCCTCTTGATTTGTAGAATCTCGTGTTGTGGATTGGTGGACATGTTTATTTGGTTCGTGCAATATTTTAGTTTAATTCTCTAGTGGTGTTTTTGTTTGACAAGTGAGTAATGTTGGTTGGTTTGTGCTTGGCATATTTAATTAGGTGCACGATCTGTTTTTCAGTATGTTGATTGGATTATCTTGTTTGGATCATACCTTTTGGTTTGGATATGCATTGGAGGATGAGTTAAGACATTGCTAGGGGTCTCACTATTGTGTGTGGAGATCGGTGCTAGGTAATTTGCATTGGAACATGTTTTTTAGCTAATTGATTGCTAAGTTTTATTGCTTATCTACACGTTACGTTTGGTGCTGACTTTGGAGGATGTGTTAGCGTGTGTGGTTCATTAGATTTGATCTAGAAGAATGTATTGTGATGGAATTGGGTCTCCTCTTTCTCCTGGAGTGGACCGGTTTGGGTATCTTTGGTTCAGGTGGCTAATTTTATGTAATATTATTTATTGTGTTTGTGGTTGACCCTCAACTAGGTTTTTGGTGATCTAACTTGTATTTAACAAGTGTGAATGTATGAGTTGTTCATGAGATAGAATGTGAATTTATGTGAAGTGAATGTGAATGATGTGCAAGCAAATTTGAGATTGTGGATGTGCATAAGTGAGTTTGTAAAGAGATTTGAAGGTGATATATTCAGTATGACAGTATTCTGAGACAGTGGTGGATGTCAAATGTGTTTTCCATGCTATTGGTCACTTGACACAAAAATGTTTAAGGACAATTTCATGATCAAGAGATTCTTCTCATATCATTTCTCCTTTTATTTTTGTTGCTGAAAGATAGTGGGTCTCTTGGCAATCCTTTGTATCTTGCCTTGAAGTAGTGTGCCTGTACAAGTCCATGTATCTTGTCCTAAGGTAGTGTACCTTAGTCTTTCAACTCCATTAGGTGCATGATGCCCCTTGGTAGTGAGCCTAAAACATTGTAATCAATTTAATTTATATTGTAAGTATGATTTTCATTGTCATTTTTCCCTTCTTGGTTTTCTATGTAAATCTAGTGATCATTTGTTGATGGTTGATGTTTTCAGTGTTGTCGTAAAATGTTTAAATATTGCTTATAATTTTATTTATTAGTTTTAAAAGAGATCTAAATTGATTCACCTCTCACCTCTTAGTCCTTCCATGGGTTCAACACATCTTAATGTAATCAAAGAAAGAAAGTTTCATTTTTCCTATCATACCATTTGAAGCATTTAAAAGAAAACGATAATCATAAGCATCACCACCATTTAAAAGAAATGCAATTCTTTGTGAAACTACATGATGTGTGTATTAATTTTTCCATCATAACCATCTCCATCGAGTGGGTAGGTCGCTTCTCTTCAACCATGTTCTTGTATTCATCTTATACTTGCACTCAAACACACTAAAACATATGTTAATAGACTAGCTTTGAAATCCATAGCTGAAGCATGTGAAGAATCATAATAATATCATTATTAATTCATCTTTTTCTTTTCTTTTCTAATCCTATCATATTTATCCATAATCAAATAATCATGAGATAATTAACTTAATAATTTAATCTAGTTTATTGCATTATTGAAGTAAGTAAATAGATAGGATGTGATAGGTTTTCACAGAGTCTTTCTTGCATGTGATTAGGGATGAGGCTTCTCTTTGGGTGACCATCTCTCTTCTTTTTTTGTGGTCCTTGAGGTGAAAAAAATAAGGGCTTCAATTCCATTCTTTGGTTTTTGAATATTTATTACTTTCAGGCCATGCCCACCTTAAGTGGTTGCAATGGTTTACATCATGGGGGACAATGCTTGGGATGGTTGTGAATTAATGAAAGTTGATTTAATAATCTATTTCCTATACATTTTGAAAAATTACATTTTACATTGAAATTATGGTACTTTTTAAAATTTTGAATATTAGTAGAAAAGAGTGACATCTACATTGTTGGATTCAAAAAGGTATTTTTATAATTTTAAAAATTGTAATTTAAAAATTTAATAAAAATCTATATAAAAGCCACAATTATAGAAAAGGTTTGTTTGCTCATTGAAATTTATATGTAATGGTTGCATTGTGGATGAATTGTTAAATTAATGGGAAAAAATGCAGGGTTGGAAGGACAATATGGGAATGCTAATATTTTATTGTATGATTTGTTTGTAATCCTAGTCCTTGGTTTTTATGATCAATTGTTAAATTGTGTAAGATGTTATAGGGGTTGAGAAACCTAGGCTAGGATGGAGTGGACTCTCATGCTCATATGCTTGTATGTTGAGCAAGGATGAGGCAAGGAGAGGGTAAAACAAGACTAATTAAAATTAATGTGGAGCCTCACATAGTCACACTAATTAAGAGAATCCTCAAGACATTTTTTTATGCTTAGAGGATAATAGAAATAACCACAATTATAGGTAAGACACTTCGACATTTTTGAGATTAAGAATCTTGGGACAAACTTGTATAATGATATTACCCATTAAGGCCTCTGTGGGATAGTAACATGATGCTCAAATTCCACATGGTTGAGAGCTATACTAATACTCCATGACCTATACCTAGGATTACCCTCTCTTACATGTTTACCATGGATCACATATCCATTTTGTGTTGTGAACCTTTGCATTTGGGGATTTGTATCTTCTCCAAACATCAGTGTTATGATATCTCATTTTAATATAATTCTCTAAGCTTATGTTTGTTATGGTTATATTACCAATGATGTGGTGATGCTCTTGTTATACATTTACAATGATTGGTGTACATGATACTCCTTGTGAATGTGCTTGGAGAGTTTGTGTGTGGGTGTGTTAGCATGTTGTAATAAAATCCCCAATTCTTGGCACCTCTAGGTCCTAAATGCAAACATCTTCACATGCTCGCAAGTTTTTGCAACTTTTAGCAAAATGAGATAAAATCATGACATGGTAGATAGTATTATGCCACCCATTGCATATGATTGTATCCATAAATACAATAGACATCAAGTAGAAATCAAAAATAGTTTCTTGCAAGATATATTATCAAAGTTTTATATTTAATTGTTTAGCTTATGGGTAAGTGCACCAAAATGGTGAACAAAAAGTGGCCAAATGCAAAAAAAAAACCAAAATTTTCATATCCCATGTAGGTTCTGAAAATTCAAAAACGTGTTAGGCTTGTTAACACCAAGCCTAGCCAAAAATAATTTAAAAAACAAAAAGTTCCTCAAAACCCGTACAAGTTTTGAGGAACATTATTTTTTTGGGTAGCCCATGGGTTTTGGCCATTTTCAACGCCAAAATCCGTGGAACAACAGTAAGAGAAAGCCAAAAATCCACAGAACCCACACGGGTTTGTAATTATTTTGGATTTTTCCAGCATTAAGAGCAATTTTCAACAATGGCACCCCGTCAAACAGGGAAGATTTGATTGGTTTGATTATTTTTGTTTGCATTTTAATTGAAGTAGGGTTTTTTAATTGATTTAAGTTTTGTTTTTATTAATTTAATGTCAGATTCTTCAAGCAATCCCCAAAAATGGAATAGACAACAAAGACCTCTTGCACAAGCAACACAAGCAAACCCTGTAAACATTGCACATGAGCAACATGAAAAACCTCAAGACATTGCTCCACAACCACAAAACCCTCAAGATGCTGCTCCTCAACAACCACCGCCACCCCGAAACCCTCCGCGTCCTCCATTAGATCATGTAGATGCCACACAAGAGAATCTCATCAATCACCTTACACAAAATAGTGCCCAAATTTTTATATTGGTGAATAGGTTGAGGTCATCTAGGCTTGAGCACCACTCAACCCTCACCAGAACGCTAGAAACAATGACCAATAGTGCAAATGAGGTATCTAGGGAGGTTACGAAATGGGGTTCATAGGGGGATAGATGTCGAACATTTTATGCAAATGGGTTGTCACATGATCAAGTGAAAAAAAGGGCATACTTAAAGTTGACATATGTGCTCTTTTCACCGATCCTGTTACCAGTAACAACCTAGAACGAAATACGACTCGGTTTCCTATACATTGGTGTGTTCATGCTAGGCTGAAAGAAGATTTTTGGGATAGGTGGTATATGGTCTTTGACCAACCACCTTGTAATAATTGGGAGGTGCCTCTATATTTTTTGAGAAAGTTGTATTGTGAGTTTATCCTCGGCGAGAAGCCAAATTACTTTGACATCCGACAATTTCAGGGTAGAGGGAGAGGCTCTACGCAGGATAGACCTAGGGCCCATAGGGTGGTACAACCACAACATAGGAGGTGTACAACTCCTAAAACCATGGTTCATGTCACTGTCCCTATATCCTTGAAGGAGTCTATGGAATTACAGACTCTTCAGGCAGCTGCATCATTGACTGATGTCATTGTTCAGCATGGCACACAGTTGATCAGAGCAGGGAATGTACCAGCACCTGTGACACCTCCTTCATCAATGGCACATCCTTCATCAGCAACACCTCCTTCATCAACGAAACCTCCTTCATCAGCGTCAGCTCATGCATCATTTGGCACGAGCCATCCCATTCAACATATGTGCCCCACCTGCTAGGGTGTATGTTCTGGTGTAGACATTGACGCGGATGAGGATGGTTCAACATATCATTCATGTACATGTCATGGGAGTAGATGCAATGCTTCCACCATAGAGGATGTGGTCCTCACTGACGACTTGATCAATATGTTGTACCCTCTCTATCAGACACAGGTGTGTTTAATTCTGTTTATGACATGTTATCAATTAAGTGACTAAATCTTATAAAAAAAATGATTTTTTAGTTTTAGAACAATTTAACGTTACATATAAATAAAAGGCATTGCAGGGTACAGTAGGTGGTGGGAGTACACCACATACTTTTCAATTGAATCCACTGTCACGAGTAGTTTCACCACCAGAGGTAAAGATTTGTAAATTGGTTAAAAATATAATAATACATTGGTTTCAAAATAGGGCCCCATTTTGTTGCCACATGTTTCATTGTCAGTGGGCCCGTTCATTATTGATTGGGGTTGCCACACGTCAAGTACATAGGCATTTTTTCAAAAAAATTAAGGCAAAGCCCAGAGCTCCACCTGAGTGCCACGTGTTGGGCTCATGAAACTTTTGAAGGAGGAAAAGAACGGGAAGTAACATACACTGTTTAGTTTCCACGTGACAGTGAAATATATTTTGAAGAAAGTTGACAAAGGATGCAAAGAATGGATGAAGATAGAGACCGATTGGGAAGTTGTTTGTTGGTTGAGGCAGTTACAAAGCCATCATGACATGTCATGAGGATAAAAAGGAAAAATAGAAAGTGACACCAGTCACATGATGGAGCAAGGAGAGCAATTACTTGGAGATCCATGTCTATTTTCAAGGGGGCTTTAAATTAAAGTTTGGTTGGTCATTCAAGGGGTTCACAATTTGGAGCAAATTTTGATGTTTTTCAGACTTTAGCATTTTATTTTTGTGTTTTGATACTTTGGACATTGCCAATTTTTGACCTCTCCATAAAACTCTTAAGCTTTGCAATATGCTTTATGTCAATTGGAAAGAAGATAGATATTTTGCCTCTGTTTGAGCTTTTATAATTTTGAATATAATTAATGTTGAATGAATCATGCTTTAAACTCTTTCATTTCAGTTTCAATTGTGTTTAGAATATACTATGTTGGTAGTGAATCTAAAATGAATGCTATGATAATGAAGGATAGTTTGGCCTTTGAATTATGCATTTGATGTATAATTTATTGTGCTTCTGAGGCTAAGTTTTGAATTCTGGTGCATTGCCTAGTTTAGTACAGTTTTCAGTTTTTCTTCTCCCTTTCCCTTTCATATTATGAAGAGCGAGCTTCTAAAATCTCATAGGTCGTTCATCAAGGCACAATAGGTCCCCTACTTAATGAGTTTCCCATAAGGTTGTTGTCTTGGAAGCAATTTTAGGCATCAACAAGAACCATAATCAAACTTTTATTAGAATATAAAGAATTATTTCTCAGGACATTCACCAAAATGAAGGTAATCAAAGAAGAGGTTGGGACCATGAAGATACAGCTAAAGGAAACACAAAACCGGCCTGAAAATGACCATACCATTTGAACACCAACATGAAGACAAGAGTCAAGACTAATTTGGATAAGATGCTAGTAGCCAAAATAATTAAATCAGTGGAATATTCTAAATGAATAAGTCAATGGTCATCCAAAATAAAAATACGAGCAACATGTAGGTGTGTGTAGACTTCCAAGGATTGAATAAGGTCTACTTACATGATCCCTTCCCCACATCCTTTACTAAGGAAATTCTTGAATTAGTTGCGGTAAGAGAAATTTATTCATTCATTGATGGATTCTCCAAGTCTCATCTGGTTTGGATAAGAGAAGAAGATTAGCCTAAGATGACTTTTGTTATAGCGTGGGGCTTATTAATGTACATGATAATGACTTATGGGCTTAAAAACCCCTTGACAATATTCAACCAAATCATGGTAAACACATTTAAGGACATTCATGACTTCTTGGAGGCGTATCTATATTATTGGACTATTTATGAATTCACAAAAGACCATGTGCAAGCACTTCAAACAATATTGGAGAAATGTAGGAGCATGCAGATTTATCTCAATCTAAAGAAATGCATTTTTGCAGTCCCGTTTGGCATGTTATTAGGACATAATTTGTAAAGGACTAATGGTGGACCCAATGAAAATTGCTTTTATCATGAACCTTCTGCCACCAAGATAGCACCCAAAGGAAACAAAATCCTTAGATATACTGGCTATCATGGGAAATTCATAAAAAGATATGCAACAATAGCTACCCCACTAGAGGAATTGCTAAAAAAATGAAAAACAAACAAACCAATAGAGTGGAATCCCTAATATCATCAGTCCTTTGATACCTTTAAATAAAATATAGTTAAAGCCCCTATCCCCATATTTTTGGATTGGTTCATACCATTTCTTGTACATGTAGATACATCTAGCATAGCAATAGGCATTGTATTAGCTCAAAAAAGGGGAAATAAGGATCACTCAATATAATTTGCTAGCAGAAAACTATCAAAAGCAAAAAGAAATTACACTACCATTGAAAGAGAAGCCCTAGCTCTGGTCTATGTCTTTCTTAAGTTATGACACTACTTACTATCTAGTCCTTTCACTTTCTACATTGATCATGAACCTTTGGAATTCCTTTTAAACAAACTAATGGTACAAGGGTGCATATGTAGATGGCTCTTGATATTCCAAGAAATCAACTTCAGCATCATGGTTAAGCCTAGGAGAAATAACCATGACCTTGACTATCTATCTAGAATTGACACCAATGTAGATCCTAAGGATATTGATGAGGAAGGCTTACCAAGAACATACCTATTCTACATTATAGTAGTATTAGAAGAGTTTCATGATGTGGTAGTACTTCTTTCAAGTGGTACGTATCCCTCAAATATGCATGCTGATGATAAACAGTTACTATCAAGGGAATATGTACCTTTTACCCTAATTGAAGGAGCATTATATAAAATAGTATGAGATGATATACTATAGAGAGTGGTCCATACACATGAAAGAGAACACATTCTAAGGGAGACACATGAAGGAATAGTAGGGGGATATTACAACAGAGATGCTCCTAATTGAAAAATCTTATTGTTTTGATTATGGTGGCCAACTATATACAAAGACTGCAAGAAATACACCAAATAATGTGATATCTGCCAATGAACATGAGAACTTACAACTCGAGATGAGATGCCCCTCCAACTAGTTCTTGCATAAAATCTATTTGAGAAGTGGGAAATTGATTTCATTGGACCAATTTGTTAAACACACCACAATACTAAGAGGGGGGTGAATCAGTCTTCATCAAAACTTAAATTTTCGCACAATTCAAATCCAAAACCTTAATATGATTAGCATCAAAGAAAGATAAAGCAATAAAAACCAGTGCACAAGAGTACACCAAATTTACATGGAAAACCCAAGAAGGGAAAAAGCAAGGTGAGAGCTATCTAACAATAAATGAAAAATATTACAAATTAATTTTTAGGCTCACTACTTAAGGAAGCATACTACTCCCCAAAAGACTTGTTGCTAAATATTACTTCCTCAGGTCAAGATACATAAAGGACTTGTAGTTTTAGGATCACTACCCTAGGGAAAGATACATGAAAATTTGAATTACAATAAATAGTCCTTCAACATCATTGCACCCAACAATCCCCCTTAGAATGTAGTTGCTCTCTTAAGCAACCATTTGACAATTCAGCTCCAAAACTTTCACCACATCATTTGCAACCTCAATTTCACATATTTTTCAATCCACACAAATCTACACTCTTTCACTTAATTTAATCTTCTAAATATATCATTTGTATCATCTCAAAATTGCAATTAGGTCAGCCAGAATAGGGGATAAGGAGTGATCCCACTAAGTTGGCCTCAAAATATAATTGTGTGAAAGTGGTCCAATCCAGGAGACGAAGAGGATAAAAAAATATCTTAACACATAATTCAAAGTGGTCCTAAACATCAACCAGGCTAGCGCACATCCTTTAAAGTCAGCAACAAGGTAATGTGTAGCACATGACTAGGTGCCCCTAAAACATAACTTTCTAATGAATTCACTCAATGTGAATCACCAAAAGCCATAGTGGTACCCAAATTCAACTCAACTAAACCCTCCAATTAGCCAACACTAGCACAGACCCCCAAAGGTATATCACAAGCAAAAGAATAAGCCTTGTGCCAAATAACCACAAAATTACCTAAATTACCAACTCCAGGCAAAATGCGACACCAAATAGATCAACCAACATCATGCAGACTGCATAAAGACATTTCTTGAACATCCACCAACACTTCCATAACCTTCTTTCATACTGTCAATCCAAAACAAGCTAACAAAACCAAATTGATACATAGTTATTGTTGGGAAAATGGTGTCTCAACCTTGCATTTACATAAGGTTACCATTTATAATAAGTTTTTGTTTGGACACAAATTGGTTCTAAATTTTACCCAAAGCTTCAGATTTTCTAGATAAGCATTCCGATAAATTTTTGTTGCAAGATCATAACTAGATTTGAAGATATTAAAGTTTTTGTTTTTGAAGGTTGCAATGAAAGGTTTAAATTAAATTTTGAGGAATTTAGAGGCCTAAAACATACTGAAAAGTGGACATATTTGCCATATAAATTTATGAGGTGATAGAGCACATTGTTAACTTTCTAATACTTCAAATGGTTCGTCAATTGGACACCCGATTCACAAGTTATGGCCTTTGAAAGTTTGGTCTCCTAAAATAGGAAATATAAAAATGCATCAGACACATAAATGAGTTGTAAAAGCAAGGTACATGTGTTGATGTGTGTTTTAAAACATCATAGGGCATCTAAGATTGAAGATAAGGTCAACTCCACTTTATTGGGTGGTTTTAGCCCATGGTTTTGTAATACCATTTAACGGTTTCATTTATTGTATCTCCTATTTATGAGGTGCATGAGATGGAGGTTGTGTGTAATAGTCTTATAGCTATTGATTTACCTCTGAATCTCTAGTTTGTGGTACTCCTATGAAGATCTTTATTTATAAGTATATTGTAATATGTTATTGATTTCTAAATAATATAGTGGGTGGCCTTTGGAGTGTGGGGTTTTTCTCCTGAAAGGGTTTTCCCCATGTAAATCATTGTGTTATGGTATGCATGCTATTATGTCTATATTTGTTAAGTTTATGTAATTTTTGTAATGATCTATAAATTTTTTGCATTATCCTCCTCTCAAGGTTAGTGTAGGAAGTTTTTTCATTACTTAACTTCCTTACAAGTGGTATCAAAGTCTGATCGCCTTTGGTTTCAGTTGTGGGTTGTTGCATTTTTGAACTAATCCATATTTGAGTGGGAGCTTGTGTAGAAGATACTTTTTGATCTTGTTGCAATAATTTTCAAATGATAAGTTTTTTAGGGAGAATAGAGGTGGAGAAACTTTCTGGAAGTAATTTTGAGATGTGGAAGTTGAAGATGGAGGATCTGCTAATAGATCAAGATTTGTGGGATATTGTTGATGCAAATATCTCAAGACCTTTAGATCATAGTGCGACTACTCAGTGTGATGTTATGGACCTTAAAGCCAAGGTTCTAATCAATTTTTTCTTGGTAGACTTTATTATAATCAATGTCCATGAAGAGACTTCTACAAAAAAGCTATGTACCAAGCTTGGTGAAATGTATCAAGATAAATATGTATTGAATCAAATTTTATTGAGGAGAATTGTATTCTTTAAGAATGGAAGAGGATGGACAGATAACAGACCACCTGGAAGCATTTTAGATGTTGGTGGCTCAATTGGTATCTGTTGGTGACAAGATGGATGAGGAGGAGAAATGTCAGATCTTACTTTGTTCTTTGCCTAATTTGTGGAGTTCTCTTGTTATGGCTATTAGTAGTACTTTTATTGTTTTGAATTTTAAAGATCTGGTGGGTTCCTTTCTTGGAGAAGAGATGTAAATGAAGGTATCCATTAGTTCAAAGGAAGCCCTAACTGTTCTTGGAAGATCTAGGGAAAAAGGCAAGAAGAATGAGAAGTGTAATAAATTTAAGTCCAAAGGGAGATTGAAATCTCCTATAAAGTCTAAAGTCATTTGTTGGAATCATGGTAAATCAAGACACATCCATAAGGACTGCAAAGAAGAAAAGAAGAAGAAAAAGAAGAAGTTCAATTTTGATTATGAGTCTGAGAAGGAAGATGGCGATGCATTCATTGCAGCTTCAAGGCTACTCATGCAGGTAATGTTGGCATTTGATGATCCGATGATGCTCCGATGAAGATTGGTGGTTCCTGATGCTTCAAAATTCTTAGGAGTTGTCATTGATGGAAACTCAACCTACTGATCTAATAGGGTATGAAGTTTTGGCTAATCAAATGTCTTGGATAAAGTATTCTTGGATTAAGACTGTCAGTGTAGTTCAATATATAGTTTTGTGATCATTCTCATTTCCGATGAAGCGGGTTTTGGATTCGGTGATTAGTGATTAGTTGGTTGGGTATATGAAGTAGATTATCATGAAAATCCACCCTCCGGTGTTAATTCCTATGCCTATTTGAAGATCCAATATCTGGTAGAGCAGTAAAGCAGAGTATTCTTCATGTTTGGTGGTGTATCGTGTCTGGATTCTGATGATTGGAAATGTGTTTGGGGTGATAGGTGAGACCTATAGGAAGTGCATGATCTTGTATTTTAGGTCCGGAATATGGTTCGATAATAGATCTAAGCCAACTTGCAGCTACACATTTTACATTTTGACAATTGGTGAAGTTGCCTTGTGGAAGATTAATTTTTGTATGTGCGGATATATAAGACCAATTTGGATGATGCATTTGGTGTGATATGTGATGTGGTAGATTGTTTTGAAGTGATTGAGAATAGTTTCACATGCACATCTTGATTTTGGTTGATCCGATAAGCAGTTACAGAGCAGAATAAAACAGATAAGCAGATAAGTTACAACAGATCATTTTGCACTTTTAACCGGAATAAATTTTTAGCATAATGAGATGCTATTTTCCAGTTCACTACTTATTGTAATCAATTTGTAATCTCCTTTAAGGAAATGAGCCTTCCTCTGAGGTTGTTGCTCTATTTTTGTAACTTGAGCAGTGAGCTCTAGGCAGTGTGCCTGAATGCAAGTGCATTCCTCTTATGTAATATTATTTTTCTACCGGCCATAGTGGAATAATATTGTGGGATCAAATCCCACCGTACTTTTTTCCCATTTGAGTTTCCATGTAAAAATATTGGTGTTATGGTTGCATGGTTACTTGTTTTATGTTTCTACACTTTGCTTTCTTTGCATTTCATCCGTTGGTTGAAGAATAAGAATAACAAGTTTGAAATTTGCATAACACTAATTCACCCCCGCCTCTCAGTGTTCATTGATTCCAATAGGTAATGATGCTAGGTTAATTGACTCAGGTGCATCTTTTCATATGACTTCCAATAGAGATTGGTTTTATGGATATGAATAATTTAATGGAGGTAAGGTGTACTTGGGTGATGATTTACATTTAGATATTGTTGTTCGTGGTAAAGTTATTGAAGAAGTTGAGAAAATACAACTTATGAGATCCCAAGAGCACCTGCAAGCAAAATACCTGTCACAAGAGAATATTGGAGATAGAAACACAATAATGGATTTGAAGAAAAAGATTATCATTCAAAGAGGGAATAGATTAGAAAAATACAATACAATCCTTATGAAAGGAGAATATGAAACCCTAAAGAAACCCTAAAGGGATAAAGTGTATTTAATAATTAAATAAATAATTATTAGCTAGTACAAGATAATTCTAACACCCCCCCTTAAGATGAACTTAGGGAGTAGCTAAAAAACTAAATGCAGGAAAGCAAAATGCAACTACATGAAGAAGGCAAATTTGGGTCCCGACAACAAGGCCTGATGAGGTACCCAATCACAACCAAATCTCTATGAAACGAAGAAATAGAGAAAACCACATGGGAAAAAACTCTACTCCAAAAAGAGATAGGAAAAGCATGCTATAAAAAAAACATGAAGGAAGGAAGGCCTCAGTGAGACCCCCTAAGGACAACTTCCTTCACCCCAAGCATAGAGCGCAACTGAAGGTAGCGCGGAGATGCAAAAGGTTTAGTGAAGATGTCAGGAACCTGCTCCTCTATAGGAATGTACTCTAAGATGAGAAAGCCATCCTGAATCAACCGTCTAATGAAGTGCATGCGAATCTCAATGTGTTTAGTCCTCTGGTGCTCCATTGGGTTGGTAGAAAGGTGAATGGCACTCTGATTGTCACACCAAAGATTAGTGGGACTATCAGGAGGGAACCCAAACTCAGTCATCAACTGTTGAAGCCATAAAACCTCATGACTAGCTAACACTATTGCTCAGTACTCAGCCTCTTTAGATGATAATGCAATAGCATATTGCTTCTTGCAAGACCATGTGATAGGGCCAGAACCAAGACAAAAAATAAAGGCAGAAGTAGACTTCTAATCATGAGCATCACCAACCCAATCTGAGTCAGTGAAGCCAACAATGTGAGGGTATCCTGGAGTATAGGGAATGCCAAACTATGTAGTGCCTCAAAAGTAACTCAAAATATATTTGGCTTCTTGCCAATGGCTCTCATGAGGATTATGGGAGAACCGAGAGACAAGACCAAAAATAAAATAAAGATATGGGCGCGTATGTGTCAGGTACAACAAACTACCAACCAACTGCCTATATAAGGTAGGATCCATGGAAGGTGTAGAACAAGTGGTAGACAAAACAACACCTGATTGAAATGGTGTGGGTGCAGGCTTGCAAGTAAGCATGTCAAATCTGTGAAGCATATCAAGAGCATACTTTTGCTGAAGTATGGAAATCCCATCGGAAGACAAAATAACCTATAGGCCCAAAAAATAGTGCAGAAGGCCAAAGATCTATCATCTCAAACTGCTTCATCAAGGCTCTCTGAATATCCTGAATCAAGGAGGACAAGCTATCGATAGTGTAGTCACACAAATCTGTCCGGCTTAATTAAATAAATATTTGCTATTTATTTGATTAAAAATCCACTAGCCATCAGTTAATTAAATTAATATTTAATTAATTCATCTCCAAACATTTTCCTATTAATTAAATAAATTATTCAATTTATTTTAATTAATTCATTAAATCAAATTCAAATCAATTAAATAAATAAAATCTATTTATTTAATAAAATCTCCCTATTCCTCTTTTAAATAAATTAAATAAAACATTTATTTAAATCATTATCCCCACCCCACTTGCATTTTCCTACAAATGCAACTTGCATACATTTATTGAGATAAATTAATTTATTTTAATAAAATCCTATTTTCCCTCACCCACCAAATCCACTTGCAAAATCTAAACCCCTTCTAGATTCTTCTAACCCCTTCCTAATTAGCCTAATCCATCCCCTAATCATTGTCACATTCCTAAGCAAAATGGAGTAACTTCTCAAAGACTCCAAAGTCTTTGAAAAGCATTTAATGCTTTGTGTGTTCAACAAATCAACCCCCAAAGTCTTCCAAGACCACTAATGGCTCTTACATGGCCATTTATGGCTCTTACATAACCATTTATGGTTATTTCAAACTTGTCCCCCCAAACATTTATTGTTTTGACCATATTCGTCCATTTCACATTTGCACAAGAGTTTATCCATTGGATAAAAGCTTTATTCTTTGAATAAAGAGTTTATTCATTCAACCAACATTGACTTTAACTCCCAAGGTCATATCAGGCATTTAATGCTTATTCCCTCTCCTCTCAACCTATCTCACATTGACACTTGTCATCCTGGGATTGGGTTGAAAGCCCTCACATAGATTTGAAATCATTCAATCCTGACCCTTGTTGAGATTGCTCAATCTCAACCATCCATTGCTCCATTTTTCCTATAAATAGAGCCCATTTCTTCATAATCCAGATCCTGAAAACTTGTATGCATTTAACCTATAGGCATTTTTAGAGAGCATTTAGCATAGCTAATTCTGATATTGTCATTTTGGTTAAAATAAATCATTTTAGTATCAATAGCTTAAATATTAGCTTCTTTATTTACATTTAGAGCAATATTTCAGTCTCAATCCTCCATAAGCATCCATAGTGCAAAAAGCTGCTGAGAGCTACACTATTTTGGAACTTGGAGAGGAGAGGAACAAGGGAGAAGGAGCTAAGAACATGCTAAGAGGCATTTGGAGATGCCTCATTATCTTTGTTTCATTAGTTAGAGATATTAGCATGATTTTAGTGTCTCTCTTGATATGCCTGTTTAGATTAGTTTTTGATTGAATAACACTAACGGTTTCTTGTGTGTTTTGTGTTGTTTCTCTTAGACTAACCTTGTCCACTTTGCAGGGCATCATCTGGTGAACCCGACGTGAATCGAACACCAAAAATATCATCTTTTTAGCAAACTAACATGTCTGAATGTTGAAAATGTCACACAGGTTGCACTTTGGCGCTATTGAACACATTCTAGCGCTACTGACACTTATGCTTTTAACGCTATTGTTCTTACAATAGCGCTATTGTCTCAAGTTAAGTGTTTTTGGAACTGTTTTGGCACTTTTGACGTTGTTTTGGCGCTATTGACCCTCTTTCAGCGCTTTTGACTTTTCTATCTTTCCCCTTCTTTCAGCGTTTTTGTGTTAAATAGCGCCTCTGTTCAAACACAGACTAGCGCTATTGTAACAGAATGTCGTAAAAATCACCTTGTAATCAAAAAAGTGAAAATTTTAGGCTTGTGGAAGCCCCCCTTGGACATAGATTTTACTAACAATTTGTTGTTTGTGCAGGTTAAAACTCACCGTTAAAAATCACAAATTTTCCTTTGGTGCATTAAAAACTTGAACACAAACAAAATTTCATTGCTTTCTAGTTAGGATCACTTGTCTTTTGGTGCTTAAAATCAACAAACAAATTTGATTTCCTTGCATCAAACTAAAGAATTTACAAATCCACACTTCAAATTTGGTGCACATAAAATACACAATCCACTTGTTTTGATTTTTGCAAGCAATTCTACTTCAAGCAAACGTGTTTTCATTACGTTGACCAGGATTTCAATTTCTAGAATACAAAACACATTGCCTTTGAAGGTTAAAAAGAACACCATGACTGTTGGAGCAACATCTCCAAATAGTTAGATCACATTTCAATGGTGGATTAAAAAGAACAAGTGTCTTTCGTACTTGGCACACTTGTGCAAAAATTCAGTCGAGTGGTCCTACCTCTAACACACACTATCCTCTCCCTTGGCTTTCGTGGTCCTAGGTGCAAGAGAAAAGTGTTAGTAACACTCAAATTTTATCTTTTTAAGAGAGGCCTGCCAAGGGATCGATACTCTTGGGAACGACCTCGAGCGGTAAATCCTTCGAGCCGCTATAGAAATCAGGTGAGAGCAAAAGTTGTAGCCTTGGGTATAGCTGTTCCTACAGTGTAACTGGCCGAAAGGACAAATGGGCCCCACCACCAGTTACAAGGCTCTTAAGTGAGTCACTGCAGAATGAACTTATGTCCAAAAACATCAAACATGACTAAACACCTTTTAGTAGTAGCCCACCCGTTCTATTGATTGAGTATATTTGCGATATAATTTAGTGCAAGAGCATAGATGGTTTTTCTCCCAAGATACTCACCATACATATTTCCTTGAGTAGAAACATAGATTTTTGAAAAGTCACTTGTGGCCTGATAAAAGTGGTGACTCCCCCATCATAGGGATCATCTATTTGTTATGCTCGCGCAAGACTTAGTATGTCACATCCTTACCTGCCACGACGGGATTCATAAGGTATGTAGTACCAAAGTCGAAGAAATATCAAGATGTGGGCTAAATTTATCACAACTGGCCATTTGACCTTAGGGATAAAAAGTGTTTGAAGTGTGTTCGTTTTAAAGACCAAGTGCAAATTGAGCCGACTTCAAGCTTTGGAAATACACGTTAAAATACATCTAAAGGAAGGGTCATATACAAGTCCAAGGATTGGGTTGATCTAGACCCATACTCATTTGTGCCTTTGAGGCTACATTCTTGTGTTTGTGTGCTTGCTTTGTTTTCTTGTCAAAGAAACATGAAAAAAAGATCACTCCCAAAAACAAAGTATTCATCCAACCAAACATTTCTCAAAACAACCAAACACATCAAAAACAAAGTGCAAACAACAAAGAGTCAAATTTTATGACCATTCTTCACATCCTACGAAAGAAGAAGAGTCATCAGAATATCAACTTGAAAAGAAGACCATTAAGCTGAAAAGCTTTGATCAAAAGGAGGAAATTCTTCTATATCAATAGACAAATCTTTGTCTCCCATAGAGTTTTTCTGCGTCACATGGGCCTCTACCTTCAAGGCAAAACAAACGAATTTGATTCATAATTATTGAACCACAGAGCTTTTATGCAATATAGAGCTATGAGTTATCACAAAAACCAAGGAGGTAAGATTAATCCCAACTTTTTCCCAAACGTCTGTATCACATACAACACAGCTCAAGAAGTACCACCAACGCTCGAAAGAGAAGAGATAGAGTTTGTTCCATTTGTGACACAAAGTTTTTATTGAAGTTGAAAACATCTCATCCATCATCTTATTCATACATCATCACTTCATCATCAATCTGTTCCAACTCTCAAAACATTAAGAGGTTCTTGCTCCAAGTTCTCTTTTTAGACATTGCTTGAATCAAACGCATCACATCACTTTTTAGATTGTTTCTACATCTAGGATAAGCTCATCCTAAGAGACACATCTACGCAGGTTAAAACTAGTTCATGAGTGAATCCTCTCATTACTAGGTAGTTAAATCGGTAACACATCTCAGATTTCTCTACACCTTATCACATCAAAATCTTATCAAACAAGCAAGCAATTCAAAGAAGGAATTTTGGTTACATCTACCTTAAAAGTGCTAGAGATCCATATGCAAAACACTTCACCAACCATCAATCTTTCATTTCATCAACAACTCATCATCATTTTCACCCAACTTCAACAAAAGCTTGTAAACAAAATGGCCCAAACCCGATCACAGTCAAGGCAACGAGAAATAGAAATGGAAGAAGAAGAAGAGGAAAATCTCAATGAATTTCAAGAAGCACTTGGAGGAAATGCAAATGACGAAAACCCAAGTACTCCCACTCCTGCAACAATAGAAAGGGCTCAGCATAACCCTCTCTTTAACAGACTGTTTGACGAAATACTCAGGAACAATGCGGATGCTCACTTCTTAAAACTCGCTCAAGAAGGAGCCAAACTCCCCTCTGACTTTGATCTTGCCCAATTAAGACACGCATCAGAAAGAGAAAGTCTCCATGAAGAGGAAAGAGGTAGAGATCCCATCAGATATAACATTCCTCGAGGTAACCCACCACCTCCTCCTCCAACTGAAATGGAGATGTTGCGGCAACAAGTCGAGAATCTCGCCCAACAACTTCATAGTGGTGTCAAGACTAACCAATTCTCACTCAATGACATCTGTCCCTATCCTTTTGATAGGAATCTTTATATGCCACCCTTTCCACGAGGATTCGAAACACCCTAATTTGAAAAATATAGAGGAAAGGGAGATCCCCGTGATCATATTAGAGAATTTCATTCTGCTTGTCTCGAAGTGGCATATGAAGACACCTACCTAATGCGCCTTTTTCCCCAAAGCTTGGGAGGAACAACCACATCATGGTTTTCCCGACTATCAGGTGGCATTAGAACATTTGAGGAACTCATCCAGAAGTTCCTAGCTCATTACTCTCATAACATTGAACGCGACATCACCATGGCTGATCTGCGCAACACTAAACAAAAACCAGGTGAACTATTATCAGTATTCCTGTAACGATGGCGCCAAATGTCTAGCAGACGTTCTCTTCAGTTACCTGAACGAGAACTAGTGGAAATATTCATTTCCAACTTAAACGAAGAAATGGAATTTCACCTGGATGTCAAAGACACAGACTCTTTTAATGATATGATCACCAAGGGTTTGAAATGTGAAAGGGCACTTATCAAGAAAGGACTCATCAAAATCTTTAATGAACCAAAAGATTGTCCTCGCCCACGCTTCAATAGCGATAAACCAAACTTCTGGAAT
The DNA here is from genome assembly GCF_030272615.1 of Cryptomeria japonica. NCBI lineage: Eukaryota > Viridiplantae > Streptophyta > Pinopsida > Cupressales > Cupressaceae > Cryptomeria > Cryptomeria japonica. Next base: position 222,827,328 of record NC_081407.1, on the reverse strand, counting down.
AAAAATAAGAATATCGTCAACGATGGAGTTGTGGATGCCCGGACTATCCAAAATGCACAACCTGTGGTTCGGTTTGTAGGACAAAATCCTCCACCTCAGAATAACAGAAATGTTCCTTCCAATCAAGGTCGCATCACATCTCATGATGAACCTAGACCTCGTCAGCAAAAACAGAAACGCACATACACTCCCTTAGGGGAACCCATTGAAATAGTGTTGCGACAACTCATTTCTCAAAATTTGGTCACTCTACCTAAACTATCAAACTATGAGGCTCAGGTCAAACCGGCATGGTGGAGAGATACTGAACACTGTGAATTCCATCAAGGGAGAGGACACAAGACAAGTAATTGTCACCGATTGAAAGATCTCATTCAGGATCTTATTGATCGAGGAGAAATTGAAATTGAAGGACATGACCCAAAAACAACAAATAATGATCATCTGAGGTTCAAAAATCCACTTCCATCACAAGATCAAAGGGGTCCTTCCACTTCCAGGCGAGGCACTGATACTACTGATTATACGCAGGCTGCGTATAATTACACTGTAAATTATCTGTATGATGCCAATGAACAAGTTGCAACCATAACCTTCAAAAATCCCAACTCAAATTGCAATGTTGTTACGCGTCGCGGCAAGGTTACCATAAAGGCAGCTCCACAAGGCACCACCTCCATCCCAAAGCAGTACAATCTTATGGAACAATTAGACAAAACCCCTACGCTTATATCCATTTTAGAGCTATTGCGTCTATCGCCCTCTCATAAAACTATCTTGGATCAAGCACTCCAAGAGGCGTCAGTCCCTGCAAATCTGAATACAGACCAATTTCAAGCCATGGTTGGAAGTCTAAAGTCATCACCTTGTCTCACTTTTTCCAAAAGTGACAACTCTTCCTTCCAACAACCTCATAATGCCTCACTCCACATCGAAGGATTTATTAACCAGCATAGGATCAAGCGAGTCTTGATCGATAATGGAGCAGGCCTGAATATTTGCACACTACAGTTGGTCACAGCATTTGGCTATGCAGTAGAATCAGTGGATCCTCGTCAGAAGATCACAATCAAAGCCTATGATGATGCAGAGCGTTCATCCAAAGGAGCTGTGGTATTACCAATCCAAGTGGGCCCCGTGGTGAAGCACATCATCTGTCAAGTTCTGGACCTTCCTCTGCCATACAATCTACTATTAGGGAGACCTTGGATACATGCCATGCAAGCCGTTCCATCTACCTACCATCAATGTATCAAGTTCCCACATAACGGTGTAGAGATCACAATCCTGGGTGATGCCAATCCCTTTGCGTACTGTCATAATATCAGCCATCAACCAGAGGTTACTATTCCTAATAATAGAGAAGCCATTTCCTCCACATCATATATAAGTCCCACCTCTCTTGCCAGTTCAAACACTACCATACCCAAGAAACAAAAGCTTAAAATGAAAATAGCAGAGGAAGGTCTTGGGGAATACAACTTGAGTCAACTCTTTTGTGTGGGACAAATGCCCACTTCTCCTAGAACACATGGTAAACCACAATAGTTACTCCAGCAACCACTAATCACACCGGCATGTGCTTTGACGCCTTTCGTTCTTGGAAAGAGTCAAGAGGAAGAAACACAAGATGAGGACTTAGCAGACTGGATCTATAAAGATCCCATCACCACTGATATACCACAAGTTAGACTTCCTACGGATCAGTATGGCAAAGGCCTCCTCATTATGCAAAGAATGGGGTATGATGGTCAGAGTGCTTTAGGATATCGTAAACAAGGACGACATGAACCTCTACTCCCAGAATTAAAGCCCAAAGGTAATACAGGCCTAAGCTTTGAAAAGGAGATCTTTCCTAAGCTCAGATTCAAAGGAAAACCCAACAAACCATTTTGTCCACCTACTGCAAAGAGGACACCTTTCATAATCAAAGCACCATCAAGCACCATCCCAACTGCCCCATCGAGGCTCAAAATCCCAACACAACTATCACCAATGCCACTCATCCCACCAAACGAACTCATAATCCCATCAGCAGCACCATTAGCAGCAGCAACTATATCAGAACCCGTAGCAGCATCTATGGCACCAGCAATACCAACAGAAGCCACTGAGTCAACATTACCGATACTCCTTGTACCAAATCCTTTAATCCCCATCAATCTTCCTGCAGCACCAATCACTACAAAGGTACATCAACCAATCACACCTGCAGTATTCAACTCAAAGGACATTCCAGTATGGTATAGTAATCGGATGCTGGAAAGTGACTCAGAGACCGACTCACGTGAGTGGGAATTTGATTCCGTGCAGCTTAATACTTCAGATGAGGAAGATGCACCACTACCTCCACCACGCAAAGACATCCCTATTTATGGAGAAGCACAGATAAAGACCACTTGGTTCCTAAACTAGAAACATCTTCCACAGACCCTACGTCTCATCCTACGCCTGATTCTGACAGGGAGAGTACCATTAACAACCTTCACCATAACGTCTTAACCCTCACCGATGCATCTAACGCACTTAACCTAATCGATGAAGTAATGCCCATTATCCACCTTGAACTCATCGAATAGAACCAACCAAATCCCCCATGTCTTGACTTCTTCCAAAATGATGAGGCCATCATTGACTTTTTGGAATTAAGGGATAACCTACCAAGCGGGGATCACAAAGTTGGATTCGCCATAGAACTTAATAGCGCAACATACTTCAGGGCGGATGCCAAACCTTTTAGCTGCAAAAATATAACAATAAAACATGGATCTTCTAGTGAAAACCACATTGTGGCACTGTTTGATCCGACAGAAGTAAAAAGAAAGAGCGTATCCAATGGTGAAAACCTCTCTGAGGCGCCTGAGGATGAAGGGTTTGACATTCTCCCTACTAGTACACAACAGGAACGATCAATGATTCTCATCGAGGAAACCAAAGAATACAATGTGAGGACTCCTGAAAATCCTCATCTCATACATCTAGCATCTCTTCTCACTCCAGAAGAACAGCCTAAATTTATAGAGTTCTTCCAGATGCGTTAGATCAACTTTGCATGGTCATATGCAGACATGCCTGGGCTTGATCTCGATTTAGTCATGCATCACCTCACTGTAGCAGAAGGAGCCAAACCTGTCAAGCAGAAGCTTCGTAAGATGCATCCTCAAATTGCAGTGCTAGTCAAAACAGAACTCAAGAAACTCCTAGATGTTGGTTTCATTAGACCAATTGATTATGCAGAATGGATCTCCAACATTGTGCCTGTCGGCAAACCAAAAGGGGGCATCCGCATTTGTACTGACTTCAGAGATCCGAATAAGGCATGTCCTAAGGATGACTTCCCCCTACCAAATATCGACATCATAGTGGATCTGACAGCAGGACATGCCATGCTTTCACTCATGGATGGGTTTTCAGGATACAACCAGATAAGGATCGCACCAGAAGATCAACATAAGACAACCTTCACATGTCCATGGGGCACATATTGCTGGAATGTAATGCCTTTTGGTTTAAAGAATGCAGGAGCGACCTATCAACGAGCAATGACTACTATCTTTCATGATATGATGCATACCATAATGGAAGATTATGTTGATGACTTACTGGCAAAATCACTCACAAGAGAAGGTCATTTGGACATATTAGAGAGAATCTTTGATAGACTGGAAGAATATCATGTTCGACTCAACCCAAAGAAATGTGTCTTTGGAGTAACCTCCGGGAAGCTTCTAGGATACATTGTCTCAAGCAAAGGTATTGAGGTCGACCCAGCAAAGGTAAAAGCAATCATGGACATGCCACCACCAAAGAATATCAGTCAGCTAAGGACATTACAAGGACGACTTCAATCCATCCGAAGATTCATTGCACAATTGGCTGATAAGTGTCACCCATTTACACATCTGCTACACAAGAACATCCGCTTTCAGTGGGATGCCCGATGCCAACAAGCATTTCAGACGCTTAAAGACTATCTCATGAATCCACCATTGCTGATGCCACCAGATCCAAGTAGATCGTTGTTACTCTATATCTCGGCAACAAGTACATCATTAGGTGTATTACTGGCACAACATAATGCAGAAGGAAAAGAGTGTGCTATTTACTACATCTCTCGCACACTGGTGGGCTATGAACTCAATTACACACCTATTGAGCGAGCTTGCTTAGCAGTAATCTTAGCAGCCACTAAATTGAGGCACTATCTGTTGACACACAAGGTATAACTCATTGCAAAGATTGATCCACTCAAGTATTTACTCAGCAAAGCAGCATTGACAGGCCGCTTGGCCAAATGGGTGATGATTCTAAGTGAATTTGACATCGAGTATGTAGACCGTAAAGCTATCAAAGGTCAAGTCATCACGGATCAGTTGGCCGATGCACCTCTCATAGGTGATCATCCTCTCATTTCCAATTTTCCAGATGAAGAGATATTCATGATCACAACATCACAACCATGGAAACTATACTTTGATGGTTCATACACTAGGCATGGCTCGGGGGCAGGCATTCTGTTTATCACACCCCAAGGTGACAGCATCCCGAAGTCTTACAGGCTCACATTTCCATGTACCAACAACATCGCAGAGTATGAGGCCTTGATCACGGGACTCAGGCTAGCCGTACAATGGAAATTACAAGAACTACAAGTATATGGCGACTCCCAACTAGTCATTCGACAAGCAATAGATGAATATTAGACCAAAGATGATAAACTCATGCCATATAAGCAAATGGTGGACACTCTAAAGACATCGTTTACTACTATCACTTTTGAGCAGATACCACCAGATCAGAATCGAGCTGCAGACGCTATGGCTACCATTGCATCTCTCCTAGATCTTCCATAGAATTCAACACGCTACGAGTTCTTGGTCGAACAGCTTTGGATCCCCGCTTATGATATCCCTGAATCCAAAATGATATGTCGCCTTGTCAGTTCTGAATCCCCATGGTACGGTGAATTCTACACCTATCTCTGCGATCACACCCTTCCTCCCAACCAATCGAATAACCAACGTAAAACCTTCATTCGCCAAACTGCTCGATATACCATTATTGCCGAAACCCTATACCGACGCAGTCTTGATGGTACTCTCCTTTGATGTCTGGAACAAGGTGAGGTAACAAAGGCTTTGGAAGAAGTCCATGAAGGCATTTGCGGGACTCATTCCAGTGGTCCGTCGCTAGCCAAGAAACTCCTACGCAATGGATACTATTGGCCATCTATGGAAAAAGATTCCTACTACTTTGTCAGAAAATGCAAGAAATGTCAAGTTCATGGCGACCTGATACATGCACCAGCCCAGGAACTGCAACCAATCACAACACCATGGCCTTTTTGTCAATGGGGCCTTGACCTTGTGGGTAAGATTCATCCATCTTCATCTAATGGCCATAAATTCATTATTACTACCACTGAATATTTCACAAAGTGGATCGAAGCTGTTCCACTTACCCGAGTCACCGGCAAGCAAATCGCCTCATTCATCCTTAACTACATCATCTGTCGGTATGGTGTGCCCATGTCCATCATCACAGATAACGGTCTTCCTTTCAAAAATCAGGATGTCCGTGAACTTTGTGAGAAATTTCACATCCAACATCGCTTTTCCACTCCCTATTACCCACAAGGCAATGGTCAGGCCGAAGCATCCAATAAAAACATATTGAGGATCCTAAAGAAGATAGTCAATGATGCCGGCCGTGATTGGCATGTTCAATTAAATCCAGTGTTGTGGGCATATCGAACTAGCATTCGAACCCCTACAGGTGCAACTCCTTATTCATTGGTCTATGGTGCCGAAGCTATCTTGCCTATTGAGGTCGAGATACCATCACTATGGGTTTCCTTGCATAATCTCATTGATGACGAAGCCTATAGAGTATCTCGTCTGCAGGACTTAGAGTTACTTGATGAGAAGTGACAAGCTGCATACAATCACCTCAAAGCCTATCAGCAGCGCATGAGTAGAAGCTACAATCACCAAGTTAGATCTCGTACATTTGAGGTAGGTGATCTTGTTCTATGAGAGAATCCTCGCAACCAACCACACAGAGAACATCAGGGAAAGTTTGAATCAAACTGGCTGGGCCCATATGTTGTCACTGCTGTATTCAGGTCCGGGGCATATCAGTTGGCTACATCAGAAGGAGAACCGCTTGCAGCTCCAATCAATAGCATGCACCTCAAACGGTTTTATACCTAATCTATACAGAGCATCAGGCTCCCCTGCATACCAGAAAATACCAAAAACACTCAGAAAAATGTCTTGAAGAAAATACAAAAACATTCAAAAAAAAAGTAAAGAAAAATCATGCATCCAAATGGTGAACAAACACTCCGGTGGCACCTTGGGTAAGTACGATGGTGAAAACCTGGCAAACAGGTGCCACTCGTAAAGGCTATGGCTCCATTGTCTTTCAGACTTGTTGCAATCACATCTACTTCATACATACATCCATCCGTCCAAAAACCATGGCTTGTTATTTGTCTGCAATTATGATAATACTTCATGCGTCTAAGCATCCCACTTTTTCATAGTCATGTCTAAAACTGGGGGCAATGCCTTTAACCTATTGATGGAAGTGAGTTCTACATTGTCTTATGATTCATTAAGTTCTTCATTCAAGCAATCATCAAAATACCAAAAACATTCAAAAATGTCTCAACACAAAATCCAAAAAACATTCAAAAATGTCTCACAAAATCCAAAAACATCAGAAAACATCAAAAATCACACAAAAACATGGCAACACCTTGTACATACTCATCCATGCAGATACCAAAACAAACATTGACAAAATACTCACACAATGACCATTTACCAATCAAACCACACAATCAACATCAACACTCAAAATTGTCTTCAACAAGGATGCATCCTTCCTTACCAAAACAAAGACAAAAAGTGACATTTTCTTTGACAAGAAAATTCTGTTTACGCTATCAAATACTTGGTTGATTTATGGTCTAGTAATTTATATCAGGTTCCTATGGCATTGTTTGTGTATCTTCGACACATTATTCTGATGAAGTTCTGGGGCATGTACTAATGGTGTCTACGTGGGAAGTTCACTAAGCTATGTGATCATAGGCAAAAATACAATCATAGATCACTATGGCTTGCTGACTACAGCGTATACCTCGACCATATGAGCATGAACCATTACCAAGGATCCATATTCTTTATTCTTTATGTATATATTGTTTGTTTGCAGGTACAATTCTCTTTCTTTGGTTCCTCCTACCTCATCCAAAATGGATGAAGGTTTTATCTCTTATTACGGTATGCACTTATCTCAGGATATGATCAGCCTAAGATCAAGGAGGACGATCCAAGTCATGCATGAAAGGAGATAATCCTTGTCTGTTCCGCAAGCAATACTCAGGTCAACTTGATCCATTATATCAAGTTGCTTGTATTAACTTGCTATATCAAATCCATGTAAGAAATACTCTGGTCATCTTGAATCTTTATGTCAAGTTGCTTGTATTTTCTTACAACATTTTAAAGCTCAATGATGAAAAATAAAGCACCATGGATCGTCATTCCATCTCATTTGTATATATTGTATTTCGTTGCATTCCATCCATCCATACATTCATAAATAGCTGCATATCATTCATACATAGTAATGACAATGGATACTCTATTTTCCTCTTCTTCCATAGGAATGTAATAGGTCCTCCATTTCTTCTATCTAACATTGAACCCCCCCACCCTCCCCATCTTGATAATCACCATCACATACCCTACATCATGTCCCAATCAACCTAATCAAGCCACGTTCATCATCATCCATCTCTAAATAGGAGGGATTGCGTTTCCTATGCTAAGTCATCCAATAAGCCAAGCAAGTTACTCTCTCTGCACAGGTACCTCGACTCCCACACACCTAGACTATCAACGAATACTCTGATCAAGTATCTTCGGGTCTCAACAGGTAATCGATCATGGTAATCCTAGACTACATCAGGCATTTATCATAATGACCTAGTCTCAACAGGGCTGGCATGATTCCCCACAACCATCCATCACACGCACACACTATCAATTGATCAACCAATCAAACACAATCACATCGGACAATTACATCAATTGTCTATGTCTCAATGAGTATTTTGCTTCATATACCTTGACTTCATCGGGCAATTACATCAATTGTCTAAGTCACATCAGGTCACTTTGATTCACTTACTCAGACTTTATCATGTCCAAGCGACCAACTGACATCAACTGTCACACTTTGACTTGACCAGGGCAATTAAACCGATTGCACCAGATTGTCCAACCAATTTTGATCAATTGTAAAGCATCAATCCAAACCCCACACTACATCTGCTATGTATCTCTTGCATGACCTCAAGGTACTCGCTGGCTTGTTGTTTCTCCGTATTCACTCTATTTTTCTTCCATTCTTTCACCGTTGTTGCTAATTTCTTCTATTCTACCTCCCCTCCACTTCTCATTCTTTTTCGAGAGATCGCCCGATTTTTTGAAATTTTTCAGCCCGTCTCTCGAGGGGGCATACCACCCATTAAATTAACATTTTATGGGGCATTTTCTTCACACCAGTTTTTCTTTCTTTGAAACGATGCGATAAACCGCACCATCTCAAAGAGGGGCAAATGTAGTCACACAAATCTGTCCGGCTTAATTAAATAAATATTCGCTATTTATTTGATTAAAAATCCACTAGCCATCAGTTAATTAAATTAATATTTAATTAATTCATCTCCAAACATTTTCCTATTAATTAAATAAATTATTCAATTTATTTTAATTAATTCATTAAATCAAATTCAAATCAATTAAATAAATAAAATCTATTTATTTAATAAAATCCCCCTATTCCTCTTTTAAATAAATTAAATAAAACATTTATTTAAATCATTATCCCCACCCCACTTGCATTTTCCTACAAATGCAACTTGCATACATTTATTGAGATAAATTAATTTATTTTAATAAAATCCTATTTTTCCTCACCCACCAAATCCACTTGCAAAATCTAAACCCCTTCTAGATTCTTCTAACCCCTTCCTAATTAGCCTAATCCATCCCCTAATTATTGTCACATTCCTAAGCAAAATGGAGTCACTTCTCAAAGACTCCAAAGTCTTTGAAAAGCATTTAATGCTTTGTGTGTTCAACAAATCAACCCCCAAAGTCTTCCAAGACCACTAATGGCTCTTACATGGCCATTTATGGCTCTTACATAACCATTTATGGTTATTTCAAACTTGTCCCCCCAAACATTTATTGTTTTGACCATATTCGTCCATTTCACATTTGCATAAGAGTTTATCCGTTGGATAAAAGCTTTATTCTTTGAATAAAGAGTTTATTCATTCAACCAACATTGACTTTAACTCCCAAGGTCATATCAGGCATTTAATGCTTATTCCCTCTCCTCTCAACCTATCTCACATTGACACTTGTCATCCTGGGATTGGGTTGAAAGCCCTCACATAGATTTGAAATCATTCAATCCTGACCCTTGTTGAGATTGTTCAATCTCAACCATCCATTGCTCCATTTTTCCTATAAATAGAGCCCATTTCTTCATAATCCAGATCCTGAAAACTTGTATGCATTTAACCTATAGGCATTTTTAGAGAGCATTTAGCATAGCTAATTCTGATATTGTCATTTTGGTTAAAATAAATCATTTTAGTATCAATAGCTTAAATATTAGCTTCTTTATTTACATTTAGAGCAATATTTCAGTCTCAATCCTCCATAAGCATCCATAGTGCAAAAAGCTGCTGAGAGCTACACTATTTTGGAACTTGGAGAGGAGAGGAACAAGGGAGAAGGAGCTAAGAACATGCTAAGAGGCATTTGGAGATGCCTCATTATCTTTGTTTCATTAGTTAGAGATATTAGCATGATTTTAGTGTCTCTCTTGATATGCCTGTTTAGATTAGTTTTTGATTGAATAACACTAACGGTTTCTTGTGTGTTTTGTGTTGTTTCTCTTAGACTAACCTTGTCCACTTTGCAGGGCATCAGATAGTGATAAGATCATAAACATAGAGCACAAGGATAATTATATCATCCCCATGATGCTGAATATATACTGTGGGATCGGAATGACAACGTGTAAAGAGTGTGGAGAGCAAGAAGGAGTCCATCTTCTCATACCAGGTCCGAGGAGTTTGTTTGAGACCATATAATGAACGTCAAAGTCTGCACACCAAAGAGGAATCCTACACAAATCCCTGAAGCTGCTCCATATAGATCTCCTCATGAAGGTCTCCATGCAACTAAGCACTCTTCACATCCATTTGAAAAATTGTCCATCCCTATGAAGTTGCTAGAGAAAGTACAAAGCGAATAGAATTCATCTTCGCGATAGGAGAAAACGTCTCGAAGTAATCAATACCCTCCACCTGAGAAAACCCCTTCGTAACAAGATGAGCCTTATACTTATTAATAGAACCATCTACAACATACTTGGTATGGTACACCCACTTGCATCGAACCAACTTCCTTCCTTTCAAAAGAGTACATAGATCCCAAGTATGATTCTTCATCAAAGAAGAATACTCCTCAATGATCCATTGCCCTATCCCACTCTGGGTGACTTGTTGCCTCTGAATTTTTTTTAGGATCATCCGAAATGGCATGACTCAGAAGACTAGAACCAAATATTTGTGCATGAGTATGATGAGTGTCAAAAGGATCACCTGTCATAGAACCAACAACATCAACTATAAACTGGGCCCACTTGGGAAAAGGCTGAGTTGCGGGTGGTGGTGGTGGTGGGAATGGTGGACCATCATTTGTATCATCCTCAAAGAATAAGGAATCCTCAAAAGATGAAGAGGGAGGAGGAGGCAGTGAGGGAGAAGTTGGTGATGGAGAATCTATCTGAGGAAGGCGCTCATCAAAATAGACATCTTGCCTAAATAGGACCTCTCGAGAATTAGGATCAAACAACTTGTACACCTTAACATCCTCACAGTAGCCAACAAAAATGAGTGGTCGGCTCTTCCTCTCCATGGATTTCCTCTGAGCATATGGAATAAATGCCCAAGCCTCACTACCAAAAACTCAAAATGATGAAACATCAGGCTTGACATGGGACCAAGCCTCCTCAGGAGTCAACTGACACAATGCCTTATGAGGCATCTGATTTTGAATATCAGTGGCACAATTAACTACCTCAGCCCAAAAAGAAGGCTGCATAGAACGTGACTGAAGCATACAATTGGCCATCTCCCATAGTGTTCTATTCTTTCTCTTAGCAACACCATTCTGCTGAGGAGTGTGAGGAATTGATAACTGATGCTGCAAACCATGCTCTGTGCAAAAATCTGTAAAATCCTGATTCACATATTCTCTCCCATTATCTATATAGATCCTCTTTATATAAAAACCAAACCACTTCTCGACAAATGTCTTAAAGACTCGAAATGAATCAAAGACATCAGACTTGTACTTAAGAAAGTACACCCATGTAGGTCTGGAGAAGTCATCAATGAAAGTGAGCACATACTTGGACCCTGAAAAAGATGGAGTCAGAAAGGACATAAGATCATTGTGTATCAAATCCAAGGGTGCCTTAGCATGCATGACTCTGCCTATAGGAAAAAGATCACAATGATGCTCGCCAAGTGCACAACCTCGACATACACCATCAGTACAAGATATCTGAGGGAGCCCAATCACAAGTGCCTGTGTGCTCATCTGTTGTAAGTATTTGTAATTGACATGGCCAAAACGCTCATGCCAAAGTCTGCTCACTAAATTTGCATGTGTTACAAGAAAAATACCTGAACCATCTGGACTCACAAAGCCATCAAATCAATATAACCGAGAAGTAGGATCGACACTGCTAGTAGCCACAACCAAATCAGGATCATGGAGCTCTCTAATAACCACATCATGTGGTGAGAATCCAACTGTTTTAGCAGAGCCAAAATGACAAATCTGATAAATAGAGAGGAGGTTTATCGAAATTTCAGGAACCAAAAGAACATCCTGAAAGCAACCACTTATCAATGGAACTGAACCTGAAAGTTGTGTTTAGTCACCAACTGCAATTTGTAAAGTATTACTATGAGCAAGTGAGGTAACAAGCTGCGGTGAGTGTGTCATGTGGTGCGAAGCCCTTGAATCAATAATCCAAGTGGATGCAGAAGGAATAGCTCATGCAAAAAGAGCATGTCCTTTCCTAGTAGAAGAGGAAGATGGAGGCCGAGGAGAAGAAATATGATGTTGTTGCATGGCTTCCTCCAAAGCCTCTAATCGTTTCCAACATCGGGAAACTAGATGACCTTCCTTGCCATAGAAACTGCAAAGTTCATCTGATTTCTTCTTAGTCTTGGAGGAGGACTCACCAGACTTAGAAGATTGCTCCTATTTGGGACAGGACTTCGGTTTATAATCAAACTTAGGTAGTGGCTTGGAGGGATGCTCATTGCCAACTGAATCCTTCTTAGGCTTTGGTTTCTTTTTCTTGTTCTCTTTAGATGTCTGAGAAACCAATGCTTTGTGCTTTGATCCTGTGAGAGTGTCCAACTGAGATAGGTGAGTTTTCTCACGAGTCAAGTGATCACATAACACATCAAATGTAGGCATGGTGAAGCGTGTACCCAAGGCATCCATAGTAGAATAAAATGTGGAAGCAAATATTTGATAGGAACCTCGAAGCTTAGAGAGAATCAGGTAGATACACTCTATATCCATCTTATTTTTACCACAATTGTGTAGGATAGATCTGGTGGTTTTAAACTTGTTCAGAAAGTTTGCAATGTGAGGAAAGGACTCAGGTAACAAGAAAGAGAGCTTTACCTCAATCTATAATGCTCTGAACTCATTGATAGTACCAAAGAGAGTATCAAATTTGGACCACATAGCCCGAGGAGTGAGAAAACCATCAAGGTGAAAAAGCAAGTTGTCTGAAACATGTAAGCAGATGACACCCATATCCTCATCCATCTTATTCCTGTGCTGAAGAATCTCAAAGGGATGCTGCAACTGAGCCTGATCTGCATCCAAACAGGACCACAACCCTCATGATCTGAGAAGCCTTGTCATACGAGCTTTCCAGAGGTGATAGTTATGGGATGTAAGAAGCTCAACTGAAGAATCTGCCATGTGTACTTGTACCTGTAGTTGAACCTGCTCTTGATTTTTTTTAAGTGATCTTTTAGACTAGACAGAGGATTCATAAGGTTTTTTTTTTTAGTTTTAGGTGTTATGATTTTCTAAAGTAAATTACATAAAGTAGTAAAAATAACACCCCCACAAGATGTAAAACAAAAAACCAGTACAATCTGAGAGCTAGAAAAGAAGACAGACAATATCTTGTGTACCTGGTGATTTTTCTAGAAAAATTAACTCCAAATCTGAGTAGGGCTCTCCAAGACCTTTCTGATACCTATTCATTTTCCAAAAATGGAGTCCGTTTGCCCAAGTTATGGCTCATGGAGTGCAAAAACAATCTCTTACTTTGATGGCAAAAAATAGGTACTAAATGAAAAAATCAGAAAATCTCATGTCCAGATCTAAATAGAGCTCAAAAAGAGATTTCTAATGCCTATTCATTTTCGAAAATCCGACTCCGTTTGCCCAAGTTATGACAAAAAAACCTCCCCCTGTCAAAAAGCTTTCAAGGAGTAAGAGGAGGGGACTGGGCGGAGGTGGCTCTCTGGTTGGGCAGCGACAAAGCTCCAAGTGGCGAGCGGTGAGGAAACCGCAGCGGCTGGGTAGTCAGGCGACGAGGAGACCGCAACGACTGGCGGTCGGGCGGTGAGGAGACTGCAGCGACTGGTGGTGTGCAGACAACCAGTTGGGCAGTGTGGAGAATGCCTGTGGCTCCAAAGACCGTCATGGTAATGGCTCAGCCTAGGCAAGTTGTAAAACTACCAAAAATAATTTTATTTTATTTTATTTTTATTTTTTTCTCAAAAAACGTGCCCTAGAAGGGCCAAAATCAAAAAAAGAAATCCAGAGCCAAAGTTGTCCAAATTGGACAAATTTTATATGAAAATGGGGGTTTTTGGGTGTTTTGAGCTTAACAGTGAGGTTTGTTTGAGCTCAAAGTGCCCAAAAACAAAGAGGTACCCCAGATCCAAACTAAAAAACTCTGAAAAAATATTGAAACCCTTGCCTCCAGAGAAAATCTTCTAAAAAATCAGGAACAAGCAACAATAGATGTAGGCTCTGATACTATGAATAAGTTGAGAAAATACAGCTTTTGAGATCCCAAGAGCACCTGCAAGCAAAATACCTATCACAAGAGAAGATTGGAGACAAAAACACGATAATGGCTCTGAAGAAAAAGATTATCATTCAGAGAGGGAATATAATAGAAAATTACAATACAATTATTATGAAAGGAGAATATGAAACCCTAAAGATGTGCAACCCTAAAGAAACCCTAAAGGGATAAAGTGTATTTAATAATTATTAAATACCTACAATATTATTAAATGCCTAAGTTTAACTTAAGCGTAGAGTATAATAGACTAATAATTAAAGAAATAATTATTAGCTAATACAAGATAACTCTAATAGTTATAATTAGGTTTCTTGATGGTAGAATAAAAAAGGATTAGTAGTGTGTTGCATATCTCTAGATTAAAGCAAAATTTATTATCTGTGAGCAAACTGATAGATGCAAGTGTGCAGGTATTCTTTTCTAATGTAGGATGTAAAATGGTAAAGGGTGATATGGTGATTGCTAGAGGTGTCAGATTTGTCACTTTGTATAAGCTAGAGGCATACATTGTTGAGTGTAATAACACTTCTATAAAAAGTAAATATGTGGATACTTTGTTGGAAGATTTGAAGGTTTCACCTTTAGCGGATTGACATGGATTTTGGGTACCTAAGGGTGCTCTTTCTTTTGAAGCAAAGTTGCCTATAGAGAAGACTATGTTATAGCACCAGAGGCTTGGCCACATTGGAGAAAAGGGTCTAAGGACCTTGAAAATATAAACCTTGTTGAAGGTTTGAATTATTTTAATATTGACTTTGATTTCTATGAGCATTGCATTTATGGAAAAAAAACCATGTTCAATTTTACTCAAGTTCTCATAAATCTTGTGGTGTTTTGGATCTTATCCATTCTGATGCGTTTGGTCCTGTAGTTGTTCCTTCCATTGGAAAATCCACATATTATGTTTCATTTATTGATAATTTTAGTAAAAGTACATGTGTATATTTTTTGAAGAGTAAATATGAAGTTTTCAATTGTTTTAAAGAATTTAAAGCAATGGTTGAGTTGTAGACTGGAAAGAAAATAAAATGTTTGATGATTGATGATGGCAATGAATTTTGCTCTAATGATTTTGATAGATTTTATAAAGACTATGACATTAATAGACAAAAGACAACTCTGTATTCTCCACAACATAATGGAGTTGTAGAAAGAATCAATATGATATTGATGGAGAAGGCTAGGAGTATGCTGAGTGGTGCTGGTCTAGAACAAAAGTTTTGGGCTAAAGCTATTGCCATTGTTTGCTACTAGATTAACAAGTCTCCTACATCATCTCTTGTTGATAAAACACCTATAGAAGCATGGTCAAGTCACAAGCCTTCATTGAGACATCTCAGAGTTTTTGGTTGCGAGACATATGCACATGTGCCAAAGGAGAAACAAACAAAGTTGGAGAACAAAGTTATGAAATGTAGCTTCATCGGATACAATTATGGTGTGAAAGGATACAAGTTTTGGGACCCTATTGCACAGAAAGTAATACATAGTAGAAGTGTTATTTTTAGAGAAATTAAGTCTCCTTTTGTTACATTGCAGCCATAATAGACTAAAGAGGAAGACATGATTCAATTCCCTTCTACGCCTAAAAGAGTTGGATCAAGACCACTTGATAGGCAAGAAGTTGAGGAGAGCTCATCTATTTCTGAATCTTCAGAAGAGGAGGAAGAACCTTCAACTCAGCTTGTTCAAAGGTCTACAAGACATAGACAACCACCTGAAAATTATTCACTTGATGATTGGAGATATATTTTTTCTTTGAATACTAATGTACACGAATCTAGATCTATAGAAGAGGCATTCAACATGAATGATGCAAAATTATGGAAGATTTCCATGGAAGAAGAAATGATAGATTTGAAAAAGAATGATACATGGTATCTTGTAGCATTGCTTGAAGGACACATACTTGTTGGTTGTAAATGGGTGTTCAAGAAAAAGATTGGTTCAAATGGAGGTATTAAGAAGTATAAAGCAAGACTTGTTGTGAAAGACTGCTCTCATGTTGAGGGTGTTAATTATGGTCAGATATTTTCTCTTGTTGCAAAAATGACATCTATTAGATTTTTTCTTTTTATTATTGCTACTTATGATTTAGAAGTTTAGCAAATGGATGTGAAAACTACTTTCCTTCATGGTGATTTGGAGGAGCATAGCATTATGTGGTAAAGGTAAAAATAATTTGGCTTGTAAATTGAAAAAATCTTTGTATGGCCTCAAATAGAGTCCTAGGATGTGATACCAAAAATTTGATACATATGTGTTCAGTTTGAGATTTGAGCATTCTAAATTAGATCACTGTGTTTATTATAAATTTGATGGTGATAATTTCCTATACATTGCATTATATGTTGATGATATGTTATTCATTGGTAAAGGGAAATACATTATTTCAAAACTAAAGTCTCAACTTGCTACTAAATTTAAAATGAAAGATCTTGGTACAAAAAACACATTCTTGGGAAGGAGATTATAAGAAATAGGGTACAAAAAGCACATTCTTGGGAAGGAGATTATAAGAAATAGCGTGAACATAAAGCTATGTCTAGGCCAAAGTAAGTATGTGAATTCAATTTTATGGAGGTTCAACATGCAGGATTGTAGACCATTATGTGTTCCTTTTATAACTGGAGCAAAATTATCTATTTTGGATTCTCCTACATCCTCATTAGAGATGTAAGACATGAGAAAAGTACCTTACCAAAGTGCAGTTGAAAGTTTGATGTATGCTATGGTTTATACTAGACCAGGCATTGCCCGAGCAGTGGGAGTTCTTTCCATATATATGTCTAATCTTGATAGTTCATTGAATGCAATTAAAAAGAGTCTTCAGATATTTGAAGGGTACCTCAGAGTATTCTTTGTGTTATCATGGTAATTTGCTAGAAGACGTGATTTCCCTTGATATTTATGGATATGTGGATTCAGACTGGGCAAGTGATATTGATAGTAGAAGATCCACCAGTGCTTATGTGTTTATTTTATATGTTGGTGCAATTAGTTGGATGAGTAAGCTACAGGTTGTGGTTGCTTTGTCCACTACTAAAGAATAGTATATGACAACTAATCATGCTTGTAAAGAATTCATTTGACTTAAAATATTGTGTTTAGATATTGGAATAAAACAAGCACCTATAATGATAGTTTATTGTGACAGTTAGAGTGTGATCTACCTAGCTAAGAACCCGACAATTCATGCCCTGACCAGGCACATTGATGTTCATTATCATTTTGTTAGAAATATGATCGAAGATGGCAAGGTGAAGCTAGTTAAGGTAGAAACTTTGATGAATGTTGCAGATTATTTAACTAAGGTTGTGAGCATAGAGAAGTTTAGATGGTGTTAGGAGTCTATGAGCCTCATGACTCCTAGAAATTAATTTATTGTGTAGATACTCCCTTTTCTCTTGCAATGTGTTTGACATGTGGGAGAATGTTAGGAAAATGGTTTCTCAACCTTGCATTTACATAAGGTTACTATTTATAGTAAGTTTTTGTTTGGGCATGAATTGGTTCAAAATTTTCCCCAAAGCTTTGAATTGGTTAGATAAGCATGCCAGTAAATTTTGTTGCAAGATCATAACTAGATTTGAAGATATTAAAGTTTCCATTTTTGAAGGTTGTGATGAAAGGTTTAAATTTAATTTTGAGGATTTTAGAGGCTTTGAAACATATTGAAAAGTGGGCATAACTGGCGTAGCAAGTTACGAGGTGATAGATCACATCATGAACTTTCTGACGCTTCAAATGGTTCATCAATTGGACACTTGGTTCACAAGTTATGGCCTCCGAAAGTTTGGTCTCCTGAAATAAGAAATATAAAAAATGCACCAGACACATAAATGAGCTATAAAAGGGAGATACACATGTTGATATTTGTTTTGAAACATCATAGGGCATCTAGGATTGGAGATAAGGTCGGTTCCACTTTATTGGGTGGTTTTAGCCTATGGTTTTTGTTATATCGTTTGACAGTTTAATGTATTGTATCTCTTATATATGAGGTGCATGAGATGGAGGTTGTGTGTAAGAGTCTTATAGCTATTGATTTACCTCTTAATATTTGGTTGGTGGTACTCCTAAGAAGAGATTTCTCTACAAGTATATTGTAATTTGTTATTCATTTCTAAATAATATATTGGACGGCTTTTGGAGTGTGGGCTTTTTCCCTTGAAAGGGTTTTCCCCACGTAAATCATTGTGTTGTGGTATGCATGTTATTATGTCTATTTTTGTTAAGTTTATGTAACTGTTGGAATGATCTGTAAAAGTTTTGCATTATCATCCTCTCAAGGTTATTGTAGGAATTTGTTCTGCTACTTAACTTCCTTACAATTATTCATACCCAAAATGCTAAGAAATATAGTCATGAGATAAGACATTATCAAAAACACTTGTAGAATATTTCAACACCTTAACTATGAACTGAGATAATGCACAAACATTATAAGCATGTCCACTAAGCCACTACAACAGAAAAATCAATGCAGAGAAATGCGAAGCATTTTTCAAACTAGTTCTAACAAGCCATCAAATTGTCAATGCTTTTTCATTACCAAAAATATTTGTCATAACATCAAGGAGTGCAATGTCCACAGAACATACACATTGAATCCCAATTTGCAAGACCATATCTACAAACACAAAACAATGTAGATCTTTCTCCTAGGGAATCTTGAATACACTTTCCTACATCTTCATACTTTAGTAAACTACAACTATTAGAACATTCCTATAAGATCATTTTCTCACTCAGAAGCACCAAGAGAAATACCACAACAACTTGTAGTATGCACAAGACCATTATAAACACATCACTTCATCATCATTCTTATAATCCTCATCTTAATACTTCTATTCATCATCTTAATATGATATCATCATGATACAATCTCTGGTATCCAAACACGAGCTTCAACACCATTACTAATTTTCAACATCATAATCACCATTACAACATCATGAGTGTATATATCAAACACTAAGAGGGTGGATATCCATGAAAAAATAACATCTTCAACCATCATCCATCTGCACTCTTTAGCAATAGCCAACAATCTCCCCACGATCTGAAAAACACAACATAATACTGAGCATATCATCAATGACAACACACAAGTTGAGGGTTGATATCAATGATGACACCTAATCATTAATGGCAACAACTACCAGCATAATTGACCCTCCAACTAAGCATCCAAATAAAGATTCATTATTACCAGAGTGGACTACTTAACTATATGGGAAAAGGCCAAACTAACTAAGGAATGCATGACATATACAACAACTAAGTTCAGCTACCATAATATAATAACTCAAATTGGATGTCCTCTAAGCATAACAAGTGACTATGGGAAGCATTTTGTAAATAAAACTATTATGAAACTCTTGAATAATTTCATGATTACACATAACCGGAGTACACCCTACTATCTGCATGCTAATGAAGCCAATCAAGCCTTAAAAAAATCTTGAGAGCCACTCTAACTAAAATGTGCAATGCAAACAAGACAAATTGGGACAAAAATACCAACAATACTTTGGGCTTACTGGACTACCTATAAATAGGCTACTACACATTCACCATTTGAGATTTTCTATGGCCTAGGAGCCATGTTACCTATCAATTTCATTGCTAACAACCTATGGACAACACTCACTCTTCAACTTACCGAAGATGAATCCATTAAATAATGGCTTAGAAAACTAGACAAACTGGAGAGAGATAGACATATTGCAGAAGGTCATCTCCTAACAGAAAGAAGAAGACAAAAAGCTTGGCATGAACAAAAATTAAGAACATAAATATTCAAACTCAGAGAAACAATCCTTCTCTATGATAACAAGTTCAAGAAATAGAGTAAAATTAAAGTACGATGGATCAACCTTTACCAAATCAATGATATCTTGGAATCCAAAGCAATATGGTTAGAGACACTAGAGGGTAAATGGTGCAGGAGCACCTAGTTTTAGTTGCATTTTCAAAGTTTTTACAATTTTGGTGTGATTAGGCTCAAATGTGTGTTTTCTCAGTTTGAAATAGCATCCCATAAGTGCATCGGGATAACCTACTCTGATGGGTTGTTTATTGTTGAGTCATTGGGTATTGGAAGGAGCCGGTTCAAGCTACCCCAATGACCTGATGAGTTAGCATTGGTGCAGAGTATTGTCATTGGCTATCGGCGGAAGGGGTTTCAAGCTACCCCGATGACCCGATGAGAAAACAAAGGTGCAAAGATTTGTCATCGGTTGTTTGAGAGAGTGGTTTTAAGCTATCCCGCGAACCCGATAGAAAAGTGGACGGAGTTTCAAGCTATCCCATGGATCCGATAGGAAAGTGCTAGTCGAGGAAAGAGTTAACGGGTATCGGGAGGAGTGTTTTCTTGTTACCCCCATAACAAGGCGTAAGCATTGGAGGTCAACCTTGGAGACATCGGCCATTGGAAAAGCGTAATGTCATGCTACCTGATGATCTGATGGAAAGTGTGAAGCGAAGTGGAAGTGTGAAGACGTCGATCATCAGTAGCCCATTATGATGTTACACTAAAGACTCGATAGGAAGTGAGAAGAGTTTGAGGTTGTCATCGAACATCGATAACTTTGTTTGGATGTTATCCCAATGCTCCGATAGAACCTGCCTGACAGTTGCCGTTGGAAACTGTTGGTAACGAGATCGATCTTGTCTAATAGGAGGAGTTCACGACAGAGGACAGAAAGTATAAAAGACCCAACAAGCATCTGCAAAAGGTTGGTTGTGATTTCAAATATGGATTGTTGTTTGCCACAAAGAACACATATGTTTTCTTGAATAATAAAGAGAAGTCTACTTTCTGGTTTCCATTCAGTGCCTGATTTCTGCTGTGAATTGAAATAATGTTTTAGAATCTTTAAGTTCACTATTGTAGTCAATGTAAATGCTTCATTTCTCTATTCTGTGAGTTACTGGGTTGAACTTGGAAATAAGCTCGGAATCTGTAAATAAGTTTTCCTTTTTCAGTTTAGGCTCTTTGTTTGTAAATAACAACATGGCTCTGGCTTGAAACTCCACATGACCATTGGAGGTAGTCAAGCAGAGCCAATCATGTACAGTAGGTTTTCATTTGTGGAAATCCAGGAGATGGCATTAGCTATTCCTGCAAACTGGCCCTAGGCGAGCTTGGTGATAGTCCGACTAGGTATAAGTAGTGTGAAGGAGATAATTTGTAGGGGAGGAATCTATTGAGAATTGGAAGAAGATCCAGAAGGCTATAAGCCCTGGTACTTAGTCATTTTGTAACCAAAAGGAGAGAGTTTGCCAAACCAAACATGAAGGGTAGTTTTGCAAAGAAAGTGAACAAGAGTTGACTGTCCTGCACCCCTGTAAGGATATAGTGAGAAAGCTTACCTTGTGAGCTTGAGAAGGTGAAACAAGCAAACTACTAGTAGGGGAGTACATAGGAGAAGACTATGAGCCCTAATAGAGAATATGATTACACCATCAAAGAACTCCAGTTGGTGGTAAATTAAGACTCTCCCTATCAAAGTGGTATTAGAGCAAGTTAAGACTTGGAAAGAAACTTGTTGATGACAGACACTGAATCTGTAGGAGAAAATAGTCTTAGAATGGTGACCAATGCAGAGTTATCCAAGAAGGTAGAAGATTATGAGGAAGAGAATAGACTCCTGAGAGAAATATCGCTACAATTAGAGAGAAAATTGGACGTAGTTGAGGATAAAACTGAGAAAGTAACAATTAAGGTCAATGAAGGGAAGTGAATAGAATCAGTAGAAGAGGATAGGATACCTGAACCTAACCCTGTTCTACTTGAAGAGCCTTTCCTTAAAGAAATTAAAGCCTTAGGGGCAAAAACCTTAGGAGTGCCACTTTTTCATGGGAAAATGGAGCCTGAAATAGTTATTGAATGGATTGAAGGAATGGAGAATAACTTTGAGTGTGATGGAATCAGTGAAGCCCAAAAGGTGAAGGTAGCTAAGTCTAGATTGAGAGGAGCAACCTTAACTTGGTAGAAATTTATCCAAGAAGAGAGGCAAAAAGAGGGTAATAACCCCATAGCTACTTGGAAGGGCATGTTAGCCAAGGTAAGGGAAGCCTATATCCCTGAATATTATGAGATTCAACTACACAAAAGGAGACAAAACTTGAGACAAAGAGACTTGGATGTGAGCAACTACACTGAGGAATTTCAGAAGTTGTGTCTGAGATCCAAGGTGGTAGAGGATAAGAGCATCAAGGTAGCCAGATACTTGAATGGCTTGAGATGGAATATTCAAGAGGAGTTGAGTTTGTTAAGTCCTAACACTGTGCATAAGTACTATCAATTGGTACTAAAGGTGGAGGAAAAGAGAAAGAATAATCAAGAACAAAGCAACAAAGGTAGAGGTAGAGAAAGAGACGGTAGAGGTCATAGAGGTAGCTATAGTGGTAGAGGTGTAGACCAAAGATCCCAAGAGGAATCCAAGTTGGTAGAGAAAAGTGGGGATTCCAATAGCAAAAGCAGCTATAGAGGAAGGGGATTTAGAAAATCTAATAGAGGAAGGTCTAGTGGATCAGGAAGAGGGCCCTATTTTGCCATAATGAAGTGCTACAACTGCTATCAACTTGGACACCCAACTTATAGATGTCTTGAGAAGTCTTCTTCATCTCAAGGAGGTGAAAGAAGAGTAAATTATATTCAAGAAGATGCAGCAAATGTGAAGGCATCAGAAGTGAGTTTAGATTCTGAGAGTGGAGAGAATCTCATGATGAGAAGAGTCTTGATCAAAGAACCGGTTAAGGAGGGACCTAGCCAAAGAAGATCCTTGTTTAGGGTAAAATGCAAGATTATGGGTAAAGTGTGCAAGGTGGTGGTAGATTCAGGTTCCACTGACAATATTGTGTTGAAAGAAGCAGTAAGTAAACTTAACCTGCAAAGAATTCCACATAGTGATCCTTATAAGGTTACTTGGCTCAATAAGGAGCAACATGTTCTAGTGAATGAACAAACTTGGGTAGAGTCAACTATAGGAAGTTACAAAAATAAGATTTTGTGTGATATCTTGCCAATGGATGCATGCCACCTACTCTTAGGTAGACCCTGGCAATTTGACAGGAAAGCAATACACCATGGAGAAAAGAATTCCTATACTTTCCATAAAGATGGAGTTACTTACAAAATTCAGCCCTTAAAAGATGAAGAAGGAAGGAGACCTAAGGGTTCCAATGTGCTGCTAGTTGGTGAGAAAGAGTTCCTTAACACCCTCAAGGAAGGAGAAGGAGTGGGGTTTGCACTTGTAGTGAAACCTAAAGAAGAAAGCAAGAAAAAGAAAGTATGCATTCCCAATGAAGTGCAGCAGATACTGAAACAGTTCAAGGAGATCATTAGTGATGGAACACCTGCAACGTTGCCTCCTCAACGTGCCATCAGTCACCAAATTGACTTCATACCTAGAGCTTCTTTGCCTAATAAGGCAACCTATGAGATGAAACCATAGTAGAACCAGGAGATAGCAAAACAAATACAAGAGTTGTTGGACAATGGTCTGATAAGGAAAAGCATCAGCCCATGTGCAGTACCCACCGTGTTGACACCAAAGAAGGGAGGTACTTGGAGATTATGCACTGATTTGAGAGCCATCAACCGGATTACAATTAGGTATAGATTTCCTATTCCCAGAATTGAAGATTTGATGGATTGTTTAGGGGGTGCTAAGTATTTTACCAAGATAGACCTCAAGAGTGGTTACCACCAAATCTGAATCAAGGAGGGAGATGAATGGAAGAGAGCCTTCAAGACTAAAAAAGGACTTTATGAATGGCTTGTTATGCCATTTGAACTCACAAATGCCCCTAGGACATTCATGAGGCTCATGAATGAAGTACTCGTTGGCATTATGTGAACCAGCATGAGCCTTATGTAAACTAGCATGAAGACATAATGATATTGTATGTTGTCATTGATGTCAATATGAGACATAGTGTGAAGCGGCACATGAGATAAGTGAAGAAAGAGATACCGACATATGTGTGAACCGGTATATGTCAAAGTGAAGTGGCACATTTGTTCAAAGTGAACTGGCATGCAGTTATGGGAACCGGCACATGGAAGCACTGTATGACTACCGGTTGGTAAGGCAGCTTCCACTTCGGGGTTTCCGGTTGGAGTATCTCAAGTTTGTGTGACTCAATCGGTTATCTTTGTGTGATGAGTTAGTAGTATGATGGAGGATAGATCGTGTGGCCACGTAAGCTCTGTGCGCGTGAAGGATTTTGCATGAAGAAGACTATTCCTATCTACCTCGGGAATGTGCGAAGTCTATCAAATAGTGATAACGCGTGATGGGTTATCAGCTGCCATGAAAACGGTGGATAATGGATGATGGAGAATGTCTTGAGATCGACTCAAGACTGGTGCATTCAATGCAGTATGTTTCAACGGTCAGGATCGAACCGTTTGAATTGCTCAACCTAATAGGTTTAGGGTTTAGGGTTTTTGCTACCGACCTATATGTTCCCTATAAGGTTGATGTTAGGTTTCTGTCTAAAGTTGTTGGCAAAAAGTTGTGAGTGTGTATCCAACGAAAGTGATACAAGATTCTTGCCAGACCATAGGAGAAAAGAGATACCTGCAAAGTGTATGTATAGAAGGAAAAGAGGAGCCTAAACGGATCTGTATTAGTATTAAGTACTGTTAACAGATCATTGTAATACCTGTTGATCTCTAACCACTTCAACAGTTGCAAAATCCCCTAACAGGGTAGCCTTAACTGGCTTGATTCAAAATCCCTTAAATCGGGTGGTCTTAACCGGCTTGCTGTAAATCCCTTAACCGGGTAACTCAAAGCTAATGAGTTATGAGAAGCTAGAGAAGCTTAGGAGATCCTTTCAGCTATTGAGTTCTTAAAATCCTCTAACAAGGTGACCCTACCGGGTTTAACCCTTAACCGGGTATCCCTTAACTGGGTGATCCCTAACAGGATTGGTTCCTACCAGAACCTATTGTAATGTTCTTAACCGGACAAGGCTCCTAACAGAGCGGACTTCTAGAGAGTTGAAAAAGCAGCTTGTGGGTATTCATCCCCATCGTGGTTTTTCCCAGTTGGGTTTCCACGTGAAAAATATGTGTGTCATGTGAAATGCTTTTGTCTTGTGATGCTTTGTTTTATCTGTTATGTACATGAAGTTTCTATGTTTTATGCTTGTTTATAAAACATATTGAACTCACTATTGTGAATATTTGATGGTTAGGTCTACTAGTTCATGCATGAGAATATTATGATAATGTGGTATTGAGCTAAGAGAAAAGCTTAGTAAGTGACTGGTTCATGACTGATTGAGTTATTCTAGATGCTACTAGTTGCACTCTGTTTTATTGATATCTCTGTTTATTAGTCATTGTGAGTGTTTGTTGTCAAACCAGTTTTGGACTGTATTTGTGTCTGTACTGATTCACCCCCCCCCCCCCCCACCTCTCAGTACCGGTTTGGTACTAGTGGTTCACCATTGAGTTATCAATTGGTATCAGAGCACTCCAGGTGCTCTGTGTTGTAAGCTTAACCGCTTGAGGAAAAGATCCTAGCCAAATGATGAAGAGGGAAGGTCCAAAGTTCAACAGGGAAAACTTTGGTATATGGAAAGACATGATGAAGATATTCATCAAAAGTATGGGTGTTCAACACTAGAGTTATGTTGAAAATGTATATGTTGTTCCTACCGGTACTCTCACCGATGACCAAAAGAGAGAGATACAAGAAAACGGGCAAGTCATGGAAGCCCTCATCAGTAGTCTATCTGACATTGAGTTTATTGATGTTCAGGACAAGGCAAATCCCAAAGAAGTATGATATGCTCTTGAAAATATCTATGGTGGTGATGAGCATGTAAAACAGGCTAAGGAAGAGAGCTTGAGAGGAAAGTTTGAAGACATGAGAATGGTTGAAGGAGAGACCATTCAGCAGTATGGAATAAGAATCAAAACAGTTGTTGGAGAAATAAAGAGTGCAGGTGGCAAAATAGAAGATTCCACTATGGTAAGTAAAGTCCTGAGATCCCTGTTGCCGGTCTATGCAATAAGGGTTGCTACTATTCAGGAGCTGAGATCAATAGACAAGTCTAAGGCATCCTTGGATTCCATCATAGCCAAGTTGACAGCCTATGAGCTAAATAGCTTTGATGGTAGTGTTCAAAAGTCAGAATCAACTTTTAAAGCTTCTGCTATACCATCCAGAAAAGGAAAAGAGGCTAGCACTAATGGGGAACCTAGTCAAAACAAAGAGATGAAGGATGAAGAGTTTCTGATGGAA
Organism: Cryptomeria japonica; assembly: GCF_030272615.1. Lineage (NCBI taxonomy): Eukaryota > Viridiplantae > Streptophyta > Pinopsida > Cupressales > Cupressaceae > Cryptomeria > Cryptomeria japonica. The sequence continues at coordinate 222,800,809 of NC_081407.1, read as the reverse complement.
TTTGAAGCTCTTCTGGCTAGAAGATTCCCAAAAGGAACTGGTAAATACAAAGGTAAACTACCCTTGAAATGTTTCTCCTGCAACCGGATAGGACATATTGCTATGAACTGTCCTAATAGTGACAACAAGGACAAACCGGAAAGGTTCAAGAAATTCAAAGGAGGAAACCGGAGAAATTATTTTGTGGCAGTTGATGAAGGTGTCACAGATGAGGAATCTGAAGATGAAGAAAATGAAGACATTGTGTTCATTGCTGTAAAGGAAGATGTGACAGACAAGAAGGCTCTTGTCTCCCAGTTTGATGATTCCAATGAGTGGATCATTAACAGTGGTTGCTCTCACCATATGACTAGTGACTAGAGCAAGTTTCTATCATTAGAAGAGTATGATGGTGGTGTGGTTCACTTTGGCAATGATGCACCATGCATGGTCAAAGGCAAAGGGTCCATCTCCTTGAATGGAAAGAGTAGTGTTGACAATGTGTATTGGGTTGATGGTCTCAGACACAACCTTCTAAGTGTTGCCTAGTTAAATGATAGTGGACTCGCTCTACAATTCAAGAATGGAGTTTGCAGAATCAAAGGTAAAGATGGTAAATTGGTTGCCACCGGCATGCAAACTAAAGGTAACCTATTTCATCTAAATGCTAATATACGTACATGTCTTATGGCTAAGCTTGATGATAGCTAGATATGGCATAGGAGATTCTGCCATGTGAACTTTGACAACATTGTGAAGGCTAGTAAGATCAAGGTAGTTAGAGGGTTGTCGGTGTTGAGAAAACCGGATAATACCTTGTGTAGAGAATGTCAATTGGGGAAAATGTCTTCCTCAACTTTTAAAGGTAAATCTTTCACTGCTGACAACTTGCTTGATCTTGTGCATACTGATTTATGTGGTCCTATGAAAACTAGAAGTGTGTAGGGTGATAAGGTACTTCATGATTCTCACTGATGATTGCTCAAGAATGATGTGGGTCACATTCTTGAAAGACAAGTCTGAAGCTTTTGGGAAATTCAAAGATTTCAGAGCATTAGTGGAAAAGGAAAGCGGTAAAAGGATCAAGTGTCTTAGAATTGATCAAGGAGGGGAATTCACTTCCAGTGAATTCAACAAGTACTGTGAAGATTTTGGCATCAAGGGACAGTTGTCTACCCCCCGGACTCCACAGCAGAATGGCCTAGCAGAGAGGAATAACCGGACTGTGGTTGAAGTAGCTAGAACTATGTTGATCCAAGGAAAGGTTGCTCACACCTTTTGGAGAGAAGCGGTGAGCACTGCAGTTTACACTATGAACCGGGTACTCATCAAAAAGGGCAAGGACAAAACTCCTTATGAGTATTGGACCGGTAAGACCCCTGTAGTAAATTATTTTAAGGTCTTTGGTAGCAAATGTTACATCAAGAGGAGTGAACATCAGGGCAAATTTGAAGCTAAATGTGATGAAGGAATATTTCTAGGATATTCCACCAAGAGTAAAGCTTTCAAGTGCTACAACAATAGAACTCAGAGAATTATGGAAAGCATCAATGTAAGAGTTGATTAATCCTCTGAGAAGACTGAGAAAATCGGTAGTGAGCAAGTTGTAAATGAACCGGTTGCAACCTTCTGGGAACCGGTTGTCAGTCAAGCGAGCACCAGTAACAATGTTCCTGAACCGGTGAATGTTGATACTGATGAAGATAAGGATGAAGAAGAAAAGCAAGAAGAACCAATTAAGACCATTCCTCGGTATGTCAAGTTGAATCATGATCCCAAGCAGATCATAGCTGATAAGGATGCAGGAATCCTTACCAGAAGAAAGATCAGAGAAAACTTATGCATGATCTCTGAATTTGAGCCTAAATCATTCAAAGAGGCTCAAATGATGAAGACTGGATCAAGGCAATGGAAGAAGAACTTGACCAGAGAGAGAAAAATGGTACATGGTCCTTGGTACCCAGACCAGAGCATAAGAATGTCATTGGCACCAAATGGGTGTTCAAAAATAAGTTGAATGAGGATGGCACAGTGATTAGGAATAAAGCCAGACTGGTATGCAAAGGATATGCTCAAGAAGAAGGTGAAGACTATGGGGAAACCTTTGCTCCTGTAGCTAGATTGGAAGGAGTTCGTATGCTTCTTCCATATGCAGCTTTTAAGAGATTCGAGGTGTATCAAATGGATGTAAAATCTGCATTCCTAAATGGTGTACTTGAAGAGGAGGTATATATTGAGCAACGAGATGGATTTACCCTATCTGAAGACAGTGACATGGTATGTAGGCTACACAAAGCATTATATGGTCTAAAGCAAGCACCTAGGGCATGGTATGAGCACCTACATTCCCATCTTGTGAAGATTGGATTTGAGAGAACAAGTGAAGATAGTAATATCTACCTGAAGTCTAAAGAAGATCAGATCTTGATCTGTGAAGTCTTTGTTGATGATATCATCTTTGGTGGAGATGACAAGATGAGTCATGAGTTTGCTGATGAGATGAAGAAAGAGTTTGAAATGTCACTCATAGGGGAGATTAAGTTCTTCATTGGACTGTAGATCCAGCAGATGAAAGATGAAATCTTCATCACTCAGTCCAAATATGTCAAAGAGGTGTTGAAGACTTTTGGCATGGAAGATAGAAAACCGGTTGGTACACCGATGGTGACCGGTTGCAAATTGACAAAGGAAGATGATTCCGCACTGGTTGATGAGAAGGAATACCGATCAATGATTGGTAAGTTGCACTACGTAGTGCATAGCAGACCGGATATTGCACATGCAGTTGGCATCACTGAAAGGTTCCAGAAGAGTCCAAGAGAATCTCACTTGAGTGCAGTCAAGCAGATTCTTAGGTATCTGAAGGGAACAATTGACTATGGATTGTGGTACCCATACAACAATAATTTCAATCTAAAAGTATTCACAGATGCTGATTGGGCCGGTAATGTGGATGACCGGAAGAGCAAAACCGGTGGTGCATTCTTTCTCGATGGTAGACTGGTCTCATGGATGAGTAAAAAGCAGAGTTGCATCTCTTAGTCTATAGCGGAAGTAGAGTATGTTGCAGCTTTCATGAACTGTACTCAGACAATCTGGATGAAGCATGTACTGGAAGGCTTCAAGATCCCTATACCTAAACCGGTAAGTATATTCTGTGATAACACAAGTGCTATCAATATATCAAAGAATCCAGTTTTACATTCTAGAACCAAGCATTTTGAGCTTAAGTATCATTTCTTGAGGGACAAGGTTCAGAACAAAGAGATTGCACTGGAGCATGTGTCCAGTAAGGAGCAGTTAGCAGACATATTCACCAAGCCTCTCCCAAAGACAACATTTGTGTATTTGAGAGGTGAATTAGGGGTATTGCCCCTTCAGAAGGTGAACTAAAAGTGGTTGTTCCACATCAGTCAGGTACTGGATAGACAAATCTTTGGTTGATTGGTGTGTTCAAGGATGCTACTCCTTAGGGGGAGCAGCATAAGGAAACAGTGGTGATTGTACCTCCACTTTGGCATTGTTGTCAAAGGGGGAGAAGAAGTGAAGCGAAAAGACATCTGCAACAAATGGGGAGAAGATGTGAAGCAGAGAAGATATCTTTTGTATATTGCCATCAATGCCAAAGGGGGAGATTGTTGGCATTATGTGAACCGACATGAGCCTTATGTAAACTGGCATGAAGACATAATGATATTGTATGTTGTCATTGATGTCAATATGAGACATAGTGTGATCTGGCACATGAGATAAGTGAAGAAAGAGATACCGACATATGTGTGAACCGGTATATGCCAAAGTGAAGCAACACATTTGTTCAAAGTGAACCAACATGCAGTTATGGGAACTGGCACATGGAAGCACTGTATGACTACCAGTTGGTAAGGCAGCTTCCACTTCGGGGTTTTCGGTTGGAGTATCTCAAGTATGTGTGACTCAATCGGTGATCTTTGTGTGATGAGTTAGTAGTATGATGGAGGACAGATCGTGTGGCCACGTAAGCTCTGTGCGCGTGAAGGATTTTGCATGAAGAAGACTATTCCTATCTACCTCGGGAATGTGCGAAGTCTGTCAAATAGTGATAAAGCATGATGGGTTATCAGCCGCCATGAAAACGATGGATAATGGACGATGGAGAATGTCTTGAGATCGACTCAAGACTGGTGCATTCAATGCAGTATGTTTCAACGATCAGGATCGAACCGTTTGAATTGCTCAACCTAACAGGTTTAGGGTTTAGGGTTTTTGCTACCGACCTATATGTTCCCTATAAGGTCGATGTTAGGTTTTTGTCTAAAGTTGTTGGCAAAAATTTGTGAGTGTGTATCCAATGAAAGTGATACAAGATTCTTGCCAGACCATAGGAGAAAAGAGATACCTGCAAAGTGTATGTGCAGAAGGAAAAGAGGAGCCTAAATGGATCTTATTAGTATTAAGTACTGTTAAGAGATCATTGTAATACCTGTTGATCTCTAACCACTTCAACAGTTGCAAAATCCCCTAACAGGGTAGCCTTAACTGGCTTGATTCAAAATCCCTTAAATCGGGTGGTCTTAACCGGCTTGCTGTAAATCCCTTAACCGGGTAACTCGAAGCTAATGAGTTATGAGAAGCTAGAGAAGCTTAGGAGATCCTTTTAGCTATTGAGTTCTTAAAATCCTCTAACAAGGTGACCCTACCGGGTTTAACCCTTAACCGGGTATCCCTTAACCAGGTGATCCCTAACAGGATCGGTTCCTACCATAACCTATTGTAATGTTCTTAACTGGACAAGGCTCCTAACAGAGCGGACTTCTAAAGAGTTCAAAAAGCAGCTTGTGGGTATTCATCCCCACCGTGGTTTTTCCCAGTTGGGTTTCCACGTGAAAAATATGTGTGTCATGTGAAATGCTTTTGTCTTGTGATGCTTTGTTTTATCTGTTATGCACATGAAGTTTCTATGTTTTATGCCTGTCTGTAAAACATATTGAACTCACTGTTGTGAAGATTTGATGGTTAGGTCTACTAGTTCATGCATGAGAATATTATGATAATGTGGTATTGAGCTAAGAGAAAAGCTTAGTAAGTGACTAGTTCATGACTGATTGAGTTATTTTGGATGCTACCGGTTGCACTTTGTTTTATCGGTATCTCTGTTTATCAGTCATTGTGAGTGTTTGCTGTCAAACCAGTTTTGGACTGTATTTGTGTCTGTACTGATTCACCCCCCCCACTCTCATTACCGGTTTGGTACTAGTGGTTCACCATTGAGTTATCAGTACTCAAGGACTACATTGGTAAATTTGTTGTTGTTTACCTAGATGACATTAATTTTTAGCAAGTTTAAAGATGAGCATCTTAAGCATATAGAAATTGTCTTGGAAAAACTATAGGATGAACAACTAACCATCAATTTGGAGAAATGTGAGTTTATGAAACATGAATTAGTGTATCTTGGGTTTGTAATCTCAAGTGGTGATTTGAAAATAGACACTTCAAAGGTGGAAGCAATAACCAATTGGCCTACTCCTAAAACAACAAGTGAAGTAAGGAGTTTTCATAGTTTGGCTCAGTTTTACAAAAAGTTCATCAGAGGGTTTAGTGAGATATGTGCACCTATGCTAGAGACAATCAAGGAAGGTGTGCGAACCAAGTTTGTATGGACAAAGGAAGCACAAAAAGGTTTTGATCTCTTGAAGACAAAGGTGGCTACTCAACCAGTACTAATCCTACCAAGCTTTGCCAAGCTTTTCACAATTGAATGTGATGCCAACAACATAGCAGTTGGAGCAATTTTGAGTCAAGACAATAGACCAGTTGCATTTTTCAGTGAGAAACTCAATGATGCAAAGAAAAGGTATTCTTCCTATGATTTGGAATTGTATGCACTTGTCCAGTCACTTAGGAAATGAAGGCATTATTTGCTACCTAAGGAATTTGTGGTTTACACTGATAATCAAGCTCTTAGCTTTCTTAATTCTCAAGAAAAGTTAAACCATATGCATATCAAATGGGTAGAGTATTTGCAGTCATATACTTTTACCATCAAACACAAGAAAGGAAAATGTAATAAGGTAGTTGATGCATTGAGTAGGAGGCTACTAACAGTGCAAGAAGTGCAGCTCAAAAGCATTGGAGTGGATAATTTTAAGAATTTGTATGAAGAAGATGAAGATTTTGCTATTGCTTACAAGGTTTGCCAAGAGTTTAGGAATCATTTTCACAGTGAATATGCAGAATTCACTTTACAGGATGGACTTTTGTTCAAAGGATGACAACTTTGTGTACTTAGAGGGTCTATGAGAGAAAATTTGATGCAACAAAAGCACAATGGATGCTTGAGTGGATATTTTGGTTTAAATAAGACTTTGGAACTTGTTCAAAGATTCTACTATTGGCCAAAGATGCAAAGGGATATCAAGAGATATGTGGAGCAATGTGTAATTTGTCAAAGAGCTAAGGGAACATATTCTAATGCTAGACTGTATCAACCTTTACCTATCCCAAACAGGCCATGGGAGTGTGTAAGTATGGATTTTGCCATTGGTGTACCCAAGACCAAATTTGGATTTGATAGTATCTATGTCGTCGTAGATAGATTCAGTAAAATGGCCCATTTTATTCCTTGTAAGGTGACTCATGATGCCAGCCATATTGCTCATTTATTTTTCAAAGAGGTCATTAGGATTCATGGTTTACCCGTCAATATAGTGTCAGATAGAGATACCAAATTCATTGGACATTTGTGGAGAACTTTATGGCAAAAATTGGGAACTAACTTGTCTTTCAGCTCAACATACCATCCCCAAACGGATGGCCAAACAAAGGTGGTCAATAGAACACTAGGGAACCTTCTCAGATGTTTGACAAGGGAGTATGGGAAAGATTGGGATCAGATCATTCATCAAGCTAAATTTGCTTACAATGATAATGTGAATAGATCAACTGGTAAGTGTCCTTTTGAATTAGTTTATGGCCTTCATCCCAGAGGTGTTTCAGAGCTCAGAGAAATTGAGAAGATGGGATAACAGAGTGGACATGCTTTTGACATGGCTCAGTCCATGAAGGAGATTCATGAGCAGGTTAGGCAAGCTTTACTAGACAACTCTCAGAAAATCAAAAACAAAGTAGATGAAAATAGAAGAGATGTACAATTTGTTGTTGGGGACTTGGTAATGGTTCACTTGAACAAAGCAAGGCTTCAAAAAGGTCTCCCTAGCAAGATTCAAATGAGGAGAATTGGACCTTGTAAGATCTTGGCCAAGTATGGAAACAATGCCTACAAACTTGACCTACCTAGAGACATGGCTTTATCTCCTATTTTCAATGTTGCAGACTTGGTACCATATAAGGGTACACTTTCAGAAGAAAGTCAGAGATTTTCAGAGGTCTCATAGGCACTTTTAGACCTACCCTTACCGCCGACAACTAGGCCACAAGCCGAAAAGGTGTTGGATTCACGAGTCCTCAATAAGACCAGGCATACCACCTATATGGATCATTTAGTTAAATGGCAGCATCTTCCAGATTCTGAGGCCACTTGGGTCTTGGAGGCAAACTTTTTGAAACTCAGAATTTCGTCCTCCATGTTGCCTCAAGGAGTCACTTGACTTCTTTCTCATTGGGGGAGTATGGTGCAAGAGCACCCAGTTTTGGTTGCATTTTCAAAGTTTTTACAATTTTGGTGTGATTAGGCTCAAATGTGTGTTTTCTCAGTTTGAAATAGCATCCCATAAGTGCATCGGGATAACCTACTCTAATGGGTTGTTTATTGTTGAGTCATCGGATATCGGAAGGAGCCAGTTCAAGCTACCCCAATGAGTTAGCATTGGTGCGGAGTATTGTCATCGGCTATCGACAGAAGGGGTTTCAAGCTACCCGACGACCCGATGAGAAAACAAAGGTGTGAAGATTTGTCATCGGCTGTTGGGGAGAGTGGTTTTAAGCTATCCTGCAGACTTGATAGAAAAGTGGATGAAGTTTCAAGCTATCTCGCAGACCCGATAGGAAAGTGCTAGTCAAGGAAAGAGTTATCGGGTATCGGGAGGAGTGTTTTCTTATTACCCTGATAACCCGATTACAAGGCGCAAGCGGTGGGGGTCAACTTTGGAGACATCGGCCATCAGAAAAGTGCAATCTCATGCTACCCAATGATCTGATGGAAAGTGCGAAGCGAAGCAGAAGTGTGAAGACGTCGGTCGTCGGTAGCCCATTCTGATGTTACATCGAAGACCCGATAGGAAGTGCGAAGAGTTTGAGGTTGTCATCGGACATCGGTAACTTTGTTTGGATGTTATCTCGATGCTCCAATAGAACCTTCCCGACAGTTGCCGCTGGAAACCGTTGGTAACGAGATCGATCTTGTCCAATAGGAGGAGTTCACGACAGAGGATGGAAAGTGTAAAAGATCCAACGCGCATCTTCTAAAGGTTGGTTGTGGTTTCGAATATGGATTGGTGTTTTCCATAGAGAACACATCTGTTTTCCTGAATAATAAAGAGAAGCCTATTTTCTGATTTCATTTAGTGTCTGAAATCTATTGTGAATTGAAATAATGTTTTAGAATCTTTAAGTTCACTATTGCAGTAAATGTAAACGCTTCATTTCTATGTTCTGTGAGTTACTAGGTTGAACCCGAAAATAAGATCGAAATCTGTAAATAAGTTTTCCTTTTTCAGTTTAGGTTCTCTGTTTATAAATAACAACATGGCTCTGGCTTGAAACTCCACACGACCATTGGAGGTAGTCAAGTAGAGCCAATCATGTACAGTAGGTTTTCATTTGTGGAAATCCAGGAGATGGCATTAGCTATTCCTACAAACTGGCCCTAGGCGAGCTTGGTGATAGTATGACTAGGTGTCAGTAGTGTGAAGGAGATAATTTGTAGGGGAGGAATCTATTGAGAATTGGAAGAAGATCCAGAAGGCTATAAGCCCTAGTACTTAGTCATTTTGTAACCAAAAGGAGAGAGTTTGCCAAACCAAACATGAAGGGTAGTTTTGCAAAGAAAGTGAACAAGTGTTGACTGTCCTGCACCCCTGCAAGGATATAGTGAGAAATCTTACCTTGTGAGCTTGAGAAGGTGAAACAAGCAAACTACTGGTAGGGGAGTACATAGGAGAAGACTATGGGCCCTAATAGAGAATAGGATTACACCATCAAAGAACTCTAGTTGGTGGTAAATTAAGACTCTCCCTATCAGTAAAGTCCTACAATGCCATTTTAATGGAGCCATAATCAAACACTACTATCAGGAAATCGGGCAGGAGAATAGACTTGAGGACAAGTCAAGGCTTTGTTGAGGGGACGATGTTGATAGAAAAACAGGATATAGACACCGGTCCAAAGAGATAAGGATGTAATCTAGTGACAGAGTTATGAAATATGTAACTAAGGAAATAGTTTAGTCTTTAGGGATACCCTCTAAGGGTTGTGTCCCTAATAGGAGATATTAGTATAGATAAGATTTATAGTCATCAAGAGATAGAGTAGATAGATAAGAATAGAAGAGTAGTGATCTAGAATATAGAAAGTATAAAAGAGATATAAAGAATGCACTTAATACATTGAGATATTAATATAAGGAATATGATTATCAAGCCTAATATTGTGTATGCTATTTTCTTCCTGTTTAAGTGACTAGAGTAGATCTAGAAGAAATATGTTTACTACCTCAATAATATTGAGTCCAGGGTTATTAGACTACTGGTTTGGCATAAATCCTTTGGGAATGAAACTCTAGTATGTCTCCTTCAGATTTCTTGCTAATAGGACCACAATCGAGATCAATACATCTCCAAGTTTTAAAGGCAAAGTGCATTACAAGTTGTTAGCCCATCACTTTCCATTATAAGATCATAAAATATATGTTATTGATGTATATATAGCTTTCTCATAAAAATTAAAATCGTATCACTATGGAAAGAGTATTAAAACACATAGTTGACTATAAACCTTTAGATATCTCTAATGCATTTGTAACAAACCCATTCCGTGCATATCCAATAATTTATTACATTCCATGAGATAACATCTTGTTTAAACATTTCTATTAAATAATTCATAGGTTTTATATTTTTTTACATTTGACAAACATGTTTATCAAGCCATTCCCAACTATAGAACTTGGAGAAGATACAAATGGAGAGATAAATAATCTATATTTGGCTACTATTTTTCTATAGAGACGACTTGGTCAAATTATGGTTAGAGAAAGAGGTTGATTGTGCATCTCGAGTTGACCACTATGGTTTGCTTCAAACATGTCATGATCTAGATAATTACCAACTATTTCCATAACATGGATATGAATCCATACGTTTATGACCTCCCCATCTATTGTTCACTCTTGGACATTGATATTATTTGTATTTAGACTTATAAGCATGTTTTCTCCATTACGTTAATGGGAGGACTACTTGAAATGTGTCACAAGTAAGAAATTATTCACCTTGCTTTGGGATTTGCAAGTGTATTTAGTAAATTTGGTAAACAATTATGATATATATATATAGAAAATTAAGTTGAATTTGGTGTTTAAGGTTGCATTATTAACGTAATATGATTTTAGAATAGTTTCATGTATTTTATTATATATTTGGATGTTTTGATGCAAAGTTGTATTTTCTAATGTCTTTCTACACATGGAATTGATTATGCATGGCATATTCTCTAATATTATTTTGCAATAATCAACTCTAGTTCAAGTATTGAAGGAGAAACAAAGTAACAATTCAGAGCTTAATACACAAATATATAAAGCGTAGCCTCAACTAAAAACCATCTTTAAAGATTACAATAGGTCTACTTACAACTGCTAATATCATTATGAAGGAGCGTCTACTATATACTCTTGAAGAAAAGTGATATTTTCTCTTATTATATTATGCAACTGGTCTTAGAGTTATTTCTTTCAACTACCTTAAGCTGATTTATTCCTTTTGACTCTTTGTAATTATGCCAAGTTATGCTGAGAGGCATCTACAATGACATCAAAATGTCTATAAACAAAAAATCAATTTTGAAATAATTTGACATGCAAATGACGGGTAAATGCGCCATCTTTTGGTTTTTGTGGAGGTGTTATTTTATTACTCCAAATAAAATAGAACCCTTGCCACAAAAGAGTGTCATACTTAAGCAACTCTATTATTATCCATATTTTTGAAACTCTTGTATACTACTAATATTGATGTAGTCGTCAGATTCCTTTCTATTATAAGATATCTCTCGGCATAATTTACCTACATTTTTAAAATATAGATATACTAGTGCTTAGCTTTAGTTGTATTCAACCCTAACTTTTTTACTTTAGTTACTAGGATTGGAAAAGCCACCTTTATGGTTTCTTTTTTTTATTGTATATACTTTTTTTTATTATCATGTACATGCATTTTTTCAATGAAAAAGTATGTATTAGAAGCACTAAACTTTTTGTCTTCTAAATGATGGGTTGGGTTAAGGTTTTTTGTATTTTTATTTTTGCTGATACTTGGTTACAACATACTCGGTTACAACATACTCAAGATTTATCTTCATAGCTTTCTACTAGGTTACTCTACTAACTATATTACTATTGTTAATAAAATTTCTAGAATACATAGAGAGATATTAAAGATGACTCATTTGATGACAAAAGTAATTTTCATATGATTTAGTCCATCACCTCACAAGAAAAAACAAAACGAATATGATGACAATAACAATAGTTTTCAATGTCATTTCAAACATAATTGATATGGTAAAAAATTGTAAGTATATAAGTTTTTTGGTTGAGAAAAATGAAATCATATTATAATCTTTAAAGATAATGTATCAAAATTAAATGAAAAATAAATAAAAAAGAAGACGTCAAATTGTCTTTTTATTCAACATAGGTTAATAATATACAAGAGAAATATCTTATATTATTATTTTAAAAATTTTAATATTAAAAAATATTATCAAAATTTTATAAAAACACAATGATAAAATTGACTAATTGACTTTGATTCTTATTTTGAATTCGCACAATAAAAATTAGCAATAATCTACGTTACTAAAGGAAACACCATGACATAACAAACAATGATCAAACCATCCTAAAAATAAAAACTTTACAACAAAAGATATTTTAACAAAGAATAATTTATTCTAATTTTTAATTGAAAAAAATAAAATAAAGAATTACATATCAACATCAATATAAAAAACTAGTGAACAACTCATAAATAGTAGCAACAACTATAACAAAGATGACTCCATAAACAAACAAAAACTACAACAAATGTTTTTGTCTTAATTTAGTAGTAATGGAAATTTGACCCTTTACTTTCAAATTCATCTCCTATACTTTGTTGACTTGTTATAACTTTTTATATTCTTGTATTAGTAACTACCTAGCATTGTTAAAAAATGAGCCACTTTCAAATATTTGAATTATGTTGAATATTTCCTTTTTCAAAACTTGTTAATGATCATCCTCGTGAAGAGGACAATATATTTTTTTGACTTTCAAGTAATTTTTGTTAAAACCATCAAATCTTATACAGAAAGCCATCCTGACAAAAATATAAGAAATCATGATGGAGGGGGCCAAAATTAATATTCTAAATATTGGACCCATGCTCATAGTGGACTGCCCACTAGGCACTTGGGTCCTACACAAAAACCTAATTTCAAGAACCTTTCAATTCTAGTTGGTTTGAAGACCCCACTGATAGTGATTTCCATCTTCACATGCCAATTAAGAGCTTCCAATCAACTTCATCTGCATTGATTATTAATATGGAAAAGGAGAGAAAGGAATCTTACTATTTCTATTTCGAATTTGCCAAATCCTTATGGATTTCCCCAAGGATGGATAGCTGTAATGAAGTTAACATCCTTGAACTGAATCTGAACTTGTACCCTGCCCTGGTATTGGAACCACTGTAATTTGTCACGATGATAAGAGATGTAACTACTTTCATTGTTATGATGACACAGATACAACCCAATCATTGTAATGAAACACATGAGAAACCATGGTAGTTATGGACTCGTAACAACCATGATTGTTATTATTACCAAAGGCCACAAGGAATGCTAATCTGTGGAGAAAAATGGTGTGTGTAAAGTTAACTTTAGGTGAAAGAGTGCCAGTAACAAGATTTGTATGCTCCAGGCTTTACAAGTTTTTATTACTGTGTTTGGTCTCTAGTACTTTCGGTTATGATGATGTACTTGCAGAGGGGTCTAATAATGGAACGGTGGAGCTAGGATCTGTTCTCAGACCTTCAGAGCAGCTCATGCTGTGGTACTCTACTGAGAGAAAGTTCGGTTTGGGTTTTCATCCAAGTGGAAATGATGGACTGTATGTATTGGGCATTGCATATAGTGACATTAAGGACCCAGCACTGGTGTGGAGTGCAGGTAGTGGTATCCAGATTGGTGTGCAGAGTTCCTTCCGTTTAGATAACAATGGGAACCTTGTACTGCAGGATGAAATTGGCAGAGTGCTTTGGCAAAGCAATACAGGGAATTCCGGTGTGGTATCTGCTGTTTTGGAGGACAATGGTAACTTTGTACTGAAGAATGGGAATTCTACTGTTGTCTGGGATACTTTCACAAACCCCACAGATACCCTTTTGGTTGGTCAGAAGTTGGCTGTGGGAAGAAGGCTGGAGTTGTATCCCTATTCATTTTCCTTGGAACCATATGGTAATCTCACACTCAAATGGAAGGGCAACATCACGTATTGGAATGTGGGCGCTTCAGAATCTTCAAAGACACTTACTGCATCTCTCAGTAATGAAGGATTGTTCGCCATCTCCAATTCATCAGGTATGTGTGTCGGGCTAAAAACTTAGTGAGTCAAAAGTCGTTACACTTTTATTGTTCAATATCTCTAGCGGATCAGGTATATTGATTGCTATATATCTCCAATGGTCAGGTTTGTAGCGCTAAAAACTTATGTGAGTAATTGATCAGTAATTGTCTGTATGCTTCAATCGTCAAGACAGGCACAGAAATATTAATACATTTAGGAAATAGGATCAACAACTGAATAGCAAACTTAAACACTGCATTTGGTTTATGGTCAAGAGATATTCTGAATAACTCGTTTTCTGTATGCCGACTCGTCAAGAAAAGCACCAAAAATCTTACTAGATATGGTATCTAGGATGAGCAATTGAGCATTGGTTTGTAAATTTAAGGGCTTTTTTGGGCAATGGTCCAAGAGAATATTCTGAAAATTTAATTTCGTAGTAGTGAGTCTAAGTGTTGGGAAAACAAACTTGTAGGTGCTCAGCTCTGGGTTACTCGGAGCAGCGACTACACTGACAATTCTACCACCTTGCGAAGAATCAAGCTGGATCCTGATGGAAACCTGCGGTCATATGGGTGGCATGAAAATTCCCAATCATGGCATGTAGGATGGAGTGCAGTGGAAGACCAATGCCTGGTGTATGGGTGGTGTGGGAACTTTGGAATGTGTGTTTACAATGATACAGGGCCAACTTGCACATGCCCATCTGCAAATTTTGTTGCGGTTGATCCAAAAGACCCACAGCAAGGGTGCAAAAGAGAACCAGACATTGACATTCAAGAGTGTAGCAACAACCAGAGCATGCTGGAATTAGAACATACTGAATTCTTGTCGTATCCCCCAGAGTCAGATGACTTCTATGGAGGAATTTCGGATTGTGAGGAAAACTGTGCCAAGAGTGGGAGCTGCATTGCAGCTACAATTTTAAATGATGGTTCAGGTATGTGCCGCTTTAAGACAACAAATTTCACCAGCGCTTACCAATCAATAACAATTCCAAGCACTTCTTATATAAAGGTTTGTGGAGAACCACAACGTGTGCCGTCTTCTACAATGCCTGTTGCCCCTTCCTCAAGGTCAATCAAAGTCTCTGTGGCTGGCATTGTAGTTGCAGTTGTGGGTACTCTCTTATTCCTTGCAATCATTGAGACAGCCATTTGGTGGTTCTTCTGTAGAAATAATTCTGGAGGATTATCAGCCCAATACACACTTCTAGATTATGCTTCTGGGGCTCCAGTTCAGTTTTCTTATGAGGAACTTAAGCGATCAACAAAAAATTTCAAGGAGAAGGTGGGATCAGGTGGGTTTGGAACAGTATACAAGGGTACAATGCCTAATAGGAGCTTAGTTGCAGTTAAAAAGTTAGAAGGAATTGAGCAAGGGGACAAGCAATTTCGCATGGAGGTGGCAACAATAAGCAGCACCCATCACTTAAACTTGGTCAGGCTGATTGGATTTTGCTCAGAAGGACGTCATAGATTGCTAGTATATGAATTTATGAAAAACACTTCTTTGGATGTTTTTCTTTTTCCATCTTCCGAGAAATCCCGGATATTAGATTGGGAAACTCGGCTCAATATAGCTCTTGGCACTGCAAGAGGAATTGCATATTTGCATGAAGAATGCAGAGATTGCATTATCCATTGTGATATAAAACCAGAGAACATACTTCTAGATGATAATTTGAATGCCAAGGTATCTGATTTTGGGCTTGCTAAGCTCAATAATGTAAGAGATCATCGAAACCATACATTGAATAGCATTCGGGGAACTAGAGGGTACTTGGCTCCAGAGTGGCTTGCTAATTTGCCAATTACTTCTAAATCTGATGTTTTCAGCTATGGTATGGTTTTGCTGGAAATTATAAGTGGTAAAAGGAACTTTGATATCTCTGTTACCTCAGGAAGGAGGAAGTTTTCCACTTGGGCATTTGACGAATTTGAAAAGGGTAATATCTTGAACATCATTGATGAGAAGCTTGGTGGTCAAATCAATGCAGAACAAGTGGAGAGAGCAATCCAAGTTAGTTTTTGGTGCATACAAGAGCAGCCCTCCCAGCGACCATCCATGGGGAAGGTTGTTAAGATGTTAGAGGGTCTTTTGCCTATTGAAAAACCACCTGCACCTAAACCTTTTGAAGGACTTCAGAGCAGTGCCAGTATTAATTGCAGTGTTAGTGCTAGTGGTAGCATGGTATCAGTGCTTGCAGCTTCTGCTCCTCCAGCATCTTCCTCATCCTCAGCAGATGTGTTTCTGTCCTGATCTCCACGGAGGAATATGTAAATGCCATTTCACTCTGGAACTTTGAAATCTATTAGTAACAGTTTCCCTTATGAAAGATTAAGCCCGCCCCAACTATGGAGGCTGTATAAGAAGCAAGAAGGCTAGTTCATTTGTATATTCTGCAGAGCTTTTTGATTGAATATTTTTACTATCTAATGTCTGAGTTATAATTTCAAAATTTGAAGTTGACTGCAAGTCTTATCATATAAGCGGACATCTAGGAATCAGTTTTATTGCTTTTAGTGGTTTTGCCGCTTTGGGAATTGTAGAACCCCCAAAAATGTAAAGCGGATATAACAGAGTTCAGAAGTTTTAGATAAGATAGTTGGGGTTTCTATTGGGGACCCTACCCGTCAAGGAAATATAAGAGTTTACAGAATGGCTCCACATAGAACCATAAAACTAAAATAGCACTTGGCCTTATAAAATCTGTGGCCAAGCAGCAAGAGGTATTACTAACAAATTACCACCTAATATAGAAAACACAGAACGTTTCTAATCAACAGGGCAGCAATAGCACACAACCCCAAACGTATAATTCTTTTGCAAGCATTTAACAATAGAAATTATCTTTGTTTCACATGGGAACGTAAAGTTAATTGCAGAGAGGCGACAGGTTTCTTTTTCTTCTTTCGATTGATCACTGTCATCCAACCACCATTGTTTGGAGGTTCAATATAATGCTGTATCTCCTCTTCACTTTCCCCTTGAGAATCAGGCAAGTTCTCCTGAGAGGAGAAAGGATAAACCTCTGCCAACTGCAGCTGCTCCTAGCTTTCCTCTTGATTCTCAGAGGAAACCGCTAATAGTATCAGAAGATCTATTTTCCCAAGCTCTGAGCATCCAATCATATATGTTCGATTTTGCATAAAAAATCCTATATTCTTCACCTTCTGGCTCATTTATGTGATCCATATCTCCGGCTGTCTTTTGACTATTATCCAACTCCTCACCCTGCTGTTCCTGAGGGCTATTTGGCTCTGATAATGAGCATCATACCAGCTGGTGGCATAGGGCTGCATCCTTTCAAATAATTTATATTCCTCAGTTAGATACCTTAAGCTGGAACATTTCCAGCAGTGAGATGCAACGTTCTCATAATTTGGAGGTTGTTTCCATACCTTGCCCACCTTTAACCCTATGTCTTTTTTTCATGGGGACCAAGAGAGAAATCTATCTATACTAATATGCATGTAGTGGAAGTAAGAGCATTTTTGTGGGTTTCAGGGGAGATCATAACAAATTTCCCCTATGTTACTGGTTCGTCCCTGCTGCATTCTGGATCTGGGTATGATTCGTTCTGCTGTTGGATCCTGGTCTGTGTGGGTAGGGGTGCATCCAGGAATTGTGTTGACCAAATCAGTGAATCAAACATCTGAACCCGAACCCAAATCAGTACTAAGATCAGTAACTTAGTATTTCCCCAACGGGTTGTCAATTCTTTTCAGTGTTGCAGATTGCCAGAAATGAAGAGGCAGATTAGGCAGCCTCATCAAAACTGGGGCTGTGTGAAAGTTAACCAGGGTTTCACAATGAAGGAAGCCATATCCCAGACCAAGGTTCTTATTCTAAAATTTCACCCTTATCTTCTATACAATCAAATACAACTACTAAAAACCATTTGTATAAGAATAAATTACCAGAGGAGTATCAAGATTGAGGAAACCAAGAAAACTTTATCCGTTCCTTGAACTCTGGGAGGCTGGGCCATAGATTGCTAAATCTACATAGCAAAGCTATTTTCAAATAATACTCCCTGTCTTCTTCCATCTATCTCCAAGTTCCACCATGGGCATCTTCTCAGCTACTTTTATCTATCCCAAGCCACCTTAGATGGCCCTTGCCAAAAGAGGCTACCTCACTTTGAGAGCCTGGCCCTGAGGGCTTCTAATGCATTGTAGGTCCCTTTTGTTGCATCCACATAGGACCTTTTCTGTTTGCTTTTTTTCAAAAAAGCACCTAGATCTGGCAGTGGAGAGTCCCTCACTAGTTTATTTGTTGTGTGTGGAGCAGCATTACCAGAATCCACATATTCTAACCTAGAATTTGCCTCCTTTTTTTAATTCACATTTTTGCCCTCAGAAAGAGCCAGTCCATTCTCTTGGCCTTCTGATCTGCTGCACAACAACATTTAGGGTTTGCTTCTTTTGACTTCTCCATCTCCAAGTCTTCAAGTTTAGAAGATATGTTGATCTATATATTTCTTGTTTTGTTTGGCATGTGTGTAAATACTATGAGTTCATTTGGAAAATTTTACACAGAGTATGATGAAGGCTAGATCTATTGTAAGAAGTTAGGAAGCTAGTGCTGATATGTACTTCATGAAGTTCCAAAAATAATTAAAAAAAGCAAAAAACTTCTCTTAGATCATAGATCATAGATCACAAATATAAAACAACATAAAGATGAAGTGAAATTGGTAACTAGGACGATCATATCATCATCTCTTACACCCATACTAGTTACATGAATTGCTCTGGTAGGAGCTCCCAGATATCACTTTCTTTTAAGTTTATGTTCGTCCTTTCAAGTGGGTAAACAAAGAGGGGATGGCCTATTGGACTCGGGCCTTGTTGTCTCTGCTGTAAAGGCCACAACTTAAACCTGTGATCAGGACCTGATGGACTCATTCCTTCTTTGTTTTTACATCGTTTTTGTGGAGAGGAGGCAACATATGAATAGAGTCACAATATTTGATTCTTATCTGGGATTTTCCACTTATTTTTTGCATGCTTATTTTCCTTGGGTTCTTCCCTGTCCTTAAATGTGAAGGTCCTGCTTGCTTTGCCCTCATGAATGATTAGACTTTTGCGATGCTCAAGTTCATTTCAATTTTCTTGCCTTGTTCTGTATCTGCATGCCAAAGTTAACCACAATGATATATTAGCTAATTTAAGATGCAACAGAAGTCAATAATCTAACAAAACTTCATTATTTTGTACCTTAAATATTTCAAATTTTGACAGCTTCTTGTCATGGCTAGAGGATCACAATCATGTAAATATGTTTTTCCTGCCTCTGCAAAATGATGACCTTTTGCACACTTTTTTAAATTTATTGGAAAATTTGACAGCTTCTTGTCATGGCTCGAGAATCATAATCACGCAGATATGCTTCTCCTGCCTCTGCATGACCTTTCACATGCTTTTTAAAACTTTCCCTAGCAACTATGGGAGGCTTAGGGTATCCTCCTATTAAAGATTTTTTAGCTCTCCTCCTTTGCATCAATCCTAACATGTGAAAATTCAGAATCAGAATTAGTAGATCCCATTGAGCCTCTTACCTTTAGAAACACGTGTGACAAAACAGAATACTGCCTTTCCCACTTAAGCTTGATAGATAGAATGATAAAAGAATGCAAACTGGCAGAATAGTGTTTATATTGCTAGACGCACGTAAAATTGTTACCCCTTGAGCAATTCCACTAGTTGCAATTTGGGCTGTTGCTCACTTTCTTAGTTTCTTTAGAAGATAATGCTATATAGCCAGTTGGACATGCTGCAGATGCCTTGTGGAGAAATTTTATCCAATTGAATAAGCAACAAAAAGGAGGAAATGGAGATTTTTTTTGATGACCTAGATAGCACACCACTTTGGCATATGGGATCCGCCTTAAGTTTCAACCTCATGACCAATCCTGGTACTAAAACTAACTTTGCCTATCCACTGCTACTTCTATATCCTCAAATATTGATGTTGTTTCACATTGAGGACCAGCAAATGTCTTCATTTTTAGCAAACATTCCTATTGAAGGTATCATGATGTTCATTAGATTGACCAGGTGTTGCATTTTTGGACCCCATGGAGCCTTTCATGGGCAGGGAACACAAGAGCACATGATGCTTAAAAACTATATCAAGATGTGTCCCATGCTTTTGGCTTTCATGCCTTTGCTTGTGGAGCTCAAAAGTAATTCTATACCAAGCATGAAAACATTTAATTATCTCTTACAAAAAGTTTGTGCATAAGCCAAACATAATTTGCATTGCAGAATAAACTCCATAGCTTTAGGCTGGTTCATTTAATGCATGAAGCCCAGGGATAGTTTTAACCATATAGACATGGCACACAGGTATCACGTTAAAATCGTCCATAAAGGAGCTCTTCATAAATTTTTTGAGTAATACAAACTTATTAAAGCACACACAAAATAAATTCAATGATGTTGAAAACAATTTCATTGTTCCTACATGATAAGAAGCTGTAAATACAATATATAAAAGCAAAACCAAAAGGGCTATCTGTATAACATGATACGACCTTTGACCTTGATCTACCTCAGCCCTATGCTTGATGATGATTATGCTTCGATCTGAATTTCATCTTTGGTTATTTGAGGAAATTAATGTATATTGCCCGTTCTTTTTATGTCTATACTTGAAAGGTTATTAAGACTTAAAATATTTGTGGAAAAATATCTCTTTCTCCATTTTATGACTTTTATAATCAAAATATAATTAGAACATGTGATAGTATCTTTGCAGGATTGAGTAATACCCCAACAGCAATACAGGATTTTCCGTCATTCAATTGAAGGCTCCGCTACTTTGAAATTTCCATGTCAACTTACCGGCGTTCTTTTCCACTTCACTCTTGATATCAAACCCTGGCTCCCTTTTCAATGTAAGACAAGTTTCTTCAATGAGCATGCTCTCAGGAATAATTCCAGGAGAATCAATTTCATAAAGAACAAACACCATCTTCTGTTCTGGCAACTTTTAAGTTTGCTCTGGCATTGCCACACATGGTCAGAAGCATTTCTTTATCATCTCCCTTTGATAAAGCATATCTTCCAAGCTATTAACAATTGATGGGAGAATGCAGCATATGCTCCTCCTGGGTTGAGCATTGAAGAGACATTTTGATTTATACACCAGCCTTATCTAGGCGGGCAACTTCTTGTTCCACGTCTTTACCAAAGTATACAATTTCCTTTGACTTAAGAGAACACTGAACATATGCATATTTACAACATGTGGCTCCTTTTGAAGCAGATTATGAACTCCAGGTGTATTACTCTTTTGTTGAAGGCTTTTTTAGCATTTTCTTGTTGAAAAGCTGCTTTCCATCTCTTCTGTCGCATACAACTATGGGAATTAAAAATGGGCTTTGTTGAACTGTGCACGAGTCTCCATCTTTGCTACAACATTTGGAAAGCCTCAAAATGGGATCATCATTTAATTTAAGGTTTTCTGTGAAGGAGATTATAAGTAAATCTTATTACCTTTTTATACAAAATTTTCTGAGCCATATTCTCAGCGTAATTTATGTATATATTAAATGAAGACTAATCTCAAACAAAGGGCCACATCCAGAGGCTATTAGATTGATAATTCTAGCAAGATATCTCATATTCTTGCTTTTGGAAAGCTTATCTATGAGCAATTTTTCCTTCAATTGCTTTAATGTTCTCTATAGGTTACAAACATGTTTGCAAATTTCACTCCTTTTACTTCTTTAACATTAACCCATTACTGCATTATAAACACTTGCTCCTTAATTTCCAGGCAGCTCTTTCTAAGATTAACTTGCAGGGGTTGAATACACACAGGCCACTCTAGGCTAATTTTCATGAGGACTCTTTGCCTTCCAGCTTAGAGGAGTCTCATTGTTTGAGCAGGAGTTGGCTTTGCTTGTTAAAGTTAAAATCAAGAACCTGTGCAAAGATGTTGAATCTTTGTCTCTTGGAATGAGGGTAATAAATAAGCTTTTCTGGCCTATTTTAGGGTGTAATTATTTGCTTTAGCAAGTAATACAAGACCACTTTCACAATCCTACGGCTCCCCAAGAAAAAAATTGTAGTACTAGATTCAATCAATTTCAGAGACTTTTAAACAGCAGTTGGCTGGAACTCAATTGAATCTAGCAGGACAAGGGCATGCTGTGAAACTGGCGCTAGCGCCAATTAACTGTTGTCTTTTAAAACTGGATGATCTAACACTGAATAAGTTTGTAACAACACAAATTTTCAATAAAAGGGTGAAGAATTTAGACATTTGAGACGATCCAACACTGAAAGATTTGAGTATTCTAAAATCAAACACTCAAACGAAAATTAACAACAGGGAAAAATAGAAAGAAAATAACTTTTTTGTTATAACAATATTATCAAAACCCAAATTAAAAATCTCTCACACCATGAGGTATCTAGAGAAGAAAAATACAAACCTGATCAATAGAATTTTAAATAAAGATGATTAAGTAAAGCTTGGGGAATGATTTCTAAAAAGTTCTTACAGAGACAGATTTCTAAACAAGTAAACATTTCGATAGGTCCTTCATACTACCTTGGCTTATAAGACACAAAATCATCTCGACTGATAATATATTGTAATATAGATGTCGGACCTTGGTCTCAGTTGAAAGGTATAATGAAAACATCTTTGTTTATTGACAATTAGATTAATTGTGACAATGACGATCATCAGAGAGATGATGTTTATAGTTTCTAGGTTGGTTGTAATAAAACATAATCAAGGTTGTGGTGATCATGAATGTATCTAATAATGATGATAATAGGAAGTTTGTAATTGTGGTAATAATGGGAAGGATGATAGCTATAAGAAAGAAGATTGAGAAAGAATATTTTATCAGCACAATTCCATTTTGACATTTATTTGGTGTGTCTAGAGGTATTCAAAAGGTTTGAGGTGCTAATTACTACTTTTTTTGGTTATACAGAAGACTTATATTGTAATGCCTACAAAATGTTATGGACAAAGCCTAACCAAAAAAATTTTCAATCAATTTTTAGACTTATAACAATAAATTTTTTGAATGCAAATATAGAGGAAGGGGATGCACAAAGAACATGTGTTGTTGCGAAGCACAAACAATCCTTGGTGTCCACCAAAACTAGGAAGAGTCACAAGACAGATTGCAATACATCTGGACAAGTCTATAACAAGTTAAATTCTAGACTAGAACATCTTCACTAGAATCAACATAATAAGAGAAACTAACATACCTTTTGTTAGCACTAGTGTGGAACAAATGCAGGATTGTTGTAGGATTGCCATGGGATTGTTGCAAGATTGCTACGGGATTGTTGTGGGAAAACTGTAGGACTACTATGGGGTTGTTGTAGGATTGGGGCTACCGTAGGACTATTATGGGACTGTTGTGGGAAAACTGTAGGACTACCATAGGGCTACTCAGGATTGAGCTATTGTAGGACTCCTAAAAGACAGTTACAAGATATTTGTGAAGTGAGATGAAGTGAAGAGATAGCCAATCTTGAAAATGGAAATGATGAGACTAAGGGACCAACTAGTGGAAAGGGATTATGGGTGGCACATATAACCATTCAGCAGACCCAACCCACAGTAGCAAATGGGTTGCCCAATCTCCTGGTAGATGAGAGTCTCTTGGGTCCAATTCAGGGGTAGGTTTCAAGTTACAACTAGTAATTGCTAGAGAAATGAAGTGTTCATTTGATTCCTCTTATGATTAATTTCATTTTGCATAAAAACTCCAAAAATCACATGATTTAAATGAGTGTTTTTGAAATATTATTCTAAAAGAACTATATTTTATTGTACAAATATATAATATTATATTTTAATGTGTTATATAGCAATAACATAATATATTCATTGTATTATATATTAATACGTATATTATTTATTAGATTTTATATAATAATATTATATTCATATAATGATATATCAAAAAATATATATAAATATTTTTTTGTATTATACGTAATAAATGTAGAATAAACTTATCATATGATTAACAATATATAATTTTTTTTTAATAAAAGTATTTATTTATTATATCTTACCAAAGAAAAATAGGCTACAATATGAGCTCACTGTCCAAACATTAGCACAACGAGCAATTAGTTACAACATTTAGAACTTTAGATCAAAATTCAGTTAAAACTATATTATTTCTGCTATAAAGATAAGAAGATACTTTACATAATTACATAGGACCATAAAATCATAGAGTTTCTGCAGTGGAGACCAACGTGAAACCAAAATGGAAGCACAATACTGCCAGTTTCAAATAACAGCTGATGCAAATTCAAATATTCCAACTTTCTACCTCTATCCCATTCAAAGAATCCAATAGGCGGGGAAATCTTGGACAAATTCGTCATTTGATTCCACCACTTCCAGGCCAACATCTGGAACAGGCTTGTTAGACTTCTCTTTCAACCCCATATCTTCTAACAACATCTCTCAAGTATAATTGCAGTGTCTATTGTGAAAGCCCATGTACTCTCTGATAAATTTATCCTTACCTTCTCTTGCATAGGGCCAGAACTGGCAAATTTGATCTTTGCTGTTTTGATATTTGTTTGGCTAGTGTCTAGCAATTCGCTCAACTTGTCATTGGATATCTTTAATGTGAGAGTAACTTGCATGACAATATTATACACGGTGAGTCTCATAGAGGACTCATTATCTGCCTCCTCTTTCACTGGAATAAATCTTCATTTCTGATTTTCCACAAGGACCACCGAACTATAGTACTAAAAGAAAATCAAAAGATATTGTAATTAACATTTAACCCATCCACATAACCAAATAAAACCTCATTCAAGGAAATCATACTAGACCTTTCCCAACCACCAATGTTGCAAGACAAAAGACTCTTGCCATCTTTGGCAAAAACACAATAAAAAAAAAGATGCTCAACAGTTTCAAGTTTTCAACACAATTACAGACTGTGCAACAATTGTTACTATCTCTAAGAAACGAAAAATCAAAAAGTCTATTGAGCAACAAAAGCCACCTATAAAAGATTTCTTAGCTTCAGTGACATGAGTCCAACATTTTTTGAAAACCTTAGACCACTGGGACTGACTAAGGGAAAGTTTCCAACAGCTACTCACGTAATTAAAGAGATCCAAGGGGGAAATAAGGGAATGATAGATCTTTTTAGTATTGACTTTTTCAATAGCAGTCTTTTCCCACCATTCAAGATTCTCGAAGATCTCTCTGTATTAAAACTGACCTGAAGAGGAAATTGAAAGATTTGACAGGCTTTTTGCAATGCAGCAAAAGTCCATCTTTGGTTTTGAGGGAGCTCATATTCAGAGCTAATGTTATGCCAATTTTGAGTTGATCGTTGTTAAGAATATGACTGAAATCATAGATCCCTTTATTAGATGAAGCCTTAGCAGAACATCCTTGAAGTAATGCCACAGGCTTATTCTTCCATTGAAGATTCCACCAAATGGATTTGAAGCTGCAAACTTTATACAGCCACGGTTTAACTAAATATCACCTTTGCTACCACCTCTTACCAAGTCTCAAGCCTTCCAGATATTTTTAAAGACCTTCGAGCCAAATGGAGGGAGAAGGAACTTACCACAATAAAAATCTTGAAGATATAAACCCTTCCATTGTTTGGCCTTCTGGGGAATAACCAATTGAACATTAATTTTGATCAAAACCATCCAGGGCTCATTCCCACAAAGGGATTTAAGAATCCATTTGGTCACAAGGGAAATTCCTTGACATCTTAAATCTTGAAGGCCTAAACTCCCTTTACTTTTTTCAAGACAACACCACTTCCAACTGACTTCAACCCTGGTATTTGTGCCTTTCCACTAGACCATAAGAATTTTCTTCCTTTATGAATATCATTAATTTGGTAG
Source organism: Cryptomeria japonica (assembly GCF_030272615.1). NCBI lineage: Eukaryota > Viridiplantae > Streptophyta > Pinopsida > Cupressales > Cupressaceae > Cryptomeria > Cryptomeria japonica. Next base: position 222,775,165 of record NC_081407.1, on the reverse strand, counting down.
CTGCTAAAAAGCCACATGTGGGCAAAGTAGATGCTATAGGAAGAAATTATTGTTTGACAAAGTTGCACTTTTCTTGCTAGAGACAAGTAATGTTTATTCCATTTCAAAAATTTCTTCTCAATTTTATCAAAGCTCCAGTGCCACATGTCTTTAAGTGAGGGGTTAACAACAAATGGGATAACTAGGTATTTGCCTTGTTTACTGGTCCTCCTAATTGATAACCAAATTTACCATGCCAAGGAGGATCATCATTCCAACTAAGGATGACGGATTCACTCTCTGAAACTTTGGCCCTAGATGCACAACAAAAATATTCAAAGCATGGATCAAATCTTCAAAGTTCTTTTCTTCCATCTTTACAAATAAAGATCTATCATTTGCAAATTGAATGTTCAGGAGATTTTCATTGTTAGGTAGAGAGATACCTTTAATGGAATCATTACTTAAAGAGGACCTCAAGAGATAGTGCATGGTATCAATAATAATTACAAACAATGCAAGAGCCAAAGGACATTCTTGTCTAATGGATCTACGAAGATAGATAGGAACAAAAAGGGAGCCATTAATATCAATCTGTGCACTAGCCTCTTTGAATAGGGTGTCAAACATATCACAATTTTTCTTGGAAAACCAAAGGCCTCAAGCATTAAAAGGATAGAGGACTATTCAATCCTATCATATGCCTTTTCAAAATCAACGAAAAACATACCAATATCTTTCTTGAATATCTAGTCCATTCCATAGCTTCCCAACTATTCATTAAATTCTCAAGAATATATCCTCCTTTTATAAAACCAATCTGGGTGTAATTGATAAACTTAGGCAAGATCCCTTTTAACCTTAGTGCTAGTAGCTATGCCAAAATCTTGTATGAAACATTTAGGAGGGTAATAGGCCATCAATTTTTTTATTAAGAATCCATCCCCCTCTTTAGGAAAAAGTTTGATATCTCCTCTACTAATCTCACTACCTAGGGTTCCTTTCTCAACCATCATAATTTCTACCCGATTGATGTCCTTACTCATCTCTTCAACATCTTCCTTTTCAATAACCTCAAGGATGATATTTTGCAAATCTGTTGAGCATCCTTACAAGATCTATTATTATCATCAACCAAAAAGAGGCCCCGATGAATGTTGGAGCGATGCTCCCAAGCCATGATCACGACTGCAAACAACTTCCATAGAAAGAGAGATAAATATTTCATCAAGAAAGATAAATGATATTACTGAGATGATTTACAAATGTACAATAGCCTTGCTTAAATAAGCAAGAGATGATAAGGTAGTTACAACTACTCTTGATACAATTAATATTAAATAATGAGCTATGACTCATCTCTATCTAGGATGACACCTAAGATAACTAACATGTTCTTGTGAACAATATTAAATGACAAGCTACATAAAGTAACTTTATGATAACTAGCTTATGCCAAATAAGCCTAAGTAAGCTTAGTGTGTAAATGACATTTAGTGACAACTAATCGTCACGTATGCCTAAGTGGAACTTAAGCCTACACCAACACCCCACCTTAAGCGCAACTTAGGGAGTGAAATTATTATGCAAATGATGCAAGACTAATATGAGAATGCACTATATGATATGATGATGGGTCTTGATAGCTAAGCCATGTTAGATATTGTTGTCATTTTATGACACCCTTGGTCCATCAGTAAGAACTGATCAGAGATACGATCCATGGACCAGCGTTACCCCAGTTGGTCAAGGAGAAGAGCAGAAGAATTATGAAATATGAGGTGTTGCCTTAACTGGAGGAAGTTCCTCCCTTAGCCTTTTCTTCCTTCCTTGGAATTTCGGAACCTCGGGGTTCTGAAGTTCTTTCTCTTTGCCTTCTCTTGTTTTCTTCTCTAGAACTTCGGAACCGCGAGGTTCTGAAGTTCCCTCTTCGTTTTCTTCCCTTCCTCGAAACTCCGAGGTTCTGAAGTTCCTTCCCTTTGCTACCTCTCCTTTCTTTTCTTGGAACTCCAGAACCCCAAGGTTTCGAAGTTCCTCTCTTTTTTTCCCTTCCTCTTCTGTTCCTCGGAACTCCGGAACCTCACCCTGAGGTTCTGAAGTTCCTTTGCTAAGTCTCACCTTTTCCTTGCCTCCTTCTCAGTTCCCCAGAACTCCGGAACCCCGACGTTCCGAAGTTCCTTTCCCTTGCCTTCTTTGGAACTCCAGAACCCCAAGGTTCCGAAGTTCCCTCCTAGCCTTTCTTCCTTTCTTTCTCCGGAATTCTGGAACCGTGAGGTTCCGAAGTTCTCTTCCTTTGCTTCCCTTCTTCTTTCCCGAAACTCCGGAACCTTGAGGTTCCGAAGTTCCTTCCTTAGCCCTTTTTTCAGTTCCCCGGAACTCCAGAACCTCGAGGTATTGAAGTTCCCTTCCACTCTCCTTTCTCCTTCTTGGAACCCCGGAACCCCAAGGTTCCGAGGTTCTTTCCTCGTCTTCCCCACTTCGAGAACTCAAGTTTCCGAAGTCCTCGGACTTCTTTTCGGCTGGCAACACTTCCGGATGGCGTGATCAACACTCAAAGCTTTAAATGCTCCGACAACTTTTGTGACTTGTGCACCTTCTTTTGTGGAGCCATAGGGGTGCATTTAATGTTTTTGGCAGGATTTCCATCAAGGGAGGTACAAGGCCATGCTTGTTGTGGTGACTTATGTCATGTCTGCATGCTCTGACTTTGAAAGGTCAATCAATCCACCCTTCACAAGATTGCATTTTTAGAGTATGGCTAGGTTGCTTGCATGTACAGAAGTCAAGTGCATGCACTTCCCTGCACTCCTAGATTGACATTTCCCTGCACACATAAGGGTCATGGTCACTCTTGTAACCATTTTTCTATATAAAGGTTGTTAAGCCTCATTGTAAAGGGTTATCTCCTTATTGGCTTGAGCTATTCTATTCTCTTTCACTTCTCTTGTATTTATCTTGCATTTATGCAATTGTAAGTTTGGTCATTGACCTTATAATGAATTGAAATCACCATTCTTGCCTTCCTTCAAACTTATGTATGCTGTATATGTTTCCTTACCTTCATCATAGGTGTATGTTTTGTGGCTCTTCTCTCATATATGTTGTGTTAACTTATTTCTGAGTGTGACTTGTGGGAAACCTTCTCCCCTCTTGACATTCAATGAATTCTAACTTCCATACATGCATTGGGGTCACTCATACAATTGAAGTTTGTGCATCTCCTGGGTATTTCAGTTGATTCTTTGTGTCATTTTGGGTAGGGAGAGAAACAATCTCTTCTTGGTGCATCACCTCCTTTTGTTTTAAACATTTCTCTCTTCCCTTTTCCTCTGCAAGTTGTTAGGATAGGCTTATGAGTATGTTTTGAAGTGTTGAGTTGGTTCAACACCTGCACCAGGATTGGGAAGGAATCCGACCTTCTCTGGAGATTCAACCCTGATGGGAATGGGCTTGGGATAGACTAGCCTAGTCTATGCTCTTTGATCCTCTCCATGGATCACCAGGTGTACCAAACTCACCCTAGGGTCTCTAGGACTTCCCTTGCTTGTGGAATCCCCTGACCTTGCCCAATCCACCCACCAACAACATGTGATTCTTCTCCTAAGCTCTCACCTACTCACAAGCTTCAAAAACCCTTACAAAGGCTAATAAGGGTTTAACTCTTCCTACACCTTCTTAGGTCCTAGCAAGGATAGGACAGGTCTTTGACATATTTCTCCATCCATTCATGTGCCCCCAAGAGGTTTTGACCTTCCTACTTGTTACCGATCTCACTATTTTGCTTCTTTCCTACAAAATAGGGCTACAAGGAATGTGCCCCTATTAGGCCTCCATTTCGGACTTTTAGGGCTCCCTCTTGCAAACAATGGCCAAACTTGTAAAACTTTCCAAAGGGACTGCTATTCATTTGGCAAAGGCTCAAAGATTTTCCTGGTTTTGGGCCTCCAAGTGTCCGTACACTGCCCTAGGTGAATTTTAAGGGTTTTTATGAGGGTTTTTAGGCCTGCCAGGGTCACAGTGATGGTTTGCTGCCTTCACCACCTTGTCTGGATTGGTGGAAGCTCCTCCTTCTCACCAATGATGCTCCACACACCCCTCTACAACTCCTCCAAAGGGTGCCTCCTTCCTTGTCCTTCCTTGCTCTCACGGACATTTGCAACCTCAACCCTTCCTAGCCGGGCACAGTCTAGTCTCACCTAGGAGTGGGTCTTTGAAAGGCTTTCCTGCATCTTCAAGGGCCCTACTTCTTCTGAGATACTGTACAGGGTCTACACTCCTATTCCCCATGGTTTCATGGTGTTTCCACAATGGGGATAGGAGTTGTCAACCCATTTACACAAAACAGTCCAAAACTGGACAGTAAAGAAGAAATTTACAAAGTATTTACAAACACACCAAAACTTGTAAAACAAACTTAACCTAAGTGCTCAAAATGAATGTGTCAACACTTAACAAGACTCCCAATACAGTTTAGGTTCCAGAACAATCCATTAACAATCCTTCATTGCTCCATTTGTGCCAACTGGCAACCAAAACACAATCACAGTGAAGGTCTTTTTCCTTTGGCCGTACAATCTGACATCCAACCCCTCTTTTTAGGGTTTGCACCAATTTATAATGTCTTTGCCTCAATTTGTGGGCCAGGGTTAGGGTTCCCAACGCCAAGCTAAGGTTATGACCTATTAGGTGGAAAAGTTGCATGACAACTTTGAAAAGTTGTCATGCAACTTTTTGCAACTTTTGAGCAACTTTTGCAATGTTGCTTTTCTTGACTTTTAGGCCTACATTGGGCTATCCTATGGACACAACCATGCTAAAAGGACCCCAAACTCATCAATGGGCACACATACCCTCTACTCCAAAAGAAAACTCAACCTAGACTTGTGAACCTAGGACCTAAACTAGGTTCTAAAGAAAACCAATGAGCTCTTGGCTCTTATTACATTTACATGGCTTCTTAAAGAAGCAAAATCCCAACAAAATCACATGGAGGAAGACCTTAGAAGGGTGCTCTTGTACCATACTCCCCCTTTGCACAAAAATTAAGGAACTAAGGGAGAGATGAGAACTGGGTCAATACCAAGTTTCTTGAACCTGCCCTCTTCAACCCAAGTGGCTTCAGACTCAGGTTGACTTGCCCACTTCACCAAGTGTTCCATGTAGACCTGGTGTGTAGTAGACTTCTTCACCCTTGACTCCAAGATCTCCTTTGCTATGGGCTGCTTCACTTGAGGCAAGGCATTCATATCCAAGTCCCGCAACACCTTGGCTTGATTCTCAGTTTGCCCTGCTATTTCACCTTTGTATAATATCATATCAGCAACATTGAAGACTGGTGATATAGCCAAATTTGAAGGAAGATCCACCTTGTAGGTGTTCTCACCATATTTGGATAGAATTCTACAAGGTCCTACCCTCTTCATTTGTAGCTAAGTAGGTTTGCCGCTTTGCATTCTAGCCTTACTTAAATGGACCATCACATAGTCACCCACTTTGAATTGAACCCCTCTCCTTTTTTCATCCACTTTAGCTTTCATTTTTTAGTAGACTCTAGGATGGCTCTCTTGACCTATTCTTGGACTTCCTTGATGGTTTGAGTGAAGTCCTCTGCTTGCCCACTCTTCATCTCCATGGAACCAAGTTCTCTTAGTTCACACACCCTTCTTGGATGTCTGCCATAGACAACCTCAAAAGGACTCCTTCCAACGGTCCTATTTACACCGTCATTGTAGGCATACTCAGCTTGTGGAATAACTAGATCCCAAGGCTGCCCATACTCCTTGGTTAGACACCTCAACAAGTTGCCTAACACCCTATTAATGACTTCAGTTTGACCATCAGTTTGTGGATGGTAAGCTGAGCTGAATGATAAATTAGTCCCTAGTCTTCTCCATAAGGTTTGCCAAAAATGGCCCATGAACTTGCTATCCCTATCTGAAACAATACTCAATTGGAGTCCATGAATCCTTACTATCTCCTTAAAGAAGAGATGTGCAATATAACTAGCATCATGAGTAGTTCTACATGGAATGAAATGGCTCATCTTAGAAAATCTGTCTACCACCACATAGATGCTATCCATACCTGTCTTTGTCTTGGGGAGTCCTACCACAAAGTCCATGCTCACACACTCCCAAGGCCTATTTGGGACCGGTAATGGCTGATAGAGGCCTGTATTGCTTGATCCTCCTTGACACACACCACATTGCTCCACATACCTTCTCACATCCCTTGGCAACCTAGGCCAATGGTAGTATCTCTGTACTAGATCCAAAGTTTTATTGATTCCAAAGTGTCCACTTAGACTTTCGTTGTGTTTCTCTTGTATGAGATTTTCTCTCATGGATCCTCTAGGCACACATAACTGATTGCCTTTGAAAAAGAGACCATTTTGAAGAGTGTAATCTGCATACTCACCATGAAAATGATTCTCAAACTCCTTACAGACCTTGTAGGCTGAGGAGAAGTCTTCATCTTCTTCATAGAGATCCTTGAAACCTTCTATCCCTATGCTCTGCAATTGTAATTCTTGGACAGTCAATAACTTCTGGCTTAAAGCATCTGCCACCTTGTTAAGCTGCCCCTTTTTATGCTTGATGGTAAAGGTAAAGGATTGGAGGTACTCCATCCACTTCAAATGTCTATTGCTAAGCTTCTCTTGAGTGTTAATGTAACTCAAAGCCTGGTTATCTCTGAACACCACAAATTCTTTTGGGAGTAGGTAATGCCTCCACTTCTTGAGAGACTGAACTAGTGCATACAACTCTAGATCATATGTTGAATACCTCTTCTTTTCCTCATTAAGCTTCTCACTGAAAAATGCCACAAGCCTTCCCTCTTGACTCAATACACCCCCTACTGCAATTCCACTTGCATCACATTCCAATGTGAATAGCTTGTCAAAAGTAGGTAAGAGTAGGATGGGTTTTGTGGCTACTTCTTGCTTCAATAATTGGAATGCTTCATCAGCTTGTTCAGTCCATTTGAACTTAGTTTTAAGGCCTCCTTTAATGGTGTCAAGTACTGGTGCACATATGCCACTGAAGTTCCTCTCAAACTTTCTATAGGATTGGGCTAAACCATGGAAACTCCTAACTTCAGTCCCTGTTTTAGGGGCAGGCCAATTCAAGATTGCCTCCACTTTGCTTGGATCCATTTTCAAGGTTCCCTTAGACACCACAAATCCCCAGTAGACTAACTCTTGCTTCAAAAAGTCACACTTCTCTAAGTTGATTGCCAACTTCTCTTCATGCAACCTCTCTAAGACTAACCTCAAATGTTCTAGGTGCTCCTCTTTGGTTCTGCTATAGATGAGTATGTCATCTAAGTACACCACCACAAATCTACTTGTGAAGTCCTTCAACACCTCATTCATCAACCTCATGAAGGTGCTTGGGGCATTGGTAAGTCTAAATGGCATCACAAGCCATTCATAAAACCCTTCAGTGGTCTTAAAAGCGATCTTCCACTCATCACCCTCCTTAATCCTAATTTGATGATAACCACTTTTAAGGTCCAACTTAGTAAAATACATGGCACCTCCTAAACAGTCCATCAAATCCTCTATTCTAGGAATATGAAATCTGTACCTTATGGTGATCCTATTGATTGCCCTTGAATCAGTGCAAAGTCTCCACTTGCCTCCCTTCTTTGTTGCTAGTACTACCGAGACTGCACATGGGCTGATGCTCTTCTTGATCAGTCCTTGATTCAACAACTCCTGCACTTGCCTTGCCACCTCCTTGTTTTGATCAGTTGTGAGCTTATATGCTGCTTTATTGGGCAGGGATGCACCGGGGACAAAGTCTATTTGATGACTTATAGACCTTCTTGGTGGAAGTGTTGCAAGTGCTCCATCACTCACTATGTCTTTATATTCTTGCAACATTTGCTTTACCTCCTTAGGTACCTCTGTTTGCAACTTATCTTCCTCCTCCTTTGGCTTCACAAAGATGGCACATCCCACTGTCTCCTCTTCATGCAGCAAGTGAAAGAACTCTTTACCAGTATTAAGTAAGACACTAGGTGTTCTTGTGGTTCCCTCATCATCCTCTGTCAGAGACTGAATCTTATAGGTTCTGCTGTCCTTCTTGAAGGAAATGGAGTTCTCCTCTCCATCATAGATCACCTTTCTATCAAATTGCCAAGGTCTACCTAGCAGCAGATGACAAGCATCCATGGGTAACACATCACAAAGGATCTTATCCTTGTATCCTCCAATAGAGAACTCTACCTAAGTCTGTTCATTGACAAGCACACTCTGTCCTTGATTCAACCATGTCACCTTGTAAGGGCTAGTGTGGTGTATCTTTGTGAGTTTCAACTTCTTGGCTGCCTCATCTGATATGATGTTATCAGTTGACCCTGAATCAAATATCACCTTGCAAACCTTACCAAGGATTTTGCATCTCACCCTAAACAATGCTCTCCTATGCTTAGGTTCATCCTTAACCGTCTGTCTTATCAAGACCCTATTGAACATCAGATTTTCTCCAATCTCGGATTCAATATGGTCCACCTCAGGCGTTTTGCTTCTTGATGTGTCTTCATTGGCATAAGCAACCCTCTTTCCACTGTTTGATGAGGTAGGCTTGTCAGGGCATCTATAGGCCGGGTGTCCCAATTGACCACAATTGTAGCATTTCCTGGTTGCAAAGTAGGAACTACCCCTGCCGGTGCCTCTGCCCCTATTTGGGCCCCCTTGTGCACCTCTTCCTCGAGAATGGCCTACTCTAAGAGTGGTTTCACTGTTATGCTCAGTCAACTTGGACTCTCCTTGATTCCTTTGCTCACTTGCCTTGCTTTGGTAACCACCTCGGTGATTCATTTGATCTCTACCTCTGCCTCTACCCCTGTTGTTGGAGTCTCCCTTCCTTTTGTTCCTCTCTTCCACCTTAGCAGCAAGCTAATGACACTTTTGGACAGTGGTAGGAGTCCATAGGCTTATCTCCTCTTGAATGTTCCACTTTAGGCCACTTAGATACCTAGCCACCTTGATAGATTCCTCTTCTTGGACTTTGGATCTAAGACAAAGCTTCTAAAACTCCTCTGTGTAAGAGGCCACATGAAGATCTTTCTGCTTCAATCCTTGTCTCTTCTTATGAAGTTGGACTTCATAATCCTCTGGCAAGTAGTTCTCCTTGATCTTACTCACCATGGCCTTCTAGTTTGCAATAGGTAGCTTCCCCATGCTAATTCTCTCCTCTTGCAAGTACTTCCACCATGTCAAGGCTGCTCCCTTTAGTCTTGATTTGGCAACCTTAACCTTTTGGGCTTCTATCACACCTTCACACTCAAAATTGTTCTCCATACCCTCAATCCATTCCATGATGGTGTCAATGTCCATCCTTCCACCAAAATGTGGTAATCCTTCAAAAGCTTTTGTATTCAAAGCCTTGATGGCCTTTACAAAAGGTTCTTCATTGATTAAGGGGTCTGGTTCAGGTATGATGTCATCTATATCAATAGCTTTCTTGCCTCTGTCACTAGTGTCCGCACCCCAGAGTTCATGTGCTCTCTGATCAACCACTTCTTGCAGCTTGTTCCTTATCTCACTCATAGCATCTTCAAGGAGTCTATTTTTCTCCTTTTGTTCTTCTACCTCCCTAGCCAGCTCTGCATTAGTGACCATTATGTTCTCCCCTATTGATTCACCAAAATATAGAGACATGCACGGTCCACCAAATCTTTAACTTTGCTCTGACACTAATATGATGGGAGTGGGCTTGGGATAGACTAGCCTAGTCTATGCTCTTTGATCCTCTCCATGGATCACCAGGTGTACCAACCTCACCCTAGGGTCTCTAGGACTTCCCTTGCTTGTGGAATCCCCTGACCTTGCCCAATCCACCCACCAACAACATGTGATTCTTCTCCTAAGCTCTCACCTACTCACAAGCTTAAAAAACCCTTACAAAGGCTAATAAGGGTTTAACTCTTCCTACACCTTCTCAGGTCCTAGCAAGGATAGGACAGGTCTTTGACATATTTCTCCATCCATTCATGTGCCCCCAAGAGGTTTTGACCTTCCTACTTATTACCGATATCACTATTTTGCTTCTTTCCTACAAAATAGGGCTACAACGAATGTGCCCCTATTAGGCCTCCATTCCGGACTTTTAGGGCTCCCTCTTGCAAACAATGGCCAAACTTGTAAAACTTTCCAAAGGGACTGCTATTCATTTGGCAAAGGCTCAAAGATTTTCCTGGTTTTGGGCCTCCAAGTGTCCGTACACTGCCCTAGGTGAATTTTAAGGGTTTTTATGAGGGTTTTTAGGCTTGCCAGGGTCACAGTGATGGTTTTCTGCCTTCACCACCTTGTTTGGATTGGTGAAAGCTCCTCCTTCTCACCAATGATGCTCCACACACCCCTCTACAACTCCTCCAAAGGGTGCCTCTTTCTTTGTCCTTCCTTGCTCTCATGGACCTCTGCAACCTCAACCCTTCCTAGCCGAGCACAGTCCAGTCTCGCCTAGGAGTGGGTCTTTGAAAGGCTTTCTTGCATCTTCAAGGGCCCTACTTCTTTTGAGATACTGTACAGGGTCTGCACTCCTATTCCCCATGGTTTCATGGTGTTTCCACAATGGGGATAGGAGTTGTCAACCCATTTACACAAAACAGTCCAAAACTGGACAGTAAAGAAGAAATTTACAAAGTATTTACAAACACACCAAAACTTGTAAAACAAACTTAACCTAAGTGCTCAAAATGAATGTGTCAACACTTAACAAGACTCCCAATACAGTTTAGGCTCCAGAACAATCCATTAACAATCCTTCATTGCTCCATTTGTGCCAACTGGCAACCAAAACACAATCACAGTGAAGGTCTTTTTCCTTTGGCCATACAATCGGACATCCAACCCCTCTTTTTAGGGTTTGCACCAATTTATAATGTCTTTGCCTCGGTTTGTGGGCCAAGGTTAGGGTTCCCAACGCCAAGCTAAGGTTATGACCTATTCGGTGGAAAAGTTGCATGACAACTTTGAAAAGTTGTCATGCAACTTTTTGCAACTTTTGAGCAACTTTTGCAATGTTGGTTTTCTTGACTTTTAGTCCTACATTGGGCTATCCTATGGACACAACCATGCTAAAAGGACCCCAAACTCATCAATGGGCACACATACCCTCTACTCCAAAAGAAAACTCAACCTAGACTTGTGAACCTAGGACCTAAACTAGGTCCTAAAGAAAACCAATGAGCTCTTGGCTCTTATTACATTTACATGGCTTCTTAAAGAAGCAAAATCCCAACAAAATCACATGGAGGAAGACCTTAGAAGGGTGCTCCTGCACCAAACCCCCTTGTGCAAGGTCCCACACTTCGGGGTTGTTTCCATGTTTCACGAGGTTGCTGAGTTGATAGCTCAACAAGGGTGCAAGCTTTTGTGATAACAGTTTTTGGCACGCCCGGTTGGACTTACTTTCGATTTTTTGTTATGCTAAGGATTATGTGTTGTTCTTAGTGTTTTAGCCTTTAGAGGCAGTCACCTTTCAAGCACTTGGTGACTCTACTCAAAGTTCAGTTCTTGTTCATACGAAGTTCATAATTCTAGGACCTTGGAACCCCTAGGTTCCCAAGTCATCGCAACTCTCGTAACTCCAGAAGTCTGGAACCCCCAGGTTCTGAAGTGCGCTACTCCGGAAGGTCCGGAACCCCAGGTTCCGAAATGCTTAAGTCCGGAACCTCGAAACCCCGAGGTTCCGAAGTCTTTGCTCAACAGGTCTCCTGCTTGCTCATGACTTGTTGCAGCTTCAGATTTCATGCCCAAAATTCATACAAGGGTATTTTCTAGAGGTAGTTTCCAGTTCAAAGAACTCCCATCTACAGGCTCTAGAAGGCAGAGAGGTAGACCTTCATTATCACTAGTTAGGGAAGTCAGGGTTATAAACACTCCATCTCCCAGGTCTCATTCTACCCCTCCATTTAAAAGACCATTACTATCAAGGGCTCCCACCACTCATATCAATAGACCATTGTTTCACATGGCAAGAAATTAGGTTTTTGTTACCTTCAATGGGGGGAATCCCCTTATTTTGACTCAATGGAATGATATGCTAGTGGCTGCGTTAAAGAGTATACCATACTTCATTGGTGAAACAACTACTACACCCATTGAGCACATTCAGGACATTGCAAAGATCTGCTCCGTCCATAATATCACTCAGGATGATGTTGCTGTCAGACTCTTAGCCACATCATTGAAAGGCAAATATTTGCAGTGGTATAGGGGGTTGCCGTCTAGCTCCATTCACAATTGGGATGAATTGGGGGAGAGGTTGTGCAACCATTTCAAAGACAAAAGTGATCACCTGTCACTTGTGGAGTAGTTGACTACAATCAAGAGGGCACCCCACGAGTTCATGAGAGATTTCAATTTCAGATTCCATAAGACATGGAATAGAATTCCTTCTCTAGTGAAGCCGTCTCCAAATCATGCCTTCTTGTATTATCTTAGAGTTCTCAACAACGATATAGTTGTCATGGTACAATCAATGGGTGGAGCCTCTTTATCGGGTGCATATGACATAGCCATAAGGGCAAAAAATTGTTTGATTCAGGCCAGGAAGATAGCTCCAAGGCCTCCAATGCCTCTCTTCCCAGAAGCTCCTACTCAACAACCCACCTTAGCTCATATCCCCATGGCACCCGCAAGACAATCATCCACACCCTCTACATCCTCCAATGAGCTCCATGAGGTCAAAGCTCTATTGCAAAATTTTAGCAATGAGTTGGTGACACTAAAGAGGCAACAAGCCCATCATAGAAGACCTTCTCAAGCACAAAATCAGAACTATAAGCAAAATAGGCCACCCTTTCAAGGGAAAAACCAATGGAGCAATGCCAGGCCTTTGAATAGTGTGAACCCCACAGCTGCAAGCAACTCAAAAGCTATAGTTCCAATGCAAAATAACCTCGCCCAAGAGTAGGATTGGTGTCAACCATGCAATCAGCCACACAACCAAGGTGCATGCCAAAATGGAGGGTTTGTTCAAGCCTTAGTGGTGCAGGATGAGCCGGCCACTTCTGGCCAACAATATGACCCAAATCAGCCTAATGTTGGCACTCGAGCTTACTTGCAAGGGGAGTCTACCTTTGTCAATTGGCAAGAGGCAAAGCTTTGTGGTTTGAACCGAACAAATGGCGAGTCTATGCTCCAATATACAAGGTCAAAGAAGAGAGTCATGGAAGCTGCCTCACCTTCAACATCAGCATAAGCTCCAATGCCCAATATAGTTGTCCATGATACAAGCCAAAATACCTTGCAAGGGAGCAAGAGGCAGGAAGAGGCCCAAGTTGTCCAAAGAGAAAAAGTAGACCTTATAGCCTCAAAGGGGCCTCTAAAATCAGTTGGTTCTCCTTTCAACATAGTTGATCAGATGGAGAAGGCCAACCTCAACATCACTATGTGGGAAGCCCTTTCCATCCCATCTCAAACATATTTACTTAAGGAGGCACGGAAGGATGTCTATCAGTCAGCTGATGAGGCAGCAGAAAGGCAATCTCCACCAGTTTGGTGCAACCCAAGGAGGAAGAGGATTCAAGCAAGATCAACAAGCCTCCTCCCTTCTATCTCTCCTTAACCATAGGAGATAACTTGGTTCACAACTGCATGATAGATTCAGGAGCTAGTAGCTCAGTCATGCCTAAGAAGGTAGCTGATCTTCTTGGCATAGAATATGAACCTGTGACTAAAGGGGTGGTCCAATTGGATGACTCTTCTATTAAGACAGTTGGGTTGCAAAAAAATTGAAGTTAACCTTGCATGCATGCCCTGGTTGCACTGTCCTGCAAGACGTATCAATCATCAACCCGCCTGCCTTCTTTGCCATCTGCCTATCTAGATACTTCACCGCCAAGATAGGTGGATACCTGTCTTTTGATTGGTCCCACACGCTATTTCAAACAAGATATGGTACCAAGGTTACCATAAGGGTAGAGCCCTTTGCCCAAAACCACATTGATCCCTACACTCCCAACCCTATAAACATGAACTACACTTTGCATGAGGAGGGGGAGGAGTGTACTGTCTGTGAGCCTGCTACTCTTTTGCAAGAGGTCCCTGATTGTTTGTTGGACGAATGGGCCAATGCTTTTCAGTTTGATCCATTAGCTAAGACTGAAGAGACTGGGCTTGGTACCTATTGTATCCATGAAGAGGATACTCCTATCCCTAACCTCATCAAGACACAAGGAGACTCAGAGGGGTTATGGAACATGTTTTTTGATGGTTCAAGAAACAAGAACGGTGCAGGTGCTAGTGTGATGCTTGTTTATCTTGAGAAGGAGAAACATTTCTTCTCTTCTAGGCTTTAATTTGGTTGCACCAACAATGTCGCTGACTATGAAGCCTTGATCCAAGACCTCCAACTTGCACAAAGCAGAACGATAAGATCTTTGCAAGTTTTTGGAGATAGTGAGTTGGTTGTTAATCACATCCGAGCTCAAAGTATACCAAAGAACAACCTATTCAAATCATACAAACACAGGGTTTGGGATCTGATTGAAGGATTTTAGGCCTTCAATATCTAGAGCATTCCTAGTGGTTAGAACAAGCACATTGATAGGCTTGCAGTGGTTGGTGCTCAATTAGACATACTAGCGCATGTTGCAAGTGAGAAGGAACAACACATTAGGCTTGTTGTGAGGCATGTTGTCCCAGACAATCAGGTAAGTTGGCAAGTGTTCAGAAGTGATCAACATATTGTCAACTTCTTGCAAATGAAGTATAATTTTTTGCAAAATTTAGTCTAAGCTGCAAGACCAATATGGAGATCAAATCATGCAACTCAACTCCAACAAGTTGCCTAAAGGTCCAGTTACCTTGGAAGGCATTTTCAATTTGGATGATCAGTTGAAGAAGAAGATAAAATTGGCTACAAAGAGGGGTGATTACAAACCAGTTATTGTCACCAAAGGTAGGTCTCTAAACTTGGGCAAGGTGTGTTCCTTAACCGAACAAGAGGCCTTTGTGGAGCTTTGCCAAAAATACGGTGACATAGTGTGTAAGTGAAAAAGTGACACTGAGCAAACATGCCCTAATCTCACTTTCAATCACACACTTGTGGAATACGAAAGAGCCTAGAGGTATCACACAATTGGCTACTTCTTTTTGTGGAAGAGAGAGCCACGGGCTACCTATTAGGATTTCTATTCCTTTGTTGCAAATGATAGATAAAATGATGCAAGTTCAACTACTAACCCTAAAGTGTAAGTATGAACTAGTAACAAGATTGCAAGATTGAGATTAAGTGATGAAAAGCTGTAAACACAAGGATAAAAGGAGAATGCAGATGTGTACCTGGGGTTAAAATCAGAGTGGAAATGTTCGGGATGGGGGTGCATGCGCCATTGACCTGATTCTGCACCTGAAACTGCTCCTTTTGGCAACCTGAAAGCTGTCAAAAAGTGTTGAAAACTGCTGTTGTCTGAGGGACCAGGGCGCCCAGTGCCCCTGTCCTAGGGACCAGGGCGCCCATCGCCCCTGTCCTAGGGACCAGGGCGCCTAGCGCCCCTGTCCTGTTAGGACCAGGCGCCCCACGCCCCTGTCCTAGGTTTCTACTCTGCAATTTGGTGTGTTGTCTCGTCTCAGTCTGCTTCCGTCAGATCTGCAACTTGCGGCGTCCTTCGAATTCAGAAATCTGCACTTATATCTGAAAAGGGGTTGTAGGTAGCTATATAGGGTTTTGCCTTAGTCAAACCTCCGCTTTGGTGATTTCCACCTCCACGAATAGCCAAGTTGTATAGTAAAAGTTGTGTGTGCAGACCTTGTGTGTGTGCAAGATCCTAAAATGAAAGTAAGCAAACTAGAGCAACCTAGAAAGTAAACCCTAATTGCTTGTAAATGATAATGTAAATGCTCCAAATCAAGATGCAAAGTGATCTAAAGCATGAATACAAATGATACAATGAGGCTTATGCAATGACATGAAAACAACATGAAATCATACCCAACCCCAAGGGAGGGGTACAAGCTAATCTTCAGTCGGTAATCCCCTATTGCTCTTCAATGTCTTCAAAGCCCTAAATGGATGAATGAAATTGATGAATGCTTGATGGATGGATGTTGAATGTTTTTGAAGTCTTCAAAGATTTGCTCTTTCGCTGCATAGAAGGCCCCTCCAACCAAATTTTCGGATCCTTTCAAATGAAGAAAGAGAGCTCTTATATATGAAACCCTAGGTCTTAATTTCAACTTTAGGCTGACTTAGAGATTGAATCTCCCGCCAATTTCTTGGGGTTAAGCTTTATTTTATGATTGGATTGCGCTCCTAAAATTTTGGGAAAAATGTCCGGGACCGTGTGCACTCCGGGCGCCATGGTCCTGACAACTTTTCACCAAATTTTCAGGGCCGTCGGATATGATGATTTTAGAGAGAATCCCAAAGTTACAACTGATTTCAAGATGTTTTGACCCTCAAAATCAAGCCCCCAAGTTCAAAATAGGACCTAATTAGGGTTTTTAATTAAATGATGTATTGGAGGGATAAAATGAAAGGGGCACACTTTAATGGAAGGGCCCAACTTTATGATATGGGAGATGATAAAATAGAACCTTAGACCTAATTAATTTAATTAATTAAGTGCTAAAGGGGGAATGCAATGCAAAATGCAAAATGCGCTAAGGCGGGTGCTAAACAAGGTGTGAAATTGTACCACCCTAGCAAGTGCGTACAATTTACGACGCTACACATAGTTGCTTGGACCTATGAGGACTTGAAGAGTTTTGACCCTAGCTTAGCCCAACATACTATAGAGCTTAACCTAGATGCAAAGCCAGTCAGACAAAAGCAAAGGCCAATAAACCCCAAGATTGAGCCAGTAATGAGGAAGGAGTTGACCAAGCTCATAGAGGCCAATATCATCTTCCCTATCAAGCACTCCTCCTAGGTGGCCAACCTTGTCCCTGTAAGAAAGAAGAATGGGTAAATCAGAATATGTTTAGACTTCAGGGATCTCAATAGAGCCTCCTTCAAGGATCACTATCCCGTTCTCTCTATGGAGAAGATTCTCCAAAAGGTCAGTGGCTTAGAAAGATTTTCATTCTTGGATGGGTACTCGAGCTACAATCAAATCTTGGTCCAAGAATCAGACCAATAGAAGACTGCATTTACTACTAAGTGGGGTACCTATGCTTGTTGCAAAATGCCCTTTGGGCTAACCAATGTAGGTGCCACGTTTCAAAGAGCAGTGGACATGGCTTTCAAGGGGGTATTAGCAAAGTTTGTGCTTGTATACGTTGATGACATAACTGTTTATTCGAAGCATGCATCTGACCATCTTGGTCATTCATGAAATGCAGGGATTATGGTGTGTCTTTGAACCCTAGCAAGTGTGTATTTTCTACTGATCAAGGAAGATTGCTAGGACACATCATATCCAAGGAGAGCTTGACCATTGATTCAGAGCGAGTGGAGGCTATTCTTTCTCTTCCACTCCCCAGTCACAAGAAAGGATTGTAAAGTTTCCTTGGTAGGATCAACTTTGTGAGGAGGTTCATTCCCAACCTTGCCACCATGGTAAAACCCCTCACTTCCATGTTGAAAAAAAACTTAGTTTTCAGTTGGACCAAGGAGGGAAGGGCCGGTTTCGAAGAAATCAAACAAGCAATTGCTCAAGCCCCTACCCTTGTCAATCCTAATTATGAAAGGGATTTTATCCTCTATACCTTCGAAGGAGAATCCAACATCTCAGCTGTCGTAACACAGTTGAACGATGACAATTTGGAGCAACCTATTGCTTTCTTTAGTGAGCAGCTAAAAGACTATGAGCTTAAGTATAGATATGTAGAGAAGAAAGTCCTCATCATTCTAAGGGCATTAAAAAAGTTTAGACACATGTTGTCCAACAACAGGATCCAACTCTTAGTTCCACATGCAAGTGTCAAGGATTTCCTTCTAAACAAGGACATCAGTGAGAAGAGGGTTGGATGGATAACCAAGGTCATGGAATATGACATCAACATCAAGATCACCAAGCTTGTAAGAGGTAGGAACAACTTGTCTCATCTTCTGAGACTACTTCAAAGGTCACCCTTGTGTTACAAGAGGATCAACCAACCGACAACAACACTCAATTCAGTTGGGTAAGTGACATGACCACCTTCTTAATGAAAGGTAGATACCCCCAAGGTCTGGACTAGACCAAAAGAAGGCGTTTCAGGTTGCAGTCCATTCCCTATGTCTTAGTGAATGACACTCTTTTTTCAAAGAGACTCTAATGGAGTCTTACTAAGATGTATCGAGCAAAACCAAGTCAGCAGATTGTTAGAGGAATTTCATGATGGTTCTTCAGGGGGCCACTTCTCTACAAGGACTACGACTATCAAAATAATGAGGGCTGGTTATTATTGGCCATCCTTATTCAGTGACTCACATAGATGGATGAAGAATTGCAAGAAATGTGCTCTCTTCTTTGGAAAGCAAAGACTAGCTACCCTACCTCTTCATCCCATCCAAGAAGATCAACCATTCACACAATGGTGTTTAGACTTCATTGGCATGATAAATCCACCTTCCAATGCTGGCCAAAAGTGGATCTTGTCTGCAACATATTACTTCACTAGGTGGACAGAGGCAGTTGCATTGAGGGATGCCATTGAGGCCTCAGTGTTGGAATTCCTTGATGGAATTGTGACAAGATTAAGTGTCCCCTCCACCATCATATCAGACAATGTCAGGGCATTCGTTGGAACCCAAATTAGTTCTTGGGCAGTTAAGCATAGTGTATACTTGAAGACGTCATCCAATTATTACCCTCAGGGTAATGGCTTAGCCTAATCTTCCAATAAGAACCTCATCAGGATAATTAAAAGGACAATTGAAGACAATTAGGGCATGACATACTAAGTTGAGGACAACCTTATTTGCTGATAGGATCACATACAAGAGGGCGATTGGTAACTCCCCTTTCATGCTAGTATATGGGAAGGAAGCAAGACTCCCAACTTCCCTAGAGTTACCCTCTCTTGAACTAGCACATCAGCTAGAATTAACAGAGAATGATGCCACGACAGTAAGGCTGGCTGAGCTGATGGAGCTGGAGGAGGTTAGAAGTCAAGGTATGCATACACTTGGGACTCATCAAGAGCAGGTCAAGAAATTTTTTGACAAAAGGGCGACTAATAGGGTCTTCAAAGAGGGAGATCTAGTTCTCAAGTGGGATGCAGACAGAGCCAAAGCTGGGCGACACTCCAAATTTGATGCTATCTGGAGTGGTCCATATGTCATCACTAGTTGCAAGGAGGCCAATGCATTTCATCTCTCCAGGCTTGATGGCGAAGTTCTTCCAATCCCAGTGAATGGGATTCATCTGAAGCCCTGCTTCTGAAGAGGGTGTTAATGACTATGCAAATATTAGACTAGAAGTTGTTTTGCTTTCATAAGTACTTGTGCACCTACTGATTCTCCTTAAGAGGGTGTGTGCTCTAGTTTCTAGTTTTCCTCCAAGTGATGGCGCAAACATGTTTTGGGTCTTTCAATGACTCAATGCCCAATGGATTCTCAAGGCTTCTGGACTTCATGCTGAGTAGGCAAGCATCTCACAAAAATCACCAAAAATGTTGTCATTTTATGACACCCTTGGTCCGTCAGTGAGAACTAATCAGAGGTAGGATCCATGGACCAGTGCTGCCCTAGTTGATCAAGGAGAAAAGTAGAAGAATTATGAAGTATGAGGTATTGCCTTGCCCAGAGGAAGTTCCTCCCTTAGCCTTTTCTTCCTTCCCCGGAATTCCGGAACCTCGGGGTTCCAAAGTTCCTTCTCTTTTCCTTCTCTTATTTTTCTTCTCCGGAACTCCAAAACCCCGAGGTTTCGAAGTTCCCTCTTCATTTTCTTCCCTTCCTCAGAACTCTGGAATCCCGAGGTTCCGAAGTTCCTTCCCTTTGCTGCCTCTCCTTTCTTTTCCCGGAACTCCGGAACCCTGAGGTTCCGAAGTTCCTCCCTTTCTTTCCCCTCCTCTTCTGTTCCCTGGAACTCTGGAACCCCGAGGTTCCGATTTCCTTTATCTTATTCTTCCCTTCTCCGGAACTCCGAAACCCTAAGGTTCCAAAATTCCTTTGCTAAGTCTCACCTTTTCCTTGCCTCCTTCTCAGTTACCCGGAACTCCGAAACCTCGAGGTTCCGAAGTTCCTTTCCCTTGCCTTCTCCAGAACTTTGGAACCTCGAGGTTCTAAAGTTCCCTCCTAGTCTTTCTTCCTTTCTTTCTCTGGAACTTCGGAACCCTGAGGTTTCAAAGTTCTCTTCCTTCGCTTCCCTTCTTCTTTCCTAGAACTCCGGAACCCCGAGGTTCCGAAGGAACCTCGAGGTACCGAAGTTCCCTGCCGCTCTCCTTTCTCCTTCCCGGAACCCCAGAACCCCGAGGTTTCGAGGTTCTTTCCTTGTCTTCCCCACTTCGTGAACGCAAGTTTTCGAAGTCCTCAGACTTTTTTTTCGGCGGACAACACTTCCAGATGGTGTGATCAACACTCAAAGTTTTAAATGCTTCGACGACTTTTGTGACTTGTGTACCTTCTTTTGTGGAGCCACAGGGGTGCATTTAATGTTTTTGGCACAATTTCCATCAAGGGAAGTACAGGGCCATGCTTGTTGTGGTGACTTATATCATGTCTGCATGCTCAGACTTTGGAAGGTCAGTCAATCCACCCTTCTCAGGATTGCATTTTCAGAGTATGGCTAGGTTGCTTGCATGTACATAAGTCAAGTGCATGCACTTCGCTACACTCCCAAACTGACATTTCCCTGCACACACAGGGTTCATGATCACTCTTGTAACCATTTTTCTATATAAAGGCTATTAAGCCTCATTGCAAAGGGTTCTCTCCTTGATGGCTTGAGCTATTCTATGCTCTTTCACTTCTCTTGTATTTATCTTGCATTTATGCAATTGTAAGCTTGGCCATTGGCCTTATAATGAATTGAAATCACCATTCTTGCCTTCCTTCAAACTTATGTATGTTGTGTATGTTTCCTTACCTTCATCATAGGTGTGGGTTTTGTGGCTCTTCTCTCATATATGTTGCGTTAACTTATTTCTGAGTGTGACTTGTTAGAAACCTTCTCCCCTCTTCACATTCAACAAATTCTAACCTCCATACATGCATTGGGGTCACTCATACAACTGAAGTTTGTGCATCTCCTGGGTGTTTCAGTTGATTCTTTGTGTCATTTCGGGTAGGGAGAGAAACAATCTCTTCTTGGTGCATCACCTCCTTTTGTTTTAAACATTTCCCTCTTCCCTTTTCCTCTGCAAGTTGTTAGGATAGGCTTATAAGTAAGTTTTGAAGTGTTGAGTTGGTTCAACACCTGCACCTGGAGTGAGAAGGAAGACAGTCTTCTCTAGAGATTCAACCCCCTTGCGCAAGGTCCCACACTTTGGGGTTGGTTCCATGTTTCACGAGGTTGATGAGTTGATAGCTCAACAAGGGTGCAAGCTTTTGTGATAACATGTACCCCTGTACAACTTATCATGCAACTAATCTCACACAAACAAAGAAAAGGAGAAAACCTTATGCGATAAGAATCCTCTCCAAAAAAGAGATAATGTGAATGAAAATAAGTGATAGATCATGTGATGTATGGAGGTCTCACGTCAATACCCCTGAAGAACTACATCCATCACAAAGATCCAAATGATAACCCCCCATAGGAAGGAAAGGGAGAGACTATGTAGCTCCCCATAGTAAATAATTTCTTGCAAGAATGGTAAATGTTTGAAGACAAAACAAGATCCAATTCTTACAAACCACTTGTCTCCCCTTAGGAAGAAACAAATCCATGTATAGATGTATATATGCTTCTCATTTTGGATAGAAATTGATAGGAAGCGGAATCTGAATGTATGATGATGTCTCTGAAATTGCTCCTATGTCTCCTTTTTCATGAAAGATGATGATGCCACAATCAAATAATGCACATGCACAAACAAAGAAGAAAGTGACAAGTTAGATCTATGAGGAGATTGTTGTAGAGCAAAATCCAAAGACAAATATACCGAAATGTGTCCTCCAACCAAATGTGAAAGACAATGATAGTCCTGTTGATCATGAATAACGAAAGGCTTAATCAATGACTCTAGATAAGAAGTAAATAGAAATTAAGGTTGATCAATAGATTGTTCTAAATAAAGAATAGAGACTTGCATCAAATGCAAGAAAATAAAACACTAACCAAAAACACTACAGGCAACTACTAGTTCTATTTTGCATGATGCATATTGTTATGCACAAGAAAGGAAAACTAAAAATAGACTATAGTTGGAATGCATTGAAAATAGTTTCTATAGATAACTGTAGTTTATTCTACTAAAACTACGCCTAAAATAGCTGCATATAACTGTAGTGTAATGACCAACACGTGATCATTAGAAAATTATCATTGTGAATCCGTTGCATGAGATAGCGTGTCTTCAATCTCCCCCTGGATGAACAATGGGGATGGGACCCAACTGATTTCTTAACTCAACAAAATTGGTTGTAGGAAGAGCTTTGGTAAATATATTTGCAACTTGCTCAGATGTAGGAAAAAACTGCAATTCAACTTGCCCTTATTGAACTAAATCATGAATGAAATGGTGGCGAATCTCTAAGTGTTTGGTGCGTGCATGAAATACTGGATTCTTTGTCATGGAAATTGTGCTACTATTATCACAAAAAATGGTGGTAGGATATTCTTGAACCAAATGAAGATCTTCCAAGATCCCGTGAATCCAAATGGCTTGACAACTTGTTGTTTCTGCACTGAAGTGTCAAAAACCTCCAAAGGATCATAGTCATGGGGTATGTTCTATGAATAATGAAGATGTACAATAGGGTCATATAGGTATGGTTGAGTATTAGGATATCCATATAACTCCTAAATGTGAGTCCAAAGAGCATGAGGACACTCAAAATCAACAATAGAGTCCAAGGTGTCATCATCAACATTCATAGCAATAGCTCCTAAGACTTGAGCCCTATTGCATTTGCAATTAATATTCTAACATGGTTTGCTAGGGGGGTATATGGTTGTGGTTGCACATGCCACTCGATATAGAGCAGCCAACAAAATATTGAACTACCAAATAGATATAAAGCACTACCAATGAGTATAGAGCCCGTCAATAATGTCAATGCCTTGCCACAAATTATAATAATATACGTAGTCTAAAATATAGTAGGGAAATGATAATGCAAGCCCATGAACATACTGGAAAATAATTGATGCAATTAACCAAGAGTGAAATATGGAGCATATTGGATGGTGCCAAATGAAATGGTAGAAAGATATATCACCAATTTGAAGACTCCTGAGATCTCAACAAGGCCAGTGAAGTGCCTGATGGTATGATGAAAGAACAAGGATCCAATCAACTACTGAGAGGGGGGGGGATGAATCAATAGATAGAAAAACTGATAAACTTCACCAATCCCAAAATCAATCTCTCAAATTAAACTTAGAACTATCAATGCAATATCACTATCAGGATAAAACTGTCAAGTTAAACCGGTCGACTGTTACAATAGATTAACAGTAAACAACTTGAAACTCACAAACATCCAAATACTTTTATTGGCATAAGTCAAAATTCATTTCATATTGCTGTCAGTTATCATGACTTATCAAAGTGGATTAAGTAGTTAAGAAAATCAACCATAGAAAATATAACCACAAAAACATTCACCACTTGACACAATATTTTTGACGTCAAATGGGAAAAACCACAGTGAGATGAGACTCACAAGATAACTATGTGAACTCTTCTGAAGTTCGCCCCATTAGGAGCCAAGCCTGTTAAAGCTATTACAAAAAGTCCTATTAAGAACAGATCCTGTTAGGGACCACTTGGTTAAGGGATTGACTATAATTCCTTGTTAGAAGCAATACCCTGTGAGGAGTAACCTTTGTAAAGGATTTAGAATCCAAGCTAATGTATCACCTTGTTAGAGGATTTGAATAACACCAAGCTTGTTAGAGATTACCCGGATAGGGGATTTAATTGTTGTAATTGTTAGAAAAAAACAAAACAACAGGGGTTTGCTGATTTGTTTGAATATCACTACACTTGCTTGTTCAATTCCTTTTCATGCTCCTATCTTCCTTTACTCAAACTGCAGATACATCATCTAGTTTGGCAACCAAACACTAAACTAAAAGTTTGCCAACTCTAAAACTAAACAACTCATCGATCTTATATTAAACAAATCAACTAGGTCGGTAACACAACAAAAACCTAATTCACATAGAGATTACAAACAAGTCGGTTCAAGTATGACCGTTGGATTACATAACAATCTCTACACATCATTCAAGAAAGCCTCGATCGCTCATTGATCACCGCTTCATCAAACTTAGTAACTCATCACGCGCTTTGCATTACATGCAATATACTTGCTTATTCCCAAGACAAAAACCGTTACCAATGCACCAGAAACACTTTGAAACTCTCTTCATACAATATGCATACGTGTCATAATCATTACCGCTCATCATCAGATCATAAACAAATATAACCAATTCACCAGACTTAATCGGTTAGGTTTTATCAAATCAACATGTAGGGTTTACCGGTTCAACTCTCCAATACTTAGCAATACTGGTTCACTCCACATACTTACCTACTGTTTACCGTTTCCTTTCACTAGCTCTTCCTACTGGTCACAAAACAACATTACAACAATATCATTACCGGTTAATTGAGATAAATGCCAACATAACATTTCATTAATGCAATCTTCATGCAAATGCAAACAATCTCCCCATTTGGCATTGATGGCAATACAAATATCAATACCATTAATTGCTGTGATTGTGAATAGGAATCCTGGTTTACATTTTACCATGTACTCTCCTTGTCTTCAGCTTGTCACTGGTTCTTCTCCTCATAATCAAATAATCACATAGTTCTTCTCCCCCTTTGACAACAATGCCAAATTGAAAATAAAATATGCAATGTAAAACTTCACTGTTCAACAGCAATAACCTGCAACTTGATGCTCCCCTTGTGGAATAACTCCACTTCTACATCAATCCTGCTATAAAATTCTGCAAGTAGCTCTGAGACTGATGTACTCTACATCATGCTCAATTCACCTCATGAAGGGGTACAACCCCTAGCTGACTTCTAAGATACTCAAAACTAGTCTTAGGCAAAGGTTTAGTAAAGATATTTGCAAGCTGTTCCTTGGTAGAAACATGCTCCAAGATCATATCTTTACTTTGCACTTTTTCCCTCAAGAAATGATACTTCAATTCAATATGCTTGGTTCATGCGTGCAAGACAGGGTTCTTTGAAATATTTATGGCATTGGTATTGTCACATAAGATCTTTACAGGTTCTGTAAACTTGATCTTGAAACCTTCTAAAATGTGCCTCATCCAGATAGCCTGGGTACAATTCATATAAGTTGCAACATACTCAGCTTCAACATTAGACTGTGAAATACAACTCTGCTTCTTGCTACTCCATGAAACAAGTCTTCCTCCTAGAAAGAATGCTCCACTGGTTGTTCTTTTCCTATCATCAACATTACCTGCCCAGTTTGCATCTGTGTACACCTTCAAGTCAAAGTTTCATTAATATGGATACCATAATCCATAGTCAATGGTACCTTTCAAATATCTGAATATCCTCTTGGTTGCTATCAAATGTGTTTCCTTCAGATTCTTTTGAAATCTAGCAACTAGACCAACTGCATGAGCTATATCCGGTCTACTATAAACAACATAGTGAAATTCACCAATCATTGACCTGTACTCCTCATCAACAGATGTGGCCTCATTTTCCTTAGACAACTTACAACCTGTAACCATTGGTGTCCCAACTGGTTTACAATCACTCATGCCAAATGTCTTTAATACCTCCTTCACATACTTAGAATGTGTAATGAAAATACCACTCTTCATTTGCTATATTTGTAAACCTATGAAATTTTTTATCTCTCCCACTAGAGACATTTCAAACTCACTTTTCATTTCATTTACAAAGTCATTGCTCATGTCATCATTCCCTCCAAATATGATATCATCTACAAACACTTTACTAACCAGTATCTTATCTCCTTCAGATTTGAGATATATATTTCTATCTTCACTGGTTCTCTGAAAACCTATCTTCATTAGGTGTGAATGAAGCCTTTCATACCATGCTCTTGATGCTTGCTTTTATCCATATAATGCCTTATGCAACTTACATACCATGTCTTTCTCATCAGTCAGAGCATAACCATCTGGTTGCTCAATGCATACTTCTTCTTCTAGTATTCCATTAAAAAATGTTGACTTTACATCCATCTGATATGCTTTGAATCCCTTGTGTGCTGCAAATGCAAGTAAAGTTGTGACACCTTCCAGTCTAGCCACTGGTGCAAAAGTCTCACCATAATCTTCTCCTTCTTCTTGTGCATAACCTTTGCAAACCAATCTAGCTTTGTTGTGAACTACAACACCATCTTCATTCAGCTTGTTCCTGAAAACCCACTTAGTACCTATCACATTTTTATTTACCAGTTGGGGTACTAGGGTCCATGTGTTATTCTTCTCAATTTTTTCAAGCTCCTCCTCCATAGCTTTAACCCAATGATCATCTTCAAATGCTTCCTTAGCAGTTCTAGGCTGAATAGTGGAGACCATGAAATAATTCTCTCTAATTCTTCTTCTGGTTAATACTCCAACATCCTTATCTCCAATAATCTGCTCAGGATTGTGATTGAGTCTTCATACCTTGGAATAACATGATCATTATCTTCAAGTTCTTATTCATTATTAACATCATCTTCTTTTGAATCTACCTGTTCCGGTTGAACTGGTACAACAGTATTTGCTTTACCAGTTTCAGGTTTCACAGGTTCTAGTTCCAAAAACAAAATGCAAGGATCTTCATCCGTTTTCTCCACACTGGTTTCCCTTGAGACTTCAGGATACTCATCCACTCGAACATCAACACTCTCAATGATTCTCTGTGTCTGGTTGTTATAACATTTGTAGGCCTTACTCTTGGTGGAATAACCAAGAAATATACCTTCATCACTTTTAGCCTCAAACTTGCTAACATAGTCACCCCTCTTAATAAAACATTTTCTGCCAAATATCTTGAAATAACTAACATTAGGTGATCTACCATAGTAGTATTCATAAGGAGTCTTGTCCTTATCTATTTTTACCAAAATCTGGTTCATAGTGTAGACAACTATGTTGACAGCTTCTCTCCAGAAAGTTTTCGCTACATCTTCTTGTATCAACATCATCCTAGCAGCTTCAAGAACTGACCGGTTGTTTCTCTTTGCAATTCCATTATGTTGTGGTGTCCTCGGTGCAGAAAGTTGCCGTTTGATACCATTTTCTTCACAATATCTAGTGAATTCCTCAGAAGTAAATGCAACGCCTTAATCAGTCCTCAGACACTTTATCTTCTTACCACTATCCTTTTCAGCTAAAGCCCTGAATGCCTTGAATTTACTAAATGCCTCTGTTTTATCCTTCAAGAATGTGACCGACATCATCCTTGAGAAATCATCAGTGAAGATCATGAAATATATGTCACCTTGAATACTTTTAGTCCTTATTGGTCCACATAGGTCTGTATGAACCAAATCTAACAGATGTTCCATTGAAAAAGATTTGCTCTTGAAAGTTGAGGATGTCATCTTTCCCAATTGACATTCCTTACATAGAGCATTAACCGGTTTGTCCAACTGAGACAAACCTCTCACTGTCTTTGACTTACTCACTTTAACAATGTTACCAAAATTTATATGACAAAATATTGTATGCCAAAGCCAACTATCATCTACTTTAGCAATTAAACAGTTGTTGACTTTAGGATTCAGGTGAAACAGGTTACCTTTAGTTTGCTTGTTAGTTGCAATCAGTTCACCTTTGCTCCCATAGATTTTGCACATACCATTCTTAAACTCCAATGGATATCCTATGTCACTGAGTTGAGTAACACTCAAAAGATTGTGCTTTAGACCTTCAACCCAATAGACATCATCTGCACTTCTCTTTCCATTAAGAGAAATAGTTTCCTTACCTTTAACCATGCAGGGTGAGTCATTACCAAATCTTACAACTCCGCCATCAAATTCCTTCAAGGAAAGAAATTTGTTCTGATCACCAGTCATGTGATGTGAACAACCACTATCAATGATCCAATCATCATAATTATCCATGCGTGAAACTAAAGCCTTCTAATCAGATGTTTTTTCTTTAATGGCTACAAACACAATGTCTTCATTAGCATCACCATCATATTCCTCATCAGTGATACCACCATCAACTGCAATAAGACAATCTCTTTTGCCTTTTCCTTTGTACTTCTTGAATTTTTCTCGCTTGTGCTCATTATAACCATTAGGACAGTTAGTAGCTATGTGTCCAATCTTGTTGCATGCAAAACATTTCAAAGGTAATTTACCTCTATATTTACCGGTACCTCTAGGCAACTGCTTGGCCAACAATGCTTCAGCTCAAACAAATTGTCTTCATCATCAACTTCTCTACTGGATCTAGATTCATAACTATGACTGACATCTCTATTTTTTCTCATAGATGGGTTAGAAATGAAAGCTCTAAATGCTGATTCAGATTTCTAAATGCTACCATCATAACCATTTAATTCAAAAGTGGTAAGCTTACCAATGATTAAGTCAAGGGTTACCTTAGTTTTGTCAATAGATTTCAACTCCTGAATGGCTGCAAATTAGATAGTGTAGATCAATAGCAGGGTTCTCAATACCTTACTAACCATTGTAGCATCTTCCACTTTACCACCCACACTCTTGATCTCACCAACTATCTCTTTTATCCTCTGACCATACTGTTGGATATTCTCATCTTCAGCCATTTGCATGTCATTAAATTTCCTCTTAGACTCTCTTTCTTGGCAATCTTCACATGTTCATCACCGCTATAAATCTCTTCAAGTTTCTTCCATACCTCATATATAGTCTCCAGACCATGGACATCTACATACTCTGCATAAGACAAAGAACTGATAATAGCCTCCAATGCTTGATTGTTTTCTTGTTGCTCTTTCTTCTGATCATCAGTCATAGTACGAATAGGTGCAACATATTGAGTACCAACATGTTCCCAATATTGATTTCCAAGACTTGATATAGATTTTCATTCTATCACTCTATATCCTATAGTTCTCTCTATTAAACTTGGGACCTTCCTTCTTCATCATGTTCTACAAGATCTTTACCTCAAGTTGTTAGGCTTAGGCCTTAGAGGACTTGAGATGCTTTGATACCAATTGATGGTATGATGAAAGAACAAGGATCCAGTCAACTACTGAGAGAGGGGGGGGATGAATCAGTAGATAGAAAAACTGATAAACTTCACCAATCTCAAAATCAATCTCTCAAAGTAAACTTAGAACTATTGATGCAATATCACTGTCAAGTTAAACCGGTTGACTATTACAACAGATTAATAGTAAACAACTTGAAACTCACAAACATCCAAATACTTTTATTGACATAAGTAAAACTTCATTTCATATTGTTGCCGGTTATCATGACTTATCAAAGTGGATTAAGTAGTTAAGCAAATCAACCATAGAAAACATAACCACAAAAACATTCACCACTTGACACAATATTTTTGACGTGGAAACCCAAATGGGAAAAACCACGGTGAGATGAAACTAACAAGATAACTATCTGAACTCTTTTGAAGTTCACCCTGTTAGGAGCCAAGCCTATTAAAGCTTTTACAAAAAGTATCGTTAGGAAAAGATTCTATTAGGGACCACCCGGTTAAGGGATTGACTATAATGCCTTGTTAGAAGCAATACCCTGTGAGGAGTAACCTTTGTAAAGGATTTATAATCCAAGCTAATGGTTCACCTTGTTGGAGGATTTGAATAGCACCAAGCTTGTTAGATCTTACCCGGTTAGGGGAATTAACTACTGTAATTGTTAGAAAACAATAGGGGTTTGCTGATTTGTTTGAATAGAACTACACTTGCTTGTTCAGATCCTTTTCATGCTCCTATTTTCCTTTACTCAAATTGCAAATACATCATCTGGTTCGACAACCACACACTCAACTAAAAGTTTTCCAACTCTAAAACTAAACAACTCATTGATCTTATAAACAAATCAACTAGGTCGGTAACACAATAAAAACTTAATTCACATAGAGATTACAAACAAGTCGGTTCAAGTATGACTATTGAAATACATAACAATTTATACACATCATTCAAGAAAGCCTTGACCGTTCCTTGATCACCGCTTCATCGAACTTAGTAACTCATCATGCGCTTTGCATTACATGCAATATACTTGCTCATTCCCAAGACAAAAACCGTTACCTCAATGCGCCAAAAACACTTTGAAACTCTCTTCATACAATATGCATACGTTTCATAATCATTACCACTCATCATCAGATCATAAACCAATATAACCAATTACAACAATATCATTACCGATTAATTGACATCAATGACAACATAATATTTCATTAATGCAATCTTCATGCAAATGCCAACAATGTCTCAATTGGAAAGGGATACAAATTGAAAGGCTCTCATACCATGGTGGAGCGATGCTCCCAAACCAGAATCATGACCACAAACAACTTCCAAGGAAAGAGAGACAAATATTTCACCCAGAAAGATAAATGATATAGCTTAGATGATTTACAAATGTACAATACCCTTGCTTAAATAGGCAAGAGATGATGAGGTGGTTGCAACTGCCCTTGATACAAAATTAAATGCATAATGCAATATGAAACTAATATTAAATAATAAGCTATGACTCATCTCTATCTAGAATGACACCTAAGATAACTAACATGATCCTAAGAACAATATTAAATGACAAGTTACATAAAGCAATTTTTTGATAACTAACTTATGCCAACTAAGCCTAAGTAAGCTTAACGTGTAAATGCCATTTAATGACAACTAGTTGTCATGTAGGCTAAGTGGAACTTGAGTCTGCACCAATAATGAAATCTATGGAATTCCTTTTTAATATCTTTTGTATCAGCAATTTGAGCATTGATAATGGAAATGGGTCCAATCTCTTCACATTCTTAGCTTTTAAGTAATTGAAAAAGAATTTGGACGCTCTACCCCCTTAATTTGTTTCAATTTAACCCTGGTCTTCAAACCTTGGATTTTCTTTGTTTGAATTTTCTCTAACTCATGTTTGACAACAATTAAACTTTCCACAAGAGTGCCATTATTAAGATCATCCTGCAAGGGTCTCATAGGAAAGAAGTTAATCTTGTGATGGGGTCATTGCAATCCTCATCATTTAATATATCAATCCAGGGCAATGTCCATGGTTGTATGCAAAAGAGAATGGAGAAAATGTGTTTGACAGTCTATTCTACAACACACTTGCATGAAATCAAGACTATTCTAAAGCACACTACAAGAATTGAAGAGAGCACACTTGCATGAAAGGAAATGTTTGATCTATCTCACACTTGCAGAAATGGAGAAGTCTAAACTAATTCACACTTGCCAGAAATGAAATGATTTCTCAATAATTAAATTTTCTCTAGAAGTTTGGAAATACATTGCCCAAAATGAAACTAGAAAGTATCCTATTTCCTTAGGCTAAAACAAGCTTTCCTAATCACCCCCTTTGATCCATTGATTACCAAATATTTATAGAATACTTATTCCACATCTACCCAACCAATCCTCTAAGATTGTCGATCCAAGATTCTATTTTTGAGGGTTCTTTCATCAAACTTTTAGTAAACTGAAACTATTGTCCTTTATCACATCGCCTTTGTCTCAGTCATTTTTTGTCATTAATTGCTCCTTCCCTATTGTGAATCTCACAAAACACTTTACTGGGTTGGTATCCTTTGATTTCATCTTTCTAGATCTTTTTGAGTTTTTAAATTTCATTAAGAAATATGAGAGTTGAGAAATACAACACCACAGGAGCCCAAATGATCTCTGCTAGCTGAATAAACCTGTTACAAGGAGAAGCAAGGAAGCAACAAAGAAAATAATAAACATAGGAAAAATGCTCAAGAATAGGAGAGCTCTATATTCACAAAAATATGTAATAGAATGCTATTCAATAATTACAGCTGTTATGAAAATACAAAAAGAGAATCCTTATAAGAGGATACTTGAAACCCTAAAGAATTATAAGATTCCTAAGTTTAGCTTAAGCATAGAGTATAATAGACTAATAATTAAATAAATAATTATTAGCTAATAAAAGATAACTCTAACACCCCCCCTTAAGATGAACTTAGGGAGTAGCTAAAAAACAATTAAGGACTAAAAAAACATGTAAAAAATGCAGGAAAACAACAATGGGTCCCGACAACTAGGCTTGATGAGGTACCCAAGCACAATAAAATCTCTGTAAAGTGGAGAAAAAAGGAGAAAACCTTGTGGGAACAAAACTTCTCTCCAAGAAGAGATGAAAGCTCAAGTGAAGGACTAAGAAGCCTCTAAACAAGAGTGTTCCAGAAAATAGGAACAAAAAAATGAGAATGAATAGCACCACTGAAGCATGAAATAGCTACAAACACTATCAAAGAGTAACTACTGATTTGAAGAACCTCCACTAAAATAGAACATGACCAGGTAGAGAAGACTGTAATCTGCATGAGTGCCCTCAAATGACACTACTCGAATCAGATGGAAAATAAAGGCAAACAACTGAACTCAAAGATACAGATGACATGAGATACCAAAGCCTGAAGAGCTGATCAATCGAATCAAGGAAGCATTAGAAACAATAGGACAAACCTCCCCATAATGTTGGAAAGGGAGAGGAATAGGTACCCTGAAAAGAACGGCCAACAAGAACTACATGACAAAGAACTAGGAACATCGAAGGTGCAGAGAAAGTACATAGTGTCGTGGAAGGAACACTCACTTGACACACATCATGAGGCTAATGTCATGGAAGGAACACTCACATGAGAAAGGTAGATGACAAACAAAGGCAAACATCAACCCCCCCATGGCACTTTATAAGTAGTGCATGTACAATAAGGCACAAGATTTGCAAGATCCCAAGTATACAATGTATGATGGCACTTTATCTCAGTACGTTTGCATAAATAAAATGCTACAATGATTAGAAGAGATAGAAGACTAGAAATAGAAAGAACAACCAAAGATGAGACATCCTACTCAACGAAAGAGATCCCTACACTTGAAACATCCAAGATATTCACCAGAGTGTTGAAAAGGAAAAAATTGAATAAAATATACCTAGAGAAAAATTTGGAAAGAAAACTCATATGAATGGAAAGAACACAGAACAAGTTTTCCAACAATATCAAGTTTTCAAAAAATGGAGTTCGGATGCTCAAGTTATGTCTCCCGGAGTGCAAAAATGAACCTTTGGATTTGACAAAAAAAAAAGCCATAAAAAAAACAAAATCAAAAGTTTAAACCTCCAGATATAGATAGAGCTCGGAAAGAACTTTCCGATGATATAAGATTTGTCAAAAAATGCCTCTGTATGACCAAGTTACAGCCAAAAGAAAAAAACCCCTCTTGTAAGGCATAAAGAGGGTAAAAAAAACAAAAAAACAAAAAAAAAATTTATTTTATTTTTTTTGACGAAATTTTTTTTGATGCATTTGTAGGTACATCCGTACGGATTTTTATGTCTTGAAAAATGTGCTAATAAAAATTGTCCCAGATGCCCCTATCACCGAAAATAGGTAAATTATATATCAAAATTCATGGAATTAGCCTTCTAAATCCAACAGTGAGGTCTTTTTGGCACCAAAATGTACCAAAAAATCAGCTACCCCTAGAAATGGAAAAAATCAACTACACAAACCCCCGAATACTCAGATATGAAGAACAAGGCCCAAAAACTCCCATGAAGAGAACAGGGGCATGCAAATCTATAGCTCTGATACCATATTGGAGTTGAGGAAAATCAACTCTACAACTCCCAAAGATCACCTGCATGCAAACCTGTCACAAAAGGAGAGAAGCAAAAAAAATATGGAGACCAGAATTCAGAGATCCAGAAAAGAGGAGTCATATTGATTGTGCAACAAGAATGCAATTCAATAATTAAAGTTGTTATGAAAATACAAAGAGAGAATCCTTATAAGAGGATACTCGAAACCCTAAAGAATTATAAGATTCCTAAGTTTAGCTTAAGCATAGAGTATAATAGACTAATAATTAATTAAATAATTATTAGCTAATAAAAGATAACTCTAACAAGAAATGAGGGAGATATCATTGTTTTAATGAGACTAGGTTTTTCATAATTTTTGGGTGCTTGATTTTTAGAGAGTCTTCAAGTTCTCAACATGAATGAAGGAATTATTTATCAATGCACTTGAGAAAATCATTATTGATCATCATGAAGAACATGCCATTATCATGCAACAAAATTTAAATGCTTTGATAACTTAAATTATCTTGTGGAAGAAAGATAACTGACACAAGAGATATCTAGTGTTTGCATGAAACAAATACTTTTCCCATTGATTTATGCATGATTGATGTTCATTGATCTTGCAAGAATTTGGAGTGTGTTGGGAGTCTTCTCTATCTTCTCACAATGTCTTGAAAGCCTTCTAAAGTGTCTAGAGTTGTTTGTTGCTAATGTCTGGAGCTCTCTGCTACAAATGTTTTGGAGTCTTCTTCTTGTCATGAGTTATTCAATAACTCGTTTAGTTGAGTTGTAATATCATGCACACTAATGAAGAAACATTAGAAGCAATTTGGATCACATTTATTACTATAAATAAACCAAATATATACTTTACATTCTACCTTAAACAAGCTAAAGAACTTTCAACCATTACTCAAATCCACTTTAACATCAATGCATTAGGAAGAAATAGATGATTTTATTGGGTTAAATATAAGAAAAATTATGGTCTCATCATCTTGGAGTTTGTTCTCCTTCAACCTATTATTCAAATCCAACTTCTTGCCAAATGTTTGGAAAAGGAATTTCCAGCTATTCACATTATTGTTCCATTCATCAATATGAGACTTCTTATTTAATAGTTATTTTTATTTATTTTTCTAGCAGTGAAAATCCCATAAATACAATCTTGATTATTGAGAAGATTTGTATTTAGTTTAATGATATTAGACATCGTGATTCTTTCTCCTTGGAAAAATCTACAACCTTATCCTAACATCAATAGGGTGGTGATTAGACAAAGTGTTAGGGGTAACATTAATGCAATTTCCATCAATCTCTTTTTCAAAGAAATATTTTTTTTTTGGTATAAAATATATCCAATCTACAGTAGATCCTCTTTCCATTCTTTTGAGCACCAAGTATATCAAATGCCTTTACTAACATCCTACCTCTTTCCAAAGGGTCAACCAAGATCAAACTATTTTTCATTCTATTTCAAATGAATTGTTCATTTCCCTTCCAATTCATATATAGTGCTCCAATTTTGTCTTCCCTACTCTAACATATTAAAATCACCCTCTAGCACCCAAGGGATCTTCGGCAAAGATGAGATCCAATTCCAAAGATAGGCTCTCTCATTATATGCATTGGGGGCATAAACCGAGTAAATGCTAAACTTAAACTCATTTCTTTCAAGGATCACCTAAACACTCCATTGGAGGGAGACACCAAAGTCCTTAACATAATTGGCCCATTTACTATCTAGCAGGATAACAATGCCCCTTGTACATTTGCCCTGCCCATTGCAAATTTGCAAGGCCTCTTTCCAAATAAACTTAAGATTAGTTTCTAAACAAAGTCTAATAGCTTTCACTTATTAAAGGAAACGACATCCATAGGTCAATGACTATTTAAGAATATCCAAACAACATGCTTTCTATTAGGGGAATCAAGATCCGTAATATTCCAACTAATGCAAATTCGCAATCATCCTTCTTAACATGGTAGCTAGGGCCTTTATGATTTCTACAAAATTTGTCAAAACATTTTGGAAGTTTTTCTTCCTTACCTTACTATTTTTTGTCTCATTATCATCCCTATATTTTCTTCCTCTTTTTCTTGTCCTCTTTATTTACTTATTTTATAAAAAACTCCATATTATGTTCCTCATCAAAAGCAAACATTGTGAGATCAATCTTAGGGCTTTCACCACTATCCTCAAAAGAAATTTCTCCTGGTAATTCCCACTAAATTACATTTGGCTCTAGGGTCTCTAAGGGATTTTCTATGACAATGTCATCCAAGGTTTTGTTTCTAGCAAATTCAATCCTTTCCCCCAGTTGGTCAAGGAGCAATTCTTGAGCATTTTTCTTCCGCAAAGCTTTTTTAGCCTCAAATTGGAGATGGATATTTATCCCATCATTAGAAACTCCTTTATTAATCATTTTTTCTACTCCTTGTGGGGTTTTTTGAAACAAAGCCATTGGTTGAGTTTTATTATCCATAGCTTTAGAAACAAAGGGTTAAGACAACAACAAGAATGGATGAGTTGCGGGATATGTTGAAAGGGAGGGTGCTAGAACCATCTGAGGAGTCAAGCAAATTTTGTGTTTTTGAAACTAATAATTTGTGTGAGTGTTTGTTTGCAAGTAATGTTATGATGATCAAGGAGGAGAAGCCAAATTTGTCTTTTGGAACCAAATGTAGAGAAAATGAAAGCCATGGACTCTCACTTGACAAGAACAATAAAAGCAAGTATGAGTTTCTACAATCTCATGGCATGCAAAGGATGGATGAAGTAGGTCTTACAAAGGAAACAAAACCTGATACCCTCTTAGTTATTTACAAGAAAACAAAAAGAATGGATGAGTTGCAAGATATGTTGAAAGGGAGGGTGCTAGAAGAATCTAAAGAGAAGCAAATCTTGTGTTTTTGAAACTAAGAATTTGTGTGAGTGTTTGTTTGCAGGTAATGTTATGATGATCAAGGAGGAGAAGCACAATTTGTCTTCTGGAACCAAATGTATAGTAGATGAAAGTGCGGGATTTTCACTTGACAAGAATAGTGAAAGCAAGCATGAGTTGGTACAATTTCATGTCATGCAGAGGATGGATGAAGTAGGTCTTACAAAGGTAGCAAAACCAAGTTATGGTATGTATTTGTATAATTACTATGGAGTTAAAACCATTGAGTATGCAAGCAAGATATGAGAAATTACTTTGAGTAAGGGAATACTTAATTCCATTCAAGATTTTCATGAGGTCATTAGACCTTATAAAATGAGGAAAAATTCTGCTATGAAGTTTATAGGAGAAAGCAAAGGTCTCAGTTATGGTTTGAAATCACTCATCTTACCTCATGGAGGAGTAGATCAAGGACAAAGAGGAGAAGTACAATACATTGAGTATCAAGACATGCAAGAACCACAAGAAGAGGGTGACAAAGCAATGAAGACAATATATTTACAAATGAAGATAGTCACATATGGAGCAAACATGGTGACAGGGGATGAACTTTAAGAAGACAAAGGGATAATGATGGAGCTCACCTGAAGGTGACATCAATGTAACCATAAAAGACAAATCCATAAAAGGAAGGAAAGTCAAAGAGAAAAAAGGAAACTAAGAGTAGATTTTAAAATGGAGACATGAAGGCCACACTTGTTGCAGACCTACACTCAAGTGGACTTGAGTTCTTTTCTTCCCCTTGGGTGTATGATACAGGGGTATCAGGAGCCTCATAGCAAGCAAAGTTGTCATTTCTTGGTTCTAGGTTGGATAGGTGGTTTTGAGTCTAATAAGGTCATTTATGACCATTTGGCCCCATTTTGAACCATTTTGGAAATTTTTAAGTTCATTGGTAAAAAATTGTAAAAGTTGCACAAAGTTGTCATGTTGCTCAAAAAAATTGTTAAGCAACCTTCCAAAAGTTGTCAAAAAGTTGTTTTTGTTAATAAATTGGTTGGTTGAATGGTTGGAGTAGTTTTTAGGGTGTAAAATGTATAAATTTAACCTTCCAACTCACATTTGGGGTTGGAGAACTTTTATTGGTGAATGAAGACCTCATTTTTCAGTGCATTTCTCACGTTTTTGTTTCTCTTTCCTCTTGTACATACTATGATCTGAAACCAATTGGTATTGGTTGGAATGTGAATCTACTTTCATTTTCTTCTAGTTTCATCAATTTTTGTCGAGTATTTTGTAAGATATTGCATTTTTTGTGAAAACTGGTCAAAACCCTACCTAGGGTGACGGGCAAGTGGAAAAAATGCATAACTTGAATTTCCACTGGTGAAAAATCACTAAAATGGGTGGAAAGGTCTGTATATATGTGTTTTAAAATATTCCAAACTTTTAGGGGCTGAAGTGGAGGTTTGCCTATGCTTTTGAAGGATTGTTGGTTTGATTTTCCTAGTATATCATATTTTCAAGTAGAGAAGGGCATATTGGAATGTAATAATGCATAGTTTGGGATTTTCGTCATTGGAGAAGGTATTGGAGGTGTGCGTGAAGGTCCTACAAACCTATTCAAGGTGTTTGTGATCATTAGTGGCCACCATAAGACAAAATATAATGACTATCCTAGAAGGACTGCATGGACAGTGACAACCAACCAGTTGACCAATCAAGTTTTTTGGGATACCCTGTTGTGTGTCACCATCAAATACTCCATTAAGTCACTTGAATGTGTTGTGTAAGGGTCCTCAAGTCATTGGTTGTGGATTGAAACAATTCATCTCTTATTTTGGTCTAGTTTTATAAAAGTTGTCATACCTAGTTGCAACAAAACAATAGGTGTAAACCCTGAGTGTTGGTGTGTTGTTCAAAGTCTTCACATGGGAGTTGTTCATTGTCCCTTAGGTCACATTTAAAGGTCTATTCATGACATAGGAAGGGTCCAGTATAGTAAAGTTAAAATGTCCTAAAGTGAGTCCCAAGACAAAGGCCATTTGCGAGTCAAACTATGTTGGAGTTGAAGAAGGCTCTTAGCCATTTTGAGTTGAGAACAAAGTAAATCCTTCCTCTGCATCATTTTTTCATCTTAGGTCATTTTTTTTTTTCTCTCAAATGACCTTCAAATTTATTATTTATAGAGTAAACATAGATTAAGTCCATCCAATATTTTCAATTGATAGAGGATAACATTATTGTGGGAAATATGAGTTTTTGTTGTCATTGAGCTCAAACTTGTTGATCCAAATGAGCTACTTACTTCAGTCTTTATTTCAAACGTGGTCTAGTATAGTGCAGTTACAATGATATAGCAATGTGATCATGCAGATGCATGGAATCTATTTGTGATTGTTTGGGAAGGCTTATAATGATGTATCTTGATGTTTTTGGATCTTTGGTGTTGGTTTCTTAGATCCGCAGTTGATGTTTAGTCAAGTGCGACTATTTCGGTGTCAATGTATAAGAATGTGTTGCATTCCCATACTTGCTAGTACTTTAGCGATGTAGTTTGGTTATTCAATGTTATTGGTACTTGTTGATGCTATCTAGGGCATCCACAAGCACTCTTCATGGTCCACATTGAAGTTTGTGTAATTTTATGATGGTGTTCTTCAACAGTTTTATCTTTTGTACTTTACTTATAATATTTGGTTTGTGTGGTTGTGTGTGGATCTATGGGTGATGATTTAGGGTGGATTGGAAGGTGTGACGACATAGTGTAAATCCTCACTTGTCTCATTTTCCCTTCTGGATTTCTATTGGAGTTTGTTTTGGCAAACTGTTTTGTATTTACATGTTACACTTAATTAGGCCGACCTAATTGGTGTCCTTGAGGTTGTTGTTGGTACATAAAGGGTGGAATTATTGTGGAGATATATAGATAATTTGTGTGTGTTGTGCGAAGAAAATGTGAAGCAGTATAGTGGTCTAGAAGTGTTACTGAGAAGTGATGAAGACAATATCTGATATGTTTTGAATTGTGAACTATAATCAACATTTCAGTTGATGCAGTTCATTACAGTTCAACTCTATTGATGATCTTGCATCTTGCCCTAAAGTTGTGATCTTCAATGTATTGCATCTGTCCCTAAAGTTGTGATCTTCAATGTTTGTAAGTCCCTTTTGTATCTTGCCCTGAGATTGTGCGCCTTAGTTCTGCATGTCATCTTAGGAGTAGTGAGCTCCTTAGCCTCTAGCCTAAACATTGTAATCAATTTATCATATAGGGAGATAGTTCTCACCATGGTTTTTCCCAGTTTGGGTTTTCCATGTAAAAATCTTGGTGTTCTTGTGTGGTTTATTTTGTAGTTTTAGTTATTCACTTTCATGCATGTGTTGGATGAAATGCATGTTCAATAAAAGGATTAAATCTAATCAAGTTTTATTATATGTTGATTCTGTTAGCCCAATTTTAAACTTGTCAAAATTTAAGCTTTCATGTCAAAATCATTGAATTAATAGCCTCTTGGTCATAAATATCCTTGGTCATCCCAAGATGCTAAATATATCACCATGGAGGAGAAAAATCACTTCAATTTGGCTGAAGACCTTGTAAAGTGTTGAACATTGGCTGATACTTATGGTGAGTATCCATTTCGCATTCAAACTCGAAGTTCTCTCCACTCAAACCGATAGTTTACCAATGGCATGAGGACAAGTAGTTCTTATAACCGACAAACCACATGCTAAGTGATCGATAATGAGTAAGCGGGGTCATAATATTCCTATTGGTAACTTAAGGCATTTTCAAAAAGTGCCAATGAGATGAAGATTAAGAAGCCCGATCACTCCATCATCCTATATTAATCGGACACTTGTAGGATTTAAAAAAAACAACATGGATGGAATGAAGATGTAAAGGATGAACGAAGTAATATCTACAAGTTGGCCAACGTTGCAGAGTATAGAAAAACACCAATGCACATTCACACTTGTTTTGAGAATTCTCCAAGAAGCCGATAGTTCATCCACCGAATGAGGAGAAGTTGTTAGAAATCGGCATGTTTGTGATAGAAAATAAGCAGCTGATATGTAAGTTAGTTATTATAACTGACTTATTACAAATGCATTTGAAGTTCTCAAATGAGAAAGGCAAGAAATACGAAGAAACTCTAAGCTAACATCATTTGTTAGTTGTAAAACCGAATCCCACCAAATCTCTGCCGTTATGGAAGACATGCATGTGCAATATGCAGGCAGAGACTTGAAGCTCCTTAAAAGTTTCGCCCTAACCTCCATTTGGCATTACAAACATAGCATGTGGACCACGATGGAAGAAGAGAAAATACGCAGTTAGTTTTATAATTAACTTTTCATTCAAAACTTCAGAGAAGCCGATTATTCAATCTGCAGTTGTATCATATCAGCAAGGATAAAGTCTAAGAAAACGATGGCCAAATCTTTATGCAATTGGTTCGTAGCTTTTGCCACAACACATGCATGCAAGGGAGAAGAAAAGCCAATTTGAATATCACGTGTAGATGAAGATGCAGTTTACAATTCCTTAAATCGTTGTTATGCATGCAAGAAAGCTGAAATCCCTTGTCGACCCTCTCCTCCACAAACATGCAGAAATATACTGAAGGTGAATGTGTCGATTTAGTTATTCAACTTTGAAGCTAAGTCGTGTAGTCGGTCTTCCACAAATAACGTCTCAAGGAACACAAGGACAACAGGGAGTGCACAAAATATATTTGTCAAAAAGATTTAGCAACTTTCAGGCAAATGCAATTTTCAGGTGTAAAGCCCAAATTCAACAACTTCTGCCAGCTTTCCTCTCTAAAATGGAAGTTTCAAACGATACAAAATGTGAAAGCATAGTTGAGGCATGTGAACTGTGCGATATGATCATCGAAGAAATGTGGTCTCATGA
Organism: Cryptomeria japonica; assembly: GCF_030272615.1. Taxonomy (NCBI): domain Eukaryota; kingdom Viridiplantae; phylum Streptophyta; class Pinopsida; order Cupressales; family Cupressaceae; genus Cryptomeria; species Cryptomeria japonica. Next base: position 222,733,532 of record NC_081407.1, on the reverse strand, counting down.
CGTTGTAGGAGTACAAGTCGTGGCATCCACTCACGCCTTTGCGAACTCCCTACCTGCACAGAGATGCAAAGTTCAAGAACAGATTGTGGACGTCCATCAAAGCACAAATGATAAAGGACTTTGTTCTAATCGGAAATGGTTTCTCGATCTACATCTAAAATGTGGATGCATAGAAAAGGCGCAAACTATTTTCTCATAATGCCTCAAAAAGATGTCATCTCAATGATTGCAGGTTGGCAGAAAATGGACTTGTTGTAAAGGCCTAGGAATTGTCTCACAAAGATTTGCCTCGAAGAATTTGGAACTCGACTAGTGCTAGCTGACATGCATAAAAGAATGTGGTGATCATCTGAAAGGCTTCTGAAATTGATAGCAGATATCATGACTTGGAAATGCTCTGGTAGATGTGCATGTAAATGTGGAATCATACCCAAGAAGCTTGAACCTAGGATAGAATGCTTCAAAGAAATGTGGTCTCCTGACAAGCAAAGATTGCAAAATATGCACAAATTGGTCTGTTAAAAGAAAGTCTTTAGAAATTTTCAAGTTGATGCAATTGGTGGGTGTAAAGACAAATTTTGTAACCTTTGCTAGCATCCTTCCGCCTTTGCCAAAACGAGAGATTTGAGACAACATATGGACGTCTAGTTAGAGCACAAGGAAAGAATGTAAATATAGACAAGGCGAAGAAAAGGTTTCAAGGCAGCATATTGGTCATCGTCAACAAGTTGGTAACTCTTCCTAGGTTGCCAAAGTTAAGATTCTCACACATCCCATAACGTCGATCAAGAGGGAGAACCAAGAGTTAAACATTGTCGATACTCCTTAAATCGCCTATGAAAGATGTTAGTTTTAACTATGTCCTAGCAATCAACATTGCCACACAAGCATACAAAGTAAAAGGAGAGGCATTGGCTGACATGTGTGTAGCATGACAAACATAGACATGACATCATGAATTGTTCAAAAAGATGCTTGAGAGAAACATTATTTCATGCTCATGGAATAAAATATGCAATATTTAGAAATAAAGTTAGTCACATTGATGCAAGAATCCTTGGTTAGTCACATTGATGCAAGAATCCTTGGTTTTTGGAAGAAGGTGTATTCATGGAAGCGAAAGATGCTTAATGAAATAGCTGAAGCACATATGTACTTGATGAAGATTTGATGGCGAAAACTACTTCTTGATGTCAATAAAGATGAATAGATGATGAGACGGTCACAAAGATCAATAAAGAAGCTAACGAAGATGGAAAGCTACCTCAACAAGATCAATGATTTGGTTTGTCTTCAAAATTAACATTTGTTAGTTGCACTTTGTAAAAAGATTTATGTCACTCATGTAACTACAAGTTAGAATTTGGACTCAATTATTGTAATAGTTAGTTATCCTAACTTGTCCCTAAGAAATAGTTATCCTAACTCATTTGTACAAGGGAAGTTATTAAAAGTGGCCACTTGTGTAGTTATCCTAAGTTGATACTTAAGGTTGTTATCTTAAATTGGTTACTTAGGTGGTTTTCCTAGGTGGCTATTTAGGAAGTTAATCTAAGTAGTTACACAAAGTGGTTAGATTAGGTGGTTATTCAAAGTGGTTATGAGTTGGTTATCAAGTTAGTTATTCTCTCAAGCTTATAAATAGAAGGCCAATTCATTTGTAAAGGGGATACTCGGATAGAGGGGAGACTATGGAGAAAATCTTAGAGAAATAGTATGATGAATTTTGTGTTTGCACTTTGTATAGAAGAGTTCTTGAGATTGTATAATTTTATGAAGATAGTAAAGGATGCATTTAGCTCGCATGTGCTAGATGTGCTTCATAAGTTATTATTACTAATATTTAGTATGTTAAATTAGTGATATCTTTTGTCTATGTGCAAATCATCTGTCATCTATTGGAATTCTTACAGTTCATGCAATTAATGTAATGAAACACAATCAAGCTTTGGTATCTTGGTTTGGATGTGCTAGAGTTACCCATCTCTTCATATGTTGAGATATTTGTGAATTAAACTTATATTGTGCTTAAATCCCCCTTTGTAGTCGTTATCTATTGTGAAATCTCAATTGGTATTCGTATGTCTATTGTTGGGGTTTTTGTTCTTTATATTTCTTAGTTCTATGTTTTCTCCTTTATGTACTTTCAGGTTAAAATTACACAAAAGTCTCAAATACCCCCCATCATACGAGGGAGCTGCCCCTCTCAAACGCAAAGGAAGATTGTGGCCTCAACACAATCTCTCCAACTGTTGGAACGGTTGTCACTTCTCTTCGGGCGAACAGGGTCAATTTTAAAGGAGAATCCACAATGACAAATATGTTTACCAACAGATTCACACCCCCCCTCTCAACATTTGGTGGTATTCAACAATTGGTATCAGAGCAAGGTTTTTGATGTAACAACCTAACAACTAAGGTAGATCTGAGTTTTTTAACACTATGTTTGATTTTGATTTGGATGCTATGGAACAAGATGAATGGGAAATTGATGTTGTGGTAGACATGGATGGATAATTGTGACATGCTATAGTAGATCTAGATGAAAGAAGAAACAAGTGCAAGAAAGTAGAAGAAAAGATCAACTATCTGAGAAAGCTACTTGATGGAGGAAGAAAGACTATTGATGATCTTGAAACAAAGCTACATGACAAATCCGAAGAATGTGTCAAACTTGAGGAAGAAGTCAATATGCTAAGGAAATAGCCAAAAGAGGCAAAAGAACAAATTGACAAAGGTCTGAAGCTTAAAATTGGCAGTTGTTACATCCCTCTTTCCTAACTTTGGAAAAATGTTTATTATGCTTTTGTGATTAGCTAATCAACGATATTGCTTTTTTCTTTATTGTGAATGGGAATTCTTAATGATTGGAAAGTGAATGATGAAGTTATTTTATTATCAATATTTTATGAAATCCATTAATATGGTTAAGATGTGACTAACTCGTTTTTCATGTAACAAAGTGGATGTAGGATTTGTGACACCCTCAGGAAGGAGGGAGAGTATCATCAAGGAGAGGATAACAAACTTTGGAAAAGAACAATTTTCCTTGAAATCTGAGTCAGGGAAATGGGTTGTGTTCCTAGTGGGTCGCCATCTTGGTTGAGGAATGTCCTCATGTTCCTTTTGTTAGTTGTTGATGTGTTTACCTTATTATTTTGAGTGGTTACCATATCTTTGTTATGCACCTCAATACACACAAATAAATATACACATACACACACACAAGACATACATACATACATACATACATACATTCATTTCTAATCTATATGTGTATTTATATTTATACATAAAGATGGATGTACATATATAAACACGCATATACATTAACATAAATTGTTGCTTGTTAATAACTTATGTGAACGTAGTTAATAGACGAAAGCCTTCTTACGTTTTATCCTAGTTTAACTTATGCCGTGTATTGGTTGGGAAACATTATAAGAATGTTTGATTAAGGTGTAATTCTTGTGAGACATTAGCTCCACCTTCATGCGGCGAGCTGACAAGGTGTCAGTTTCCTTGGAGTGACGTTTTCCCACTATGCATTGATTCATATAGGATTTCTTGAAGAAATGGGTTTTTTACATTTTGGAGAAGGAAGATAGAGGCACTTTGTCATAGCCTTCGACTCTTATTTCGCAGAAGGAAAAATAAATGCTCTTTGGTTGCTGGTGGAGATACACTTAAGCCACCCTTGGTGACCAAAGGCGATCAAGCTTGTCATCGTCCAGACAAAAGTTGTGAGAAGAAGTTCTTTCTCAGTCATGGGTCGTTTCCTTAATTTGCTTACAGTTTTGTGATGAAAAGTACTAATGCTTATATTCATTGAGAAGCGCATTGTGGAGGCTTGTAAGCTTTATTTCTCTATCTTATTTGTGTCTGAAATTGTTAAGCACATATCTTGCTTTTCTATACCAATATATAATTGTTCACTACCATATACCAATATATAATTGTTCACTACCATGCATTTCTCTTAATAAAACTATGAACGTATGAAATTTTGTTGCATATAAAAACAATTGGAAGTAATCTCCATTGTCTTGTTGATGAATTTTGATTATGATCAGCCTGCTCTGTAGATATGAGCCGCACCTTCGAGATCTGGTCGTCCACCATGTACCCATTCCATGGTATAGCGGAGAGAATAGGAAGAGTCTTGATACTTTTAATAACAAAACTTCAGAGGAAGTTAAAGCTTGAAGATAAGTTGCAACGTAGTTATTATTTGATCACTTAAATTTAAAGAAGTAAAACTGCTTTTGATTTGGATTCGCAAAAAATGGTACTTGATTCTTTGTAACAAATGTATATTCTATGTCCAATGTATTAAGGAAAAGTCAGAAGGGCTATGATATTGTTTGTACGTATTTCGATTCAGGAATCCTTGACTGATTGAATACTCTGATTCCTGACAATTTTTAATGTTTCCTTAAGGTAATAATGTATGTCCTACTTTGTAGACAACAGTAAAGAGGTTGTTATTCTCTATTATCATGATGGTCGTTAGTATTTGTTGTCAGTTGTAATGTGAATACCAAATCAGTAGGTTCCTTAGTCAATTGAACCATCATGTTATAAATTAGTGAGTCGAAAGCACTCCATTTCATTATGTGGAGTAAGGGTGGTGGACATTGACAACACATTATAGTTCTTATAATATGAAACCTTAGCCAAGGTGGCATGCGACTGTTAGTTCACTTGAATCAGATACACCACTAGCTAGAGGGTCATACTAGTTAGAGGGTATCTATAGTGTGTGATTGGCTAGTCTATATAGGTTCTAAACACCAGGCTGAGATGGCTTAATAGTAATTGTTCTATCCTTAGTTTTCTACCCTCATGAAGGGTCGGACCCTTCTAGTAGGAAGAGGCACGAGATACTTTAAGTCTATGGTTGGGTAGAAAAGCCCTTGATGGTGCTATCCCTCTCCCATGTTTTGTTAAGATTTGCATTTGTTATTAGCAAGAAGTTCATTATTATGTAACCTCTAAACTCTTATCTTCCTTTCCAGTTGCAAAATAATAATATTTCCTTGACAGTTAGTTTCCTTTTCTATTTAAGTTAGTTAGTTAATTAACTATTACAATTCAATTGAAAATGAAGTTAGTTGCACAATTTGTCATTAAATGTTATGAGAATTTCAGTGTGCTTGCTAAAGTCGTTTTTGTTACATATGGCATCAAAGCTACTAGGTTCGAAATTGAACCTCGGGCTTGCCACTTGAATACATTTAGATAGAAAACTAAACTTAGACTGCCGTATTTCACAGTATGTGGAACTGACCAACACCTCGGAAGAAGGCCCGAAATCCTGTGTACGTTCATCTTCGGAAAATTTGGCTTAAACATGATTATACATGTTGTTTGTTTCCCTCCAATACCGAGACAATTGTTGAGGCTCTTGAATAGCTTCAGAGAGAAAGACATAAATGGACAACTGCCAATAAGACGACAATTAAAGCATCCATTCTGAAAGAATTCAAAATAAAAGCCAAACCTATGACTGAGAAACTGCCTGAGAAGGGTATAACCATTGTAAAAGTTGTGCAACACCATGTACCTACTCCCGGATATAGGCTTGTTCCTTATTCTGAATTTATTGACCAAGAAGAACCTATTACAAGAAGTGATAGAGACTCTTAAGTGAGAGTCAATGAAATTTTGTAACAATTATGAATGTAAACAATTTTGGAGCTTGAGTAATAAAATTAATTTTATTTGGATTGTGTACTCTATTGTCAAATATCAAATTCTATTTTTGAAATGTAAATGTAATAGTTGAAATGAATCTAATAAAAAAAATTTAATTTTCTTAAATTGGGAAAACAATTAGAGTATGGATAATTCCAAAAATAATCTAGGAGGTTCTGAGGATACCAATGAACCCATGGCCTCGATGAGGCAACTTTTAGAAGCCATGAATAAAACCCAGAGAAGGCTGGATAACCTAGAGAAAAGGTTTGAGAGTCAATGAGAATCCAAAGATGAAGAATTTGAAATCCAATCCAGGGGTAATTTTGATAGGCAAGAATAGGCTAGGCTAAGTGGACATCAAGAATAACAATCTAAGACCTTACACTTCGATAATAAGAAAAACCAATTAGCTGCAAATCTTTCGAATGATATGAAGAAAATAAAACCACCAAAATTTGAGGGTTTTGCATTGGTGGACGCTACTAAAATGTGGCTTACAAATATGGAAAAGTATTTTGAGATCCAAAATTACTCCAACAATTTTAAAGTAGCCTAGGGGGCCTACCAACTATCAAGAGAGGTTGCCACATGGTGGGAGAACAAGAGGGCGGAACTGGGACTAAAGATAATTGAGATTACATGGGATCAGTTTGTGGGAGTCTTTAGACAAAGATGGCTTCCATAAATGTTTATGATAAAAAAAATTCTAGACTTTCAAAACCTAGAAGGCAAGGGGAGATGTTAGTTAAGGAGTACTGGAATAAGTTTACCGGATTAATCAAATACATGCCTCTTATTCAACAAGATGAGAACTATCACAATAGAAGTTTGTTATGGGACTTAATCATATGATAGGAGGGGAGATAGATGTTCTTGTGCCTTGAACAATGATTAGGCATATGAGAAAGTTGTCAGGCAGGAGAAAAGGTTGAAAAGAGATGACTCCTACCAAGATAGGAAGCACAAGAAAGTTAATTGGAACCAATCCTCCTCAAATTTCAAGAAGAGATTTAAGAAAAACAAACCATACTTTAACAAGGATAGGAAAGGATGCACAATAATTCTAGAAAGGAGGGAGACCTCGCCAATAAAGGATCAAAAAAGAGAGGACCACTTGGAGGGTGTTTCACTTGTGGAGGAGATGATTATGTGAATCGGTGCCCAACAAAAAGTTAGGGTGGCCAGGAATAGCGAAATCTTTTACTACCCCAGCATATAACATTCTAGAAAAGGATCCATGCAATGGTAGATAATAAGAAAAACAAGTATTAAGTTACACCTATAGAAACAACAGGTATGCTTTACAATAATACTATAACGATGTTGATAGACATTGGAACCACAATTTTTTTTATTTTACCTAGAATACTAAGTAGATTTCCTAAGAGAACTGGTTATATGGCTAACTCATGGACTATAGAATATGCCAACTAGACAAAATCTCGGGTATAACAATGTTTGTCTGAAGCTAGGGTTGAACTACTAGGATTCACTACAGATGTAAACCTATATGTGGCACCTTTGGGCTCCTATGATGTGATTTTGGGAATGAATTGGTGAAAGGAGCATAAGGTTGTAGTGGATTGTTTCTCCAAAAGGGTAGAGTGTTTAGGTGACTTGGGTAACAAAGTATGTTTTCAAGGAATTCAACATGGAATTAAAGGACCACAAACTTTTGCCATGCAAATGAAACAATGTAAAAGAAAAGGTTGTCAGATTTTTCATCAAGATGGAAGAAGTTCAAGAATTTAAGGAGGTTGTATACCATGATTATATGATGATGTATAATGTTACCATTTATAATGGTCAAGGGGTGTCAGAAGAAAAAAAGGAGGAAACCTTTGCAGAAAAGTATCCCTACTTACAAGACTATCAAGATGTATCTCCTGAGGAATTGTCAGTATTACCTCCTAAGAGAGTGTCTGACTTTTCTATTGACTTAGTTCTAAGAGTTAAGCATATATCCAATGTTCCATATCACATGACAACCATGGAGTTGACATAATTGAAGGCTCAAATGCAAGAAATTGTCAATAAGGAGTTAATTGATCCTAGCATGTCACCATGGGGATCTCCTGTGATATTTGTAAAGAAGAAAGATGAGACTATGTGTCTATGTATATATTATAGGATGTTGGACAAGCTTACTATTAGAAATAAGTATCCTATACCTAGAATTGATGACTTATTTGATGAAGTGAGAGGGGCCACACCATTCTCCAAAATTGATTTAAGGCCAGGCTATCATCAATTGAGACTGAAGCATGACTATATTAATAAGACATCATTCAAAACAAGGTATTGACACTATGAGTTCACTTTATTACCTTTTGGAATTACCAATGCACCAGCAACATTCATGAATTTAATGAACAATGTTTTTAAGGATTGTTTGTATAAATTTGTGTTAGTATTTCTAGATGACATTTAATTTATTCAAAAAATTAGGAAGAACATCTTCAACACTTACGAATAGTCCTTCAGTGGTTGCGTGAACACACATTGTATGGGAAGCTATCTAAGTGCACTTTCTTTCGAAAAGATGTACAGTATCTAGGACACAATTCTTGTAGATGGAATAGTAGTAGATCTGACAAAAATAAAAGCTATAGTAGAATGGCCTGTACTGAGTTATGTACAAGAAGTAAGAGCCTTCATTGGATTGGCCAAGTATTACAAAAAGTTTGTGAAGAATTTTTCCAAGATAGCACATCCTATCACCACTCTTTAGCAGAAGGGGAAGAGATTTGAATGGACAGAGAAGTGTCAGAAATAATTTGAGTATTTAAAAGAGAAGCTAACTACTGCACCTATTTTGAAAGTACCAGACCTAAAATGATAGTTCGTGGTAGTTACAAATGCATCAAGAGAAGGATTAAGAGAATTTCTCATGCAAAATGATTACGTAATCACCTTAGAGTCTAGAAAATTGAAGAACTACGAGCTCAATTATGAACCACATGATCTAGAATTGGTATCCATTGTGCACACGCTACAAATATGGTGACACTATTTAACAGGGAAATCATTTGAGCTTCAATCCAATCATGAAAGATCGAAGTACAAATATACCCAACCTAATTAAACACTTGACAGAGAAGGTGGCTAGAGCTAATTTATGATTATGACTTTAAAATCAGCTATATCAAAGGGAAAGAGAATAAAGTAGTAGATGCCTTGAGTTGTCAAAGACATTTGTCGGCTATAGCAACCATGAATATGGATTTTAGAACTCGAGTACTATAGAACCTTGAAGGTGATGAATACTACAATCGGGTATGAGAGGCTTCACAAAGCAATCTCCAAGATCCCAGATATGAAGGATTAGACATTGAGTTGGATGGACTGCTAAGGTACTAAGAAAGAATATATATACCAAACTCCCATGAGTTAAGGAAATTAACATGGAAAGAGGTACATTTGGCACCATACTCAGGGCACCCTGGTGTGATAAAAATGTTAGGAGACATTAAGCCCCTATACTTTTCAAAAGGAATGAAGAGGGACACAACAAGATTTGTGGTAGGATGTTTTGAATGTTAGAAAGTGAAAGAAAAACACCAACATCCGATAGACTGCTGCAACCTCACACCATACTAGATTGGAAGTGGTAGATCATTAGTATGGACTTCATACAAGGTCTACTCATGACAAGGAATAGACATAATATCATTTTGGTGGTGGTAGATAAGCTTACCAAGGTAGCACATTTCATACTAGGGAACTTAACTGATGGAACCCATATAATTGCTTGAAAATTTATTTAGGAGTTTTTTCGATTGCATGGGATACTCGAGAAGATTATCTCTGAAAGGGATGCCAGAATTACATCTAGATTTTGGAAAATGATGTTTGCATCCTTGGAAACATAATTAAATATTAGTTTAGCTTACCATCTCGAGACAAATGGTCAGACATAAAGAGTGAATCAAGTGCTGGAAGATCTCTTGAGAATGTATTGTATGGATCAACAATATAAGTGGAAGGTGTAGACATCTAAAAATTGCACACCTAATTAAATGAATTTTATTCATTTAATCATCATTTATTTTCCTATTAATTATACTAAGGTTTAATTAACATCCCTATTCTTCCAATCAACCTATTAATCAAATTAAAGATTTGATTAAAATCCTTTTCTTCTAGCCTAACCTATTAATTAAACTAAGGTTTGATTAAGTACCCTTTAGCCATTTAATTGAATAAATCTTATTTATTTAAAACCCCCTTTTCCACTTTTAATTGAATTTTCATTTGATTAAAATCCCTTTGCATTTAAATAAATCATTATTTATTTGTGAATAGTCCCCCCACTTGCGAAATCCTACAAATGCAAGTTGCACCCCTTTGGCTAAAATAAATATTTTATTATATCTAAAAATGCCTATTTCCCTCCACTTGCATTCTCCTACATTTTCCATTATCATGCTAATATTCTTCTAGAACCCCTCTAATCCCTGATTAACTAGCATAATTCCTTTAATCATGTCACATCCCTAAATTTTGGGGAGTCACTTCTCCAAATTTGGGGAAAGTCTTCAAAATGTGTTGAAGACTTTACCTTCTCCAACAAGTTAACTTGTTGAGTCCTCCAAAGTTGTAAGGCTCTTACAAAATCCTTTAAGGTTATCTACCTTCTAACAAGTTAAAACCTGCAAAGTCTTCAAAGGCATTTAATGCCTCTCACAAGACATCACCCTAGCCCATGATGGTTGTCCCTTTGACCATCCTTCAACTTTGGACAAGAGTTTACCTCTTGGACAATGGCATGCTCCCTTGGATAATAGCATTATCCAATGACTTCATCCCTTGAGGTTATCCCTAATGCTTACTTAGCATCTAATGTTTGCTTAGCATCCTCTCAAGCCATCTCAAGGTGACATTTGTCAACTTGGGATTGGATTGAATTCCCCTCATTGATTGATAACTTTCCATCCTAGCCCTTGTTGATATTGCTCAATCTTGGCCATCCATTCTTTATTTTCTCTATAAATAGATCCCATTTCTTCAATCCTAGGATCCATTATCTTGTGCATCAAACTTATAGTCATTTTGTAGGTTATCAAGGAGCTCAATTTGTCATATTCAAGCACTTAGATCATCTTCGTTGCGTGCTAGTTTAACTTTCATCATGTTGATAGTATCATGCTAATCCCATTTTCATGCTAGATTAATTCATATCCATTGCATATCAATTTCATAGCAATCTCCATGTTATTTTAATTAGCACACCTAAGCTTTCAATTTGGAATCAATTTTAATCTCATATCTTGCATTCCATCTTGCATTTCATCTTTTCATATCATTTGATCATCTAGCTAGGATCTTAGTTGCGTTCATTTTTTATCTTGGCATATCCTTCAATATTGTTCTTTAGGTTGACATCTAAAAGATCAAGTTCTCTTCTAGGTGAGAGCCACCTTGAATCTTGAAGATCCTTGGAGATAGAGGAACATGAGACATGCTTGGGGTTCTTGATTTTGAAGCTAACTTAGTTTAGTTTCTATTTCAATTTCTGACTCTAACACAATTTTTCATGTGTGTGTTTGATGTTGTTTGATTATCTTTTGCAGATTCCACACTTCTGAGCATATAGGAGGAATACCTTCCACTAGGAGAGTTTGCTTACAATAATTTGTAGCAATTAGCCATTAAGATGTCACCCTTTGAAACATTATATGGGAGGAAATGCAGAACTCCTATCAGTTAGAATAAATTTGAGGATAGGATAACCCTCAACCTTAAAATGCTCATGGAAATGGAAGATCGGGTTAAGTTGATGAAGCAAAGGTTAGCAGAAGCTAACAATTGACAAAAAATCTATGATGACACAAACCAAAGTCCCAGACAATTTGTAGTGGGGGGGGGGGGAGTTCTTCTTTGAGTGAAACCTCAAAAAATTTCATAAATTTTGGAAAGGCCTCCAAACTAGCCCAGAGATATGTGGGACCCTTTGAAGTCCTAGAGGTTATCAACCCAATAGCCTAAAAAATTTCTCTATCACTAGATGTCACCTGGTTACATAATGTTTTTCATGTTTCTTATCTTACGAACAATGTAGAATATTTTGAGCATATGATTGACTGGAATTTCTTGCAAGTGCAAGATCAAGGGGTGGTCATGATCGAATCACTTAGAATACTTGAGGTGCATAAGTTGCGCTTACATAACCACGAGGCTATGCAATGCAAGGTCCAGTGGGACTAGTATGCAGAAGATAATACTTCTTGGGAGGATTATGAAGAAATCCTTTAGAAATTTCCCTATGTATTAAAAAACCATTGAGTTATTGTAATGAGAACCAAATGGATTTATTTATATGTTTGAAATTTTTTGGTGTATGTTAAATAATCATCAAGGATAAAAATTCACAAGGGGGGAAATATGTTGTAAATCTCTCTTTCTTGACTTTGGGATAATGCTTATTATGCTTTTGTGATTAGCTAATCAATGATATTGCTTTTTCTTTTACTATGAATGAGAATGCTTAATGATTGGAAAGTGAATGGTGAAGTTATTTTATTATCAATATTTTATGAAAACCATTAATATGGTTAAGATGTGACCAACTGGTTTTTCATGTAACCAAGTGGATGCAAGATTTGTGACACCTTCAGGAGGGAGGGAGAGTATCATCAAGGAGAGGATCATATACGTTAGAAAAGAACACCTGTCATTGAACCCTAAGTTAGGGAAATAGGTTGTGTTCCTAGTGGGTCGCCACCTTGGTTGAGGAATGCCCATCATGTTCCTTTTGCCAGTTGTTGGTTGATGTTTACCTTGTTGTTTTGAGTGGTTATCTTATCTTTGTTATCCATCTCAATTCCTTCTTAATTAAATTATTCATTAATTAATTATTTGTGATATATATCTTGCAAGCCTCATAAAACTATGGACTTCACTCACAATTTGTAGTGTTGACCACTCTACTATAGCCTTAATATTTTCTAGATACACTACAATCTTCAGAAGAGGGTACCTATTCTTGATTTTTGCCTTGCTCAACATCCCATAGCCAATGCATAGGTGCAGGGATCCATCCTTCTTCTTGAAAAATATAATAAAAGGTACACTTGGATAGCTTACCAAATTTTTTTTCTCTCTTAGGCATTGTAAGACTATCCTCAAATGTCTATCATGCTCCTCTATTGTCTTTGAGTAAACCAAGATGTCATCTTGTCTAAGGGAAAAAGTGAGACTAAGTATGGAAACCCTAATCCCACTCTCATACACACTTCGGGATACTTCTTGTGTCTAAGAGAGAGCCAAGGATCACCACTTAGGTTTTCTATTCCTTTGTTGTGAATGATAGAGGAATGATTCAAGAATGCCATCTAACCTAGGATGCAATATTAAACCCTAATATGGAAATGCAGATCAAAGGATAACTGATTTATTACTGAAAAGTATAGATTAGGAGGCAAAATTAGAGGGGCACTTGTGTCTGAAATCTGAGCATAAATGTCCAGGAACAGGGTGCCACGCCACTGTCCTGATTTTGCAAGTCTGGAGTTGCAACTAACAGGATGAGTTCTGAAGCCTGCAAGACATTGTTCTGCCAAATCCTGCTAATAGAGGGCAGGACCAAGGTGCCACGCCCCTATCCTTGGAAGGACCAGGGAACCATGCCTATGTCCTAGGAAGGACCAGGGTGCCACACCCCTATCCTTGGGGTTTTTGATGAAATATGCACCCAAACACTGTCTCTATGTGCTCCACTGGTCCCACAACTTCTAGCGATGCTCGGATTCGAACTTGTATCTGAAGCTGCAGAATAGGTTTTTGGGTGGCTATATGGCATTTTGCCTTAGTCAAACCATTGTATTGGTGATTTAAACCTCCACAAATAGCTGATAATGTATTGAAAATGTGTGTGCAAGATCTTAAAATGAAAGCAAACAATCTAGAGAAACCCTAAAGAGTAAACCCTAATTGCTTACAATTGACAAAGTAAATGCTCTAAATAAATGATGCAAAGTGATCTAAAGCATGAATATGAATCACAATGAATCTTATGCAAAGACATGAAAACAACATGAAACCATACCCAACCCCAAGGGAGAGGTAGAAGACAATCATCGGTTGATGATCTCCTATTGTTCTTCTATATCTCCAAAACCTCCCAAGTAATGAAATGATGCTTGATGAATGTTTGATGGATGGATGTTGAATATTGTTGAAGAATTTAAAGATCTACTCTTTCACTGCAAAGAAGGCTCTTTATGCTACAAAAACCTGCTCTTAGATTCTTAGAAGAAGGCCCCTTCAAATGAAGAAAGAGAGCTCTTAAGTATGAAACCCTAGATCTTAATTTCATGTTTAGGCCGACCTAGGATTTGAATTTAATGCCAATCTTTTGGAGTTAAGAATTATTATATCATAGGATTATGCTCCCAAAATTTTGGGAAAAAAGTTGAGGACCATGTGCATTCTCGCCTTGGTCTAACCAAATTTTCACCAAATTTTAGGGGCCATTAGATAAGATGATATTAGAGTGCATCCCAAAGTTGCAGTTGATTTCAAGATGTTTTGATATGTGAAATCGAGCCTTAAAGGTCGAAATAAGACATAATCAAGGTTTATGATTAAATGATTTATTGAAGGAATGAAATGGAAAGGGGAACACTTAGGGCAAAGGGCCCAACTTTATAACATGTAAAGTGATGAAACATGACTTTAGATTTAATTAAATTAAGTAATTAAATGCTTAAAGGGAAATTATAAATGCAAGATACAAGACACATTAAGGTGGGTGCTAACCTAAGTGTGAAATTGTAACACCTTAGAAAGTGTATACAATTTATGACACTACATTTAGCCCCCACTTTAGCAGTCATATTATACTACGTGCATATGCAAACTAAAGTGCAGAAAAGTAAACATCATTTGAAAAAGGATACATCCATAAGTTGTTGGACGAAGCTCCCAAGGGTATTTGTAGTACACAATTAAGAACCGTGCACTACAAAACCACATGTTACATCACAAAATAACCTAATGCTTAGTAAAGGAAGTGATGAAATTTGCGTGTAGCTATATGCCCCTTATTTCGGCTTGCTAATTAGTGAGATGAAATAGGGTATCATGTTTACCACAACGAATTGTGATAAAGATTTTGATAAAGAAAGTTCACAAAAAGGCTTGATTACTCACCCAAGCACATTATGGAACTAATATGGAGTGAGAGGGAAAACTCATGATTCCAACACCACCGACGGTGTGAGAATCGGAGCTTCCTAGCTCAAGATATGAGAGATTGAAGAAAAAGTGCAGAAATTAGGGTTTTTAACTTAAAATCACAAAACAAAACAAAATATAACTCATAAATATGAAAGTGACACCTTCATTTGTCACTTTTTGACTTTTCAGCACTATTCACTGTAGAGGAGCCCACTTATTAGTCAGAATGCCTCGATGCCGACCTGAGAGACCTACACAGATAGAGATCCTGTGCCAGTCCATTCTCATTGGTCGACCACTCGATGAGGTGAGTTGACCTTCCATTGAATCCATTTTGAATTTTTTCATGCTTTTAGTGATTTCAAGATTGTGAGTCATGGCCAAAACTAGATATTTGCCCCCTGTTCGGGCACCTTGGGGTCCCAATGGGGCGCCCTGGTCCCAATGGGGTGCCCTGGTCTTCCTAGGGCACCCTAGTCCTAGTAGGGCGACCTGTTCCACTCAGTGTGCCTTGGTCTCAGTAAGGCGCCCTAGTCCACTCAGGGTGCCCTAGTCCCTATCCGGAGCGACTAGTGGCGACACGAGATCAGGCGATTGAATGTCAGAATAGATAGAATGAATGCTTTGATTAGATGATGATGATGATCGATTACTGATGATAGAATATTTCTCTTTTGCAGACATTGTCATACATCTGTGAGCATACTATTGGGCTCACCTTCCAAAGCCTTTAGGAGCATATCCCAAGGCTGACACGAGAGGAGAGGGAGTTGTTGGGCACGTTGGGCTTGTGGTATGCGATGACTATGCTGAGCATCAGATTCCATTCTGCGATGCTTATGACATTGATGGAGAGGTGGAATGCAGACACCTCGATGTTCTTGTTGCCCATGGGGGAGATGACGATCACCCTCGAGCATGTATACCACAACTTGCACCTTCCCATCATGGGGGAGGCCATGAGATATCGATCCGATCACACTGAGGAGGATTATAGGAAAGAGAAAGTATATGTTGTGGGGAGAGTGATGCTCAGTGAGACAAGGGGTCATATCATGGTTAGCTGGCTCCTACACCTGATCGACAAGGTTCCATTACTGAGGTGACTCAAGATAGCTACCATTGCATTGGTCGCGTGCCCTAATGGGCATGACACACACATGCACGAAGGTCTTATGTACACTATCTGAGTGATGGAGAGACACAGGAGGATATACTCTTGGGGTCGAAGCATGCTTGCACATCTCTACCATGACCTTGGGGAGTATGTATTTGGATAGGGATAAAACTTGATAATATGTACACTACTACAGGTGTGGATTTTTTATCACATTACATGTACTAGGCCTGTTGGAGTCCCTATAGACTTAGTCCCAGAGCAGCCTAGGGTATTTTATTATCCACTTATCTATGAGTAGCGTTTTGGTGATCTACTGCATTGGAGATTGAGCTTAGATAGATTGAGAGAAGGCAGAGTCATATGGAGACCCTACCTTAGGATGTACATGTGGGTAGGGATACACAGGCAGTTATTCTGCATGCAGAGGAACCATCTACTAGAGGGACGGTACATCCACATAGTTGTCCCCTTCTATTTCGACCAAGTCCGGTGGAAGTTTGGGTTCAAGCAATGCATTCCTACTGATGTGCCTATGTACATATGTCATTCTTGCATGATGGCGAGGCCCAGAGCCATTCCTAGGCCCACTAGTGATGATATCGACATCATAGATTCAGACGGGATAGATCGAGATATTGTGACAGACTACAAAGACGATGTGGGCTCACACTGACAATTCATCAAAAGGTGGGGGAGGACATATCTTGGAGCCATCTTCCCAACAGACTTCCCTGGAGGAAACCCCAAACCATGGAGACATACGGGCGACAAAGAAGGACCCAATACATCTGAGGATGACCCAGATGATCAAGATGATGATGTAGGAGAGCAGTAAGTAGGTGGAGACGGAGCCAATCCTGATGTTGGAGAGGGAGATCAGGATGGAGACGATGAGGAAGAGGATGAGGAGGACAAGGAGGAGGATGAGGAGGATGAGGAGGAGGATGAATCAGATGTCATTCCTCATCACTCTGAGGACGATACCATAGCACTAGATCCACTGAGCATCCCATTGTAGGCAGAGAAGGACCATGGGGTCCCGATTCTAGTCCCCATTGGCCTATGCCCATTGTCTGAGTCTCAGGCGGTATCTGCCCATGATCCCTATTGGCGAGAGGGAGATCCAGGTAAGGTGTTTAATTTATGTATCTTATTAGTTTAGATTTGATGATATAAAATGTTACTGATGAAAATCTCTCCCCTCTCCCTGAAACTACTGTCCAGGAGTGACACTCTCTCATTCAGAACACAGTGACAAAACTCATCATGACCGCACACATTCCTAGTTTCTCATAGATAGTGCATAGATCACAGAGGAGTGTAGGATGCCATGATGATCTATTCACCCCTCTTCAGATGGAGATGGAGGTTCTACGAGAGAGATTACAATAGGCAAAGCGTGATCTAGCAGTGTCGTAGATAGAGGCAGCCATATATTGCGGGATTATGATGGAGAGGGATTGCAAGAGCTCCTCGCAGAGTCACTCGTGGTCCATATCACGATACACACCCATGGGCCCACCTCCATGACCAGATCAGGAGGGGACATCTAGCCACCATCCTCCAGCTACTAGTCCCAGGGATACGAGTTGACCTTACTATGTCATGAGACATTTTTGTTGATGTATATGTTATGACACTCATGGATATGTATTGATTTATGTTCATGTTATATCTCAAACATGTTATTTTAATACTTAAACAATGTATGCATTGATTTAGATCAAAAGTAACACATTTGGTGGTGAACGTGTATGTCTAATTTAATTTCCATGTGATTGATTTCTCAATACTTCATGATTAAATTGATAAATGTGTGATTCAACTAAGTATTTAATTAAATGCTACTTTTGTTGATATAGAAGATAAATGTGTTAAGCCTAAGAACTATATGACTAATGTGATTAATTAACTCTATTTAAACACAACATGATATAATCGTACTTAACACATAAGAAATTGTACAATATGCTAGCACATATACAATGTAAATCTATTACAATTTAGATAAATGAATCCAAGACAAACAATAAAGTAAAGAAACATGCTTGTCAAGAATGAAGTAATGTAGACTAAACAATATAACATCATTTAATCCTACCTACTTTAATGAAGATATGCTAACATAGTATTCAATTTTGAAGAAAGAAAAGAGACAGAGAGAGGCAAAGACTAGAGAGAGAGTATCGACAAAGGTGCATAGAATTTATAGGTTCCTTGAGAGGTGTACCTTCCACATCTGCTATCTTGTAAGCAGCTGATCCATAGACCTTGACAACGATGTATGGTCCAAGCCAATTAGGGTTGAATTTTCCATTCTCCTCAAGTAAAGCATTCATGTTACGTTGATTCTCATGAAGCACTAGATCACCTACCGAAAAGGAACATTGAATAACTTTATCATTGTAGCTCCTTTGCAAAGTTTTATGATATGCTTGAATATGCTCGAGAGAGTTGTTAGGCCCAATATGGAAGGCTAATGTACTAAGAGGGGAGGGGTGAATCAGTACTCCAAAACTTTTCTTCAATAATAACTTTACTGTTATGCATAAACCAAATAGTGCAGTAACATAATATAAAGCTAAAACAAATAGATAACAATCATACATGATTCACTCCATAACACATATATTTTGGTTACACAGAAACTCTTGGTTAGAGAGAAAAACTATGGTGGGGATGGCACCGAGAACTTCACTACTACAATAATAAAGAGTGCTCGGTTAGAGCTACATGTTTAGCTATTTCTGATAGCTTACCTTGTTAGGAGTATCAATATCTATTAGATCTACCTTGCTAGAGGATTTCACAACACTTAAACTAAATGCTGCACCTGGTTAGAGGCTTTACAATTTATAGACTTGATTAGAGTCTTTTACCCTGTTGAAGGTTTCTCTTACAACTTCAAAATATTACAATATTACAAATATCTGCAACTTTACATCTGGAATGTTATAGCAGATTCTATGTGCTTAGAATAAAATTACCTTGCTTATAGCATACCTCGGTAACCCATATAGTAACTCGGTAAACCCTTTTGTTTACTCTGTTCTTCGACTGTTCTCTGAAAACCTTCTCGGTGACCTTTGTGTCTCTGTAACAGTCTTCTTACACTCATGCACACACACCTTTAACTCTTAACTCATGCTGTATAAATAGATCTCTTATGACGGTGATCCTTTCATTTCTTCGATCTTACAAACACAATTTATTTAATGAATAACCATGCAAATTATTTCATTGGTTAGATGACCTCAAAATCATAAACAATCTTTAAGTGCAATTTCCAATGTGATAACAATTAGATGTGTCTTGAACTTGTAACATGTTTTCATATGCATGTCCAGGTTCAATGAATCTGGTAACATGTTTCACTCGGTGTATATCAACTCGGTGTGTCATCTTTGCTGCTCGGTAGACATGTAAAGATACTCGGTAGACAGCTTGGTGTATATTGCATTTTTTGACTGCTTTCTTCTGTAATCGACTAGACTGTGCATATCGATTGAATATCTCGGTAATAGATAACCAACTAGAGTATATGGTATAGCTTTGACATAAACTAATGGCAATCTGATAAGTAGTAACAATCTCCCCTTTTGACATTAGTTGAGATGTTTGACAAAAACTAGTTTCAAAGTTATAACGCAAAAATCTATATACTTGCAAAATTTGACTATACTGACAGTATCTACAATAGTCAATAATATAATATATCCGATATACTCCCCTTATCGATATACTGTACAAAACTTTGATTTTGCATGCTCGGTTATCTGTTCTGTGTGCTTTGCTTAGTGTTCTATTTACTACTCTTGGATACTCTGCTTACTCTGCTCGGTATACTCCCCCTGAATACTATACTCCGAATACTATACCATTCTCTCAATACTGTATCACTCCGTATTATTCCCCCAAGGCTGTATCATATTACTCCCCCTTTTTGACAAACATCAAAAACTTAATTACCATTCGAGGGTGGTAACTGATCAAAAATGAATGTGTACTTGGTTAGGGCGTCGGTGAGAGCAACAGAGAGTGCATCCTTTACACTGTCCATTAAAGAATTCTGCACTTGAATATCAGCCAATAGTGATATTAAGCCATCTAGAGTGCTTCCCTCTTGAGTAGTAGATAAGTATGTGGCTCGGTTGATCTATTCTTGGATCGATGAAAGATGTGGAAGGAATAATGTCTGAAGGGTCATTATGTCCATCCTGATCTTGTGTTCTTCATTTCTTAAGTCCAATTGTTGAGCCATGAGCTGTTGTAACCTTGTATAAAAATTCTGAACTGAATTTGGCCCTGTAGTCAGCTTGCTTGAGAGATCGGTGATCTCTTTCTCAATTGCCTCTATTTTATTCTTAATGTCTTTAATGAATAAAGAAAATGTGCAGAGTTTCTGAAATAAATAAAGAATGTGCTTGAGTTGAGGAGTCAACTCAGCAATAAATTTGACAAGTTTAACTTTGCCAATAGCTATAGCTTTTTGTACCTCTTCTATCATTTTTGCAGTGAGCTCTTTGTCTTTCAGCTTGCTCAAATACTCTGATGCATCTACTCCAGATGTCTCTATCTTTGTTAGGAGTTCATCCAGTTGAATGTGGATAGCTGCATCAGTTGATACTGATGCTTCAGGTAGCATATCTATTAGGAGTGCTTTTACCTTCTGAAGTACTTTATTTTTCTTTTGAATGGCCATTTGCTTTTCTTGTTCGGCCTTTGCTTTGCACAGTTCACTGAAATCAATGAGTGCTTGCCCTTTCAATTTTGATATGTCTACATTGGGCAACACTATTGGTTTTGACAAATCAACTTTAAAACTATGCTTTTTCATTTTCTTTTCTTTACCTTTCACCAATGGAACTAAGACAAGGGCTTGTGAGGCTTGATGACCCTCGGTAGGTTGCTCGGTAGAGGCAACACTTTGATCAGTTCCTTTAGCCTCTATAGAGTCCTTCGGTGTCTCGGTACTTGGTGTCTCAGTTGCACTAGTCTCAGTGTTAGAAGGTGCTTGAGATGTCTGTTCTTGAGTAGTACCTTCTCCTGCTATAGACTTGTGACCTTCAGTGCCTTTATCTATATCCTGAGGAGTTTTGGTTGAGACAGGTTGCTTGACCGGTGGATAAGGCTGAACTTGTTCCAAGACTGATTCACTAGATACAAGTTTTGCATATGCAGTGCCTTCTATCATTTCCTGTTCCGATGCCTCTGAATCCATGACATCTTCATCTATTTGAATGGAGTCAGCAGGGTCTTGTTTGGTAGCATCAGGACCTTGCTCGATGACATCAAGATCATGCTCGGTGACATCAATGATTTCAACTGTAGCTTGCTCACCAACATCCTTGATTTTGAAGATTTCCTGCCACTTTGCTTTTGTCTCATTTTCCACTTCAATATATAGCCCATTCATCAATTTTAAGGCTCTTTGTTTGACAAGAAACTTTGAGTTGTAGGTTGTCAGATGTTCCTTTATTTCAGCTACTGACATGTCAGGAAAGAGATGAACCAAACTTCTCTCTCTAATCTGTTTCTCTGAGTCCATTGCATACTTCCACCTATTATCAATATGCAGATACAGTTCATTTGGAAGTGACTTAGCTAGTTCAAATGGAGCTAACCGGAACTTTAGAAGTGTGCAGATGACAACTTCTTCAATTTTTCTCTTTTCATCATTGTTCCTGGTTTCATACTTGACATATCTAAATCCTCCAAATCCACCATATTCTTTCGGATTAGCATAGAAGTTTTCAACACTATGTATATTTACCTTCTTGCTCTTGACAATCTGAAATTTGCTTGCATCCACTGATTCGGTATCACTAGACTCTTTTGCCAAAATGAGTCTCCAAGGAGATTTCTTCTATGTCTTTGTTACCTTGGGAGCAGTAACACTTTTTGTTTTCTTACTCGGTGAGGCTGCAGATGCTCTTGTGTTAGGTCACTTTACTGGAGGTGGAGTCGGTGAGGCCTTTGATGTGTCCTATTTCTTTCTCTTCAATACTTTTCCCTTAGGCAATTCGGTGCTCAGTGTTATAGCTGCCTCTTGGGCTTCAGATTCCTCTTTGGTAATGACAATGGTGCCTTTGACAAGTGTAGAGGAAGAGTCTTCTCTGAATTTCTCTGACAATGCCTTAATCATTTTTGTTGCCTTTCTTGTAGCTTTGGGTACTACAATGTTTATCTTTACCTTTTCCTTTACTTCCTCATAGGTACCATACCTCAGCTCGGTAGCATGTCTAGGCAATGTAAGAAATGCATCAATTTGTTGTTTTGTGATGTCAAAATCAATCTCGTAACACATTGGTGACAAAGATTGAGTCCTTGGTTCCACAACATTCACATAATAGTAATCAGTGTCAACTTCAAAACATATATCATTTTTGTATTTCTCTACTAGCTGGGGTGGAATCCTATATCTGTTATGCATTTTCTCTTGAAATTTACTGAAGTAATCATCCATAATATCATTGAAATTATCACCTAACTTCTTGATGAAGTCATTTATCTGATGGGTGATTGGTCAGTGTAATTCCCAAACAACTTTACCGACTGATGGAAAGAATTTTTCAAAATAGAAAAACATGCATACTAGTAATGATCCAAACTTTAGAGTATTAGCCGAGTTGTTCTTCTTCAACTTCCTGATGGTGTTCAGATTTTCAAACAGGTTCTTCAGCAGCACCTCACATAGGTCAATTTCCATTCCCTTTTTCACAATTTTGTAGGCCAGGTCTACTGCTGCACAAGGAACACTATTTTCCCTTGCCGATTGGAAGAAAGAGTAACCCATTACTCTAATGACAAATTTTAATCCTTCATCTGTGACATTGTTTAGTTTCAATCCTCTGCAATCAAATTCTACTCCAGTTAAATTGATCAATTCCTTCTGTGATATCATCTTCTGGGCTCGGGCATGATCATAGATAGGGTAGCCAGTAATCAGATGAATGATTTCCTTAGTAATCTTAAATGGTTGCTCTTCTAGCCACATGAAATCATCATGAACTCTGTTTAGAACAAACTTGACCCACTGGGGTTTGAACACACGGGGATAGGTTAGGGCTTCAGTTAATCCTTTGATTTTGATGTGCTCATACTTGTTGTTCAATTTACCATCGGTACACAGCTCATCATAGGTTTCTTTGATGTCAACATGACCGAGTTCTTCAACATGACATTTGGTGAAGAATCTCACATCCTCGACTAGTAACACTCTGTCCGGGATGAGTGAAAAGGCAGTTTTGTCATCCGGTTCAGAAGTGACTTTGGGAGTCAAAGAGTATTTTAGTGAGGGCTTTTCTACATTCTTGACAACTATGGGATCTTGGATCTTGGGCGCCATTGAAGATTTCAGATAAAAACTAGGAAAGAGTCCTTAGGGTTTTAGGATTTCAAACGAAAGATGCTTTATACTTAGCAGATAATGGCAACTAGATAAGATCAGGAAACCAGCTTAAAGATGTGTTGAGATTGATGTAAATACCTTGAATTTTCTTTGTAGGATGTTTGATCGCCTTAGATTCGCTTGCTCTGCTTTCTCGAAAACTCGGTAAGTGAAAATGACCACGAAAATGCTTTTAAGTACACAAAATACCTTATCGGGCTCCATGTGGGTTAGGTCAAAAACATTAAATGCACTCAGTTCCTCTTTAACCGATTTACTCACCTTTTTCCATTTTGACTGAGTAACCAAACTTCCTTCATTCACCAACTAGACATGTTTCCTGTATTCACCGACTTGACAGACTTCCTGTAAAGTGCTTCAAAAGACTTTGATAGAATTTCAAACTTACTAATACATCTTAATTATGCAAATTTTGAATTAAGTACATAAATAGAATAGGAACTATTAAGATTTTAACCTTCAGAGAATGCAGTCCCTTCATACCTTTATCGGTTAATTTGGAATAGGTGCACCTAACTCGGTAGGTAAGGTGGTTTCTTCATTTGACATAATTTCCTTCCTTTTCCAAATCATCTTTAATTCTTCTTTTATTTCTTCAGTGTCTTTTCTAGGTTGATCTCTGCAATCTCCAGCTAAGTGTCCAACTTTACGACAATGAAAACATGCCATACCAGGATTTCTCCATGATCTTCGGTTGTACATCCCAAACCTTATAAAGCAGTTGGCACTTATATGTCCATATCTTCCACAACATTCACACCATATCCTTGTATTGTAATCCCATGGTACTACAGAATACTGTCGGTAAGGATCTGTGTGAGTTCGGTAACCTCTAGCATTTGCTCAGTGTGCATACCACATATAGTTCTTTTGCTTAAACCAACACTTCTCGGTACTATGTCCATATCTATTGTAGTTTTTACAAAACCCTTTGAATTTTGCCTCCTGATAATTGTTAACAGACTTTGTCCTACATTGATTAGATGTGTGACCATATTTATTGCAATTGTAACAATAACCATTAGACTTAGTGACATTCGGTTGCTTACCTTTTCTGATTTGGCATATGTTGGCAGTGTGACCTTGATTTCCACATTAGTTGCAAATAGGCTTCTTTCTTTTGATGTTATTCTTGTTTCCAGCTTACTTTGATGATTCTCCTCTCTCGGTAGTATGAATTCCTTTCTCGTTAGAGACTTTTCCTTTGTAACTGAGTCCTGCATCTTTGTTGGGTCATCTTGTATTCAGTTGCTCATCCAACATCTTTGATGCTTCATAACTCTTCTTCAGTGTTTCTTTGGATTTCTTCTCTATTTCAAGTTCATCGGTTAACTTTGATAATTCAAGTTTCAATGCTTGATTCTCATCATTTTTCAGAATTGCTTCATGAGGTGCATAACCTAGTTGATGTGACATATTTTATTGAATTCCAGTTAACCTTGTGATTTCATCATTCTTATCAGATACTAAGACTTCAAGTTGTTGTTTCTCTCTTTGTAGATCTCTTTCTTTATCCTCAGCTGTCCTCAATGCATCAAGATTTTCAGTCATCTGTGTGCTAAAATGTTCATGTTCTCTTTTCATTGCTTTGAGTTGATCAACCAGTGCTTTGTTCTTTTCTTTCAATACTCCAATCATTTCTTCAGTTTCTTCAGATATACTGTTCTCAGATGATGTCTCAATTTGTTCCACTAACTCTTGAGAGTCCTGCAAATCATTAGATAATCTTCTTCTCACTTCTAGAGATTTTTGCATTTGCCTTTGCATGTCTACAATCACTTGATTAACATGATCCATCTCTTCTTGCAGAGACACAATCCTCCGAGATTGCTTATAGCCTTCCATTGATAAGATCTTTCTCTTTAGGTAGTTAAACCCTTTTCCAAGATTCAAGCTCTGATACCAATTGTTAGGCCCAATATGGAAGGCTAATGCACTGAGAGGGGAGGGGTGAATCAGTACTCCAAAACTTTTCTTCAATAATAACTTTACTGTTATGCATAAACCGAATAGTGCAGTAACATAATATAAAGCTAAAACAAATAGATAATAATCATACATGATTCAATCCATAACACATATATTTTGGTTACGTAGAAACTCTTGGTTAGAGAGAAAAACTGCGGTGGGGATGGCACCCACAAGTTCACTACTGCAATAATAAAGAGTGCTCAGTTAGAGCTACATGTTTAGCTATTTCTGATAGCTTACCCTATTAGGAGTATCAAGATCTGTTAGATCTACCTTTCTAAAGGATTTCACAACACTTAAACTAAATGCTACACCTAGTTAGAGGCTTTACAATTTATAGACTTGATTAGAGTCTTTTACCCTATTAAAGGTTTCTCTTACAACTTCAAAATATTACAATAAAATTATTACAAATATCTATAGCTTTACATCTGGAATGTTATAGCAGATTCTATGTGCTCAGAATAAGATTACCTTGCTTATAGCATACCTCGGTAACCCATATAGTAACTCGGTAAACCCTTTTGTTTACTCTGTTCTTCGACTGTTCTCTGAAAACCTTCTCGGTGACCTCTGTGTCTCTATAACAGTCTTCTTACACTCATGCACACACACCTTTAACTCTTAACTCATGCTGTATAAATAGATCTCTTATGACGGTGATCCTTTCATTTCTTCGATCTTACAAACACGATTTATTTAATGAATAACCATGCAAATTATTTCATTGGTTAGATGACCTCAAAATCATACACAATCTTTAAGTGCAATTTCCAATGTGATAACGGTTAGATGTGCCTTGAACTTGTAACACGTTTTCATATGCATGTCCAGGTTCAATGAATCTGGTAACACGTTTCACTCAGTGTATATCAACTCGGTGTGTCATCTTTACTGCTCGGTAGATATGTAAAGATACTCGGTAGACAACTCGGTGTATATTGCGTTTTGTGACTGCTTTCTTCTGTTACCGACTAGACTGTGCATACCAACTGAATATCTCAGTAATAGATAACTGACTAGAGTATATAGTATAACTTTGACATAAAACTAATGGCAATCTGATAAGTAGTAACAAGCATTTATACACCGTTCATCAAGCATTTCAAGTTGTTGAAGTCTTTGTTCTCTATAAGAATCATCATCCATTATACCCCTAAGAGAAACTCTCAAAGAAGGAATTTCTAACTCCAAAGGCATAATGGCATCAGTGCCTTAAACAAGATTATAAGGGTTACAACCTGTAGGAACACGCACACTTGTCCGATAGGCCCAAATAGCATAGGTTAATTGAGTATGCCAATCCTTACCATGCTTGTTCACCATCTTTCGAAGAATCTATTCAATTATCCTATTCAAAGACTCAACTTGACCATTTGATTGAGGGTAATAAGGTGTAAAAAATTTATGTTGAATATGATATTTCTCTAGAAACTTCCTTACATCCTTATTTTTAAATGATGTTCCATTATCCGAAACTAGGATGGAAGGTATTCCAAATCAAGAAATAGTGTTTTCCAAAATGAATTGATAAATTACTTCTGCAGTAGTGGATCAAAGAGGAACAACTTACACCCACTTCGTAAAGTAATCAGTTGCTATTATGATGAAGGTATGTCCTTGAGACAAAGGAGGAGATATTTTACCAAGAAGATCCAAACCCCATGTAGAAGAGGCCCAAGATGCTACTTGAGATCAAAGTTCTTGGGTAGGGGCATGGATCAAATTGCTATGTTGCTGACACTAATGACATTTCTTAACAAACGTGAAGGAATCCTTTTCCATGGTCTACCAATAATATCCAATTCAAAGCAACCTCTAAACTAACGATCTACCCCCAAAATTCCCCCCACAAGAACCTGAATGTGCTTCCTCAAGGGCAATAGGGAGTTCGACTTTGTTAAGACAACAGAGGAGTAAACCATTATAACCCCTCTTATAAAGAACATTAAAAAGGATAATGTATCTAGCGGCCAACTTGCAAATCCTAGCCCTAGTATTCTTGTTCAAAGAGTCGAGAAAGGTACTATCACTCAAATATCTCATGATATGTGAGTACCATTCATTAGAATCTATAATGCAACCATATGCCACATCACTAGAATTATCAACAATAGTCGGGGTAGTGAGGTTGTGAATAGTGAATTTAAGATCTACCAAGGGATCCTCTAAATATACAAGTGAGGCTACACGTCATTACATCAACATGCCAATTATCTTTTCGAGGAACAGGCTCCATGGTATAGGAATCAAATTTCTATAACAAGGATATAGCTAGATCTCTATATTATGATAATTTGTCTTGCTTATTTTGATAAACTCTTGTTACTTGTCTTATAATTAGTTGAGAATCTCCATAGATATGTAGATGTTTTATATTTAATGCTAAGGCTACTTTAATTCCGGCTATAAGAGCCTCATATTCAGCAATATTGTTGGTACATAAGAAATTAAGATGATATGATAAATGGACAAGCTTCTTTTTAGGAGAAATTAAGACCACCCCTACCCTTGATCCTCTACGACATCTAGAGCCATCAAAGTACAATTCCCAAGTCTTATCAATCTCAATAGAGAAAATGTATTCATCCAGAAAGGACTCCGAATTAGGCAGTGAGAAAGGTGAAGGAGCCTCAATTAAATGGCCAGTCAACGCTTAACCCTTTATTGCCTTCTGCGAGACAAACTTAAGGTCAAACTCAGTCAACATCATAAACCACTTAGCTAAGCATCCGGAAACATCAATTTTAGAGAAAAGATGCTTGAGGGAATCAAATTTAATGATAATATGGACTTCAACATTCAAAAGGTAATGCCTTAATTTTTGGGTTGCAAAGACCAAAGCAAGGCACTACCTTTCTATTGCAGAATATCAGACTTCGTAATCGAGTAGAGTACGACTTATGTAATAAACTTGACATTCTCTACCATCCATATCACATTGTACCAACAAGATTGCAAGAGAATGAAGGGAATCAACTGTGTATCACATTGGCCAAATAGGCTTTTAGGTCTTCGAATGCTTAACGACAATCCTCATTACATTGGAAAATGTTATGTTTTTTAAGCAATTGAGTAAAAGGAAAGGTACAATCTGCAAGTTGAGAAAAAAACCTATGAATAGCCTGGATCTTTCTCTGCAAAATTTTTAGTTGGGAGACATTCCTAGGAGGTGACATGTTAACAATAGCATCAATTTTATTTGTATCCACCTCAATGCCATGATGTGAAACTATGAACCCTGATAGTTTTCTACTATCCACACCAAACACACACTTTCGGGGATTCAAGCGCATGTTATACTTATGAATTCTTTCAAAGATTTGGTGAAGGATCTTAACATGATCTATATGAAGAACGGATTTAGCTAAGATATCATCAACACAATATTCTAAAGTCTTATGCATATAGTCATGAAAGATGAGATTCATAGCACATTGATAGGTTGTGTTTGTGTTTTTCAATCCAAAAGGCATCATAACCCAACAAAATGTTCCCAAGGGTTGGTGAAAGAAGTTTTGTATTGATCTTGAGGATTAATGAAGACTTGATTGTATACTAAGAAACCATCCATGAAGGATAATAAGCCATGACTTGCTATGGAATCTACTATCATATGAATATTCGGTAGAGGGAAATCATCTTTTAAAGAGGCTTTGTTTAGATCATGGAACTCCATACACATCCTAATCTTGCTTTCAGACTTAGCCACAACCACAATGTTTGAATTCCATGGGGAATAATCAATAGGACGAATGAATCCAACATCCAAATTTTTTTCAATCTCAGCTTTAACAAGTAATGTCACTTTAGGGTTAATCTTTCGAATCTTTTGCTTCACAGGTTTAGCATCAAGAGCTTGGACAATGTTATGAGTGACAATCTTAGGATCTATGCCAGACATTTTAGAGTATATCCAAGAAAAGATTTCAGGAAATTCAAGTAATAACTCAGAATATTGTTTTTTCTCTTCCTCCTAAAGAAATTTCCCTATCTTAATGATTTTATCTTCAACATAAGGATCTATCCTGATCTCAATAGTGTCACTTATTAAGAGATTATTTTGTTGAGGAGTGTCTTTTAATAGAGGAAATTCTTTAACTATCTCATTGGTATTTCTTTCTTTCCCAAAGTAAGCTTCCACATTTAGACAATAGGGAAAGCTTCAGTTATGGTGATAACGAGGAAGGTTGTCATAAGCTCCTAGGAATTCGGCTAAGGAATCATCATTAGGAAAAACATCCAAAGCTAGGACACTAGAAGAGTCACAGTCAATATACTCTAGATATTTTAGCAAAAGAGAAGCAGAAATGACATTAACACTAATAAATGATCTCTTAGAGGCTTTAGTATGCTTAAAAGGATCATAACCAAGCCCAAATGTCATATCACGGAAGTTGTTTTCCAAGGGAACCTTGATCCCTTGTTCTTGAGCACCACATCCATTACCATTATATCTGCATCTAGCCAGGATGTGAAAACTAGTACCATAAAGATTAGCCATTTCTGTAGAAGGAGGATTTTCATAAAGCAAAGGGTCAAAGTCCTCTGGGTCAGAAATGAGAGACGAAGTCTGGGAAGCCGCCACAAATTTATTACTCAATGGCCCAGACAAAGAAGATTGCACCTTAGGTTCTCTAGGGGGAATTTTGTATTCCCCCTTGAAAGTAGGATTGAAATCAAGGGATCCCCAATCATCTTCTGCCAGAACCTTCTCAGGAGAAAAGGTGTTCTCAGTAGTAGAATCAGACTGAGAAGATTCTCTCTCAAGAACCTTAGGTTCACTTGAGGAAGTATTGGGAATCGATTCGGATGTAGGAGATAAGTTTGATGAAGTGATCACATTAGTAGGTGTAGAATCTTTAGAGGAATTATCTAAGACAATTGGGAAAGAACCAATTGAAGAGGATTTAGAACTTGATGTTTGTAAACAAGCCTAGAGACTTGTGTCACCTAGAAAGGTATATGTTTTATTATTGTAAATGAATTTAATTTACCTATGCAATGTAGAGGGGACAACTTGCATGCTATGAATCCAAGGTCGCCTTAGCAATAAGTTATACGCCAATTCTCCAGACATGACATGGATAGGTGTGGGTAAAGTAACAAGACCTACCTTAGTAGGAAAGGTGATGATACCTAATGAAGATTTAGCAACATTGTCAAAGCCTTGGATAGAAAGAGAATCAGGCTTAAGAAGAGATGTATCAATATTGATCTTATGCAACAAGTTAATGCTACAAACATTAAGGCTAGAATCATTGTCCACTAGTGTTCGCTTTATTGCACTATCATTTATGATAACCACAATCATTAAAGGATTGTATTGTTGTTGAATTTCACTAAAGGGTAGCTCATCTTGTGTAAATACAATCTGAGCCTTAGGTGTTGTGATTGAATTAATCAAGGAAGCCATATTATTAGATGTCACTACAGGTGGGACATTTAATGTTTTCAATGCATCTTGTAGCATTCCATGATGGGTTGAAGAAGTTTGAATCAAATCCCAAAGGGATGTCTTGTTAGGAGTAGCTTTAAGTTGTTCAAATAGGTCATAGTCCTTACCAAGAGTTTGTGAAATGTGAGGTGCTTGAGGAAGAATAGGTTGAGGATTAGGAAGAGAAGTTGGAATAACCAAAGGAGGATTAGGTTGCCTATTGTTTCTCATATTATAGGTATGGGCAACTACATTATAGATCCCCTTAGTTAGTTTTTTAGCTTAGCTATAAAGACTCTTAGTTGGATTCCTTCCTTGAACTGTAATGATGGGTTTGTTTGGAGTACTAAAGGAATCATGACTATATCCACCTTGAACCGTGACAAGCACATTGGACTACAAAAAGAAGTTTGATATGTTCATTCACATTGATCATATTGATTAACCTTTTAGATGCATTATTCTTGTTTGAAGTTTTAGGCAAAGACATAAAGTCATCAAGGGCATCATCAAATAAATCATGATCATAGTGATTGAAAGGCTTATGTTTGGACTCAAAAGGAGACATAACCTCATAAAGGGAATTGTGAAGGTCAACCATGTCATTAGATTTAGTGGAGGATTTGATAGAAATGTACCCACGAGAGGAATCATTCAACTTATCTTTCTCATCACCACGAAATGGCATAGTAACAAGGTTGATTAGTTTTGGGGAAAATGAGGGTTTAGAAGGCTTAGGGTTCAAAAACTCATCTAGAGCTTCATCTAATTCATCCTTACTAAACTCATCAAAAGTATGAACATCTTGCAAATAAAAATCTGACATTTTGAAATGATAATTGAAATGAAATCTAAACACAAAATGCAAGGAAATAAAGGGAAATCACTTTCTTTTTTCTTTTCTTTTTCTTGAATTTTTTTTCACTTTTTTTGGAATTTTATGTTTATAAAGAAAAATGAAAAGATATCAAATCTAGATCTAACAATGCAATGTAATGAAAATGCAATTGGGTTTACGTAGGGTTCACCAAAGATGTGTAGGGGAAAAAAGCCTAATCCCGCTCTCATACACACTCACAGAATATGAAAGAGCCTAGGGAGGTGACACACTTCGGGTTACTTCTTGTGTGGAAGAGAGAGTCAAGTAATAGGTTTTCTATTCTTTTGTTGTAAATGATAGAGACGAATGATTCAAGAATGCAATCTAACCTAGGATGCAAGTAAGCAAGCAAACCCTAATCTGGAAATGCAGATCAAAGGATAATTGATTTATTGCTGAAAAGTAAAGATTAGGAGGAAAAATCAGAGGTGCACCTATGTCTAAAATTTGAGCAGAAATGTCTAGGACCAGGGTGCCACTCCACTGTCATGATTTTGCAAGTCTGGAGCTGCAACTAACAAGATGAGTTTTGAAGCCTGCAAGACACTGTTATGCCAAACCTGCTGATAGAGGGCAAGAACAAGGTGCCATGCCCCTATTCTAGGCAATAATAGGGTGTCATGCCCCTGTCCTTGGGATTTATGATGAAATTTGCACCCAAAAACTGTCTTTGTGTGCTCCTTTGGTCCCGCAACTTCCAGTGACGCTTGGATCCGAACCTATATTTGAAGCTACAAAATAGGGTTTTGGTGGCTATATGTGGTTTTATCTTATTCAAACCCCTATTTTGGTAATTTCCACCTCCACGAATAGCCGATAATGTACTAATAATATGTGTGAAAGAACCTTGTGTGTGTGCAGGATCCTAAAATGAAAGCAAACAGTCTAGAGGAACCCTAAAGAGTAAACCCTAATTACTTACAATTAACAAAGTAAATGCTCTAAATCAATGATGAAAAGTGATCTAAAGAATGAATATGAATCAAAATGAAGCTGATGCAAAGACATGAAAATAACATGAAACCATACCCAACCCCAAGGGAGAGGTACAATTCAAACATCAGTCGGTGATCTCCTATTGTTCTTCTATATCTTCAAAAGCCCTCAATTGATGAAATGATACTTGTTGAATGTTTGATGGATGAAAGTTGAATGTTTTTGAAGAATTTAAAGATCTACTCTTTCACTGCAAAGAAGGCTCTTTATGCTCAAAAAATATGCTCTTAGATTATTAGAAGAAGGCCCCTTCAAATGAAGAAAGAGAGCTCTTAAGTATGAAACCCTAGATCTTAATTTCATGTTTAGGTCAACCTAGGATTTGAATTTCCCACCAATATTTTGGGGTTAAGCATTATTATATCATAGGATTATGCTCCTGAAATTTCGGGAAAAAAGTCGAGGACTATGTGCATTCCTGCCATGGCCAGACCAACTTTTCACCAAATTTTTGAGGCCGTTAGATATGATGATATTACAACACATCCCAAAGTTGCAGTTGAATTCGAGATGTTTTGATATGTGAAATCGGGCCTTAAAGATTGAAATAAGACATAATTAGGGTTTATGATTAAATGATTTATTGAAGGAATAAAATGGAAAGGGGCACGCTTAGGGTAAAGGGCCCAACTTTATAACATGTAAAGTGATGAAACATGACTTTAGATTTAGTTAAATGCTTAAAGAGAAATTAGAAATGCAAGATGCAAGACACACTAAGGCGGGTGCTAACCTAAGTGTGAAATTGTACCACCCTAGCAAGGGTGTACAATTTATGACACTACATTTAGCCCCCACTTTAGCGGTCATATGACACTACGTGAATATGCAAGCTAAAGTGCAGAAAAGCAAACATCATTTGAAAAAGGATATATCCATAAGTTGTCGGACGAAGCCCCCAATGGTATCTGCAGTACACAATTAGGAATCACACCCTACAAAACACATGTTAGATCACAAAATCACCTAATGCTTACTAAAGGAAGTGATGAAATTCATGCGTAGCTATATGCCCCCCTATTTTGGCTTGCTAATTAGTGAGATTAAACAGGGTATCATGTTTACCACAACGAATTGTGATAAATATTTTGATGAAGAAAGTTCACAAAAAGGCTTGATTTCTCACCCAAGAACATTTTTGAACTAATATGGAGAGAGAGGGAGAACTCACGATTCCAATGCCACCAATGGTGCGAGAATCAGAGCTCCCTAGCTCAAGATATGAGAGATTGAAGAAAAAGTACATAAATTAGGGTTTTTAACTTAAAATCAGAAAACAAAAAAGTGGATAACTCATAAATATGAAAGTGACACCTTCATTTGTCACTTTTTGACTTTTTGGCACTATTCACTGCATAGGAGCCCACCTATTAGTCAGAATGACTTGACACCGACCTAAGAGACCTACACAGATAGAGATCTTGCACCAGTCTGTACTCGTCGGCCGACCACTCGATGAGGTGAGTTGACCTTATATTGACTCCATTTTGAATTTTTTCATGCTTTTAGTGATTTCAAGATTATGATGTCATTGCCGAAACTGGGTCCGTGCTCCCTGTTCGGGTACCTTTTTTAAAAATGTGGATTTTTTTGAAAAGAGGATCATCCTTCTTTATTTACCCATATTCAACACCCCTTCTCGAAAAACGTAGCTTGAAAAACACATAATGCAAGTATATGCCAATGAACCTATGTTATGGATGCTTCCTATGATAATCTATTTTGTCATACTTTTTTATGGTATTTCATATGCATTAATACCAATTCTATAGTCTACATGGTTGTTTTGATGCAACAATGTTACATTCCTTTACATGAATATTTATATGCATTCACAATGGCTCACTAATTCTTCATGGTTGTTCTAATGCAATGTTGTTATACTCATCTATATGACTATTCATATGCATTCATAATGACAGTCTAATTCTGATGCAATGATGTTAGATTCATCTATATGACTTTTCTTATGCATTCATTTTTATGTTCATGAAGATAAGACATAATCCAAGCATCTCAAGGAAAACAAATACAATTTCAAGTTGAAAAAAGAGTAAAATAAATATGAAATCAAAATTTAAACAATGGATATCAAATGAGAAAAAAATTATTTAAATGAAATATAAATATGAGAAGGTATATCGCATATATGTATATAAAGTATACATATATGTGACAATACAATATATGTGTATTCATTCTCAAATATGTTTGCTTCACTATTATTTTCAGTTGAATGTAAATAAATTCTATTTATACATGTGTTTGTCTAAGTATAAGTCCTCTCAATTTCAAATGATCCGATTATAATAGATTTAACTATGTTTTCAAGTTCCTATGAATGAGACTCTTAGAAGTTTGACTATCTTCTAATTTCAATTAACAAAAAAGAGAGAGAGAGAGAGAACTTTTGTTTTAAATTTATGTTTTCATACTATTCAAATTAATATGATAATGATATAAATCTACATACTATTGTATGATGAAAAGAAATTAAACCTACTTGGTCTGATATTGTCGATATCAAAATGTTGAAGGATGTCTCTTAATACTCTTGGCATGAATCCTTTGATTAAATAATGCCTTCCTTGTTCAAATTCAAGCCACAAATCTGATCAACCCTCAAACCCAAGCTATGAGTGGCAAGTCTAAACTCTAAGTATCCAAATAATATGCATTCTACGTATCAAATGCAAATTCTGATACAATAATGCTCTGATATGACAATGCTCTTTGCAATCCACGTAAATGATCATGCAGCTCCTACTGATAAGAGAAAATGATATGATAATGCTTTTGTGATGCAAGAATGATACGCTAATGCTCCAATGATGCAAGAATGATAACGCTAACGATCCTACATTGTTGTGCAAGTAAATCGAGGAGAATGATTGTTATGTATAACTTCATCGTAGCATATCAGAATATCATTTAATATAAATATGCATATATTGCAATAACTTTAAGCCTTGATTTAAATAAAAATCAGCTTCTTGGTGAGAGTAATGTTTTGATATAATAGGCATAGTAAAACTCTTATAATAATATGTGTGTATGTGTGTGTCTACACCATCATATATGTTCATGGTGCATGTTCATATGTATATGTATGAATAGGTATATACATATGTGTCTATATACAACGTATGTATATGTTGATATATACATATTTATATATTTTCATAGTAAGTGTTTTGCTCAGTTTCTATCATGTGCATATGAAGCACGAATCAAATGAAAATATTCATATCAAGGTGGTCAACACATCCCTGTCATCAAAATAATGATATACTTAGTCACATAGCTGATATTATAATGAAATCTCATTTCTATTTTAACATGACAATGATCATAAGAAAACATCATCAATCACATAGAAAACACTCGTCACTTATTTAGATGCAAATACTATATGATCTATGTGGTGTGTGTGATGTTTTTAATCCTATTCATTCTTTACCAAATGACTAGAATCCTCTCCTCAACCATGTTCCCATCGTCAACCAATTCTGGTTATGAGGTCATCGACAACTCATTTGGTGTTTTTATTATGGTTGATGATTCTACTGCCCACATGGGTCACTCCACTTTCGTTTGCATTCTAGTTGGTATTGACATCTACAAACCTCTTCCTAGGGATGTTGTTTTGATGGTTTAGGACAAACCTTGAATTAAATCGATGGATTTGACGACCTCCCATTTTGATGCCACAACTACTTTTCTACTAATCACCTAGCTTTAGATTACTCTTTTTTGCCTTGAAAATGATTTGCTACTTGGTGGAAGGATGCTATGGATGATCACTTAACCATTGAGGTTCCCACCTCCTCTAAGGATGGCTCTACCTAGAACTCTATTGAGATTCTTTCTCCCCGTGTGGTTTCGCCATGCCCAGATGTCCCTAATATGGTTCCTCCTACTACTTGTTTGTCTCAAGCCATGCTAGGTGCTTCCTCGCGACTTTTGTCTTCTATAATGGTCGATGACACTTCTTTGCCTTGTCATCTTGATGTTCCTCTTTTGGTTGTTGTTGATCCTCCAATTGGGATTTCACTTCTTATTCCCCCCTGTAATAGGGTTCTAGATGATAGTATTCCTTGGATTTTCATTGAAACGAGGAAAGGTCATTCTTTGTCTCTCCACTCTCTTTTAGCTATTGTGAAAGAGAAGCCTAATTTTTAGTCAGATCCCTTGTTTCTGGTTGGTTCCTTGCTCTAGTCAAAAACATTTTTAATTATTTTTTATTTCTAATCTATTTTCTTATGAGATTCACTCCTTTTGTCTTGATTGCTACCCTATAACAGGTTCGGGCCCTTCTCGTTCTTACCTAATCAAAACAAAAATCCAAGCAATATTGTCATCGAACATCTCA
Organism: Cryptomeria japonica; assembly: GCF_030272615.1. Taxonomy (NCBI): domain Eukaryota; kingdom Viridiplantae; phylum Streptophyta; class Pinopsida; order Cupressales; family Cupressaceae; genus Cryptomeria; species Cryptomeria japonica. The sequence goes on along the minus strand of NC_081407.1, from coordinate 222,696,465 downwards.
TTACAAGAGGAGAAAAAGGGGGAAACCCCCACGAAGATCCTACCAACACACAAAGAGGGGGTAGCAAGGCAATGAGGTGAAAAGTAGTTGTCCACCTCATGCGATTGGAGCTAAACATAAATTGCATACAAAACAAGTTGCAAGCACAAAGCAATCAGGTCCATAGGGCATGATAAGGCACAGTAAAAGTAGGAGGCTCATTATCATCTGAGGAAGAGTTGTCATTATCTTAGGAGGAGTCAAAATATGAAGAAATAAAAACTTGGAACATCGAGAAATCACCATTAGCATTCTTCCACTGAGTAGGAGCACATTTACAACTCAAGAAAGAACAATATGTAGCCAAGTGACTAGTTGAGAAGTGATGATAAAAAAGAGAGGTCCTCATAATCAAGCATTTGACTCCACAATTTATCTCCGACAATCATAATCGCATCCTCATGAAGAGGCTTGGAGATGTCAATATCTACCAAAATGTGAGAATAAGTAGAGTGCCCCTTGAAGTAGAATCATCAACATTGAAGAAGCGATAATGGAGTTGTCAATGGCCTTGTAACAAGAAAACTCCCCAAACTAGAAGGGAAGATTGAGAATTCTAACCCATACTGAGCACAAATTGAGTGGTTGGCTAAGAGAGTTAGGAGAATTTGTTTAATGTTTGGCCAAGAGAGAGTGTTCTCTCCAAGGCCACATCTTAACACCAAATTTATGTCCTTACAAGAAGCAAAGGAAGCAATGAAAAAACACTTAGCACAAGGGGACAGCATGTTATCTTCAAACCTCTTCCTAGGGATGTTGTTTTTATGGTTTGGGATAGGCCTCGGATGCAACCAATAGATTATGAGGGCCTCCCTTTTCAATTCCATTGTTGCCTCGCTACTAGTTACCTAGCTTCAAATTCCTCTTTGTTGCACCAAAAAGGATTTACTACTTGGTGGAAGGATGCTATGAAAAATCACTTAACCATTGGCATTCTTACCTCCTCTAAGGATGGCTCTACTACGATTATATTGAGATTCTTACTCCTACTATAGCTTCATTGTGCCCGAATGTCCCTAATATGGTTTATCGCACATATGAATGCCATTGTTGTCAGATCGATGTAAGTCTATATGGTTTGATTATTGTTGGAGATTCAGATATATATATATATGTTCAATGCAAGTATGGTGCATTTGGTTGATGGTCCAGATGTCTTTTTCTATGATGTGTTGATACAACATATTCACATGGTGTTAGTTAGAGGATATGGGATGATGATTTAGTGTTTTTCCAGAAGTGATTTTGTTATCTTTGGTGTCTTCTCTAGTGAACTATGTTATATTTGGGAATATATGCTTGTACCGAATATGTTTTAGATGATGTTACTATTCCTAAGGTGCACTTCTTTTATGGTGGACTGCTTATTATGTTTTTGGGTTTGGATTAATAAATTTTTAATTTAACAAATCAGTTTGTATCAACTTATACATATTGGTCTAATCAATTGTGTGCAAAGATTTTTGATGATGATTGGAAGGTGTGTTAACTGGGTGTGATCCCTCACACGTCTTTTCTACCTTTCAGATGTATATTTTTGGGTTGATGTTACGTATATGTTACATTTTTCTTTGGCCAACCTAGCAAGTTTGTTTTGATTTGATTGGTATATATTATGTTTGAGATGTGATACATGATGAAGAATGAAAAGGAGTGTGCAATGAGGATATGAAGAAACTATGAAGTAGATATAACGTTTGATGGTTGTGCAGAGTAGACAAATGAGTATAAATTGTGAACTGCTATATGCATTCTGATAGATATTGTTTTGTATATAGTTCAATCTATTATTTTTATTATACCTACACAGTAGTTTGCATCTTACTGTAAAGAAGTGATATTCAACTGAGCAAGTCCTGATTTTGTATCTTTCCTAAGGTTGTGTGCCTTAGTCTGAAAGTTTGGAGCAATGAGCTCTTTGGAAGGAAACCATATTCATTGTAAACTATTGATATATTTTGTTAGATTCTCACCATGGTTTTTCCCAATTTGGGTTTTCCATGTAAAAATATCGGTGTTCTTGGGTTGATGTTTTTGGTGTTTTGCTGGTTTACTTTTATGGATAAATTTTTGGATGGAAGTTATGATTCAAGTTGTAGACACCTAAAATTGTCTCATTAATTCCACACTAATTATTCATCTATTTAATTAAGTAATTCTTTAATTATTTGATTAAACTAACTATTTCTTCTAATCATCGCCCTTCAACACTTCTAATTATTCTATTTCTATTCTCAAATCATTTTAATTTGTTAACCATATCTCAATTATTAATTAAATATCAATTATTTAATTAATTGCAACATTTTCCTTAGTTAAATAATCTTTATTATTTAATTAATTATATCTCCTAAGTTTAAATAATTTCATTTAAATTATTTAAATTAATTAACTTATTCCTCCAATTCCCCAAATGATAATTTTAATTAATTCCATCCAATTTAATTTAATTTCTCCCAAATTCGAATTTCAGTTCATTTCAGTTCATTTCATCTAATTTCAAATCATCAAATTCACATTTCCCCAAATCTGAATTTCAGTTAATTTCATGTGCATTTCAGCACTCGATGACCAAATTCAAATCCAAATTGAAAATGAAAATCAAATTCAATTTCAAATTCCTACAACACATGCTAAAATCATAAGTGATTGATCAAATCAATTAACTCGGTTAACTCGTTAATCATTCTTTTTAACTCAAAATAAATTCAGTCTTCTAATCAATCAATTAAGTCATCTCCCCAATCTATTTAGTTTACTAATCAATCAAGTGAGTTTACTAATTCATCTATTTAGTTCACTCTTCAATCAATCCAGATGACTACTCAATCAAATGAGTTAACAAATCAATAACCTTTGTTAACTGATCAATCAATTTCAGTTGTCTCCCAATCAACACTTGAGTTCTATTTCTCACCTCCTTCATGTTGAGAACCTATAAATTCGACCTCTTTTCATCAATTCAACCTAGTTTTCTCCCAATCAACACTTGAGTTCTATTTCTCACCTCCTTCATGTTGAGAATCTATAAATTCAACCTCTTTTCATCAATTCAACCTAGCTTTTTGAGAATCACAAAATCAAAGTCTTCAAAACATTTGTATGCAGGAAATTGATGCAATACCTGAGAGCCACCAACCACACAAATTGGAGAAGAACAGTGGAAGCAAAGATGCAAAATGAGGGAGTTTCTATTTAAATGCATTTCTCATTTCTTGTATTGATTTTCATTGATTATGTTTGATGTTAGTTAATTAGTTGAGAATTGGTGATTCATTCTTATTTTCTAATTAGATTAATACATTCATGACATTCAGGCATAGAAACAATGGTGAACCCAATGTGAATTTACTCTAACCTTCATTTTTTTTGACAAAACTTGCAGATCTGTACGTGCACTGGAAACTGGATATCATAATTGCATATGCAGAAATTCGCAATTGCCAATAATGTATTGCAATTGCTATGGCATTATATCACAAATGATTAGATATCATATCGCAATTTCTCTAAAGGATTGTGAATTCAAAAAAAAATGCATTGTTTTTGAATTATTTTGTCTTGTGCATCTAACCCTGAAATTTTGTCGAATTCTGGAAAAGCTAATTTCTGCAAATAAAATGTATCTAATCCAATGGCAGGAAAGTTGACATTCCAAATTTTAGGTGCAAGAAAGGAAAAGTAGAATAGGAGACAATAAAAGGCTTATCAAAGACTTCTAAAGACTGAAAGGGAGCTACGTGAAATCGAAGAAAAAGAGGAGATCGCCCAGTATCACAAAACCATCCATTGCTTTTTAACCAAATATAAATTCTTTGATGAAATCGATGTTTTCTCTCGTGTAGTGTGGAACAATATCATTGCAGAATAACTCTTCTATCTTCTGTCTTTTTCTTTTCTTTTTCTATTAAAAGTTAAAAAAATTCAACAAAAAGAAGAAGTTGCAATTGCTATCACATCATATCGCAATTAGATAGTCATCATGTCGCAATTTCTTACACAGTAATTCACAATTGATGGTTTATCATTTCTCATTTGATTAGTAGTTTAGTCACATTTGATAGATTCAATTTTTTATGTTCTGTTATGTTGCAATTCTAGTTTTTACCAGGATATCTTTCTGTCTGTGAAAAGACATAACTCTATAACCTAAAAATTAGACTGGATAGCCCACCGTGTGTTGACTAACATTATTATTTTTCTGTAAGGGTAGCCTAGAAACACTTCTTTTTGGTGCTTTAATAAAAGAACAAAATAAATTTCATCATTGATATGCAGCTTAAAATAAACACCATGTCTATGTGGAGCAACATCTCCACTTAGAATAGAAAATCATTGCAATGGAAGGTTACAAAAGAGCTTTGCTTTTTGTGTCTTCGAGGAGATAGGTATTATGCTCTCCCCTTCAATGGGTGATCAGAAAACCAGACTCTCTTCCTTCATGCTTTCCTTTATTTTTTTGCAATTAAATCCTTTAGAAGGCATGTCCTCCCAAGTTACCCTTAGGGCACCATTTAGGCCAGTGAGAGGGGAATGACCTAAGTGGCCAACGATTAAAGCCAAGTAATGCAATCCACTATAATAAAATGCATATGTGATTCAAATCATGTGCAGTGAGTGTTACATGTTGTCACAACAACGTTATGCCTCCCTCAGTGCCTATACCTTGCGTTAAAATTTTTAAAGCATAACTTCTACAGACTAGGAGACCTCCCTCAAGGGAGTGTAAAACGATGCTGATTGTGACCACTTGAATAGAACCCTGTCTCAACACCATAAAAATTAGAAGCCAACCCGAGCTAGTAACCAAACACTTGTTTTTATCATAGTGCAAGGGTGGGGAAGAATCTGCTCCCAAGACACTCACCATAAATCTCCCAGGATAACAGACCAATTGAGGAGCAATCTTCTTTGATCTAATTTATGGAAAAAGACAAAAAAATGGGTGCACCCTAGGGTGTGACATGACTGTTTGAGCTGACGGAGTATCAAGATGTAAGCTGTGATTATACTTGTGACCTTTTGACATTAGGAGAGTTTGCCTGATATCGAATTGCCCAAATACAACGAAAACAAAATGGGGTCTTGAAAAATATTCCAACATTCATGGAAATCTGAAAAACTTTCCTAAACAATTTCTATATTCATGGTTTTATTCTTTTTTATGTGGTTGTTGTGCCCTTTTCCATACTTCAACAAATTCAAAACATTGTGATACAAATCAAAACAAAGTCAAAAGTTTTAATGTTCAACAAGATCAAAACTTCAACAAGAAAAACAAGTGCCAACAACAAAACCAACGTTAGAACCAAACCTTTTGGACAAATTCAAAATTGATGAAAATATTACTTTTAAGTGATCATAGGTCCTAGGTATTCAATTCATGTAGAAGTTTCATTAGAATAATCACACAAAGTCCACACAAGTCATTTCACCAAAGTACCTTAAGATTAATGTTGCGTCAGATTATAGCAATCATACCTAAGTCCAAGGGTATTAGAGGAGATAGAGAATTCCCATTCAAACAACCAAATCTTGGACAAAACACTAACCAATTACAAATAATGTATGGTTTAGATAACCTCTCTTGGGAAGTAAGAGTCAATTGTGCCCAATATGATATAGTTGAGGTCGTCATAGATGATGAAATCCGAAAGTCTGTTCGTCTTGATGAGAAACTAAGGAAAATATACAAAGAGAAGCTCAAAAAGAAGCCATTAGACAATTGGTAGAGAAGACCATAGCAACATTCATCAAACTGTGTTAGAAAAAGAAAATGTGTCCATCATTTTAGGTATCATTCATTCATTCTTAGAGTCTGCATTGTCTGCAACACATGGGTCTAAAAGGAAATGAGCAATTCCCATTTGAACAACCAAATCTTGGGGAAAACAACATTTAATTAGAAATAGTTGATGGTTTAAATAACCTTGCTAAAAAATTGATAATTGATCAAAACCAATGCAACATAGTCTAGGCAATCATAGATAAAGAAGTTCGAAAGCAGTATCGACAAACATAGACCTAGAAAACCGAATTAAAGAAGAGGGAGAATTTGAAGCTTTTTGGCAATATGCTAAAAATCTCGTGTCTAAATTTTGAAATCCTAGATAGCAAGTCATGATCATAGATCACGTTGTCTGCATTGTAGGGTGTCATAGAAACATATTTAGTTGCATTTAACCAAGTCTTGCATACACATCTTAGAGAGTCAAGATGACTTCGAAGCAATATTAATGCCATTAATGTGTGCTCAAAAGGAAAAAAATCAAATGGATCCTAACAAGGACCCCTTGGTCAACCCTACATGGAACATGGATCTATCCACACAACAAAAAACATAGGGTTACACACCTGCAACAATGTCAACAAACCTAAAAAAGATGCCTTCCCTTGATGAAATACACATAATTTGACAAAGGAAGAGCTCGGAGCAGCCCAACAAGATCTCGCAACATTAATGATTCTCAATGCTCTCATTAATAGTGACAGAGATAGATATCTCACTCTCTTAGTATAAAATGGGAGAAAACTACCACCAGGGGTAGCTATTTCAACAATACTGCCACAAGGTATGACATTAAACTAGAATATACCTCAAATAACCATTACAACACAGACACAAGCAACAATTTCTACAACAACAGAAGGTATATCTCAAAATGCAAATATGGTTACAACCTCAATACAGTCAACACTGACACCACCAAATGCCAATCTTGCAACATGGGCAATGCCAAATATGATGCTGCAAGCTCCAATATCTCACACCACTACCTTGGAAAATATAACTCAACCGACAGTTTCAGTTGGTTCAACCTATAATAGTTAGAATATGAATCTAGGGACAACAAGCTTGGCTCAGCCAAATGCTACTCCACAATTTGTATACTTCACACCGTCTATTGGGACTTATGGGACACAGTTACCTAGTCTGTTTACATTTCAACAAGCTCAAAGGTACTCAAATACTATTCCTTTTTGTAGGGAACATTCATCAAGCCGACACACCAATAACCCAAACAGAACTTCTGACTCAACAAATGGAGAACCTACAAAAGCAAATGGCTGGTATACAAGCGGGGAATGATAAAAAGAGCTATACCATGGACGATCTTTGTCCTTATCCTTTTGACAGAAAACTATACATGCCACCTTTTCCTCCACATTTCAAAACACCAAAATTTGACAAATATAGAGGGAAAGGAGATCCTTGAGATCATATAAGATAATTCTTCATGGCATGCATTGAAGTAGCTCACAATGATACATACTTGATGAGATTTTTTTCAAACAGCCTGGGAGGGACAACACTAGAATGGTTTTCACACCTTCTGCCAAAAAATGCTTCATGGGGAGAATTAGCTGAGTTATTTATATCCAACTTTGCCTTCAACATAGATAATCCAATCACATTAATGGATTTGTGTGCAAGAAAACAAAAAGAAGGGGATTCTTTCACCACATTCTTACAAAGATGGAGAAGCATATATCATAGATGTCTTAGTCACATCCCTGAAGCACAACACATAGACATCTTTAATGAAAATCTTGTGCCTCCGATTAAATATATGTTACAAATACAATGCCTGAATAATTTTAAAGATATAACAGAAAAAAGGCATCAAATGTGAGAAAGGCCTATTAGAACAAGGGATATTGAAACACCAAAAGGATAGTGAACCAATCACCAACACAAGCAATGAAAGATTAAAATTTTGGTCTAGAAACAAAAATGTCAAAAATGATAGAGTTGTTGACGCATGTATTGTGAACAGAGCTCAATAAGCAATATCTTTACAAGGACCAACTGATAAAAACCATTCTTAGATAAATGACACCAATGTACTATAGTCAAATAATCCAAGGCCTCCAAGGATAGGCACACCTAGAAGGAACTTCACACCCCTTGGAGAACCTATTGAATCAACACTGAAGAAGTTGATATAGAGAAATGCCATAACTTTACCGGAAGCTAGGCCATATGAACCAGGTCCATTTAAGCCTGCTTGGTAGAATGACAATGACTTCTGTGAATATCACCGCAATAAGGGTCACAAGACAACAACTTGCTACAAATTAAAGAACCTCATCCAAGATCTCAGAGATCAAGGTGACGTTACAGTGGATAATAAAGCACCAAATATTAATCATACCATTTTCAAAGATCCTTTTGTTAAACATGACAAACAATACTGCCAATTATACAAATGTAGCATTGACTATGCCATTAACACACTAAGTTAAGGACATGAAATGGTAGCTGCAATTACAGTGAATCATAAAAGAAGAGATTGTGTCATCATTACAAGAAGATTGAAATTCACATTAAAAGAAGTACCTCCGAACCAACCTTCAATAACTAGCAACTATAATATGGTGGATTAATTCAAAAGAACTTCAGCCCAAATTTCATTATTTGAGTTGTTGCGCATATCACCAGCCCATAAAGAAGTCCTTGAGAAAGCCTTACAAGATTCAGTTGTTTCTAGGGACATTGATGAGAACACATTTCAATCAATGGTGGGAAGCTTGTTAGCTTCAAAGGTCATATTCATTGAACAAGATGTTCTTGCAAACCGACTCATGCATAATGATTTGTTGAACTTAAAATCTTTCATTGACGGAAAAAAGGTTCGAAGAGTACTAATAGATGGTGGTGTGGGCCTCAACATATGCACTCTACATTTGATCAAAGCTCTGGGATATTTTGAACATTATATTGACTCTACTAAGAGAATAAATATAAAAGCCTATGATGATGAGAAACACCCTTCCAAAGGTATGGTGACTTTACCAGTACAAGTGGGACCGACTACAACGAATATCACCTTTCAAGTACTAGACAAAGAATTGGGGTATAATATGTTGTTAGGTCACCCATGGATACATACAATGCAAACAATACCATCAAATTTTCACCAATGTGTAAAGTTCTCATACAATGGTATAGAGATCAATGTCCATGGTGACCCGAACCCTTTCCAACATTGTAATCATTTAAGGGAAAGCTCAGACAATCAAGTACCAAAGAACCATGAAACTCCTATTCACCTATAAATGGAATCATTATCAATTAAAGAAACAGATAAAAATACACCAGCTACATCTTCTTTGCATATTAAAGAAGTTGGTTGTGGAGAATATTCTATTTTGAGCACATAAGACGACAAACAATCATCATTTTCTCCCAGGTCATTTGGAAAGCCTCAGAACACAACAATGAAGCAAGATAAATGAAAAGAAATAGTAAAATATTCAAATTCTTGTTCCTTCATTAGATGGGGAGATTTACAAGAAGAATCTCTAAATGAATATATTAATCATTGGATATATAGAGGATGATGACATGGTAGTACCCAGGATACCTCTACATCAATATAGAAATGACTTCAAGATGTTACAAAAACATGGATATGATGGCACCACAAGGTTAGGACTAAAAAAACAAGGAATATTAGAACCTTTTTTGCCACATGAAAGCCCAAAGAATCAAGGCTTGGGATATAAATATGTGCCACCAATAAGAGAAGCTAGACAATGAATATTGGATATATTCAACAGGCCAAAGGTACCCTCAGATTTCATACCTATAAACCAGCCATCATCAAAGATGGATCTCTTTCCACCTTAAAAAAAGAAAGAGACTACCAACATCTCTTATCACAAAATCAGATGGTGAAGACATGAGACAAATCCTGCAAGAACCTACCACACAGACATCGAACAGTACCTGAATCACCTACGCAAGCAAATATAGCAACAGATACAAGCTTAGCACCAACAGATGAACCAAATCCTTGGTTATTATCAATACTTTTTCCAAGAGAAATAACTTCAGCAACTCCATTTGAATCAGATGAAGCAAGATTGCAAAGACTAATACCAGGCTTAAGAAGGGTATCCACAATACAAAGGAGATCCACTCAAATTTAATTACCATAACAAGAGTAGGTAAGTTATATAAAATCAGAAGGTGAAACATACATAGAAAGCATCACAGATTCTCATGACTATGAATTTCCATATGACAATGGAGACAACCCATCACCAATATAAGATTAAGAAACAAAAAATCATAATCAAGTATGCATGATATCTGGATCCTCTAAAATGACAAGAGATAAATATTTGCTCCTCATGCATCCATGTCTGATTAACTGGGGGAAAGAAGGAGAACCACAATTAGATTGGTTCCAAAATGACGAAGCTATAGCAGAATTCTTGGGTGTAAGGGATGGATTCCGTTATAATAATAAAAAAGTTGGCTATGCAGTAGATCTAGACAAAACTGCATATTTTGGAGAAGCAAGATCTTCTCTAAATCATGAAAGTGATGATAAAGTTGAACACATAATAGCTGCCCTACCTATTGGTAAAGAATGGTAAACATTACTGGTAGAAGAAATTGAGGAAATCAACATTGGTGATGCTGATAAGGTCTGTAAAATTCACCTGGGAAAATCCCTTGACCTAGTGGAAAAGAGAAATTTATCAAATTCTTTAAGCAAAGACCCATCAATTTTACATGGTCTTATATAGATATGTCTGGATTAGACCCAGAATTAGTCTTACATCACCTGCCTTTACTTCTAGGGGTAAATCCATACAAACAAAATCTCAGGAAAATGCACCCTCACATAGACTTGTTAGTCAAAATTGAGTTACAAAAATTATTAGATGTGGGTTTCATCAGACCTATAGACTATGTTGAATGGATTTCAAATATAGGTCTATTTATCAAAATGAAAGTAATTGGGAATGGCGCTTATCATTTGCAAACAATGGAGGTAGATTCACTCCCTGATACCATTAACAGTATGCACCTAAGAAGATATTACATCTAAGGGTGGGTTCACTTCAAATTCTAGTACTGCATTTGCATATTTCTTTATCACACAACATTATCCCTTTCTCATATAATTACATCAATAAAACAAGGCGATTGTCTAATTTATTCACTTGTCTGCACTAAAAGGAACTAAGGTTGTCTCATTTCCTAGAAACTCTTTCATGAAGCCTTTAGGAGGCCTTTAGTCATCCATCTTCAATGTCACTTTGTGATTATGCTTTATGCTTGGTTGGGTAGAGGTTTCCTTATCAAGTCTTATTACCCAAAGATCTATCAATTGCTATATCTCATACATTACTAAAAAACTCTAAGTCATTACAGATACCTAGTTGGTCATGTGGCTAGTGAAAAATTGAATATTCTGCTTCAGCTCCATTGTAATTGTCATACCCAAGTAGGTTTCATTACTTACAAGTCAAGGAAAGAAAATAAAAGAAAAAAGTGTTATGTCAATCTCAAGGTAAATAAAACAAAAAAAATAAAAAACTTGACAATGGGAACATGCAAGTAACTCCATTAGGGCTATGGACGCCTACTAGCAATGGAGCAATATTTGTGAGATTACAGTGCATAACCTCGTCAAAGCCCTAAAATATTTTTGGTAGTGAGGCTCTATCTAGGTTTCTTTTGAAGTTAGAATAACTCATGTAGCTATCCATGTAGGATTCCAAGGGTCTTTGATGGTTATAAGGGTCAGAATGAACTTAGTTGCACACACATGGGAAAAAGAAGATCAAAATTTCAAGAATTGATGCAGAAGTTTTCCACGCCTCCATTCATAAATCTTGGTTGCATAGTGTGTTAGTTTGGATGGTCTAAGTCTTTTGAGAATGGATTGAACTCCTATCTCTGAAATGTTTCACACCTTTAATCTAATTAGTGCATTTTAGAATGAAAGACACACACACTCATCCTTGTTCGAATAGGAATTGCATTTTTGTCATGCATCTTAGATTAGCATAACTCATATAAAAATTCATTATCTCCATCACATTATGCATCATCATAATAGGTCTGCATACTTGGGGGCATAACTGAAAAAATTTTAAAAATCATAAAATGTCATGAAAAAAAATCAATCAAAAACATTCAAAAAACAATTCTGAAAAAATCCTAAACATTTGAAAAACATCAAACCTTCTGAAACCAGACATTATCAAAATCACACCAAACATATCAAAGCAAAGGCATAGTCAGTCTAACTACTAAGTTTTGTCTATTTTGGTTAACTCTTTTTATCAAATTGGCAAAGAGCATTGCTTTTAGCTACTAAAGGATGTCCAAAAGTGACTAGAGGAGCCATGATGGGCATGATCCTTTTCTTTGTTTGATGTTTGTGGTTTGAACCAATAAATTTCTAGGGCAATTTCTCTAGTGGGTGTCTGTGATAGGAGCATTCAGCTTGTGAATGCCACACATACCTTGACTCCTAGTGTAATTCCCATAATGGGGGGTTCACTCCTTTTCTATTATGTGTTTGTTTCTTTGCAATGAGATATCTATACATCTTGGTTCCTTATACCCTGGTGTAATAAGTTCCATTGTTATATAATAAGGCTCAATGATGATAATGTATTGCACCATGAATAAAACAATGAAGACTTTCTCATCAAAATTTCTATCATATCATCCATTATCACATCAAAGTTTGGCTTACAAAGAATGATTCAGTTGATTGATCATTTTCTACGTCTAACAACTAACAATTCTTCTAAGATCCTCAACATGTATTTTGACACACAAAATAATAATAAACACCATCACATCACATGTTCATAATCATAATAAAGTTTTCATCAACCATTGAGAATCACAACATAAAGCTACATCAAATCACTACATGATATCATATTCATATTACATTCATCATCACAATAAGGAAACATTAGACCATGAAGTTCACCATCAATAATAACATCAAGAAAACATATTATATATATCATAAATGTGTCAAAATACATCGTATCTACAACATCAAAATCAATATCCAATCTCTCAACCTATGTTGCCTCTATTAGTAGGTGCATCTCGACTAGCTCCAGCCTGTCCTGACGACTCTCTAGGTGGACGCATCACTCCTCCATCGCTATTATGTCGAGAGGTAGATCAACTCGATCTTTTCCCCATGAAAGCACTAAAACTAGGTTCCCTATGACCCTCAGGGATAGCTTTCTCATAAGCCTAAAAATAATAAATAGCCTCCTGTGCAGCAACAAAATATCTATCTACCTGGCTACAAGCCTTTGTCACTGGCCCAAATAACTAATCATATCATCCATAGTAGTCTATTTCTGCCTAACTTCCTCATCCCTCTCCCATTGTAATAAATCTCTATCATTAGCTATCTGATCCCTCTTTGCAGTCAAATCCTCCATCGCATATCGATATTAATCCCTATCCTCCATCCGTCATTGCCATAAAGTAGCAACCAAGTCCTCTAAATTCCTAACCTGATCTCTCAATCCTTCATCATCTCCTATGTCCACACCTACAGACTTTGCAGCTTGGGGCATCTCCACATCATAACCATCATCCCCATCCTCATCTCCATCGTTGCTCGATGACCCTGATCTTGACTCATCATTATCATCAAAACTTCTCATGGATGTAGTCTCTCCACCAATATCCACATCCTCCCTATCACTATCCACATGCCCTACAATTTCTGCTATCAGATCTATACCTCCTCCACATCTACCTCCTCCATCTCTACCTCCTCCACCTCTACCTCCTCCACCTCTCCTTCGAGGACCCCTTCCATGTCTAATCTGCTGAGCACTAATAATAACTATCAGATTGTCAAAGGCATATACCTGTGTTGTATCCACCATACACTTTATTGCGTTGTGGACCCTGGATCCACTACACCAAGCTATCATCCCCACAAAATAGGAGCAAGAGTATGAAACTCAACAATAGTAACATGAGGTTGTACACAAGCACCCCAATCACCGACCTCTTGAGTAGTGTGAGCAAAATAAGTTGTCACGCCTAGAATACCATATACTTTCCCGAACTATTTGAACACATGGCCAGGAAGATGCATATCAATAACCCTATGGACACCAATATCTTGACCAATAAGATATCTCTACTATCGACAAAAAGGAAGATGTTGAGCATCATTAGTCCAACTAGGACAAGTAAGATAAGGTCTCCATGAGAAGTATTGTAAGATATCAATATGATGATGCCTATACAAGATGTTACCTGATGCCCTATGCCTCACACCAATAGTATATCCATAAGCATATGGCTTCTCTGGCTCTAAATCTATATGTAAGTCAAGACAAAAGATAAGTATGTTTTCCCAAGCCCATGTCTGAAGAAAAGTAATACCACATCCAACTGATTTCTACTGCAAGTAAACAATCCCATGCATTTGATGATACAAAGTGGCAAGAAGACAAGAACCCCAAGCAAACACACGTCTGTCAATAATCATATCATGTATAACATGTCCCCATCCAACTGGAAAACTATAAGTGCATCTATCAAGAATCAATAATCCAACAACAGTACAAGCAAGCACAATGGTGAGATCATCATAATCAAAATCATCCCAACGAATATCATAACAACCACGGATATGTAGATCCTGCTCCTCACACTCGAACAATGTACACAAAGTTGAAATACCATCATCACGATCAAAAGTAACTCGCCTACCAGATATTGGAATGTGTAAAATAGGCCACACATCCTCAAGTGTGTTAGATGCCTCACTAGTCGGTAGATGAAAAGAACATGTCTCTGAATGCCACCGCTCAACCAAAGTAGTAATCATAGCCCTGTTGGTCATAAGCTCAGGAAAATGCTCTATATAATATAATCCAACCTATCATAACAAGGCGATATCCTCTACATCCAACTCATGACGTCGATCAAGACTATTTGGCTGTGTCTGCCTAGCAAGAAGTACTGGATAATGCACTTGCATTTGAAAAATATAAAAAATGAGTCAACTAAATCACCAAAACTATCAGGACGCATAAATTGAAGAAAAAAGGCCTTTATTATCAATTGTGATTCAATATTATCAATTGCAAAAAAAAATAAGCAAATGTGACATACTTATGTCAAATGTGATTCAAAACTTTCAAATGTTATCCAAAATATTCAATTGTGATTCAATTTTATCATATGCAAGACAAAGTTAACAATTGCGACATAAAACATCAAGTGTGAAGCGTTAAACTCAATTGCGACATGATTAAGTGAATTATGGCAATATCGATACTCAATTGCGACATACATGAAAAATGACACACCAAAAAATGATTAAGTTTTTTTGCAAATTATAGACATAAACTAGCAAAAAATCAGGCAACTCACTATGCCACCAATGTCAGGAGGTCTGTTATAAGATCACACTCGCTTGGATAAATGCAGGCTTGCCCTATGACCTGCCATTTCACTCCAAGGATGTCAGAAGCTCTAATATCTCTAAGAAATTCTTAAAAAAAAAAAAAAGCAAATGAGCTCAAATCCATACGAATCCTCAATTTATAAGCTAAAAACTAGGGTTTCTTAACATAAATGCCTGTCAACCCCTCTAGCTTCAACGTAGTTTTAGACATAGCAAACAAGATTGAAACTCTTTCAAACTTCATATTATCACTATCTAGCATATTTCTGAAAAACTGGTCTTCAATCCAAAAAATTTCGACCACTTTTTCAGAGGGGGCATTATACACTAGTGTCACTAGGGGCATACTAGGGCAGTTATACTTTTCATTTTCTTTGAAACAACGTCATTCCAACATTGTCTCAAAGAGAGGCAAATGTAGACATCTAAAAATATCTCATTAATTCTACACTAATTATTCGTCTATTTAATTAAGTAATTCTTTAATTATTTGATTAAACTAACCATTTCTTCTAATCATCGCCCTTCAACACTTCTAATTATTCTATTTCTATTCTCAAATCATTATAATCAGTTAACCATATCTCAATTATTAATTAAATATCAATTATTTATTTAATTATGACATTTTTCTTAGTTAAATAATCTTTATTATTTAATTAATTCTATCTCCTAAGTTTAAATAATTTATGTATATGGTGAAAATGGATAACAATAATAACAATATTGAAAGGCTAAATGAATTCAACCACCAAACCCTAGCCTAACAACAACAAAGATCCACCATAACATATGAAGATTACCTAAGACAATGCAAATCACATGAAATCACAAAGATTATACCATCACATGTCCAATAGGGTTTTGATCTCCATTCTTCCTATCTCCATTGATCTTGCTTGATATATTTGCTCTCAGATTTTATGTGTACAAGAGCTCAACAAAGAACGGAATGTGGTTGCAAGTAGGATCGCAGTGTAGCCAAGTCCTTAAGATGATTCATTAAGGTTTGATAATGAAGGAAGCATCTCCTTATATAGAAGACACTATATGAAATGGAGGGTTAAGATTGAGAGGTGTAAAAGGAGGTCGGCTAAGATTAGAGGGTAGGTAAAAGAAATAATAAAATAATGAAAGGGGTAGGTAGTGTAGGAATTAAAAGATGAATGACATGTGTCATGTGTAGAAAAGGGTAATGAATTAATTAAATAAATAAAGATTTATTTAATTAATAGAAGAAGTGGGATCAATTAAATAAATAAGATATTTATTTAATTTAGGAAAAGGATAATTTAAATAAATAAATGTATTTATTTAAATGAGAAATAAGGCTAGAAGAGGATAAATGAATTAAATTAAATAAATAAATATTTATTTAATTAATAGAAGAATTAAGCTTAGATAATTAAATAAATAAAATATTTATTTAATTAGACATGACAATTTTAGGTGTCTACATTTTGCCCCTCTTTGAGACAATGCGGCTTGTCGCGTTGTTTCAAAGAAGATAATATGAACTGATACAGAGTTGTCCCAAGATGGGAATGATATGCCTCCTCGAGAGATTGGATGAAAATGTCTGAAAAGATTGTAGACAATCTCTTGATAAGAAAGAAAGGCTAGAATGGATTGATCAGATAAAGTGACAAAGTCACGGGATAAAGAAGACTGACTCGGGAAACGAAGGCTAGGGGTAGTCTATAAGATAGACCACGGGGGAAAATACATCCTCATTGTCATCTATACATCCACAAGAGTAGAGTGCAGAGCGAAAATAGAGCAGCAACAGTCAGCAACAATGGCTTTCGTGCATAGATTCGACCGTGTTCGTCGATTTCAGAGGCCAGCAGAGGTAGGAGAGCCGGTAAGTACCACCAAACCTCCTTGTACTTTGATGCATTTATTATTGTCATTAATGCATGCTAGGTAAAGTAATAAATGCATGTTTATGTCATGTAAGCACGTTTGCATTTGAAAAGTATGAATTTGCATCTTCTAGGTCAAATCGGCAGTTCTGTGATGAACATACGCTGTCGATTGAATAAGCTGCTGAGAGGTTACACTCAAGCAGGTCCTCTAGGAAGACTAGGATAGATCAAGGCACTTTGTGATGAACAGTGAGTACCAAGATAGAGTACTTTGTGATGAATAGGGAGTACTGAAATATGAGCAGCACTTTGTGATGAACAAGGAGTGCAAATGTGAGTAACACTTTGTGATGAACAGGGAGTGTCACACACGTAGTACTTTGTGATGAACAGTGAGTACCACTAGGATAAATAGCAACACTTTGTGATGAACAGTGAGTGTCACTAGGGTAGATAGCCATATGCATTTAGATAGCGAGTAGCATTTTGTGATAAACAGTGAATGCCACTATAACTGACATGATTGAGTTGTTTGACTATAGAAGTATTTGCCGATGCTAGAGTCACGGGAGAGATTCCCGTCGACGCAGAGGTTGCGACCTGAGTTGTCGCTCGAGGACAGAGCTGCCATCGAGGAGATGGGTTTGAGACATGTGTTGTATGTGCCCGAGTTTCAGGCAAACATGGGTTTGCTGACTGCGCTGGCTGAGAGATGGCACTCTGAGACGTGCACGTTTCATCTGCCGATGGGTGAGATGACAGTCACCCTGGAGGATGTATACAGGATTATGCAGAAACCGATTGATGGGGAGCTGATTCCGTACGATCGAGATGGAGACAGGGATGCCCTTAGACGAGTGTTCTAGGATCCAAGACTGGAGATGAGGGTGGGACACGTGGCATGGGATACCATGACATGGATAGGATTAGCACTACCAATAGTGTTGGCAGAAGTGATCAATGAGTTCCTCTGTATCAGTTTTGTACCATTTTGTATAATGATGTAGACACCTGCGGGTGATTGTAGCCATATGATTTTGACATCATTGTATCATGTGACACTTTATATATATATATGAGATGATTCATCTTTGCGGCAGCTATATGCATGTGTACCTATGTGATGAGATGTTCTTATGTGATGCTTATGATATGGATGCAAATATGTATATGATGCAATGCAATATTTTTTATTTTTTTTTCGTTTATGTTTTATATGTGTATGCATGATGCAAATGTGAATGTAAGTAATGCAGATGAATATGATAATGCAAATGTAAATTGTGCTAACAGGTGTTGTGTGCAGGATGTGATGCAGTTGTGATATCTATATGTATGTATGAAATGCTTATATGTGGTAATGCAGGTGCAGCTACATGAAATGCAAATGTTTTTGGTGTGTCATTATACTCAGTCATGTGATAGTAGGCTATACGGACTTGAGAAGGACGATGGAAGTCAATCAAGAAAGGGGGATGGAAGATAGAAGATATGAAAGTGAAAGAGCTTCTTGTGCAGTATCATCATTGAGCTTTATTATGGCAAGTAGGTTATGAAAATCGAGGCATATGTTTGACCCAGAAAGTCATTGTACCTATTTGCATGGAGATAAGACAGTCACAAACAAGGAATGCCCCAGTTCATACTAGACACACAGTGTCCTCATATCCTTGGACAAGTCATAGAATTACTAAGAGACAATCCACAAACAGCAAATACAAATAGGTGACGATACCCCATCCTCGCCTTTCTAGTTTAAGACATCCTGGAGATAGAATCTCTAGTCAGAGACATCCCAGAAAAGCTAAAAGACATGTCACCAAAAAAGATGAAATCAAAAGAAAACCAAGACTCGACACAAACATCCACTGTAGTCCTCAAGTTTAGTGTCTCTTGTCACTTGTATAAGTTTTATTTGATTGTGGTCACAATGTTTACTTTCACAGAAAGGATAGATAGCACTGAACCATATGTTGTCTGAGTCTGTTGAAAGATTTGATTTGTTGAAGCCCATTGTTGCTGCTGTCTCATCTGAAACTGACTGAATCCATGAAACTGATACTTTGTTGTGGAGAAGATGAAACTTTATTGCGGATCTGTGATGCAGATGTTGCTTTATTGTGGATTGTGCGCGAATAGACTGAAGAAAGCTGGAAGAAACTTTACTCCTTGAAACATGTGATGTTCTTAGTTCCACACCCATCACTAGACGTAGGATTTTGCCTTAGCCACAGATAGGATCTGATTTATTATGGATGGAAAGGGAGGTGAAAAGGGATGTTTATTATGAATGGCTAACCAATCTTGGGTAGATCAATAACAAGCCATGATGGGACTGGGTAAGTTTATTATGGATGAATAGGTTGTGAGTGTGTGCAAAGTGAAATGATGAAAGAGAATTCTAAAGGAGGGAGGAGCAATGTCTCTACACATGGCGCTGGTGACCTAGTTTTCACCATGGTACTTGCCTAGGGCGCCACCGAAGTGGTTTTCACCGTTGGACAAAATTATTTCTCTTTATTTTTTTCGATTTTTCAATATTTTTTGTGTCACAAGGCGCCTGTTTGCCAGGTTTTCACCAAGTAACGATTTTTTTGTTTTATAATTTTTTTTGTATTTTTGAATTTTTTGATGTTTTTTGTATTTTTGAATTAGGATATTCCGACGAGCTATGTGTAGAACCTGCGAAGGTGCATGGTGTTGATAGGATCCTCCAAAGGTTCACCTTCTGTAGTTGAGAGCTGATATGCCCCAGATCCATATGCTGTTGTAATGATGTAAGGACCAAGCCAATTTGGTTCAAACTTGCCCTTCTTCTCTCTGTCTTGCTGATTCTTGGGGTTTTCTCTGAGAACCAAGTCACCTACCTCAAATGTACGAGGCTTGACTTTGTGATTGTAGCTGCGACTCATTCATTGTTGGTAAGCCTTGAGATGATTAAAAGCAGTTTGTCTCCGTTCATCCAGCAATTCTAGTTCTTGTAAGCGAGAGACCCTGTAGTCTTCATCAGTGATGATGTTTTGCAAAGAGACCCGTAAAGAGGGTAACTCGACCTCAATAGGCAAGATGGCTTCAACGCCATAAATGAGTGAATAGGGTGTAGCTCCTGTAGGTGTACGGACGCTTGTGCGGTAGGCCCAAAGTGCAGGATTAAGTTGGATATGCCAATTACGACCAGCATCGTCGACTGTCTTTTTGAGGATTTTAAGGATTGTTTTATTAGACACCTCAGCTTGGCCATTACCTTGGGGGTAATATGGTGTGGAGAAATGATGAGAAATATGGAAGCGATCACAGAGTTCACGAACATCCTAATTTTTGAAGGGACGCCCGTTATCAGTAATAATGGAAACAGGAATACCATATCGGCATATGATATAGTTAAGGATGAATGTAGCAATTTGTTTTCCAGTAACTTGTGTGAGAGGCACGGCCTCAATCCATTTTGTAAAATACTCTGTGGCAGTGATAATGAATTTATGACCATTGGAAGAAGGAGGGTGAATCTTGCCTATGAGATTGAGTCCCCACTGACAAAAGGGCCAAGGAGACGCCAGTGGTTGAAGTTCTTGTGCTGACGCATGTATGAGGTCTCCATGAATTTGACATTGCTTACATTTCTTGACAAACTGATATGAGTCTTTTTCCATATTGGGCCAGTAATATCCAGTCCTAATGAGTTTCTTGGCCTAGGTGGGACCACTAGCATGTGGACCACATATCCCTTCATGCACTTCACGTAACGCAATCTGAGCTTCGTCGCTTTCTAGACATCTAAGAAGAGTGCCATCTAGACCTCACCGGTATAGGATATCAGCTAAAATGACATATCGAGAGGATTGGGGAATGAAAGTACGATGTTGGTTATTTGATAGATCAGGAGGTAAAGTATTGTCTCGTAGGTATGTGAAAATGGAACCATATAACTGGGATTCGGGACCGACAACACATATCATCTCAGTAGGCATTATCTCATATGAAGGGACTAAAAGGTTATCCACCAAGAACTCATAGCAGGTCTCATTTGGAGGTAAATCAATCAATGAAGCAATTGTAGCCATGGCATCTGCGGCGCGATTCTGCTCTCTTGGTATCTGCTCAAAGTCTATCTTTGTAAAGTGTTGTTTCAGATCATCCACCATTTGTTTATAAGGCATTAAATTTTCATCTTTTGTTTGATAATCACCAGTTGCTTGACAGATAACAAGTTGGGAATCTCCAAAAACACGAAGTTCCTGGATCTTCCATTGAACTGCAATTCGTAATCCTGTTGTTAATGCCTCATATTCCGCTATATTGTTAGTGCAAGGAAATGATAAGCGGTACGATTTTGGTATAGAATCCCCTTGAGGAGTTATAAAGAGGATGCCAGCTCCTGCCCCATGCTGTGTGTATGAGCCATCGAAGTACAGTTGCCATGGCTTTGCATGTGACACTGTTAAAATGGATTCATCTGGAAATTCTGAATTTAAAGGAACATCATCTATCATGGGAGCATCTGCTAATTGATCTGCAATGGCTTGTCCTTTTATTGCTTTTCTGTCCACATACTCAATGTCGAATTCACTCAGTATCATTACCCATTTGGCCAGTCGCCCAGTAAGTGTTGCTTTATTGAGAAGGTATTTTAATGGATCAATTCTTGCAACCAACTTAGTCTTATGAGTAAGCATGTAATGTCGTAATTTCTGTGAAGCAAAGACCACGGCCAGACAGGCGCACTCAATTGGTGTGTAGTTTAGCTCGTATCCCACCAATGTGAGACTGATATAGTATACTGCTTTTTCCTTGCCCCCAGCAATTTGTTGTGCTAAGAGTGCCCCCAGTGCTATTGGAGTAGCTGATATGTATAGTAGCAGTGGTTGATCTAGAACTGGTGGCATCAAAACTGGTGGATTTAGGAGATAGTCTTTGAGCGTCTGGAAAGCCTGTTGACAGTTGTCATCCCATTTGAATTTGATGTTTTTATGTAGCAGGTGCTGAAAAGGATTACACTTATCTGCCAGTTGTGCTATGAATCTTCGTATGGACTTGAGTCTGCCTTGTAAGGATCGAAGTTGACTGATATTTCTTGGTGGTTGCATTTCCAAGATAGCTTTGACTTTTGCTGGATCCGCTTCAATTCCTCTTTTGGATACAATGAATCCTAGGAGCTTCCCGGAGGTTACTCCAAAGACACATTTCTTAGGGTTTAATCTAACTTTGTATTTTTCCAACCGATCAAAGGCAACTAAAAGTATGTCCAAGTGTGTATTTCTGTCTATTGATTTGACCAAGAGGTCGTCAACATAATCTTCCATAGTTACATGCATGAGATCATGAAAGATAGTAGTCATAGCTCTTTGATATGTAGCACTTGCATTTTTTAGCCCAAAGGGCATGACATTCCAACAGAAAGTTCCCCAAGGACAAGTGAATGATGTTTTGTGTTGATCCTCGGGTGCAATTCTTATCTGATTATAGCCAGAGAACCCATCCATTAATGATAGCATTTCATGACCTGCTGTGAGATCAACGATCAAGTCAATGTTTGGTAATGGGAAGTCATCCTTTGGACAAGCTTTGTTGATGTCTCTGAAATCTGTGCAAATTCTGATGCTGCGATCTGGTTTACTGACAGGTACCAAGTTAGAGATCCATTCTGGATAATCAATTGGGCGTATGAATCCGACATCCAATAACTTCTCCAGCTCTGCCTTGACTAGTAATGCCACTTGTGGATGCATTTTTCTTAATTTCTGTTTTACTGGTTTTGCCCCCGGTTTGATCGTCAGATGATGCATTACCAAATCCGGATCCAATCCGGGCATATCAGCGTATGACCATGCAAAGTTGATTTGTCACTCTTTGAAGAAACTTATGAATTTTGACCTTTCGGACTCTGCCAATGATTGAGCTAGGAATATGTTGTGCGGAACCTCTTCTGTACCGATGTTTGTTTTGATAGTTTCTTCTACCAACATGGATGATTTTTCCTCATATGATGTTGGGAGAATGTCTAGCCTTCCATCTTCGGGTGCCTTAGAGAGGTTTTCACCCTCAGATGCATCCTTTCTTTTTACTTTTTTGGAATTAGATAGCGCCACAGTGTGGTTTTCGCCATAAGACCCTTGATTTGTTCTTATTTTCACATTTTTGCGACTGGAAGGTCCGACACCCTCACCAAAATATGCCACGCTATTGAGTTCTATGGTGTATCCCGCTTTGTGGTCTCCAGGGGGAAGATCATTTCGTATGCCTAGATAATCAATAAAAGCTTCATCGTTTTGGAATGTATCCAACTGTGGAGGTCCTTCATTATCCCAGTCAATGAGTTGGTGATGAACAAGGGGAAGGCCGTTAATGTCTTCGAAGTTAGCGGGGCTAAGAGTGAAGATGTGGTTATATTCGGGTATGTCAAGGTAATTATCAAGGTCATCGATGGCACTCTCCTCATCAGTCTCGATCACGAGCGAGTCCAAATTATCATTACTAGTAGCGTATTCCAGAACAGGTGTTCTCATCCTATGTGATTTCAACCTAGAACCTTGAGACAAGGACTGTATAGACTCTTCATGGGTTGTTTCTTGACCAACTCTGAATTTGTTATAAAATTCCTCCTCTTCTGTGGGTTCATCTGGCTCTCTGAATGTCTCGGTGAGCTCATAGTCACTAGAGGATTTGTCTGAACCCCATTCCCATTTGTTGGAGTCTGTGGAATAGCGATCCTCTTGTTGAATTGTGGCAATTTTGATTTGTGATGCTTCTTCTGTCCTTTTAGCGTGGATCTTGGAAGTCAGAAAACCAAGTCCCTTCGAGCGTTCCCTTTTTACAGTCAATTCAGGTTGTAAGGGCTCCATAACGCCTTCTTTGTGTAACCCAAGAGGGCTTTTTCCATCATACCCAAATTTTTGTAGAATCTTGAAGCCTTTGCCATATTTCTCATAGGGTATATTGATCTGATCTTGTGTGTCATCTTCAATGTCTTTGTAGAGCATTTTGTATAAACCTTCCTCTTCCAGTTCGCCCCATCTTTGAAAGGTAGTAGGGTCCCATTTGAGCGTCATGATGAATGTTTGCTTGTTAGGATGTGGCCTTCCATATTCTTTTGGAGAGTTCATGACTTGTCGTAAATACATGGTCTGATTTAAAGTGTATTCTCCCATGCCTTTGTCCTGAAATTTGCCTTTAAGTTCACCTTGTTTTGATGTCGAAGGTTTTAATGACTCAGGATCAATGTATGCCGAAGAAGAAACAACTTCACGATTACTAGGAATGATGGTCTCAGTATGTGATCTCAAGTTATTGCAATATATGAACGGATTAGGATCGCCGTTAACTGTTACCTCGACTCCATTGTGAGGAAACTTAATGCATTGATGATATGTCGATGGGACTGCCCTCATTTCATGAATCCAAGGACGTCCTAGCAATATATTATAAGTGAGATCTAAATCCAGGACTTGGCAAACCACATCCTTTGTAACTGGCCCAATTCTTAGAGGTAAGGTGACCGTGCCCTTAGATGAGCATTCTTCATCATCGTATGCCTTGATGGTGATTTGATTTTTTGAATTCACAGCTTTATCGGAATATCCCAATTGTTTAATGGTGCTCAATGTGCAAATGTTTAGACCAGCTCCTCCATCTATCAGGACTTTCTTTATTTGATGTTTGTGTATGAAGGCTTCGATATGTAATGGTGCATTATGTGGCTGACTTACGGAGGCGTCATCAGCTTCTGTGAATGTAAGGGAATGTGGAATGGAAAGGTATCCCACCATGGCTTGAAATTGGTCCACGTTCAGATCAGTAGGAACGGCGGTGTCTCTCAAGATTTTGTCAAGAATAGCTTTATGAGCGGGGGATATGCGTAAGAGCTCAAGGATGGAGATGAGCGTGGGTGTCTTCCCTAACTGTTCTACAAGGTCATACTCAGGTTTGGTAGATGAAGAAGTGGTGTTTTTATTTGAAGCACCTGGCAAAGTAATTTTACCTTGACGAGTTGTAACATGACATTCAGAGGTAGGCTCTGAAGAAGATCCAAGACCTCTTAGGACAATCTTGGGTCGCTGAGGAGGATTCTCAGGGTTTTTGTTCTTGATGGTAATAGTAGAGATATGATTGTCCATCGAGATATGATTGATAGTTGAATCATAGTTGTAAGGTGCTCTAGTATAGTTGGCTTGATCATCTGTGACTTTAGCTTTTCCATTGTCATGCTTTGGGAATGGTTCTTTAAACATCTCATGTTCTTGATTGGATGAGTGTCCCTCAATCTCAATGTCACCTCTATCAATAAGATCTTGCACAATGTTCTTCAGTCGATGACAATTACCTGTTTTATGACCCTTGCTCTTATGAAATTCACAATATTCATCATCATTCCACCAATTTGGTTTAACCTTTGGTTCATATGGAGGAAAATCTGGAACTGTGATCACCTTGTTTGCCACTAGCTTCTTGAAGACTGACTCAAGTGGTTCTCCCAATGGAGTGTACTTCCTTTGTGATCTGGAAGTTGTTTGAGTATTCACTTGATTGTTTGTAGAACTTGATCCTGAAAAGATGAATTTGGGTCGCACTGTGTTGGCATCAACAACACCATCATTGACTGTGTTCTTGTTTTTATTCCAAAATCTTGGCTTGTCTTTTCCTTTAAAGTCATCTTTGTTTTCCTTGAATATTTTAATGACTCCTTGTTCAATTAGGACCTTTTCTGTTGCTAAGCCTTTTTCGATAACGTCCTTGAAGGTAGACAAACAAGCTTTCCTTAGATCATAGCCAATGTCTTTGTTAACATTCTGGGTGAACATTTCTACCATTTGTTTTTGTGGAATTTCGCAAGAGCATCTGCTGGCTAGATTTCTCCATCTTTGTAAAAATGATGCAAAAGATTCTCCCTCTTTTTGCTTGGTGTTGCACAAAGTAGTGACTGATATGTCTATCTCTATGTTATAGGAGAAATGTTGAATAAATGCCTCTGCTAAGTCACCCCATGACTTAATACCAGGTGGAAGTTGGGAGAACCATTCCATAGCTTGATCACCTAAGCTTTGTGGGAATAATCTCATCAAATATGTCTCTTCTGCTGCTACCTCAATGCAAGCTGTGAAAAATTGTCTTATGTGTGCCTTAGGATCCCCTTTTCCTCTATACTTATCAAATTTAGGCGTCACAAAGTGTGTAGGAAAAGGAGGCATTGGAATGCTCTTATCAAATGGATAAGGACATATGTCTCTCATTGTGTATGTTGGCTTCGGTGTATTTATGTCCTCCATTTTCTTTTGTAAGTCCCTGATTTGTTGCTCCAAATTGCTCTTAGGTGGAGATCGACTTCTTGGACCATATCCTATGTTTGAGGTACCTATTGGAGGAGGTGCATGTTGCATATATGGATGATATTGATCATACACATGTTCATATGGAGGAGGTCTGTAATGATGTTGTGTATATGGACCACTTGGTATAGATTCATGTTGAGGAACCCCATATTATTTTGCGCATGTATACCATATTCTACAGGCATGTCATGTTCCATTGTGTTGCCCCCAAATTTGACATGAGGTTTCCTTGTGTCCAAATTTTGAGCATGCCTTGGAATATCCCATTGCTTTGGTGGTTGATCCTTAGCATTGATATGTGATTGAGCATATTTTTCCCCATAAGACTTCCATAATGGTCTGCGAAGATGAGTATCATATGTTTGACCATGTGTATGTGGGACCTCTGGTTTTTGAAGCAAAGCTGATGGTGATTCAGGTACCATGTGTGGTCCTCCATTTCCTCCACTATTAGGTCTCCTTTGATGCATGTTGGAGTGAGGTTGCTGCAAAGGTCTATGTTCCATTATTTGAGAAATGTCAAAATCATGAGGTATCTTGGCTCCACTTTGTGCCATCATGTGTAAGAAGTATTGTATATCCCTCCTCATTATCTCCTCAATCAGTCGATTGAAATGGGGATTCATAATGGATTCTTCTACATCTGCTGAATGTATTGATAAGTTGTCCAAATTGTCATTGTGTGTAGCATTGTTGTTTAGAGTGTCCATGTTCTCAACATTTGGAATGTTTCTATAAGACTCCATGTCAGGTAATGTAGTGTGATCAGTATTGAAAAATAAATCATTGTCATACTCATAAGAACTCATGTTTGCGGACTCTTGAGCTTCTTTAGTTTCTCTCCTAGATTTTTGAAGATGGGTTTCAACCATGAACTAGGTATTAACCAAGATGTGTGAGACTAGATGAAAAATGGAAAGAGTACGGAAGACCAAGAGTTGGATGAAATGTAAATGAGTTTGAAGTGTACTTGCAATGTCCAAAGTGTAAGACCAAGTATGTATGTAGTAGAGTAGGTGTGACTTCCAAAGAGAGGATAGTTTCTCTTGATGAGGTAAGATGACCTTGACCCTAAGTAAGACCAAATGAGACCCAAAGGTAAGAAACCTTGATGAGGGACCACTTAGCAAAGTGTTGTTGTATGTAGTGTTGACAAAGTATGATGAGGACAAGCAAGTGACCTTTTGACTCAAGTTTAGACAAGTACGAATGTAAAATGAGATGTGAAGAAATGATGGACTATGTGAGACCTAAGGACAGGTTGAATGCTAGATGAAACCTGAAGAAACAACCTAGGAAGCTCAAGTATTCTGAAACTGATTTCTTTTGTTTGTTGGACTCTGAAATTTTCTTGCAATTTTGAACACAGATGCGACTGTATACTTCACAGACGCGGTTTCCGGACACAGACGCTACTCTGTTTAACCCAGACGCGCTTCTGCGATTTTCTTGTTTATGTTTGCTGGACTGTAAAGATTTTTGCAATTCTGGACACAGACGCGACTGTATACTGCACAGATGCTGTTATCCAACACAGATGGGTTTATATTCAACACAGATGCTGTTATAAACACAGACGCTATTATGCCCTTCACAGATGCGCTTATATGACTCAGACGTGGTTAAAACAGACACAGACGCGTTTCTGTAAAATTTGTGCAATTTTTCCAATCTGTGAAGTCATTTTGTTGTGACCAAATCTGACTGTTTGACTGATTTTCATGACAAGAGGACACAGTGTTGATGAGGACTCAATGTTTGCAAGTGTTTAGACTCCAAAATGACTCCAAGAAAAGTGTGTTGTTTGATGTAAAATTGTTTTGCATACACTTGAAGACACAAAAGACACAATGTTTTGTTGTTTGGTCTTGATTGTTTGAATGTTTAACATAAGTCAAGCACAATTCTTATGGCTGGCCAAGACAATAGTTGTTGATCCCACATGGGGTTTTACCCCCGAGGCTACGCTATTCAGAGTGGATACTTAGATGCTTGACCTCACTGGCTCCACCCTCGGCACTCACTTCTCGGGTCAGCCAAGCATCAGTCCCCATGAAAACTCCCCATGGCGAACTTTGTATCTCTACTAAGAACCGTATGTGTGTGGGCCGCTACCAGAGGTCCGACCTCCTGCCCCAACAACTAGAAGGATTTGGGCCTCTAAAACAAAATGGTGCTAGTAAGGGCATCCGCTCGTGTGGCCATACATGCGGCACTTTCAGCTCTGTAAATACAGAAGGCTCCCAGCCGGTAAGGGTTATGCCCTACAAATGATCAAATAAATTTGATCAAACGGGTTTATGGGGAGACATAGTGTCGGTATGAACTAATCAGCACAGGTTATCCATAGTTTTCACCATGAATACATTTGATTATAGTGGTTCGGATGAGGTGGGTTTTCCTCGCTACCACTTGGGTCGTCCTCTTCTCACTAGTAGTCCTAATGACCACACGGGAAGACAGGCCCTCTAAAGATTAAACAAAAAGAGCCTATTGCTCAAGAAACAAAAGACAATGATTCAATTTTAGTGCAACAATTGAAGTGTTTGCTAGTCTATGAAAACAAGACACACAATAAAAATTCAAAACCCTAGCTAAGGACTTGCAACAAAAGTTGTTAGTAGTTTGGGTTGTTTGACCTAATCACCCCTTCCTACAAACATACAAGTTAGGTACATTTTAAAAACCCAAAAAACTTTGTGACATAGGGGCCTTCAACAAAATGTTTTGCTTCCAAGACAAGCTGCACCAATTTAGTTAGCTAGATCTGAAAGTGTTAGTCCAAAAATAAACCAGATCTGAAACCCTAAGTACAAAATCCGAAAATCGAATCAATGAAAACTTTAAAATTCCAAAACAGTAAATACACATACGCTGTTACCCTAAACACAGACGCGTCTGGATAACACAGACGCGCCTAAAAATCACAGACACTCTTTTCCGACACAGACGCGGGTATAAATAACACAGACGCCCCTTTCTGAAACCTACAAAATAAAATTTGTCTAAAACACAGATGCGATTATGTGATGCACAAATGCACCTAAAAATCACAGACGCTCCTTTCCGACATAGACGCGGGTATAAATAACACAGACGCGTTTCTGAAACACAGATGCCCCTTTCTGAAACCTGCAAAATAAAATTTGTCAAAAACACAGACGCGACTCCAGATACCATAAACGTGCCAGAAAATCAAATACGTGATCCGAAAGTGCGCAGACACAGGAATGTCAAAAATGTTGTCGAAAATGCCAGATCTGCAACTTCAAACACAAAATCTGCAACAAAGATGTTAATGTAAAAGGGACAAGAGTCCCACCGGGTGTGCCAAAATGTGTATGGTGAAAATGGATAACAATAATAACAATATTGAAAGGCTAAATGAATTCAACCACCAAACCCTAGCCTAACAACAACAAAGATCCACCATAACATACGAAGATTACCTAAGACAATGCAAATCACATGAAATCACAAAGATTATACCATCACATGTCCAATAGGGTTTTGATCTCCATTCTTCCTATCTCCATTGATCTTGCTTGATATATTTGCTCTCAGATTTTATGTGCACAAGAGCTCAACAAAGAATGAAATGTGGTTGCAAGTAGGATCGTAGTGTAGCCAAGTCCTTAAGATGATTCATTAGGGTTTGATAATGAATGAAGCATCTCCTTATATAGAAGACACTATATGAAATGGAGGGTTAAGATTGAGAGGTGTAAAAGGAGGTCGGCTAAGATTAGAGGGTAGGTAAAAGAAATAATAAAATAATGAAAGGGGTAGGTAGTGTAGGAATTAAAAGATGAATGACATGTGTCATGTGTAGAAAAGGGTAATGAATTAATTAAATAAATAAAGATTTATTTAATTAATAGAAGAAGTGGGATCAATTAAATAAATAAGATATTTATTTAATTTAGGAAAAGGATAATTTAAATAAATAAATGTATTTATTTAAATGAGAAATAAGGCTAGAAGAGGATAAATGAATTAATTAAATAAATAAAGATTTATTTAATTAATAGAAGAATTAAGCTTAGATAATTAAATAAATAAAATATTTATTTAATTAGACATGACAATTTTAGGTGTCTACAATTTCATTTAAATTATTTAAATTAATTAAATTATTCCTCCAATTCCCCAAATGATAATTTCAATTAATTCCATCCAATTTCATTTCATTTCTCCCAAATTTGAATTTCAATTCATTTCACTTCATTTCATCTAATTTCAAATCATCAAATTCACATTTCCTCAAATCTGAATTTCAGTTAATTCATGTGCATTTCAGCATTCAAATGACCAAATTCAAATCCAAATTGAAAATGAATCAAATTCAATTTCAAATTCCTACAACACATGCTAAAATCAGAACTGATTGATCAAATCAGTTAACTCAGTTAATTCGTCAATCATTCTTTTTAACTCAAAATCAATTCAGTCATCTCCCCAATCTATTTAGTTTACTAATCAATCAAGTGAGTTCACTAATAAATCTATTTAGTTCACTCTTCAATCAATCCAGTTGACTACTCTATCAAATGAGTTAACAAATCAATCAACTCTGTTAACTGGTCAATCAATTTCAGTTGTCTCCCAATCAGCACTTGAGTTCTATTTCTCACCTCCTTTGTGTTGAGAATCTATAAATTCAACCTCTTTTCATCAATTCAACTTATCTTTTTGAGAATCACAAAATCAAAGTCTTCAAAACATTTGTATGTAGGAAATTGGTGCAATACCTAAGAGCCACCAACCATGCGAATTGGAGAAGAACAATGGAAGCAAAGATGCAGAATGAGTGAGTTTCTATTTAAATGCATTTCTCATTTCTTGTATTGATTTTCATTGATTATGTTTGATGTTTGTTAATTAGTTGAGAATTGGTGATTCGTTCTTATTTTCTAATTAGATTAATACATTCATGACATTCAGGCATAGAAATAATGGTGAACCCAATGTGAATTTACTCTAACCTCTTTTTTTTTTGACAAAACTTGCAGAGTCGTACGTGCATAGGAAACTGGATATCGCAATTGCATATGCAAAAATTTGCAATTGCCAATAGCGTATCGCAATTTCTATGACATCACATCACAATTGATTAGATATCATATCACAATTTCTTAAATAGATCGCAATTTCTCTAAGGATTGTGAATTCAAAAAGAATTGCGTTGTTTTTGAATGATTTTGTCTTGCGCATCTAACCCTGAAATTTTGTCAAATTCTGGAAAAGTTGATTTATGCACATAAAATGTATGTAATCCAATGGCAGAAAAGTTGACATTCTGAATTTTAGGTGCATGAAAGGCAAAGAAGAATAGGAGACAACAAAAGGCTTATCAAAGACTTCTAAAGGTTGAAAGGGAGCTACATGAAATCGAAGAAAAAGAGGAGATCGCTCACTATCATAGAACCAACCATCACTTTTTAACCAAATAAAAATTCTTTGATGAAATCGATGTTTTGTTTCGTGTAGTGTGGAAAAATATCATTGCAGAATAACTCTTCTATCTTCTGTCTTTTTCTTCTATTTTTCTGTTAAAGTTCAGAGAAAAAAAAAAAAAGGGAAGAAGAAGAAGAAGAAGTTGCAATTGCTATCACATCATATCACAATTGATTAGTCATCATGTCACAATTTATTATACAGTAATTCACAATTGATGGTTTATCATTTCGCATTTGATATGATATCAGTTCACATTTGATTAGTAGTTTACTCGCATTTGATAGATTTGGTTTTTTATGTTCTGTTATGTTGCAGTTCTGGTTTTTACCAAGATATCTTTCTATTTGTGAAAAGGCAGAACTCTGTAACCTGAAAATTAGACTGGATAGCCCACCATGTGTTGACTAACATTATTATTTTTCTGCAGGGGTA
This sequence comes from Cryptomeria japonica, assembly GCF_030272615.1. Lineage (NCBI taxonomy): Eukaryota > Viridiplantae > Streptophyta > Pinopsida > Cupressales > Cupressaceae > Cryptomeria > Cryptomeria japonica. The sequence goes on along the minus strand of NC_081407.1, from coordinate 222,664,122 downwards.
TCCTAGAAACACTTTTTTTGGGTGCTTTAATAAAAGAACAAAACAAATTTCATCATTGTTATGCAGGTTAAAATGAACTCCATGTCTATGTGGAGAAACATCTCCACTTAGAATAGAAAATCATTGCAATGGAAGGTTAAAAAAGATCTTTTATTTTTGTGTCTTCGAGGAGATAGGTATTATGCTCTCCCCTTCAATGGGTGATCAGAAAACTAGACTCTTTTCCTTCATGCTTTCCTTTATTTTTTGAATTAAATCCTTTAGAAGGAATGTCCTCCCAAGTTGCCCTTAGGGTGCCATTAAGGCCGGTGAGAGGGGAAAGACCTAAGTGGCCAACGACTAAAGCCAAGTAATCCAAGCCACTATAATCAAATGTGTATGTGATGCAAATCATGTGCGATGAGTGTTACATGTTGTCACAATAGTGTTATGCCTCCCTTAGGCCCTATACATTGTGTTAAAAATTTTAGAGTATAACCTCTACAGACTGGGAGACCTCCCTCAATGGAGTGTAAAATGCTACTGATTGTGACCACTCAAATGGAACCCTGTCTAAACACCATAAAAATTAGAAGCCAACCCGAGCCAGTCAGCAGAAACTTGTTTTATCATAGTGCAAGGGTGGGGAAGAATCTGCCCCCAAGACACTCACCATAAATCTCCCAGGATAACGGACCAACCGAGGAGAACTCTTCTTTGATCTAACTTATGGAAAAAGGCAAAAAAATGGGCGCTCCCTAGGGTGTGACATGACTGTTTGTGTTGACGGAATATCAAGATGTGGGTTGTGATAATACTTGTGACCTTCTAACATTAGGAGAGTCTGCATGATATTGAATTTCCCAAATACAACGAAAACAAAATGGGGTCTTGAAAAAGATTCCAACATTCATGGAAATCTGAAAAACTTTCCTAAACAATTTCTATATTCATGGTTTTATTCTTTTTGATGTGGTTGTTGTGCCCTTTTCTATACTTCAACAAATTCAAAACATTGTGATACAAATCAAAACAAAGTCAAAAGTTTCAATGTTCAACAAGATCAAAACTTCAACAAGAAAAACAAGTGCCAACAACAAAACCAATGTCAGAACAAAACCTTTTCGACAAATTCAAAATTGATGAAAATATTACTTTCAAGTGATCATAGGTCCTAGGTATTTGATTCATGTAGAAGTTCCATTAGAATCATCACACAAAGTCCTCACACAAGTCATTTCACCAAAGTACATTAAAATTAATGTTGCTTTAGATTATAGTAATCATACCTAAGTTCATGGGTGTTAGAGGAGATGCAGAATTCCCAATCGAACAATCAAATCTTTTACCAAACACTAACCAATTACAAATAATTGATGGTTTAGATAACCTCGCTTGGGAAGTAAGAGTTAATCGTGCCCAATATAATATAGTTGAGGCCGCCATAGATGATGAAATCTGAAAGTCTGTTCACCTTGATGAGAAACTAAGCAAAAAGATACAAAGAGAAGCTCAAAAAGAAGCCATTAGACAATTGGTAGAGAAGACCATAGCAACATTCCTCAAACCGTGTTAGAAAAATAAAATGTGTCCACCGTTTTAGGTATCATTCATTCATTCTTAGAGTCTGCATTGTCTGCAACGCATTGGTATAAAAGGAAATGATCAATTCCCATTTGAACAACCAAATCTTGGGGCAAACAACATTCAATTAGAAATAACTGACGGTTTAAATACCCTTGCTGAAAATTTGATAATTGATCAAAACCAATACAACATAGTCTAGGAAATCATAGATAAAGAAGTTTGAAATCAGCACGGACAGACATAGACTCAGAAAACCAAATAAAAGAAGAGGCAGAATTTGAAGCTTTTTGGCAATACGCTGAAAAATCTTGTGTCTGAATGTTGAAATCCTAGATAGCAAGTCATGATCATAGATCACGTTGTCTGCATTGTAGGGTGTCATAGAAACATATTTAGTTTCATTTAACCAAGTCTTGCATACACATCTTAGAGAGTCAAGATGACTTCGAAGCAATATTCATGCCATTAACGAGTGCTCAAAAGGAAAAAAATCAAACGGATCTTAACAACAACCCCTTGGTCAACCCTACATGGAATATTGATCTATCCACACAACAACAAACATAGGGTTACACACCTGCAACAATGCCAACAAACCTAAACAAGATGCCTTCCCTTGATGAAATACGACATAATTTGACAAAGGAAGAGCTCGAAGCAGCCCAACAAGATCCCACAACATTAATGATTCTCAATGCTCTCATTAATAGTGATAGAAATAGATATCTCACTCTCTTAGTACAAAATGGGGCCAAACTACCACCAGGGGTCGATATTTCAACAATACTGCCACAAGGTATGATATTAAACCAGAATATACCTCAAATACATGTTACAACACAGACACAAGCAACAATTTCTACAACAACACAAGGTATATCTCAAAATGCAAATATGGCTATTGCCTCAATACAATCAACAATGACACCACCAAGTGCCAATCTTGCAATATGGGAAATGCCAAATATGATGTTGCAAGCTCCAATATCTCACACCACTACCTTGGCAAATATAACTCAACCAACAGTTTCAGTTGGTTCCACCTACAATAGTCAAAATATGAATCCAGGGACAACAAGCTTGGCTCACCCAAATGCTACTCTACAATTTGCATACTTCACACCATCTGCTAGGACTTATGGGACAAAGTTACCTGGTATGTCTACATTTCAACAAGCTCAAAGGTACCTAAATACTATTCATTTTGTAGGGAACATTCATCAAGCCAACACACCAATAACCCAAACAGAACTTCTGACTCAACAAATAGAAAACCTACAAAAGCAAATGGTCGATATACAAGCAAGGAATGATAAAAAGAGCTATACCATGGAAGATCTTTGTCCTTATCCTTTTGACAGAAAACTATACATGCCACCTTTTCCCCCACATTTCGAAACACCAAAATTTGACAAATATAGAGGGAAAGGAGATTCTCGAGATCATATAAGAGAATTCTTCATAGCATGCATTGAACTAGCTCACAATGATACATACTTGATGAGATTATTTCCAAGGAGCCTGGGAGGGACAACACTAGAATGGTTTTCGCACCTTCTGCCAAAAAATACTTCATGGGGAGAATTAGCTGAGTTATTTATATCCAACTTTGCCTTCAACATAGATAAACCAAACACATTAATGGATTTATGTGCAACGAAACAAAAAGAAGGTGAGACTTTCGCCACATTCTTACAAAGATGGAGAGACATATATGGTAGATGTCTTAGTCACATCCCTAAAGCAAAACAAGTAGACATCTTTAATGAAAATCTTGTGCCTCCGATTAAATATCCGTTACAAATACAATGACTGAATAATTTCAAAGACATAACAGAAAAAGGCATCAAATGTGAGAAGGGCCTATTAGAACAAGGGATATTGAAACACCAAAAGGATAGTGGACCAACCAACAACACAAGCAATGAAAGATCAAAATTTTGGTCTAGAAACAAAAATGTCACAAATGATAGAGTTGTTGACGCACGTATTGTGAACAGATCAAAACCAACAATATCTTTACAAGGACCAACTTATAAAAACCATTCTCAGATAAACGACACCAACGTACTACAATCAAATAATCCAAGGTCTCCAATGATAGGTGCACCTAGAAGGAACTTCACACCCCTTGGAGAACCTATTGAACCAACACTGAAGAAGTTGATATAGAGAAATGCCATAACTTTATCGGAAGCTAGGCCATATGAACCAGGTCCATTTAAGCCTGCTTGGTGGAATGACAATGACTTCTGCGAATATCATCGTAATAAGGGTCAAAAGACAACAACTTGCTACAAATTAAAGAGCCTCATCCAAGATCTCAGAGATCAAGGTGAAATTATAGTGGATAATAAAGCACCAAATATTAATCATACCATTTTCAAAGATCCTTTTGTTAAACATGACAAACAATACTGCCAATTATACAAATATAGCATTGACTATGCCATTAACACACTAAGTTAAGGACATGAAATGGTAGCTACAATTCCAGTGAATCATAAAAGAAGAGATTGTGTCGTCATTACAAAAAGATCAAAATTCACATTAAAAGGAGTACCTCCGAACCAACCTTCAATAACTAGAAACTATAATATGGTAGATGAATTGAAAAGAACTCCAACCCATATTTCATTATTTGAGTTGTTGCACATATCACCAGCCCATAAAGCAATCTTGGAGAAAGCCTTACAAGATTCAGTTGTTTCTAGGGACATTGATGAGAACACATTTCAATCAATGGTACGAAGCTTGTCAGCTTCAAAGGTCTTAATCATTGAACATGATGTTACTGCAAATTGAATCATGCATAATGATTTGTTGCACTTAAAAGCTTTCATTGACCTAAAAAAGGTTCGAAGAGTACTAATAGATGGTGGTGTGGGCCTTGACATATGCACTCTACATTTGATCAAAGCTTTGGGATATTCTGAACATTATATTAACTCTACTAAGAGAATCAATATAAAAGCCTATGATGATGAGAAAGGCCCTTCCAAAGGTATGGTGACTTTACCAATACAAGTGGGACTGACTACAACAAATATCGCCTTTCAAGTACTAGACAGAGAATTTGGGTACAATATGTTGTTAAGTCGCCCATGGATACATACAATGCAATCAATACCATCAAATTTTCACCAATGTGTAAAGTTCTCATACAATGGTAGAGAGATCAATGTCCATGGTGACCCAAACCCTTTTCAACATTGTAATCATTTAAGGGAAAGCTCAGACAATCAAGTACCAAACAATCAAGAAGCTCCTATTCACCTACAAATAGAATCATTATCAATTAAAGAAATAGAAAAAAATACACCAACTACATCTTCTTTGCATATTAAAGAAGTTGGTTGTGGAGAATATTCTGTTTTGAGCACATCAGATTGAAAAAAATCATCATTTTCTCCAAGGTCCTTTGGGAAGCCTCAAAACACAACAATGAAGCAAGATAAAGGAAAAGAAATAATAAAATATTCAAATTCTTGTTCGTTCATTAGATGGGGAGATCTACAAGAAGAATCTCTAAATGAATATATTAATCATTTGATATATAGAGAGGAGGATGGCATGGTAGTACCCAAGATACCTCTACATCAATATGGAAATGGCTTCAAGATGTTACAAAAACATGGATATGATGGCACCACAGGGTTAGGACTAAAAATACAAGGAATATTAGAACCTTTTCTACCACATGAAAGCCCAAAGAATCAAGCCTTGGGATATAAATATGTGCCACCAATAACAAAAGCTAGGAAATGAACATTGGATATATTCAACAGGCCAAAGGTACCCTTAGATTTCATACCTGTAAACCAGCCATCATCAAAGATGGATTTCTTTCCACCTCAAAAAAAGAAAGAGACTACCAACATCTCCTATCACATAATCAGATGGTGAAGACATGAGACAAATCCTGCAAGAACCTACCACATAGACATCCAACAGTACATTACCTAAATCATCTATGCAAGAAAATATAGCAATAGATACAGAATTAGCACCAACAGATGAACCAAATCCTTGGTTATTATCAATACCTTTTCCAAGAGAAAAAAATTCAGCATCTCCATTTGAATTAGATGAAGCAAGACTGCAAAGACTAATACTAGGATTAAGAATGGTATCCGCAATACAAAGGAGATCCACTCAAATTCAGTTACTAGAACAAGAGTAGATAAGTGATACAAAATCAGAAGGTGAAGAATACATAGAAAGCATCATAGATTCTCATGACTATGAATTTCCATCTGACAATGGAGACAACCTGTCACCAATATGTGATGAAGAAACAATAGATCATAATCAAGTATGCATGATATTTGGATCCTCTAAAATGACAAGAGACAAATATTTGCTCTTCATGCATCCATGTCTGATTGACTCGAGGCAAGAAGGAGAACCACAATTATATTGGTTCCAAAATGACGAAGCTATAGCAGAATTCTTAGGTGTAAGGGATGGATTCCTTATAATAATCACAAAGTTGTCTATGCAGTAGATCTAGATAAAACTGCATATTTTGGAGAAGCAAGATCTTCTCTTAATCACGACAATAATGATAAAGCTAAACACATAATAGCTTCCCTACCTATTGGTAAAGAATGGTAAAAATTACTTGTAGAAGAAACTGAGGAAATCAACATCGGTGATGCTGAGAAGGTCCGTAACATTCACCTGGCAAAATCCATTGACCTAGTGGAAAAAGAGAAATTTATAAAATTCTTTAAGCAAAGACCCATCAATTTTGCATGGTCTTATATAGATATGCTTGGATTAGACCCATAATTAGTCTTACATCACTTGCCTTTACTTCTAGGGGTAAAGCCATACAAACAAAATCTCAGGGAAATGCACCCTCACATAGCCTTGTTAGTCAAAATTGAGTTACAAAAATTATTAGATGTGGGTTTCATCAAACCTATAGACTATGTTGAATGGATTTAAAATCTAGGTCTGTTTGTTAGAATGAAAGTAATTGGGAATGGCACTTATCATTTGCAAACAATGGAGGGAGATTTACTCCCTTATCCCATTAACAGTATGCACCTAAAAAGATATTACACCTAAGGGTGGGTTCATTTCAAATTCTAGTACTGCATTTGCATATTTCTTTATCACACAACATTATCCCTTTCTCATATAGTTGTATCAATAAAACAAGGTGATTGTCTAAGTTATTTACCGATCTACACTAAAAAGAACTAAGGTCTAGATACTTGTTCATGAAGCCTTTAGGAGGCCTTTAGTCATCCATCTTCAATGCCACTTTCTGATTATGCTTTATGCTTGGTTGGGTAGAGGTTTCCTTATCAAGTCTTGTTACCCAAAGATCTATTAATTATTATATCTCATACATTAATCAAAAACTCTAAGTCATTACAGATACCTAGTTGGTCATGTGGCTAGTGAAAAATTGAATATTCTGCTTCACCTTCGCTGTAATTGTCGTACCCAAGTAGGTTTCATTACTTACAAGTCAAGGCAAGAAACTAAAAGAAAAAATTGTTATGTCAATCTCAAGGAAAAACAAAAACAAAAACAAAAAAATTGACAATGGGAACATGCAAGTAAGTCCATCAGGGATATGGATGCCTACTAGTAATGGAGCAATATTTGTGAGATTACAGTGCATAACCTCGTCGGATTCCTAAAATCTTGCTAGTATCAAGGCTCTATCCAGGTTGCTTTTGAATTCAGAATAACTCATGTAGCTATCCACATAGGATTCCAAGGGTCTTTTATAGTTATAAGGGTTAGAATGAACTCAATTGCACACACATGGACAAAAGAAGATAAAAATTTCAAGAATTGATGGAGAATTTTTCCACGCCTCCATTCATAAATCTTGGTTACATAGTGTGTTAGTTTGGATGGTCTAAGTCTTTTGAGAATGGATTGAACTCCTATCTCTAAAATGTTTCACACCTTTAATATAATTAGTGCATTTTAGAATGAAAAACACACACACTCATCCTTGTTCGAATAGGAATTGTATTTTTCCCATGCATCCTGCATTAGCATGATTCAGTTGATTGATCGTTTTCTACATCTAACAACTAACAATTCTTCTAAGATCCTCAACATGTATTTTGACACACAAAATAATAATAAATATCATCACATCACATGTTCATAATCATAATAAAGTTTTCATCAACCATTATGCATCACAACATAAATCTACATCAAATCACTACATGACATCATATTCATATTACATTCATCATCACAATAAGGAAACATTAGACCATGAAGTTCACCATCAAAAATGACATCAAGAAAACATATTATATATATCATAAATGTGTCAAAATACATCATATCTACAACTTCAAAATCAATATCCAATCTCTCAACCTATGCTCCCTCTATCAGTAGGTGCATCTCGACTAGCTCTAGCCTATCCCTACGGTGCTCTAAGTGGACCAATCACTCATCCACTGCTAGTATATCAAGAGGTAGATCAACTTGATCTTCTCCCTATGAAAGCACTAAAACTAGTTTCCCTCTGGCCCTCAAGGATAGCTCTCTCGTAAGCCTGACGATAATAAATAGCCTTCTGTGCAGTAATAAAATATATATCTACCTGGCTACAAGCCTCCGTCACTAACCTAAATAACTAATCATATGCATCCATAGTAGTCTGTTTTTGCCTAACTTCCTCATCCCTCTCCCCTTGCAATCAATCTCTATCATCAGCTATATGATCCCTCTCCGCAGTCAAATCCTCCATCGCATGTCGATACTGATCCCTATCCTCCATCCGTCATTGCCACAAAGTAGCGATTGATTCCTCTAAATGCCTAACCTGATCTCTCAATCCCTCCTCATCTCCTATGTCCACACCTACAAACTATGTAGCCTGGGGCATCTCCACATCATAACCATCATCCCCACCCTCATCTCCATCATCATTTGATGACCCTGATCCTGACTCATCACTATCCTCAAAACTGCTCATGGATGAAGTCTCTCCACCAATATCCACAACCTCCCTATCACTATCCACCTTCCCTGCAACCGCTGCTATCAGATCTATACCTCCTCCACCTATACCTCCTCCACCTCTACCTCCTCCACCTCTACCACTAGGACCCCTTCCATTTCTAATCTGCTGAGCACTAATCAAAACTATCAAATCTATCAAAGATATAGGCCTATATTGTATCCAACATACACTTTATTGCATTGTCAACCCTGGATCCACTACACCAAGTTGTCATCCCCACAAAATAGGAGAAAGAGCATGAAACTCAACAATAGAAACATGAGGCTGTATAAAAGCACCCCAATCACCAACCTCTCGAGTAGTGTGAGCAAAATAAGTTGTCTCATATAGAATACCCTATACTTTCCCGAACTATTTGAGCACACGGCTAGGAAGATGCATATCAATAACCCTGTGGCTACCAACATCTCAACCAATAAGATATCTCTATTTTCGCCAAAAAAGAAGATGTTGAGCATCATTAGTCCAACTAGGACAAGTAAGATAAGGTCTCCATGAGAATTATTGTAAGATATCAATCTGATGACGCCAATACAAGATGTTACCCGATGCCCTATGCCTCACACCAACTGTATATCCATAAGCATATGGCTTCTCTGGCTCTAAATCTATATGTAACTCAAGATGAAAGATAGCTATGTGCTCCCAAGCCCATGCCTGAAGCAAAGTAATACCACATCCAACTGATTTCTGCTGCAAGTAAACAATCCCATGCATCTGATGATACAAAGTTGCAAGAAGACAAGGACCCCAAGCAAACACACATTTGTCAATAATCATATCATGTATAACACATCCCCATCCAATAGGAAAACCATAGGCACGTCTATCAAGAATCAATAATCCAACAACAGTACAAGCAAGCACAACAGTGAGATCATCATAATCAAAATCATCCCAATGAATATCATAACAACCATGGATATGTAGATCCTACTCCTCACACTCGAACAATGTACACAATTTAAATACCATCATCACGATCAAAAGTAACTCACCTACCAGATATAGGAATGTGTAAAATAGGCCACACATCCTCAAGTGTGTTAGATGCCTCACCAATCGGTAGATGAAAAGAACATGTCTCTGAATGCCACCCGCTCAACCAAAGCAGTAATCATAGCCCTATTGGTCATAACCTCAAGAAATGCACTATATAATATAATCCAACCTGTTGTAACAAGGCAATATCCTCTGCATATAACTCATGACGTCGATCAAGACTATCTAGTCATGTCTACCTAGCAAGAAGTACTGGATAATGCACCTAAATTTGAAAAATAAAAAACATGAGTCACCTGTTGAAATGTGGTGACTGATCAGCAAAGTACTGTACACTCAACACGTATCCTTGCGGGGGTCCGGGGCTGGGCTGGGCCCCGGGCAGGGGTTCGGGGGCGGCAGCCCCCAAGAAATTTTTTTTTGCCGTTTTTCGTTGATGAAAACCGACATTTTAATAAAACCCTAAAAAGGCCGACTTTGTTTGTTGCCCTAAAAATGCATGTTATAAGCGGCTGGGATGCTTAAGGCATTGTAAGGTTCATGTACTATTTTTGCTGGATAATAAGAAAGATTGGACGGCTGTGTATGGTGGACGTAACCCATTCTAGGTGAACCATGTTAAATCTCTATGTTATCTGTGTCCTGTTTTATTTCTTTATCTTTTGTATTTAAATCTGCATTATTTTTGTTAGTTCATATTTGCTTCGGATCTGCTTGAAACCCTAACAATTGGTATCAGAGCGAGGTTTTCTGTAAATTGGCAGGACTTTCAGATTTGAGTGGGAGCAATGGAGGATTCCAAATTCAAGGTCGAAAAGTTTAATGGCCAGAATTATCAGTTATGGAAAATGCAGATGGAGGATTACCTATATCAAAAGGATTTGTGGCGGCCATTGGAAGGAAAGGCAAAGAAAATGACCACAATATCAGATGAAGAGTGGGACATTTTAGATAGAAAGGCACTGGGATCCATTCGATTGTGCCTTTCGTTGTCTGTAGCATTCAATATAACAGAAGCAAAAACGACTGTAGATTTGATGGAAACATTGGCTAAGTTGTATGAGAAACCCTCGGCTTCGAATAAGGTATTTCTTATGAAGCGTTTGTTTAATTTGAAAATGAGTGAGGGAGGATCTATAGCAGAGCACTTAAATGAATTTAATACAATTACCAGTCAATTATCTTCGGTAAAAATTACCTTTACAGAAGAGGTTAGGGCTCTCTTGATTTTATGTTCTTTGCTCGAAAGCTGGAATAGCTTGGTTATGGCTGTAAGTAACTCTGTCTCTGGTAAAAATACTTTGGTATTTGATGATATTGTTGGTGTTATCCTAAGCAAGGAAATGTGAAGGAAAAGCACAGGTGAGACTCCAACATCATCGGGTAGTGTTTTGAATGTGGAGAATAGAGGAAGATCAAAGGAAAGAGGAAAAGGCCCTAGGAATGAGAAGTCACGAGGGAAGTCAAAGAAAGGACGCTCTCAATCTAGAGGAAAGAAAGATTGCCGGTACTACGGAAAGCTTGGTCATCTAAAGAAATACTATTGGTCTCAGAAAAACAAAGAAGGAGACAAAAATGAAAATGACAGTAAGGAAGCTAATATTGCAAGTAATACTTTACAAGATGCTTTAATCTTATGTTTGGATAATGTTAATGATTCCTGGGTAATAGATTCTGGGGCTTCATTTCATGCTACACCCCATAGAAAATATTTTCTAGATTATGGTCAAGGTGATTTTGGACAGGTATATTTGGGTGATGATGAGCCCTGTCAAATTGTTGGAAAAGGAAAGATAAAGATCAAGTTGCAGAATGGTAATGACTGGTTTCTGCAGGAGGTAAGACATGTTCCTAATTTAAGAAGAAATTTAATTTCTGCAGGGCAACTAGGTAGTGAAGGTTGCGCAATTACCTTCTTAGACAGTATGTGGAAGGTCACTAAAGGATCATTAGTAGTAGCTAAAGGTGCGAAGGTAGGCACATTATATCTGTGTACTGGTAACACTTACTCTACCTTAGCTGCTATAGATAAAGTTACTGCAGGGACAACAACAATAAATGTTGCAAGAACAGATTCGATAATGTGGCACCATAGGCTTGGGCACATGAGTGAGAAAGGATGAAAATCCTTCACTCCAAAAATCTATTGCCAGGACTAAAGAAGATTGATTTAGAGTTCTGTGAAAATTGTGTTTATGGTAAACAGAAAAGAGTCAGATTTCTCAAGGTTGGGAAAGAGAAGAAGAGTGAGAAGTTAGAGCTTGTACATTCAGATGTATGGGGACTGGCTCAGGTATCATCTCTTGGTGGCTCTTGTTATTATGTTATTTTTATTGATGACTCAACTAGAAAAACATGGGTATATTTCCTAAAACAAAAATCAGATGTTTTTGAAACTTTTAAGAAATCGAAAGCTTTGGTTGAGAATGAGACAGGAAAAAAGTTGAAGTGTCTCAGATCGGATAATGGAGGTGAGTATTGTAGCAAAGCATTTGAAGATTACTATTCCTTAAATGGGATTTGAAAGTAGAAGACAGTTCCAAGAACTCCACAGAAAAATGGTGTGTCAGAGAGAATGAATAGGACCATCATGGAACATGCGAGGAGCATGAGATTGCATGCTGGATTGCCCTTACATTTTTGGGCAGATGCTGTACATACTGCTATCTATTTGATAAATAGAGGACCTTCAACCCATTTGGATGGTGGTATTCCAGAGGAGGCATGGACTGGTAAAAAGGTAAATTATTCTTTTCTAAAAACTTTTGGTTGTGAAGCTTTTGTCTATGTTGATAAAGAAAACAAAACCAAGCTTGATGCTAAATCTCAAAAATGTACCTTCATTGGATATGGGATAGATGAATATGGCTATCGGTTATGGGATTTTGAAAATAAGAAAATAATTAGAAGTAGAGATGTTATATTCAATGAGAATGTTATGTATAAAGAACAGATGTAGGAAAAGAAGCATGAACAAGACAAACAAGAATATGTGGTGTTGGATGAGATTCCTGAAAATGAAATGCCACAAGTACCTGATGCTTAGCAACAACAGATTGTCCCACAAACTCCTGCAAGTGTTAGACATTCTACGAGGACAAGTAGACCCCCTGAAATATTTTCTCCTTCTTTGTATTCTATTTTATTAAGGAATTCTGGTGAACCAGAAGAATATGAAGAAGCAATGTAGGTAGATGCCAAACAATAGTGGGAGATAGGCATGAAAGAGGAGATGGACTCCTTGATGAAAAATAAGACTTGGGACTTAGTCCCTTTACCTGCAGAAAAAAGAGCATTGCCTAACAAATGGGTTTATCAGCTGAAGGAGGAGGAAGGAGGTTAGAAAAGATATAAGGCCAAACTTGTGGTAAAAGGTTTTGCACAGAAAAAGGGTATAGATTATGATGAAATATTTTCTCCTGTTGTAAAAATGACTTCAATTAGAACTGTACTTAGTCTTGTGGCTGCAGATGATTTACATCTTGAACAATTAGATGTCAAAACAACTTTTATCCATGGAGATTTGGAGGAGGAAATTTACATGTTGCAACCATAGGGATATGAGGTCAAAGGTAAGGAGAACTTGGTGTGCAAGTTGAAGAAAAGTCTGTATGGCCTAAAGCAAGCACCCCGACAATGGTATTTAAAATTTGATAGTTTCATGGCTGAACATGGTTATCATAGGTGTCATTCTGATCATTGTGTATATTTTAAGAGATTTGATAATGGCAGTTATATTATCCTGTTGCTTTATGTTGATGACATGCTTGTTGCTAGGTCTAACATGTAACATATAAATGATCTTAAACAGAAATTAGCTAGGTCATTTGCTATGAAGGATTTGGGTGCAGCTAAGCAAATTCTCGGTATGAGGATTACACGGGATAGGAAAAATAGAACCTTAAATTTGTCTCAAAGTGAGTATACAAAGAAGGTGTTGAAAATATTTAACATGCACGATGCAAAAGCAGTTAGTACACCTTTGGCTAGTCATTTCAAATCGACTAAGGAGATGTGCCCAAAGGCACAGGAAGAGGTTAATAAAATGTCTAACATCCCGTATTCATCAACTGTTGGTAGTCTGATGTATGCAATGGTATGCACAAGGCTAGATATTGCACATGCAGTGGGAGTTGTGAGAAGGTTTATGAGTAATCCAGGTATGGAACATTGGAATGTTGTGAAATGGATTCTTCAATATTTGAAAGGAACTACTACGAAGGCATTATGTTTCAAAGGATCTAATGCTGCTCTGATTGGATTTGTTGACTCTAATCTGGCGGGTGATATTGATTCACGGAGGAGTACTACAGGGTATGTTTTTACTATAGGGGGAACTGCAGTCAGTTGGATTTCTAGGCTGCAAAAGGTTGTTGCACTTTCAACTACTGAAGCTGAGTATGTTGCTGCTACAGAAGCCAGCAAGGAGATGATTTGGTTGCAATGTTTTCTGAAGGAATTGGGTCAGACACAAGAGGATAGCCCATTGTATACTGATAGCCAGAGTGCCATTCATCTTGCAAAGAACTCTGCTTTTCATTCAAGGACAAAGCACATTCAGCTCAGGTACCACTTCATTCGGACTGTTTTGGAGGAAGGTCAGTTACGGCTTGAGAAGATCCACACAAGTGAGAATCCTGCCGATATGTTCACAAAGGCAGTTCCACAAGAGAAGTTGATTTCTTCATCAGTTTCTATTGGTCTTCTTGATTGATAATTGTAGAATTTATACCAGTCAAGTCCTAGTGTTTTATCCAGCGGATGTTGCATGTACAGTGGTGTCATGTAGTATCAGTCTCCAAGTGGGAGATTGTTCGGTGTGGAGCCTGATTAGTCTCCAAGTGGGAGATTGTTGAAATGTGGTGACTAATCAGCAAATTATTGTACACTTAGCACGTATCCTCGCGAGGGTCTGGGGCCGGGCAGGGGTTCGGGGGCGGCAACTCTCGAGAAATTTTTTTTTTTGCCGTTTTTCGTTGATGAAAACCGACATTTTAATAAAACCCTAAAAAGGCCGACTTTGTTTGTTGCCCTAAAAATGCATGTTATAAGTGGCTGGGATGATTAAGGCATTGTAAGGTTGATGTACTATTTTTGCTGGATAATAAGAAAGATTGGACGGCTGTGTATGGTGGACGTAACCCATTCTGGGTGAACCACGTTAAATCTCTGTGTTATCTGTGTCCTGTTTTATTTCTTTATCTTTCGTATTTAAATCTGCATATAATTGTTAGTTCATATTTGCTTCGGATCTGCTTGAAACCCTAACATCACCTACATCATCAAAACTATCAAGACGCATAAATTGAAGGAAAAAGACCTTTATTATCAATTATGATTCAATATTATCAATTGTGAAGCAAAATAAGCAAATGTGACATACTTATGTCAAATGTGTTTCAAAACTTTCAAATGCTATCCAAACTATTCAATTGTGATTCAATTTTATCATATGCAAAACAAAGTTAACAATTGCGACAGAAAATATCAAGTGTGAAGCGTTAAACTCAATTGCGACATGATTAAGTGAATTGTGGCAATATCGATACTCAATTGTGACATACATGAAAAATGATTAATTTTTTTTGCAAATTATAGACATAAATTGGCAAAAAATCAGGCAACTCACCATGCCACCAGTGTCAGGAGGTCTCTGATAAGATCACACTCACTTGGATAAATGCAGCCTCACTCTATGACCTGCCATTTCACTCCAAGGATGTCAGAAGCTCTAATATCTGTAAGAAATTCTTTTAAAACAAAAAATGCAAATGAGCTCAAATCCATACCAATCCTCAATTTAAAAGCTAAAAAATTGTAAACGCCTGTGGACCCCTCCAAATTCATCGTAGTTTTAGACATAGCAAATGAGATCGAAACTCTTTCAAACTTCATATTATCACTATCTAGCATATTTCCGAAAAACTGGTCTTCGATCCAAAAATTTCTAACCACTTTTTCTGAGGGGGCATTATACCCTAGTGTTACCGGGGCATACTAGGGTAGTTTGTTTTCTTTTCATTTTCTTCGAAACAAAGTCATTCTGACATTGTCTCAAAGAGAGGCAAATGTAGACACCTAAAAATGTCTCATTAATTCTACACTAATTATTCGTCTATTTAATTAAGTAATTCTTTAATTATTTGATTAAACTAACTATTTCTTCTAATCATCACCCTTCAACACTTTTAATTATTATATTTCTATTCTCAAATCATTTTAATCAATTAACCATATCTTAATTATTAATTAAATATCAATTATTTAATTAATTGTGACATTTTCCTTAGTTAAATAATCTTTATTATTTAACTAATTCTATCTCCTAAGTTTAAATAATTTCATTTAAATTATTTAAATTATTCCTCCAATTCCCCAAATGATAATTTCAATTAATTCCATCCAATTTCATTTCATTTCTCCCAAATTTGAATTTCAGTTCATTTCATCTAATTTCTAATGTACATTTCAGCATTCGAATGACCAAATTCAAATCCAAATTGAAAATGAACATCAAATTCAATTTCAAATTCCTACAATACATGCTAAAATCAAAATTGGTTGATCAAATCAGTTAACTCAGTTAACTCATCAATCATCCTTTTTAACTCAAAATCAATTTCGTCTTCTAATCAATCAATTCATTCATCTCCCCAATCTATTTAGTTCACTAATCAATCAACTATGTTGACTAATCCATCTATCAAGTTCACTCTTCAATAAATCCAGTTGACTACTCAATCAAATGAGTTAACAAATCAATCAACTCTGTTAATTGATCAATCAATTTCAGTTGTCTCCCAATCAACACTTGAGTTCTATTTCTCACCTCCTTTATGTTGAGAATCTATAAATTCAACCTCTTTTCATCAGTTGAACTTAGCTTTTTGATAATTAGAAAATTAGAGTCTTCAAAACATTTGTATGCAGGAAATTGATGCAATACCTGAGAGCCACCAACCATGCAAATTCGAGAAGAAAAATGGAAGCAAAGATGCAGAATGAGGGATTTTCTATTTGAAAGCATTTCTCATTTCTTGTATTGATTTTCATTGATTATGTTTGATGTTTGTTAATTAGTTGATAATTGGCTATTCGTTCTTATTTTCTAATTAGCTTAATACATTCATAACATTCTACATAGAAACACAAGTAACTTAATGTGATCTTTTTGAACATGTTGATTCACCCCCCCTCTCAGCTTCTAGTAGTGTTCAAGAATTGGTATCAGAGCATTGGTTCTTGAAGAGATAGCTTAATCATTGAGTTAGATCTTGGATTTTTGAACACTATGCTTGAAGAAGAATTGAATGATATGGATGATATGGATCAGAATGATTGGAATGATGTGGATCGAATTGTTGATATTGAAGATGAATTAAAATTTGCATTGGCAAAGAAAAACATTAAAATACAATTGCGAAGATTTCTTTTCTGAGAAGTGTACTTGATAAAGGAAAGAAGGTCAATGATGAATTTGAAGCAGAGTTTGAAGAGAAAATGAGAAAATTTTCAAGGCTTGAAGAAGAAATTAGCAAACTCAAGGTAGAACTAAAAGTTGCAAAGGATCAGATTGATAATGGCTTAAAACTCAAAGGTGGTAGTGAAGTGTTAGATGTTGTTCTCAATTCTCATAAATAAAATAAAGACAAGAGTGGACTTGGCTTTGAAAAAGGTGAATGTTCAAAAAAGGAAAAAAGAAAAGACAAGATAAATTAGAACTCTAGCAAGAATATAAAAAAATTCGTTCTAGACCAAAGCTTAAAAAATTCAAGGAATGTCCAAAGACCTCTTTCTATACCTACCAAGTATTCATCCTTTAATGGTAACTATTTTTCATGTAATAAATTTGGGCATAGAGCTAGTGAATGCACAAATCATATCAAAAACCAATCCTTTAATGGAAGATGTCATTACTATAACAAATTTGCTCATAAGGCAAGTGACTGCAGAAGTAGGATGAGTTGAAATAGAGATGAAAATTTGAAATTCAGCAGAGGTGAACTAAATCTTACAATGGAACTTGTTATTCTTATAAGACCTATGGGAATAGGGTTGTTGATTTCAAAATAAATTGGAGATTCAAAAATAGTAAAATGAGTGACAATAAACCTTGGAAAGGTGTAGTATGCTACAATTGTAACAAAATGGGACACATTGAGAATCATTGTAGAAGCAAAACTGAGAAATATAATGATGTGAAAAAGAAAATCAATATCAATAAATAAAATGAGAAGATGAAGATAAAATGGGTGAATAAATCAGATGATAAGACTGAAGAAAAGATTGAGGATGGATTTGCACCTTTTGTGGGTGCAGACCCTTCTTCTGGTAACTAGCTCAGATAGTTATGTCTAAGTGGGAGAACTTAATGCATATCTTTTGTCCCCTTTTGGTTTGGTTTTGAGTTGCTCTCAGCATGGCCAAAGTTTGGAACACATTTAAAGTGGATTCTAAGAAATTTTGAAGGTTCAAATTTTTTTGATGACTTTGAGTATACAGTGTATCAACTTTTTGAGAAAACTATAGATGACAACTATATATTGCTTATTTGGAATTTATTTGTACAAATGTGATTGAAGAGCTACAAAGTGCAAAGAGAAGTGAAAGAGATCAATCAAAGGTATTTATTTTATTTTTGATATTTTCAAATAGAAAATCCTAGAATTATCAATGTCAACAGTTAGTCAAGACCTAGTTCTAAATTTTGATTGTTTATTTTGGCGATGAGTGATCCTGTTGGTGCATTTTCTGTTGTTCCTAACAAAGGTATTTAAAAAAGATATTTTTAGTTAGATTCATGTTTTCGTGGAATAGTATGATCATATCAAGCTTAATGATTTTAAGAAGATTCATCTACTAGATGGTATGTAGAGATTAAAGGCAAAATATGCTAGTTTAGGTCATAAGGGTTTGGATGCTTGGAGTAAATTTCCCATGTTTAAGGACAAAGAGATAATTAAGATAGTGCTATGCATAATTCTTGAAGATTGTTTATGGTTGGATCAACTATATCTGATTTCAAAATAAAACTCTAATGGATTTAACTGGTTTATGCTTTATTTGAATTGTGCCTTCTTTGAAGTCTATAAAGAATAATGAGGTAAACAGATTAACTAGTGTTGTGTCTGATAAGAGAGCCATTTGGATTGATATCATTGATGACTTGGAAGTTAGGTATGTGACTATGGGACTTTCATACAAGTTATATTATAGGAATCGTGAAGGATTGTCTTGTTCCATGATGATATATGTGGCCTATAAAATGGTAAAGGAAAATATTGACTATGATCTATGTGAATTATTGAGGCGGCAGTTATCGGATGACCTACAAGTGGCAAAGATTGAATTGTACCCTTTCCACTATGGATCACTCCTTGTGTGCTTGGTATTTTATTTTCTCAAAGCATTGCCTGGATTAAATAATGTTTACAAAGAAGAGATGTTTCTGTCAATGATCAAATTAAGGAATTTTTGGATAGCTTGGATGATTGTGATGCTTCTTGTCACAAGTTCTTCATGGATATTCAGGAAGAAATAGTTGTGAGGAATCAGATCCCTTTGAAAGTTGTTGAATGGCACAAGGATGATATTACCTTCTTGGTTGACAAGGACAATTATTTCATTGAAGTTGTTATTCTTAAGACTTCATGGGTGGATAAGCTTCCTTATGAAGTGTCAAAAAATTAATGCATGATATTTGTGCAAATAATACTTAAAAATACCAAAAGATGTGAATGAAGAAAGATTTGGAAGATATGATGAGATCATGGGTAGAAGTGTTGGAAAGAAATCCAGTGAGATTGAAAATGTGCCAAGAGGAAAGAAAGTGAGAATATCATCTGGAGAAGCTTGTGCTTCTTCTTATTTGTCAAGAGATAAATGTATATCAAAGGAATCTACAAAGGTTGTCATTGTTAAAAGTGATGAACAAAAACTAGACAAGGTCAGTGTGTAGAGAAGTGTTATAGCAAGGAAGATGGCGATTGTTTCCCCTCCCTCTTCAGAGGAATGTTATTTTAATGAAGATAAAGTGCTTGAGATGCTTAGAAGGCCAGATGGATTAAAAATTGTTGATGATTTGTATCTCATTGTTCCTTCTTATGATCAAGATGCTATTGAATAGGCTTGTGTGATGTATTTGCTCCGGAACAATCTTTTTCCCAAAATTTTTGTTGATGTTCTTATAAAATTATTGATAGAGATGTTAATTCAATTGTCAGAAAGAGACACTATATTTATGTTCAGATTTTTTCATTGATGGAAACTAAAGCTAATGCACCTACTCATAGTTCATAATTTTCTCATACTGGTAGTGTGTTTGAGTTTTGGTAAGGTTCGGTGAGGTGTGATGAGATAGAACAAGATATCTGATAGAATATACAATGTTTTGGTTGGCGGTTCAACTGTGTTGAGTAATTGGTGTCGTACATCTTTAGGAAGAATTGTGGAAGTGTTATTTACCTTATTCCAGGTTTGTAGCCTCTGGTGTTGATTTTTGAGTGAGTTGGAAGGTTCAGCGTATAGGTTATTGGCTAGAGAAGTATTTATCGACATTTTCGTGTGGAAAATCTATGTGCATATTATGCGGATTAGTTTTGGTGATTATTTGTGTGTTCGAGGATGTTAAGTCGGCATATGGGAAGTGTGTGGATAATCTTTTTTGGTTTGCTTGATTGTTTTGGTTTGAATTGAGCTGACTTGAAGTACATGTTTCATCTTTTGCATATTGTTCTTGAAGCTAACATGAAGGATACCTAATTTGATGTTGTGGATATAAAAGATCAGCTGATTTGATTATTTTTGGTATCAATGGTTATGTGGAATGTGTTTATGATTGATTGTGTGCTTGTGAATGATTTGTGCTCTGGTATAACACAGAACAACATAAAAGAGCAGTGTAGCAGATCAGAGTAAGAATAAGTTTTTTGTGCTTAACCGAAACTGTATTTTGGCATTTGTAGATGTTTTTTATCAGTTCAGACATTCCAATTATATTTGTAATCATTTTGCAAGGCAGTAAGCCTTCTAGGGTTGTTACCCTTATTGTAATTTGAGTAGTGAGCTCTAGGCAGTGTGCTTGAATGCATATGTATTCCCCTTATGTAATATTTTTATACTTCTAATAGAGCATATTAATATTGTGGGTCTTAATCCCACCGTGGTTTTTCCCTTAACTGGGTTTCCACATAAAAAATTTGGTGTTATGGTGTTGTGGATACTTACTTTATGTGTTTTCATCTTGCTTTTGTTCATTTGCATTAAGTGATTGAAGAATTAGATTAAGAATGTTAAAAATTGCAAAAAATTTATTCACCCCCCCTCTCAGTGCTCCTTAATTCCAACAATTGGAATCAGATCCTAGTTCCTTGGAAGAAGCCTAATAGCTTGAGGAGGATCCAAGAAAGTAAATCAATAGATTCTGGTAATCTTAAACAATATCTTATTGTGGCATTTAAGGATCTTGATCATTCACAAGTTGAGATTCGATAGATAAAATAAAACCTTAGAGATGTTGAGAACTTCATTGAATCATTGAAAGATCAGTTGAACAAGTCAAGGGAGAAGAGAAAGGAACTTGTTGACAAGCTAAAAGAGGAAGAAATTCAAAGCATTGATGTAGAAGCCCTGAAGGAAAAGACAAAAGAATGTGAGAGACTTGTTAGAGCTAATGTAGTCCAAAAGAATGAGATGAAATCTATTGTGATGAAATTCACAAAGGAGATTGAGGAAAGGAAGAAGAATGAGAAAAAGCTTGCTTAGTCCTTGAAAGAAAAATCTGAAGAATGTTACAAAATTGAGTGTGAAAATGGCCAATTGAAGATTGACCTACAAGAAGCTAGAGAACATGAGGAAGATATTGGAAAGAAGATCCTTCTTCTTAAGTTTGCTCTTGAAGTTGCAAATGAGTACAAGGAGAATTTCTAGATCATCTTAGCCAGACTTGATGAGATGCTTGAAATTCAGAAGAATCTAAATGACACACAAGGTCTTGGATTTGAGAAAGGAAATATCTCTAAATCAACACATTAAAAGAACAATTCAAGAAGGCCTCCGGTAAGACAACCTAATACTCATAAGTTCAAAGGTAATTGATTTGTTTGCAATAGATTTGGTCATATGGCTAGTCAATGTAGAAGTAGGAGGAATAATAATGGTTCATCTTTCTCCAGTCAATGTTTCAAATGCAACAAATATGGTCATGTCAAGTGAATGCAAAAGTGTGATGAACAACTTTCAAAATAGAAGGAATGTTAGATGTTATGCATTTTGTATGTTTGGACATGTTTCTAATTTGTACAGATCGAGAAGAAATCAGATGAACTTCATACCTTGGCAAGTAAATCTTGTTTTATATGTTTGCAACAAATATGGTCACATTGCTACTGCAAAAGAAAAAACATGAATAGAAGAGGTCCAGAAGATAAAAACAAGAAAGTGAAGCTAGATGAGAAGGGAAAAGAAAAAGTTCAAGAGATCAAAGATCAGATGAAGAAGACATGGGTTAAGAAGAATGATTCAGAAGTAGGAAGTGGGTTCGAACCTGATTCTGGTGTTAGGACTACATTCAATAACTAAGCTAAGGAATCCGACCTTGGGGAAAGTTTTCATGAAAATCTTATAAACCCCCTATTTGAGATCTGTGTCTGATTCTGACTGGTTGTAGAAGATAAATTTGATGGTGTCTATCTATCTGGAGGATTTCCAGAAGAGTTTGAGCAGATTTGAAGGTCCACAAAAGAATTATTGAAGATGTAGAGTATCTGGAAGAATTAGGGTAAAATGAATTTATTATACTTAAAAGTTAGGTATGTGGAGAATAAAAGTTGACTTAATCAGTTCATTTGTCACTTTGCATTCGAGGCGATAGTGTTTGAAGAGCTCTAGGAGAAGATTATCAAGCGAGATCAAGCATCAAATCAATTTCCGAAGCAAAAACCAAATCCTATGGTAAAGGTATTTATCGGTGAAACCCTTCAGGTTGAAATTTGAAATTGCTATAATGTTGCATCTGGTATTGCTACTCCTCTAGTCATTGACATTACTAAGAGGGCATGATCAAAGTTTAAGAATCATCCATTTATCTCTATGGAAGACGATTTGAAGAATGAATTTTCATATGTTTCATACAATGTGTTTCACATTGAAGACATTAGGGTTTACACTCATTGCCCTATCAAAGAATTGGGAAGATCTAACCTATTAAATCTCTACAATAGCAAGATGTTTGGTGGGAGTTCGATGCTTAAACCGGAATTTTGGGAACTAGAGAACAAGGGTTTTGCACAATTTGTAAGATTTTTGATGTTTGATGAACCTGAATGGGACTAGTACGTGTTGATCAGGATGCATGACAAATTCATGTTGTTAAGAAATCCCTAAAATATCATGAAGAATGTGATTAGAGATGTAACTGGATTATGTTCATCCAGTGATCTTCCATCATTGAAGGTTGCAAAGAATGACATTGTCACAAATGCAACTTGATCAAAATTTGACAAACGAACAATGACAATCAATGATATCCTAGAGCATGATATCAAGTTCACTTCTATGGTAATAGGATATAAGATCTATTATTCCAGTAGTGAAAATTCTATTTTCGATACAATAATTTATCTTGCTTATGAGATGATGAGGGAAGATAAAAAATATGAAATCTATGAGTTGCTCTAGAGTGAGCTGTTGAATATCTTTGAAAAGATTAAGGAGAACAAGAAACATCCATTCAAATATGGAACTCTAATCTTGTGCATATTTTTTTACTTCATGAATAAAGTTTCGGGTGTTGGGAAGGTTCAATGGGCCTTTGACAGGCCTATAGGTGTGCAGATTCAGGAGTACTTGTATAGCTCCAATGAATCTAAAGTCTAGAATGCAAACCTGTGGGGGTACTCTAATATTTTTTAGAAAGAGATCCATGATAGGGAGAGAATCCCTAAGTCCATTGTGGGGGAATAACAAAACACAATTTGTTTTATGGTAGACATTGACCAGTGCTTGATGGAGGTAGTAGAACCAAGAACTTCTTGAATTATGCCAATAGGATACGAAGTTGATGAGGAAATTTTGGAACTCTATGCACAACACTTGTTGATTAAACTTGTGGATCCCTCTAAAGAGAGGTTTGACACTTATGCAAAGAAAAGGTTAAAGTTGCAGCAACAGTTTAGAAAATTGGTGATTCAAAAGAAAGTCAAAAAGGAAGTTAAGGCATATGTAGAAAGTATTGGAATTTCTAAAGAGGCGATCCGAAAAGCAAGAGAGAAGAACATTCTATCTGAAGAGCTTACTAAGAAGGCCAAACAGATAGTTGTACCTAAACTATCATGCCCAAAATTTTGGGCAAAAATGCAACAACAATTTTTTGTTTTAAAATAACATAAAATACTAAATATTCTGCGTTAAAGGAGAGATAAATAAGTTTTGTCTTAACTAAAGGTTAACTCGGGAATTAAAAGAATGGTTTCCTAAAGCTGATTTGATTAACTCAACCATTCTAGCGTTAACACTTGGAGTAGACTAATTATACTCCAAAAAGGGTCGTCACCACTTAGTTTATTAATTTAATTTATTTAATTCATTTCCCTAATTAAAATCTCTAATAATTAATCAAGAGATATTAATTATCTCAAATAGTATTTAAATAATCTAGGACTAAATAAAATCATGTTAACATATATTTTAATGAATACAGAATAATTAAATGAGCAAGTGCAAATAATGCTTTTAAATTTGACTAATAAAGTTGACGAAAACAAATATAATATTTGTCTAATAATCCATCTCCAATTAAAGTCAAATTTAATCCCCCCATAGATATTAAATATCAAATATTTAATATTCAGCCAATATTGACCTTATAGATTAAAATTATACATTTTACTTATATATCATCTGTTATTAAAGTTTACAAAAATAATTTATCTTATATATATATATATATATATGATTATTAGCATATATATATATATATAACTAAATTTACAAATGGGTTACCTATTTCAAATTTGAAAAGGTTTCCACCCCTCTTTTAATATTTTATAATTATTTTCTTTTTGAACCCTAACTAGGGCTGGTTTTATTTTATAACTAACATCATTCCTTCAATTTCTAATTTCTAACCCTAACCCGAAATAGGGTTAGGGTTTCTTGTTCTAAAAAGTTTTGTTTTTTGTTGAATGTGTGTGTGTAGGTGGTGGCCATGGCGGTCGAGAAAAGGAGAGGCCGAAGCGGGGTCTCATGGTGCAGAGGGTTGAAGACCATGACTGCATAGTAGCTGAGTTTGAAGGGTGGTGCAGAGGCACCTAAGCACACAAGGATACCTAGAGGTCAAAAGTCATAATATGAGCAATTTTATTGTATTTGAGTCATTCATAATGTATTAAGGTTATTTGATTCTATTGAATCATAGTATGTAAGGATAAATGAGCCATTTTATCCAAAGATATTGTATTTGATCCATATTGAAGTTTTAAAAGTGTCCATGTAAGAGTTAGAGTCATTTTTTTCAAAACATGCAAAAATTGTAAAAATTGCAAAGTTGCAACATTGTCAAAAAGTGCAACAAAAGTGTAAAATGAAATCCATTGGTTATGAGGTGGTTGGAGTAGTTAGAAAGGAGTTGGAAATGGTTTATAAAACCATGTTTGGTTGAAATCAAGAGGGTAGATTAGTTTGGAGGGGATTTGACAAAGATTATCCAACAAACCCTCAAACTATCATGAGGTTTTAAGGAATCTGTGACTGTCATAGATCCATGGAGGATCAAATTTGATGTAATTTTTATATTTAGATGTTATTTAATGATATATTTATGAAATATATTTCATATGAATCCTTTCTTGTTCATTTTTGTGGAGTATTTGGCAAGATATGTTTGTTTTTACAATAATTGTCAAAACCCTATCAAGGGTTACCCATTTTTGGGAAAATGATCAGAACTTTTGATTTAACCGCTGGATCTGGCTGAAATTCAGAGAGAAATTGTTTAATTCATTATTATAAATTATGACTGAAGCGATTTTCTTTATGAGAAATATGTAAAATGTTATTGATGATTGTTTGTTATAGTTCATGGTGAAAGGCAGACTGGTGAAGGCAGCAACAGTCCAGTTGCAACATTTGGTGTGGTCACATGAGGAATATTAATGAAGAAAGAATATATGTGTTGAAAAGTTCTCTGAAACTTCTTTCCAGTTCTTTTTGTCTTACTTAATTTTGTTCAGAATTGAATATTGTGTGATTATTTTGGTGAAAACAGTTTTTAAGGGATGAAACCTTGAACTAGGGTATTCCATGGCAATAAAGAATTTGTTCTCTCATGTTATGGTGAATATTATGATCTAAAATATTGAATGAAGGTTTTTAGGGATGTAATATAACCTTTTAAATTGGTTTGGAGTTGAGAAGAGTGATTTATCTTTTTATATGTCTCTTGATTCAAGTTTAAAGTCTACCCTTGAATGAAGGTTTTATGGTTTGTGATAGATGCTCTGCATCAAATTGGTATCAAAGCTAGAAGATCTTGAGTGTGTGGGTAGAGCACTGAAGGAGGAAATCCACACCGGGACCTAGCCATGAAGGATTTGTAATTTGATTTTTGCTGATAAATTTTTGGTTGCAAGGTGCTCGTCCCTCTAGCTTCAAGAAGGCAGACAAGGAAGGTCTGTCAAGGGCCAAAATGATGATCCAGGGCCATGGGATGGTCCATTGATTGCTAAGAGACTAGGGAGAGAGGCAAAGAGGAGATTCATAAGTGAGGCAAGGAGGTTGTTGGTGAGGTGATGCAGCATGGAGAGGTGGACTTATGGTTGGTAAAAACACTTGGGTGGCAGCCACTACAAAATCCATTGGTAGGAGTCACAAAGAGATTGTTTAAGAAGGAAGCAACAACATAAAGATACATAAAGAGGTAAAGATGAAGACAAAGGTGAAAATTTCACTCAAAATTTTTCTTGTGGGTCATTGTACCCACGTTTCCAAGGGACTTGGAAACTTTTCAAGGTTGGGAGTATGGTGCAGAGGGACCTAAGCACACAAGGATACCTAGAAGTCAAAAGTCATAATATGAGCAATTTTATTGTATTTGAGTCATTCATAATGTATTAAGGTTATTTGATTCTATTGAGTCATAATATGTAAGGATAAATGAGCCATTTTATCCAAAGATATCATATTTGGTCCATATTGAAGTTTTAAAAGTGTCCATGTAAGAGTTAGAGTCATTTTTTTCAAAACATGCAAAAATTGTGCAAAGTTGCAACATTGTCAAAAAGTGCAACAAAAGTGTAAAAATGAAATCCATTGGTTATGAGATGGTTGGAGTAGTTAGAAAGGAGTTGGAAATGGTTTATAAAACCATGTTTGGTCGAAATCAAGGGGGTAGATAAGTTTGGAGGGGATTTGACAAAGATTATCCATCAAACCCTCAAACTGTCATGAGGTTTTAAGGAATCTATGACTATCATAGATCCATGAAGGATCAAATTTGATGTAATTTTTATATGTAGATGTTATTTAATGATATAGTTATGAAATATATTTCAGATGAATCCTTTCTTGTGCATTTTTGTAGAGTATTTGGAAAGATATGTTTGTTTTTACAATAATTGTCAACCCTATCAAGGGTTACTCGTTTTTGGGAAAATGATCAAAACTTTTGATTTAACCATTGGATCTGGCTGAAATTCAGAGAGAAATTGTTTAACTCAATATTATAAATTATGACCGAAGTGATTTTCTTTATGAGAAATATGTAAAATGTTATTAATGACTGTTTGTTACAGTTCATGGCAAACTGGTGAAGGCAGCAACAGTCCGGTTGCAACATTTGGTGTGGTCACATGAGGAATATTAATGAAGAAAGGCTATGTGTCAGAAAGGTATCTGAAACTTCTTTCCAGTTCTTTTTGTCTTACTTAATATTGTTGAGAATTGAATATTGTGTGATTATTTTGGTGAAAACAGTTTTGAAGGGATGAAACCCTGAACTAGGGTATTCCATGGCAATAAAGAATTTGTTCTCTCATGTTATGGTGAATGTTCTGATCTGAAATATTGAATGAAGTTTTGTAGGGATGTAATATAACCTTTTAAATTGGTTTGGAGTTGAGAAGAGTGATTTATCTTTTTATATGTCTCTTGATTCAAGTTTAAAGTCTACCCTTGAATGAAGGTTTTATGGTTTGTGATAGATGCTCTGCATCAGAGGGGGGAGTTGGCGACTAGGTAGTCGCAGCACCACCAGTGGGTTACCCCACTGGGTAGGTTGCACCCTACGCAGCGGCCTTGGCCAATGTGTGGGTCGTGGCCCACTATGGGGGTCGCAGTCCACTTAGTGGCCATGGCCCACACAGTGGCGTGGCCTGTTGTGGGGGTCATGATGATAGTTCTGATACTTAATATAAGTACAGATCCAATAGCCAACAAGATGAGGGGGGGGGGGTGAATCATACAAACTTAATCATCCCTAAAAACATCAGATTCAACCTCGGTAACATGTATATCAGTAATATAACCAAAATTGTCAAACATGCAAACTCAAAAGCATATGAACATCATAAACCTCATAACACCAGATTTAACATGGAAACCCAAATAGGGAAAAACCACTGTGGGATTTTGGACCCACTAATAAATATACTCTTTTAGAGTATGCTCGGTTAAAAGCAAATCCTGTTAAAGATTACAAACACATTACTAGATGTGACCCGGTTAAGGGATTTCCCTCAAATCTGTTAGGATCTTCACTTTGTTAGAAGTGACCTTGTTAAAGGATTTCAAACATTCAATCAGAATGTCACCTTGCTAGAGGGTTTTACAAATAAGACTATTAAGTCCACTCGGTTAAGAGATTTTTTGTCACTTTCACAAAATAACAGTAATAAAATCTATCTGCAACTTCACATCTAAAATGCTAAAGTAGATTCCTATTGTTCAATACAATCTAGACATAGAACTAATCTTGTCTATCTGTTGGGCTTCTATACTCTATTATTCAAACAGGTCTTCAATCTTTTGTGCTCGATAATCACTATGTAGCATCCATGTGCATACACTTGCCCGCATACATTGTTTATCAATAGTGTCCTATTTATAAACAATTAGGTAACCGCTTAATCTCCTTGATCACATTTCCCATGATCAATCATAGCCATCAGATCTTCAATCTTGTCCAGGTTCAATGCATCTTCTGATCTGAAAATGTTTTACTCCACCTTGGAACTTGCATATTAGTCTTGGAACTTGTACCAGGGTATTGCGGTTCAATCTGAGCTGTAGATCTTCATGCCGACTTTTCATTGCCTTAGATTCATTAACAAACTTCATTCACGGCTCTCCAATCATTGATCAGTTCCATCTCATCAGCTTCCTTCATCAAATACCGCATGTAAACATTTAATGCATTCTGTTATAGCTCGATTACAACTCGGTAACAACTCGATGAATACTAAACTTCACTCGGTAGACATTCTGCCTTCATTAACCGATAGCGATAACCTT
The DNA here is from genome assembly GCF_030272615.1 of Cryptomeria japonica. NCBI lineage: Eukaryota > Viridiplantae > Streptophyta > Pinopsida > Cupressales > Cupressaceae > Cryptomeria > Cryptomeria japonica. Next base: position 222,635,030 of record NC_081407.1, on the reverse strand, counting down.
AGGGTTTATCGACTAGGTTCCTTAGGGTTTACTGACTAGGTTCTTTGCTTGATAACATAGTATAGTATTAACCTTTACATATTACAATATATGTATGATGTTAAAACAATCTAAAACATCATGATCTCATTATTGTCTAACTCGGTACTAGTTGCCCATTGAATACCTTATTCTTCTCAAGATATGGCAACATCATACTGAATTAGAAAATCAATTTCTTGACATCAATGACAAAATAATAATATCAAGACAGTAAACATCTTTAATCAGTTATATCCATAATCATCAACAACCTTCTCAATATCCTTATTGAAATGCCAACAATCTTTCATTGTTTGTTATTGTGAGATTTTGCCAAGATCAAGAGCTCAATGAAATGTACAAAATAGAGACATAATATGGGACAAGAATAAACTGTATTCTCATCAATAGAACATGATCAATAATCAATTACAATAGTTACATACAATGTAGATGAGATTGCTTATATAGGCAAGGCTAGGGATATGTGAGCACACAAACATGACATGCGGCTCAATAAGAAACAAGGGTAGGTAGGAAATAGGTGTGAGTAGGTAGGAGAAATAATATAATAGTCCACATGAGGTGGATCACCCACTGAATGTGGAGTGTAACAACAAGAGTGGAGTGTAACAACAAGATCAACATCATAAAAGGTGGAATTTCTCCTACACACACTATCCCAATGTGGCACAAACACCCAAGTGTCTCATACCCAAACTACTATGAAATGTATTATCCTAAGTAAACTTAAGTAAGGTGTAATAATATCCATGATGAATAATTGTTTACACCAACACCCCCCCTTAAGTGCAACTTAGGGGAATGCACTTAAGTCTACAATGCAACTAAGAAATGCAAGATGGGTCCCGGCTATGAGGCCATGTTAGGTACCCATGTACAAACGCAAATGCATGCAAACCAATGCAATGAAATCTCTCACAAAGTGGGGAAAGAGAGAAAAACCCAATGGGAAAAAACCCTCCCCCAAAAGAGAGATGAAAATCATACAAGATAACTCTCATAGAAGTATGTGAAGGACAAAACCCCATGTGAGGAAAAAGTCCCCCCCATATGAGAGAAGAAGAGAAGCTAGAAAGCCCCCCCTCAATGTGGAATCTACACCAATGATAGAAGCTTGATGTATGAAGAAACTACTCCACGAATGTCGAACAACATTCCTCCCCTTAGGAAGAAACAAAATCAAAGGTGTATCCATGAAGTCTCCCCAATCATGAAGGGAAGATGTATGAAGAAAACTCATGATGAAAGGAATCTCTCAAAACTGCTCAAATGTCCCCATGTCGATGCTAAAAGATACCCCCTCCAAAGGTGGTAAACTGTGCCACACTGCTGAAAAAGGCACTCCAAGATCTAGTGGAGATGGATGTAGAACATGTCCCAAAGACTCACATGTCTCCTCAAAACATAAAGAGACCTCCTCCAACTATGGTACATAAGTATCCACAATCATGTCAACCTTGAAAGAATGATCATGTAGAGAATGAACAAGAGGGTCAGAGTGTTCCCTCACAACAATCGAAGAAGGATCACCTTCATCAAAGAGAAGATGAATGTCATCAATGATGTCTCCCAAATCTGCAATGTAGGATTCCATAAATAAACCTGCAATGTCTGTCAAGTAATCATCCCATGAATCTGAAGCTGGAAGACAATGAATATCATGCTGCACTAAATCACATGAAGGCAAAACTGTCGCACTATCCACATCATCAGGTGCAATAGGTGATGTGATATCAATATGAGGAGATGAAATACAAGGCTCAAGAATGGGGTCACATGTGAGAATCCCCATGTTCAAGTGTCCAAAGTTCTCCTCAAAATCTGAACCATCACTATAAGTGTGATCATCATGTGTAGAATCATCAAATGTGAAATCATCATCATCAACAAAATCTGAAAAGGAGTATAACCGAGATGCATGATCAACCACCCTAGTCGCAATGATAGCTCTAGTCTCCAAGTCTCTAATGAAAACTGAGTCAGGTGTGAACTCCACAACTCTCTTAGTTGCGCTATGTGTGGTTTGATAGATAGAAAGGAGATTGTTTGTCAAGTGGGGTACACACAACACATCATTGAAGGAGTTATCCCCAATGTCAATAGATCCTTTCCCAATCACATCCATGTATGTATGATTGCCCATCAAAATCTGTGGCATGGTGCAAGGCTCAAATGTAGAGAACATAGACTGCGAAGATGCCATATGATGAGAAGCCCCTGAATCTAGAAGCCATCTCCCTAAATCATGACTATTAGTAGCACATAGAGCTTTTCCTTTTCTTGTTACAAAAGAGTGAGTCTTCCCACTTGTAGAAGCATTGAATGCTTTCCCTTTTCCTTTTGAATTTGAGGAAGTGGAAGTTGATGAATCATCCTTTTTGTAGACTTTAGGTAAATCAATGTTATGCTTTTTGATGATATGTGTGAGCTCATCAATCTTCTTAGAATGGCAACCATGCTCCTCATGACCAATCTTTTTACAATAAGCACAAGTAGGTCTCTCCCTCTTTGGTGAATTATCTCTCTTGGAAGAGGATGAATCTCCTTGTTGTGGAGAAGATGGTGCTTTTTCTTTAGGCTTTGATTGCCATTTCTTCTTGTTTGAGTTGTCCTTTCCTTGATTTCCTTTGTTCCCTTGATTTGCCACTAATGCTTGAGACTTAGAAGCCTTAAGAATGCCCATGCTTATCAACTTAGTTTGTTCTATCATCAACATTTCATTGAAAGCATCAAATGTAGGCATTTTTTAGCTTGAACCCATTGTCATCCTATGGGTTTGGAAACTAGAAATAAATGCTACATATTCTTGTGGAAGCTTGCCTATCAAGTTGGAATATCAATTGAGTATCCTTCTTATCAATGCCACAATCTTTGAGTTGTGCCCTCAACTCATTTGCCTTAGTGACATAATCTTGTATAGTATCAAAGTTCTTGGGATCTAACATGGTGAGATCACTATCAATTTGATATCCCCTAATCTCATCAACTTGACCATACAAGTCTTGAAACTTTTGCCAAGCATCCTTGATTAGAGTACACTTCTCAATATGAAAAATGAGATCCTTTGATACATACTTTCTTAAGGTACCAATTGCCATGATATTTTTAGTGAGCCAATCCAAGTGACCAACTGGATCAACCTTAGGATCAATGGGAGCAACAATAGTTCCATCAATGTAATGAGTGAGTCCTTTTTCCATAAGTTTACTCCATGCATCAATTTTCCAAGTAGCATAATTATGAGGAGTTAAGAGAGGAAACTTAGAAGAACCCATAGCAGCAAAAAAGAAGGAACACGAGCACAAAAGCACAAGAGACACCCCCCCAAATTAACTCAATCAAAGTACCCTTCAAAAAATGATGATTTTGGCACTTTATATGTAGTGCGTATACAATGGGCCACTTGCAAAATAATGCAAAGTGGACTTCTGATTTCAATTTACAACTTCTCAAAATAAGATCTAAGAGACTTCAACAAATACTGCTAGTGATCTAAACTGAGATCCAAGCAAAATACAAGTACCAAATATGCCAAAAATGGCCAAAACTGAAAGTACAATTTCTACTTAAAATCACTACAAACAGATGGCAGATTATGAAAGTAGATGAAAAAATATGCACTTTCAAAGAAAATGGCACCTAAAAAGGAGTCCATATGAACCCAAATGAAGCCTCCAAAGTTGTGCTGACGTGTGCTGACGTCAACAAATCACCCGATTAAATTTGATGGCCATATGACCTTCGCAAAAACTTCGCCCCTGCTGACTGGGCGTTCGTACTGTATGGATAGCTAACGTGGCAGATGATTGTGCAGTCCGTACTGTACGGATTTGCTGACTGGGCGGCTCTGCGTGGCAGATGACTCGACTGCCGTACGGATGACTATGTGTACGGGTGTACCCGCGGGCCAGTGGCCGCTTGCCACGTGGCAGACGCGGGATTCGCTGGGTTAGGTTGACCGCCGGCGGGAGGAGGCTACCGGAGCCGAAAGGCCGGCAAAGTCCATGCCAAGAGGGCCAGCGGCGGGAGGAGATGAGCTGCGCTTGGGGAGGAGGAGCGGGCACCGGTGTCAAGAGGAGCCGGCGCGAAACCTGGGCGCCGGCGACGGACTGTGTCGGGAGGAGCCGACGCAGCGGCGTCGATCTGTGGGACGCTGGCATGCAGAACGAGGCGCGAGCTGACAGGTACGCGTCGTCCAGAGCTGTAGACCTGCAACACGCAAGTATGGGGGGGTCTGCGAACCCCCCAAAAACACTTTTTGATTTTTTTTTTTTGATGTTTTTTTTTTAATTTTTCAATTTTTTTTTTTATTTTTGATTTTTCGAAAAAAATTTCAGAAAAATAATTTATTTATTTATTTTCGAAAAATATAATAAATTTTTTTCGAAATCCATATGATTATAGCAAAATTGGCGAAAATTTTTTTCTCACAAAAATAGTCTGACTTTATAACCAAAATTCATGGAAACGACCTTCTAGACGCAATGGCGGGGTTAGATCTGGTCTAGGACACCTCCAAAAGATGCTGCTCCTCAGATCTACCTCTTGACGTCGCAATAATGCCTCTTCAAGATGAATAAATGAAACCCCACTTGCTCTGATACCATGTGAGATTTTGTCAAGATCAAGAGCTCAATGAAATGTACAAAATAGAGACATAATATGGGACAAGAATAAACTATATTCTCATCAATAGAAAATGATCAATAATCAATTACAATAGTTACATACAATGTAGATGAGCTTGCTTATATAGGCAAAGCTAGGGATATGTGAGCACACAAACATGATACAATATAATAGTCCACATGAGGTGGATCACCCACTGAATGTGGAGTGTAACAACAAGAGTGGAGTGTAACAACAAGATCAACACCATAAAAGGTGGAATTTCTCCTACACACACTATCCCAATGTGGCACAAACACCCAAGTGTCTCATACCCAAACTACTATGAAATGCATTATCCTAAGTAAACTTAAGTAAGGTGTAATAATATCCATGATGAATAATTATTTACACCAACAGTTATAAAGCTATGTTGCCAACAATCTCCCCCTTTGGCATTGATGGCAAAACTAATTGATTTGACCTTAAAAGATTCAGATTGTTGTGATTCTGAAATGCTGAAATGCTCTCCCCCATACATTAGACTTCTCCTGGTTTTAGTCTGCTTTCCAATCTGTAGTTTGCTCAGTTTTCTTTTAGTCTTCTCCCCTGATAGGTCTTCTTCCTCTATATTAGTCTTCTCCCCTTTATAGTAATCTTCTCCTCCTTTGACAACAATGCCAAAAAGTAAAGAACTAAAACATAATTACTTTCTGTAAGAAGTTATTTCCTACTATTGTATATCAACTGAGTCTCGGTCAGAGCATTTGTCTTCAATTCTTGTTCCCTGTAATATTTCCTGTATTATTTCCTGTATACCTTTAGAAAACATCCTAAAGTGTATAAATCAGCATCAACTCCCAAAAAATATTCATTAGAGTCATCAGATTGATGCTTTCACTGAACTCGGTTAGTGGGTAGAAGATAGGGGTAGGACCCCTAACTTACTTCTGAGATATTCAAAAGTGTCCCTTGGTAGTGGCTTGGTGAAGATATCTGCTATTTGTTCCTTTGTGCTAACATACTCCAACACCACTTTCTTCTCTTGAGCTTCTTCTCTAAGATAATGATATTTGATAGATATGTGCTTTGTCTTAGAGTGCATAACAGGATTTTTTGAAATGTGAATGGCACTAGTATTGTCACAGAATATAGTTATTGGCTCTGTAACTTTCTCATTTATACCTTCCAACAGTTGTTTGATCCATGCAATGTTGGTACAATTCAATGTTGTAGCAACGTATTCAGCTTCTGTTATTGACTGTGAAACACATCCTTGTTTCTTGCTAAGCCAACTCACTAGTCTTTCTTCTAAAAAGAAATCTCTTCCACTTGTGTTTTTTCTGTCATCAATGTTGCCTGCCCAATCAGCATCAGTATAAACTTTTAAATCAAAATCATTTCCTTTCTGATATACTAAGCCATAATCCTCTATGCCTTTCAAGTATCTAAAAATTCTTTTGATTGTTGTCATGTGTATTTCCTTAGGATCTGTAGAGAATCTTGCAACTATACCTACTGCATGTGCTATGTCTGGTCTGCTGTGAACAACATATTGTAGCTTTCCAATCATGGATCAGTAAAGTGTCTCATCAACAGATGTAGATTCATCATTCTTTGATAATTTATAGTTGGTAGTCATAGGATTACTTACTAGTTTTGAATTCTCCATTCCAAATTTCTTCAAGATTTCCTTTATGTACTTTGATTGAGTAATGAAAATCTCATTTTTCATTTGCAGTATCTGTAAACCTATAAAATACTTTATCTCACCAATTAATGACATCTCAAATTCTTTGCTCATTTCATTTCCAAAGTTCTTGCATAAAGAGTCATTTCCACAAAATATAATATCATCAACAAATATGGCTAAGATCAGTATTCCATTTTCATCATTCTTCATGTACATGTTGATGTTCTCACTTATCCTTATAAAACCAATCTTAATCAAATAAGAGTGCAATCTTTCATACCATGCTCTTGGTGCTTGTTTCAAACCATATAAAGCTTTGTTCAATTTACATACCTGATCTTTATTATTGTCTTCAACAAATCCTTCAGGTTGTTCAATGAAAACTTCTTCTTCTAATAGTCCATTTAGAAATGTAGATTTGACATCCATTTGATAAACCTTGAAATTTTTGAAAGCAGCATAGGCCAACAATGTTCTTACTCCTTCAAGTCTAGCAACAGGTGCAAAATTTTCACCATAATCAATTCCTTCTTCTTGAGCATAACCTTTGCAAACTAGTCTTGCTTTGTTTCAAATGACCTCTCCTTTTTCATTTAGCTTGTTTCTGAAAATCCACTTTGTACCGATTACATTTTTGTCCATCGGTCTTGGGATTAGTGTCCATGTGTCATTCTTCTTGATTTGATCAATCTCTTTTGTCATAGCATTTATTCAATCTTCACTGTTAAATGTCTCTTTCACTATTCTCGGTTCAAATTCAGATATCAAACATGTGTTCTGTCTCTGTTTGTTCCTTGTCATCACTGGATCATCCTTATCTCCTATAATTTGACTTGGTGCATGATGTCTTCTGACATACTTGGCTAATACAGGCTCGGTAGGCTCTGTATGATCTTCTTCATCACTTGGTAACTAGATATTCTCTTGATTTTCTTCAACAGTCTTCTCGGTAGGACTTCTCGGTTGAACATAGACAAATTCATCATAGTCTTCTGGTTCCTTGGAATTTCCTTCATCATTTCTTTCTACAAATTCATCAATTTTCACATTTGCACTTTCTACTATTTTGTTAGATGATTTGATCAGACATTTAAATGCTTTGCTTCTAGAAGAATAACCTAGAAACGTTCCTTCTTCACTTTTTTGATCAAATTTGCCATTTCTATCATCTTTATGAACATAGCATCTACTTCCAAAGATTTAAAAATAACTAACATTAGGTTTCTTATCGTACCAGATTTTATATGGTTTCTTCAAAGTACCTTTCTTCAATTGAACTCGGTTCAAGGTGTAAACTGTTGTGCTTATTGCTTCTCTCGAAAATGTTTGTGGCACCTTCTTTTCAATCATCAGTGTTCTAGCACAATCCACAATAGATTTGTTTCTTCTCTCAGCTATTCCATTATGCTGTGGAGTTCTTGGTGCAGAGACTTGTCTTTTAATACCATGATCATTGCAAAATAAGTTGAACTCATCAGATTTGAACTCTCCTCCTTTATCTGATCTAAGACATTTCAGTTGTCTTCTTGTTTCATTTTCAACTCTTGCCTTGTACCATTTAAACATTTGAAAAGCTTCTGATTTTTCTTTTAAAAACATTACTGACATCATCCTTGAATAGTCATCCACAAATAATATGAAATATTTATCACCATAATAACTTTGAACTTTCATAGGACCACAAAGATTAGTGTGCACTAGATCTAAAATTCCCTTAGAAGTGTAAGACTTACTTTTAAAGCTTGATCTCATCATCTTACCCATCTGGCATCCTTGGCACATAGCATTCTCAGGTTTTTCAAGACTCAGTAGACCTCTTACTCTGTGCTTCTTACTTATTTTGATCAGATTATCAAAATTGACATGACAAAACCTTTTATGCCATAACCAGGTATCATCTAACTTTGCATGCAAACACTTATTCCGAGTTGAGTCAAGGTGAATGTGTTACCTTTTGTTTGTGTCCCGGTAGCAGTTAACTTTCCATTCTTGTCATGAACTTTGACAATTCCTTTTTCAAACTCTATTCAGTAACCTGTGTTGTTTAGCTGAGAGAAGGAACAAATCTATTGTGGATTGTGCCAGAACCTTGATGATTGAAAATAAAGTCCCACAAAAATTTTAGAGAGAAGCAATAAGCACAGTAGTTTACACCCTAAACCGAGTACAACTGAAGAAAGGAACTTTGAAGACACCTTATGAAATCTGGTATGACAAGAAACCTAATGTAAGCTATTTTAAAATCTTTGGGAGTAGATGCTATGTTCACAAAGATGATAGAAATGGTAAGTTTGATCAGAAAATTGAAGAAGGAACATTTCTAGGTTATTCTTCTAGAAACAAAGCATTTAAATGTCTGATCAAATCATCTAACAAAATAGTAGAAAGTGCAAATGTGAAAATTGATGAAATTGTAGAAAGAAATGATGAAGGAAACTCCAAAGAACCAGAAGATTATGAAGGATTTGTCTATGTTCAACCGAGATTCCTACCGAGAAGACTGCAGAAGAAAATGAAGAGAATATCTAGTTACCGAGTGATGAAGAAGATCATATAGAGCCTACCGAGCCTGTATTAGCCAAGTATGTCAGAAGGAATCAAGCACCAAGTCAGATTATAGGAGATAAGAATGATCCAGTGATGACAAGGAACAAACTGAGATAGAACACATGTCTAATATCTGAATTTGAACCGAGAATAGTGAAAGAGGCATTTAACAGTGAATATTGGATAAATGCTATGACAGAAGAGATTGATCAAATCAAGAAGAATGACACATGGACACTGGTCCCAAGACCGGAGGACAAAAATATAATCGGTACAAAGTGGATCTTCAGAAACAAGCTAAATGAAAAAGGTGAGGTCATTCGGAATAAAGCAAGACTAGTTTGCAAAGGTTATGCCCAAGAAGAAGGAATTGATTATGGTGAGACTTTTGCACCGGTGGCAAGACTTGAAGGAGTAAGAACATTGTTGGCATATGCTGCTTACAAGAATTTCAAGGTATATCAAATGGATGTCAAATCTGCATTTTTGAATGGTATATTAGAAGAAGAAGTTTTCATTGAACAACTTGAAGGATTTGTTGAAGGAGAAAATAATGACCAGGTATGTAAATTGAACAAAACTTTATATGGTTTGAAACAAGCACCTAGAGCATGGTATGAGAGATTGCACTCATCTTTGATCAAAATTGGTTTTATAAGAACAAGTGAAAATAAGAATATGTACATGAAGAATGATGAAAATGGAATACTGATCTCAGCCATATTTGTTGATGATATTATCTTTAGTGGAAATGACTCTCTATGCAAGAACTTTGGAAATGAAATGAGTAAAGAATTTGAGATGTCATTAATCGGTGAGATAAAATATTTTATAGGTCTGCAGATACTGCAAATGAAAGATGAGATTTTCATACCCAATCCAAGTATATAAAGGAAATCTTGAAGAAATTTGGAATGGAGGATTCAAAACCAGTAAGTACTCCTATGACTACCAATTGTAAATTATCAAAGAATGATGAATCTGCATCTTTTGATGAGACACTTTACCGATCTATGATTGGAAAGTTGCAATATGTTGTTCACAATAGGCCAAATATAGCACATGCAGTAGGTATTGTTGCAAGATTTTTTGTCGATCCTAAGGAAACACATATGACGGCAATCAAAAGAATTTTTAGATACTTAAAAGGCACTGAAGATTATGGCTTAGTATATCGGAAAGGAAATGTTTTTGATTTAAAATTTTATACTGATGCTGATTGGGCAGGCAACATTGATGATAGGAAAAGCACAAGTGGAGGAGCTTTCTTTTTAGGAGAAAGACTAGTGAGTTGGCTTAGCAAGAAACAAGGATGTGTTTCTCAATCAACAACATAAGCTAAATATGTTGCTGCATCACTGAATTGCACCAATATAACATGGATCAAACAACTGTTGGAAGGTATAAATGAGCAAGTTACTGAGCCAGTAACTATATTTTGTGATAACACTAGTGCCATTAACATTTCAAAGAATCTTGTTATGCACTCTAAGACAAAGCACATCTCTATCAAATATCATTATCTTAGAGAAGAAGTTCAAGAGAAGAAAGTGGTTTTGGAGTATGTTAGCACAAAGGAACAAATTGCAAACATCTTCACCAAGCCACTACCAAAGGACACTTTTGAGTATCTCAGAAGTCAGTTAGGGGTCCTACCCCTATCTTCCATTCACTGATCGAGTTTGGTGAAAGCATCAATTCGATGACTCTACAGAATATCTTTTAGGAGTTGATGCTGATTTACACACTTTAGGAGGTTTTCTAAAGGTGTGCAGGAAACAATACACAGGGAATAGGATTTGAAGACAAAATGCTCTGACCAAGACTGAATTGATACATAACATCATGGAATTCACTTCTCAGAGGAAGAAATTATGTTTTTTAGTTCTTTTCATTTTTGGCATTGTTGTCAAAGGGGTATAAGACTAATGTATGGGGCAGAAGTCTACTGACCGAAGGAGAAGACTACATTTCAGAACTGGGGAGAAGACTAATGATAGAGGGAGAGCATTTCAGAATTTAATAGCAATCTGAATCTGAATCAATAAAGTCAAATCAATTGGTTTTTCCATCAATGGAAAAGGGGGAGATTGTTGGCATTATAACAAACAAGAATAAGGTTGGCATTCCAATTACAATGAGAGATTGTTGGCATTTCAATAAGGATATTGAGAAGGTTGTTGATGATTATGTATATAACTAATTAAAGATGTTTTACTATCTTGATATTATTATTTTGTCATTGATGTCAAGAAATTGATTTTCTAATTCAGTATGATGTTGCCATATCTTAAGAAGTATGATTTGATGAATATAAAGATGTCGGTAAAAGAAATAGAAAGAATATGATGAATAAGGGGATAAGTTATTCAATGGGAAACTATTACCGAGTTAGACAATGATGAGATCATGATGTTTAGATTGTTTTGATATCCTACATATGTTATTGTTTGAAAGGTTAATACTATACTATGTTACCGAGCAAAGAACCTAGTCGGTAAACCCTAAGGAACCTAGTCGGTAAAACCCTAAGGTTATCGCTATTGGTTAATGAAGGCAAAATGTCTACCGAGTGAAGTTTAGTATTTACCGAGTTACAATCGAGCTATAACAGAATGCATTAAATGTTTACATGTGATATTTAATGAAGGAAGCCGATGAGCTAGAGTGGATTAAATGATTGGTAAGCCATGTATGTAGATTGTTAAAGAATCTATGGTAAAGAAAGATCGGTAGGAAGATCTATAGCTCAGATTGAACCGCAATACCCTAACACAAGTTCCAAGGTGAAAATGCAAGTTCCAAGGCAAGGTAAAACATTTTCATATCGAAGGATACATTGAACCTGGACAAGATTGAAGATTTGATGGCTATGATTGATCATGGGAAATGTGATCAAGGAGATTAAGCGGTTGGAAGATTGTTTATAAATAGGAAACTATTGATAAACAATGTATGTGGGCAAGTGTATGCACAGGGATGCTACATAGTGATTACCGAGCACAGAAGCTTGAAGACCTGTTTTGATAACAAAGTATAGAGCCCAATAGAGGGACAAGATAAGTCCTATGAATTGATTGTATTGAGCAAATAAGAATCTGCTTAAGCATTTTTAGATGTAAAGTTGTAGACATATTTTTATTACTGTTATTTTGAGAAGTAGCAAAAAATCTCTTAACCGAGTGAACTTAACAGTCTTATTTTTAAAATCCTCTAGCAAGGTGACATTCTTATTGAGTGTTTGAAATCCTTTAACAAGGTCAATTCTAACAAGGTGAAGATCCTAACAGATTTGAGGGAAATCCCTTAACCAGGTCACATCTAGCCATGTGTTTGTAATCTTTAACAAGATTTGCTTTTAACCGAGCATACTCTAGAAGAGTATATTTCTTAGTGGGTCTGAAATCCCATAGCGGTTTTTCCCTATTTGGGTTTCCACGTTAAATCCGGTGTTATATGTTTGTGATCTTATCTATTTATGGGTCTACATGCATTACTATTTTTCTGATAAGGTTACCAAGGTTGAATCTGTTGTTTTTATTGAAGATTAAGTTTGAATGATTCACCCCCCCCTCTCATATTGTTAGCTTGGCATCTGTACTAATCATATTTAGTATCAGAACTATTAGATAAATCTGCAACAAGGAGAATATATTGCCTTTGCAAGGCTTCCAAGAAGAGTAACCACAAGTTCCAAATTTGTCCCAACAAATCCTTATGTCCCCCAAGACATGCAAGTCAACAAACTCCCCTTATGATCCCCATTGCATAAACAAAACACTATGCAACAAGGGTCCCATAATCCCTTGTGTATCACTATCTTCCAAACAGAGCCTCTACACTTTTAGGTTGTCAAACAACCCTTCACCCTAAGGCTACTCTACCCTCCCAAGGGTGAGTATGGCCTTGAAACACCCACAACAATAACATAAATATATGCAATAAAAAAAATACACAAGGAAGAACTCAACATCTTCCTAAGCTTCCTAAGAAAACAACAATGGAAAACAACAAACAATCTTTTCAAATTTACAAAACAACATATATGAGGAAGTATTCAACCAACCTTAAAACTGCAAATGGGATGAGTAGAATTAGTAGGAGCGATGTCCAATCCACTAAAATTTTCCTTCTCAAGACAGCCAAAATTTCAATATCAAAATTCCCAAGCTTTTCAAGAATCTATGTCTCCAAAAATAGAGAGTGGGTGATCAAACTTCTCCCTCCCAAACCATTCCCTAAGAAGACACTCCTCACTCTTTTCAATCCTCTTGGGAAGGATGAGGGATATTCATAGGTTGGCCTTCCCAACACCTTACAAGCTCTCTAGCCAAGGTAGGTAAAAGAGAATGGGGAAGAGTAATATCACTCATGAGGAAGGTTGTCTAACCTAGGTAAGATCCTCAAAAGTTGAAATTCGGTCATCTTGAAAAACTCAACTTTTGGGGTGACTAAATAGTCACTATGGAGTGGAAACATGGCTAAAATTGGCCATTAACCATAGGTAAGTCATATGGCCCACTAAAAATGCCCCTAATTTGACCTTAGGAGTTAGTTTAACCCTCTAGAAACTCACCCAACATTTACCTACAGTTCAACCCTGAGTTGACCTTTATATTGGCTCCCTATCCAAGACTTTCTTGGGACCATACTAGGATATTTGAAAAATGCATTGGTAAAACAAATTCCTTCCAAGGGACATTTCACTGCCAACTCATTTTACAACACGTGTCAAGTGACACCACAAAATTACACATCACTTAAATACACATGGCAATGTCCCTTTTTTTTGGAATTAATAAATTAAACAATTTTCAAATTAAACACACATCCAAACATAAACATTTACAAATTAAAATACATTTACACACGAGGTGTTGTCTTTTTAAATAAACAACCCTTGGCTTCACAAACGGACATAGGTTTAGGCTTGATTCTCTGAATAGTTTCCATGGTCACATGGATCAGTTTTCCTGCACATTAGAAATTCCAAAATAACATATAATATTATCATATGAAAAGAATAGGATTCAGACATTTGCATACAACTTCAATTATAATAATCAATTTTCTAATTATCTAATAAAATCCACATAAAATAATCTACTAAATGGCATTATCATACTCATCATGAAATTTAATCATTTATAAAGCATGCATCCATAATTTATAGCATCAAAATAAAGTACTGCAAATCAAAGATAAATGACATACACCATATCAATGTTATCCAATCACTGGATCATATAGAATCTATGTCCATAATGCATCAAAATATAGTATCAATAATAGGTCCAACATGAAAATAAGTGAAATGCTATGATGGCTTAGGGTAGGGCCTCACACTCTCCCCCTCTAGGCATGAAATTCCTCCTGGAGTTCATCAAAAAGATGGGGGTACTAAGATTTCATTTGTGCTACATCCTCCCATGATGTCGTAACCTCGTCATAACAATCCCACTAGACCCTAACCTGGTCCACCTCTTGACCTTGAAGAGACAGCGTTTGGGGAGCCAAAATGCGGATGGGATCCAAAGCTAGCTTCCCATCCGACTCCACCTACAAGGCATCCCAATCCAGAATATGAGACTCATCATAAATATATTTCCTCAAACTGATACATGAAACACATCGTGGTTGTGTGATGGGCTAGGTGGCAAAGCTAGATGATATGCAATTGGTCTTATCCTCTCAAGGATCTCAAATGGTCTAACAAAGTGAGGTGAGAGCTTAGAACCCTTTCCATAATGGAGTGAACTCTTATGCAATCTCACTCTCAAAAAAACTCTATCCCCACACTAGTACATTCGGGGCTAATATACGACGACCGATTGTCAAAATTGCGATTACTTTTCATCGAACTACTGACAAAAGTAGCCATCGAAAACTCATCGTCGAACTTGTCGATCATGCCTCTAACCGTTGGAAGTACAACAACCCCATGGACTCTATTGATGGTAGGCATGATCGCTCTTCCGATCAAAAAAGTCATTGGACATACAACATCCTCGTCAGATATTTGTTTAGATTGCATCAGAATGTCGATGGAAGTCTAAAAATTTGCACCAACAGGAATGTTGTTTGTACAATGGTTTTGTCATCGGTCCATTAATATGCATCGACAATAGTTTGACAAGGAAGTGTCGTTGGACATACAACATCCTCGTCGGATTTTTGTGTAGTTTGAGTCAAAATTTTGACGGATTCCACAAACTTTGCACCGACGAGAACGTTGTTGGTCTGACGATTCCATCATCGGTGGAAAGCTTAGTCTTCGTTGTAATTCTAACAAACATTTATTTTTTTAAAAAAATTATTATTATCCAGACGTAAAGCAAACCTCATTGATATGTACAACGAATGATATTCTATCCCCATCAGCTACCAATATGGGGCATAGGTTTGAAGCTAATATGAGGCACACTAGTTTCAAGCTAATATGATCAGGTGCACCATGGTTGAGATGGTCCAACTCCTAAGAGAACTGTATGAACCATTGAGTACTAGTAAACCTATTAAAAATGGTGTTGATAGGGAATTAGCTAACCCAAATACAAGAGCCTTTAAAGCCAATCAGGGAGATGAAATGGCTTTATCTACCTTATCTAAGTTAGTTGTTCTTGGGAGCTACCAAAACTTATCTACTATATATATACATGAAATGAATTTATCTACTATATATACACATATTTCTTATAAATATATCCCAAATTGATAATCTCATAAAACTATCATCCTATGTCAATACATGACATATACCTATTGAATGACATGTATATATTTGATACTAAGTAGTCACTCGTTATTATATATTCAACATATATTCAAAGATGATAATCATGCATTCCAGACTACATGAATATCCTCTTTAATAAAATAAATCACATGTACAAGATTATTGGGTTGATCAAGTCCAATAGAAAAGTACAATAGGTAAAGATAGTGTATATATATCTCATACTAAGTAGTCACTTGTTATTATATATTCAAAGACAATAATAATGCATTCCGGACTACATGAATATCATCTTTAATAAAACAAATCACATGTACAAGGTTGTTGATCGAGTCTAATAGAAAAATACAATAGGTAAAGATAGTACTAAAAATAATGCTACTAGCATCTTAAAAGAAAACATAAATGCATTATGACCACCCACAAAACACTTGACATAAAATAGTTCCAACTTTTCTTTTGTTTAAGTAACTAGGGTATTTGAATTTAAATTTTGGTATAAAAAAATAAAATTTTAAAGATCGTCTCTCCCCCTGTATAGTTCAACATGCCCACATGTTTACTCCTAAAAAATTTCAACTCATTTAGATATCTTATTTTCTAGCTATGAAATTGATCTTGGGACCTATGGGTTATGGGCCCATAATATACTTAAGTGAAGTTAGCATAAACCATATCAATTATTTTCAATTACATCAATCTCCACTTGGAGTGTTTAATATGCATATCATCAATGATTACAATGCTTATTTCAATATACATTTGAATTGCAACTTGCAAAAATAGATGAAAGAGAAAGAACATGTGTTGAGGGAGGTGGAAGTGCTCTCCAAGGTGATCATGAATTGACTCCATTGGTCCCCAACATTGGTTTGCAATGTCACCCAACCACGTGGAACCCTTAGGTCCATCCCATCGTGCTTGTGGAGATAGTTCCAAATAGTCAATCAAAGTGTACAAGGGGGCTGATAGGCTCACACATGCCATACACGATGCATACATGACACAAGTAATGGAACAATACAATGCAACATCAATAGAGAAGGATGATACCAAGGCATGAATCCACATAGGGTCACTACTTTAAAACTACACAATGCATTAGATTCTAGATTGCAGTGGAGGAAGTGTCATCGTATGTCTCTTCGCACAAATCCCAACGCTTCATGTACGGGCTTGCTTTTCATTGTATGTGCTCATGGGGATGCACCATATGGAACCAAGCATTCTCTCATATGGATGAGAATGATAATCACACAATCCCTATGCTACATGAGTGGGTATGTCTCTTTGCACAAGTCCCAACGCTCCATGTGCAGGCATGTCTTTCATTGTATGTGCTACATGGGCACATACCATATGGAACCAAGCATTCTCTCATGTGAATAAGAGAAATGATCACATAATCTTTGTGTGAGTGGGCATGCCTCTTCGCACAATTCCCAATGCTCCATGTGCGATGTAGTACCCCTACCCTAGTCAGCTTTGTAAAACTAGTTTGACCTTGGTTGACTTTTTATGCGGCAATGTTGAATGGTTGAATTACCATGAGGTAATGTTTAGTCAGATATTATGATTATTGTGCGTATCTGTTAATGTGCTTTCACATTGATTCTTATGTAAGTTTAAACTGTCCTCCTGATTCTTGTTATTAATCTCGAGCTAACATCTTCATTAAATATATATATATGTATGCTTGTCTGACTCTTGGCAGGAGATTGTAGGTACAGTACCGCCTAGGTGTAAGGTTCGTCTTCACCTAGATTCGCAGGGTTGAGCATACCTCTTTTGTCCTTAGAATTTGGGTTAGGTGGTCATAAAACCTTTAGTTTACCCTAGTCATACTCAAATGAGCATAGCTTGTGTTCTGTCAGTTTTCTTTTCATTTGTGTTTGCGGGTCGGGTAATTGGTTGGCTTACTTGGTTTGCGTGCTTGGCGTGTGGTAAATAGAGTATTTAACCCTAAGTATTTATTTTGATTTAATGTGTTCATTTATGCACTAGTAATTGACGAATTAAAATAAATAGGTTTCTTTTATGTGATTAATCATTAATTAAAAAGATCGCTCTATTTATGTTTGTAGCGAGTTTAATTTAATGGTTAATTTTAAATAACGAATTTATTCAGTTTATGCATTTTAAAAAGGAAAGATTTAAATTTATTTGAAATAGAAATAATTTAATCTCTTTTGCTTTTTGGAATAGAAAGATTAATTTTAATTATTTAAAAAAATCAATTTTGATTAGAAAAGTGAGTTTTATTCATATTTATTTTAGATAGTGTGTAAGATTGATTTTGAGAATTTAATTTAATTAAAAATATTTTACCCTCATTAATATTGTGAAATGCAACTATTAGCTTTGTTAATTAAAAATTAAATGAGAGAGAAAAACGTTTCTTTTAATTAACTAAATTTATAATCTCAATGCATAAACAATTCAACTATGAGATAATTCTATAAACTTAATTAATTAATTAATTAAATTAAGTTGAAAGCTGCATGATATTAGAAATATATTTTTATTTAAATTTTAGTGGAAAAATAAATTAGATTAATTATATTTATTGTTCCTAGAATTTTAAATAAATAAATAAAAGAATAAATTAAAAAAAAATGAATAAAAGAATTAATTGGAATTAAGTATTGTTTTAATTCTTTATTTAGAAAATTAATTAATTTGTATGAGAAAAGAAAAGAAAGAATAATGATTTTTAATTATTGCATGTTAGTTTATCTTTTGCATAAAATTAGAAAATAAAATAAAATTACTTTTATTCTAAATTTAGGTTTGTGAGAAAAAGCTATTGAACCTAGAATTTTAGTTTAAATAGGGAATAGGTCATTATTTTAGACACACAGGAAACAGGTCAGGAATTTAGGTGAAGAAATTTATTGGAAGCTTATTGAAAAAATTAGGGCTCTTCTATAGATTTCTTCCAGGAAAGCTATACCAGGTTGGGTGGCTTCTTTGATTTGTTGGTTTTTAAGAAAATAATTTTATTTTTCTCTGAATGGTGTGTGTGTAAATTATTTGTCAGATCCAAAACCCTCTTCTAATTAATTCAGGTTTTGATTTAAAATTCTTGTCTGATGTTTATTTTCTAGTTAATGGGAGTAATTTAATTTTGAGAAAATTAGGGAAATTATTATGAAAAAAATTATTCTCTCTTGTTGATTTGTTCTGATAGTCCTTTAAATAAATCTCTATGAAATTAGTTGATTTCTTTAGAAATAAATTTAATTGTGAATTAAATTTATTGGTTTATCTAGTTTAAAGAAAAAGTAATTGGAATAAAATTCTGTGAATGAATTTTATTGAATTGGGAATTTTATTTCTATGTAAATTCTGTCAAAGGGGTTTTAATGGATTTGGAAATTATTTACATGTTTTTAAAAAATAATAATAATAATAATAAAAATAATAATAATAAAATATTATAACATATTAAATTTTTAATTGTTTTATTAAATATTAATTAATATATTTGATTATTATATGTTAATTATTAATTATTAATTAATATATTTTTTAAATATATGTTAATCATGTGAATTGATATATATATATATATATTATATATATATATATAAAATAATAATTATATATTTTGGGGGATAAATAAATATATAATAATTAATATTTGATTTTGGTATCTGTTTTATTAAGAAAGTATCTTTTTGGGAAAAAAAATATATATTATTTTATTTTGAAAATTGTTGAAATGAAATATATTTATTAAATTGATAATTTTTAAATAATATTTTATTCAAGAATATATTATATGATATGCTATTGGAATTGTTGAAAATTTATTAATGTATCATTTGGAAAATTGGTAAGTTAATGAGATTTTCATTTAGTAAAATAAATGGTTAGTTTATATTTTTCCTCTGTATTAAGACATAGACAAATGGACTATTGCAATTGTGGTATTGTATTCTCCTCGTTATGGTGATTTTTCTGTTAATGTATTTTGAAAACTTAGATCATTTATAAAACTTGATCGACTTTTATTGTTTAAACCAATAGGAAAGAAGATTGTCCTTTTTTGGTTATTGCCTATGCAAGTTTAATTTATGTATTCGCTTTTGTTTAAAGTAATGGCAAGGCCTTGATATGTTTGTTTGGACCCTATCGTTTGGTTGCTTTGGGGTACCTATTTATGTCTTCGGTTTGTAGTTTTGTTGTTGCCTTGTGATGGTGTTTTAACTAGTCTTGTCCTTTATGCGGGTGTCAAGTGGTGATTTGTGGTTGGCCATAGCGGGTCAGGTCTCTAGTTAGAGTACTGTCAGGCAATGGACCTTGTATTAGCTTTTGATATGTTCAGTTGGATCCATTTTTTTGTAGGGATCATTTATGTAATTATTGACTGATGTGGTCAGTTGTTTGTTGGTATGATTCGCCTTGATGGCAGGAATGTAAATGATATAAAACTTATGTACCCTTAACTTATTTAATTATCAGAGGGGTCTTGCAGTTGAGCAGACCCGGAGATGTAGCCCTCTAGGGGTGAACTCTGAGATCACTTTGGTGTTATGTGTTGCTTTTGTACTTATGTTTTCTTTTTCAGTTTTAGCATGCATGAATGACATTATGTTAGAATGTATGAAGTGGATTAGATGAAATTAATTGTAAATGCATGTCTTTTAAATGCAGTAAATTGGATCATGAAAGAATGTAGTTTGGAATAATGGAATATATTTAGGAAATTAAGTATGCATGGAAAGATCTTGTTAGTTATGGTGAAATTCAAGTGTGTTATTAATTAGATGCATGACTTAAATTTTAATAAGAAAAATATGAACGAAAGGTATGATTAAATTGTAATTCTAATGGATGAACTTCATTTGGGTTATTTACATTTTCAATCTTGATATTAGCTATATTTTAACCTTAATGGATGTATTCATATGTTACCTATGATTTAGTCTTAATGAAAGAAATTATTCTTTGTATAAGTATTATCTTATCTTGAGTTAAGTTAAATTTGGAATAAAGTAACCGCGTTGGGAAACTCTTTAGGTGTTAGTTGATGTCTTCCGCTGTATAATTTGTTCTTTGATATCTAGTTGTATCATTAGGTTGTGTTTAAATTTTTTTTAAAAATTATTGCACTCCATTCGTGTATTTTAGCTTAATCCCTTTGGGGTTTCCTGGCGGGGCATTACATTTGGTATCAGAGCGAAGTTGCAAACATTGGGATCTCTGGTTTCGATTGTGGCCTTAGTTTGTGTGTGGCGTACCGTTCTCATGTTGTATGCTTGTCCTCTTTGTTGTATGAGTGTGATTAAGCAAACCTTAACTTGTGTGTAACGTGTGTGTTCACACCTTGTCTTCACCTTCTTGATATTGGTGCTTTGGAGTGATTATATGTGCTTTGTCTATTTATTGAGGTCTTAGTTTACAATTTCTCTTATTTTGAAGGAGAGTTGTATGTACCTTCCTTATTGATTGTTGTACTCTTTTGACTAATCCATTTAGGTTGGTTAGTGTTGTCTTGAATCTAAAAGTACGAAATGTGTGTGTTTAAGAATATGATCTAGTTTAGTGTTGTCCACTTGAAGGACTTGAATGGTAAATATTGAATGCTTATTTTGTAGTAAAATGAATGATTATCATCCTTCATCTTCTCTCTCTCTATAAATTAAATGTTTTTGTTATATGTGTATTTATCTCTTATGTGAGTTTTCTTATTGCAAGAGAAAGGTTGCATTTTCTTGAGCCCTTGTGTGAGCCTTATAACGTTTATGTGGTTTTAGATTATAAAAGGGCTTTGGTTTGAAAGTGCATATTGGATATTAAAAAAAATTAAAAGATTGTATGTTACATTAAAGAATTCTCCATGTGTTTTGTAGGAGTAATATAAATAAATTCTATCTTAATTAAGGTGCATTAATACGTGAATAGTTGATTTTGTGAAACTGCTTTGGTTGTAAAAGAAGTATCAAAAGGGAACATGTTATAGTAGCTTCAAGAGTGTATTAATGTAATTCTATTAAAGAATGTATTGATTTAAATAGAGTATTTATAAAACATGTGAAATTGTACTTTTTGCATTTTTGGCTTTTTATGGAAAGATGAAAGTCTTGAGCTTCATAACAAAATTTTCATAGTTAGTAATGTGGTTGTGAATGCTTAATGGATTTATAAAATTTATTAGAATGATGTTATTTCCTTATGTAATGGTGAATTGTTAAAAAATTTCAGTACTAGTATCTAGAGTAAACTTTATTTCAGTGATTCATGTGGAAAGCATAGGTAAAATATTTCTTGAGTAGATGATAGCATATCAAAAAGTACTCCCCGTAAATGTGACTAAACCAGTAATAGTGCTTTCCTTGTGTATAGTAAGAAACCCGTGCTTGCTATGTGTGCCCATGGGATGGTGAAGTAATCAACCATGGAGGATATGTTTACTTATGAGTATGGGAAACCATGTTGTTTATTTGTTTCCTTACTGACAGCCAACCCACGGGATTGTAGATAAGTCAGTATGTGAAGGGGTAGTATTAGAAGTCACCATTCCTTGAATAGTATGGAACGATGTACGAGTAATATTGACGCGATGCGATTTTAGCTTCTCTATTTCAAGGAAAAATATAGTTTTGTAATGAAACTATATTATAAGTGTACTCAATACTTTCCCTTGTGATGAACCGATTTATAAGGTTCATGTGTGCCAGCCTATTCCTATCCTTATATTTGAGCATATTGGTGTCAGTTCTTAAGCAGAATGATGGTTTTATTGGAGGATATTTTGCCTTGTCTTCATGAAAGGTATGTTATTTTGCCTTGTCTTCATGAAAGGTATGTATTTTGCCTTGTCTTCATGAAAGGTATGTTATTTTGCCTTGTCTCCATGAAAGGTATGTTATTTTTCACATGAGCTGCCAACTGTCCAGCATTGGTAAACATGTGGGTGGACCTTAGCCATGTATACCTCTAGCTTACGGCAAGTATCCTAAGAGGTACGTCGCTATGCGGGGTGTGACCTTTGCGTGTCCTTTTCCGCGAGGTACATTTCCATGCAAGATACGTCCATTGCATGTCCTTTCCGCTTGGAGTATTGCCATGCCATGTTAAGACACGATGCAGGGTGTGACCTACGCGTGCCCTTTTCTGCAAGGTACATTGCCATGCGGGATACGTCCATTGTGTGTCCTTGCCGCTTGGAGTATTGCTATGCCGTGTTGACACACGATGCGGGGTGTGACCTGTGCGTGCCCTTTTCTGCGAGGTACATTGCCATGTGAGATACGTCCATTGTGTGTCCTTGCCACTTGGAGTATTGCTATGCCGTGCTGAGACACGATGCGGGATGTACTAGACATTTCCACATGGCCTACCGACAATTTTTAGGGTAGAGCCATGCCGCGTGACGATGTGATGCAGGGTGATGTCGAGGTGCACACTGCCATGCCATGTGGGTAGTGTGACTATGTCGCACCACATGATGAGCTATTGCGCTAGCTAGACGATTGTTCCTTCCTTCCTCATTGGTGGCTAGATTCTAGTCACATAGTGATGTTATGTACAATTGTGATATTTTTATTTTATTTTATTTCCTTGTGGGCCAGCAATTTATTTTATTTAGACTTTGAAAGTTTAGCCACGATCTTGTGAACTTTTACATACTTGATTTGGTGTTGCAAATTCTGGATTATTTTATTGTCTTACTGTTGGAATTGGTGATTTATTATCTTTATTCTTCTGTACTTTGGTGGCTAAACTGATTTGTCCTTATTGTTTTCGTATGTTGGTCTTGTGTTTAAATGTGAAATTCTTCTCCAAGGATGTATGAGACGGTCTTGGTTGAGTGTGTACAAGGAAGTAGACGTAAGGAACCTTGAGGATGGGGGTATGTGAGGTTGTGATGCAGCTAGGATCCACTACCTACCTATGAGTGGTGACTATCTCTTGGAGGCTAACCACCTTACTCAACAAGGGATGTTCACGAAGGTCTTGTATGGAAGGTAACACTGCTATGGTGTGTCCTAGCATCATCAAGCCTTTGAGTGAGATGTTGGATATTTATGATCATATTATTATTCTAAGATCAAGCATAGAGATGTTGATCGTGCATGTTATCTTTGACCGAGCATTAGACATGCTCACATGTGGCCTTTTGTGTTGTGCATTCCAGTTATGTGGATGATTATTATGTGTAATCATGGAGTAAATTGTGCTAACTTGTCACTATGTTATGGGACATAGTCTTTGGAAAGGTTTTTATATGCCTGGCAAGTGTAAACAATTGAGTTATTTTATGTTGCTCTTATTTCATGAAAGTTAACTTGGTTGTAGAATTTGATATTTGAAGCTAGTTCTATGCGATAAAGTTTTATGAAAAAGATGTATTGGTAAAAGAAATTGATCATGATGGCATGTTTTCTCGGCATGTTTTTCTTGTCATGTTTGATAGATGAGTATAGTAATTGTTGCTTACCTCTTTTAATGCTTTAATTTGGTGTAATGAAAGGAATAAAATTCTTGTTTCTCTGCTATGATTGTGGATAATTCCTAGAATATTTTAAGAAGTGTATGGTTTTAGATATATCTTGAGAAAGGATAATGACATTCATAGAGGTTTTAGCAATAATGTTTCAATTGTTGAGAAAATATTTATATGTGCAAATTAATAGTTGTGAAATGAGTTTCAGGGCTAATACATGTTGCATGATTTTCGCTTAGCCTTACAAATTCTGGGAGTAAGTCGAAGCCTAGGGGGGGAGGATGTAGTACCCCTACCCTAGTCAGCTTTGTAAAACTGATTTGACCTTGGTTGACTTTTTATGTGGCAATCTTGAATGGTTCAATTACCATGAGGTAATGTTTAGTCAGATATTATGATTATTGTGCATATCTGTTAATGTGCTTTCGCATTGATTCTTATGTAAGTTTAAACTGTCCTCCTGATTCTTGTTATTAATCTCGAGCTAACATCTTCATTAAATATATATATATATATATATATATATATATATATATATATATATATATATATATATATATATATATATATATATATATATATATATATATATATATATATATATATGTATATGTATGCTTGACTGACTCTTGGTTGCAGGAGATTGCAAGTACAGTACCGCCTAGGTGTAAGGTTCATTTTCACCTAGATTCGCAGGGTTGAGCATACCTCTTTTGTCCATAGAATTTGGGTTAGGTGGTTGTAAAACCTTCAGTTTACCCTAGTCATACTCAAATGAGCGTTGCTTGTGTTCCATCAGTTTTCTTTTCATTTGTGTTTGCGGGTCGGGTAATTGGTTGGCTTACTTGGTTTGTGTGCTTAGCGTGTGGTAAATAGAGTATTTAACCCTAAGTATTTATTTTGATTTAATGTGTTCATTTATGAATTAGTAATTGAGGAATTAAAATAAATAGGTTTCTTTTATGTGATTAATCATTAATTAAAAAGATCACTCTATTTATGTTTGTAGCGAGTTTAATTTAATGGTTAATTTTAAATAACGAATTTATTCAGTTTATGCATTTTAAAAAGGAAAGATTTAAATTTATTCGAAATAGAAATAATTTAATCTCTTTTGCTTTTTGGAATAGAAAGATTAATTTTAATTATTTAAAAAAATCAATTTTGATTAGAAAAGTGAGTTTTATTCATATTTATTTTAGATAGTGTGTAAGATTGATTTTGAGAATTTAATTTAATTAAAAATATTTTACCCTCATTAATATTGTGAAATGCAACTATTAGCTTTGTTAATTAAAAATTAAATGAGGGAGAAAAGCATTTCTTTTAATTAACTAAATTTATAATTTCAATGCATAAACAATTCAACTATGAGATAATTCTATAAACTTAATTAATTAATTAATTAAATTAAGTTGCAAGCTGCATGATATTAGAAATATATTTTTATTTAAATTTTAGTGGAAAAATAAATTAGATTAATTATATTTATTGTTCCTAGAATTTTAAATAAATAAATAAAAGAATAAATTAAAAAAAAAATGAATAAAAGAATTAATTGGAATTAAAGTATTGTTTTAATTCTTTATTTAGAAAATTAATTAATTTGCATGAGAAAAGAAAAGAAAGAATAATGATTTTTAATTATTGCATGTTAGTTTATCTTTTGCATAAAATTAGAAAATAAAATAAAATTACTTTTATTCTAAATTTAGGTTTGTGAGAAAAAGCTATTGAACCTAGAATTTTAGTTTAAATAGGGAATAGGTCATTATTTTAGACACACAAGAAACATGTCAGGAATTTAGGTGAAGAAATTTATTGGAAGCTTATTTAAAAAATTAGGGCTCTTCTACAGATTTCTTCCAGGAAAGTTATACCAGGTTGGGTTGCTTCTTTGATTTGTTGGTTTTTAAGAAAATAATTTTATTTTTCTCTGAATGGTGTGTGTAAATTATTTGTCAGATCCAAAACCCTCTTCTAATTAATTCAGGTTTTGATTTAAAATTCTTGCCTGATGTTAATTTTCTAGTTAATGGGAGTAATTTAATTTTGAGAAAATTAGGGAAATTATTATGAAAAAAATTATTCTCTCTTATTGATTTGTTCTGATAGTCCTTTAAATAAATCTCTGTGAAATTAGTTGATTTCTTTAGAAATAAATTTAATTATGAATTAAATTTATTGGTTTATCTAGTTTAAAGAAAAAGTAATTGGAATAAAATTCTGTGAATGAAATTTATTGAGTTGGGAATTTCATTTCTATGTAAATTCTATCAAAGGGGTTTTAATGAATTTGGAAATTATTTACATGTTTTAAAAAAATAATAATAATAATTAAAAAAATAATAAATAAAAATAAATAAATAAATAAATAATAATAAAATATTATAACATATTAAATTTAAAGTGGGTTTTAAAATGTTTAATTGTTTTATTAAATATTAATTAATATATTTTTTAAATATATGTTAATCATGATAATTGATATATATATATACTTAATTCGTTAATATTGTGTATTATTAAATTATTAATTATTTATATTTTGGGGGATAAATAAATATATGATAATTAATATTTAATTTTGGTATCTGTTTTATTGAGGAAGTATCTTTTTGGGAAAAAGATAAAATATTATTTTATTTGGAAAATTGTTGAAATGAAATATATTTATTAAATTGATCATTTTAAAATAATATTTTATTCAGGAATATATTATACGATATGCTATTGGAATTATTGAAAATTTATTAATGTATCGTTTGGAAAATTGGTAAGTTAATGAGATTTTCATTTAGCAAAATAAATGGTTAGTTTATATTTTTCCTTTGTATTAAGACATAGACAAATGGACTATTGCAATTGTGGTATTGTATTCTCCTCGTTATGGTGATTTTTCTGTTAATGTATTTTGAAAACTTAGATCATTTATAAAACTTGATCGACTTTTATTGTTTAAATCAATAGGAAAGAAGATTGTCCTTTTTTGGTTATTGCCTATGCAAGTTTAATTTATGTATTCGCTTTTGTTTAAAGTAATGGCAAGGCCTTGATATGTTTGTTTGGACCCTATCGTTTGGTTGATTTGAGGTACTTGTTTATGTCTTCGGTTTCTAGTTTGGTTGTTGCCTTGTGATGGTGTTTTAACTGGTCTTGTCCTTTATGCAGGTGTCAAGTGGTGATTTGTGGTTGGCCATAGCGGGTCAGGTCTCTAGTTAGAGTATTGTTGGGCAATGGACCTTGTATTAGCTTTTGATATGTTTAGTTGGATCCGTTTCTTTGTAGGGATCATTTATGTAATTATTGACCAATGTGGTCGGTTGTTTGTTGGTATGATTCGCCTTGATGGCAGGAATGTAAATGATATAAAACTTATGTACCCTTAACTTATTTAATTATCAGAGGGGTCTTGCAGTTGAGCAAACCCAAAGATATAGCCCTCTAGGGGTGAACTCCGAGATCACTTTGGTGTTATGTGTTACTTTTGTACTTATGTTTTCTTTTTCAGTTTTAGCATGCATGAATGGCATTATGTTAGAATGTACGTATGAACTGGATTAGATGAAATTAATTGTAAATGCATGTCTTTTAAATGCAGTAAATTGGATCATGAAAGAATGTAGTTTGGAATAATGGAATATATTTAGGAAATTAAGTATGCATGGAAAGATCTCGTTAGTTATGGTGAAATTCAAGTGTGTTATTAATTAGATGCATGACTTAAATTTTAATAAGAAAAATATGAACAAAAGGTATGATTAAATTGTAATTCTAATGGATGAACTTCATTTGGGTTATTTACATTTTCAATCTTGATATTAGCTATATTTTAACCTTAATGGATGTATTCATATGTTACCTATGATTTAGTCGTAATGAAAGAAATTATTCTTTGTATAAGTATTATCTTGTCTTGAGTTAAGTTAATTTTGGAATAAAGTAACCATGTTGGGAAACTCTTTAGGTGTTAGTTGATGTCTTCCGCTGTATAATTTGTTCTTTGATATCTCGTTGTATCATTAGGTTGTGTTTAACTCTTTTTTTTTAATTATTGCACTCCATTCATGTGTTTTAGCTTAATCCCTTCGGGGTTTCCTGGCGGGGCATTACATGCGAGCATGCCTTCCCAAAACACCCTTGGTGTTGTGATAGCCCTTAAGGCGTGCTCAAGGAACCAATTTTCTTGTTATTTGTTTTAACCCAAGTCTATTTTTATGTTATTACTTGATTACAAAACTCCCCAAACAGGAATTCCAAGTGTACCAGTTACACTTTCAAATGAGGGAAACAAGTGGGAGCCACTCCCTAGTCTCACTCTAGGACTAAGCTCATGCCATATCTAAATGCAAGACATCTCAAATACATCAAATTGTCTCAATTGAAATTTTTTATTTTAATACATAAGCAAGACATACTCAATTGGGCACAACACCAAGAGAATGGATGCAACTCATCATTCTTTCTTCTTGAAAACTCAACTCTTCTTGTTTCACCTTCCTTCACTAGGCTTCACGAAGATGCCCAAATAGAACTATCAACCTCACCAACTTGTTCCAACACTTCATAGGGTCTCTACATACCCTATTCCACTTTACCCAATAGGCTTCACTCACCCTATCAACTGGTTCACTCACAAACCCTTACTCGGGTTCCTAAAAACCAATCCCTAGTAGCCCTGTTCAATGGGTAATCTAACCTTTACTCAAAATAATCCCAAAAAACTTGTTAAAAAAAATTATATATCTCAATACCCTTTTGTAAGTTACATAACATATGTGAAAATAAACTATGGGTCCTTTGGACAAACTACTCAAACCAACACCCTGCTACACACCAACTTGGCCCAATTAGCCCTCTTTTCCAAAGCAAGTACCAATAAATGGTACGACCATAACTCCAAACCAAAAAAAAGTATTGAAATTTGTTCCAAAACCATATATTTTCTAGGTTTCAAGACAATACACACTCATTTGATAGGTTAGATACTAAACCCCCCTTTTTAGGCCTAAAAAACTAGGGCCTCCTTGTTCAAACCCAAAAACCACTTCCAGATCTTGAAAATTGGTATTCACCATGAATTTACCATCCCCTAACATTGTTTCACATATAAACACTACCTCCTTAAGGTACATCTTCTCCTGCTATACTCATGCCTCCATTTTCATGCTTTTCTTCACTCAATCTCTTACCCTAGGGTATCAACACTTCATCTCCATGTTATTTCCTGTACATGTAAGGTTGGAGACACATATAATATAATATTACTGACCCATTCCACAAGAAACAACAACCACATAAAGTGGAACGGGTCACATTTGCATTGTGACTCTCAAAACTCCCTAAAATAATCACCTACAACAGATTTTAGAACAACCAATAGAAGTATATCAGATTTGAATGTAAAACCCTTAGTAATAGTATCAAATGATATTACATACACTCCTCTACATTTCCAAATCCATTTACAATAAAAAATGAAGCAAAGAAAAAGAGTTTCAGACCAATAAAGTGCAGATTTTAGACAAAAATTGCAAGGAAAACCTTGTATTTTTATTGCCAAACCCCAAACTCTTACAATTCCAAGAAAATTCGACCCTCAACCTCTTTATTTTGGATCATTACAAACATATGTAAACCTCTTCCCTTCATGGAAACCGAAAACCAACTCTTAACCACCCATACAACCACTTTTGGGTGTTTACAACTTTAATTTATTGTCAAATTGACACTTTTAGTTGTCAATTGACAAGTTTTTAACCTTTTTGCATCTTGACACTTTCTAATTAAATTTTGATACTCTATGAAATGGGAGGTTGTTAGACAAAAACTTGTGGTCGTATAAAACATAATAAACACAAGAAACAAAGAGAAATGCTAGTGTTAATCAACCAAACACTAATCTAAGCAGGCATACCAAGAGAGACACTAAAAACATAATGAAGCATTTAACTATGAAAACAAATGCAAGAAGACATCTCCAAATGACTTCCACCATGCTTGTAGCTCCTCCTCCCTTGTTCCTCTCCTCTCCAAGTTCCAAATTAGTGTAGCTCTCAGCAGCTTTTTGCACTATGGATGTCTTATGGAGATTCAAGATTGAAAATGATTAATCTAAATGCTATGCAAGTGTGAACAAAAGCTAAAAATGAGAGATTATTTAATTATCTAGTGTTGATTTTAAACCAAAAGAGTGAATATGATTGATTTATGTTAAATTCTCTCTAAAAATGACTATAATGTAAATGCATACAAGTTTTCAGGATCTGGATTATGAAGAAATGAGCTCTATTTATAAGAAAAATGGAGCAATGGATGGTTGAGATTGAGTAATCTCAACAAGGGCCGGGATTGAATGGTATTAAATCCATGAGAGGGCTTTCAACCCAATCCCATGTTGACAAGTGTCAACATGAGATGGGTTGAGAGGAGAGGGAATAAGCATTAAATGCTTGACATGACCTGAGGGTTAACTTGGGAGGTAAGGTTAATGCTGAGTTGAATGGATAAATTTATTATTCAAAGAATAATACTTTTATCCAATGGATGAACTCTTGTGATGGAGTTAGTAAGGATAACCATGGTCAAAGCAATAAATGCTTGAGGGGACACATGGGTTACATGAGGGTTGATTCTAGGGGTCCAAGTCCCTAACCATGGGTGCAAGTGGATTTAACCATAAATGGTTATGTAAGAGCCATTAATGGTCATGTAAGAGCCATTAGTGGTTTGGAAGACTTTAGAGGTTAGCTTGTTGGACACATAAAGCATTAAATTCTTTTCAAAGACTTTGGAGTCTTTGAGAAGTGACTCCAAGTTACGTAGGAATGTGACAATAATTAGGGGATGGATTAGGCTAATTAGAAAGGGGTTAGAAGAGTCTAGAAAGGGATTAGGACTGTAATTGAGTTTGGTGGGTAAGGGAAAATAAGATTTTTATTAAAATAAAATTCATTTATTTCAACAAATAGGTGCAAGTTGCATTTTTAGGAGAATGCAAGTGGGGGGGATTTAATGATTTAAATAAATGTTTTATTTAATTTATTTAAAAGAGGAAAGGGGATTAAATTGAATAAATAGGATGTATTCATTTAATTGATTGTGAATTTGGTTTAATGAATTAATTAAAATAAATTGAATAATTTATTTAATTAATAGGAGAATGTTTGAGGATGAATTAATTAAAAGTTAATTTAATTAACTGATGGCTAGTGGGTTTTTAATCAAATAAATAGCAAATATTCATTTAATTAAACTGGACAGATTTATGTGACTACAACTTTATTACATTAATGTTTGATGGAATGTTGGAAGAGATGTGTGGGACCCCTGCACACCCCATAGAAGCATTTAGAAGCCATAAAAAAGTGTCATAGACCAAATATTAATGACTATCCTAAGGGTACCAATTGTGACAATCACAAGTTTACCAGTGATACTGCCTACTCAAACAAGTTGTGTTTGGAAACCCCACTAGGTGTGTATATGCAATGGTAATGAAATGTCCTAAGAGTATCCCTTACACCAGTATGCACAAACCTTGGTGTCACAACGGCGTTGGTGTGGCCTTGGGCTAATGGTGGTTAACTGTTACAATTAGGACAATGATCTCAAACACAATTTATGGTGTTTATAACTCTAATGTCCTAATCTACTTGTATATATTTTCACAAAATAATTAACAACCCAACCATAGCTATTAATAAGATTTCCCCATAAAATGCATGCAAAATGTATCATCATTGATAGGATAAATGACTTGCATTTAGTAAGAGACCTCAATGAGTGGAGTTTCATGCTGAAAAGAGTACTTGCAATAAAGATATTGAAATCAATGAGACATTATGCATTCAAAAATCCACAAGGAAGAACTAATATTTTTGAATGAAATTGCAAATCAATCTAAGTTACATGTTTGATATCTTACTTATATCATGGCAACAGAAAATTTATATATGCACTCAACATACCTCTTTGCTTGTTTATTTAAGAATGTTGCTAGGAATTAATAGGTGAATGATGCATTGATCTACACATGAATCATTTGTACTTTCCCAATACTTTCATCCCTTGGTAAAGGCTGTGTACCCCCTTATACTTGAATATTGTTTTTGATTAAGGAAAATCGGGTTTTAAGGGACCCAAAACCCACTTACATAATGAGAAGAAATGCATGAAAGAAACTAGAGAGAACATGACATAGAAAGGAAAGTTGCAAAAGACCAGCAGAGAAAACAACAGCTAAGAAAAAGGACAGCAAAAAGTCAGCGAGAGACTGGCAACCAAAGACCAATATTATATTTCAGATAAAAACTTTATAGACTCTTCCGCATCCTTAACCAGCATCATCATAGTCTTAGCAGCTTCTCTCAGGTCTTTGTTATCCTGCTTCTGATGGGTCTCTTTAGTCTTCATCTCTAGATCACTGGTAGTCTGCCTTGTTCTTCGTCTGGAAGGTTGAGGAGCAGAGCTGGTGGTCGACACATCGTCAATGATCACCATCTCTTTGTTCTGCTGGTTCTTCTCCAGACAATCAACCAAGGCATTCATATTTTGAGACGAGACCTTAAAAACCTCAAGGCTATGTTTCATAAATTTCTTCAAGGCCTTCTCAGTTTTAGTAATCCGGTTCATAATAATTTCATTATCAACCTCTCCCTTATCTTTGATGGTTCTGATCACATCTTCAAGATTCTTCAAGTCTCCCTTAATCATTTCTTTTTCCGACCAATCCTACATTTCTTTTTTCGTCATCTGCCTCACTGATGTCCACCTCTGCATCCTCTTTACCTGTATTGGTATCCTTAATCAAATTTTGAATCTCATAATCCAAATCTCTCTGTTTATTCTGAATACTAGAGATATTTTCAATTACCCATTTCTGGAAATTGAAAAATTCCAGAGTGGTATTCTGGCAGCATTCAAAATGGAATCTGTTGTTTCCATACACTGAGCAGAGCTCATAGACTTAGGTTTAACTTCCTCCGTAGTATGTTGAGATTCATTCCTACTATATGAGACAATAGGGTTTGAATCTAGCTCTTCAACATACTCTTTTCTCTACACCTTCTCCTCCTTTCCCACAACCTCTTTCTTCTCACTCTTCGCTTCATCATCAACCACCTTCCCATGTTCCTCCTCTGAACTAGCATTCACATCCATGTCATCTTTATCTCCATCACCAGCCCTCCCTTTCTTATGAAGTGGAATGTTAGACTAATCTTCATCAAACTTAGAATCATCATGACCATCTGAAATGTGGGCATTTGCCACCAAAGGATCTTCCCTATTAACCCTAGCTTTATTTATCAAATTCTCATAAATAAGAAGAATGAGACCTTGGTGAGCTATGGGATAGGATTTGGGTTTTTTGGCATGGTCGGCCAAGCTTTCATTTAGGGAAGAAGCTAAATAAAAAGGCAAAGAGATCTTAAAACCATGGCGGAAATAGTTTAGAATAGAAAAATGATAATTATAAACCTTCATAAACCTACCATCAACTGTTACGTGTTCCATTAAAACCCTTATCATATTCTGCCAGAAGGATTTTACCTGATGAGGGAGATAGTAAGATACATTGTCCTTCTTGGCGAGCTGAACCCTCTCTTCATCACTTTTAGGGAATTTCATGAAGGCTTCCACCAAAAACTTTCGGTCTCTATAAAATGTGGTACCTTCCTTCTATAAACCTGTAACCTCCACCACCAAGTCTTCATCCAACTTCCAAGTCTTCCCGAATAGAGTGACTTTATTATTGCTCCATCCCTTGGTGAAACCATGAGACACCAAATTTTTACTACCATGCAATTTTTCCATGTAGTCTGTGAAACCATGTCTATGCAGCCTCCACCAAATTTTCCGTTTACGTTTTCCAATTATCATAGCCAGGGGGCTCATTTCGATTAATATTTCCTCCCATGTTGTAATTTAGGTCGAAACCTTCAACAAAGCACAAGATACTCAAATACTGAACATCGAGACTTAAGCTCAGACTCTGGAACAAAATGTTGGGCTCAAAAAATAGGGTAATTTCCTTGTTTTTGAAAAGGTCTTTAATAACATTCACAATGAACCAACACTTAATATGATTAGCCCCATCACACCAGTTATCATAATCACAATGCCAAAAAAGATCATCGGCTGACACTTCACATAACTCCAATATATGTCTTT
Organism: Cryptomeria japonica; assembly: GCF_030272615.1. NCBI lineage: Eukaryota > Viridiplantae > Streptophyta > Pinopsida > Cupressales > Cupressaceae > Cryptomeria > Cryptomeria japonica. The sequence continues at coordinate 222,600,773 of NC_081407.1, read as the reverse complement.
GATATCCAGACCTAGAAAAGTAATGATAAACTTAACTTGTATCATGGAATCGATCAAATAATAATTGCGCCCGGACATCCTTCTTACAAGAGACTTCTCTGATATATTTAGTGTCCTCCTCTAAATAAACCCCCTCATTAGTTAATAAGTCAGCAACCTTGTTACCTTCCCTTAGAGTATGGGAAATGAAAACACTATCGTAGGCATCTAATAATTTTTTGGCACTCTCAATGATATTGTAAATGTTCCAAGAGGGGGAACTAGTGCCTTTGGTATCCTGAATAATATTGAGAGAGTCCCCTTCCAGCCATATTTTTTAAAATTTAAAACTCTGAGCAAGCTGGAGGCATTTAACATTGTCTGAGCTTCAGCAACATGATTGTTTTGAACTCCAAAGGGAGAGCCAATTGCAATAATACAAACACCATGAGTATTTCTGATGACTCCTCCGCCTCCTGACTTCCCAGGATTGCTTTTGGTTGCACCATCAAAATTCACCTTAACCCAATCATGAAAGGGAAATCTCCAAACAACATTTTCTCTCCTACTCTTAATGTTAGATTTGCAAATCTTGTGTATCAAATTCCATTCAGTGAGGATACTTTTCTCATTATCATTCATATTAAGATAACTCCACTGCTTCTTATTTCTGTGAAGAGTGTTTATGTTTTCTTTAATTGCCCTATAGATCTTTTCAAAAACCACCTGAGACATACACTTTGCCTCCCTAAAAATTCTATTATTTATCTCCTTCTAGATGTACCAGTAGGTCATAGGAAGGACAAAGGACCAGAGGGTCTTGATGAGAGGGAATTTGGTGGGGAAGATCCATTGACAAATGACTTCCTTGAGACTGTTATGCATAACCCATTCAACTTTCCATTGCATCCAAAATTTACTCCAGATTTCCCAAGTAAAGGAGCAATGGATAAACAAATGATCCACAAATTCTGCCTCTTTCTGACATAACTCACACATGTTAGGAAACATGAAACCTCTATGAGCCAAGTTATCAATGGTGAGAATCTTGTTGTGAGCGACAAGCGAAAAAAGCATGTTAACTTTAGGAATGAGGAATCTATTCCATATTTTAGTCCATATTAGGTTGCTGACCTGAGTAATAGTTTTTTTATAAGCAGAGGCAATAGTGAAGTTACCCCTGGGATTTCTCTTCCAAAGAAACACATCATCAGAGTCTTTACTAATAGAAAAGGATAGCAGATCCTGTTGGAGCAGCGAAAAACCAGCATAAATAGCATCAAGCCTCACCCATTTATTCTCCTTCCAGTAATTACAAACCATAGACCCATAATTTCTTTTGCAATCATCAATGAATTGGCTACAATCCTGATTAAGGAGAGGTTCATCTTTAATCCAAATATCCTCCCAGAACCTGATTTTGTCACCTTTGCCAGGGACCCATCTAACTCCATCTTTAGCAACTTTTATCGACTTGATTATACTATTCCATATGAAAGACCCAGTAGGGATATCTTCAGAGTAGAGAAGAGAATGAAGTGGTTGGTTATGAATATATTTAACAAACCATGCCCAACTCCAATCTTTCTTAATTCCATAAGCCCTCCATATTTGTTTAGCAAGCAAGGCTTTGTTAAAAGTTTTAAGAAGTTTAATACCTAAACCCCCCTTGCACTTAGGATTACAAACTTTATCCCAAGCAACCAAGGCTATCCTTTTCTTGTCTTCTACCCCTGACCAAAGAAATCTTTTCTAAATCCTCTCTAAAGCTTCATCAAATTTAGCTGGTATACTAAACAAGCTAAGAGCATAGACAAGAAGATTCTAAACAGTAGCTTGAATAAGCTGAAGCTTACCAGCTTGAGATAGCATAGATCCTTTCCAACCTACCAATTTCTTGTTGATTTTGTCAATTAACAAGTTCTAGAAGAATTTTGGGGGAACCAAACCCAGAGGGAGACCCAAATAAGTAGAGGGGAGCATCTCCACCTTACAACCGATGATTTTAGCAATTCTCTATTGCCTCATAATAGGGGTATTTATGAAATAAATAGCAGACTTCTCCCAATTAACTTGTTGACTAGTAGCCAAAGAATAAGAGTTGAGAGCACCTTTGAAAGTGACAGCCTCACCAACAAAAGAATGTCCCATTAAAATTATGTCATCAACAAACTGTTGGTGAGTACAGGACACATTAGCAAAGGAGGGTTGTAATCCTTTGATGGTTTTATTCACTTTCAATTTTTGAATCAATCTGTTCATACTCTTCGTCAAGATTGTAAAAAGAATAGGAGAAATAGGGTCTCCTTGCTTGAGTCCCCTAGAAGATTTAAAAAATATAGACGAAGACCCATTAATAAGAATAGAAAAAATTTGGGTAGATATCAGTTCTCTTGTAACTTTAATTACCTTCTCATCAAATCCAAAGGCCTCCATAACCCTGAAAAGAACCTGCCATTCCACTCTATCATAGGCTTTTGCCAGATCCAATTTTATCAAGAACCCTTCTTTGTTAGAAGCATTAAGAGAATGGATATTATCATGCACAATAATAATAGAATCCAAAATCTCATTCTGATGCACAAGAACCCTTCTTTGTTAGCAGCAATAATAGAATAGATATACTTGAATATTGTTTCCACCCTCATGATTACTTGAATTCCATGCTCAAATCACACTAAATGACAATAGTTAGTACAAAAAAGTGACCATAGCCAAGGAAGCCCAAATTTACTCATACTCAACATAATAAGAAATAGCTAAATCATATAGATCATTATTCATAACATAACCTCTTTTTCACATCATGGAAGGCCAAAATTACAAGGATCATGCTTCTTCAAAAGAGCCATTGTTTAGAGCCACCAAACTATCAACAAGAGTAGAAGCTATCAGGCTCATACAATTTTAGGACATATAAAGAGTTGAATCAGAAGTGAGATCATGAAGCATACAATAGAGAGGTATTCATGGAATAGACATCTGAAAACATCTCATTCATGAAGTAACAAAATGATAAAGAAAATGACAAGTAATAAAAAAACGTACAAGGATGAGGCATATTCATAACTTTTGCAGTCCCGCCATGGATATCAACACTAGAAGAAACTCATATTGTTAGTGTACATACAAGAAAATATGGGAGTTCATTATACCCAGCAACTTGTGGTGTTGTTATTCGTGTTGGCTCTGTTGGACCCTACAATTAATATTTAATATACATTATTCAATAAGATTAACTTTGCAACATAATGAAATATTGAAAAGTGTGTTATCTTGTTGAGCTTTTCTTGGTTTCGAGAATAGTTTAATATTCTCTACTTAATAGGGCCAACCACGTGAAGGTGGAAGCTCATTTTACCCCTCCCCCCCTAACATCACTCTAAATTCCCCGTTAACATCTTATAACATTTATTCATTCATTCTTTCTACCATTAATAAAATATAACATTCATTCATTAATATCAGATAACATTCATTAACACATAACATTGATTAACATTAATTAACATGCAACATTCATCAATATTAATTAACACATATCATCCATAACCATTAATTAGCACATCATTACATTCACTAACACATAAAAATCAGTCATTATCAAATAAGGTAGATTACAATCATTTCTTTTTTTGTTTTTTCTTTGAAGCTATGAAAAGACTAAGTGGAACATCGGTTTATTCATCATTTCCCCCCTCTGTAGTTGTTCCGCCCTCTGCTCATGATCTTGATGTATGCCTAGTCCTATACTGAGGACGAGGACATTGAAGCGAAGGGGGGTCCTTTGCAATAACAAAGAAATGGGTTAAATTCAAAACATTTTTTATTATTGTTACAAGTATTTCATTAATTTAGAGAACATAATTGTTGCGCTCTTTACCTGATGGCGCCACATCATTTTATCTAGCCTCAACCTCAACATGTTGAACACCCTCTAGATCATCTGGAGTTTAAATACTAAAGGTTACATTAATGTTGAACACCAATTGCAATTATATTTGTTTAAAGGAATAAGAGTGGTCCTCTTTACCTGAGTGGGGAACATCACGTTCTTGATGTTGTGTACCCAGATCATGCTCCATTTGGTCACCACCGACTACATGCTCTAAAATATTAACAAATAAGGTTACATTAATTACTACTCTAATTACAAATTAAGATGTTTAATTGTATTAATAACTACATAAATAAATTTGAATAGCAAATGAATACCTCCACTACTGGGATGCACATCTGGACCTTCATGTGCAGGTTGTGTTTCATGATTAGCAGGCTGCATTCCAATGTCATGCACATTATTATCATTGCTTGCTTATTTAAAAAAAAAATAGTCACTTTATGTTGGAACTCAACATCAATTAGATTATTGGTAAAGTATTCAATTTGAAACAATTTCCATTTATCATATTTACCTGTGTGACGGATGCACTCAAATATTGTGTATGCCCACTCAATTCTCATAGCCGATCAGCCATGGCTGAATAGCCTTGCTGGTAGGCAATTATCTTGTCATCTTCTGTGGGCACTCTATTAAATTCAGAGCCCTACATTTTTTCTTGGTATCGTGAATTTTGCTTGCATTGTTTGATAAAAAAAATTCGTGTCCAATTTATTAATATTTTGATGCAATATTTCGTTTACATGAGATACTTACAATTCATTCAACAAGTTTCATATAACCACCAGAGCCAAGTTTGTGTTGCCCGTTCTTTTCTTGTCCTGCCTTGGTTGCCTTTGATGTGTCACTCAGTCTATAAAATTTTTGAAATATGTTAGATTATATAAATATAAAGAGTAATTAATTAGTACATAATTACATTCTTAGTCGTATCTTGTACCTCTTCTAGCGTCTGGTGGTGTATTTCCTTTTTTCCTTTCAATTCTCTCCTTTGCATCCCAAATTAGGTCCTTCCACTCCCTCTTTGGAATCATGGGGGGACACTCATACTTTAGGCTCCTCTCTAAATGGGTCATGTATTGGTCCCTCACATACTTTAGATATGTGTCATCTTTTTCAATGAGCTTGGTTTTGTCAAAGGTGTTATTTCCAAACCACTCAACCATTTTATTTGTCAATTCATCTTTTAACCTTTTTTCTTGGTCATTCCACCTTTTAAAGCAAAAACAAACCGGTTAGATTCAAAAATGAACTGAAGCTACATTTATTACAGTTCAAGAAATGGATCAAAGGAAAACTATGTTAGGCCCAATATGGAAAGCTAATGTACTAAGAGGGGAGGGGTGAATCAGTACTTCAAATCCTATTTTCAAAAATAACTTTACTATTATACATAAACCAAAAATTGTTGTAACATAACATAAAGCTAAAACAAATAAATAACAATCATAAATGATTCACTCCATAACACATATATTTTGGTTACCCAGAAACTCTTGGTTAGAGAGAAAAACTGCAGTGGGGATGGCACCCACAACTTCACTATTGCAATAATAAAGGTTGCTCGGTTAGAGCTACATGTTTAGCTATTTCTGATAGCTTACCCTGTTAGGAGTATCAAGATCGTTAGATCTACCTTGCTAAAGGATTTTACAACACTTATTCTAAATGTTGCACCTGGTTAAAGGCTTTACAATTTATATACTTTGTTAGAGTCTTTTACCCTGTTAAAGGTTTCTCTTACAACTCAAAATATTACAATAAAATCTTTACAAATATCTGCAACTTCACATCTAAAATGTTATAGCAGATTCTATATGCTCAAAATGAGATTACCTTGCTTATAGCATACCTTGGTAACCCATAGATTAACTCAGTAAACCCTTATGTTTACTCTATTCCTTGACTGTTCTTTGAAATCCTTCTTGGTGACCTTTGTGTCTCTGATAGTTGCAATACTCAGTGCTTCCTTATCTATCACATATGTCTTGCTTCATATATCTTTGTTTTTCATATTTTTATCCTTAATCCATGTTGTATAAATAGATCTCTTATGTCGGTGATCTTTTCATTGCTTTGATCTTACAAACACGATTTATCGAATGAATAACCATACAAAATATTTCATTGGATAGATGACCTCAAAATCATACAAAATATTTAAGTGCAATTTCCAATGTGATAACGGTTCTTTGTTCCTCGATCTTGTAACATGTTTCCCATGTGTGTCTAGGTTCAATGAATCTGGTAACACATTTCACTCGGTGTGTGTTAACTCGGTATATAATTTTTGTTGCTTGATAGACATAGAGTGTTACTTGGTAGACAGCTTGGTGTATACTAGGCTTTGTGACTACTTTCTTCTGTAACCGACTACTCTGTTCTTATCGACTGAATATTTTGGTAGTAGTAACCGACTAGAGTATATAGAATGACTTTGGACATAAAACTAATGGCAACTTAGTAAGTAGTAACAATCTCCCCTTTTGACATTAGTTGAGATGTTTGACAAAACTTATTTCAAAGTCGTAACTCAAAAATCTATATACTAACAAAATTTGACTAAACAGATAGTATATACAATAGTCAATAAAATAGTATATTCAGATATACTCCCCTTATCAATATACTATACAAAACTCTGATTATGCATGCGTTGTGATCAATATTCTGTATTAACTACTCGGTTGTCACCATTCAGTTTACTGCTCGGTTCACTGCTCGATATACTCCTCAGTATACTCCCCTGTATACTACACTCCTCCTTTGATACTTTGATTACTTTGATACTATACTCCCCCTTTTTAACAAACATCAAAACTTAGTTACCATTCAGTGGAGGCAACTGGTCAAAAAAGGATTTGTATTTTGTCCTTGCATCGGTGAGAGTGGCAGAGAGGGCATCCTTGACACTGTCCATAAGTGAATTCTAAGATGTAATGTCAGCTAATAGTGAAATTAGTCCATCTAAGGTGCTTCCCTTTGGCTAAGTGGATAGGGAGGTAGCCTTGTTGATCTTCTCTTGGATGGAGGACAAGTGTGGAATGAATAAGGTTTGAAGAGTCATAATGTCCATCCTTATTTGGTGCTCTTCATTCCTAAGTTCCAATTATTGAGCCATGAGCTTTTGTAACTTTGTATAGAATTGCTGAATAGAATTGGGCTCAATGGTCAACTTATTTGAGAAATCGGTGATCTCTTTCTCGATCACTTTTGTTTTATTTTTGATATCTTTAATGAATAAAGAGAATGTACAGAGTTTTTGAAATAAATAAAGAATGTGCTTGAGTTGAGGGGACAACTTAGCAATAAATTTGACAAGTTTTACGTTGCCAATAGCAATAGCTTTCTGTACCTTTTCAATCATTTTAGCAGTGAGCTCTTTGTCCTTTAACTTGCTCGAGTATTCAGATGCATCTACTCCAGATGTCTCTATTTTAGTTAGATGTTCATCCAATTGAATATGGATGGCTGCATCTTTTGTCACTATAGCTTCAGGTAGCATATCTATCAATAGGGCTTTCACCTTCTTAAGTACTTTATTTTTCTTTTGAATAGCCATTTGTTTTCCTTGTTCTGCTTTGGCCTTGCATAGTTCACCGAATTCAATGAGTGCTTGCCCTTTTAATTTGGATATGTCTACATTTGGCAACACTTCGTTTTGACAAATCTAATTTGAAACTATGCTTTTTCATTTTCTTTTCTTTAGCTTTCACCGGTTGAACTAATACAATGGCTTGGGAAGTTTGTTGACTCTTGGTAGGTTGCTCAGTAGGGGCAACACTTTTGTCAATTTCTTGAACCTCTTATGTAGCCTTCATTGAATCCTTTCTCGGGGTCTCAGTTGTAACATTTTCAATGCTAGAAGGAGCTTGAGAAGTCTATTCCCCGGTGGCCTGAGAAGTAGCTTCTCCTTCTGTAGACTTGTGACCCTCTGTTGCTTGTTTAGTATCCTGAGGGGCCTCAGTTGAAATAGGCTAAGTGACCGGAGGATAGGGTTGAACTTGTTCCAAAACTGACTCACTGGATACCAGTTTGGCATATGCATTCCCTTCTATCATTTCCTATTTTGGTGCCTCAGTGTCCATGATATCCTCATCAATTTGTATAGTGTCAGACGGGTTTTGCTCGGTGATATCAGGATCTTGCTTGGTGACATCAACTATTTCAACTTTAGCTTGCTCACCAGCATTCTTGATTCGAAAGATTTCCTGCCACTTTTCTTTGGTCTCATTCTCTGCATCCAGATAAAGGCCATTCATCAATTTTAAGGCTCTTTGCCCGACTAGGAAGTTTTTATGGTAGTTTTTCAGATGTTCTTTGATCTCATCTACCGACATGTCTAGAAAGAGATGTACTAGACTTCTCTCTCTCATCTGTTTTTCCAAGTCCATGGCATATGTCCACCTATTATCAATATGCGAATACAATTATTTTGGAAGAGTATTAGTTACTTCCAATGGGACCAATCAGAATTTCAGAAGACTGCAGATTACGGCTTCTTCAATTTGTCTCTTTTCTGCATCATTTCTACATTCATACTTAACATATCTAAATGATCCAAATCCACCATATTGCTTTAGATTAGCACAAAAGTTATCAACACTATGTACATCTTCCTTTTTACTCTTGACAATCTGAAATTTACTTTTGTCTTTAGATTCGGTGTCACTAAACTCTTTAGTCAAAATGAGTCTCCGAGTAGATTTCTTATAAGTTTTTGTTACCTGTGGTGTGGCAACATTCTTTGGTTTCTTACCTGGTGATGTTGTAGATGATCTTGTGTTAGGTCGCTTTGCTGGAGGAGTCGATGATACCTTTGATGTGTCATGTTTCTTCCTTTTAAGAACTTTTCCTTTAGGCAACTCGGTGCTCAATGTAATAGCTGCCTCCTAGGCTTCAGATTCCTCCTCAATGATGACTAGAGTGCCCTTGACAGGTGTGGAGGAAGAACCTTCTCCAAATTTCTCTGTTAATGCCTTGATCATTTTGGTTGCTTTCCTTGTAGCCTTTGGTACTACAATGCTCATCTTAACTTTCTCTTTAACTTCTTCATATGTATCGTATCTCAGCTCGGTAGCATGCCTTGGTAATGTAAGAAAATCATCTATCTATTGTTGTGTGATGTCAAAATCAATCTCATAACCCATAGGTGGCAAAGATTGAGTTCTCGGTTCCACAGCATTAACATAGTAGTAGTCGGTGTCCACTTCAAAGTATATGTCATCCTTGTATTTCTCCACTAACTTGGGTGGAATCCTATACCTGTTATGCATCTTTTCTTGAAACTTGCTAAAGTAATCATCCATAATATCATTAAAGTTATCACCTAGTTTTTTGATGAAGTCATTGATTTGATAGGTGATTGGTCGGTGTAGCTCCCAAACTACATTACCAACTGATGGAAAGAATTTCTCAAAATAGAAAAACATGCATACCAAAAGTGATCCAAACTTCAGTGTGTTAGACGAGTTGTTCTTCTTCAGCTTCCTTATGGTGTTTAGAATCTCAAACAGGTTTTTCAACAATACTTCGCATAGATTAATTTTCATTCCTTTCTTCACAATTTTATATGCTAAGTCGACTGTTGCACAAGGTACACTATTTTCCCTTGTCGATTGAAAGAAACAATAACCAATTACTCTAATGGAAAACTTCAGCTTTGCATCTATCACATTGTTCAATTTTAGTCCTCTGCAAGCAAATTCAACTCCGATTAAAGTGATCAATTCTTTTTGTGATATCATTTTCTGAGCTCGGGCATGATCAAAAATAGGGTAACCGGTGATCAAATGAATAATTTCCTTGGTGATCTTGAATGGTTGCTCCTCTAACCACATGAAATCATCATGAACTCTGCTTAGAACAAACTTGACCCATTGGGGTTTGAATACACGGGGATGGGTTAGGGCTTCGGTCAATCCCTTGATTTTAATGTGTTCAAATTTGTTATCCAATTTCCCACCAGTACGTAATTCATCATATGTGTCCTTGATCTCAACATGACCTAGTTCCTCAACACGACACTTAGTGAAGAATTTGACATCTTCAACTAGTAAAACTCTATCTGGAATGAGTGAAAACGCAATTTTATCATCCGGTTCAGATGCTACTTTGGGAGTTAGAGAGTATTTCAGTGAGGGCTTTTCAATGTTCTCAACAACAACAAGCTTTTGGATCTTAGGTGCCATTGCAGATTTTGGATAAATACTGACAAAAGCTCCTTAGGGCTTGAAAACTTTTAAATGGAAGACGCTTTCACTTAGAAAATATAAAACTGATATTCACAAATGATATGATTGGTAAACTAGCTTGACAATGCGTTGTGATTGATGTAAATACCTTGAATTTCACTTCGGAGGAGGTTTGATCGCCTTTGAATTGCTTTGCTTTGCTCTCTTAAAAACTTGGTAAGTGTAAAATGACCGTGTAAAAGCTTTAAGTACACAATATACCTTATCGGGCTTCATGCAGTTAGGTTAGAAAATATTAAATGCACTCGGTACCACTTCCTTTTTATGCTTTTACCGAGTAGCCAAACTTCCTGTATTTACCGACTAGACAGGCTTCCAAAAGACTTGATAACATTTCAAATTTCCTAATACATCTTTAGTTATGCAGATTTTGAATTAAGTACATGATAAAATAGGAACCATTAAGATTTAACCTTTGAGAGAATGCAGTCCCTTCATACCTTTACCGGTTAATTTGGAATAGGTGCACCTAACTCGGTAGACAAGGTGCTCTCTTCATTTGACACAATTTCCTTCTTTTTCCAAATCATCTGTAATTTGCCTTTTATTTCCTCAATGTCTCCTCTAGGTTGATCTTTGCAATCTCTAGCCAAGTGTCCAACTTTGTGACAATGAAAACATGTCATACTAGGATTTCTCCATGATCTTCGATTGTTCATTCCAAACCTTATAAAGCAGTTGGCACTTATATGTCCATATCTTCCATAGCATTCACACCATATCTTTATATTTCAATCCCATGGTACTGCAGAATACTGTTAGTTAGGATCTTTGTGAGTTCGGTAGCCTCTAGTATTTGCTCGATGTGCAGACCACATATAGTTCTTTTTCTTAAACCAACACTTCTCAGAACTATGTCCATATCTATTGTAGTTTTTACAAAATCCTTTGAATTTTGCCTTCTAGTAATTGCTACCAGGCTTTTTCCTATATTGGTTAGATGTGTGACCATATTTATTGCAATTGTGACAATAACCATTAGACCTAGTGACATTCGGTTGCTTACCTTTTCTGATTTGGAACATATTAGCAGTATGTCCTTGTTTTCCACAGTAGTTGCAAATAGGCTTCTTTACTTTGATGTTCTTCCTATTTCCAGCTTGCTTTGATGATTCTCCTCTTTCGGTAGTGTGGATTCCCTTCTCGGTAGAGTCTTTTCCTTTGTAATCGAGTCCTGCACCTTTGTTGGGTCTTTTTGTATTCAATTGATCATCCAACATCTTTGATGCTTCATAACTCTTTTTCAGTGTTTCTTTGGATTTCTTCTCTATTTCAAGTTCATCGGTCAACCTTGATACTTCAAGTTTCAATGCTTGATTCTCATCATCTTTCAGATTTGCTTCATGATGTGCATAACCCAATTGATCTGATAGATTTTGTTGAATCCCAGTCAACCTTGTGATTTCATCATTCTTTTCAGATACTAATGCTTTAAGTTGTTGTTTTTCTCTTTCTAGATCTCTTACTTTATCCTCAGCTATCCTCAATGCATCAAGATTTTCAGTCATCTTTGTGCTAAAATGTTCATGTCCTCTTTTCATTGCTTTTAGCTGATCGGTCAGTGCTTTGTTCTTTTCTTTTAGTTCTTCAATCATTTCTTCAGTCTCTTTAGATATACTGTTCTCAAATGGTGTTTCAATTTGTTCCACTAACTCTTGAGAGTCCTACAAATCATCAGATAATCTTCTTCTAACTTTCAATGATTTTTGCATTTGTCTTTGCGTGTCTGCAATCACTTGATTAGCATGATCCAACTCTTCTTGCAGATACACAATTATCTGAGATTGTTTATAGCTTTCCATTGATAAGATCTTTCTGTTTAGGTTGTTAAACCCTTTTCCAAGATTGAAGCTCTGATACCAATTGTTAGGCCCAATATGGAAAGCTAATGTACTGAGAGGGGAGGGGTGAATCAGTACTTCAAATCCTATTTTCAGCAATAACTTTACTGTTATGCATAAAACAAAAACTGTTGTAACATAACATAAAGCTAAAACAAATAAATAACAATCATAAATGATTCACTCCATAACACATATATTTTGGTTACGCAGAAACTCTTGGTTAGAGAGAAAAACTATGGTGGGGATGGCACCCACAACTTCACTACTGCAATAAAGGTTGCTGGGTTAGAGCTACATGTTTAGCTATTTCTGATAGCTTACTCTGTTAGGAGTATCAAGATCGTTAGATCTACCTTGCTAAAGGATTTTACAACACTTATTATAAATGTTTCACCTGGTTAAAGGCTTTACAATTTATAGACTTTGTTAGTCTTTTACCCTGTTAAAGGTTTCTCTTACAACTCAAAATATTACAATAAAATCTTTACAAATATCTGCAACTTCACATCTGAAAAGTTATAGCAAATTCTATGTGCTCAAAATGAGATTACCTTGCTTATAGCATACCTCGGTAACCCATAGATTAACTCGGTAAACCCTTTTGTTTACTCTGTTCCTTGATTGTTCCCTAAAATCCTTCTCAATGACCTTTGTGTCTCTGGTAGTCACAATACTCAGTGCTTCCTTATCTATCACATATGTCTTGCTTCATATATCTTTGTTTTTCATATTTTTATCCTTAATCCATGCTGTATAAATAGATCTCTTATGTCGGTGATCTTTTCATTGCTTTGATCTTACAAACATGATTTATCGAATGAATAACCATACAAAATATTTCATTGGATAGATAACCTCAAAATCATACAAAATCTTTAAGTGCAATTTCCAATGTGATAACGGTTCTTTGTTCCTCGATCTTGTAACACGTTTCCCATGTGTGTCTAGGTTCAATGAATCTAGTAACACATTTCACTTGGTGTGTGTTAACTTGGTATATCATTTTTTTTGCTTGGTAGACATAGAGTGTTACTTGGTAGACAGCTCGGTGTATACTAGGCTCTGTGACTACTCTCTTCTGTAACCGACTGCTCTGTGCTTATCGACTGAATATTCCAGTAGTAGTAACCGACTAGAGTATATAGAATGACTTTGGACATAAAACTAATGGCAACTTACTAAGTAGTAACAAACTATTCTAGCAATGATATGAAATCAAAATAGTGGATTAGGGTTAGTTCACATATGATGTACCACCTTTTACGTATGGTGGGCCCAAATATCTGCAATGCAATGTCACTAAGAAGTTTATAGAAAATATCATTTCCTTCAAAAAATTCATGGGATCATTAGTCCAAAATGAGTGATCATAAAGTAAATTACAATTAGACTATATAATAATAATTTTAAAGTACCTGGAACTTTTTATATCTTTAAGGGAATCATTTCTTTAGCACTCACCACCAATGTATCCTGCAATGTTCTCCTACTAGCAATACGAGAAGATCCAAGAAATGATGGTATGTTATCAATAGTAGTCACCTTTGGCGCATCCTCATGTGCATCTCCTCCTACAGAAAATGAATCCACTATGAAATGCCCCCAAGAAAGAACTCTTGAAGGGAAATAAACACATAACAGAAGATAGAGAAAAAGAGGGATCTACCAATAGTGGGCGGGCCAATATCACATGTAGTAGAGGATGTTTGCATGCTACATTTTGTCGACATTTCAGTCGGCAATACAAATGGGGCTAACCTCTGATGAGGCGGCAACGATATTTGCACATTAACATTGACAACACCTGAAGAATAATACATTAAATATATGAAAAGTGCAAGAATTGTAAACAAGGATGAACCTTTATTTTGAAGATTGATAGTATCAAGTATGATGTGTTTTGGGTACTCAAAGTGATAAGCCAAGCAAGCAATAATACAAGAAAATCATCATCACCTGAAGTACCAGCAACACCCTGATCATGGCAACGACTTTCATGAGGGCGGATAAATTGTTGTAAAAACAACACATACATATTTTAGTTAATGACATAAAAGAGAATAAAATATAAACCATTATTGAACTTTTGTTATAATTAAAGATTTCACTATTGCTTACTTGCAAGTTTTTTGATGTCTAAATCAATACTTGCACCCTCTCTCGTATCTCATCAGTCATAGGATGCATGGATGCCAAAGCAACAATCTCTTTAGTAATTTTTCTAAGAGGCTTTTTTATGAGTTCCATAGGGTGTGTGGAATTTATGAAGCAACAATCTCTTTACTACAGCTCCCTTTCCCTTTCCCTGAACATCCATCTATCTCAAGAATATCATTAATAATTACAAAATTAGTCTAAATCACAAAAAAAAAAGAACATAATAATGTAATAGGTTTCTTCTATCTAATTTGTACAATTACAATGAGGTTTACATGCTTGGTAGAAGTGTCATGACCTACATCCATGTCTGCGATATGTGATGGATCCATGTTGTCCCATGACAAAGAAAAAATATTAAAAAATATTAGCGAAATTAAACCAATAGACTTAGCAAAAAAACTTCATAATAAAATGGTATATTGGATTCATTAATTGGAGGTTGGTTAATTTAAATGGTATATAGTACATACCACCCCCAGGATATTAACTTTGTTTGTATCTATATGATTCAAACTGTAATCGATTAGAAGCTCTTCACCTACGCTTATTAATTTTATCGCGCATACGAATACATGATTTCCCTCGCGCGCCTCAAATATGCAATTGGGTTATTTATTAGTTGACCTAGGTCACGTACTATTTATAAAACCTACAATATTACCTGTTGATTTTGGCTGACCATCAATGTATACAGCTACTCATTTACTTTGATCATTATCTTTCTATTGTGTATAATTTGCTGACAGTGCATACCTACGCATACTTTTTATATTGAGCAATGTGCGTCCAATTATTATAATTGTAACAAGGTCCAACAAACTCTATTAGTTCAACAACTTTGTTGTAATAGACCTTTATGTCGTCCATGGAAAATAAGCCGAAACCATGTAATGACGAAGGTGCTATGCAATATATCCTATCGTTAACACAAAAATCGGTGTTTATTGGAGGAAGTTCCTTGGGCACCCATTGTTTCTATAGATGTTTGTACCTCAGTGGCACCTTAATGTCACCTTTGGTTTCACCATCATAAGAACATGAGCCCCCTTGAGCAAGGAAAAATTTCATGCGTTTATTGAATTTTCTTCAAATCTTTTGACCTCTTGTTGATCTCCCTATTGTAGACTTTCTACATGTCTCACTTTTGTTTTCTATTCCTGCATTTCCCTCACTCGACGAAGACAGATCTAACAAATACTTATTTGGGGGTACCTGCACTCCATCAAATGAGAGAGTTAATTGGTAATGAGAAAGAATTTTTGCAAATGAGGGTAATGTTGATGAAGAAGTTGGCCCTAAAGTTGATTTTGGGATTAAAATTGGAATAAGTCCAACTGGGGCCTCAAGTGTTGATAACGGTATTAGATTTTTTGCTAATGTCAAGGTTTGAAAAACTGAGGAAGTTTGTTTTCCAAGTAATTTTAAAAAAATAAATTGTTTCTATAGGGTGTATTGACTAGTTATACCTCTTCATCCATGAGATTGTGTAGGATTCAATTATCTTATGTTAGCTAAAAATTACATAGTACACAACATGAACAACATGAACTTTGTAGACAAAAAGAGTATTAAATAATAAAAAGATGTTGTCATCAAAATCATTGTAAATTTTTAAATTCCTTACATTTACTTTATGTAGACTATGCAGGATCCTCCACTAAATGGTTGACAATGTCTGTAGTCAATGACATGTTCCCACCAAGGGTGACAGTAACACACAGGGACTATACATGAAATCAACACCATCAATTGAGCATCATAAGCATTACTACATTTATAAGTTGATAAACAATAAATAAATATGTATCATAACCATCATAACCATCACATGATGTATCATCATATATGTAATTGAGCATCATAATTAGCATCACATATGTGTCATAATAAACATGTAATCCATCACATATGTATCATAAATCACCATCCATCACATAGGTAATAAACAATCCACATTCTATAAATAAACACAAAGTTCAAAAATTTCGCATGCATCATCATAAACATGTAATCTATCACATATGTATCTTAAATCAACATCCATCACATAGCTAATAAACAATCCAAATTTCATAAATAACACAAAGTTTAAAAAATGTCACATAAATAGTCACTCTCCCTATCTCCATCTCCATATTAAAAGGTGCATCATGAATTAATTATGTAATGGCATTAGAATTCAAAACATAATGAATTAATTATGTGAAAAAAATTCTATCAAGAAATCAATATTAAATAGATAATATACTAATCGCATACCTCATACATTTCATTCATCATCATGAACATCAAGCTCATCATCTCCATCATCATCATCATCATCATCATCATCGCCACCACCACCACCATCATCGTCTTCGCCATCATCATCACCATCACCGTCACCATCACCATCACCGTCACCGTCACCGTCACCATCACCATCACCATCATCATCATCAACATCTTCTTCTTCTTCTTCTTCTTCTTCTTCTTCTTCTTCTTCTTCTTCTTCATCATCATCATCATCATTAAGAAACTATCGATCGTGATCATCATCTACTTCATCTTCTACTTCTTTGGTATCTTCTTCTTCCATCACGTTATACTTTATCGGTCTTCCTCTTGGATCATATCTAACAACAAATGACCAACCCGATTTATGTGGAACCTCTGAGTAAAATACTTGCTCACATTGGCTTGGAAGCACATAGGGCTCATTCCTAGCTGGTTCAAATGACCTTGTATTAACCATTGTAAAACCATTATCATGTTCAATAACAATTCTATCAAGATCATTTTTATTCAATTGTAGCCTGTACCATTTGACAACGAACAAAACTAATTTAAAGGAATTAAAGTCACACTCAAGTATATCATCCAAAATGTCATAGTATCAATTTTGAGACTGTTGAGGATGTATGTCATTTCTCAATGAAATATTTATCACCTCAAAGACTATAGTGATGCCAGAATCACAAGTTTTCTTCGTGTCATCCAACTTTTTAATGCAAGATTTATGACCATTGCAGCACATAGCGTTGTGGTCTTTGACCTGCGATATGTCAAACATGTAAAATCTATTGCATTGTGAGTTGATAAACATATGGGTGATTAATAAATTTATACGTACCTATTTATCTCTTAAACCATATGCTAAATCAATTTCCCTTTGTGTAACATTAGAATTTCCATTACGATGAGCTTCTTTAACCAATGAAGTCACACCTTCCCATGTTAATGTGCGTCCAGAATGTTGACAATGTTCAATCCATACCATCATCCAATCAATATTGTTTGCAATATACAAATGTAGTGCATCCCACTCTCGACCAATTGTACAAAAAATAAATAGGCATCTTACAACCGATTTATTTTGAAAATTAAGAATTAATTAACTACAATAACATCTTATAATTACCTCTCACTTTTCTCAATCTACCATTCCCCGTCAAGTACTCCCCTTCGAATTTGTTAATGGGGTTGGGATCCCAAATGCGATCCATGTGGATCTTTGTTGCAAACTTAGGAAGATATTCAGAAATATACATCATAGTCTGGTATACGGTATATCCCTCCACCATAGAACCCTCAGGATGTGCTCTTTGTCGAACCAAATCCTTAAAAAATTTCAAGTGCATCTCAACCATCCACATTGACCTAGTGTGTACAGGTCCACACAATTCAATCTCCTCAACTTGGTGTATGAGGTAGTGTTCTTGTGCATTGAGAAAAGCTAGAGGTAGACACTTTTGCATTTCACACATTAAATGAGGAATTTTTCTCTTCCAATAATTTATATCTTCTTTATGGGTTTCTTTACATGACAACCACCTACAAGATATTCAAGATGCAAAAAAATATATTACATAACAAGTAAAACAAATTGCAAATATAATATCTATACAATGAACTGAACAAATATCACTACTTACCTCACATATTTTCCAAGATCATATATGACTTGCTTGACATTATTGTCAAAGTCGTCTGGGAGAGATAGAGGTAGAACGTACTGCAACAATTATAAAATTATCTTTTCATTTTTTTCTAACATAATATAATGAAAATTACACGTACGCGCAGTACTTAAATACATAGTAAAAACACAAGAATGTGAATTACCTTAATGAAGGTATGCAAATCATGTGTTTTCATCCTTGGCCAAATTCACTTTTCTTTGATATGAGATTGTTTATGTTCGTAGCAAATCCTGTGGGAAATCGAATTTTTTGTATGACTTCTTTTATAGCATTGCTTTGCTGGTCCGTTAATAACCAAGGAAGCTCACTTATATTAATCCGATCTCCATGGCTATTTGATTGAATGACATTTATCATTGCATGATTGTAATCCTGAATGTCACTACATATTTTGACATTTATTTCTTTGCCACGCCTTCCATCCAATATTTTCCATAATGTGTCTGTTATATTATTTCCAATATGCATAGTATCAATCAAATGCACAATTTGTAACTACTCATAGTAGAGCAACCTACTAAATTGTCGGGGATAACTTTTTAGTCCCTTAGGAAGATGGTCATATATGCCTTCATGACCTTCATGATCATCAATCACATCATCAATAAACAAAACAAAATAGAAAAGATGTTTTATGACAAACCATTAGATGGAATGGCATTACCTTGACGATTAATTTTATTATATTCCAACTTCCATAGGTAAGGTGTCATTCTTCATGGTTTTGATGTATTCTCTTCTTTCCCATTGAAAAGATGTTTTTCAATATTTTGATACTTATGATTTTTGTGGAGAAAGTGCCTATACTCATCAAACACCTTTCCTAAACTTTTTGAATGACGAGATTTCATCTTTGGACCACAAACTGGACATGCATATGTTCCCTTTGTTTGAAGACCTACAAGATAATGTATAATTGGATTAAATATGATAATTTTTTGAATTATAATGTTCATGCACAACTTAAACACTATAACATGCCACAAAAATGTGTTAGCCCTGGGGCATCATGTATTGTCCATAGAAGCATCGCATGGAATTGAAATTGTCTTTGTCCTATTGGTCTAGAGACATCATACATAGTGACACCATTCCATAACTCCAACAACTCATCAATAAAAGGCTTGATATATACATTCATATATTTAACTTGGTACTTACCTGATCGAATGAACAAAAACATTACATAATTATTATGACCATTTTACTGCAATATTTATAATTAAATGTAGATGACTATATTTAAATGATAAAATACCTGGAACAATCATTGCCAACATTATGTGCTCCCTCTTTATTGACATCCATGGAGGAATGTTATTGATGATAACAAAAATAGGTCACACTGAGTAAATAGATCTCATCTCTCCAAATGGATTGACACTGTTTGCTGCCAATGAAAGCCTAAGATTACGAGGTTCTTCTTTAAAGTGTTGATCCATATCATGTTCTCAAGTGCATTCAAATAATGTCATCTCGAATTCTATTCCATGCATGGTAATCCATAAATTGTGCCAAGCTAGTGCACTTGAATAATCGTGGCATACTTGGAATAATGGGAATATAGCGAAGAACCTTGCGAGGAACCTTTTTTGTTATTTGATCTATTTGATATCTACTAATATGGCATTCAGGGCATTCAGTTCAAAATTCATGTTGTTTGTGATATATAATATGATCATTGGGACAAGCATCAATTGCTTGATACTCCATTCCCATATCTTTCATAATGGCAGATAATTCTCGATATGTGCGAGGTAGAATATTTGATGGTAGTAACAAAAACTCACCTATCAATCTACAACAAAAAAATATAATTTGTTAATATAAAGAATATTAATGGTACAGTATGATTCACCATTTATTATGACATATATGACATACCTTAACATACGTGAGATTGTTATGTTGGATAAACCATTCATAACCTTCAAGTTAACCAACAACAATACAGTGGAGAGAAGAGTTGTTTGCGAGCCTTCATAAAGGGCCTCAGATGCCTTCTCAAGTATAGGGACATCATGAACAACATCAAGGTCAGCTTCATCATCATGATTAGTTGCGCAAGTACTAAATGTGTCATGGATCAATGTATTTGTACCATCATCTTCAATTATGTTTTGTGGATCATGATCGTCATTTTCCATGGGATCATTGTCTTCAGCTTCGATATTCACACATCCATGCCTGTCCACTTTGAAAACCATATTCTTTAGGTTGTGTTGATCCATATCATGTGCTCCGGGGTGCTCGACCTATATAAAATTGATAAACATGAATAAACCATGATCATGATCTCATCATCAAGTGATTTATTATGTATATAAATTGTTAAAATGATATAATGAAAAAATTACCAATGGATGATAATCATGTCCACCTTCAATGTGACCATGTAGCCTACAATGTTTCTTAGTTGTTTTGATTAGAAGTCTTCTAGTCTTTAACCCCTTACAAATTTTGCAAGGACAATAAAATTTTCCATCACCTTTTCTTTTCAAGTTAGACCACAATCTAGCAATTGTCTCCTTATTTTGTTGTTCACTAATATTGTCAGACATGGTCTTTCTTCACAAGCAAGAAAATCGAGCTATAGAACTAGTTATAAAGAAGTTGAAATGTTAGTTATGAAATCACGTTTCAGTATAATATACCAAATTAAATTACTTGAACATAGAAATTATCATCATTGAACCAAAACCATTTAACTCTTCTTTTTCATCTCAAAACATATCTAATGGCTTTGTGGTATGCAATCCTTGTATCATATCTTAAGTTGACTAATGTCTAATTGGGATAATCCATGAGTGTCTAATGTAAACTAATTATCAATGTTGTGAAGTCATCAAGAGTATGGTGATAGTCATTCCTTATAGGATCCTCTCAATACTGTCCAAATCAATCTAAAAGGAAAGCAACTATCCATTCCCATGCTCATGCATACTTACATGACTAATGTTTCCCTTGTGTATCCTAAACATTGGAGAGACCTTATCTGACTTGCCTAATCAATGTGGTTGTTGTCCTAATATGACATACTGAGTTCTACCCTTGCCTCTGCATCAAACTTCTCACATCATGTTTCTTCAAAAAAACACACTAATATTAATTGAGCCAACACCATGAGGATAGGGTCAAGTATCATGGCAACTAATCATAATGTGTGAAGACAGGGTTCACACATAAGTGTTGGCTCTCAACAATGCCAAACTTATAAAATTGGCAGTCTCAAGACTTGTCTTATTGGGTCAATGTTCATTGATGGCCACAAGGCCAAATCAATGTATCTAGGCTTCGAACTCCTTACTCTAGGCTTGGAGGACCCTACACAAGGTCTATGAACACTCACTTGGTATTACAAAAGAAAGAGCCTTCCTTTAGAACTTTGTTTGCAATGCACACATTATTTGTAATAATTGTTATGATGAATGGTATATTAGGACGGTAAATAAAATGCTTATTCTTTTTCCACCCTTTGAAACTACAACAAGGTATTTGACTTGGCAGGGTCCCCACACATCACTTCAACAACAAACATTAGGAAATTCAACCTTTTGCCTTCTCAATGCATTTTTTTTTGTCTTTCACTAGTTTTCTCAGGCAGATACATAGGGATATCAGACCTTTCATGGCATCATCACACGTGCCTTCCAATATGTAGTCCTTTCATATTTTAGGTGCCTACACACTATGTTGTTGTTAAGTATTGATGTAGTCTTAATACATCTCATGGCTCCATTACATGTCCACACTTGGGTTTATAAACACAACTTTTTCAAAACAAAAATAATATCACTAGTAAAACTATGACTGTGACAATCAATACCCTTAGGACAATCATAGAAATTTAATCTATTTCATTTGATTTTGATCCAAAAACCCTTCCAAAGGTTGCATAGGGTTGCCTCACACCTCTCTCTATCATCAACCACTTCAAAATACCAATTGCTTGGTCTTCCCACCAAATTCTGCACTCTTACTGCCTTTTATTGTCTGATACATAGAGATATCAGACTGTCCTCATGCCCAAACACGTACCAAATCTAATTTGGAGCCCTGCACACACCATAATATGATACATAGCATGAACAAAGGGCTTCCCACACATTTGGGTGAATTTATATGCATGGGAGACCAAACTATACATTATTTACTCCTCTCAGTAAACACTAGGCAAGGTTTTCACATTTTTTGGAAAAACTATGATATCTTCTTTAAAACACTATGAGATTCAATGCCACAAAAAGACAAAATGAAGTTAACTCTATAAGCTAAAATCTTGTATTTATTTTTAATTGATGCTTTCCTACATTGTTTGATCTGTCATCTTGTGAGAAATCTCATCTCTATTATGCTTTGATGGATGTCGCATCCTATTACAAACCTCACATTTTGGCACTGGCAGAAAGGATTTTAGCAAAGGTTGTGGAATATGGCTTTTAAGTCTACCAATTGTCATTCTATCTTATGCATATGGATTTTACATGTAGAAGAAATAAATTTGAAAAATAGGCCATATGGTGGATGATAAGTGAAGGATTTTTCATACTAAAGGTGTGGTACTAGTGGCTTTGGTACATGAAGGTGACTAGAGGTTGTGGAAGGAGAAATGGTGGAAGTTGGATCTATGGTAGTGGGAGTAGATGTTATTTACGAATGAAAATGTTACTCTAATACTCATAAAATAGCTAGGAATCCAACTTAAGGCATTCTATTTGTTAATAAATTTCTCTACCATTGAGCTACTGCCCCCTTTCTTACCATTCCATTGTTGGCTTGAGTGTAGATTATTTTCAACACCCATTATAAGACACATTATAGGTTCTTGGGGCTCCTAACCTAACCTAGCTCTGATAACATTTTGAGCTACTACTCATGGACTAGTTAGGTTACCAAGATACGACCACCTATTTGTTGTTAGAATGTGATCTATGACTAAGTATTAGAGGATCTTACTAACTTGTGTATCATGCTTTTATGTGTCTCTGACATGACTCCTAGTAACTATATAAGGATCTTACTAGTCCTAGATCTATGCAAACATTTTAGTCATCTTGTGACAGTCCAAGAGGGCAATAGTAATAAGTCTTCATGATGGAAGTCCATTAAAGGTGGTAGTCAACATAGTGAAAAAGCCTAATCATGTTTAGAGAAATAGGCAACCCTACAAACAAGAAAAAATAGTCATGTGATAATGCATAGGACAACCTTAATGCCCAAGTTTAGAGAGCATATATAAGATGAATAATGATAGTCTACAAGCAGGGATAAAGACAAGGGTTAGTTGAGTGTCAGATATGTATAAGCATGAATTTCCTGAGTTAGCATTAGAGTATATATCAGCCAGTATGATATACATATTTAAATTCAGATTTGTGCATCATTGAATATAAATTAATATGTTCTTAATCAAGTCAATGACAGTTCATATCATATTAAGTTAAGAAGGTAAATTTTATCTATTTATTCAAACAACATTAAAATAACATAACGTTACTGCCAGACATAACATATAAATATATATATCTACACACAATCTCAAGAATACATAATACAATCAGATTCAAGTTATGCAAATTATGGTAATACTACAAATTCTTATAAAGAATAACAAGCTGATTATAATGAAATGACAATAAATGGTTAATGTTGATACAAAGTAACACTAACAGGAAACTTTAATGACAATCTAATACACATCATTGTTGAACTTACCCTTGCCTCATATAACCCTATGTTGGCTAGGCCCCACCATAATTAGAAGATCCTAATTACTATTGTCCTAAACCTTACATTGACTCTCACAATTTGACAGTGAGTTGAGTTAGTCCATTAGCAAGATTGGGAAAGAGTTTGGTATTGAGTTTGGTGTTGGTTGAAGGTTTAAGGAGGTACACTATGGCATGAAATGACTCTGCTTTTCCCTCATGTGAATGTGCTCCTCTTGAAGCACTATGGCGTGGATGACCCTTCCTTCCATTTCCTACACCCTATTTTCTAACCCACACCTCGTAACCTTTACCTCACTTCCTATCATTATTACCTTCCATCTACCTTTCATATCCCCTCTCTTAACCTCCTTCACTTTCCTACACCCTATCCTAAACCTTAACCTCATACACATTTACTTTTACTTCACCTTCCTAACCCCATTCCATCATTCACATCCTTTTATCTCGCCCAATTCACTTTCCTACCTTCCAAACCCTTAACATATCCTAACTTACTCTTTCACCATTACATCCTTCATCACTTACCTCCCTATCTTATCCTAACCCACACCTCATAACATTATACCTCTCAACTTCCATTTTATACCACCTTCCTATCACGGTACGCTTATCCTCCCTTCCAAAACACTAACAAAAAATGGCACTTGATCACTACACAGTGGTCTGACGGTCCTGCAGCAAGGAGTTTCTATCACAACCATATATACCAACATCCATACCCAAGGTAAGCTCCTCTGCTAGAGCCTACATTCAAGCCACTTCCAACAGATGTTGGATACAAGAGTGGCACAATCTGTGTTCTTCCCTATTTGATCACACAGGTTTAGGTCATCTCGGTCCTTAATTAGGGTCTACCCTAAGACATTATGTCTATAAAGAGTATAAATGATCATTTCATTTGATCAACCATCCAAATCAATCTTATTTTTCTCTTTTTCTACCAGATTGAATATGAGCTAGGGAAAAAAAAAATTATGAGCAAGAAAATTCATTATAATAAAGATAAAACTTGATCATCAACCAACACAAATGCAACCTCCTATGTATATTTCAAACAATTTCATCACTACATAAAGCAAATTCGACACATTGTCACAAACATAACGATTTTTTCTTCAAGAAAATATCCTGTGAACGAATTGGTTGATTACCCTACATTTTTTCTTCAACCGGATCTTGGCGGCACCGCAATCCTAAACTATTTCCCTCCTTGTAATGCCCATTTTTTTTTTGAATATGGCAAAGGTTGACGGGACGAAGAGGTGGGATTAATGTTTATCAAATGACTTGGTTTTTTTTTTTTTAAGTAATGCCCGCGGTCGTCGGAATTTTGTGAATGCGGGCACTTTTTTAAAAAAAACACAAATTTCATTGCCCATTCCTTCTCTGTCAAAACAAAATGTTCAATTATCGTCAGAATTCCAATGAATGCGGGCATTTTTTCAAAAAAAAAATCAAATTTGGTCACAATATGCCTTCTCCATTGGAAACCTTCGTCAGAATTTTAGGCCAAATATATTAGTGCCAACCATGAAGCTACGATCTATGCTCTTCACATCCGCATACTTCTTATGTCTATCATGTGCCTCTCTAAGGTGTTGTCTAATCAAATCCATCTGCTGCTCCATATCATGAACTATCTTAGGACCAATAGCTACTCTATCCTCAATACAGTCCCACCCAACTCAAAGGTGTCCTGCAAGGTCTATCGTACAAAGCCTGAAAAGGTGGCATCCCTAAAGAAGTGTGATACCCATTATTATAGGCAAACTCAACCAAAGGAAGGTACTCTTCCCATCTAGTTTGATGATCCATGGTGTACATACGAAGCATGTCTTCTAACACCTAGTTTACCCTCTATGTTTGTCCATCTATTTCCAAATGATAGGTTGTACTAAAGTTGAGTCTGGTACCCAGTGTATCCTATAATGCCTTCCAAAAGAAAGAAGTGAAGAGGGAATCTTTGTCTGAGATAATCTTGTGTGTAATTCCATGAAGTCTGAAAATATCTCGCAAGAATACATGTGCCACTGCTAGTGTTGTGAAGGTAGTCTGAACTAATGAGAAGTGGGCCACTTTGGTCAACTTGTCAACTGTCACCATGATGTCATCATGACAACGTGATGACATAGGAAGACCAATGACAAAATCCATCAATATAGTATCCCACTTCCACTCTGGTATCTCATGAGATTGGAGCAACCCACCTGGATGGCGGTTCTCTGCCTTGACTCTCTAGCACTCAAGGCATTGGGCTACTAGTACAACAATGAATTTCCACATACCTGGCCAATGATATAACTATCTCAAATCTGCATGCATCTTCTTAACTCAGGATGCATTGCATAAGGATCCCTATAAGCCTCCAGCATAATGAATTCATGCAATCCTCTGGAAGAAAGTACATAGATGCACCCTCTATGGCGTAGTAGTCCATCAGACTCTAATGAATAGTCGACATACTTGCCTTCAAGGCTTTCCTGAGATCGCACTACCTGACATACCTCTAAATACCACTCATCCTCTGGCAGCTTCTGCAATATATGACCTCTCAAATCTGTGTCCATAGACAAGGAGCATATCTCATGAAGTCTCCTACTCAAGGCATCTGCAACTACGTTCTCTTTCCCCTTGATGTATTGGACATCAAAATCATACTCAAATAAAAACTCCATCCATGTTCTCTGACAAGCATTAAGATTGGGTTGAGTGAATATGTACTACAAGCTCTGATGATCTGAATGAAGCTCAAAATGATGACCCAAAATAAAATGTCTCCACCTCAAAAGTGTGTGCACTACTGCTGAAAGTTCAAGGTCATGAGTAGGGTAGTTAAGATCATGATTCTTAAGTTTCCTAGACTCATACACTATAACGCAACCCTCCTGCATCAGGACTGCTCCTAAACCATCCAAGGAAGCATCTGTGCATACCATTAAATAAGTCGAGGGGTCTGGCACAACAAGAATAGGTGCACTAGTGAGTGCTCTTTTGAGATCCTGAAAGGCCCTCTCACACCTTTTTGTCCACTCAAATTTCTTTCCCTTTCACTGAAGGGATGTAACAGGATGTGCAACCCTAGAGAACCCCTCAACAAAGCGCTTGTAGTACCCTGCTAGACCCATGAAACTCCTGACTTCGGTCACACTAGTTAGCGCTGGCCTATCCATAATATCTCTAATCTTTGATGGGTCAACTGAGATCCCATCACCAAATATAAAATGTCCTAGATACCTGACCTCTAATCTAAATGATGCACATTTTGACAAACTTCCATACAATGAATTGTCTCTCAAGCACTGCAATACCTGCCTCAAGTTCTCCTCGTGCTCCTTCTCATTCCAAGAATATATCAAATCTCATCAAGGAACACAATCACAAATCGGTTAAGGAAAGTGAAGAATACCCCATTCATGAGACTCATGAATACATTTGGAGCATTCGTGAGACCAAATGGAACCATGGTGAACTCATAGTGGCCATACTTGGTACGAAAAGAGGTCTTGTGGATATCGCTCTCTACAATCCTCAAATGATGGCACCCAGACTTCAGATCTATCTTAGAAAATAATTTGGCACCCTAAAGCTGATCAAATAAGTCATCGATCATGGGAAAGGGATATCAGTTCTTGATGGTCACTTTGTTCAACTGTCTGTAATCGATACACAACCGAAGGGATTTGTCCTTCTTCTACGTGAAGATGACTGGTGCATCCCAAGGGGAGATGCTAGGATGAATGTGACACTTCTCTAAGAATTCCTCAAGCTTCATCTTGAGATCATTAATCTCATTAGTGGTCATCCTATATGGTGCTCTCGAAATTGGCTCATCTCCTGGTACAAGATCTATGTGAAAATCAATCTCTCTACTAGGTGGCATACCAAGTAGCTTGAAAAAAAACATGTCTGCAATTTCCTCAAGGAAAGGATGATCATCTAGGGAAGGCACCTTCTCATTCTCTTCCTCTTTATCATTGATGATGATGGAAAATAACTAGCATCCCTTTCATACTCTCCACTTAAAATTCATAGCAGAAATCATACGAAGTGATACAGGCCTCTGAATCCCTTAAATTACTATGTAGGTACCATGATCATCCACACACTTGATCTTTTTTTGGCAACAATCCATCTTGGTTTTGTGGGCATATAGCCAATCCATACCAAGAACAAAGTCATAAGATCCTAGAGGTGTGACTCGAAGGTCTACTAAGGTGGTTGTACTCCCAATATAAAGCTGACAGTCCTTAACCACTAACTCAATGAACACTCTAGCTCCTGATGCCAACTCTACTTACCAACTAACACCTTGCCTAGTTGCCACTAGCCCGCAATGCTCAACAACCAAAGGAGATATAAAAGAATCAGTATCTCCTGAATCAAATAAGATAGGAACACTACTACCCCTAATCATACCTACGGCCTCTGTTGGCAATATTGCATTATAACAAACAATGAAAGATTGTTGGCATTTCCTAAGGATATTGAGAAGGTTGTTGATGATTATGGATATAACTGATTAAGGATGTTTACTGTCTTGATATTATTATTTTGTCATTGATGTCAAGAAATTGATTTTCTAATTCAGTATGATGTTGCCATATCTTGAGAAGTATGATATGAAGATTATAAAGATGTCGGTAAAAGACACAAAAAATAATATGATGAATAAGGGGATGAATAAGGTATTCAATGGGCAACTAGTATCGAGTCAGACAATGATCAGATCATGATGTTTTAGATTGTTTTAACATCATACATATGTTGTAAAATGTAAAGGTTAATACTATACTATGTTATCAAGCAAAGAACCTAGTCGGTAAACCCTAAGGAACCTAGTCGGTAAACCATAAGGTTATTGCTATCGGTTAATGAAGGTGGAATGTCTATCGAGTGAAGTTTATTATTCATTGAGTTGTTACCGAGTTGTAACCAAGCTATAACAGAATGCATTAAATGTTTGCATGCGTTATTTAATGAAGGAAGCTGATGAGATGGAACTGATTAAATGATTGGTGAGCCATGAATGAAGTTTGTTAACGAATCTAACACAATGAAAAGTCAGCATGAAGATCTACAGCTCAGATTGAACCGCAATACCCTAGCACAAGTTCCAAGACTAATATGCAAGTTCCTAGGTGGGGTAAAACATTTTCAGATTGAAAGATGCATTGAACTTGGACAAGATCAAAGATCCGATGGCTATGATTAATCATGGGAAATGTGATCAAGGAGATTTAGCGGTTACCTAATTGTTTATAAATAGGAAACTATTGATAAACAATGTATGCGGGCAAGTGTATGCACTGGGATGCTACATAGTGATAACCAAGCATAGAAGCTTGAAGACTTGTTAGAATAACAGAGTATAGAAGCCCAGCAGATAGACAAGATTATTTCTATGTCTAGATTGTATTGAATAAATAGGAATCTGCTTTAGCATTTTAGATGTGAAGTTGCAGATAGATTTTATTACTGTTATTTTGTGAAAGTAATAGAAAATCTCTTAACCAAGTGGACTTAACAGTCTTATTTGTAAAACCCTCTAGCAAGGTGACATTCTGATTGAGTTTTTGAAATCCTTTAACAAGGTCACTTCTAACAAGGTGAAGATCCTAATGAATCTGAGGGAAATCCCTTAACCGGGTCACATCTAGCAATGTGTTTGTAATCTTTAATAGGATTTGCATTTAACAGAGCATACTCTAGAAGAGTATATTTCTTAGTGGGTCCGAAATCCCATAGTGGTTTTTCCCTATTTGGGTTTCCACGTTAAATCTGGTGTTATGAGGTTTATGATGTTTATATGCTTTTGAGTATGCATGTTTAATAGCTTTCGTTATATTACTGAAATATATGTTACCGAGGTTGAATCTGATGTTTTTATGGATGATTAAGTTTGTATGATTCACCCCCCCCCCTCTCATCTTGTTGGTTATTGGATCTGTACTTATATTAAGTATCAGAAATATCAATTTGTATCAGAGCTTTGGACTCCAGAAGGAAAGTTTAAAGGCACTTGAGTTAAAGATCCAAAGATGTATAAGAGGGATGCACCGAAGCTGAACAAGTCAAGTTTCTCTACATGGTAAAAAAGGATGAAGCTACATCTATCAGGGGTTGGAGAATATGTTGTATACTATCTGGAGAATGATTTTATCACACTGAGCACCTATCCATTGACTATGGAAGATATAAAGGCAAAGCAAGAACATATTCAAGCAATGATTGAAATAACATCTGCATTGACCGATTCAGAGTTTAATGATCTAGAAGGCTGCAATGATGCAAAGGCAATGTGGGATAAGCTCATATCAGTATATGGAGGAGATGAACATGTTCAAAGAGCAAAATTAGATAGTCTAAGAGGACAACTTGAATCTATGAGGATGAATGAAGGTAAGAACATAACTCAGTACAATAAAAGAATAAAGGAGATTGTCAATCAAATCAAAGGAGCAGGTGGAACTATTGAAGAAAAGGACATAACAAGTAAGTTGTTAAGAAACCTTCTACTGGCTTATGCAATCCGAGTCTTTGCAATCAATGAATTGAGGTTTGTACCTAATATGCCAGTTTCTTTAGATGCTACTATTGGTAGGCTACATGCATTTGAGTTAAGTAACTTTGATTACAGTGGATCTTCGGTAAATAAAGTTGAATATGCATTTAGTTCTTTTCATCTTGATGAATCTAATGATTTCAATGAAAGAAAGTACAAGTACTCTGAAGGAGATCACAGTGGAGCAAGTGAATGATTTCGTAAGAACATGGAGGCAATACACAAATTATATGAGGAAATCAGAAAGCAAGAAGAGTTTGAAGCACTATTAGCCAAAAGGTTACCGAGAGGCAAAGGTAAGTGTAAAGGAAAGCTACCTTTGAAATGTTTCAATTGTGATAAGATAGGACATATGGCTTCTAACTGTCCTGACAAAGATTCTACTGAAAAGAGAGATTATCGAGATGACAAACAGAAAGACAATCATTACAGAGGACACTGAGACTTCAGAAGAACAGATAGAAAGACATGCCTAATAGCCGATGAAGAATCCAATGATGATAAATCAGATGAGACTGATACAAAGGAAGTAGTTTATGTGGCTATCAAAGATGGATCAAATGAAGAAAGGTATGAAGAAAAAGCCCTAATATCTCACATAAACACTAATGATTATTGGATTATAGATAGTGGATGCTCACATCATATGACAGGAGATAAACACAAGTTTGTTATATTAGAAGATTATGATGGAGGCTATGTCAAATTTGGTAATGATGCACCATGTCCGGTGAGAGGTAAAGGATCTGTAACACTTCTTGACAATGCAAGATGCAATGATGTTTATTGGGTTGAAGGTTTGAAATACAATTTGTTGAGTGTAGCACAGCTAAACAACACAAGTTACCGAATAGAATTTCAAAAGGGAATTGTCAAAGTTCATGACAAGAATGGAAAGTTAGCTGCTACCGGGACACAAACAAAAGGTAACACATTTCACGTTGACTCAACTTGCAATAAGTGTTTGCATGCAAAGATAGATAATACCTAGTTATGGCATAAAAGGTTTTGTCATGTAAATTTTGATAATCTGATCAAAATAAGCAAGAATCACCGAGTAAGAAGTCTACCGAGTCTTCAAAAAACCCAAGAATGCTATGTGCCGAGGATGCCAGATGGGTAAGATGACAAGATCAAGCTTTACAAGTAAGTATTACACTTCTAAGAGAATTTTTGATCTAGTGCACATTGATCTTTGTGGTCCTATGAAAGTTCAAAGTTATTATAGTGATAATTATTTCATATTATTTGTGGATGACTATTCAAGGATGATGTCAGTAATGTTTCTAAAAGAAAAATCAAAAGCTTTTCAAATGTTTAAATGGTACAAGGCAAGAGTTGAAAATGAAACAGGAAGACAACTGAAATGTCTTAGAATAGATAGAGGAGGAGAGTTCACATCTGATGAGTTCAACTTATTTTGCAATGATCATGGTATTAAAATACAAGTCTCTGCACCGAGAACTCCATAGTAGAATGGAATAGCTGAGAGAAGAAACAGATCTATTGTGGATTGTGCTAGAACACTGATGATTGAAAAGAAGGTGCCACAAACATTTTGGAGAGAAGCAATAAGCACAGCTGTTTACACCTTGAACCGAGTTAAATTGAAGAAAGGTACTTTGAAGACACCATATGAAATCTGGTATGATAAGAAACCTAATGTAAGTTATTTTAAAATCTTTGGAAGTAGATGCTATGTTCATAAAAATGATAGAAATGGCAAATTTGATCAGAAAAGTGAAGAAGGAACGTTTCTAGGTTATTCTTCTAGAAGCAAAGCATTTAAATGTTTGATCAAATCATCTTACAAAATAGTAGAAAGTGAAAATGTGAAAATTGATGAATTTGCAGAAAGAAATGATGAAGGAAATTCCAAGGAACTAGAAGACTATGATGAATATGTCTATGTTCAATCGAGAAGTCTTACCGAGAAGACTGTTGAAGAAAATGAAGAGAATATCTAGTTATCGAGTGGTGAAGAAGATCATACAGAGCCTACCGAGCCTGTATTAGCCAAGTATGTCAGAAGACATCATGCACCAAGTCAGATTATAGGAGATAAGGATGATCCAGTGATGACAAGGAACAAACTGAGACAGAACACATGTTTGATATATGAATTTGAACCGAGAATAGTGAAAGAGGCATTTAACAGTGAAGATTGGATAAATGCTATGACAGAAGAGATTGATCAAATCAAGAAGAATGACACATGGACACTAATCCCAAGACCAAAGGACAAAAATATAATCAGTACAAAGTGGATTTTCAGAAACAAGCTAAATGAAAAAGGAGAGGTCATTCGAAACAAAGCAAGACTAGTTTACAAAGGTTATGCTCAAGAAGAAGGAATTGATTATGGTGAAACTTTTGCACCTGT
The DNA here is from genome assembly GCF_030272615.1 of Cryptomeria japonica. Taxonomy (NCBI): domain Eukaryota; kingdom Viridiplantae; phylum Streptophyta; class Pinopsida; order Cupressales; family Cupressaceae; genus Cryptomeria; species Cryptomeria japonica. Next base: position 222,567,996 of record NC_081407.1, on the reverse strand, counting down.
TGCTAGACTTGAAGGAGTAAGAACATTGTTGGCCTATGATGCTTTCAAAAACTTCAAGGTATATCAAATGGATGTCAAATCTGCATTTCTGAATGGAATATTGAAGAAGTTTTTATTGAACAACCTGAAGGATTTGTTGAAGACAATAATAAAGATCAGGTTTGTAAATTGAACAAAGCTTTATATGGTTTGAAACAAGTACCTAGAGCATGGTATGAAAGATTGCACTCTTATTTGATTAAGATTGGTTTTATAAGGACAAGTGAGAATAGCAACATGTACATGAAGAATGATGAAAATGGAATACTGATCTCAGCTATATTTGTTGATGATATTATATTTTGTAGAAATGACTCTCTATGGAAGAACTTTGAAAATGAAATGAGCAAAGAATTTGACATGTCATTAATCAGTGAGATAAAGTATTTTATAGGTTTACAGCTACTTCAAATGAAAAATGAGATTTTCATTACTCAATCCAAGTACATAAAGGAAATCTTGAAGAAATTTGGAATGGAGTATTCAAAACCAGTAAGTACTCCTATGACTACCAACTATAAATTGTCAAAGAATGATGAATCTGCATCTGTTGATGAGACACTTTACCGATCCATGATTGGAAAGCTACAATAAGTTGTTCACAGCAGACCAGATATAGCACATGCAGCAGGTATAGTTGCAAGATTCTCTGCAGATCCTAAGGAAACACACATGACAGCAATCAAAAGAATTTTTAGATACTTGAAAGGCACTGAGGATTATGGCTTAGTATATCAGAAAGGAAATGATTTTGATTTAAAAGTTTATACTGATGCTGATTGGACAGGCAACATTGATGATTGAAAAAGCACAAGTGGAGGAGCTTTCTTTTTAGGAGAAAGACTAGTGAGTTGGCTTAGCAAGAAACAAGGATGTGTTTCACAGTCAACAGCAGAAGCTGAATACGTTGCTGCAGCATTGAATTGTACCAACATTGCATGGATCAAACAACTATTGGAAGGTATAAATGAGAAAGTTACCGAGCCAGTAACTATATTCTGTGACAATACTAGTGCCATTAATATTTCAAAGAATCTTGTTATGCACTCTAAGACAAAGCACATCTCTATCAAATATCATTATCTTAGAGAAGAAGGTCAAGAGAAGAAACTGGTGTTGGAGTATGCACAAAGGAACAAATAGCAGATATCTTCACCAAGCCACTACCAAAGGACACTTTTGAATATCTCAGAAGTAAGTTAGGGGTCCTACCGCTATCTTCTACTCACTAACCGAGTTCGGTGAAAGCATCAATCTGAGGACTCTATTGAATATCTTTTGGGAGTTGATGTTGATTTATACACTTTAGGAAGTTTTATAAAGGTGTACAGGAATTATTACAGGAACAATACAGGGAATAGGAATTGAAGACAAAATGCTCTAACCGAGACTCAGTTGATACATAACAGTAGGAAATCATTTCATATAGGAAAAAATTATGTTTTAGTTCTTTACTTTTTGGCATTGTTGTCAAAGGGGGAGAAGACTAATGAGAAGACTGGAGATTGGAAAGAAAACTAAAGGAACGGGAGAAGTCTGATGTATGGGGGAGAGAATTTCAGCATTTCAAAATCACAACAATCCGAATCTTTTAAGGTCAAATCAATTGGTTTTGCCATCAATGTCGGAGGGGGAGATTGTTGGCAATATTGCATTATAACAGACAATGAAAGATTGTTGGCATGTCATAAGGATATTGAGAAGGTTGTTGATGATTATGGATATAACTGATTAAGGATGTTTACTCTCTTGATATTATTATTTTGTCATTGATGTCAAGAAATTGATTTTCTAATTCAGTATGATGTTGCCATATCTTGAGAAGTATGATATGAAGATTATAAAGATGTCGATAAAAGACATAGGAAAGAATATGATGAATAAGGTATTCAATGGGCAACTAGTACCGAGTCAGACAATGATCAGATCATGATGTTTTAGATTGTTTTAACATCATACATATGTTGTAAAATGTAAAGGTTAATACTATACTATGTTATCAAGCAAAGAACCTAGTCGGTAAACCCTAAGGAACCTAGTCAGTAAACCCTAAGGTTATTGCTATCGGTTAATGAAGGCGTAATGTCTACCGAGTGAAGTTTAGTATTCAACAAGTTGTTATTGAGTTGTAACCGAGCTATAACAGAATGCATTAAATGTTTGCATGCATTATTTAATGAAGGAAGCTGATGAGCTGGAACTGATTAAATGATTGGTGAACCGTGAATGAAGTTTGTTAATGAATCTAAGGCAATGAAAAGTTGACATGAAGATCTACAGCTCAGATTGAACCGCAATACCTTGGCACAAGTTCCAAGACTAATATGAAAGTTCCTAAGCGAGGTAAAATATTTTTAGATTGAAAGATGCATTGAACCTGGACAAGATCAAAGATCTAATGGCTATGATTGATCATGGGAAATGTGATTAAGGAGATTTAGCAGTTACCTATTTTTTTATAAATAGGAAACTATTGATAAACAATGTATGCGGGCAAGTGTATGCACAAGGATCCTACATAGTGGTTACCAAGCACAGAAGCTTGAAGACCTGTTAGAATAACAGAGTATAGAAGCCCAGCAGATAGACAAGATTAGTTCTATGTCTAGATTGTATTGAATAAATAGGAATCTGCTTTAGCAATTTAGATGTGAAGTTACAGATAGATTTTATTATTGTTATTTTGTGAAAGTGATAGAAAATCTCTTAACCGAGTGGACTTAATAGTCTTATTTGTAAAACCCTCTAGCAAGGTGACATTCTGATTGAGTGTTTGAAATCCTTTAACAAGGTCACTTCTAACAAGGTGAAGATCCTAACAGATTTGAGGGAAATCCCTTAACCAGGTCACATCTAGCAATGTGTTTGTAATCTTTAACAGGATTTTCTTTTAACCGAGCATACTCTAGAAGAGTATATTTCTTAGTGGGTCTGAAATCCCACAGTGGTTTTTCCCTATTTGGGTTTCCACGTTAAATCTGGTGTTATGAGGTTTATGATGTTTATATGCTTTTGAGTTTGCATGTTTAACAGTTTTGGTTATATTACTGAAATATATGTTACCGAGGTTGAATCTGATGTTTTATGGATGATTAAGTTTGTATGATTCACCCCCCCTCTCATCTTGTTGGTTATTGGATCTGTACTTATATTAAGTATCAAAACTATCAACCTCTATGACTCTGGCCTGATGCTCTGTCTCGCGGTTGTCAACCGCTATGAAGACTCTGTGGGACTTACCCATGTCCCCAACTGTACGCTTCAAACCTGCCATCTGACCCTGTGGATACTATCTCACCATGTGTCTCATGGCCCCACAAGTGAAACAAGCACCACATGTCTGAAATTGAACACCCTATGGCCTAGAGTATCCTTGTCCTCTTGTCCTGCTCGATCCACTAAAACCACCCCTGGAGGACTGCTAAGTCCATGTCGGAGGTGTTTATGGAACCTGTGGTTGTTGGTCATGCTTAGGACCTTGTGAACTCCACTGCTTGGGTTGAAATCCTTGCTGACCCTGTGGAGGCCTTTGCCTCTTATTCTGTTGTGGCTACTGCGAAGGAAGGGGTTAAAGGACCCTGATGAATGCCTGTTGTTACCCTTCTAGTGGGGTTTCTGAAACCCAAAATATTGCAGTATAGGGTTTCAGTTCTGACGCCCATCCTACATGTCTGGTGGTCTACCCTAAATCTCCTCTGATATCAAGGCCTTCTCCATGGCAACCCAAAGGCTTCTTGGAGCTCCATCTTAATTGGTCCTGCTATACCAACATTCAATCCTCTAGTAAACCAGTTGATGAGTAGCTTCTCATCCTTCAATTAGTCTATTGGCATATGTGTAGAGTATGTTGACATGATTATATTGTGTTGTCATTGATGTCAATATGCTAAACAGTGAACCGGTATGTTTGTTCAAGTGAACCGATATATTGAAAGGTGAACTGGTAAATGGAATGTTTTATATCAAGGTTTAATATGGTATGACTACTGGTTGGTAGTCCTAGCCTTAGGGGTTCCGGTTGAACAGTTTTGAGCCTGTGTTATTCAACCGATGGCATTGTGTGATGAGTTAGCAGTGTAATGGAGATCAGATCGTGTTGCCACATCAGCCTCGTGTGCATGAAGGATCTTGCATGAAGTAGATTGATCCTATCTACCTTGGGAATGTGTGAAGCCTCTACAAATGGTGGAGAATGTGTGTTGGGTTATCACCTCCATGAAGCGGTGAAGAATGAACGATGGAGAATGTCTTGAGATCTGTTCAAGATGATTATTTTCAAATGCAAAGTGTTCAATGGTCAAGATTGAACCGACTGAATTTCTCAACCTAAATGTTTAGGGTTTAGGGTTTATGCTACCGACCTATCTGTTTCCTATAAGGTCAATGTTGTGTTTCATGTTGAGGTTGTTGGCAAATTTTGTGTGTGTATCTAAGTGCAAAGATACGTGATTCTTGCTAGACTAGAGAAGAGGGTTGATACCTGCAGAGTGTGTATGCAGAAGAAAGGAACTAAAGCGGATCTGCATTGGCATTGAGTGTTATTACCAGATCATTGTAATACATATTGATCTCTAACCACTTCAACAGTTGGAAAATCCCTTAACAGCCCTTAACAGGGTAGCTTTAACCAGCTTGTTGTAAATCCTTTAACAGAGTGACTCGAAGCCATTGGGTTCATGAAATCCTCTAACAAGGTAACCTCTAACAGGGTTTAACCCTTAACCGGGTATTCTAGCCATCCCTTAACTGGGTGATCTTTAATAGGATTGGTTCCTAATAGAACTTGTTGTAACAGTATTTAACCGAACTAGGATACTAACAAAGCGGACTTCTAAAGAGTTCAAGAATAGCTTGTGGGTATTCATCCCCACTGTGGTTTTTCCAAGTTGTGTTTCCATGTGAAAAATATGTGTGTCATATGTGATGTCTATTTCATGTGATGCTTTGTTGTTTTCTGCCTAGAGGTGAATCATGTTGATCTATCAAGTTATTATATTTTTGATGATGGATTACCTATTTATGTACAAGGATAATGTGGAAATGAGGGTGTAGGTTGTGTGGTAAGATAAGTGTTTTCAATTTATATCTTTCAAAATCTCATTGTGCTTAACTAGTAGTAATCTGATTTATGACTGGTGTTAGTGATTACCAGTCAAGTTCACTATTTGCAGTCAAACTGGTTCAGGAAAAGTTTTTGTGCCTATACTGATTCACCCCCCCCCTCTTAGTACCGGTTTGGTACTCACTATTCATCATTGAGTTATCAATTGGTATCAGAGCATCCTCTAGGTCCTCTGTGTTGTAAGCTTAACCGCTTGAGGGAAAGATCCTATTGTAATGATGAAGAGGGAAGGTCAAAGTTCAACAGAGATAATTTCAAAATATGAAAGGAGAGAGTGAAGATATACATCAGAAACATGGGTGTTCAACACTGGAGCTATGTTGAGAATGCTTATGTTATTCCTGCCGGTACTCTCATCGATGACCAAAAGAGAGAGATCCAAGAAAATGGGCAAGTCATGGAAGCCCTAATCAGTAGCTTATCTGACATTGAGTTTATTGATGTCCAGGACAAAGAAAATCCCAAAGAAGTATGGGATACTCTTGAGAATATCTATGGCGGTGATGAGCATGTAAAACAAGCTAAGGAAGAAAGCCTTAGGGGAAAGTTTGAAGACATGTGGATGGTTGAAGGAGAGACCATTCAACAATATGGAATAAGAATCAAAACTGTTGTTGGAGATTTCAAGAGTGCGGGAGGCAAACTCGATGATTCTATTGTTGTTAGCAAAGTCTTGAGATCCTTATTACCGGTCTATGCAATAAGGGTTGTTGCTATTCAGGAGTTAAGGTCAATAGACAAGATTAAAGTATCCCTAGACTTCATCATTGTAAATTTGACAGCCTATGAGCTAAATAGTTTTGATGGCATTATTCAGAAGACTAAGTTAGCTTTTAGAGAATCTACTGCACCATCTAGAAAAGGAAAAGAAGCAAGCACCAATGGTGAACCAAGATAGAGTAGAGAAATGGATGATGAGGAGATCCTGATGGAATTTGAAGCTCTTCTTGCCAAGAGACTTCCTAAGGGAACCGGTAAATATAGAGGTAAGCTCCCTTTGAAATGCTTTTCTTGTAACCGAATAGGACACATTGTTGTAAACTATCCTAATGGTGATAACAAGGACAAACCGGAAAGGTTCAAGAAGTTCAAAGGAAGAAACCAGTGAAATTATTTTGTAGCAGTTGATGAAGGTGTCACAAATGAGGAATCTGAAGATGAAGAAAATGAAGATATTGTGTTTGTTGCAGTCAAGGAAGATGTGTTAGATAAGAAGGCTCTTGTCTCCCGCTTTGATAATTCCAATGAGTGGATTATTGACAGTGGCTATTCTCACCATATGACTAGTGACCGGAGCAAGTTTCTATCTTTGGAAGAGTATGATGGTGGTGTGGTTCATTTTGGTAATGATGCACCATGTATGGTCAAAGGCAGAGGGTCCATCTCTCTGAATGGAAAGAGTAGTGCTGACAATGTGTATTGGGTGGAAGGTCTCAGACACAACCTATTGAGTGTTGCCTAGCTAAATGATAGTGGACTCACTCTAGAATTCAAAAATGGAGTGTGCAAAATCAAAGGAAAGAATGGTGAACTGATGGCCACTGGTATGCAGACCAAAGGTAACCTATTTCAGCTGAATGCTAATATAAGTACATGTCTTATGGCTAAATTTGATTATAGCTGGATATGGCATAGGAGACTCTGCCATGTAAACATTGATAACATAGTGAAGGCCAGTAAGATTAAGGCAGTTAGAGGACTATCGGTGCTGAGCAAACTATAAAATCCTCTGTGCAGAAAGTGTCAATTGGGGAAAATGTCTTCCTCAACCTTCAAAGGTAAATATTTCACTGCAGACAATTTACTGGATCTTGTGCATACTGATTTGTATGGTCCTATGAAAACTAGGAGTGTGCAGGGAGATAGTATTTTATGATTCTTACAGATGATTGCTCAAGAATGATGTGGGTCACATTCTTGAAGGATAATTCTAAAGCCTTTGGAAAGTTCAAAGCTTTCAGAGCACTGGTAGAAAAGGAAAGCGGTAGAAGAATCAAATGCCTAAGAACTGATCAAGGAGGGGAATTCACTTCTAGTGAATTCAACAAATATTGTGAAGAGAATGGCATCAAGAGGCAACTGTCGGCCCCTTGGACTCCATAGCATAATGGCTTAGCAAAAAGAAACAATCAGACTGTGGTTGAAGCGGCTAGAACTATGTTGATCCAAGGAAAGGTTGCTCACACCTTTTGGAGAGAAGCAGCGAACACTGCAGTCTACACAATGAACTGGGTACTCATCAAGAAAGGAAAGGATAAGACTCCTTATGAGTACTGGACCAGTAAGACACCAGTGGTAAGTTACTTTAGAGTATTTGGTAGCAAATGTTATATCAAGAGAAGTGAACATCTAAGTAAGTTCGATGCAAAATGTGATGAGGGAATATTCCTAGGATACTCCACCAAGAGTAAAGCTCTCAAATGTTTCAATAGTAGGACTCAGAGAATCATTGAAAGCGTCAATGTTAGGATTGATGAAAACTCTGAGAAACCTGAGGAAACTAGTAGTGAGCATGTAGGAGATGAACCGGCAGTAACTTTCTGGGAATCGGTTGCAAATATGCCCAGTACCAGTAACTGTGCTCCTACACTGGTAGATGTTGATGCTGATGAAGATGAGGATGAAGAAGAAAAGTAAGAGGAATCTGTTAAGAATATACCTAGGTATGTCAAACTCAATCATGATCCAAAGCAGATCATAGGAGATAAAGATGCAGGAATTCTTACTAGAAGAAAGGTCAGAGAAAGTTCATGTATGATCTCTGAATTTGAGCCTAAATCATTCAAAGAGGCACATAAAGATGAAGACTAGATCAAGGCAATGGAAGAAGAAGTTGCCCAAATAGAGAAGAATGGTACATGGTCTTTTGTACCTATATGGAGCATAAAAATGTCATTGGAACCAAATGGGTCTTCAAAAATAAGCTGAATGAGGATGGCACAGTGGTAAGGAACAAGGCTAGACTAGTGTGTAAAGGATATGCCCAAGAAGAAGGGGAAGACTATGGAGAAACCTTTGCTCTAGTAGCAAGATTGGAAGGAATTCATATGCTTCTTGCATATGCAGCTTTTAAAGGATTCAAGGTATACCAAATGGATGTAAAATCTACATTTCTAAATGGAATACTTGAAGAAGAGGTGTGTATAGAGAAACCAGATGGGTTTGCCCTATCAGAAGATAGTAACATGGTTTGTAGGCTACATAAAGCCTTGTATGGACTGAAGCAGGCACCTAGGGCATGGTATGAACACTTGCACGCCCATCTTATAAAGATTGGATTTGAAAGAACAAGTGAAGATAGTAATATCTACTTGAAATCAGAAGGAAATCAGATTCTGATCTGTGAAGTATTTGTTGATGACATAATCTTTGGTGGAGATGACAAGATGAGTCATGACTTTGCAAATGAGATGAAAAAGGAGTTTGAGATGTCACTCATAGGGGAGATTAAGTTCTTCATTGGACTGCAGATTCAGCAAATGAAAGATGGAATCTTTGTTACTCAGTCCAAGTATGTCAAAGAGGTGTTGAAGACCTTTGGCATGGAAGACAGCAAACCGGTTGGTACACCAATGGTGACCAGTTGCAAACTATCAAAAGAGGATGACTCAGCATTGGTAAATGAGAAGGATTACCGATCAATGATTGGTAAGTTGCATTATGTAGTGCATAGTAGACCAGACATTGCACATGCAGTGGGGATTACTGCTCAGTTCCAGAAAAGCCCAAGAGAATCCCACTTGGTAGCAGTCAAGCGGATTCTTAGATATCTAAAGAGAACTATTGACTATGGATTATGGTATCCATACAATAAAGATTTCAACCTGAAAGTGTTCACTGATGCTGACTGGGCTGGTAATGTGGATGATCGGAAGAGCACAACCAGTGGTGCATTCTTTCTCAGTGGTAGATTGGTCTCATGGATGAGTAAAAAGCAGAGTTGTATCTCTCAGTCTACAGCAAAAGCGTAGTATGTTGCAGCTTTTATGAACTGCACCCAAACTATTTGGTTGAAGTATGTATTGAATGGCTTCAAAGTTCCTATATCTAAACCGGTAAGTATATTTTGTGACAATACAAGTGCAATTAACATCTCCAATAATCCGGTTTTACATGCTAGAACCAAGCACTTTGAACTCAAGTATCATTTCTTGAGGGAAAAGGTTTAGAATAAAGAGGTAGTATTGGAACATTTTTCCAGTAAGAAGCAGTTAGCAGACATATTTACCAAGCCTCTACCGAAGGCTACTTTTACCTATCTGAGAGGTGAATTAGGGGTGTTGCCCCTTCAAGAGGTAAACTAAAGCTTAGTGCTCCACATCAGTCAATTCGTACTTTGTTATATCTTTTCAGGATTGATGTGTTGAAGGATGCTACTCCTTAGGGGGAGCAGCATAGTGGAACAGGGGAAACTTGTGCCTCCACTTTGGCATTGTTGTCAAAGGGGGAGAAGATGTGAAGTGAAGAAGATATCTGCAGTATTAAGGAGAAGATGTGATGCAAAAAGAGAGATATCTTTGTATATTTCCATCAATACCAAAGGGGGAGATTATTGGCATATGTGCAGAGTATGTTGACATGATGATATTGTGTTGGCATTGATGTCAATATGCTAAACAATGAACCGGTATGTTTGTTCAAGTGAACCAGTATATTGAAAGGTGAACCGGTATATGTAATATTTTCTATCAAGTTTTAATATGGTATGACTACCGATTGGTAGTCCCAGCCTCAAGGTTTCCGGTTGAAGTGTTTCAAGCCTGTGTTATTCAACCGATGGCATTGTGTAATAAGTTAGTAGTGTAATGGAGATCAAATCATGTTGCCACATCAGCCTCATTTGCGTGAAGGATCTTGCATGAAGGAGATTGATCCTATCTACCTCGGGAATGTGCGAAGCCTCTACAAATGGTGGAGAACACGTGATGGGTTATCACCTCCATGAGAATGTCTTGAGATCTATTCAAGACCGTTGTATTCAAATGCAAAGTGTTCAATGGTTAGGATTGAACCAACTGAATTGCTCAACCTAAATGTTTAGGGTTTAGGGTTTATGCTACCGACCTATTTGTTTCCTATAAGGTCAATGTTGTGTTCCATGTTGAGGTTGTTGGCAAATTTTGTGTGTGTATCTAAGTGCAAAGATACATGATTCTTGTCAGACCAGATAAGAGGGTTGATACCTACAGAGTGTGTATGTAGAAGAAAGGAACTAAAGCGGATCTGCATTGGCATTGAGTGCTATTACCAGATCATTTTAATACCTGTTGATCTCTAACCACTTCAATAGTTTGAAAATCCTTTAATAGGGTATCTTTAACCAGCTTGTTGTAAATCCTTTAACAAGGTGACTCAAAGCCATTGGATTCATGAAATCCTCTAACAAGGTAACCTCTAACAGGGTTTAACCCTTAACCGGGTATTCTAGCCATCCCTTAACCGGGTGATCCCTAACAGGATTGTTTCCTAATAGAACTTGTTGTAACAGTCTTTAACCGGACTAGGCTCCTAACAAAGTGGACTTCTAAAGAGTTCAAGAACAACTTGTGGGTATTCATCCCCACCGTGGTTTTTCCCAGTTAGGTTTCCACATGAAAAATATGTGTGTCATATATGATGTCTGTTTCATGTGATGCTTTGTTGTTTTCTGTCTAGAGGTGAATCATGTTGATCTATCAACTTATTATATTTCTGATGATAGATTACCTATTTATGCACAAGGATAATGTGGGAATGAGGGTGTAGGTTGTGTGGTAAGATAAGTGTTTCCGGTTTATATCTTTTAGAATCTCATTGTGCTTAACCGGTAATAATCTTATTCATGACCGGTGTTAGTGATTAGCAGTCAAGTTCACTATTTGTAGTCAAACTAGTTCAGGAAAAGTTTTTGTGCTTGTACTGATTCACCCCCCCTCTTAGTACCGGTTTGGTACTCACTGTTCATCGTTGAGTTATCATAGTCAACATAGGGTAAGAGATTGAAGAAATTTCTCTCATACTGGGACACTGAGAGACCCTTCTGCTGAAGGTCATGAACCTCATCAATCCTGCGCTGCCTAAAGTGCTCTGATAGGTATTTGTCTCTGAATCTCTCTGTAAAGATGTCACAAGTGAAAGTATTTGCAACTATATCATTCTTGTACTCCTCCTGCCTCCATCATGTGGAAGTTGTCCCTCTCAAAAGGTGAATGGAAATCTATGCCTTCAAATCACTCTCATAGGGACGCAATCCAAATAACCTCTCTACACTCAACAGCCAAGCCTCAGTCTCTACCTCATCGGTAGATCCTGCAAATGATAGTGGCTAAAGAAATAAAATCTCTCTGATCTAATCCCCGGGGTCACGGGGTTCTCTCTCAAAAATTATTGGTGCCACTACTGGAGGTGCCTCAGGTAGATGGACCGACTCAGGCTCATGCTCATCCTGGGCCTTTATACGGTTAGGAGGTGGACTCCTACTCCGCTCTCTAGCTGTAGATCTATTACTCTCATAATTTTGGTGTCTTCTTGACAATCTACTGTTGGGAGTCTATCCTAAACTATTCCTATCAGGTTCTGAAGTGCAACCAAAATGTCTCGGTTGGGGTCAATCGGTTGTTCGGGAGGATCTTCCTAATCCCCTTCTGGATCCAGCTCATCCCACACAACATCTTTGTGTGCCATGTGAGTACGTCTAGGACCCCTATCGTGCTTACGAGCTTGACGCGTAATCAGCGACATCCTTAATGATCAACAAAATAAAATAAAGTAAATAAATAAATGAATAATAATTTTTTTAAAGAAAATAATATTTAAAGTGAAACGTAATGGAGAAAGGTTCCTAATGTTGGAAACCTTGCTCTGATACCAAAATTTCATGCCCAAACTTTTGGACAAAAACGCAACAACAATTTATTTTTTTTAGACAACATAAAATACTAAATATTCTACGTTAAAGGAGGGATAAATAAGTTTTGTCTTAACTAAAGGTTAACTTGGGAATTAAAAGAATGGTTTCTGATTTGATTAACTCAACCATTCTAGAGTTGACATTTGGAGTAGACTAATTATACCCCAAAAAGGGTCGTCACCACTTAGTTTATTAATTTAATTTATTTAATTAAATTATCTAATAATTAATCAAGAGATATTAATTATCTCAAATAGTATTTAAATAATCTAGGACTAAATAAAATCGCATTAACATATATTTTAATGAATATAGAATAATTAAATGAGCAAGTGCAAATAATGCTTTTAAATTTGACTAATAAAGTTAACCAAAACAAATATAATATTTGTCTAATAATCCATCTCACATTAAAGTCGAATTTAATCCCCCTATAGATATTAAATATCAAATATTTAATATTATATATGTAGACGTATAAAAATGACCATTTTCCTAAATGAATATTTTATGTTCATTTATCTATTTAATTAAATCCAATTTAATTAAATCACCCACATTCCTCTATTTAAATTAAGTAAATTACTCAATTTATTTAAATTAAATTCACTAGGCCTCTTTTGACATTTAATGAATAAATCATTTTATTCAATTAAATCCCTTCTATCCACTTTTAATTAAATTCAAATTTAATTAAATAGTTTATCCTAAATTGAATAAATCTAATTTATTTGATTTCCCCAAATTACAACCAAATTGAATTAAATTCATTTTATTCAATTAAATCCTATTATCCCTTCATCCACTTGCAAAATCCTACATCTCCCACTTGCTTCTTAAATCCCCTTCCTAACCCCTTCTAGACTCTTCTAATCACTTCTAAATTAACCTAACCCATTTCCTAAACTTTGTCACATCCCTAAGCAAGGGGAAGTCACTTCTCAAACCCTCAAAGTCTTTGAAAACCCTTAAAGGCTTCAACCACTTAACTTTGAAAGTCTCCCAAACCATTAATGGTTAACTCAACCCTCTAGCATGATTAAAGAATTTCCCTAAACTCAACCTCCATGTAACCCAAGGGTCTCATCAAGCATTTATTGCTTTGACCATGGTTATCCTTAATCTTTTGCACAAGAGTGTATCCTTTGGATAAAACCTTTATCCATTGGATAACCTTAACTTAACCATAACCCTTACCCCCTAAGATAACCATGAGGTCTTCTCAAGCATTTAATGCTTCCTACCTCTCTTCTCAACCTAGTCTTATGTTGACATTTGTCACCATTTCATTGGTGACAATTGCAAACATGGATTCCCAACTTTCAAACTCAACCCTTGATTAAATATTTCAATCCTGGCCATCCATTGCCCTATTTTTGCTATAAATAGAGCTCTCATTCCTTCATTTTCATCATCCAAGTCTTTAGCATCACACTTATACTAAAATCCATCCAATCTTTAATATATCATTTTGTGCTCATCATTTAGCCTCTCTTTTAAATAGGAATTAATCTAAATATGCATGTTTAGAGTATTTTCCTTATCATTTAGCTTAATCATAGACTAGTATATCATGTTAGGATAGTCTTGTTACTAATCTTGTCATCTTATAAACTAGTTTATTGCATTTATAGGATCATGTATAACTTAGGATGCATTTCATCTTAAAATCAACCAAAGCATCCCTCGTTCTTGCATTTGTCATCCCTAAACCATTTTGCTCTGTGATCTGAGAGCAAAGACATTGGTTTGAGGGACCTTGTGAGATAGAGATCCATGGAACCAACCTTGGGAAGTTGAGCCATACTTCATGACTCCATAGCTTGCACAAAGAAGTCATGTGGGTGTGTGAGCAAAGCCTCTTTGAGCTCCGTTTTCCACATATTGAGTTCTATCGACCTGCTTTTCCTGTATACAATATATATATATATATATATACAATATAGGTTTTTAAAATAATATCCCCAATAGCAATTGGAGAATTAAGTTTTTCTAATAATTAACTAAATTTACAAATGGGTTACCTATTTCAAATTTGAAAAGGTTTCCCCCCTCTTTTAATATTTTATAATTTTTTTCTTTTCGAACCCTAACTAGGGTTGGTTTTATTTTATAACTAAAATCATTCCTTCAATTTCTAATTGCTAACCCTAACTCGAAATAGGGTTAGGGCTTCTTGTTCTAACAAGTTTTATTTTTTGTTGAATGTGTGTGTGTGTGCAGGTGGTGGCCATGGTGGCCGAGCAAAGGAGAGGCCGAAGTGGGGTCACGTGGTGCAGAGGGTCGAAGGCCATGACTGCACGACGACCAAGTTTGAAGGGTCGAGGGTTAACTGAGAGGGAGGCAGGAGCTGGTGGATGAGCGGTTGCGGCACCACCAGTGCGTCGACCCACAGGGTGGGTCATGGTCCACTTAGTGGTCATGGCCCACATAGTGGCACGGCTCACTGTGGAGGTCGCAGACCACCTAGTGGCCACGGCCCGCGGCTTCCCCAAGGGGACCGATCACCATGCAAAGCTTGAGATGCATTTTTTTTTTGGTAAAATTTTTTTTAAAAAAAAATTTTAACTATAAAAATATATATAGTTAAATATATATATATATATATATTTTGGTAAACAAATTTCAATTTCTTTTTTTAAACTATATATATATACAATCATAACATATAGGCAATAAACAGAATGTGAGGCAAAATGTATTTCCCGCTTCTTTTTTTAAGCTTATTAATATTCTATTAAATGTATGTTTGTTTGTTTTACAACAACAAACAAGTCCATTTATTTTTCTTAAATGAATACAGCAGTTTAGATGTAAATTTAAAACATTAGGCATAAACTTTACATAAAATATATATATTTCTATTATTAAATCTACATTTCCATAGCTTAGAGTAGGCTATTTTCAAATAAACAAAATAGAATAAATTTTTTTTTTTTTTAATAACATATAGTTTCATTTTTTATTTAAAATAACAATATCTAGATTTACAATATTTTCTACTTCTACATGCATTTTCAGATTTGGAAAAATAGCATTAAAACTTTTATTTGTAGTTGCAACTAACTTTTTCTAGTTTATTTTTTAACAATAAATAGCAAGATATAATGCAGATTAATGTTAACTCTAAAATGTCTATTTATTTATTTTTTTGTGTTTAAACTATAGAAATAAGAAAATATTTCATTTCTTTTACTAATAACTGCACTACAACATTTAATTTATTTTAATTCTTTTTCAATAGCAATAAGGACAGAATACAAATTTCATTTTTAATCTTTTTCAAGTAACTATACCAATAAAGAAATAATCCAAAAATGTATTCTTCTCTTTGCAAGAATATATACTTCAAATTAAAATACATCTTTATTACATGGCAAATCTAGTCAAATAGTAACATTTAGTACATCATAGTTTCCTTTACTAAAATAGGAAGATAACTAAATCAAACCTCTCATTTCTACTAAATGAGGGCTTACCAAATACTTTTTTTTTTTTTTCGCAACTAAATACAATTAAAAATAGGATCATTCCAAAGCTTCCCTTCCAATCTTTTCCGAAGCAAACTTGCAATAAAAGTTTGTAGGTTGTGACCATGGAGGCTCACCTCCCAACCTAGGCTTACATGAAGCCACCCCCAGGCTAGAAGAACCAAGGCTAAAAGGGTTTCACACAAGCAAGAAGAATAAACAACACAACACTCCCAACCGAAGGATGAACAAAGTCACTTAGTGACTAGAACTTGTGGGATGAAGGTGGAGCAAAAAACTAGAGCATAAATCTGCAAGAAGGAGAACATATTGCCTTCGCAACGCTTCCAGGAAGAGTAACCACAAGTTCCAAACTTGCCCCAACAAATATTTATGTCCCCCAAGGCATACAAGCCAACAAACTCCCCTTATGACCCCCATTGCATAATCAAAACACTATGCAGCAAGGGTCCCATAATCCCTTGTGTATCACTCTCTTCCAAAGAGAGTCTCTACACTCTTAGGCTATCAAACAATCCTTCACCCCAAGGCTACTCAACCCTCTCAAGGGTGAGTATGGCCTTGAAATACCCAAAACAATAACATAAATATATGCAATAAAAAAATACACAAGAAAGAACTCAACATCTTCCTAAGCTTCCTAAGAAAACAACAATGGAAAACAACAAACAATCTTTTTAAATTTACAAAACAAAATACATAAGGAAGTTTTAAACCAACCTTAAAACTGCAAATGGGATGAGTAGAAGTTGTAGGAGAGTTGCCCAATCCACTAATCTTTTCCTTCTCAAGAGTTAGCCAAAATTTCAATATCAAAATTTCCAAACTTTTCAAGAATCTATGTGTCCAAAAATGGAGAGTGGGTGATCAAACTTCTCCCTCCCTATCCACTCCCTAAGAAGACACTCCTCACTCTTTCCAATCCTCTTGGGAAGGGTGGGGGATGTTCATAAGTTTGTCTTCCCAACACCCTACAAGCTCTCTAGTCAAGGCACCTCAAAAAGGTAAAAGAGAATGGGGAAGAGTAATATCACTTATGAACAAGGTTGTCAAACCTAGGTAAGATCTTCAAAAGTTGAAATTCGGCCATCTTGAAAAACTCAACTTTTGGGGTGACTAAACAGTCACTACAGAGTGGACACATAGCTAAAATTGGCCATTACCCATAGGTACATCATATGGCTCACGAAAAATGCCCCTAACTTGACCTTAGGAGTTATTTTAACCCTCTAGAAACTCACCCAAAGTTTACCTAGAGGTCAACCATGAGTTGACCTTTATATTGGCTCCCTATCTAAGACTTTCTTGGGACCATACTAAGATATTTGAAAAATGCATTAGTAAAACAAATTCCTTCCAAGGGATTTGTCACTACCAACTCACTTTACAACACCTGTGTCAAGTGACAACACAAAATTACACATCACTTAAATACACATGGCAATGTCCCTTTTTTTTGGAATTAATAAATTAAATAATTTTCAAATTAAACACACATCCAAGCATAAACATTTACAAATTAAAACACATTTACACACGAGGTGTTTTCTCTCCAAATAAACAACCCTTGGCTTCACAAATGCACATAGGTTTAGGCTTGATTCTTCGAATAGTTTCCATGGTCACATGGATCAGTTTTCCTACACATCTCACTTTGTACATTAGTAATTCCAAAATCACATATAATATTATCATATGAAAAGAATACAATTCAGATATTTGCATACAATTTCAATTATAATAATTAAGTTTCCAATTATCTAATAAAATCCACATAAAATAATCTACTAAATGGCATCATCAAAATCATCATGAAATTTAATCATTTATAAAGAAAGCATCCATAATTTCTAGCATCAAAATAAAGTACTGCAAATCGGAGATAAATGGCATACACCATATCAATGTTATCGAATCACTGGATCATATAGAATCTATGTCCATAATGCAACAAAATATAGTATCAATAATAGGTCCAACATGAAAATAAGTGAAATGCTATGACAGCTCGGGGTAGGGCCTCACACCCTTCCCCTCTAGGCATGAACTTCCTCCTAGAGTTCATCAAAAAGATGGGGGTACTGAGATCTCATTTGTGTTGCGTCCTCCCATGATGTCATAACCTCGTCATAACAATCCCACTGGACACTAACCTGGTCTAGCTCTTGACCTTGAAGACACAGCGTCTAGCTAGCCAAAATGTGGATGGGCTCCAAAGCTAGCTATCCATCCGACTCCACCTGAAAGGCATCCCAATCTAAAATATGAGACTCATCGTAAATATATTTCCTCAAAACTTATACATGAAACACATCATAGATGCGTGACAGGATAGGTGGTGAATCTAGACAATATGAAACTGGTCCTATCCTCTCAAGGATCTCAAATGGTTTGAAAAAGTGAGGTGCGACCTTAGAACCCTTTGCATAAGGGATTGGACTCTTATGTGGTCGCACTCTCAAGAAAACTATGTCCCCAACCATGAAGCTACGATCTATGCTCTTCACATCCACATAGTTCTTTTTTCTATCCTATGCCTCTTGAAGGTGTTGTCTGATCAAATCCACATGTTGCTCCATATCATGAACTATCTCAGGACCAATAGCTACTCTATCCTCAATGCGGTCCCAACTCAAAGGTGTCCTGCAAGGTCTGCCATACAAAGCCTGAAAAGGTGGCATCCCCAAAGAAGTGTGATGCCCATTATTATAGGCAAACTCAACCAAAGGAAGGTAATCTTCCCATCTAATTTGATGATACATGGTGTTCATACAGAGCAAGTCTATTAACTCCTGGTTTACCCTCTCTGTCTATCCATCCATTTCTGGATGATAGGTTGTACTAAAGTTTAGTCTGGTACCCATTGCTGCCTGTAACGCCTTCCAAAAGCAAGAAGTGAAGAGGGAATATTTCTCTGAGATAATCTTGCATGGAATGCCATGAAGTTTGACAATATCCTGCAAGAATACATGTTCTACTATTGGTGTTGTGAAGGTAGTCTGAACTGATGAGAAGTGATCCACTTTGGTCAACTTGTCAACTGTCACCATGATGGCATCATGATGACGTGATGACATAGGAAGACCAATGACAAAATCCATCGATATAGTATCCCACTTCCACTCTAGTATCGCATGAGACTGGAGCAACCCACTTGGATGGCAGTGCTCCACCTTAACTCTCTAGCACTCTAGGCATCGGGCTACTTGTACAACAATGAATTGCCGCATACCTAACCAATGATATAAGTGTCTCAAATCTACATTCATCTTCTTAACTCCAAGATGTGTTGCATAAGCATCTCTATGAGCCTCCCACATAATGAATTCATGCAATCCTCCTGAATAAGGTACATAGATGTGCCCTCTATAGCGTAGTAGTCCATCGGACTAATGAATAGTCAACATACTTCCCTTCTAGGGACTCCTGAGATCGCACTACCTGACATACCTCTAAATACCACTCATCCTCTCACAGCTATTGTAGTATACGACCTCTCAAATCTGTGTCCATAGACATGGAGCATATCTCATGACGTCTCCTACTCAAGGCATCTGCAACTACGTTCTCTTTACCCTTGATGTAGTGGACATCAAAATCATACTCACATAAAAACTTCATCCATCTTCTTTGATGAGCATTAAGATTGGGCTAAGTGAATATGTACTACAAGATCTGATGATCGGAATGAAGCTCAAAATGATGACCTAAAAGAAAATGTGTCCACCTCACAAGTGCGTGCACTACTACTACAATCTCAAGGTCATGAGTAGGGTAGTTAAGCTCATGAGTCTTAAGTTTCCTAGACTCATATGATATAACTCAACCCTCCTGCATCAAGACTGCTCCTAAACCATCCAAGGAAGCATTTGTGCATACCATTAAATCAGTCGAGGGGTTTGACACAACAAGAATAGGTGCACTAGTGAGTGCCCTTTTGAGATCCTGAAAGGCCGTCTCACACATTTTTGTCCACTCAAATTTCTTTCCCTTTCCCTGAAGGGATGTAATAGGATGTGCAACCCTAGAGAACCCCTCAATTAAGTATGTGTAGTACCCTGCTAGACCCATGAAACTCCTAACTTTTATCACACTAGTTGGCACTAGCCAATCCATAATAGCTCTGATCTTCGATGGGTCAACTGAGATCCCATCACCGGGTATAACATGTCCTAGATACCTTACCTTTGATCTAAAGAATGCACATTTTGACAAACTGCCATACAACTGACTGTCTCTCAAGCACTGCAATACCTGCCTCAATTTCTCCCCATGCTCCTTCTCATTCCAAGAATATATCAATATGTCATCAAGGAACACAATCACAAATCGGTCAAGAAAAGTGTGGAATAACTCATTCATGAGACTCATGAATACAGCTGGAGCATTCACGAGACCGAATGGAACCACGGTGTACTCATAGTGGCCATACGTGGTACAAAAAGCAGTCTTGTGGATATTGCTCTTTACAATCCTCAACTGATGATACCCTAAATTCATATCTATCTTAGAAAATACTTTGGCACCCTGAAGCTGACCAAATAAGTCATCGATCCTCGACAAGGGATATCGTTTCTTGATGGTCACTTTGTTCAACTGTCTGTAATCCATACATAACCAAAAGGATTTGTCGTTCTTCTTCACGAACATGACTAGTGCACCCCAAGGGGAGATGCTAGGATGAATGTGACCCTTCTCTAAGAATTCCTCAAGTTGCATCTTGAGCTCATTAATCTCATTAGTGGTCATCCTATATGGTGCTCTTGAAACTGGCTCAGATCCTGATACAAGATCTATGTAAAAATCAATCTCTCTACTAGGTGGCATACCAGGTATCTTGGAAGGAAACATGCCTGCAAATTCCTCAAGGATAGGATGATCATCTAGGGAAGGCTTCTTCTCATTCTCTTCCTCTCTATCACTGGTGGTGATGGAAAATAACGTGCATCCCTTTCGCATGCTCCACTTAAGATGCATAGCGAAAATCATATGAAGTGATACGGGCCTCTGAATCCCTAAAATTACTATAGAGGTACCATGATCATCCACACACTCGATCTTTTTCTAGTGAAAATCCATTTTGGCTCTATGGGCGTATAGCCAATCCATGCCAAGAACAATGCTATAAGATCCTAGAGGTGTGACTTGAAGGTCTACTAAGGTGGTTGTACTCCCAATCTAAAGTTGACAATCCATAACCACTGACTCAATGAACACTCTAGCTCCTGATGCCAATTCCACTTCCCAACTAACACCTTGCCTAGTTGCCACTAGCCCGCAATGCTCCACTACCAATGGAGATATAAAAGAATTTGTATCTCCTGAATCAAATAAGATAGAAACATTGCTACCTTTGATCACACTTATGGCCTCTATGACTGTGGTCTAATGCTCTACCTAGCAGGTGTCAACCACTGCGAAGACTCTATGGGACTTACCCATGTCCCCAACTGTAGGCTCTGAACCTACCATATGTTGACTACCTACAATCTGACCCTTTGGACACTCTCTCGTCGTGTATCCCATGGCCCCACAAGTGAAACAAGCACCACATGTCTGAAATTGAACACCATGTGGCCTAGAGTATCCTTGTCCTCTTGTCCTGCTCGATCCACTGAACCCACCCCTGGAGGACTGTTGAGTCCATGTTGGAGGTGTGTGTGGAACCTGTGGTCATTGGTCGCACATAGGACCCTGTGAATTCCACTGCTTGGGCTTAAAGCCCTGCTGGCCCTATGGAGGCCTTTGCCTCTGATTTTTTTGTGGTTGTTGTAGAGGAAAGGGTTTAAAGGACCCCGACAAATGCCTGTGGATACCCTTCCAGTGGGAATTTTGAAACCCAAAAGACTACGGTATAGGGTTTCATTTCTGATGCCCATCCCACATGTCATGTGATCTACCCTGAATCTCCTCTGATATCAAGGCATTCTCCATGGCAACCTGAAGGCTTCCTCGAGCTGCCATCCTAATTGGTCTTGCTATACGGGCATTCAATCCTCTGATAAACTGGTTCATGAGTAGTTTCTCATCCTTCAAGTATTCAACGTAGGGTATGACCTCAAAAAACTTTCTTTCATACCAGGACACTGAGAGACCCTTCTGCTAAAGGTCATGAAACTCATCAATACTGCATTGCCTAAAGTGCTATGATAGGTATATGTCTTTGAATCTCTCTGTAAAGATGTCCCAAGTGACAGTGTCCGCAACTATATCATTCTTGTACTCCTCTTGCTTCCACCATGTGGAAGTTGTCCCTCTCAAAAGGTGAATGGCAATCTGTGCCTTCAAATTGCTCTCATAGGGATGCAATCCAAAGCACCTCTCTAAACTCAATAGCCAAGCCTCAGCCTCTACCCCATCGGTAGATCCTGCAAATGATGGTGGCTAAAGACGTAAAATCTCTCTGATCTGATGCCCGGGGTCATGGGGTGCTCTCTCAAAAATTATTGGTGCCACTACTGGAGGTGCCTCAGGTAGATGGACTAACTCAAGCTCATGCTCAGCCTGAGCCTCTATATGGTTAGGAGGTGGACTCTCACTCTGCTCCCTAGCTATAGATCTATGACTCTCAGAATTTTGGTGCTCTCCCTGAGGATCTAATGTTGGAAGTCTATCCTGAACTATTCCTATCGGATTTTGAAGTGCAACCAAAATGTCTCAGTTGGGGTCAATCGGTTGTTTAGTTGTTATGAATCTGGCTCATCCTGCACAACGTCTTCGTATGCCATGCGAGTACGTCTGGGACCCCTAACGCGCTTACGAGCTTGTCGCATAATCAGCGGCCTCCTTAATGATCAATAAAATAAAATAAAGTAAATAAATAAATGAATAATAATTTATTTTTTTTAAATAACATTTAAAATGAAACGTAATGGAGAAAGGTTCCTAGCATTGGAAACCTTGCTCTGATACCAAAATGTCATGCCCAAAATTTTGGGCAAAAATGCAACATTTTTATTTTTTAAAATAACTTAAAATACTAAATATTCTACGTTAAAGGACGGATAAATAAGTTTTGTCTTAGCTAAAGGTTAACTCAGGAATTAAAAGAACGGTTTCCTAAAGCTAATTTGATTAACTCAACCATTCTAGCGTTAACATTTGGATTAGACTAATTATAACCCAAAAAGGGTCGTCACCACTTAGTTTATTAATTTAATTTATTTAATTAATTTCCCTAATTAAATTCTCTAATAATTAATCAAGAGATATTAATTATCTCAAATACTATTTAAATAATCTAGGACTAAATAAAATCACGTTAACATATATTTTAATGAATACAGAATAATTAAATGAGCAAGTGCAAATAATGCTTTTAAATTTGACTAATAAAGTTAACCAAAACAAATATAATATTTATCTAATAATTCATCTCACATTAAAGTCGAATTTAATCTCCCCTATAGATATTAATTATCAAATATTCAATAGTCGGCCAATATTGACCTTATAGATTAAAATTAAACATTTTTTTATATATCATCCGTTATTAAACTTTACAAAAATAATGTCTCATACATACATACATACATACATACATACATACATACATACATACATACATATATATATATATATATATATATATATCTATGTATATATATATATGTGTGTATATATATATATATATCTATGTATATATATATATGTGTATGTGTATATATATACACACATACATACATACATACATACATACATACATATATATATATACATGTATATAGATACATACATATATATACATGTATATATACATACATGTATATATATACATACATATATATACATGTATATATACATATATATATAGATACATACATATATATATATATATATGTATATCAATTGGAGAATTAAGTTTTTCTAATAATTAACTAAATTTACAAATGGGTTACCTATTTCAAATTTGAAAAGGTTTCCCCCCCTCTTTTAATATTTTATAATTATTTTCTTTCGAGCCCTAACTAGGGTTGGTTTTATTTTATAACTAACATCATTCTTTCAATTTCTAATTTCTAACCCTAACCCAAAATAGGGTTAGGGCTTCTTGTTCTAACAAGTTTGTTTTTGGTTGAATGTGTGTGTGTGTGCAGGTGGCAGCCATGGTGACTGAGAAAAGGAGAGGTTGAAGTGGGGTCATGTGGTGCATAGGGTCAAAGGTCATAACTACATGACGGCAGAGTTTGAGGGTTAACGCAGAGGGAGGGGGGAGCTGGTGGCTAGGCAGTCGCGGCCCCACTAGTGGGTTGCCCCACTGGATGGGTCATGGCCGACGCAACGGCCTTGGCCATTGTGTGGTTCGCGGCCAACTGTGGGGGTCGTGGTCCACTTAGTGGTCGCAGCCCACACAGTGGCACGGCCCGTTGTGCAGGTCGCAGCCCACTGTAAATGTCGCGGACCACCCAGTGGCCGCGGCCCACTGTGGATGTCATGGACCACCTAGTGGTCACGGCTTGCGGCTTCCCCAAGGGGACTGGTTGCCATGCATAGCTTGAGATGCTTTTTTTTTTGGTAAAAATTTTTAATTTTTTTTTATTATAAAAATATATATATTACATATATATTAATATATAAAAATATATGTATATATATAACATAAAAAATAATACAATCATAGCATATAGTCAATAAACAAAATGTAAGGGAGAATGTATTTCCCCCCCCTTTTTTTTAGCTTCTTAATATTCTATTAAATGTATGTTTGTTTGTTTTTTAGAGAGCAGCATACAAGTCCATTTATTTTTCTTAAATGAATACAGCAGTTTAGATGTAAATTTTAAACATTAGGCATAAACTTTACATAAAATATATATATTTCTATGATTAAATCTACATTTCCATAGCTTAGAGCAGGCTATTTTCAAATAAACAGAGTAGAATAATTTTTTATTTTTTTTTAATAACATATAGTTTCCTTTTTAATTTAAAATAACAATATCTAGATTTACAATATTTTCTACTTCTACATGCATTTTCAGATTTGAAAAAATAGTAGTAAAAAATTTATTTACAACTGCTACTAACTTTTTCTAGTTTACTTTTTAACAATAAATAGCAAGATATTATGTAGATTAATGTTAACTCTAAAATGTCTATTTATTTATTTTTTGTGTTTAAACTATAGACATAAGAAAATATTTCATTTCTTTTACTAATAACTGCACTACAACATTTAATTTATTCAATTTCTTTTTCAATAGCAATAAGGACAGAATACAAATTTCATTCTTAATCTTTTTCAAGAAACTATATCAGTAAAGAAATAATCCAAAAATGTATTCTTCTCTTTGCAAGAATATATACTTCAAATTAAAATGCATCTTTATTACATGGCAAATCTAGTGAAATGGTTATAGTTAGTACATCATAGTTTCCTTTACTAAAATAGGAAGATAACTAAATCAAGCCTCGCATTTCTACTAAATGAGGGCTTACCAAATACATTTTTATTATTTTTTTGCAACTAAATACAATAAGAAATAGGATCATTTCAAAGCTTCCCTTCCAATCTTTTCCCAAGAAAACACGTGTCAAGTGACACCACAAAATTACACATCACTTAAATACACATGGCAATGTCCCTTATTTTAGAATTAATAAATTAAACATTTTTCAAATTAAACACACATCCAAGCATAAACAATTACAAATTAAAACACATTTACACACGAGGTGTTGTCTCTCCAAATAGACAACCCTTGGCTTCACAAACACACATAGGTTTAGGCTTGATCCTCCGAATAGTTTCCATGGTCACATGGATCAGTTTTCTTGCACATCTCACTTTGTACATTAGTAATTCCAAAATCACATATAATATTATCATATGAAAATAATACAATTCGGAAATTTGCATACAATTTCAATTATAATAATCAAGTTTCCAATTATCTAATAAAATCCACATAAAATAATCTACTAAATGGCATCATCATAATCATCATGAAATTTAATCATTTATAAAGCATGCATCCATAATTTGTAGAATCAAAATAAAGTACTGCAAATTAGAGATAAATGGCATACACCATATCAATGGTATCCAATCACTGGATCATATAGAATCTATGTCCATAATGCATCAAAATATAGTATCAATAATAGGTCCAACATGAAAATAACTGAAATTCTATGATGGCTCGAGGTAGGGTCTCACATAAACCAAGACAATCAAGAATAACTGCTCCTTCCTTTGAACCTGTAAAACTGACAAAATCTTCAGCTAAGCCATCTGGTGGTGGTGAGAAGAAAAGGAAGACAGTAAGATTTGTTAATGTAGATGATGAGGAGACAGAGTCAGATGAAGTGGTGCAGGAGGTCAAGGCCAAAGCTTCTAAGGCCTCTAAAACCACTAAGGAGAAGACATCCGATGGAGCTAAGTCCAGCAAGAAGCCAAAATCATCCAGGATTGATGAGGTAATTAAGCAAGGAAAATTTACTATTGAACTTCCTATGACATTAGATTAGATTGTGAATGAAGTAGTAAAGAATGGTAACTTAGAGCCATTATCTTAATGGTATGATAACTTTGATGAAATTGGTAAAATAACTTTAGAAGAAGCTACTGTAAAATATCTGAATGTATATAGAAAAGCTTTAATAGAATTGATGTCTGAGTTTTAGATATGAGAAGAGAGACAACTAGAGTAGAAGAGGAAAGACTAAGGAAATATGTATTGGTGGAACTCTATGAGTTGATTTCTAAGGAAGGGATTACAAGAATCCTTAAGTTGGCAAAGAATGACTTCAGGAATAAAATAAGAGTAAATAAGATCATGATTGGGAAAAGTGAAGAAGTAATTACGGACACTGAGAAGCTCTTGAGGAGAGTATTGCTTGAGAACCAATATGAGGTTGTCCTTGAGAAAACTTAGCATGATCCAAACACTGAACAGTCAAAGGTTGACACTCCTTCCATTCTGGAAGTGCAGACAATGGAGCAAGCAGAGGTGAATGTTCTGGAAGTTATCAAAAATGAGGATGTTGCAGAAAAAGAAGATGAGGTTCAGGATACAAAATATCCTTCGATTGAAGCAGATATAGAGAAAAATTCAAAGTAGGAGAAGGTAAAGGTCAAAGAAGAACACATTCCAGAAGCAAGAGACATTGCAAAGACAATGAAGGGCGGGCAAATAATTGATGATTTAGAATTTATTCAAGGTCTGATTAACCTCGCCTATCTGTCGCTCATCCAGAAGCTTTAACTAGCATCATTTTCTCAAGCTAAAGCTAGTGAGGATCTCTTGAAGTTACACATTGAGGACAGTATGTTTCTAACCCTAGCATCTAGAGTTTTGGAGAAATTAATGCCTTCATTTCAGAAAGATACTTCAGATACACCATCCCGACAGTTGAAGAGTTTGATCAACTTTGTAGATACACATTTTCAATCCTTTGAGATATATTTTGAGGTAAAGGTTAGGAATGAATTTAATGCTAAAAGGCTCCAAGCTTTGAAGAGATTGATAATTGATGATAGAGCCACATTGGATTATTGTGTAAAAGGCATGCAGGATGCATTATCCGAAGGTGGACATATTAATAAATCTTTCTTATCATTGTCTAAGTTCACTTAAAATATTGAGAAGAAATGCAAATAGCATGAAGATGAACTCACCCAAATATCTCAGGTAGTTGATCCATTATTGTTGCAGCCATAACCGATAAAAACCCTCAGAAGAGTCAACCAGCTTATGCACCGAGAGAGACACAACGTAAACAACAAGAAAACATAAAAAATTCACATAATCAGACCATGTTCAAGCCATATAACTTCCGGAAATCATCCAGTAATCATCAGATTATCATCACAGAACATATGGTAATTAACTGGCTACATGTAGGCTTCAAGCCGAAACAACCCAACCGAGACTCTAAAAATCAACCAGATCACAACATGTGAATCTGAATCCTTATTCCAAAGTTCTACTTGCTCTGCCTCCACAAATGATTGCATGACATCATATTTATACACACTAGAACATATTCAGGTTGGCCTCAAAGGATTACATTCACCAATATAGGAAAATGAAACGTGTAATTAGGTCGGCCCTAAGATTTAAGAAATTTTTTTGGAAAATAACAACCAAGTTATGCGGTTTAGTAGAAAGGTTGTCCATACACCAAAGAACATCGAAAAAGACCCAAGATGGATCCACACGCCAAGAATCATGCCAATAATGAAGGAAAACCAATTGATAAGCACAAGAACTGTCCCGGGAACCCAGAAACAGCCAACCAGAAGCGATGACTGACCGAAGAAGAACCCAAATGAACTAGAAATATGGAATCAACCACATGAAACTATCAAGAAACTGCAAACAAGATTTTCCATGAAGAACAAGAAACTACTTGTACATACCTGTAAGAATACCGAAACTGCACAAAGAACTAAACAAGAACAAAACTTAAAGGAAATGTTTTTAGTTGATGCAAGATTACTCATCGATCGGGGATGCTCATGCATCAATTATCAATTTCAATAAGTATCCATGAAGACAAAGTAATTTACCTCCTTGAGAAAATCTGGAATCTAGGCCATGAAAGGGAGAGGGTCCTTGGCCAAGTTGGAGAAATTAGGAGTCGCATTGTTCCTAAGTTGGATATTATGCTTAGCGCCTTGCAAGATGCACAGAATGCTTAGACTGCAACTGATCCAGAAGATCTCAAGTCAGTATAAACTCAAGCATACATGTTCAACGACCTTATCATAGTTTTGGAGAGCTTGAAGAAGGGTTGGGACAGTCACTTTAATTCATTGAAGAATATTTATGCAGACATCTTCAAGTTTTTGTGAGTAAAGATTGTGTGTATATATGTATATAGCATTTTGAATTTATTTTGATTTCTGGATACCTACTTGTATCATTGATGTCAAATAAGGAGTGTAGAAGAGTGAAAAATGTTGACCTTAGGGGGAGTTATTGATTTTTGGAGTCTGGATTGTTAGATTTGTTCAATATTGCAATGTATAGTATTTTGGTCTTGGTTTCGACACTTGGTTATTTTTCACTAAATGTTGCCATCAATGCCACAGGGGGAGATTGTTGGCAAGAGACATTGCATTGATGTTCAAATGTTGTCATTGATGGCAACTAATGCTAATGCACCTATTTTTAGTTCATAATTTGTTCATACCAGTAGTGTGTTTCAGTTTTGGTAAGGTTTGATGAGGTCCGATGAGATAGAACAGACTATCTGGCAAAATGTATAGTGTTTTGGTTGGCGATTCAGTTGTGTTGAGTATTTGGTGTTGCAAATCTTTGAGAAGCATTGTGGAAGTGTTATTTACCTTATTCTAGGTTTGTGGCCTTTGGTGTTGAGTTTTGAATGAGTTGGAAGGTCTGGTGTACAGGTTCTTGGTTAGAACAGTGTTCATCAGCAACGTGTGGAAAATCTATGTGCAGATTATGCGAATTAGTTTTGGTGATTATTTGTGTATTCGAGGATGTCAAGCCAACATATGGGAAGTGTGTTGATAATCATTTTTGGTTCACATGAGTTTTTTGGTTTGGATTGAGCCAACTTGAAGTACATGTTTCATCTTTTGCATATTGTTCTTGAAGTCAACATGAAGGAGACCTAATTCAATGTTGTGGATATAAAAGACTAGTTGATTTGATTATTTTTGGTATTGATGCTTATGTGGAATGTGTTTATAGGAAATTGTGCTTAGTTTCACATTCGCTTGTGAAGGATTTGTGCTTCAATATAAGACAAAACATAGCAGTGTAAAAGAGAAGAGTAAGAATAAGTATTTTGTGCTTAACCGGAACTATATTTTGGCATTTGTAGATGTTGTTTATCAATTCAGACATTCCAATTATATTTGTAATCATTTTGTAAGGCAGTGAGCCTTCTAGGGTTTTACCTTAATGTAATTTGAGTAGTGAGCTCTAGGAAGTGTGCCCAAATTCATGTGCATTCCCCTTTATGTAATATTTCTATACTTCTAATAGAGTATATTATTATTGTGGGTCTCAATCCCACAATGGATATTTTCTTTATGTGTTTTCATCTTGTTTTTGTACATTTGAATTAAGTAGTTGAAGAATCAAGTTAAGAATGTTAAAAATTATAGACCACTTATTCATCCCCCCCTCTCAGTGTTCCTTTATTCCAATATAGGCGTATGGATACAGTTGCTAATGATGACAATGATTCTAGTGAATCTTACACAGAAGGAAATGCGAAAGAGAAAATGATATAAAAGTGCTTAAAGGCACATCATGATCTTAAGTTGAATTTGATTAATTTTAGAAAAATGATGGATAATCACAATTGTATAGGTATTGCTTAAGTTGACCTACGGCTACAAAAAAATTTAAAGATGAAATAGACTCCATTGAATCTATGCTTATGGAGTTATCCCAATCTTTTAATATTTACAAAGATGCTAATGGTGAAATCAGATCCAAGGCTCGAGATCTTCATTCTTGATTGTCATTTCAATAGAAGTAGACTGAAGAATATGTGAAGTTGTTTTATGGACTTAAGGATGCCATGGAATTACAGTTGTCTACTTTTCTTAGACTATTGGTTTATGCAGAGAAAGTTGGTCAGAGTGTGGTTGATATTGATTTCTTTGATATTGCAATGAATTTGTGTATTGATTATGATCATCAGATCAGAATTTTGTCTACCACTATTCATTCATGGAACTCCTTTTTTGTTGGATTGAATAAACAATACAAGGATATTGGGCCTCAAAACGTTTGACAGGAATTCCTATTTACTTTTGCTTTCTAGAGATTTTTGTTAGGGAGAGTTGCAATTTTTCTCAGTATATTTTTGTTAGTGTGAGAATTTTTCCTTTCTCATTAGTGTCAAAGGGAGAGAAATGTTGCTAGGGGGAGAAATATTACTTGAGGAAGTTTTTCTTATGTCATCAATGACAAAGGGGGAGATTGTTCCACATATGAATGTCATTGTTGTCATTTATATCAAACCAATGTCAGTTTGTATGGTCTGGTTGTCGTTGGTGATCCAGATATGTATATGTTTAGTTGAAGTATAGTGTATCTATTTGATGTCCTGGATGTCTAGTTCTATGATATGTTGCTACAAGTTTGTTTTCATATTCACGTGATGTTGATCAGAGGATATGGGATGATGATTTAGTGTGTTTCCAATAGTTTTGTGTTCCTTACCTAGGTCTGGAAGTGATCTTGTTGTCTTTGGTGTCTGCTCTAGTTAACTATGTTATGTTCCTGAATATATGCTTGTACCATATATGTTTCAGATGATGTTACTATCCTTAAGGTGGTGTACTTCTTTTATGGTGGACCACTTATTCTTTTTTTGGGTCTAGATTAAGACATTTTTTATTTAGCAGATTAGTTTGTATCGTCCTATGCATATTGGTATGAGCGGTTGCGTGCAAATATTTTTGATGATGATTGGAAGGTGTGTCAACTTTTTGTGAACCCTCACACATCTTCTCTACCTTTCAGATGATATATATATATGGGTTGATGCTATGTACCTGTAACATTTTCTTTTAGTTGGCCTAGCCAGTTTATTTTGATCCGGTTGGTATATATTAGGCAAATCAGTCATGTTTGAGATGTGATACATGATGAAGAATGAAAAGAGTGTGCAATGATGAAATGAAGGAATTGTGAAGTAGATTTAAGGTTTGGTGGTTGTGCAAACCAGATAGATGAGTACAAATTAAGAACTATTATCCACATTCTGACAGATGATATTTTGTATACAGGTCAATCTATTATTTCTATTGTATCTGAATAGTAGTTTGTATCTTGCCCTGAAGAATCTATCTTCAGTGGAGCAATTCCTAATTTTGTATCTTGCCTAAGGTTGTATGCCTTAGTTTGCAACTGGAGCAATGATCTCTTTGGCAGGAATCCATATTCATTGTAAATTGTTGATATATATTGTGACAGATTCTCGCCATTGTTTTTCCTCGTTTGGGTTTTCCATATAAAAATCTTTGTATTTTTGTGTTGATGCTTTTGGTGTTTTGTTTGTTTACTTTTATGCATAAATGTTTGGATGAATATTATGGTCCAAGTAACTTAATATGATCAAGTTTTTGTACATGTTGATTCACCCCCCACCTTAGCTTTCGGTAGTGTTCAACAAGTTCCTCCTATTTCTTGTTTGTCTTAGGCCACGTTGAGTGCTCCCTCACAAATTTTGTCTTCTCTAATGGTTGATGACACTTCTTTTCCTTTTCATCTTGATGGACCCTCCTTTGGTTGTTATTGATCCTCCAATTCGGGGCTCGCCTCTTGTTCCACCTTGTAATGGCGATCTAGATGATAGTATTGTTTGGATTGTAGTTTGTAGAAGGAGGAAATGTCTCTCCACTCTCTTTTAGCTATTGTGAAATAGAAGCCTAGATTTTTTAAGGTTGGATCCCTTGTTTCTCATCAGGTCCTTGCTCTATTCAAGAGCATTTTTTTTAATTTTTTTTTCCAATCTCGTCACTTAAAATATATTCTCTTTTTGTCTTCATGCTTGCTCTACAATGGGTTTGGTCCCTTCTCATGCTTATCTAATCTAAACAATAGTCCAAGCAATATTGTCATCCAGCACCTCATTACAATGGGAAGCAAAAGGGGAAACGTCCACAGAGATCCTATCAGCACACCAAGAGGGGGCAATAAGATAATGAGGTGAAAGGAATTTATCCACCTCATGAGGTTGAAGCTAAATAGAAGTTGCATACAAAATAGGTTGCATAAAGAGAGCAATTAGCTATGTAATTAGTCCATAGGGCATGATAATACCACACCAGAAGCAGGAGGCTCATTATCATCCTAGGAAGAGTCATCATCATCTTGGGAGGAGTTCACTTGTAAAGAAATAGAAGTTTGGACTGTCAAGTGGTCACCATTAGCATTCTTCCACCAAGTAGAATTACATTTACAACATAAGAGAGAACAATACATAGCCAAGTGACCAATTGAGAAGCAATGATGACATCAAAAAGGGAGGTCCTCATAATCAAGCAATTGACTCCACAATTTATCCCCAACAATTAGAACCACATCGCCATGAAGAGGCTTGGAGATGTAAATATCTACCAAAAAGTGAGAAAAAATAGAGCACCCTATGAAGTGGAATCATAAACCTTCAACAATCAGCAATAGAGTTGTTAATGGCCTTGTAACAAGAAACTTCCCCAAACTAGGGTGGAAGATTAGGAACTCTAACCGACATTGAGCATGAATTGAATGGTTCAGTAAGAGGCTAGAATAATTAGTCTAAGGTTTGACCAAGAGAGAGTTTTCTCTCCAATCCCCCAACTTAACACTAAATTTATGTCCTCAGAAGAAACAAAGGAAATAATGAAAAACACTTAGCACTAGGGAAGTGTTGAACCCAAGGCAAGATTGAGAGGGGGGGTGAATTAGTCCAAACAAACAATTACAATAGCATATAAACAATTAATGAACAACACATATCCAACACGTGAACACCAATATTTATATGTAGAAAACCCAAATAGAGAAAAACCATGGTGGGAGTTGACCCGCAAGAATATATCCATTATAACTGAAATAATTACAAAGATATAGATAACTATTCTAGACTTGTACACCAAGGCTAACTACTCATGGGACAAGATACAAAGAGGACTTGCAAAACCTGAAGCTAACTACACTCAAGGCAAGATATAGAAAAAATCTTAAAAGAAAGATCTCTTGATCATGAAGTTGTCCTTGAACTCTACATCAAGTGACCAACATCAACACACACAACTTTGATCTCAACTACAGACACTCTATCTCAACTCTTTGTCCTAGTCACAAATAAGCTTGAATATCATTCAAATACAACTCTTCTTCATTGCTCACACTTCCTCCAATATTTGTACTTCACCACATCATCTACACTCAGTCTCTCATTCTCATTTCTCCAACTCAAACATCCAAATGCCTTATATACAAGATAGATCATCAAAACTTAAACAATTCATCTTGAATCAATTTATACGTTCTGAATGAGAAACACACATGTTGATCCACTCGAGGAGAAAGAGAGGATCAAAACACATCTTTTAAATAGTAATTCACCGATCCGCAATCATCGGTACCTAACCAATAGAATATCCACTAACTATGCAACCATATAAGCACGATCAAAACATACTCTCCAAAGCAAATAACCTAAATCTAGATCTCCACATGCTAGGGTAAAACTCATAAAACATCAAACATGCTTCCACAAATCATATTCAGACCTAAGAATAGGTTAAACATACAATCTCACAACCAACAATGAACAATACCACAACAGCCAGAGAACACAAAGATGTTGACAGACCTTAGAACTAGCATAACCATGATACTGAAACTATAATCACTGAAAATAACAATAATATTCAACACCAATAATAGATTATGGATCCAAGAACTTCTAGAAAAACCAACACAACAACTCCACCAACAACACACCAAGATAACTTTGCACCACATACATTCCAGACCAAACTGGAACAAGTTTGACATCAATGACAACCACAACAACACATCAACTCATATTTCCAATAATCTCTCCCTTTGTCATTGATGGAAATACTTGATAACACTTGATAAGCACATGATAAAACCTACACTTCAACCAAAAACTCAAAGAAGAATAATATCACTTAATATATCTCAAACTCTAACAAAACTTACACAATCTCTCGCATATCACTCAATCTCTCCCCCTTTTCCATTAGAGACAAAGTTCACAACAACATTGCATAGCACTACACACCACTACTCCCCACTACACACCATTCTACACCATTGCTCCCCCTGAGAGTAGCCACAACATCGATCTAGGAAAAGAAATAGGCATGAAATATACTCGTGAAAAGATGCATCCCCGTAATACACCTAGCTAGAAGGAGGGGCAATGATCCCAAGCTTCTCCCAAATAAACTCTAATAAATCCTTCACCAATACCTTAATGAAATTTTTTGTAACTTGTTCCTTTGTAAAAATGTATTCCAACCGAACTTCTTTCTCTATCACTTTCTCCCTTAAATAGTGATATCCAATTGAAATATGCTTTGTTCTTGAATGCATAACACGATTCTTCGAAATGTTTATTGCACTTATATTGTCACATAAAATAAGAATTTGCTTCATCATATGTTATCTTGATATATTTAAGAGTCTGTCTAATCCACATCACCTAAGTACAACAAGATGTCACTGCAATATACTTTGCTTCAGTGGTAGATAAGGAAATTAAGTCTTTCTTCTTACTAAACTAGGAAACCTATATGTCTCCTAAAAAGAATGCACCACCGCTAGTACTCTTCCATTCATCAATAATTTTGGTCCAATCTCCCATTTGTATAAGCTTTCAATATGAAATCTCTACCTTTCTTGTACCACACTCCAAATTCAATTGTTCCTTTCAAGTATCTGAAAATTATTTTCATTGCTTGCTCATGTGTCACTTTCATATTCAATTGAAATCTAGCTACCAGACAAATAGCCTGCATGATATTCGGTCTTGACACAGTCAGATACAATAATCCTCCAATCATCAACTTGTACTTCTTATGTTGAACTTCTAAATACACATCATCTTTTCTCAACTTGCAGCCAATGGTTAAAGGAGTAGTAACCGATTTGCAATTATCAAATCCAAACTTCTTCAACATTTCCTTTACATACTTGCTCTGAGAAATAAAGATTCCATCTTTTGATTGACTAACTTGCAACCCAAGAAAGAAAGACAACTCACCAATCATATTGACATCTCAAATTCATTCTACATCTCCTTAGAAAATTATTTACATAGATCATAATTTCCTCCAAATATAATATCATCAATGCTCAACTTGCACCCAATGGTTAAAGGAGTAGTAACCGGTTTGCAATCATCAAAACCAAACTTCTTCAACATTTCCTTTACATACTTGCTCTGAGAAATAAAGATTCCATATTTTGATTAACTAACTTGCAACCCAAGAAAGAAAAACAACTCACCAATCATATTGACATCTCAAATTCATTATGCATCCCCTTAGCAAATTCTTTACATAGATCATCATTTCCTCCAAATATAATATCATCAACATAAAGTATAATAGTCAACAATGGAATATCAAGATGGCTTTCGCCTGTTGCATTTCAAATGTAGAATTCTCCCCTACTCGTGCAACATATGTGACTCCCTTATCTTTGTGGCCAGTGATGACA
This sequence comes from Cryptomeria japonica, assembly GCF_030272615.1. NCBI lineage: Eukaryota > Viridiplantae > Streptophyta > Pinopsida > Cupressales > Cupressaceae > Cryptomeria > Cryptomeria japonica. The sequence goes on along the minus strand of NC_081407.1, from coordinate 222,532,278 downwards.
CTGCTTGCCTTGGCCCTATTGCTACTGCAGGTTTTTTTTCACCAACGCTAGCCCTGTCTTGCACCGGTGAAGACCCTCCTGTCAGCATAGGTGCAAAGTTCCCTTGTGCACCCACGTCCTCTATGTTGGGTGTTCGTCCCTCAGCTAGTTCCCCTATGGAGGGTGTCTTTGCTTTGGTTTTGGGTGTAAATGCCCTTCCTAGGGTTGTTATTGCTGGGGATACTTGATTAATAGGGAATCTCAATTTGGTGATGTTGATGGAGACCTTGTTGTGGGTGCTAATTCTTTTCCTAGAACTTCCTTTGCTATGAAGTGGAGCTTTGCTCGTGTGGCCAGATCTGCTACCCAGCCCTCCAAACGGGTTCATCCTCTTCCCTATGCCAAGTCCTCCCATGTGGTGGTTTGTGGGAAGGATGTAATGGACAACATCAAGTTTTACCAAAGTTGTGCTCTGGTATGCAAATTCTCTAGGCTTTGGTCTTCTTTACTAGATCTTCATTGTTGGGTGAGTAACTCATGGAAGCCTCTGGTTTCTCAGAATATTGAACTCTTTCCCTATGCCAAAGGTTTTTTTATTGCTTCCTTTACATTTACTTTTTATCGTGACCATACTTTGGGAAAGATGTGGGCCTTGGGAGTTCACTCCCTCTTTGTTAATCCCTAGACTACTTCTTTCAATCCCCTTACTGAACCACTCAATGTGCATCCATCTTGGGTTCAACTTCTGAATCTTCCTCTTCATTTTTTAGAACACTCTTTCTATGAGGCCATTGAAAAATGTGTTGGTCATTTATTGATGGTTGATGATGCCACAACTTCCATGGGCCACTTCATCTTTTCTTTTATCCTAGTAGATATTGACATCTACTCACACCTCCTTGGGGATGTGGTCCTTATGGTTAGGGATAGGCCTTGGACTCAACCATTGGATTTTGAGGGTCTCTCCTTTTACTACAAAAAATGCTTTACCACAGGTCATTTAGCATCATATTTCTCCCTCCCACGTCACAAGGGTGTGGCTACTTTGTGGAAGGATGCCACCTTGAATCACCTGACTACCTATGCTCCTGACTTGGCTGATGAGCCGCCCTCTACCGATAATGTTGTTGTTATTGTCCATGAGGATTCAACTCCTATTGCTCCCATTTTAGATTCAACTCTTGTCACCTCTAACTTGTAGCTTCTCTCTACACCTACTGGTTTTTCTCTTGATGTTGCTCCTCTGTAGCACTATGTTGTTGTTCCACAATAGCCCCTTCTATTCTGCAGCAGTCGGCTCCTACCCTGCAGCCGCACTCTCTAGACTCTACTTATGGTATCCAAGTGGGGTCCTTACTACCTGATCATTCTCTTTATGGTCCCAATGATAGTATCTCCTGGATTGGTTTTTGTCATAGGTGAATGGGGAAGCTCTCCATGCCCACCAAACCCCTCCTGGTCAAAGTTTGGGTGCCCCTACCCCTCCTTGAGTTGTGTCTGGGTTGTTGAAGATTAGACAAGTTTATTGGTTGTTGTTGATGTGTTGTTGATAGTCTTTGACTATGTTAAATGGTTGGCGCCCTAGTTAACGTTTCTTATTACTAAAAAAAAAAATTAACAACTTATCTCCATCAATGTTGAAATAAAGATTATTGTTTGTTGTACCTTTCTTGAAATTCTATTGAAGTAAATACATTTCCAATCTTGCATACCAGGCTCTAGGTGTCTATTTAAGTCCATACAAATCTTTCTTCAGTCTACACACCATATCCAGATCTTTTGTCAATCTAGATCGATTTGGTTGTTTAATGTAAACTTCTTCTAGATCTCCATTCAAAATGGTTGATTTGACATCCATCTGATAAACCTTAAAGTTTGGGTAAGCAGAAAATGCAAGAAACATGTGTATAGATTTCATCCTTGCTAAAGGAGCAAAATTTTCATCAAAGTCTATACCTTCTACTTGAGAATATCATTTACATTCCAGTCTATCTTTATTCCTTGTCACTTGTCCTTTCTCATTCAACTTATTTATGAATACTCACTTAGTTTTAATTACATTCTTGTCCACTAGTCTAGGTACTAGCTCCCAAGTCTTCTTCTTGTGAATCCAATTTAGTTCTTCTTCCATTGCCTTTACCCAAATTTCATATTTTCTTTCTTCCTCATAACTCTTTGGCTCAATTATTGATAGAAAATAACAATTAATTTGATCTTGAGCTTTTGCAATCTTCCTTCTTAACTGAACACCTTTTTCTTTATCTCCAATTATTTTATTCTCCAAATGATGTTTTTTAACATACTTAGCAGGAAGCTTCACTAAATCTTCCTCTTCTTATTCTTCATTTTCATTTAATTCCTTTCTTTCTTCTTAATCACTTGTCTTCTTTGAAACTGCGGGAACAATCTCAATCTTTTGCGCTAGATAACATTTATTCTCCTCTTTATCTTTAATGTAGTAAACATTTCCACCTATTCTAACTCCTTCTACAACTCTTTAACTAGTCTTCTCCTTTCTAATCGCACACCCAGTACTACTAAACAAAACTTCATACCCTTTACTACACATCTAACTAATACTTAACAAACAATATCTTAATCCTTCAACATAATAAACATCATCAATCTTATGCTTACCATCAATTGAAACACTTCCAATACCTCTACTAGTTGCATCATCCTTTCTAGGAATTTTATAGATCCTCCATCATATTTCTTCAAATTAATAAACCAATCTTTGTCATGGGTCATATGATTTGAACATCCAGAGTTTATAATCCATGTATTTAGTTCTATCTTAGCATGCAATGCAATGTTAACAAACTTCTCATCTTTTTGTTTCTCCAAAGCACTCTCCTTATCCTCAATTGCTAAAAACAAATATTCTTCAAGCAAGTCATCATCAACTTCATCTTTAGATGTATGTTATTCAATGGAGCATGATCCCTTCTCTTTTTTGTTGAAATTGGGTCTTCTAAATTTGATATTTTTCTCATCATCATCAGATCTCTTATAATCTTCTAAGTACTTGCAATTAGAAGAATACTATCCAATTATACCACAGGAAAAACATTTCAAAGGTAACTTACCATTATATTTCGTAGTGCCTCATTGCAATCTTTACACAAAATTTGTTTTAGCTTCATCTAGGTCTCCATTGCATTTCAGATCATCAAACCTTGAAACATTAAATGTCGCTTCTCTCTTTTCTCTTTCCTCTTTTCTCTTTTCTCTTCGTCCTTTTTTGAAATCTCATAGCTTGCTAAGGTACCAATAAGTTGATCAATAGTATAATTTCTCAAAGCATTACTCTCATGCAGAGAACATCTTTATGGCTTCTATGATTTAGGAAAAGTCAACAAGATCTTATGCATAACATCACATTCCTCCAAATTTCCTCTGGCATCGCTAATGCCAACAACAAGATCAGTCACTCTATGAATATAGTTCTCGACTCCTTCATCTTAAAGCATTCTTAGTGTAGCGTCATAAATTGTACGCACTTGCTAAAGCAGTACAATTTAACACCTAGTTTAGCACTCGCCTTGGTGCAGTTGCACTTTGCATGGCATTTTCCCTTTAGCATTTAATTAATCGAATTAATTAGGTCTAAAGGTGCTATTTCACCATTTTCCACATCACAAAGTTGGGCCCTTTCGTTAAAGCGTGCCCCTTTCATTTTATTCCTCCAATACATCACTTAATCAAAAACCCTAATTAGGCCCTATTCTGAGCTTGGGGGCCTAATTTCGGGGGTCAAAACATCTCAAAATCACCTGTAACTTCGGGATTCTCTTTAAAATCATCATATCTGATGGTCCTGAAAATTTGGTGAAAAGTTGTCGGGACCATGGCGCCCGGAGTGCACACAGTCCTGGACATTTTTCCCAAAATTTTAGGAGCGCGATCCAATCATAAAATAAAGCTTAACCCCAAGAAATTGGCGGGATATTCAATCTCTAGGTCGGCCAAAAGACGAAATTGCGACCTAGGGTTTCATACATAAGAGCTTTCTTTCTTCATTTGAAGGGATCCGATTTTTGTTTTCAGGAACTTCATATGCAGCGAAAGAGAAGATCTTTGAAGACTTCAACATCTTACAACATCCCTCTATCAAGCATTTATCAATTCCATTCATCCATTTAGGGCTTGGAAGACATTGAAGAACAATAGGAGATTACCGACTGAAGATTGGCTTGTACTCCTCCCTTGAGGGTTGGGTATGATTTCATGTTGTTTTCATGTCTTTACATAACCTTCAATACATCATTTATTCATGCTTTAGATCACTTTTCATCTTGATTTAGAGCATTTACGTTATCATTTACAAGCAATTAGGGTTTACTTTCTAGGTTGCTCTAGTTTGCTTTCTTGCATTTTAGGACCTTGCACACACACTAGGTCTGCACACACAATACATTTTACAAAACAACTTGGCTATTCGTGGAGGTGGAAATCACTGAAGCGGGGGTTTGACTAAGGCAAAACCCTATATAGCCGCCCATACACCCTTTTTCAGATATCATTGCAAGTTTCGGGATTCAGACGACGCCGCGGGATACAGATCCGGAGAGAGAAGGTCGAGACAGCACTCTGTATCAAATTGCAGAGCAGAAGATTGGGACAGGGGCGCTGGGCACCCTGGTCCTGCCAGGACAGGGGCGTTGGGCGCCCTGGTCCCTGGGACAGAGGCGCTGGGCACCCTGGTCCTCTGGACAGACAGCTTACAGACAGCTTTCCAACAGTGTTCCAGAGTGCAGAACAGCAGTTTCCGGTGCAGTTTTTAGGACAGTGGCGCCCGCGCCCCCATCCTGAACATTTTCAGTCTGATCTTGACTCTAGGTACACATCTGCATTCTTATTTCATCCTTGTATTTACAGCTGTTCATTGTTTAATCTCAATTCTGCAATCTTGTTATTAGTTTATACTTGCATTTTGGGATTAGGGTTTGAACTTGCATTACTTGATCTTACAATTTCAACAAGGGAATAGAAATCCTAATAGATATCCCGTGGTTCTCTCTTTCACAAAAAGAAGTAGCCAATTGTGCGATATCTCTAGGCTCTTTCGTATTCCATAATGTGTGACAAGAGGTAGGATTAGGGCATGATAACCTAGTCTCACTTTTTCCCCCACACATTTTGGTGAACCCGACGTGAATCTATCATTGCTTCCTCTTGCATTACATTTGTTAGATCTAGATCTAGATTTAGTGTGTTTTCATTTCATTTTCATTAAAAAGAAAAAGAGAAAAAAAGTGTGTTTCTTTGCATTGGGTGTTTAAGTTTTGTGTAATCTTTTCAAAATGTCAGATTTTTATTTGCAAAATGTTCATGCTTTCGATGATTATTATGAGTATAGCCAAGACGAATTAGATGAAGCTTTAGATGAGTTTTTAAACCCTAAAGATGCCAAACCTTCATTTTACCAAAAACTCATAAACCTTGTTACTATGCCATTTCGTTGTGATGAGAAAGATAAGTTGAATGAGTCCTCTCAAGGGTACATTCCTATCAACTCTTCCACTAAATCTAGTAACATGGTTGTTTTCACCAATCCCCTCTATGAGGAGATGTCTCCTTTTGAATCAAAAGATAAACCTTTCAATAGATATGATCATGCTTTGTTGGATGATGCTCTTGATGACTTTGTGGCTTTATCAAAATCTTTAAACAAGAACAAAACTTCTAAATTAGTTAACATGATAAACTTGAATGAGCATAAAAAGCCTCTCTTTGAAGTCCAAGGAGCTTATCCTTCTCCCACCTTTCAATTTTCTAAGTCACCTCTCCTTACTGTCCAAGGAGGGTATGATCATGATTCCTTTCATACTCCGAATAAACCAATCATCACTGTGCAAGGAAGAAAACCTATAAGTCCTTATAATTATGCCAAGCAAATAACTAGAGAGAGTTATCATGTGGTTGCCCATACTTATCATACCAGAAATAATAGGCAGCCTAGTCCTCCTCCTGTTATCCCAGTTTCCCTTCCGAATCCTCAACCAATTCTTCCTCAAGCGCCACGTATTTCACAAGTTCTTGGAAAGGAATATGATCTCATAGAACAACTTAAAGCTACCCCTGCTAAGATATCCCTTTGGGATCTGATTCAAACTTCTTCCACTCATCATGGAATGTTACAAGATGCCTTGAAAGATTTGAATGTTCCTCCACCGAATACATCTAGTAATATAGCATCTTTGGTTAACTCTGTGATGAATCCTAAAGCTCAAATTGTGTTTACCCAAGATGAGTTGCCTACTAGTGAAATCCAACATCAATATGATCCCTTGATGATTGTGGTTATCATGAAAGACACTGCTATAAGGCGAACACTAGTAGATAATGGCTCTGGTCTTAATGTGTGTAGCATTAATCTTTTGCATAAGATGAATGTGGATACATCCTTAATTGAACCAGACTCTCATCCTATTCGAGGCTTTGATAATGTGGCTAAAACTTCATTAGGTACTATCACCTTACCCATCACAGTGGGGCCTGTTACTTTGCCTACACCTATCCATGTTATGTCGGGAAATCTAACGTACAACTTGCTATTGGGGAGACCTTGGATTCACAGTATGCAAGCTGTCCCTTCTACATTGCATAGAAAAGTTAAATTTATTTATAACAATAAGACATATACCTTGATAGGTGATACTAATTTTCAAGCTTGTTTGCAAACATCCACTTCTAAGGGGGGTTCTTCTAAGCCATCCTCATCTAGTGATGAATCTTTAAATAAGATACCTATCGGTGAATCCTCGCTCTCCGATGATCAAAATTCTTTGGATGAGTCTGGAGCTCTTGGAGAAGATTCTTCTCAACTTGAAACTACACATAAGAAGGATTTTGATCCTGGGAAGATCCTCGAAGACGACGATTGGGGATCCCTTGATTTTAATCCTACCTTTGTGGGTGAATATAAGGTTCCTTCTAGAGAAATTAAAGTTGAAAAGAAGGAAGAAGTTGAAAATCATAAAGTTGAAAAGAAAGAAGAAACTAAAAATCAATCAACCTTACCTGAATCTATGAGTAATAATTTTGTGGCCGCCTCTCAAACTTCTTCTCCTCACATCTCTAATTATGAAGAGTTTGATTCTTTGTCTTATGAAAAACCACCTTCTCTTCCTGAAATGGCTGATCGTTATGGTCGTGGTTTTCGCATTTTTGCTAAGCATGGGTATCATGGAAAAGGTTGTGGTGCTCATGAACAAGGGATAAGAGTTCCTCTAGAGACTAATTTTCACAATTATGCCTTTGGACTTGGCTTTAATCCCTGCAAACGTACTAAAGCTTCTAAAAGACCATGCATTAGTGTTAATGCTATCTCTACATCTTTACCAATACAACATCCTGAGTATATTGATGGGGATCCTTCGTGTGCTTGTGCTTTGAATGTCTTCCCTACCGACGATGCTTTAGCTGAGTTCTTGGGAGCCTATGACACTCTTCCTCGTTATCATCACAATAGGGGACTCCCTTATTGTTTGAACACTGAAGCCTATTTTGGAAAAGAGATTGATAATGACGAGATTGTGAAAGAATTCCCTCAGTTAAAGGATACTCCTCAACAAAGTAATCTTCTCATAAGTGACACCACTGATGTTAAGATGGATCCTTGCAATAAAGAGAAAGTCATTAAAATTGGGAAATGTTTGGATGAAGAGGAACAAAAACAATATGAAGAACTATTGCATGAATTCCCTGAGATCTTTGCTTGGGCATATTCTGACATGCCTGGTATAGATCCTAATATCATTACTCATAATATTGTCTTAGTTCCTGATGCTAAGCCCGTGAAACAAAAGATTCGAAAAATGAATCCTAAGGTGGCTCTGCTCGTTAAGGCTGAGATTGAAAAATTATTGGAGGCTGGATTTATCCGCCCTATTGACTATTCCCCATGGATTTCAAATATTGTCGCTATGGCTAAACCAGATAACAAAATAAGAATGTGTACCGACTTTCAGGATCTAAATAAGGCTTCTTTAAAAGATGATTTTCCTCTTCCAAACATTGACATGATAGTTGATTCTACGGCAGGACATGCCTTGTTATCCTTCATGGATGGTTTTTCAGGACACAATCAAATTTTTATTAACCCTCAAGATCAATTCAAAACGGCTTTCACTACTCCTTGGGGTACGTTTTGTTGGATAATGATGCCTTTTGGACTTAAAAATGCCAGTGCAACTTATCAACGAGCGATGACCCTTATCTTTCATGATTATATGCATAAGATTTTAGAGGACTATGTTGATGACATTTTAGCCAAATCCTTTCTTCGCATGGATCATATTAAAATCCTTCGTCAAATCTTTGAAAGGATTCGTAAATATCACATGCACTTGAATCCCCGAAAATGTGTTTTTGGTGTGGATAGTGGAAAACTATTAGGATTCATAGTTTCGCATCGTGGGATTGAGGTGGACACTAAGAAAATAGATGCTATTGTCAACATGCCACCTCCTAGAAATGTGTCTCAACTTAAAAGCTTGCAAGGAAAGATTCAAACTATTCATAGGTTTGTATCTCAACTTGCGGATCGTACTTTTCCTTTCACTCAACTTCTCAAAAAGAATATCACTTTTCAATGGAATGAGGATTGTCAGCAAGCATTTGAAGATTTAAGAATGTATTTAACCAATCCACCTATCCTTCGACCGGCTGAACCTTCTAAACCCTTCCTTCTTTATACGGTTGCGTCCTCTCATGCTCTTGCAGCATTATTGGCACAACATGATAAAGATGGTAAAGAATGTTTGGTTTATTACATAAGTCGTACCTTACTTGATTATGAGACCCGATATTCTGCGATAGAAAGACAATGCTTGGCCTTGGTGTTTGTGACTCAGAAATTGAGACATTATCTCTTAAACTCAGAAGTCCACGTCATGGTAAAGTTTGATCCGTTGAAGCATCTTTTCTCTAAAACTGATTTATCAGGACGCCTAGCTAAGTGGGTTATGATGTTAACTGAATTTGACCTTAAATTTGTTTCACAAAGAGAAATTAAAGGGCAAGCGTTGACCGATCACCTAGTTGAGGCCCCTTCACCTTTCTCCTTCCCTAACCCTGAGTCTTTTCCTGATGACTTCATTCTTTCTATAGAGAAAGATGAAACTTGGGAGTTATACTTCGATGGCTCTAAGTGTCATACGGGATCGGGGGCAGGTGTTGTTCTGATTTCTCCTACAAAGAAACCCATTCTCTTATCCTATCGTCTAAATTTCCTGTGTACCAATAACATTGTTGAGTATGAGGCTCTTATAGCGGGAATAAAAGCAGCCTTAGCTCTGAACATAAAACACATACATATCTATGGAGATTCGCAATTGATTATAAGACAAGTAACAGGAATATATCAAGCAAAACAAGACAAATTATCACAATATAAAGACCTTGCCATCTCGTTATTACAAAAATTTGATTCTTATACCATGGAACCTGTTCCTCAAAAAGATAATCGACATGCGGATGCAATGGCATGTGTGGCTTCTCTTGTATCTTTAGAGGACCCTGTGGTTGATCTTAAATTTGTTATTCACAACCTTACTTCTCCAGCTATTGTAGACGATCCTAGTCTGGTAACATGTTGTGACTTTATAGACTCAGATGAATGGTACTTGCATATCGTAAGATATTTGACCGATGGTACCTTTCCTGATTCCGCTAATAGAAACACTAGGGCTAGAATCCGCAAGTTGTCTGCTAGATATATCATTCTTTCTAATGTCCTTTACCGAAGGGGTTATGATGGTCTTCTCCTTCGCTGTCTTAACAAGTCGGAAATCCCTGTTGCTCTTGAAGAGGCACATTCAGGTGCCTGTGGGGGGCATTTTGGGGGCAAATCCTTGGTTCATAGATTGCTTCGTATGGGATACTATTGGCAAACTATGCAGAAGGATTCTTTTTCATTTGTTAAAAAAATGTCATCAATGTCAACAACACAATAATCTGATTCATGCTCCTGCCCAAGAACTCCGTTCTCAAGTAGCTTCTTGGCCTTTCTCCACATGGGGTTTGGATCTCATCGGAAAAATCTCTCCTCCTTCATCTCAAGGACACACCTTCATTATAACTGCAACAGATTACTTTACGAAGTGGGTAGAAGCTATTCCCCTTCGCTCTACCACTGCTGAAGTGATTTGTCAATTTCTTCTAGAAAACATCATTTCTCGATTCGGGATACCTTCTACTATAATCTTAGATAATGGGACATCATTTAAGAACAAGGATGTGAAGAAATTCCTCGAGAAGTATCATATCAAACATCGATTTTCTACACCATATTATCCTCAGTCAAATGGTCAAGCCGAATCATCCAATAAGATAATTGAACAAATTCTTCGCAAAACCATGAATAAGCATGGTAAGGATTGGAGTAACTAGCTAATCTATGCTCTTTGGGCTTACTGAACGAGTGTACGAATTGCCACAGGAACTACTCCTTATAATCTTGTTTATGGTGCTGACGCTATTATGCCTTTAGAGCTAGAGATTCCATCACTTAGGGTTTCTCTCAAAGGTATAGTAGATGATGACTCTTATAGAGAACAACGACTTCAACAGCTTGAGATGCTTGATGAACAGCGTATAAACGCTCTTGAGCATATTCAAGCGTATCACAAAACTCTACAACGAAGCTATAATGATAAGGTTATTCAACGTTCCTTCTCAGTAGGTGACTTAGTCCTCTATGAGAATCAGCGCAATGTGAATGCCTTACCTGCAAAAAAGGGAAAATTCAGTCCTAATTGGCTTGGACCATACATCGTCATTGAGGATTATGGATCAGGTGCTTACAAAATAGTGGATGTAGACGGTACACCTCTTAAAGAACCTATAAATGCTATGCACTTGCGTAGATATTATGCTTAATTCTTCATTCCTTATTTATCTTCTTTTCAATTCTTCAAACATTGGATAATATGTTAGTGTCTCTTAATTAAAGAAAAATATAATTAAATGTTATGATGTTTTGCTTCGTTCTTGACAAGTGTGTTTCTTTACTTCATGGTTTGTCTTGAATTCATTTATGTAAATTGTGAAAGATTTACATTCCATTATGCTAACATATTATACAGTGTCTTTATGTGTTAAGTAGAATCGTATCATGTTGTGTTTAAGTTCAGAATTAAATCACATTAGTTATATGATTCTTAGACTTAATGCATATGTCTTCCTTATCATCAATGTAGTACTTGATTAAATATTTAATTAAGTCACACATGTATCAATTTAATCATGGAGCATTGAGAAATCAATCACATGGAATTTAAATTCTGAACATACATGTACATTTACCAGATGTATTAGATTTAATCAAAACAAAATATACATTGTTTTAAGCATTAAAGATAACACATTTGAGACAAAAGAGAAGCATGTATATATACATATATATATATATATATATATGTGTGTGTGTGTGTGTGTGGATCGTATACAAATATAGGTCACTGTATATCCAAAATGTGACCTCTCTTTTACATCATAAAATCATCTCCTATCCCTAGGGCTAGTGGCTGGAGAGTGTCGACTGGACGCTCCCTCCTGATCTGGCCGTGAAGGTGGACCCATGGGTGTGTAGCGCAATACAGACCGTGAGTGACTCCGAGAGGAACTCCTACGATCCCTATCCATAAGGATCGCGCGATAGGTGGTAGCCTCGGCCTGAGCCGCTACTAGATCTCGCCGCGCCTGCTGGAGGTCGTCTGATAGGACTCTCTCTCTCTATGTCGTGCCTATTGGAGGTCCTCTGATAGGACTCTCTCTCTCTCCCTCCATATATCTACCTGTACTCAAAATGGGGAAAATAAGTCCTCATGCCGACCCGCGTTCCCCTGAGGCCTATAGGCAATCTATGAGGAACTAGGGATCTGTGCTATCATGGAAATGTCTGTCATTGCCTGCTGAATTAAGGAACGCCACTCCTGCACATTAGCTGTGGCAGTAGAATAGATTTTTTGTTAGTACCATTCTATATCATCAAAACATTAATCAATCAATATAAAACTACTATACCTGGATCTCCCTCACGCCAGTAGGGATCATGATATGGTAGCATCTGTGCCTGGGCACCACTAGGCTCCCCTCGCTCGAATAATCAGTGCACGATGGGTGTGGGCTGGACGGTACTAGGAACAGGTCTCCGTATCGCCTCATGTTCCCCCTGTTGGGGAATAAGAGGTGGATCCAGAGCTATGGTATCATCTCCTGAATGGTGGGGAGCTGCATCTGACTCCTCCTCATCATCTCTATCCTCCTCCTCATCGTCCTCCTCATCATCCTCATCCTCATCCTCATCCGCATCATCACCTGCATCTCCCTCATCCTCCTCTCTATCTGTATCCTCCTCCTCCTCCTCGGCACTGGGCTGATCGCCTGTAGGTGGATCAGGATCTCCCGCCTCCTCATGACCCTCTCCCTCCTCTGGCTCCTCTGACCTAGATCCCTAGTCCTCATCTTGGTCTCCATGTCTCCATGGGCCTGGATAGCCTGTCGGATGAACTGGTGGAAAGATAGGACCTGGATATGATCTCATAAACCATGAGACGTACCTGCATTGTGCTCCAGGCTCTGCAGAGTAGTCAGTGACTACATCCTGATCCGATCCCTCTAAGTCTGTAGTCTCGATGTCATCTATTGTCGGTCTCACTACTGCTCTAGGTCTGGGAAGGACCCGCGAGTGTCGAGTATAGATGGGCACATCGGCTAGAACACACTGCTCTAGCCTGAACTGCCTCCGTACTCGGTCGAAGTAGAAAGGGACTATGATGTGTGCATATCATCCCCGCAATAGGCGGTTCCTCTGTAGGCATGCTAACTGTCTCTCCATCCCATCCCATCTGTGCATCCGTAGGTAAGGTCTCCACACTGTCACCTCGGCTGTCAGTCTGTCAAAAATCACTCTCCAATATAATAAATCTCCAAATCTCCACTCGCTGGTAAGTGGATAAGCAAACACCCTAGGTCGCTCGCTCGCTGTACTCAGCGGAAAGCCGACGGGCCTGGTGCATGTGAAGTGCTCTAAAATCCACACCTGCAGAAGTGTGCATGTCATCAAACTAAACCCCTGTCCAAATACATACTCCTCAAGGTCGTGATAGAGATGTGCAAGCATACTCCGACCCCAAGCATACACTCTCCTATGTCTCTCCATCACTCTGATACACCATGTGAGACCCCCATGCATGTGCGTGCCTCGCCCATTAGGGCAAACGGCTAGTGCTATGATGGCAATCATAAGGCATCTCAGAAGGGGTACCTCCCCTGTAGGATGTAAGAGCCAGCTGACCATGATGCGACCTCTCATCTCGCTCGGCATGACTCTCCCTATGCAATACACCTGCTCCCTCTGATGACCCTTCGTGGACCGATCGGTTGCGTATGTAACAGTCGCTCCTCTGATAGGAAGATGAAGTACACGGTACACATCCTCGAGTGTGACCGTCAGCTCCCCTACTGGAAGATGAAATGTGCATGTGTCAGGATCCCATCGCTCCATCAATGCCATCAGCATCGCAGGATGGAACCGAATGGCTGGCATGAGGATCACATACCATAATCCTACTATCGACAGTTTGTCTCTCTCTGACTGAGTAAGCCGCGGAATCTGATCTCGCAAACTGCGGAGAATATGTCCCGTTGTATGCTCTCTCATGTACGGAAGGCCCTGCAACAAAAAAACATAACTGTAATCAGTACTCAATCATCAAAATTGCTAATGCAAACTGTCGAACATCATGTGCTAGTCTTGAAACCCCTCGCCAAGCCCTGATTGGGGACCATAGTGTCCTGTCAGGGACCATGGCGCCCTGTCAGGGACCATGGCGCCCTGAGGGGACCATGGCACCCTGAAGGGACCATGGCGCCCTTGTCAGGGACCATGGCACCCTGGGGGGACCAGGGCGCCCCACAGGGACCATGGCACCCTAGGTGGGCCCCGGGTCAGCCTTCAGGGCCCGCATATGATCACAGAAAAGTCAAAATGCAGAAAATCAAAAGTCAAAGTTCAGTCAACTCACCTCGTCCAGTGGCTCGTCGTCAATCACGGCCTGGCGCAGGATCTCAACCCTCGTGGGATGCTCTGGTCATCGTGAAGGCATGATGATAGCTATGTGGGCTCCACTGTAATGAACAGTACTCAGAATCAACAAAATGACAAATGCAAGTGTCTCTTTCAAGGTATATACGTTCATTCCGGTACCTCTATTTTCAAAACCCTAATTTTCCTCTTTCACTCATTTCATCATAACTTGAGTTTGGGAGATGCGATTTTCGAACCGTTTGTTGTGTAGGAATCGTATTTTCATTCCCCTACTCTCGAGATGTTCCAAAAAGTGCTCTGATGAAGCCTTTTTAGTGAACATCCCTCATCAATACTCTCTTACACAATTTGTCGTAAGTAAACATGCTACCCTGTTTCACCTCCCTAATAAGCAAGTCGAAACAGGGGGGGCATACAGCTACTCACAAATTTCATCACTTTCCTTAGTAAGCATTAGGTGATTTTTGTGATCTAACGTGTGTTTTGTAGGGTGCGGTTACTAACTGTGTACTGCAGATGCCGCTGGGGGCTTCGTCCGACAACTTATGGATATATCCTTTTTCAAATAATGTTTACTTTCTGTACTTTAGCTTGCATATGCACGTAGTACTCATATGACCGCTAAAGTGGGGGCTAAATGTAGCGTCATAAATTGTACGCACTTGCTAAAGCAGTACAATTTAACACCTAGTTTAGCACCCGCCTTGGCGCAGTTGCACTTTGCATGGCATTTTCCCTTTAGCATTTAATTAATCGAATTAATTAGGTCTAAAGGTGCTATTTCACCATTTTCCACATCACAAAGTTGGACCCTTTCGTTAAAGCGTGCCCCTTTCATTTTATTCCTCCAATACATCACTTAATCAAAAACCCTAATTAGGCCCTATTCTAAGCTTGGGGGCCTAATTTCGGGGGTCAAAACATCTTGAAATCACCTGTAACTTCGGGATTCTCTCTAAAATCATCATATCTGACGGTCCTAAAAATTTGGTGAAAAGTTGTCGGGACCGTGGCGCCCAGAGTGCACACGGTCCCGGACATTTTTCCCGAAATTTTAGGAGCGCGATCCAATCATAAAATAAAGCTTAACCCCAAGAAATTGGCGGGATATTCAATCTCTAGGTCGGCCAAAAGACGAAATTGTGACCTAGGGTTTCATACATAAGAGCTCTCTTTCTTCATTTGAAGGGATCCGATTTTTGTTTTCAGGAACTTCATATGCAGTGAAAGAGCAGATCTTTGAAGACTTCAACATCTTACAACATCCCTCTATCAAGCATTTATCAATTCCATTCATCCATTTAGGGCTTGGAAGACATTGAAGAACAATAGGAGATTACCGACTGAAGATTGGCTTGTACTCCTCCCTTGAGGGTTGGGTATGATTTCATGTTGTTTTCATGTCTTTACATAACCTTCAATACATCATTTATTCATGCTTTAGATCACTTTGCATCTTGATTTAGAGCATTTACGTTATCATTTACAAGCAATTAGGGTTTACTTTCTAGGTTGCTCTAGTTTGCTTTCTTGCATTTTAGGACCTTGCACACACACTAGGTCTGCACACACAATACATTTTACAAAACAACTTGGCTATTCATGGAGGTGTAAATCACCGAAGTGGGGGTTTGACTAAGGCAAAACTATATAGCTGCCCATACACCCTTTTTCAGATATCATTGCAGGTTTCGGGATTCAGACGACGCCACGGGATACAGATCCGGAGAGAGAAGGTCGAGACAGCACTCTGTATCAAATTGCAGAGCAAAAGATTGGGACAGGGGCGCTGGGCACCCTGGTCCTGCCAGGACAGGGGCACTGGGCGCCCTAGTCCCTGGGACAGAGGCGCTGGGCGCCCTGGTCCTCCGGACAGACAGCTTACAGACAGCTTTCCAACAGTGTTCCAGAGTGCAGAACAGCAGTTTCCGGTGCAGTTTTTAGGATAGTGGCGCCCGCGCCCCCGTCCCGAACATTTTCAGTCCGATCTTGACTCCGGGTACACATCTGCATTCTTATTTCATCCTTGTATTTACAGTTGTTCATTGTTTAATCTCAATTCTGCAATCTTGTTATTAGTTTATACTTGCATTTTGGGATTAGGGTTTGAACTTGCATTACTTGATCTTACAATTTCAACAAGGGAATAGAAATCCTAATAGATATCCCGTGGTTCTCTCTTTCACAAAAAGAAGTAGCCAATTGTGCGATATCTCTAGGCTCTTTCATATTCCGTAATGTGTGACAAGAGGTAGGATTAGGGCATGATAACCTAGTCTCGCTTTTTCCCCCACACACTTAGGTACTCATACTTTTGCTTCAAATTCATCATCCTAGCCTACTTTGTCTTTGCATCACATTCATATGTCAAAAACAACTTGTTCCACACAACTTTATATTTCTTCAATATCTTTCACTCTTCCAAACATTGAATCACTTATGCAACTCAAAATTATATCTCTAGCCTTTGCATTATCTTCCTTCAACTTTATCGCATCTCAAGTCTTAACACCACCCTGCATCTCTGTATATCCAGTGTGAATGATCTCCCAAATTCTATTTTGCAAAGTCCCAAATTCCATTTTGCAATGTCTCCAAATGCGACTTCAATCTCTCCTTCTAGTATGAAAAATTTGTACCATCAAATATAAGAACTTTCTAATGAATTTTTGTGCCATACTGGATCTACCTCAAATGGTTAAGCTTACTCAAGAGAAACCACAACACAAGAAAAAACAAAGAGGGGGAGTGAATTAGTCCAAACAAATAATTACAATAGCATATAAATAATTAAAGTACAACACATATCCAACACATGAACACTAAGATTTATACATGGAAAATCCAAACACAGAAAAACCATGGCGAGAGTTAACCCACAAGAATATATCCACTACATATGAAATAATTACAAAGATAGATCTAACTACTCTGGACTTGTACACCAAGGCTAACGGCTCATGGGACAAGATACAAAGAGGACTTGCAAAACATGAAGCTAACTACACTCAGAGAAAGATACAAAAAAAAAATCTGAAAAAGAAGGATCTTCTCATCATGAAGTTGTCCTTGAACTTTGCATGAAGCAACCAACATCAACACACACAACTCTAATCTCAACTGCCAACACTTTGTGTCACAATCATAGCACAATTGGCATATCATTCGAACACAACTCTTCTTCATTGCTCACACTTCCTTTGATATTCACACTTAACCACATCATCTACACTCAATCTCTCATTCATATTTCTCTAACTCAAACATCCATATGCCTTATATACAAGATAGATCAACAAAGCTTAAATAGGTCGACTTAAATCAAAATATACCTTTTGAATCAAAAACACACATGTTGATCTACTCCAAGAGAAAAACAGGACCAAAATGTTGGCATATGTGCAGAGTATGTTGACATGATGATATTGTATGTTGTCATTGATGTCAATATGATGAAGAGTGAATCAGTATATTGAAGTAAGAACTTGCAAGAGAACCAGTATATGTGAAAAAGTGAAGCGGTATGTTTGTCCAAGAGAACCAGTATGTTGGAATTTGAATCAGTATATAGAATATTTTGTATCAAGGTTTCATATGGTATGACTACCAGTTGGTAGTCTTAGCTACAGGGTTTCTGGTTGAAGTATTCTATGCCTATGTGATTCAATTGATGACATTGTGTGTTGTGCTAGCATTGTAATGAAGAATAGATTATGTTACCACGTCAGCTCTGTGCACGTGAAGGATCTTGCATGAAGGAGATTGATCCTATCTATCTCGGGAATGTGTGAAGTCTCTGCAAATGGTGGAGAACGCGTGATGGGTTATTGCCTCCAAGATGCGGTGAAGAACAAATGATGGAGAATGTCTTGAGATTTGTTCAAGACCGTTGTATTCAAAGCAAAGTGTTCAATGGTCAAGATTGAACCGGGTTCTCAGTCTAACCAATTCAAGAGAAACTATTTTTCTCAGTACTGATTCACCCCCCCCCTCTCAATACTAGTTTGGTACTAACTGGTTATCATTGATTTATCAATTGGTATCAGAGCATCCTCCAGGTCCTCTATGTTGTAAGCTTAACCACTTGAGGTAAATATCCTACTCTAATGATGAAGAGGGAAGGTCCAAAGTTTAACAGAGACAACTTTAAAATATGGAAGGACAAAATGAAGATATACATCAGAAGCATGGGTGCTCAACATTGGAGATATGTTGAGAATACTTATGTTATCCCTACCGATACTCTCACCGATGACCAAAAGAGAGAGATTTAGGAGAATGGGAAAGTTGTGGAAGCCCTAATTAGTAGTTTAACTGACATTGAGTTTATTGATGTTCAGGACAAAGAGAATCCCAAAGAAGTATGGGATGCCCTTGAGAATATCTATGGCAGTGATGAACATGTGAAACAAGCTAAGGAAGAAAGCCTTAGGGGAAAGTTTGAAGACATGCGGATGGTTGAAGGAGAGACCATTCAACAATATGGAATAAGAATCAAAATTGTTATTGGAGATATAAAGAGTGCAAGGGGTAAAATGGAAGATTCCATTGTTGTTAGCAAAGTTTTGAAATCCTTATTATTGGTCTATGCAATAAGGGTTGCTACTATTCAGGAGTTGAGATCTATAGACAAGACAAAGGTATCCCTAGACTCCATCATTGCAAAGTTAACAGCTTATGAGCTAAATAATTATGATGGTAGTATTCAGAAGACTGAATCAGCCTTCAGAGCATTTGTTGCACCATCCAGAAAAGGCAAAGAAGCTAGTACCAGTGGTGAACCAAGACAAAATAGAGAAATGGATGATGAGGAGATCCTAATGGAATTTGAAGCTCTTCTTGCCAAGAGACTTCCCAAGGGAACCGGTAAATATAGAGGTAAGCTTCCTTTGAAATACTTTTCTTGTAATCGGATAGGACATATTGTTGTAAACTTCCCTAATGGTGACTGTAGACACCCAAAATTGTCCAGTCTAATTAAATAAATATTTTATTTATTTAATTACTTTAGCCTAATTCTTCTATTAATTAAATAAATCTTTATTTATTTAATTAATTCATTTATCCTCTTCTAGCCTTATTTCTCATTTAAATAAATACATTTATTTATTTAAATTATCCTTTTCCTAAATTAAATAAATATTTTATTTATTTAATTGATCCCACTTCCTCTATTAATTAAATAAATCTTTATTTATTTAATTAATTCATTAACCTTTTCTACCCATGACACATGTCACTCATCTCTTAATTCATACACTATCTACCCCTTTCATTATTTTATTATTTCTTTTGTCTACCCTCTAATCATAGCCGACCTCCTTTTACACCTCTCAATCTTATCCCTCCATTTCATATAGTGTCTTCTATATAAGGAGATGCTTCCTTTATTATCAAACCCTAATCAATCATCTTAAGGACTTGACTACACTACGATCCTACTTGCAACCACATTCCGTTCTTTGTTGAACTCTTGTGCACATAAAATCTGAGAGCAAATATATCAAGCAAGATCAATGGAGATAGGAAGAGTGGAGATCCAAACCCTATTGGACATGTGATGGTATAATCTTTGTGATTTCATTTGATTTGGATTGTCTTAGGTAATCTTCATATGTTATGGTGGATCTTTGTTGTTGTTAGGCTAGGGTTTTGTGGTTGAATTCATTTAGCCTTTCAATATCGTTATTATTGTTATCCATTTTCACCATAAACATTTTGGCACGCCCGGTGGGACTCTTATCCCTTTTGCATTTAACATCTTTGTTGCAGATTTTGTGTTTTTGAAGTTGCGGATCTGACGTTTTCGACAGCATTTTGATATTCTCGCGTATGCGTACTTTTGGATCGCGTTTTTGATTTTCTGGTGCATCTGCAACATCTAGAATTGCATCTGTGTTATCGACAATATTTTATTTTGCAGGTTCCTGGAATCACGTTTCTGTTATGAAGTTGCGTCTGCGGTGTTGTTAGCCGTGTCTGTGTCCAGAGGTCGCATCTACATTCTAGAGCCGCGTATGTGTCTCACAGAACAACATTTGCGTCACGAAGTCACGTCTGTGTCGAGGGTAATCACGTCTATGTGCACCGATTTCAAATTTTGAGTTATTGATTTAGTTTTGGGCTTTTGCATTTAGGGTTTCAGATCTGGTTTATTTCAAGCTAACATTTTCAGATCTAACGAAATTGGTGCAACTTGTCTTGAAAGTAAAATCATTTGGTTGAAGGCCCCTATTTTCACAAAGTCTTTTGGATTTAAAATTTACCTAACTTGTGTGCTTGCAGGAAGGGGTTATTATTTGAAGCAATCCAAACTACTAACAACTCTTTATTGCAGGTCCTTGGCAAGGGTTTTGATTTTTATTGTATGCCTTGTTTTCATAGACTAGCAAACACTTCCATTGGTGCACTAAAATTGAATCATTGTCTTTTGTGTCTTGAGCAATAGGCTCTTTTTGTATAATCTTTAAAAGGTCTGTGTTCTCATGTGGTCATTAGGACTACTAGTGAGAAGAGAACGACCCAAGTGGTAGCGAGGAAAACCCACCTCTTCCAAACCACTATAAACAATTGTATTCATGGTGAAAACTATGGATAACGTGTGCTGATTAGTTTATACCGATACTATGTCTCCCCATAAACCCGTTTGATCAAATTTATTTGATCAGTTGTAGGGTGTAACCCCTACCGGCTGGGAGCCTTCTGTATTTACAGAGCTAAAAGTGCCACATGTATGGCCACACGAGCGGATGCCCTTACTAGCACATTTTTGTTTTAGAAGTCCAAATCCTTCTAGCTGTTGGGGCAGGAGGTCAGACCTCTGGTAGTGGCCCACACACATACGGTTCTTAGTAGAGATACAAAGTTTGCCACGGGGATTTTTCATGGGGACTGATGCTTGGCTGACCCGAGAAGTGAGTGTCGAGGGTGGAGCCAGTGAGGTCAAGCATCTAAGTATCTACTCTGAATAGCATAGCCTTGGGGGTAAAACCCCATGTGGGATCAACAACTATTGTCTTGGCCAGCCATAAGAATTGTGCTTGACTTATTTTAAACATTCAAGACCAAACAGCAAAACATTGTGTCTTTTGTGTCTTCAAGTGTATGCAAAACATTTTTTACATCAAACAACACACTTTTCTTGGAGTCATTTTGAAGTATAGACACTTGCAAACATTGGGTCTTCATCAACATTGTGTCCTCTTGTCACGAAAAACAGTCAAACAGTCAGATTTGGTCACAACAAAATGACTTCACAGATTTGAAAAATTTGCACAAAAATCTTAGAAACGCGTCTATGTCTGACATAATAGCATCTGTGTTGTATAACCATGTCTATTAAGGGCAGAAATGCGTCTGTGTTTCTAGAATCAATATTGCAATTTGAACAAAAATCCCAGAAATGCGTATGTGTCTGACATAATAGCATCTATGTTGTATAACCGCATCTGTGAAGGGCAAAAATGCGTCTGTGTTCCCATAATCAATAGTGCATTTTACAAAAATATCAGAAATGCATCTGTGTTGAAAAGAACCACGTCTGTGTCAGGAAATTGCATCTGTGAAGTATACAGGCGCGTTTGTGTTCAGAATTGAAAAACTGTTACAGTCTAGCAAACAAAAACAGTCAGTTTTGGAATTCTTGAGCTTCCTAGGTCATTTCTCTAGGTTTCATTTAGCATTCAAACTCTCTTTGGGTCTCACACAGTTCATCATTGCTTTACACCTTATATTACATTCACATTTGTCTAAACTTGAGTCAAAAGGTCACTTGCTTGTCCTCACTATACTTTGTCAACTCACTACATACAACAACATTTTGCTAAGTGGTCCCTCATCAAGGTCTATCACCTTTGGGTCTCATTTGGTCTTACTTAGAGTCAAGGTCAACTTACCTCATCAAGAGAAACTATCCTCTCTTTGGAAGTCACACCTACTCTACTACATACATACTTGGTCTTACACTTTGGACATTGCAAGTAAACCTCAGATTCATTTACATTCCATTCAACTCTTGGTCTTCCATACTTTTTCCATTTTTCATCTAGTCTCACACATCTCGGTCAAGACCTAGTTCATGGTTGAAACCCGTCTTCAAAAATCTAGGAGAGAAACTAAAGAGGCTCAAGAGTCCGCAAACATGAGTGTCTATGAGTATGACAATGATATCTTTTTCAATTCCGATCATACTACATTACCTGACATGGATGCCTATAGAAACATTCCAAATGTTGAGAACATTGACACTACAAACAACAATGATACACACAATGACAATATGGACAACTGTTCAGTACATTCAACAGATGTGGAAGAATCCATTATGAATCCCCATTTCAATTGATTGGTTGAGGAAATAATGAGGAGGGATAGACAATACTTCTTACAAATGATGGCACAAAGTGGAGCCAAGATACCTCATGATTTTGACATGTCTCAAATAATGGAAAATCGACCTTTGCAACAAACTCAATCCAACATGGATCAAAGAAGGCCTAATAGTGGAGGCAATAGAGGACAACATATGGTACCTCAATCACCATCATCTTTGTTTCAAAAACCATAGGTCCCACATACACATGGTCAAGCATATGATACTCACCTTCGCAGACCATTATGGAAGTCTTATGTAGAGAAATATGCTCAATCACATATCAATGCTAAGGATCAACCACCAAAGCAATTGGATATTCAAAGGCATGCTAAAAATTTGGACACAAGGAAACCCCGTGTCAAATTTGGGGGCAACACATTAGAACATGACATGCCTGTAGAGTATGGTATACATGGACAAAATATATATTTCATTCCTCAACATGAATCTATACCAAGTGGTCCATATACACAGCATCAGTATAGACCTCCTCCATATGAACATGTGTATGATCAATATCATCCATATATGCAACATGCTCCTCCTCCAATCGGTGCCTCAAGCATGGGGTATGGTCCAAGAAGTTGATCTCCACCTAAGAGCAATTTGGAGCAACAAATCAGGGACTTACAAAAGAAAATGGAGGACATAAATACACCAAAGCCAACATACACAATGAGAGACATATGTCCTTATCCATTTGACAAGAGCATTCCAATGGCTCCTTTTCCTACACACTTTGTGATGCCTAAATTTGATAAGTATAGAGGGAAAGGGGATCCTAAGGCACACATAAGACAGTTTTTCACAGCTTTCATTGAGGTAGCAGTAGAAGAGACATATTTGATGAGATTATTCCCACAAAGCCTAGGTGATCAAGCTATGGAATGGTTCTCCCAACTCCCACCTTGTATTAAGTCATGGGGTGACTTAGCAGAGGCATTTATTCAACATTTCTCCTACAATATAGAGATAGACATATCAGTCACTACTTTGTGCAACACCAAACAAAAAAAGGGAGAGTCTTTTGCATCATTTTTACAAAGATGGAGGAATCTAGCTAGCAGATGCTCTTGTGAAATTCCACAAAAACAAATGGTAGAAATGTTCACCCAGAATGTTAACAAAGACATTGGCTATGATCTACGAAAAGCTTGTTTGTCCACCTTCAAGGACGTCATTGAAAAAGGCTTAGCAATAGAGAAGGTCCTAATTGAATAAGGAGTCATTAAGATATTCAAGGAAAACAAAGATGAGTTTAAAGGAAAAGATAAGCCAAGATTTTGGAATAGAAACAAGAACACAGTCAATGATGGTGTTGTTGATATTCATTTTTTCTGGATCAAGGTCTACAAACAATCAAGTGAATACTCAAACAACTTCTAGATCACGAAAGAAGTACACCCCATTGGGAGAACTGCTTGAGTCAGTCTTTAAAAAGCTTGTGGCAAACAAAGTAATCACAGTTCCAGATTTTCCTCCATATGAACCAAAGGTTAAACCAAATTTGTGGAATGATGATGAATATTGTGAATTTCATAAGAGCAAGGGACATAAAACAGGAAATTTTCATCGACTGAAGAACATCATACAAGATCTCATTGATAGAGGTGACATTGAGATTGAGGGACACTCATCCAATCAAGAACATGAGATGTTTAAGGAACCATTCCCAAAACATGACAAGGGAAAAGCTAAAGCCACAAAGGATCAAACCAATTATACCAGAGCATCCTACAACTATGATTCAACTATCAATCACATCTCGATGGACAATTACATCTCTACCATTATCATCAAGGACAAAAACCCTGAGAATCCTACCCAGAGACCCAAGATTGTCTTAAAAGGCATTGGATCTTCTTCCGAACCTACCTCTGAATGTAATGTCACAACCCGTCGAGGTAAATTCACTTTGCAAGGTGCTCCAGCCAAAAACACCGCTTCTTCATCAACCAAACCTGAGTATGACCTTGTAGAACAATTAGGGAAGACACCCACGCTCATTTCCATCCTTGAGCTATTATGCATATCCCCAGCACATAAAGCTATTCTTGACAAAATCTTGAGAGACACTATTGTTCCTACTGATCTGAACGTGGACCAATTTCAAGCCATGGTGGGATACCTTTCCATTCCACACTCCCTTACATTAACGAAAGCCGACGATGCCTCCGTAAGTCAACCACATAATGCACCTTTACACATTGAAGCCTTCATACACAAACATCGAGTAAAATGAGTCCTGATAGATGGAGGAGCTGGTCTAAACATTTGTACATTGAACACTATTAAACAATTGGGATATTCCAACAAAGCTGTGAATTCTACAAACAAAATTAACATCAAGGCATATGATGATGAAGAGCGTTCATCCAAGGGCACAGTCACCTTACCTCTCAGAGTCAGGCCGGTTACAAAGGATGTGGTTTGTCAAGTCCTAGACCTGGATCTCACATACAATATATTACTAGGATGTCCTTGGATTCATGAGATGAGTGCAGTACCATCTACATATCATCATTGTATAAAGCTCCCACACAATGGAGTTGAAGTGACCATCAAAGCTGACCCAAATACATTCATATATTGCAACAATCTATGACCTAGATCAGAAATAACAATCCCAGTCAATCACGAAGTTGTTCCTTCATCGGCATATGTAGATCCTGAATCCTTATAAGCTTCTACATCCAAACAAGCAAAGCTAAAAGAAAAGTTCAAGATTAAAGACCTAGGATGTGGTGAGTATATATTTCATGTTGACCAACTCCCATTATCTCCTAAGGTATTCAGCCAACAGGAACAACCTACAAACAATTTTCAATGCCAAGGAACTAGATGTGAACCACCTAGTGTTGTGGCTACTAAGTCTGAATGCAAATCTCCTCTAGTGGTGCAAGCAACCCTTGATATCAATAGTCCTAAGATTAGTTCCAAAAAAGAATCTATTGAGTGTATCGCCAGCCCTCTTGAGAACTCACATAGCTTTACCATTTCATTCACTCATTCCATTTCCAGTCCGCTCCTAGACTTGGATCAACAAGAATCAGAAAAGCCCTTACTCCTTGGGGATCAAAAATCAAGCTTTGAAAAGAAAAATCTAAAAGTCAAAAATAAAGAAAAGTCCTATAGTTCAAATCAAAATCAAAAGCTATTGGACTCTGCAAAAATCAAAGTCAAGGATAAAAATCCTATGAAAGAAAAAGAACAAGAGTTGATCTCCCATAATATTAAAATAACTGGGGGCAAAAGTTCTAAAATTTCAAACAAAAAGCATACTTGTTGATCCTAAGTCTCCATCATATCATGATACTTTCACTTCTTTTCGCAATCATAAGCCTTCATCACTCATACACTTGTTCCATACATCTATTCCCTTCTGGCGATACATCATGGACCTTTAATGGAGCTTCCTCGAAGGACTTTGTTGTCAGAGATGCCCAAACTTCTTTAGGTGACACGCATATGGGCCTATGTAGTCCACACACTAGTAATTCTATCTCAGTTCCTTCATCAAGGAAGATAGTCACTCAAGCTACACATCATTTAGTCAAGGAATGTCACAACTACAATCATAAAGTCAAGCCTCACACATTTGAGGTGGGTGACTTAGTTCTCAGAGAAAATCCTAAAAATCAGCAAGACAAAGAGAAGAAGGGCAAGTTCGAACCAAATTGGCTTTGTCCTTACATCATTACAGCACCATATGGATCTGGGGCATATCAGCTCTCAACTATAGAAGGTGAACCTTTGGAGGATCCTATTAACAGCATGCACCTTCGCAGTTTCTACACATAGCTCTTTGGAATATCCTAATTCAAAAACACAAAAAAAAAAAATCAAAAATTTCAAAAATATAAAAAAATCAAAAAAATTCAAAAATACAAAACAAAAAAAAATTATAAAACAAAAAAAATCGTTACTTGGTGAAAACCTGGCAAACAGGCGCCTTGTGACACAAAAAAATAAAAAAATAAAAAAAGTAAAGAGAAATAATTTCGTCCAACAGTGAAAACCACTTCGGTGGTGCCCTGGGCAAGTACCATGGTGAAAACTAGGTTACCAGCACCATGCGTAGAGACATTGCTCCTCCCTCCTTCAGGATTCACTTTCATCCTTCACTTTGCACACACTCACAACCTATTCATTCATAATAAACTTACCCATTCCATCATGGCTTGTTATTGATCTACCCAAGATTGGTTAGCCATTCATAATAAACCTCTCTTTTCACTCCCTTTCCATCCATAATAAATCAGACCCTATCTGTGGCTAAGGCAAATCCTACATCTAGTGATGGGTGTGGAACTGAGAACATCACATGTTTCGAGGAGTACAGTTTCTTCCAGTTTCCTTCAGTCTATCTGCACACAATCTGCAGTAAAGCAACATTTGCATCATAGATCTGCAATAAAGTTTCATCTTCTTCACAATAAAGTATCAGTTTCATGGATTCCGTCAGTTTCAGATGAGACATAGCAGCAACAATGGGCTTCAACAAATCAAATCTTTCAACAGACTCAGATAACATTATGGTTCAGTGCTATCTATCCATTTTGTGAAAGTAAACATTGTGACCACAATCAAATAAGACTTATACAAGTGACAAGAGACACTAAAATTGAGGGCTACAGTGGATGTTGGTGTCGAGTCTTGGTTTTATTTTGATTTCATCTTTTTTGGTGACATGTCTTTTAGCTTTTTCGAGATGTCTTTGACTAGAGATTCTATCTCCAGGATGTCTTTGACTAGAAAGGCGAGGATGGGGTATCGTCACCTATTTGTATTTGTTGTCTGTGGATTGTCTCTTAGTAATGCTAGGACTTGTCCAAGGATATGAGGACACTATGAGTCTAGTGTGAACTGGGGCATTCCTTGTTTGAGACTGTCTTATCTCCATGCAAATAGGTACAATGACTTTCTGGGTCGAACATATGCCTTGATTGTCATAACCTACTTGCCATAATAAAACTCAATGATGATAATGCACAAGAAGCTCTTTCACTTTCATATCTTCTATCTTCCATCCCCTTTCTTGATTGACTTCCATCATCCTTCTCGAGTCCACGTAGCCTACTATCACATGACTGAGTATAATGACACACCAAAAATATTTGCATTTCATGTAGTTGCACCTGCATTACCACATATAAGCATTTCATACATACATATAGATATCACAACTGCATCACATCCTGCACACAACACCTGTTAGCACAATTTACATTTGCATTATCATATTCATCTACATTACATACATTCACATTTGCATCATGCATAAACATATAAAACATAAACGAACAAAAAATGTATTGCATTGCATCATATACATATTTGCATCCATATCATAACCATCACATAGAAACATACATCATGAAACATCTCATCACATAGGTACACATGCATATAGCTGCCGCAAAGATGAAATGTCTCATATATATATAAAGTGTCATGATACAATGATGTCAAAAATCATATGGCTACAATCACCCGAAGGTGTCTACATCATCATATAAAAATGGTACAATACTGATACATAGGGAGCCCTCTATGACTATGATGAACTCCCTCCCTCGGAGCTGCCTGGCCTCGACAGAATCTGAGCCCCCGAAGGACCTACCCCAGGATCATCCCTCCTGTCCCCTCTATCTAGTGGTGGTGGAGGACCCATAACCCCACCACTAGATGTCTGTCTCCTCCGGCTCCCTCCCGTAGCTATCGCTGTCCGTGATGGTCTATGGAAGCTCCTCGCCCGCTGATTAGCTGGCACCACACCATAATAGAGATCTCACCAGTAACTGATCTCCTCTCCTGCCCGTAGGACGTAGGCATATCCAGCCCCTGTGTCCTCTGTTGCCTACCTCCCAGCCCTTAGCGCTATCTTAGCCTCTATGTAGCGCTGAATGGCCTGATCCCGCAACCCCTCACCACTCGAGCCTGCCTGTCCTCTCCACCCTCCTCTCTCCAACTGCCCCCCTCCTCCTCTTTCAGCCTCTACCCCCATCATCTCCATCATCCTCACCATCCCCACCACCTTCTCCATCTAGTAGCTCTCCTGGATCCATCTGGCGTGGGAATGGATGCTCGGCCCAGTATGCTGTGTACTTAGCATCCATGTCAGCATCCTTGATCTCTGGCCACATGTCCTAGGGTAGGGGCATCATCTGTATGAGCTATGTAATAGCTTGATCATATGACAATAGGGGCCCAAACTGCACCTGATCTCTGATAGTCCGTGCATACATGCCTGAACCCTGTGGCATCCGCTGGATCCTGCCGAACTACCTACCCACCTTGTCTACTAGCTACCTCTCCAGCACATAGGGCATCCACCCAATTAGGTACCTACTCTGGAAGGTGTAGGGAAGCTCTACCGCATCATCCTCCCACTACTCGCATCCCAAGTATGGCCTCCATATGACCATATCAATATCATCAATCACCCACCGCCAGTGCTCTAACCTGCCAATCCGTGGCTATGAGGTGATCATGTCGTACAAGTGTACGAAACTGCGTCTGTGACCTCTGCCTCTGAAATGTATCGGTCTCATCACTGGCAGATGCTCATAGGCACACACCTATAACAATGTCACCCCACAGCCCAATCCCACTGACCTGTGGTACACAAACTGATGTAGCTCATAATACAGGTGTGCTAGCACACACGGTCCCTAAGCATATCTGGTGTGCTGTGTCACCAGTGTCTCCAGTGCACCTCCCCAGCCTACAGCCAACCCTCGTGTCACTCTATCAAGACACAAGAACCCACTGATCGCTCCTCCTATCACTGCTGGCAGTGCTAATCTTGTAGCTATCATGGTGTCCCAAGCCACATGTCCAGCCCTCATCTCCAATCCTGGGTCCTGGAACACTCGTCTCAAGGCCTCCCTATCTCCATCTCGATCGTACGGAATCAGCTCCCCGTCGATCGGTATCCTTAGGATCCTATATACATCCTCGAGGGTGACTGTCATCTCACCCATCGGCAAATGAAACGTACATGTCTCGGAGTGCCACCTCTCTGCTAGTGTAGTCAGCAGTCCCATGTTCGCCCGAAACTCAGGCACATACAGAATATGTCTCAGACCCATAGCCTCGATTGCAGCTCAGTCCTCGAAGGTCAGCTCAGGCCACAATCTCTGAGTTGATGGGAATCTCTCCAGTGACTCCAACATAGGCAAATACTCCTACAGTCAAGAAAATCAATCATGTCAGTCATAGTGGCATTCACTGTTCATCACAAAATGCTACTTTTTATCTAAATGCATATGGCTATCTACCCTAGTGACACTCACTGTTCATCACAAAGTGTTGCTATTTATCCTAGTAGTACTCCCTGTTCATCACAAAGTACTACGTGTGTGGCACTCATTGTTCATCACAAAGTGCTGCTCACATTTGCACTCACTGTTCATCACAAAGTGTTGTTCATATTTTAGTACTCCCTGTTCATCACAAAGTACTATATCTTGGTACTCACTATGCATCACAAAGTGCCTTGATCTATTCTAGTCTTCCCTAGAGGACCTGTTTGAGTGTATCCTCTCAGCAGCTTATCCAATCGACAGCGTATGTTCATCATAGAATTGCCAATTTGACCTAGAAGATGCAAATTCACATTTTTTTTGGACACAAACGCGCTTGAAGACTGCATAAACGTGCCTGTTTTACACAGACGTGCTTGAAAGACACAGATTTGCCTATGCTTTGCACAGATGCACCTGGGCGACACAAACGTGCCTTCTTGGCATAAACGTGCCTACACATCACAGACGCAGCTGCATTTGGCACAGACGCGTTTTCAATCATAGACGCGCCTGGCACAAACACAAACGTGCCTCGCGAGCATAGACGCACCTGGCACCAACATAGACGCGCCTGGATGTTTTTTGACATTTTTGGACCCTAACCTAAAGCGCATTTATTGCCCTATCTACCATGCATTAATGACAACAATAAATGCATCAAAGTACGAGGCGGTTTTGCGGTACTTACCGGCTCTCCTACCTCTGCTGGCCTCTGGAATCGGTGAACGCAGTCGAATCTGTGAACTAAGGCCATCGCTGCTGACTGCTCCTTCTCTTTTCTCTCTTTGCACTCTGCTCTCATGGATGTGTAGATGACAATGAGGATGTATTTCCCCCATGGTCTATCTTATAGACTACCCTAGCCCTAGCCCTCGTCGCTCGAGTCAGTCTTCATTATCCTGTGACTCTATCACTTTATCCAGTCAGTCCATTCTATCCCGTCTTTCTTATCGAGAGATTGTCTGCAATCTTTTCAGACATTTTCATCCAATCTCTCGAGGGGGCATATCATTCCCATCTTGGGGCAACTCTGTATCAATTCATCTTATCTTCTTTGAAACAATGCGAGAAGCCGCATTGTCTCAAAGAAGGGTAAAATGTAGACACCCAAAATTGTCCAGTCTAATTAAATAAATTTTTTATTTATTTAATTACTTTAGCCTAATTCTTCTATTAATTAAATAAATCTTTATTTATTTAATTAATTCATTTATCCTCTTCTAGCCTTATTTCTCATTTAAATAAATACATTTATTTATTTAAATTATCCTTTTCCTAAATTAAATAAATATTTTATTTATTTAATTGATCCCACTTCCTCTATTAATTAAATAAATTTTTATTTATTTAATTAATTCATTAACCTTTTCTACCCATGACACATGTCACTCATCTCTTAATTCATACACTATCTACCCCTTTCATTATTTTATTATTTCTTTTACCTACCCTCTAATCATAGCCGACCTCCTTTTACACCTCTCAATCTTATCCCTCCATTTCATATAGTGTCTTCTATATAAGGAGATGCTTCCTTTATTATCAAACCCTAATCAATCATCTTAAGGACTTGACTACACTACGATCCTACTTGCAACCACATTCCGTTCTTTGTTGAGCTCTTGTGCACATAAAATCTAAAAGCAAATATATCAAGCAAGATCAATGGAGATAGGAAGAATGGAGATCCAAACCCTATTGGACATGTGATGGTATAATCTTTGTGATTTCATTTGATTTGCATTGTCTTAGGTAATCTTCATATGTTATGGTGGATCTTTGTTGTTGTTAGGCTAGGGTTTTGTGATTGAATTCATTTAGCCTTTCAATATCATTATTATTGTTATCCATTTTCACCATAAACAGTGACAACAAGGATAAACCGAAGAGGTTCAAGAAGTTCAAAGGAAGAAACCGGAGAAACTGTTTTGTAGCAGTTGATGAAGGTGTCATTAATGAGGAATCAGAAGATGAAGAAAATGAAGATATTGTGTTTGTAGTAGTCAAGGAAGATGTGTCAGACAAGAGGGCTCTTGTCTCCCGCTTTGATAATTCCAATGAGTGGATTATTGACAGTGGTTGTACTTACCATATGACTGGTGACTAGAGTAAGTTTCTATCTCTGGAAGAGTATGATGGTGGTGTGGTTCATTTTGGTAATGATGCATCATGTATGGTAAAAGGCAGAGGGTCCATCTGTCTGAATGGAAGAAGTGGTGTTGATAATGTGTATTGGGTAGAAGGTTTAAGGCACAACCTTTTGAGTGTTGCTTAACTGAATGATAATGGACTCACTCTGGAATTTTAAAATGGAGTGTGTAAAATCAAAGGAAAGAGTGGTGATCTGATGGCTACCGCTATGCAGACCAAAGGTAACCTATTTCAGATAAATGCTAATGTCAGTACATGTCTTATGGATAAGTTTGAGAATAGTTGGATATGGCATAGGAGACTCTGCCATGTAAACTTTGACAATATTGTCAAGGCCAATAAGATCAAGGCAGTTAAAGGATTGCCTATATTGAGCAAACTGGAAAATCCTTTGTAGAGAGAGTGTCAACTGGGGAAAATGTCTTCCTCAACCTTCAAAGGTAAACCTTTCACTGCAGACTATTTACTTGATCTTGTGCATACTGATTTGTGTGGTCCTATGAAAACTAGGAGTGTGCAGGGAGATAGGTATTTTATGATTCTTACTGATGATTGCTCAAGAATGATGTGGGTCACATTCTTGAAGGATAAATCTAAAGATTTTGGAAATTTCAAAGCCTTCAGAGCACTTGTAGAAAAAGAAAGTGGTAAGAGGATTAAGTGCTTAAGAACCGATCAAGGAGGAGAATTGACTTTCATTGAATTCGACCAATACTGTGAAGAGAATGGCATCAAGAGGCAAATGTATGCCCCTCAGACTCCACAGCAGAATGGCCTAGCAGAGAGAAACAACTGGTCTTTCGTTGAAGTAGCTAGAACTATGTTGATCCAAGGAAAGGTTGCTCACACCTTTTGAAGAGAAGCGGTGAGCACTACAGTCTACACAATGAATCGAGTACTCATCAAAAAGAGTAAGGACAAAACACCTTATGAGTATTGGACCAGTAAGACACCAATGGTCAACTACTTCAGAGTGTTTGGTAGTAAATGTTATATCAAGAGGAGTGAACATCAGAGAAAGTTTGATGCTAAATATGATGAGGGAATATTCCTAGGGTATTCCACAAAGAGCAAAACTCTCAAATGTTTCAACAATAGGACTTAGAGAATTGTTGAAACAATCAATATTAGAGTTGATGAAACCTCTAATAAATCTGAGGAAACCGGCAGTGATCAAGTAAGAGATGAACCAGTAGTAACCTTCTAGGAACCAGTTGCAAAACAACCAAGCACCGGTAATAGTGCTCCTACACCGGTGGATGTTGATGTTGATGAAGATGAGGATGAAGAAGAAAAGCAAGAGGAAACTGTAGACATCTAAAAATGGTCAACGCTTGCGGAGTCATACTTTAACATTGGCGCATTGCCTTATTTTAGGGTTTTTGCATCGCATTAACATTTCCTCTATGTTGCACACTTGGTCTTTATCATTTGCAAGCATCGAGTCCTTCTGCATTCTTCATTTGTCTTGCTTTCAAATTTGGTCTTGTCGATAATAATCTTCAGTCATGATTTTGGTCGATCTTATCCTATCGCATCAATGTGCGTGCTCATTTATCATCATTCTGGACATCGTCAATTCTAATCGATGATAGAATTAGGGTTTTGTCCTCTTGTCAATCTTGTCATTTTGTGTTCGATTCATCATCGATCCTTGTCCTCTTGTCAATCTCATCAATTTTGTGGTTGATTTGTCATCGATCGTTGTTCTTTTCAATCTTGTCATTTTATGATCGATTCGTCATTGATCCTTGTTCTCTTGTCAATCTCATCAATTTTGCAATCGATTTGTCATCGATCATTGTCCTTTTCAATCGTGTCAATTTGGATCAATTAGTCATTGTTCCTCATCAATTGGCGCCTATCAATTTGGTCTCTTTATCAATCTTAGTCAGCTTGTCAACCAATCTCAATCGTTCGTCAGCATTGGTCCTTTGTCAAGTCAGAGTCATGATCATAATCGACCCTACATTAATTATCTTTTGTCAAGACCTAATTGTCGTCCTTGCATTTCTAATTCATCTTCTAGGGTTTTATGATTTATTCATTTAATCTTGTTTGTCATTTTCCCTCTAGGTTAAATAATTTATTTATTTATCCTAAGTCTTCTTGTCACAATTAAATATTTATTTAATTGGCTAATTAATTCCCCCTCTTTTTGTGAATTAATTAATGAATGAAAAATTATTAATTAATTTACCTAATTTTCTAATTTTCTAATTTCCAATTCATCTAATTTTCTATTTTCTCCTATTTTTCTAATATTTCCCCTAATTTCATGGGAATGACATGTCAATCTTGTCATAATTTGTCATAATTTGTCAATCAATCAATTTTGCATAGCAACTTTGTCAATTTTGTCATAATTTGGCAATCAATCAATCTTGCATAGAAAGTGTCAATTTTGTCATAATTTGTCATATTTGTCATTCTTGATTTGAAATTTCCTTTCAAATCTCTTCATGCTAATCTTGGCTTTTCTCCAATTTATCTATAAATTGGATGAATTTATTCAATCAGGCCCCCGATCGATCAATCAATCACGCTTCTAGTATCCTTATGCTGTCTTGTCAATCTTGCTTTCATATTATGCTTATGCACTATGAATTTCTTCAATCAAAAGATCCAATCCAAATCAATCACGCTTCTAGTATCCTTATGTTGTCTTGTCAATCTTGCTTTCATATTATGCTTATGCACTTGTAGGTGAGATCCACAAACACACTAATTTGAAGGAGAAAGAAGGACAATGGAGAATTATGGAGGAGATATTCACATTTGTGATGGTTTGCATTTGATTTGAATGTCTTGTTTTCATGTCTCTATTGAATGTTTTTAGGATTGTTATCATTGCAAGTTAGTTTTTGTGATTGAGCTAGTCTAATTTTCTACTTACTTTGATGATTTCCAAATTCCTATCTACATTAATTGGTGAACTCAACGTGAACCTAACCCCTTAACTGTGTTTTTGAGTGCTTTTGAGCTGATTTGCAGGTGAAAACCCAAGAAATAGGGCAACTCAGGGCTTTCTGGGCACTTTTGCGCCTGTGTATGAGGGATCTGTGTCTGTGTCAAGGCATTTTATGCCTATGTTGAGGCATTCTGCACCTGTGTAAAAAAATAAAATAATTTTTTATTTTTTTTTATTTATTTTTAATTCTCTTTCTTGCATTCTAGTTTCTTTGGTACTAATTCTCTGTGCAACACCTTGGCGTTATGTGTGACGAAGACAAAAAAAATGAAACTACTAACAAATCTTATGTAGGATGCAATCAAAGACTTTTATTAAAACATCTTGCATGTGATTTTTAGAGTAGTTGCACATTTAGTTTCTTAAAGGTTAATGAACACCATGCATGCTTTGTTTGCTTTTAATTTGTTTGCATGTTTTAACCCTTAGAATTGGGCCTACCTCCCAATTTGCCTGGTACTCCGCACATGCATTGGTGAGAGGGAACGACCCTAAGTGGTGACGGGATGAAGCCAAGCTCTTCCGAACCACTCTAAATAACTATGGATGCAACGAAAGTTGTACACAATGGGTGTTGGAATGGTATTGCGATGATTTATTCGCCAGATCAATACCCACCCAAACGGATGCCCATACTAGAATCTATTGTTTTTAGAAGCCAAAAACCTTTTATCTGTTGGCTCAGGTGTTGTGATACATGCATGCCGAAGACACCTCTCATGTACTCCTTAGTTAGAGATAGAAAGTTCTTGGGAAGTGATGCCCCTTGAACTCGAAGCTTGGTATGCCCAAGAAGTGAGTGCACTATAAGGGGGAGCCAGTGCTACCAAGCATCTAGCTATTCGGCTAAGTGTTGTATTTTATGGTTAGAGGATTCAATAGATATTGCCCTTGCCAACCATAGGATTTGTTGTAAATGTGCTTGATTGTCTTGAGTTAAGGTCAAACAAACATTTTGTCTTTCGTGATTGTCAAAAGTTAAATTAAAAACAAGTCTTCAAAAGGTGCTCATAATTAACTTGGATTTTAGGAATCAACAACATTCAATTCAAAACACAATCCAAAAAAAGGTCCAAGTTTGTCTAAGTATTCATTCAACATTTAAACATGGTCGTCAACACATTAAATGTCTTTGTTTCAAAATTCATGTCACTTTAGGTTAGGTTTTGCATAGTCCCACGTAGGTCCTAAGGAATACTGTCATCTCTATTCATTTTAGTCCTTTTCATTGCAAGCGTCCTCATTTTGCACTTAGGTCCAAGATCATTTTCCCTAGGTTTGCATTTCATTGTCCTATCCAAGACAGATTTCCATTTAGGTTGCATAGGTTGCATTTCACATATTTCAAGTCATTGGTCTTCGCATATCCTTATCATTGCATTGTCATATCATATCCTTAGATCATTTTCATATCATATCCTAAGTCATTGTCATAATCATTGCCTTCTTGCATGTAGTCTCAAAAACTAAGTTTTGTCATACTTGAGTAATCCAAATCTTTGAATAAACCCTAAGTCATTGTTAAGAAGTCTAGACCTTATCAAATTTCTTTTGTCTTTTTGTCATCAATGTCATTTGGTCAAACCTAGCTTAGTATCCAAGCATATAGGGGAGACATTGTCATTTTGTCCTTTTGTCACTTGGTCCTTTTGTCCTTTGAGGTCTAGACATCATTCTAGTTTCCTAAGGGTCTCATTTTTAGAATTGCATTCATGAGTTTGTCAAAATCTTGAAAAAAACAACAAAAACATAGGTTGCATTCTTGCCATAGATTGCATTTTCGTCAATTTAAGTTAGATTTAGTTGCATATCATACATCATCCTTCTAAAATCAAAAAATCCCCAAAAAATATTGCATTTGCATAGTGACATGCCTGTTGAAACAAGGTTGAAATCTAAGAAGATGGGTGAACCAACATATCAACCCATTGACGACATATCAAACTCACAGTTGCAACCTAGTCAATCATTACAAATTGAAGGTTCGTCAAACACATCATTACCACCATATGGAATGGTTCAACTTGAACCACCTCCATTATATGAGCCAGTGTTTGTACCCATGAAACTGGGATATGGGAGTGTTCCACCAACACCAAGAGGACATGCACCTTTTGATTGGAATCAACCAAACCTGCAACATGAAATTCAAACATTACATGAGGAACAAACTCTTTCACAAGGATTTGGTTCAGATCAAGGTATTCAACAAGAAACAAATCCAAATATTTTACCTGATTCTTCATCAGATTCTGATGCTTCCGATGATGTTGATATGTTCCTTAAAGATCCGAAGTTGACAAAAAAGATGGATAAATTCTTGAACAAGGTCTTTAAGATGTTCCCACAAAAATATCTTGACATGATGAGTAATGTGACCTCCTCAAGTGAGCAAATCAATGTGCAAAAACAACAACGCGGTGAGTTCTTAAGTTTCTCTCCACATCCAAATGAAGAAAATGTGCAACAAGAAACTCAACACACCTTGATGAGTAAACGTGTTTCAAAAACGCTGACAGTGACTATTCCTCAAAAGTCACCATTTGAAACAATAAACAATCCATTATTTAATACAACACCTGTAACACAAGATCAAATGAGAGCCACACAAATATTAACAGTTGTCCCTCAACAAGAAGTGGTTCCTCGCATGCATAAAATTGGATCAAAATCTAAGATGCAAGAAAGCTTTATGACTGGAATGTCTGATCTTACAAATGTTCAAATTGCATTTCCTTCATACCAAAACATTGATTCCTTGTCAGAATCCTCCATGCATATCCAAAGTCCAACCCCATGTCAAGAGGATAATTTAGAGCACGAAGAAACGTGTCTTGAAACAGATCAAGATCAAGATCCTAAAACCTTATCATCCCATCCAATTGTTGACGAGGATCCCATTTCCCCAGACACTCGCAATGATTCCATTATTCCTGTCCATTCTATCCAAGAACACAATATCCTTTCAAATCCCATTGACATTCCACTTCCTAAGAAAGATCAAGATATCCCTTCCATCCTTTCCGATGATCCCATTAAAAGTCAAGAGCAAAGCACCTTTAAAGAGGATTCCAATGATCTTCCTCCTTGTCAAGATCAAATTATTCCTTTAAATCCTCCACAAGATCTTTTTGTTCCTCCATCTCCTTGTCTTAATGCTCCATATACACTCCAAGATCGCATTTCTTTTGATGATCCCATTATTTCTCCCATCCCATCTCTTGAAGAGCCTGTCATTGATCCATGTCCACCACACAATTCTAGATCCCCTTGTGATCCTGATCCCCCTCATGATCCTAATCCCCTTCATGATTCTAACATGTCAGTGCAAGATGTTCATGAACCCTTGACATGCATAATGGGTTCTTCCACTTTGGTGCAATCCGATCCACTTCAAGATCTCATTATTTCTCTCATATCATATCCACCTCATAATGGACTCGTGTCTTCTTCCCAAAGAAAAGAGTATCCTACAAGTCAAAATATTCATAAAGGCAAAGGAGTAGACCTTCATGAGAAAGAAGCCCTTCATATAAAAGAAAATATTAAGGGTCATGGCCTCAGGGAAATTCCTCAAGACGTGGGTACCCCTACTAAATCCAACATCCCTTCAAAATCCAAACATATCCCTTCCCCATCATACTTTCCATCCATCTTAGGTCCTTATATCCCTTCATCCTCTATGCAAGGT
Source organism: Cryptomeria japonica (assembly GCF_030272615.1). Taxonomy (NCBI): domain Eukaryota; kingdom Viridiplantae; phylum Streptophyta; class Pinopsida; order Cupressales; family Cupressaceae; genus Cryptomeria; species Cryptomeria japonica. The sequence goes on along the minus strand of NC_081407.1, from coordinate 222,493,743 downwards.
CAGAAAAGGCACACATCCTTGAGTAAATTTCATCCATCCAAAAGAAGTCCATTTCATTCATATCCATCCATGCATTCTTTTCCCCCTCCAAGCAATTTGGATGCCAAGTGTAAACGTCATAAGTCTAGCAATCCACATGTATTTGAGGATCAACTTGTCCAATATAATCGACATGTCAAAACACAGAACAATATGATCTATAAAGAAAAAGAAATATCCAAAAGGTCAAAGAGGCCCACTGAGAAAAATCAAGAAAAGTCAGAATATATATGGGTTCCTAAATCCCTTGTGCAAGCTATGCGTTCCAAAGAACAACAAAAGCATGACAAATCCAAAAAAATGTGGGTTCATAAGCAGCTTCTTGAAGCAAAAAAGCCTAAAGAAACATCCAACTTGGCATCCAAAATTGCTATTCCTCCATCCAAACCTCTCAAATCTATTCCTCCATCACCTTCTTCATTTGTTTTGGGCCCTTATGTCCACAAATCCCTAGCTATTCCTTTGTCAAAATCTCAATATCCAAAATCCATCTTTCTTCCATCAATCCATCACCCCTCAAGGTGTGTGCCAATGTTGATCTTGCCAACATTTCTATCCACTCAAGCACAGTTCTTCCAATACCCTATCCATTATCCAATGCATATTTTTCATCCTTCGATCCCTTTGATCCAATCCTTTGCATAAATCCTCGCCTTAGTTTCATCTTATTTTCCATGTCCTTATCCTACCAATGTCTTTGAGCATACTTTTAAAGGTCATGGTCCATTTTTTTCAAGGCTACTATCGAAAGAAAAAAAAGACACTTGAGTCCTTCTTCCATCCCCTATCATGTGTTCATCTTCTATTGAAAAGGCAAAAAAAGAAAGTGAAAAAAAAAGAAACAAAAGAAAAAAGTAAAGCAAAAACATAATTCGTCCACTGGTGAAAACCTGGCAAACAGGCGCCTTGCGCAAGTACCGTGATGAAAACCTGGCAAACAAGCATCATGCGTAATATATGAACTTCTTGCACACCACACGTGGGGGCAGGCTTCCTCCTATCATATCCTTTTGTCCTTCATTGTTCCATTATCCTATCAAACCCCTGTCATTACCCTTCATATCCTATTGTCCCTCATGTCCAGTTTCCCTTTCCACCTTTGATCTTGACAAGGCTAAGGATCGTCATGAGCATCATGCATCTTGTTTGCAGCTTTCAGTCTATCATAGCTTTTGGTCATTTATCCATTTTCTTATTACAACCTTTCATCCATATTCCCTAGCTTATTGCAACTTTCTGCCAGTATCCCGTATCATATCCCGACATTCAATCCATGTCCCTTATCCATTCTTGGTCTTGCTTATCCTATCCATATCGTATCACTATCCATACACTCTTTTTTTTTCATTCCTTGATCTTGATTTGACATAAGGATGCAAAATTTAAACATAGTTTCAAAAACCTCTTGACATGTCCCTCATAACATGTTCCTGCTTTACATTGTCATATCCAGTCTCTTGTCCCATCACGCCATAGCCCTTGAAAATTGCATCCATATTGTCTCCATAATAAAAGGCCTTTGTCTTCCCTCTATCCACCAACATTGCAGAAAGCCTATTTATTCACCTGTCATATTCCTTGCCTTGCTAGACACTGGGGGCAAAATCATAAAAATTGAAAAATGTCATGAAAAAATCATAAAAAATTGAAAAATGTCCTGAAAAATCATAAAAATTGAAAAATGTCCTGAAAAAATCATAAAAATTTGAAAAATGTCTTGAAAAAATCATAAAAAATTGAAAGTTCTTGAAAAAATCATAAAAATCACATAATGTCCTGAAAAAATCCTGAAAAAAATGAACAAAAAAATTGTAAAAACTCGAAAAACAAAACAAAAATATCCCCTTTGTGCATAGACAGATCGCTGAGCATACCTCCAACGACTCTCAATCACACACTGCGCTTTACTGAAATCACACATTAACAGATGAACTTTTTCAATCAAACCAGACATTCAAATTGATCAAAATTGTCATGTCCATCAATCAACATCCTTATTATTTGTCCTTGTCACTACTATCATGGGTCTTATATAGGGTGTGGTATACTCGAAACCAGACTGTGTCCTATCTTAGACGGGGTACCGCATGTCCTGAAACCAGACAACATGATCGTCCTATCAACACTTTCAACTTTTGACAATGAAGGTCAAGATGTTTGTTTGACTTGTTGGAATTGGCGAGTCTTATCATTTATTGATTTATCTTCGATCATGTTCCTATGTTGCTCGATGATGTCACTGAGTGATTTAGAGTGATCGGGATGGTTCATGGTCCTTTTATTTGTGTGGTGTTTGTTGTTTGTGGAATGTTTGTCACAAACTGGGGCAGCTATATCATTGGGTGTCTGTGATAAGTACGTTCACTCTGTGAACGCCGCACATACCTCGACCCTTGATGTATGCACCCTAGGATGATTCACTCATTCCTTGTGTGCGATGTGTTTGTATTTTGCAAAAGGGGTTGTGTTTCAGCTCTGGCCTTCAATGCCATGATGCTCTACATCCGCTTTGCTACATTAAATAAAGGTTCTCACCTATAAAGTGCATTGGTGAAAGCACGTTTTTCTTCATCTCTAACTATCCTCTGTCTAATTTCTTCCTACTAACATTTCCTCCGTCAATTTGGGCAGTCAGTTTAGTCTAGTTCTTCGATCTCCAAACATAAGCTGCATCCTGCATTCATTGATTAGTACATTTATATCAAGCATTTTATCCATTTCATAAATACATCAAAAATAGATAAAAATATATCCATACATGTTCCACAATGGTACATAAACAGTGCATAAGCCATCCATACATGGAAAATAACCATAAGCCATAACACATTGCATCTCATCATATCGTTGCATATCATATCATATATCAAAATAATATCGGAGTACAAAATTGGATTGTCTGTCCTAAGTATGGCCCGCAAGCTGAATACATAATGTCATACTACATATGTCTCTGTCATAAGGAGCACGGGCCTCTATCACTGGGTGCTCCCTCTGTCCTCCTCATCCCTGCCATGTCTCAAGGATGATGTCCCTCCTGTCCCTGGTCCTGGTTGTGGTGGTCTCATAGGTCCACTCACCCCCATGCTGCTCACTGACCTTCGAGAGCGTGGCCTGCTCTTTGTCCTTGATCGTGCCCGATATGACGCTGCTCTCTGCTCTAGTGGAACTGCACTCTCATATAGTGTCCTCCAATGGCGTATCTCCTCTCTGGTCTCTACCAACATCTGTGCCATCTCACGTGCACTGGCATCCCTAATCGACCCAATGTACTCGATCACTCTCTGCTCTGCTTGTTGTGCCTACGCTATTGTTGTATCTCAAGCCACTATCAGTCTGGCTATCTCAGCTTTGAACTGATCCTTCTCTGTCCTCAAGATAGCATTTTGTCTCTCTAATGTCGCAATGTGATCATGTTGACTCGCTATGGTAGCCCTACATATCTCCATCTCCTCTATGCTAACTGTCTCTGGCTCTATGGGTATATCCTGCAATGACTCCTGATCGGCTGAATCTGGCTCATACTCCTCATCCTCATCATCTCCCCCATCCTCATCATCTCCCTCATCCTCATCTCTGTCCTCATCATCTCCCTCCTCCTCTCTAGCAAGTGGGAAGTCCTCCTGTATCCTAGGTACCGGAATATCAGGATCTGTCAATGGCACAGGTCGTCGTCGTGCAAACCATCGCTCATACTCCTCTGTCATCCTGGCGTCCACCACATCTGATCTCCAATCCCACTATCTCTGTTGTAGTTGTGTGAAGTCGGCATATGCTATGTGTGGCTGAATCATTCTCCCCCACTAACTCATCTCTCTCTGAGATCAGGCAAAGTGTGCAATCCCTCTAGGTACATCCTGCCTCTCTCCAAACTATCATCTAACTCTCTCTGGTAGGTACATCTCAATCACTCTTTGGTGATTCACTGGTCGCCCAATCAGGTATCTCTCCTGTCTGCAATACGGTAACTCATCACTATCATCTGACCATCCAGGGCAATCAAGATATGGCCTCCATGTAAACTCTCTCAATCTGTCTAGCTCATGTCGCCAATACAATATGTATCCGAAAGGACCCTGTCTCAGTGCTCCCCCATAACAGTACACATATGATCGATGTGGTACTACCTATCTCTCTGCAATTGGTTGACATATGGCTATGTGCTCAAATGCCCATACCTGTAACAGTGTGACCCCACAGCTCAAAGTCTAAACTCCCTAATATGCTATCTGATGCAACTGAAAATATAGCATGGCAAGCACACATGGTCCCCATGCATATACAGTCCCCTCCGTCGCCATCCGCTCTAGCACCCTTCCCCATCCAATAGAGAATCCATGTCCTCGTCTATCACCTGCTAATAGGCATGCTATAACCACGGCTATTACCACATATCGTTGATCGTACTCTGCTGCCATGGTCTCCCAGCCAATCTCCCTCTCTACGATATCAAGGTCATCTGCATCGCACTCAAATAATCTTCACAAAGCATCTCTCCCTATCACTGGGTCATACTCTATCATCTCTCCATGAATCAAAATGCGGAGGATACGTCATACATCCTCTAGTGTCACCGTCGCCTCTCCTGTCGGCAGATGGAATGAGGAAGTCTCTGAATGCCATTGCTCTGCCAATGCGGTAAGCAGTCCTATTTTTTCCCTAATCTCGGGCATGAATGTAATATAGTATAATTCAAGTCCTGCTAATGTATCTTTGTTCATGCTCCTGAGTCTATGTCGCAACATGAAGCAGTCGGGTCTATTCTCCCGCATAATCAATGGATATTGTCGACTCTGGATCACAATTGGGGCACAATTTTGTCAGTTTTAGGTTTTTCTCCTACGCGCTGCATTTCCTTGTTTCATCCACAAATCAGGGTGTTTCTTATCTATTTTGACCTATCCTACCCTTATCCCCCTTTTTGGGATCATTTGCGTGCTATTTTTGGTCAAATTAGGGTCCTCAGTGCACAACTGTGCCTGTGTACCCTATCCTGCACCTGTGCAGCATCAAGTTGCGCCTGTGTACCCTACACAAGTGCAGGATGCGCCCACACAGGCGCAGAAGTCCCTTTCTCCATTCCCTGTGGGCCCTGCAATGTTCCGCAAGCAAGTAAAATTCATGAAATTGACAATATGGGTTTTTGAGATACATACCGTTGCTCTTGCATCGTCCGGTCATCTGTAGGTGCGTACATGTTCCCTGAGGTGATCTTCCATTGGAATTTTTTCCATCTCTCTGCAAGGGTCCTTTTCCAGAGCAACAAATCCTCCACTTTGGCTAGTGCAAATGAGCTCTTTTTCTTCTCCTTGTCTCATTTATAGATCTTTGTCAGTGCATAGATGGACGTGTACCCTCTCCATCTTATGCTGGTCATGGTCTTTTGCACCTTCCATTGCTTGTCATTAGTGCATCCGATCTCCGATTCTTGATCCGTTTGATCCTATCATTTTCTATCACTCTTATTGATCAATTGGCCTCTTTTCTGGATGTTTCCGGCCAATTCCTCGAGGGGGCATGCATATGTCATTGTTATTGTCTTGGGCATTTTCATGATCGTTCTTTGAAACAACGCTTAGAATTGCATTGTCTCAAAGAGGGGCAAAATGTAGACATCTAAAAATGGTCAACGCTTGCGGAGTCATACTTTAACAGTGGCGCATTGCCTTATTTTAGGGTTTTTGCGTCGCATTAACATTTCCTCTATGTTGCACACTTGGTCTTTATCATTTGCAAGCATCGAGTCCTTCTTTTGCATTCTTCATTTGTCTCGCTTTCAAATTTGGTCTTGTCGATAATAATCTTTAGTCATGATTTTGGTCGATCTTATCCTGTCGCATCAATGTGCGTGCTCATTTATCATCATTCTGGACATCATCAATTCTAATCAATGATAGAATTAGGGTTTTGTCCTCTTGTCAATCTTGTCATTTTGCATTCGATTCATCATCGATCCTTGTCCTCTTGTCAATCTCGTCAATTTTGCAGTTGATTTGTCATCGATCATTGTTCTTTTCAATCTTGTCATTTTGCGATCGATTCGTCTTTGATCCTTGTCCTTTTGTCAATCTCGTCAATTTTGCGATCGATTTGTCATTGATCGTTATCCTTTTCGATCAATCTTGGTCAGTTTGTCAACCAATCTCAATCGTTCGTCAGCATTGGTCCTTTGTCAAGTCAGAATCATGATCATAATCGACCCTACATTAATTATCTTTTGTCAAGACCTAATTGTCGTCCTCGCATTTCTAATTCATCTTCTAGGGTTTTATGATTTATTCATTTAATCTTGTTTGTCATTTTCCCTCTAGGTTAAATAATTTATTTATTTATCTTAAGTCTTCTTGTCACAATTAAATATTTATTTAATTGGCTAATTAATTCCCCCTCTTTTTGTGAATTAATTAATGAATGAAAAATTATTAATTAATTTACCTAATTTTCTAATTTTCTAATTTCCTAATTTCCAATTCATCTAATTTTCTATTTTCTCCTATTTTTCTAATATTTCCCCTAATTTCATGGGAATGACATGTCAATCTTGTCATAATTTGTCATAATTTGTCAATCAATCAATTTTGCATAGCAACTTTGTCAATTTTGTCATAATTTGGCAATCAATCAATCTTGCATAGAAAGTGTCAATTTTGTCATAATTTGTCATATTTGTCATTCTTGATTTGAAATTTCCTTTCAAATCTCTTCATGCTAATCTTGGCTTTTCTCCAATTTATCTATAAATTGGATGAATTTCTTCAATCAGGCCCCCGATCGATCAATCAATCACGCTTCTAGTATCCTTATGTTGTCTTGTCAATCTTGCTTTCATATTATGCTTATGCACTATGAATTTCTTCAATCAAAAGATCCGATCCGAATCAATCACGCTTCTAGTATCCTTATGTTGTCTTGTCAATCTTGCTTTCATATTATGCTTATGCACTTGTAGGTGAGATCCACAAACACAGTAATTTGAAGGAGAAAGAAGGACAATGGAGAATTATGGAGGAGATATTCGCATTTGTGATGGTTTGCATTTGATTTGAATGTCTTGTTTTCATGTCTCTATTGAATGTTTTTAGGATTGTTATCATTGCAATTTAGTTTTTGTGATTGAGCTAGTCTAATTTGCTACTTGCTTTGATGATTTCCAAATTCCTATCTACAGAAACAACTAAGATCATTCCTAGGTATGTAAAGTTGAATCATGATCCAAAGCAGATCATAGGAGACAATGATGCAGGAATTCTTACAAGAAGAAAGATCAGAGAAAACTCTTGCATGATCTCTGAATTTGAGCCTAAAACATTCAGAGAGGCACATAAAGATGAAGACCGAATCAAGGCAATGGAAGAGGAACTTGACCAGATAGAAAAGAATGGTACATGGTCTTTGGTACCCAAACCGGGGCATAAAAATGTCATTGGCACCAAATGGGTTTTTAGAAATAAGTTAAATAAAGATGGCTTAGTGGTTAGAAACAAAGCCAGATTGGTGTGTAAAGGATATCGCCCAAGAAGAAGGAGAGGACTATGGAGAAACCTTTTCTTCAGTAGCCAGATTGGAAGGAGTTTGCATGCTTCTTGCATATGCAGCATTCAAGGGATTCAAAGTATATCAAATGGATGTAAAGTCTGCATTTCTGAATGGAATACTAGAAGAGGAGGTGTATATAGAGCAACTGGATGGGTTTGCCCTATCAGAAGACAGTGACATGGTGTGTAGGCTACATAAGGCCTTGTATGGACTAAAGCAGGCACCTAGAGCATGGTATGAATGCTTGCACTCCCATCTTGTGAAGATTGGATTTGAGATAACAAGTGAGGATAGTAATATCTACCTAAAGTTAGAAGGAGATCAGATTTTGATCTGTGAAGTATTTGTTGATGACATAATCTTTGGAGGAGATGACAAGATGAGTCACAATTTTGCAGATGAGATGAAAAAGGAGTTTGAGATGTCACTTATAGGAGAGATTAAGTTCTTCATTGGACTACAGATTCAACAAATGAAAGATGGAATCTTTATCACTCGATTCAAATATGTCAAAGAGGTGTTGAAGACCTTTGGCATGGAAAATAGCAAACCAGTTGGTAAACCGATGGTGACCGGTTGTAAATTATCCAAACAGGATGACTCGGGGTTGGTAAATGAGAAGGAATTCCGATCAATGATTGGTAAATTGCACTATGTAGTACATAGCAGACCGGACATTGCACATGCAGTGGGCATTGTTGCACTGTTCCAGAAAAGCCCAAGAGAATCTCACTTGGTAGTAGTCAAGCGGATTCTGAGATATCTAAAGGGAACTATTGACTATGGATTATGGTATCCATACAGTAATGATTTCAGCCTGAAAGTGTTTACAGATGTTGGTTGGGCTAGTAATGTGGATGACCGGAAGAGCACAATCGGTGGTGCATTCTTTCTTGGTGGAAGACTAGTCTCATGGATGAGTAAGAAACAGAGTTGTATCTCTCAGTCTACAACAGAAGTGGAGTATGTTGCAGCATTTATGAACTGCACCCAGACAATTTGGATGAAGCATGTATTAAATGGCTTCAAAGTTCTTGTGTTTGAACCAATAAGTATATTTTGTAACAACACAAGTGCGATTAACATCTCCAAGAATCCAGTTTTACATTCTAGAACCAAGCACTTTGAGCTTAAGTATCATTTCTTAAGGGAAAAGGTTCAAAACAAAGAAGTTGTACTGGAACATGTTTCCAGTAAGGAGCAGTTAGCAGACATATTCCCCAAGCATCTACTGAAGGCTGTTGGCATTATGTGAACCGGTATAAGGACATAATAATATTGTATGTTGTCATTGATGTCAATATGTGATATGAAGTGAATCGGCATATGTGATATGTGAGAAGAGAGAACCGGCATATGTGTGAACCGGTATATATGCCAAAGTGAAGCGGTATATTTGCTCAAGGTGAACCGGCATGTAGTTATGGGAACCGGCACATGGAAGCATTGTATGACTACCGGTTGGTAGGTAGTTTCCACTTCAGGATTTCCAGTTGGCGTACCTCAAGCCTGTGTGACTCAATCTGTGATCTTTGTGTGATGAGTTAGCAGTATAATGGAGAACAGATCATGTTGCCACGTAAGCCCTGTGCGCGTGAAGGATCTTGCATGAAGAAGACTATCCCTATCCACCTTGGGAATGTGCGAAGTTTGTCAAATGATGATAACGCGTGATGGGTTATCAGCCGCCATGAAATCGGTGGATAATGGATGATGGAGAATGTCTTGAGATCGATTCAAGATTGTTCCATTTAATGCAGTACGATTCAACGGTCAGGATTGAACCGTTTGAATCACTTAACCTAACAGGTTTAGGGTTTAGGGTTTTTGCTACCGACCTGTCTGTTTCCTATAAGGTCGATGTTGTGTTTCTTTCTAAGTTTGTTGGAAAATGTTGTATGTGTGTATCCAAGGGAAGTGATACGTGATTCTTGCCAAACCAAAGGAGAGAAGAGATACCTGCAAAGTGAATGTGTAGAAGGTGAAGAGGAGCCAAAACGGATCTACATTAGCATTGAGTGTTGTTACCAGATCATTGTAATTCATGTTGATCTTTAACTACTTCAACAGTTATGAAATCCCTTAACAGAGCAGCCTTAACCGGCTTCATAAAAATCCCTTAACAGGGTAGCCTTAACCGGCTTGATACAAATCACTTAACAGGGTAACTCGAAGTTATTGAGTTCTGAGAATCTATAGAGCTCTGGAGATCTGAGTTCTTTAAATCCTCTAACAAGGTAACCCTAACCGGGGTTAACCCTTAACTGGGTATTATAGTCATCCCTTAACCGGGTGATCCCTAACAGGATCAATTCCTAACAGAACCTATTGTAATGTCTTTAACAAGACAAGGCTCCTAACAAAGCGGACTTCTAAAGAGTTCAAAAAGCAGCTTGTGGGTATTCATCCCCACCGTGGTTTTTCCCAGTTGGGTTTCCGTGTGAAAAATATGTGTGTCATGTGAGATGCTTTTATCTTGTGATGCTTTGTTATTACCTGTTGAGCATATGATGGTTCTGTGTTTTATGCCTGTCTATAAAACATATTGAACTAACTATTGTGAAGATCTGATGATAGTTTACCCGTTCATGCATGAGGGTGTAATGGTGCTATAGTATTGAGCTAAGAGGAAAGCTTAGTGAGTAACCAGTTTATGATTGTTTTAGTTTTTTTGGGTCTTACCGGTTGCACTCTGTTTCAACCAGTATCACTGTTTGCCAATCATTTGGTGTATTTGTTGTCAAACCGGTTTTGGACTGTATTTTTGTCTGTACTGATTCACCCCCCCCCCCTCTCAGTACCGGTTTGGTACTATTTGTTTATCATTGAGTTATCAATTGGTATCAGAGCTCTCTAGGTCCTCTATGTTGTAAGCTTAACCACTTGAGGTAAAGATCCCAGCCAAATGATGAAGAGGGAAGGTCCAAAGTTTAATAGGGAAAATTTCAGTATAAGGAAAGATAGGATGAAGATATTCATCAGAAGAATGGGTGCTTAACACTCAAGTTATGTTGAGAATGTCCATGTTGTCCCTACCAGTACTCTCACTGATGACCAAAAGAGAGAGATACAAGAAAATGGGCAAGTCATGGAAGCCCTTATTAGTAGTCTATTTGACATTGAGTTTATTGATGTTCAGGACAAGGTAAATCCCAAAGAGGTATGGGATGCTCTTGAAAATATCTATGGTGGTGATGAACATGTAAAATAGGCTAAGGAAGAAAGCCTGAGAGGGAAGTTTGAAGATATGCGGATGGTTGAAGGTGAGACCATTCAGCAGTATGGAATAAGAATCAAAATAGTGGTTGGAGAAATCAAGAGTGCAGGGGGTAAAATAGAAGATTCCACTATGGTAAGAAAAGTCCTGAGATCCCTGTTGTCGGGCTATGCAATAAGGGTTGTTGCTATTTAGGAGCTGAGATCAATAGACAAGACTAAAGTATCCTTGGACTCCATCATAGCCAAGCTGACAGTCTATGAGCTAAATAGTTTTGATGGCAATGTTCAAAAGACTGAATCAGTATTTAAAGCCTCTGCTTTACCATCCAAAAAAGGAAAAGAAGCTAGCACTAGTGGTGAACCTAGTTAGAGCAGAGAAATGGATGATGAGGAGATTCTGATGGCATTTGAAGCTCTCCTTGATAGGACATATTGCTATAAACTGTCCTACTGGCGATAACAAGGACAAATCAGAAAGGTTCGAGAAATTCAAAGGAGGAAACCAGAGAAACTATTTTGTGGCAGTTGATGAAGGTGTCACAAATGAGGAATCAGAAGATGAAGAGAATGAAGACATTGTGTTTGTTGCTATAAAGGAAGATGTGGCAGAAAAGAAGGCTCTTGTCTCTTAGTTTGATAATTCCAATGAGTGGATCATTGACAGTGGTTGTTCTCACCATATGACAGGTGACCGGAGCAAGTTTCTATCCTTGGAGGAGTATGATGGTGGTTTGGTTTGCTTTGGCAATGATGCACCATGCATGGTCAAAGACAGAGGGTCCATCTCTCTGAATGGAAAGAGCAGTGTTGACAATGTGTACTGGATTGATGGTCTCAAACACAACCTTCTGAGTGTTGCCCAGCAAAATGACAATGGCCTCACTCTGGAATTCAAGAATGGATTTTGCAGAATCAAAGGAAAAGATGGTGAATTGGTGGCCACCGGCATGCAAACCAAAGGTAACCTATTTCATTTGAATGCAAATATAAGTACATGTCTTATGGCTAAGCTTGATGATAGCTGGATATGGCATAGGAGACTCTGCCATGTAAACTTTGATAACATTGTGAAGGCTAGTAAGATCAAGGCAGTTAGAGGGTTACCGGTGCTAAGCAAACCAGATAATACCTTGTGCAAAGAGTGTCAATTGGGGAAAATGTCTTCCTCAACCTTTAAAGGTAAATACTTCACTACTGACAACTTGCTTGATCTTGTGCATACTGATTTGTGTGGTCTTATGAAAACTAGAAGTGTGTAGGGTGATAGGTACTTCATGATTCTCACTGATGAATACTCAAGAATGATGTGGGTCACATTCTTGAAAGACAAATCTAAAGCCTTTGTGAAATTCAAAGCTTTTAGAGCATTAGTGGAGAAGGAAAGCGGTAAAAAGATCAAGTGTCTCAGAACTGATCAAGGAGGGGAATTCACTTCTGGTGAATTCAACAAGTATTGTGAAGAATCTGGCATCAAGAAGCAACTGTCTGCCCCCTGGACTCCACATCAGAATGGCCTAGCAGAGAGGAATAACCGGACTGTGGTTGAAGTAGTTAGAACCATGTTGATTCAAGGAAAGGTAGCTCACACCTTTTCGAGAGAAGCGGTGAGCACTACAGTCTACACTATGAACTGGGTACTCATCAAGAAAGGTAAGGACAAAACTCCTTATGAGTATTGGACCGGTAAGATACCTGTGGTTAGCTACTTTAGGGTATTTGGCAGCAAATGTTACATCAAGAGGAGTGAACATCAGGGCAAATTTGAAGCTAAATGCAATGAGGGAATATTCCTAGGATATTCCACCAAGAGTAAAGCTCTCAAGTGTTACAACAATAGGACTCAGAGAATTATGGAAAGTGTCAATGTAAGAGTTGATGAATCCTTTGAGAAAACTGAGGAAACCGACAGTGAGCAAGCTATAAATGAACCAGTTGCAACCTTCTGGGAACCGATTGTTAGTCAACCAAGTACCAGTAACAGTGTTCCTGAACCAATGAATATTGATACTAATGAAGATGAGGATGAAGAGGAAAAGCAAGAAGAACCTGTCAAGACCATTCCTTGGTATGTCAAGCTGAATCATGATCCTAAGTAGATCATAGGAGATAAGGATGCAGGAATCCTTACAAGAAGAAAGATCAGAGAAAACTCATGTATGATCTCTGAATTTGAGCCTAAATCATTCAAAGAGACTCATAAAGATGAAGACTGGATCAAGGCAATGGAAGAGGAACTTGACCAGATAGAGAAAAATGGTACATGGTTCTTGGTACCCAAACCAAAGCATAAAAATGTCATTGGCACTAAATTGGTGTTCAGAAACAAGTTGAATGAGGATGGCACAGTGATTAGGAATAAAGCCAGATTGGTGTGGAAAGGATATGCTCAAGAAGAAGGAGAAGACTATGGAGAAACCTTTGCTCCTGTAGCCAGATTGGAAGGAGTTCATATGCAACCTTTAAAGGCTTCAAAGTATATCAAATGGATGTAAAATCTGCATTCCTAAATGGTGTACTTGAAGAGGAGGTGTATATTGAGCAACTAGATGGGTTTGCCCTATCTGAAGAGAGTGACATGGTATGTAGGCTACATAAAGCCTTATATGGCCTAAGCAAGCACCTAGGGCATGGTATGAGCACCTACATTCCCATCTTGTGAAGATTGGATTTGAAAGAACAAGTGAAGATAGCAATATCTACTTGAAGTCTAAAGGAGATCAGATCCTAATCTATGAGGTTTTTGTTGATGACATTATCTTTGGTGGAGATGACAAGATAAGTCATGAGTTTGCTGATGAGATGAAGAAAGAGTTTGAGATGTCACTCATAGGGGAGATTAAGTTCTTCATTGGACTATAGATCCAGTAGATGAAAGATGGAATCTTTATCACTCAGTCCAAATATGTCAAAGAGGTGTTGAAGACCTTTGGCATGGAAGATAGAAAACCAGTTGGTACACCGATGGTGACTGGTTGCAAATTGACAAAAGAGGATGATTCTGCACTAGTTGATGAGAAGGAATACCGATCAATGATTGGTAAGTTGCAATATGTAGTGCATAGCAGACCGGATATTGCACATGCAATTGGCATTACTGCAAGGTTCCAGAAAAGTCCAAGAGAGTCCCACTTGGTTGCAGTCAAGCGGATTCTTAGGTATCTGAAGGGAACAATTGACTATGGATTGTGGTACCCATACAGCAATGATTTCATTCTGAAAGTATTCACAGACGCTGGTTGGGCAGGTAATGTGGATGACCGGAAAATCACAACCTATGGTGCATTCTTTCTCAGTGGTAGACTGGTCTCATGGATGAGTAAAAAGCAGAGTTGTATCTCTCAGTCTACAGTGGAAGCGGAGTATGTTGCAGCTCTCATGAATTGCACTCAGACAATCTGGATGAAGCATGTTTTAAATGGCTTCAAAATTCCTGTATCTAAACTGGTAAGTATATTTTGTGATAACACAAGTGCTATTAATATTTCAAAGAATCCGGTTTTACATTCTAGAACCAAGCATTTTGAGCTTAAGTATCATTTCTTGAGGGAAAAGGTTCAGAATAAAGAGATTGCATTGGAACATGTTTCCAGTAAGGAGCAGTTAGCAGACATATTCACCAAGCTTCTCCCAAAGACTACATTTGTGCATTTAAGAGGTGAATTGGGGGTACTGCCCCTTTAGGAGGTGAACTAAAAGTATTTGTTCCACATCAGTCAGGTATTGCATAGTCAATTTTTTATTGATTGATGTGTTGAAGGATGCTACTCCTCAGGGGGAGCAGCATAATGGAACAGGGATGCTTGTGCCTCCGCTTTGGCATTGTTATCAAAGGGGGAGAAGGAATGAAGCGGAAAAGATATCTGCATAAAATGGGGGAGAAGATGTGAAGCGGAGAGATATCTTTGTATATTGCCATCAATGCCAAAGGGGGAGATTGTTGGCATTATGTGAACTGGTATAAGGACATAATGATATTGTATGTTGTCATTGATGTCAATATGTGATATGAAGTGAACCAGCATATGTGATATGTGAGAAGAGAGAACCGACATATGTGTGAACCGGTATATATGCCAAAGTGAAGCGGTATATTTGCTCAAGGTGAACCGGCATGTAGTTATGGGAACCGGCACATGGAAGCATTGTATGACTACCGGTTGGTAGGTAGTTTCCACTTCAGGATTTCCAGTTGGCGTACCTCAAGCCTGTGTGACTCAATCTGTGATCTTTGTGTGATGAGTTAGCAGTATAATGGAGAACAGATCATGTTGCCACGTAAGCCCTGTGCGCGTGAAGGATCTTGCATGAAGAAGACTATCCCTATCCACCTTGGGAATGTGCGAAGTTTGTCAAATGATGATAACGCGTGATGGGTTATCAGCCGCCATGAAATCGGTGGATAATGGATGATGGAGAATGTCTTCAAATTGATTCAAGATTGTTGCATTTAATGCAGTATGATTCAACGATCAGGATTGAACCAATTGAATTCCTTAACCTAACAGGTTTAGGGTTTAGGGTTTTTGCTACCGACTTGTCTGTTTCCTATAAGGTTGATGTTGTGTTTCTTTCTAAGTTTGTTGACAAAATTTGTATGTGTGTATCCAAGGGAAGTGATACGTGATTCTTGCCAGACCAAAGGAGAGAAGAGATACCTGCAAAGTGAATGTGCAAAAGGTGAAGAGGAGCCAAAATGGATCTGAATTAGCATTGAGTGTTGTTACCAGATCATTGTAATTCATGTTGATCTTTAACTACTTCAACAGTTGTGAAATCCCTTAACAGGGCAGCCTTAACCGGCTTGATACAAATCCCTTAACAGGGTAGCCTTAACCGGCTTGATACAAATCCCTTAACAAGGTAAATCGAAGTTATTGAGTTCTGAGAAGCTATAGAGCTCTGGAGATCCTTTAGCTATTGAGTTCTTTAAATCCTCTAACAAGGTAACCCTAACCAGGGTTAACCCTTAACCATGTATTATAGCCATCCCTTAACCGAGTGATCCCTAACAGGATCGGTTCCTAACAGAACCTATTGTAATGTCTTTAACCAGACAAGGCTCCTAACAGAGCG
This sequence comes from Cryptomeria japonica, assembly GCF_030272615.1. NCBI lineage: Eukaryota > Viridiplantae > Streptophyta > Pinopsida > Cupressales > Cupressaceae > Cryptomeria > Cryptomeria japonica. The sequence goes on along the minus strand of NC_081407.1, from coordinate 222,477,876 downwards.
GACTTCTAAAGGGTTCAAAAAGCATCTTGTGGGTATTCATCCCCATCGTGGTTTCTCCTAGTTGGGTTTCCACGTGAAAAATATGTGTTTCATGTGAGATTCTTTTATCTTATGATGCTTTGTTATTACGTGTTGAGCATATGATGGTTGTGTTTTATGCCTGTCTATAAAACATATTGAACTAACTATTGTGAAGATCTGATGATAGTTTACCTATTCATTCATGAGGGTGTAATGGTGCTATAGTATTGAGCTAAGAGGAAAGCTTAGTGAGTAACCGGTTTATGATTGTTTTAGTTGTTCTAGGTCTTACCGGTTGCACTCTGTTTCAAACAGTATCACTGTTTGCCAGTCATTTGGTGTACTTGTTGTCAAACTGATTTTGGACTATATTTTTGTCTGTACTGATTCACCCCCCCCCTCTCAGTACTAGCTTGGTACTATTCATTCATCATTGAGTTATCAAAGGCTACTTTTACCTATTTGAGAGGTGAATTAGGGGTGCTGCCCCTTCAAGAGGTGAACTAAAGGTGTGTGCTCCACATTAGTCAGGACTTACATTGATATATTTTTCTCAGGATTGGTGTGTTGAAGGATGCTACTCCTTAGGGGGAGCAGCATAGTAGATCATAGATGTTTATGCCTTCACTTTAGCATTGTTGTCAAAGGGGGAGAAGATGTGAAGCGGAGAAGATATCTGCAGTATTGGGGGAGAAGATGTAAAGCTCAAAGATATCTTTGTATATTGCCATCAATGCCAAAGGGGGAGATTGTTGGCATATGTGCAGAGTATGTTGACATGATGATATTGTATGTTGTCATTGATGTCAATATGATGAAGAGTGAATCAGTATATTGAAGTAAGCACTTGCAAGAGAATCGGTATATGTGAAAAAGTGAAGCGGTATATTTGTCCAAGAGAACAGGTATGTTGGAATGTGAACCGGTATATAGAATATTTTGTATCAAGGTTTCATATGGTATGACTACCAGTTGGTAGTCTTAGCTTCAAGGTTTTCGGTTGAAGCATTCTATACCTATGTGATTCAATCGATGACATTGTGTGTTGTGCTAGCATTGTAATGAAGAATAGATTATATTGCCATGTCAGCTCTGTGCGTGTGAAGGATCTTGCATGAAGGAGATTGATCCTATCTATCTCGGGAATGTGTGAAGTCTCTGCAAACGGTGGAGAATGCGTGATGGGTTATTGCCTCCAAGATGCGGTGAAGAACAAACGATGGAGAATGTCTTGAGATTTGTTCAAGACCGTTGTATTCAAAGAAAAGTGTTCAATGGTCAAGATTGAACCAACTAAATTGTTTAACCTAAATGTTTAGGGTTTAGGGTTTATGCTACCGACCTATTTGTTTCATATAAGGTCAATGTTGTTTTTCCTGTTGAGGTTGTTGGAAAATGTTGTGTGTGTATCTAAGTGCAAAGATATGTGATTCTTGTTAGACCAGATACGAGAATAGATACCTGCAAATTGTGAGTGCAAAAGGAAGGAACTGAAATGGATCTACATAGGCATTAAGTGTTGTTACCAAATCATTGTAATACATGTTGACCTCTAATCACTTCAACAGTTGGAAAATCCCTTAACAGGGTAGCTTTAACCGGCTTGCTGTAAATCCTTTAACAGGGTGACTCAAAATCATTGAGTTCTAAAAATCCTCTAACAAGGTAACCTTTAACTGGGTTTAACCCTTAACCGGGTATGTTAGCCATCCCTTAACTAGGTGATCCCTATCAGGATCGGTTCCTAACAGAACCTATTGTAAAGTCTTTAATCAGACTAGGCTCCTAACAAAGCGGACTTCAAAAGGTTCAAAGAACAACTTGTGGGTATTCATCCCCACCGTGGTTTTTCCCAGTTGGGTTTCCACATGAAAAATATGTGTGTTATGTGTGATGTTTTTCATATGATGCTTTGTTATTCTTTGTTAAGTAGTAAAGCATGTTGAACCTATAAGCCTTTACATTCTTGTTAAAGTATTACTAGTGTATGCATATGGGTGAAGTGGAAATAAGATGCTAGATTGTGTGGAAAGATGAGTTACCGGTTTATGTCTTTCTCTATGCTTAACCGGTAGTAATCTGGTTTAGACCGGTGTTATTGCTTGCCAGTCAAATGGTAGGGTTCTCAGTCTAACCAGATCAAGAGAAACTATTTTTCTCAGTATTGATTCACCCCCCCCCTCTCAGTATCGGTTTGGTACTAATTGGTCATCATTGATTTATCACAAAACATATCTTCTAAAGATTAATTCACCAATCTGTAATCACCGGAACCTAACCAATGGCATATCCACACGCTATGCAACCATATAAGCAATTACCGATCGAAACATACTCTTCAAAGAAAATAACCCAAATTTAAATCTCCACACACTATGATTAGACCCATAAAACATCAAACATGCTTTCATAAATCATATTCGAACCTAAGGATAGCTCAAACAAAGAATCTCACAACAAACAATTAACAATACCACAACACCCGAAGAACACAAAGATGTTTTCAAACCTTAGAACCAACATAACCATGATATCGAAACTATATCCAATGAAAATAACAATAATATTCAACACCAACAACAGATTCTGAACCCAAGCACTTTTGGAACAACCAACACAACAATTGCATCAACAACATAGCAAGATAATTCTACATCATAAACATTTTGAACTAAACTGGAATAAGTTTGACATCAATGACAACCACAACAACACATCAACTCATATTTCCAACAAGAAGAGCATATTATCAACAATTAGATTTAGAATAAATAAGAAAATAATAAAAGTATAATATATAAAATTACATGAAAAAATATAACAAAAATAGCATCATTCCATTAAAAACAATTACATAAATATCTATTTTAATAAATAAACAGGACCTAGGGATCCACTTCTCCCCACTTTTACCTGGGCCACAATTTTCTCTTAATGTTCCAAATCATCTCATGACATCTTCATCCAAAACATTTTCTCTTTGTTATACGAAGAGTGGATGACAAGATATCCAAAAGGGTAGTTGTCATACCTTTTCAAAAAGCTACCTATGTTAACAAATAATTTAATTAATATTTTATAGTTGATTAAATTATTAATTATTACAAGGTAGTTAGAAGAATTCTTTATAAAGAAAAATAAATTTGTTATCCTTGTATTTAAAATATTACTAATTTTGTAGGAACTTGGCCCCTAATAGCAATATATTTCAACAATTCTTCTAACTAATAATCATAGTTTGTGCTTTTGCTTACTTTTCTTGGTTTTATGTGTATGTTTCTAAATTCCTATTTAGTATGTGAACGACACAAAGATATTTTCAATAGTGCATATTAATAAGGGACTTGGACATGTGTGGCATCATCCATATCATGTTTACCTTATGTTTTGCATCAGTTATACTTTATCTTTTGCACCATTTATATTTAGCCCTTTGTTTATGCTTATATGTTGTCATTCTCCTTGTTTCATCATCCATTTACCTTAGGTTCCCTTACACTCTAGGCCTTTGTATATACCATGTTTATATTATTTTAACTATTTGTATTTCACCTACTATATCCAAATCTATGCTTTTGTTTTGCCCACTTGAGGTGCATATTCATTATCTTATGTTTAGCACCTATACTTCCTGTAAAGCGGAAAAATCGAACCCTAGTTGTTCTCCCCTCCCCAACTCCAAGTAGAGAGAAGGGAGAGTCACTAGGGTTGATGGTTTTCACTTAGGGGAGACTTTACATTCAAAAGAGGGGTTGAAACCCACAAGATCCAATCCCACGCAATGCAAGATTGGATTCTAAATGAGTTTATAGGGTTAAGACATCAAGGATACCCTCTTTTGTAAAGAATGTAGATAGAAAGATTGAACTAGGAATGCATGTAAAGTAGGAAAGATTCGTTTATAAACAGAGATAGGGATATGGGATGAAGCTGCGGACTTGGAATTAGCAGTAAAATGTTGAGACGGTGTTGTTCTGCAAATTTGAGCGAAAGTTGATAGGACGATGGCGCCCGGTGTGCACACGGTCCTTCGAAAAATCTGTGAAATGAAGGTGGATCTGTTCGTCTCTGCACAAGGATTCCAGATCTTCAATTACAGCCATGTACCTGCAACCTACACACAAAAAAGAGAGGATGATTGGGGGGTTAGGGATGAGGGGTTTTCCTTTAGGTCAAACCCCGGTTTTGGAATTCACCAAGAAATGAGAATGCTGTAAATGTAAATGTTTGTAATGTAAACAAGTACTGATACCTTGTTGTAAGAATGTTTGTATTCTTACATGCGAAGGTGTAATGTATGTTGTATGTAATGTGTTGTAAGTGATCTCCTCTTCAATGTTTGAATCCTTGTCTTGAATGCAACACTTAGCCTTGAATGGAGACTTAGAATGCTCAATTGCTTGAAGGAATGCTTGAATGCTTGAATGTTTGAATATCGCTTTCGCGCCTTGCTCACATATGTCCTCCTTTTTCCTACCTCCTCAAATGGGAGGGGAAATGTAGTTTATATACTTGTCAATTAGGGCTGATAGACTGATTTTTCCGACCTTAGGCCGACCTAGAAACATTATTTTCCAATTTGCAAACTTAAAGAATCGATGCCCACAAGAGACCGGGCCCAAAATAGGGCTAGGGACCAGGGCGCTGGGTGCCATGGTCCTGGGGGACCAGGGCGTTGGGCACCCTCGTCCAGAAAGACCAGGGCGCTGGGCGCCATGGTCCCACCTCCCGGGACAGCAGGGTGCAAGGAGGGATCAGGCCAGGGTGCTGAAAAATGCAGTTTTTGATATCATGAACAAGTTTCGGGGTCTCCATCCAGGTTCCGTGTTGCATCGCCATTGTGAAGACCCAAATGCAGTCGAAATTGCAAGTGTCACAATTTTAGGATGCTACATTTAGCCCCCACTTTAGCAGGAGTATAAGCGTATGCTCATACTTCAGGTAAAGTACAAGGAAACAACATTGAAAAGCTTTCACCACGTCAAGGAGGCAAGATACACCAAGCCCCCAGTGGACTAAGGATCTTACGACTTCGATTGACAAAGTAAAAGGGAAGATCACGAGGGAGAACCATGACTGTCAGTAGTAAGGTTCCCTCACTATGAGTCATGCAAGAAAGATATCAAAAATTTTCAGGGCAAAGCTAAATTTGCCAAGAAATTTTCAAGTATCTTGAAAAGATATGAACGGGATGTATGCCCCCTACGTTAAAGCAATCGCACACGCCTCACCAAGGGTGATTGCTTTAAGGTAGTGATACATATAAGAAATGAGAAGGGAAAGGAGCATGTTACTACAAGGATTTAGCCCCCAAGTGTGAGATAAGCCCAAGGATAATAGACACAAAACACAAAGCACGAGGTGACTTCGCTTTCCTCGGGGTCAGTATGCTGTATGATAATTCATGTATATCATATGTATGTATGCACAATTGTTTTTCATTCCCTAATCAAGGAAGGTCACCTAGAAGAAGGGAACACATGTGTCTTTTGAGTCAACATGAGAGAGACCAAAAGAGATCTCAATGCTTTGCATCGTCCTCAAGTAGACAACACTAAGGACAACAAATAGAAGAATGAGAATAACACATAGAAGAAGTAACAAAAGAGATCAAGAGAGGAGGAGAGAGTCTGCTATGCTAATGAACTAGTCTAGCACATCATCTACCCCCCGATCTTGTTGATCAATATTTCGGGAAGGTAGGAAACACGCTAGAGGAGGAACATCCAACACAGCAGATGGAGCTATCACAAGATCCAAAAAAGGGCTATGTTCATGTTCCGAGCCACGTTGTTCTTGTCTAGGAGCTAGGATAAGTGCTTTAGAAAATTCGTTAGATAAATGGTTATCAACATCAACATATTCATATTCACTATCAGAATGAACAGGAGTAACATTTTCATCATGAATAACATTTTCATCAATATCATCATCAAGATTTATAAAAATAGGATCTTTAACTCGCACAGGATCAAGACCATCATGCATCTTATGTTTAGGAGATTTCGGCTCAATTGTCGGCTGAGGAGAAAATGGAATAATATTAGTTGAAGGTGTTTTTGGGGATTGCAAAGTTTGAGAAGCAACTGCCTGAGCTCTAAGACGACGCTTTCGTCGGCGTTCACGTGCAGAATGATTTCGTCTAGTCTTAGTAGGAAGTTGAGAAGAGTGAGGAGGAGGAATGTTCTCATCCTTATCACTTGGGTGTTTAGGTTGTGGTCTCTTAGGTTGAATAATAGGAGAAGAGGAAGGTCTCTTCTCTCCATAAGAGGAAGGAGGAGGAACTGCTCCATATAAGGGAGGGATATTTGGTTTAGGAAGGAGACCAAGTCCATCATGACGAGGAGGTATAGGTCTACTTTTAGGAAGTTTATTAGATATAGGCATAGTCACATTCATAGGAATGGGTTGGGAATCTTCTTGAGGAAAGACATTAGTTTTATCTTTCAAAGGAAGAACTTCCTTCTCAAGAATGATAGGAATGTCAAGTTTGGGTGTTCTAGGTTCACTTAGAGATAGGATCATATCTTTTTTCCACTTTTGATAATATTTGAAAAGATGATCACTTCGCGGAGGAAGAGATTGGAATTGTTTAGGCCAAAAGTAATCAATAGGAACGCTAGAAGTTCTTTCAGCTAGTTTAAAGAGACTATGATTGACAGTAACAACTTCACCATTATGGGGAAATTTCAAACACTTGTGAATAGGAGAAGCAATAACTTTCATGGAAGATAGCCAAGGATAGCCTAGCTTCACACGAAATTGTTCGGACGATGGAATAATAGCAAAGTCCACATCAAGGGATTTGTTATGGACCTCAATAGGTAATGTAATAGAACCAATTACAGGAGAAGAAAATGCATCAAATAGTTTCACAACCACATTTGTTTCATCATAGATCACTTGATTCAATTGCAAAGTAAAAAGAAATTCTTCAGTAATGATATTAACCATACAAGAAGGATCAATAAGCACTCCACGACAAGGTGTATTCTTGACTTTTGCAACTACATATAAAGGACCATCAGGTGCCCTGATAGTTTCACTGGAATCAAATGTGATAGAAGGTTCTTTAGGGATTTTCTGCTACTCTACAAAGTTAATCACATTCGGATTCATAGACACAAGATCATCAGGTGAGACAGAGGAATCATAAGTATCAATCGCATTAGAGGTATGAGAAGGCAATGGATCAGTAAAAATCTGAAGATTTTGGTTAGGAGGAGCTACAGATGTGTTGCCTTTATCATTCACACTAGAAACAGAGATAGTATTATTATCAATCAAATCTTGAATTTTACCCTTTAAAGCAAAACATTTTTCAGTATCATGCCCAGGATGACGATGAAATTGACAAAAAGATTTGTTATCAAAATAGGGTGAATTAATTTTTGCAGGATCTATTTGCTTTATAGGAGGAAGAGTAAGCACATTTTGTTCCAATAACTTATTCATAATACTATGCAATGATTCATTCAAAGGAGTAAGCTTTCTTTCTTTCTTGAAAAACTTAGAAATAGGAGGCACACCTAATGCTGCATTCACATTGTTGTTGATGATGTTTTCATTGAACTTAATGGACTCTCTGTTCAGTTTAAACTTCCCAAATGGTTGTTGACTACTATCACCCTTATCACTCGGAGCCATAGGATTTGCTTGTTCCATTTGACTCACAGTCAGTTGATAATTGTGAAGAGTTGCGCACAACTGTTGGAAAGAAGTAAACTCAGAAAACAGAAGTTTTTCTCTAATATCTTTTTGTAAATTAGAAATAAAGATTCTTTGAATATCATTGTCAGGCACTAGAAAAGAAATTTGAGCATACAAATGCTTATATCTACCAATGAAATCAGTCACTTTTTCTCTAACACCTTGTTTACAATGCATTAAATCAATCAAAGTAACTTTAGGACTTATATTGTTTTGAAATTGTTGAATGAAAGCATTTGCAAGTTGTTCAAAAGAAGAAATAGAATAGGAAGGCAATGAGCAATACCATTGTAGGGCTTTATCTCTTAATGTTCTAGTAAACAGTTTTGCAAGCAACCTTTGGTCATAAGCAAAATCGGTACATATTGTTTGAAAGGTCTTAACATGTGTTAGAGGATCACCCTTACCATTATAAAGCTCCAAATGCGGAATTTCAACATGTTTAGGGGGGATAGCTCGAACAATGTCAAGAGAAAGTGGGCTCGCAACATCAAATGTAAAATTTGAATTTTGAAAAAGAGAGGGAAACTGAAATTTTGAATTTTATGATTTTAGAGGGAATGTTGAAAGCAATGCAAGTTTTGAAATTTAAAAGTTGACTCAATTTAATGCAAAATTCAAATTTGAAAGCGGAAATCAAAGTTGTTGCAATTAAACACTTAATTTCAAAAGTCACAAATTGTAAAAATTTGAATAAAGCACTGAAATTTCGAATGAATGCTAACACACTTTTCAGATTTAGGACTGTAAGAAACACAATTTTGACACAAATTTCAATTTCAATGATTTTTGAATGATTAGAAGCCTCAATCCAAGCAATCGCTAGACCAACTTTGACTATAATTTTGAAAGTGTTAGAATTGATAAAATCAGCCAAAATTCTGGATTTTAGCAGAAAAATACAGTAAGATCTAGCTCCCGAAATTTCGAAAAAAATGTCGAGGACAATGGCGCTCGGGGTGCACACGGTCCTCGCAACTTTTTTCCAAATTTTCAGGGATGAAAGATATTGTGATTTTATTGCGGAATCCAAAGTTACAGCCGATTTGGAGGTGTTTTGATTAGTGAAATTATCAGTCAAAGGTTGAATCAAGAAGGTTTTAAAAATTAGGGTTCTGACATTTAACCACTTAATTTTCAGAATTAAAGCACAAATATGAATTGACAATTTGCAATAGAAGGGTAGATCTGAAACAAGCATTAACAATTAAACATTTCACAAGCTTAATTACTAAAAAGAAAATTTTAGGGTTTTTATGCAATTAGCCTCTAAAATTTTGCAAAAGATCAAACATGGAAATGTAATTAAGAAAGCAAATTTTCAGATCTAACCATGAATAATCAGAATGAGGATGTTCACGTCGGGTTCACCAAAATGTAAAGCGGAAAAATCGAACCCTAGTTGTTCTCCCCTCCCCAACTCCAAGGAGAGAGAAGGGAGAGTCACTAGGGTTGATGGTTTTCACTTAGGGGAGACTTTACATTCAAAAGAGGGGTTGAAACCCACAAGATCCAATCCCACGCAATGCAAGATTGGATTCTAAATGAGTTTCAAGGGTTAAGACATCAAGGATACCCTCTTTTGTAAGAATGTAGATAGAAAGATTGAACTAGGAATGCATGTAAAGTAGGAAAGATTCGTTTATAAACAGAGATAGGGATATGGGATGAAGCTGCGGACCTAGAATTAGCAATAAAATGTCGAGACGGTGCCGTTCTGCAAATTTGAGCGAAAGTTGACAGGATGATGGTGCCCGACGTGCACACGGTCCTCCGAAAAATCCGCGAAACGAAGGTGGATCTGTTCGTCTCTGCACAAGGATTCCAGATCTTCAATTACAGCCGCGTACCTGCAACCTACACACAGAAAAGAGAGGACGATTGGGGGGTTAGGGATGAGGGGTTTGCCTTTAGGTCAAACCCCGGTTTTGGAATTAATCAAGAAATGAGAATGCTGTAAATGTAAATGTTTGTAATGTAAACAAGTACCGATACCTTGTTGTAAGAATGTTTGTATTCTTACATGCGAAGGTGTAATGTATGTTGTATGTAATGTGTTGTAAGTGATCTCCTCTTCAATGGTTGAATCCTTGTCTTGAATGCAACACTTAGCCTTGAATGGAGACTTAAAATGCTCAATTGCTTGAAGGAATGCTTGAATGCTTGAATGTTTGAATATTGCTTTCGCGCCTTGCTCACATATGTCCTCCTTTTTCCTACCTCCTCAAATGGGAGGGGAAATGTAGTTTATATACTTGTCAATTAGGGCTGATAGACTGATTTTTCCGACCTTAGGCTGACCTAGAAACATTATTTTCCAATTTGCAAACTTAAAGATCCGATGCCCACAAGAGACTAGGCCCAAAATAGGGCCAGGGACCAGGGCGCTGGGCGCCATGGTCCCACCTCCCGGGACAGCAGGGTGTAAGGAGGGATCAGACCAGGGTGCTGAAAAATCCAGTTTTTGATGTCATGAACAAGTTTCGGGGTCTCCATCCAGGTTCCGTGTTGCATCGCCATCGTGAAGACCCAAATGCAGTCGAAATTGCAAGTGTCACAATTTTAGGACGCTACAACTTGTTTGTGTTTCATTGTTCACTTCTACAAACACTTAATTCCATTTTTATCGTTTCCCATGTTCAATGTTCCCACTTTGAGTGCTCACTTATTTCTTCTTTACACATGTTTTCATGATCAAGGTTACACGCTTGTGATATCTTCTATATACCTTGACCACTATCATTGGTATTTCTCTCTTTTTCAGGACCCGTGACTTCTTATGCTTCCATTCTCTTGCCATTATGCCTTGTGACCTCTGATCACCTTTTGATTACACATTTGAGACCCTTTCCATGCTCTTATCCCATTTATATTTTAGTAATCTCAATTTTGTCCTCAAGGCAAATCATCTATGCATGTATAGTATCATTTATATCCTACATATATATATTGGTTGTTTATTTCATCATTTGATTACATTTTTTATACACTTACTGTTGGCAACAATGCAGCAAACTAAAAGGGGGAGTGAATCAGTTTTCTCAAAAACTCACTGCAACTTAAACCACAAATCAGATATGATAATTAACATTTAAAGCATGAAACAACACCACGTCAATAACACACATAACACCAAGATTTTTGATGTGGAAAACCCGGTTAACAAAAAAAACACAGTGGGAACCTACCCACAATGAGATAATACCTTGTTAGGAGTAAATGTGAATTTTACAATGGAGAATGCACATGCATTCAGGCACACTGCCTAGAGCTCACTGCTCAAAATAAGAAACCCAAAAAAGCTACAACCTTTAGGGAAGGCTCATTGCCTTACAATAAATTTCAATGACTTACAAAAACATCTAGACAACAATCCGGTTTACATGAACTGTGAAAGTAACATCTTCATATGCCTGGGTACAATTCCAGTTAAGCTCACTGTCAAATCTTCTATGCAGTATATTCCTTTGCACACTTTGCACAACTTCCCTACTACTGAATCATTGATACAATATTCACACATAGCATGATCACTTTCAATGATTATTATATTTATTTATACAAGTCATCAACCCATGAAATATTGGTTGGTCAAACCCTCAATACAAATAACAAAATAATAACCTCACATGCTATAGCAATACATGTGAACCAAAACAATGTCAACTAAGACATATTCTGGACCCAAATCAATACTGCAAACACGCAACACCTCCAACAATTATGTCTTAATCATCCACAACACACTACAACCACCAAGAATGTTGCATAACACGAAGAACATCACTGGACAAAGAAAATCTTCAATAATGTGCACAATAATCAATGCAGACCACCAATATGCATAGAACATGATCTAAAGATATTCACAAGCAACATGAATTGCATCACAACAACTGCAACAACTCAGATTACCAAAATCATCATCATCTCTCTACTAGAGCTCAAGAACACGATCATAACTGACTATCAACCTGAAATATTCGCTTGTGAATTTCTAAATCATGAACCAATCGAACTAAGGACACACATCAACATCCAGAACACATCCCACACATCTGCAACTAAAGATATAGAAATTCTAGAGCAATACACAGCTCAATCAAAACTGAATAGCATCTGAATAACATGAACAACTGAATAGCATCCATAATACCGGATCTCACAACTCAATCAAAACTTCATGCGGATATCTGTAAATGGGAATGAACCAACTAAAAACAACATACCAGAAACCTTTGATCCACATCATCTCATCTGCAACACATAGGCTAAACCAACTCATCCAGCCAAACTGCAACACTAGAATACATAGAGGAATATGTTGGCATCAATGACAACACATCATTCCAGCAATCTTCTCAGCAACATCCAACAATCTCCCCCTTTGGTATTGATGGCAACATATGAATGTGAAAAACAATCAATGCAAAGAAAGAAATCAACTCACAACAATCTCCCTCAAAATCACAAGGATCAGCTCCCCCATAAACAAACAACTCAAATCTCAAAACTCAAAATGCTCTAATCTCCCAAAGATATTTTCACATACTCTTCTCCCCCTTTCACATCAATGACAAAGGCTTGGGAATCACAATTCTCTCCCCCTTTGAATTAGTTGTATCAACACTAAACACCAACACTGACTACTCCCCCTGAGTAGTAGCCTCACTCATCAATCCAAAGCACAAAATATCTTTGTGAAGTTCACCTGACTAATGCAAATCCATGCATCTTATTTCTCATCAGGATGGGCAATCACCCCTAACTTCTCTCTGAGATACTTAAAAGTATCTTTTGTAAAAGGTTTCATAAAAATATCTACAATTTGTTCCTTTGTAGATGCATACTCCAATCTGACTTCTTTCTCATTCACCTTCTCTCTCAAGAAATGAAACTTGATTGATATATGCTTTGTATTGGAATGCAACACCGGATTCTTTGAAATATTGATAGCACTTGAATTGTCACAATATATAGCAATAGGCTCATCATAAATAACTCAAATATCCTTCAACATCTACTTCATCCAAATTACCTGAGTACAATTTCTAATAGCAGCAATGTATTCAGCCTCTGTAGTAGATAAATAAATAGCATTATGCTTCTTACTTGCCCAAGAGACCAACTTCTTACCCAAAAAGAATGCACCACCTGTAGTACTCTTTTGGTCATCAACATCACCTTCCCAATCAACATCTGTAAAAGCACTCAAATTAAATTCATCATTCTTAGAATACCACAAACCAAAATCAATTGTGCCTTTCAAATATCTGAATATCCTTTTTATAGCAGTAACATGAGATTCCTTAGGATCAGCTTGAAATCTAGCAACATGACATCCAATATTCATTATATTAGGTCTAGTCTGAGTCAAATACAACAAACCACCAATCATAGATCTATATCTTGTCTTATTAGCTTTCGGTGAATCATCATCTTTTGTCAACTTGCATTCGGTCACCATAGGTGTACCAACAGGTTTAGAGTCCTCAAAACCAAATTTCTTCAACAATTCTTTCACATACTTAGATTGAGATATGAAAATACTTTTATCCAAATAAGTAATTTCCAATCCCAAAATGAATTTCATTTCACCAATCATAGACATTTCAAATTCATTATGCATCTCTTCAGCAAATTTATTACATAGGCAATTATTTCCTACAAAGATAATGTCATCAACAAAAACTTCGACAATCAAAATGTTACTCTGATCAATCTTGAAATAAAAATTACTATCAACAGTACCTTTATTGAATCCAAGCTTCATCAAATACTTATCCAATCTAGCATACCAAGCTCTTGGGGCTTGCTTCAATCTATACAATGCTTTCTTCAATTGGCAAACCATGTCCAATGTAGACTTCTTCCAATTCACCAATAAGAAAGGCTCATTTGACATCCATCTAATAAACCTTGAAATATTTGTGAGAAGCATATGCAAGAAATAATCTAACAGCTTCAATTCTAGCTATCCGAGAAAAAGTCTTCTCATAATCAATTCCTTCCATTTGTGAATAGCCTTTACAAACAAGTCTAGCTTTATTTCGGACAACTTCACCATGTTCATTAAACTTATTCTGGAATACCCATTTAGCTCCAATTACATTTTTATCCTTAGGTCTAGGAACAAGAATCCATGTATTATTTTTCTCAATCTGATTCAATTCTTCTTCCATAGCTTTAACCCGATTTTCATATTTGCATGCTTCATCAACTTTCTTAGGTTTAATCTTAGAAATCAAACAAATTTCTTCACCAAGTCTTGTCCTAGTCATCACACCTCTATTCTTATCACCAATAATCTGATTTTTGAATGATTCAATCTTACATACTTGTGAGTTTTAGGATTTTCTTGAATTACAGGTTCTTGAACTCTTTCTTCTACACTAGCATCTTCATTCTCAATCTTTTCCGAAGTAATCTGAACTTGACTTTGGGTTTGCACTTGCTTTCTTTTATTTGAACTGGCATCCTAATCATCAGAATCATATCCGCAAGATTTGATTTGTCTCACATTACCTTCATCTACCTTCACATTAGCACTTTCAACAATCTTCCTCAATCTTTTATTATAACATCAATAGGTTTTACTTTTAGTAGAGTAACTAAGAAAGATTCCTTCATCACATCTAACATCAAACTTTTCAAGATCTTCATCTCTTTTGATATAGCATCTACTTCCAAAAATTATGAAATACCTAATCGTAGGGGCATGACCAAACCGTAACTCATGAGGAGTCTTACCAATATCACCTTTGACATTTACTCAGTTAAGAGTGTATACTGTGTTGGCAATTTGGATGAATTGATTATGTGTTGCATTGATGTTTTGTCGTTGATGGCAACATCGGCTGTTTTGGTTGTTTATGGTTTCCGGTTGGTTCTGGTAGAGTTATTGGATTATGATATTGATTCGGTATGCTCTGGTATGCTTTGGTTTGTGGAATTGATTTGAATCTATCATTCATGCTATTTAGATGCGTATCACGATCAATTGGTTCAGGATTTGATGACTCAAATACTATCATTTGTTCTACTAAGTCTTTTAGTCACCGGTAAGGGTTTTACCGACAGAGCTTTGTTGAAGATCTTTTGATGCATGTGATAAGTGGTATTGGTGTAGCTTCTAGATGGTTCTCAGGATGCTGATGGTTATCATGTTTGTGTTTCAGTTTATTGGTGGTGTTGCATTTGGCTTATGGTGACCTATTTTGGCTTCGGTGTTATCAAGGTTATGGGTCGGTTTATGTAACGTGTTGGAGGATGTTCCTGATGCGTTACCGGTGGGATTTAATGATTGGTTTATATTGTTTTCAGCCTAAGACGACTTGGTTGATCATTGGATTGCGGGTTTATGTTATGAATTTATTGTATTATCTTTTAGGTGGCCGACCTAATTGTTTAGGTCCCAGATTGGTATAAATATGATGTAAGATCTCTTTGTAGATCCTGGGCATATGGGATTATGGTTATAGGATCCGTGTGTGAATAATGTTGTAATCATATGCTAGAGGTTTGGTTGATCATAGGTGATCGAATTGGGTTGGTAAGAGAGGTTTAAGACCTTCGGTACTGAGCTTAAACAAAATTGTACTCAGGCATACGAGATGGTATCTTTGCAGTTCACTCTTCTTTTCGGATTGTAGTCTGGATTTATTTTGTAATCAGTGAGGCTCCTTTTGTGATGAGCAGTGCGCTCTAGGTTGTTGGCCTTCCTACATGTGCAGACCCCTCATTTTGTAATCACATACTTACTGCAGAAGTATTATCTGACTGTGGGTAGGCTTCCCACCATGGTTTTTCTCTTTACCAGATTTTCCACATACAAATCTTGGTGTCATGTGTTCTGGATGGATGGTAACTGTTCAATGATTTATGTTTATGTTTAATTGCTATATCAATTATTTTGGTATTTGGTTTATGCATTTCGGAATTGATTTTATGTGTTCTGGTAATAAGGATTTGAATGCTTAAAGTTAAGTAATATGTTGACAACTGATTCACCCCCCCCCCCCCTCTCAGTTGTCCTCTAGTTATCTGAGTTGTCTAACATACTGCAATACTACCAGATTCTCTCCAAAACACATGCGGAACATTTCCTTCAATCATCATGGTTCTAGCAGCTTCTTGAACTCTTATATTCTTTCTCTCCACAACACCATTCTATTGTGGTGTCCTAGGAGCAAATAACTATCTCTTAACTCCATTATCTTCACAATATGCATTAAACTCACCGGAAGTGAATTCTCCACCTCTATCAGATCTCAGACACTTCATCTTCAATCCAGTCTCAGTTTCAACTCTAGCTTTGAAGATCTTGAACTTTTCAAACACTTCAAAATTCTCCCTTAAGAATGTAACCCACATCATTCTTGAGTAATCATCAATCAATGGCATGAAAAACTTGTCACCTTGCAAGCTTCTCACTCTAAAAGAACCACATTGATCAATTTGCACAAGACCCAACAATCCATTAGAATTATATTGTTTGCTCTTATAAGTAACTCTTGTATACTTCCCTAATTGACACTCCTTACATACCGGATTGGAGGGATTTATCAACTTTGGTAGATCTCTCACTACTTGAGTAGAACTTATTTTCACCATGCAATCAAAATTTACATGACACATCCTTCTATGCCATAACCAACTTTCATCAATCTAACCAATCAAACAACTTTTTCCACCGGCATGCAAGTGATAGATATTACCTTTAGTCTTTGTCCCTAATGCAATCTCGGCTCTGAAGCTACTCAAGATCTCACATTTGTCATTCTTGAATTGCAAGTTATATCCCTTATCAACCATCTGACCAAGACTCAAAAGATTATGCTTTAAGTCTTCAACATACAACACATCATCAGTATTGTTCTTACCATCAAGAGAAATAGAGCCTCTAACATAAATTACACAAGCTTTGTTATCACCAAATCTTACTATACCACCATCATACCTTTCCAAATTTACAAATTTACTCTTATCACCTATCATGTGATGAGAGAAACCACTATCAATTACCCATTCATCTTTCTCCTCAACTTTAGCAACTAAAGCTTTCTCCTTATTAATGTAGCTTGTAAAATCTGTAGTTACAGGATCATCTTCCTTGATAGCAATGAACACAAATTCATCTCCTAAATTTCCCTTATCTAACTCATCATCTGTCATGCCTTCATCAGCAGCAAAATAACACTTCTTCTGATATTTAAGTTTATATGGCTTAAATGGCTTCTTAGGAATTATCTCTCTTTCTAGACACCTTGATGCAAAGTGTCCTATCTTATTACATGAAAAGCATTTAAGAGATAACTTCCTTTCATACTTACAGGCACCTTTAGGTAATCTTCTAGCAATAAGTGCTTCAAGCTCCTCAAGATTTCTTTCTTCATCTTCCATCTCTTTCATCTCTTTCTCATATCTAGATGCTCTTGTAGAACTTTCTCCCAGATCATATATTTTCTTCTCTAAAATAGTAGCTTTGAATGAAAATTCAGTCTTAGAAAGAGAGTCTACAAACTCACTCAGCTCAAAATCAGCAAGTTTACCGATCAACATGTTTGTTGTCACATTTGTCACAATCTAGATCTCATCAATAGCAACAGCTTTATGTTTATAAGCAAGAGGCAAAGATCTCAACACTTTAGCAACAATCTCAGATTCTTCTAATACTTCATCGACACATATGATTCCACTCACAAGCTCCTTCACTTTCTGCATAAAAGAAGTAATGTTCTCATCTTCACTCATCTTCAAGTTCTTATATTTACCCTTCAAGCTCTACAACTTAGCAATCTTCACATGACTATCACCTTCATACAAGGTCTCCAATTTTATCCAGATCTCATGAGCAATCTCTAAGTCCATCACATTAGTGAACTCGGACACTAACAAGGCACTCAGCAAATGCTTCCTTATCTCTAATATTGTATTTTTCTTTCTTTAACTCATCCGGAGTAATAGGACCACTCTAAGAAACATTGTATACATTCTTAGTAATCTTTCAGTACTCTTCTCCAATGTATCTCAATTACATTGCATCCGGTTTTTCCAAAGAGTGTAGTATGTTCCATCAAATCTCAGACTATCCTTCTTGAAAGCAAAGGTTGTCATCACGGATCCCCTCAAGCAGTCAAGCTTCTTCCGGAGGATCTAGCTCTGATACCAATTGTTGGCAACAATGTAGCAAACTTAGAGGGGGGGTGAATCAGTTTGGTCAAAAACATATTGCAACTTAAACCACAAATCAGATCTAAAAATTAACAGTTAAAGCATGAAACAACACCACATCAATAACATACAACACCAATATTTTTTACGTGGAAAACCCGGTTAAGGGAAAAACCATGGTGGGAACCTACCCACAATGAGATAATACCCTGTTAGCAGTAAATGTGAATATTACAATGGGGAATGCACATGCATTCAGGCACACTACCTAGAGCTCACTACTCAAAATAAGAAACCCAGAAAGGCTACAACCTTTAGGGAAGGCTCACTGCCTTACAAGAAGTCTCAATGACTTACAAAAACATTCGGATAGCAATCTAGATTACATGAACTGTGAAAGTAGCATCTTCGTATGCTTGGGTATAGTTTTGGTTAAGCTCACTCTCAAATCTTCTCTGCAACACATTCATTCACACAACTTCCCTATTACTAAATGATTGATACAATATTTGCACATAGCATGATCAAATTCAATGATTATTACATTCATTTATACAAGTCATCAACCCATGAAATATAGGTCAGCCAAACCCTCAATACAAATAACAAAATAATAACCTCACACACTACAACAATACATGTGGACCAAAACAATGTCGACTAAGACATATTCTAGACCCAAATCAATACCGCAAACACGCAACACTAACAATTGCGCCTTGCTCATCTGCAACACGCTTAAGCCACCAAGAATGTCACATAACATGAAAAACATCACCAGACAAAGAAAATCTTCAATAATGCGCACAATAATCAGTGCGGACCACCAATACGCATAGAACATGATCTAGAGATATTCACAAGCAATGTGAATTGCATCACAACAACCGCAACAACTCAGATTACCAGAATCATCATCACCTCTCTATCGGAGCTCAAGAACACCTTCATAACTGACTGTCAACCCGAAAGATTCGCTTGTGGATTTCCAAATCATGAACCAATCGAACTAAGGACACACATCAACGTCTAGAACACATCCCACACATCCACAACTAAAGATATAGCAATTCCAGAGCAATACGAAGCACAAACCAAAACATTGAATAACACGAACAACTGAATAACATCCATAATACCGGATCTCATAACTCGATCAAAACATCATGTGAAACCCTGCAAATGGGAATGAACCATCTACAGACAACATACCATATATCCTTTAATCTACATTAGCTCATCTGCAACACACAAGCTAAACCAACTTATCCAACCAAACTGCAACATTGAAATACATAGAGGAATATGTTGACATCAATGACAACATATCATTCCAACAATCTTCTCAAAAAACATCCAACACTTACATGGTAAGGAGCTAACATTAGGACCAATTTTTTCCTTCATGATTTGTCTATACTAGAGCAACTAAATACCACTTGAACGCTTAACATTAATTTATTATCTTGTGCTACACAAAAAATATCATACACCAAATGGATTTTGGTCATATTACACATCCACATTGAATAGAAATCTATTGCATTTTCCACATTGATTGGAGTCACATTACATGGTCATATCGAATATGTCATCACTTGATCATATTAAAATGTCACCATATATTCCACATTGGATGGAGTCATATTACATGGACGTATCAAGCAAGTCATATTTCATTGCCACATAAAGTAAAGATTATTGTATCACTTCTCATTCAAGTGGAATCTTTAAAATTCTCTCTACTTCTCACTTTTTGTTAGCTGGATTAGTTTGCGATTTGTATCTACTTTAATTGTATGACAAACATGTTGCATGTATTTTTCTATTTTGCAAATTTCTATTGAACACTCACTCCAAGGAACATGCACAATAAATCAAAGAATGGTCAAATACCCTACACTAAAACTATACCCTTTGTAAAAGTAAAGAAATATTTTCTTCTTCATGTTGATTAATAACGTCCATATAGTTTGCAATACATATTCATTATAGAATTGAGTATGCATCAAAGTGGAGGCAAATTTGAATGGTGAAAGTTGTGTACATTTCCCATTTAGTTTTATCCATACTATAGTGGTAGTATGTAATGTAATTACATAATGACAATTTGGTACATTTTTGTTCTAGTTTTAGCTCATACCCAAGTCCATTTCCATTTTCATTTACTCTCATTTTTCACCTATTCCTACACATTCACCACTCACCCCTCATTTATTACACCCCTTTCACATTTACCTCAAACACATTTGTTCCATGTCTCAAGATTATCATTTCATTGACCATTTTTTTTCTACACCAATCAAGATTATCCTCACACCTCACATGCAAGATTGAACCTCAAGTTTCAAATTTCAAATGTGTTGTTAGTTTATCTTGACAGTTAAAGACATTCATTTTGCAATTAATTCATATGCTAGAGTTTTGAAATAAAGGAAAGGAAACATCTTCCATTTTCATTAGTTTTATGTACACCATATTGCCAGTATGTCATGTAATTACATTATTACGAATTGCTATATTTTTGTGCTAGTTTTAGCTCATGCCCAAATCCATTTCCATTTTAATTTACTCTCATTTTTCACCTATTCCTACATATTCACCACTCACCCCTTGTTCATTACACCCCTTTCATACTTACCTCGACACATTTGTTCCATGTCTCAAGATTATTGTTTCATTAACCATTTTTTTTCCACACCAATCAAGATCACCCTCATACAAGTATGAACCTCAATTTTTCAAATAGGTGGCATGTTAGTTTATCTTGGTATTTAAAGACACTCATTGTGCAATTAATTCATATGCTAGAGTTTTGAAATAAAGGGAACGGCTAGAGCATACTTCAATTTTGTAAAAGGGCAAAGAAACTTATCTACGTATAGGCCACTTGCACATTTATGTACATTGCTTCCTATATCTCTCTTCATCCTATCCTCGACCCAATAAAAGAGTTTATTCAAGAAAGCATGTTCCTTAATGAATTTACAAACTCCAAAAGGCATTTCTAAACCCACTTAGACCACATTCATCTAACAATAAGGTGAAGATGAATAGATTACTTAACACACATTTTGTCATTTAAAACCCACATATAGCAAATCAAATCCACATAGACGATCGATCAACAACAATCAAAATCGATGTTAAATTTTGAAAGCAAACAAATTCTACTTTCGGCATGCTACTTCCAATAACATAAGTTAAAAAATTATAATGTAAACAATGAGCAACCATATATCAACCACCAAAATCAACAAAGTATTTTCATTTTTATTTATTTTTTATGTTTTTATTTTGTATACCAAAGTTTTAAAAAAAAATATTGCTATATTTTGTATGCCGAAGTTTTAAAAAATAATATTGTTATCACCCGTAGCAACCATCATCTAATATAACTCTTGGTAATCATAGAGTATCTTATGCTCAAATGGCAACAATTAGGCTTGGTGGTCTTAGCCAAAGAATAATTTGTATTAAATATGCAATATAATAAGAATGTCCTTTCCACCGTAGTGACTATATCTTTGCCAAGGAAACCTCTTATAATCTTAAAACAGTTTTGTTTGTCATATATATTCTCATACCCGACATTCACATTTCTTATACATATATTAAATTTATATATCTGTTCACTTCAGGTATCTTCTCAAGTCGGAGGATTCGCTCCGCCAATATAATTAGTTAAAGCACTGGAATACCACAATGCATGTTCATGATATCTTCTTAGTTCCCAACCATACAAACACGCTCTACTGCTAAAATCAATCATAATCCTCTGAAGATGTTATTCAGAACAATTTTGTAAGGTTTCTCAAATAGCTTGTTTATTCCTAACATCCATCGAATGAATGGTGGCAGTGGTGGCATAACTAACAGTTTAAATTTTGAAGCACACAATATAATAAATGAAAATAATCAGCATATCATAGGTTCACCATGTACCAGTCCTTGTTCCCTTTCTTCCCTTACAAGGTCAGGGGCACCACTCCTCTCAGAGTTGAAGAGCAGCATTACTGATTATATTACAGACAGAATGGCACTTGCAATATTAGGAGTTGCAATGTTTGTGTCAATAGGAGCACAATTAATTTTTGAGGTTTTGGCATTTGAAATTGCAAATATCATTGGCATAAAAATATCATACAGATGAAAAAGTTAACATGTCATTCTCACCGTTTCTTTTCTTCAGCATGCAAGCTCACGGCGGCAAGCCTATTGGCTAATTACATAGACCTACATATGTGAAAATAGTGTCTCAAGGTTACTGACGATATTACATGGGACTTTGCAGTATATACACACAACATATACCTAAACAGTCGTATGTGTGTAGAACACTTTGCATACTCTTTTTGCACTCTAAATTTTGATTATAAATATTATTATAGATTTGCTTCACACAACATTTTTAATAAGTTGTTTTTGGATTATTCCTCGTATCACTCGTTCTTCTACAACCTAACTTGCCAAACGATATTAAGATCTTAATTGTCTTATGCAAAAACTTGGTCAAAGATTTTAGGATATTAATCGTTGTGAAACCTATGTAGACTTTATACCAAACCCTGATGGGCATCATACAAGAAAGCATTGCTACAAGAATTACAACAACAATGAAACAATCAATAGTAAAACACCACCACGTTATACGAAAATCTTTAATTATCAATCATAATTGCTTGTAGAACTTGCTCTCTTCATAATTGGTATAGACCAGGCAAAATTGAGCTTATTGTAGATATCAACATATAAGCCTTTCATAAGGCCCAAACCACTGGTTTGCATAGCCAAAAATCCTGCTATTACTCCAATATTTGTATAGTTAGCTCAAATATGTCGGAAGCATCTTTTTTTGTTCTTTATTTTCAAATGTCTTCAAAATAGAGATGTCAATTTTTGAAGCCCAATAAAAAGCCCATGCAAAAATATATTCCCACATATCCAAGAATAAACAGAGAAAGATTTGGGTGAGGAACTGCCAACTTTAGTGACCAAAAATAACAGGAAACGACCCGTTATGGAACAATTTCCCCAATGAATTAGAAGATTCATCCTCCTGATACCACTTTTTAATCAAAATTTCTAAATGTTATCGCAGGTTTGTCAGTCATAACTTCTGAATATATCTTGTATATTACTTCAATAATACAGATATGATGATTGTCTGCCAAGTCATCTCGGATGTTCTGCACCACACATCAGGTTGCAGATGGAATTGAATCCATATATTAAATACAACCATTGGAATGGCATATGGTTTCATTTCTCTTCTTCATAACTTATATAAGTGCTTTAATAAAATTGAAATCCACGGTTCTGGTAGATGAATATTTAGAATCCCAAATTACTATTAAATAGATGAATATCAATTAAAGGTTTTATGCTTTAGCAGACTGAATTTTTGGATATGTAGAAGTGTTGCTGGAGTTCATAAATAAGGACTGTTAGAAGGCGTCTAATTTTTGCAAGCATGCTGTTGGTGCCAGAACAGATAAAATATTCTCTGAGGTTTTGGATTTATAAAAAAAAGTGTGATGGCAAATGACAAGGCACCCTCTGCTGTTGTAGAAAGCATACTCAAAAATGCTTTGTGCTTGTCCTTTATATACATCAATAGAAAATCACATCCTAACACTGGTGGAAATTATGTCTTTCTAGAAGTAAAAATATTATATTACTTTTAAAAAGTCATCAGACAACATGTAACTAAAATAAATATCTTAAATTCATCTATCAAAAAAAATGCCAAGAGATATCAATTTGGAGCTATTTTGAAAATTTGATCTTTATTTTTAAGTATTATTATTTTGACATGTAAATGAGTGGAGCATTTTCTTATATTTGATTGGCAAGTGTACTGGTTCAAGACACTAATAACATTTATGACAGAAAATAAGAGCAATCAACGTAAATTAAAACTGAGAAAATTATTTTTTTTTGGACATACGGCCCCGAGACAGTTTGGAAAAGCAGTTATCTCCGAAAAAGGATTAATCAGCTAACAAGTTAATCCATTTTTTTAAAGGAGGGGAAAATCAAGTAGGAGAAAGAAGATAAATTAGAAGATGTGCCACTGGGAGCTATCCCCTTCTAGAAAATGGTATGGAGTCGAAGAACAATCAGACTAGTTCAGCTTACATGCCTTTAAGCAAATAATACTGAAACTCCTGGGAGTATTATGAAAAGAGTCTTTGATTCAATCATCGCATAGATATTGAATCATGAGTTTATACTAGTCTTGAGGTGAGTAAGCATTAATGTTAATTTGGAAAGAAGATATCTTAACTACGAGAAATCAAGATGGCATCCTATCTATAAGGGCAATTCCATCAATGATAATTGATGGCACAAAAAATTGAGCAAAAAGGCAGGGCTGAAACTTTGCCCATAAAATGTGGTTAAACTTCTCTACCTTTACCAAGAAAACATCAAAAAACGGATCTGGCTATATCCTCCCATGCCCCATTAAAACAGGCTTGCAATGTTACAATTCCCAACATCTTGGCTGCAAATGAAAATCTCACTGGTAAAATATCAATGCAATATACAGACACTTTCACTGCACCTGGCTAATTTACAAGACGAAAGACCTGTAGCTTTCAACAGTATCACATAATAAATCAGGAAGTTGTCATAGATGTTTGCCAATGTGAACCTTTATTATTTGAATTACCATTGCTTCCTGCATTGCCAGAACTTGTCCCGTGTTGCCTCTGAAAAGGAAGAGGGGGAAAATCATCTTCCTTCAAAAGAGAGCTCGATGATGCTTCCCTGAGAGTTCAAAACAATATATTCTTTGGTACAAAACTTAAGGGTATGAAAATATAATCATAAACAATAGCAACCAGGAATAGAACCCCAATGACTACCAAAGACAATATACAATCTTCAGAACTCCTTAAAAAGAACAAGCAGAAGTAAAACACTATTTTATTGGAATCATACCTTCCATTGTTTGAAAGTGCACCTGGTTTCAGTGTTATTCTCTCAATTGATGTGTTGGCAACTTCTGAACCTGAACCAAGCAACTGCCCATTCAGCTGGTCTGAATCCATATGCCTACTCTCATCTGATTTCACTACAGGAGAAACCGCACCCAACGGTACGGGTCCCAATGAACCAAACTCAACTTGTTCTGAAGAAAAACCTGAACCAGTAGAATGGGACCGCATCAGGTAAACTGAAGGATTGGAATGTCTAGCTTTTGGGGAGATAGAAACCTTTGCATGGCCAGTCATTTTTGATGATGGATACACATCATGAGAAACTGATTCTAACATTGGATTCAAAACTGTGTTACTAGCTGCCTGGTACGAACTCTTGCATAAGTTGGATACATCACCCTCCTTATCACCATATCTCACACCTACTGAATTGACATCAGAGCTCTTATTTCCAATCTGCCTGTGTAAAGGTTGGTCGAAGGTTGTTTTGTTTCGTCCATTACTACGGAATCTGTTCATTTGACTACTTACACGAGGAGGATAATCCTGAGCAGGTGCTCCTTGATACCTTCCTCTGTTTGAAGGCCTCTCTTTGTAAGGACTAATACTCTGTGAATATAAAGCATCAAAGTTAGCTTGCATCACCCAACCTAAAAAATTTAAATTGAACATGAAAAGAAATTTAAGTATACCGTGTTAGGAAAGTATGTTCCTGTCCCACTTCTTGGCTTTGGCAAATCCTCCACAGGGAAATTTCCTGGCAAAATTACTGCATTTGACCCTCTATAACCAGAAGCATTAAAAAAAGGAGAAACAGGGCCAACTCTGTAGCCACCATGGATATAGGGAAACATATTTGCATTTGGAGGGAAGGGCCTCACAAAACTATCTGGAATGTATTTCTCTTTCATATATGGAGGCATCATAGGTTGTTGTAGAACAGGGCTTTGCATTCCTGACTCTAGACACCACTTGCCAAAATTTAAGTTATTTAAGTGACTATCAAAATCAGCAGTGAGGTCAGGCTTTTGACACCTTAAAGCATCAACTGCTATCCTTTGCATTCGAGAGCTGGGTAGATGACCTTTGCCACCTTGCCAATCCTTCAAGCTTTCTTGAGGTTTGTTAAACAAATATCCTGACTCTAAACTAGGCTGAGTTCCATCCAATGAAAATGGAACACTGGGAGATTTGAAAGTGGTGTTATCGGATAATCTGGATATCTCAGAGAGGTTTGAGCTGAGAGAACATTGTGAAAGCTTTCCTGATATGGATGGAGACTCCTCTAAACTAGTCTTTTGGTAATCTGCTTGCATGGGATGACTGTAAACAGTGTAGGCTGGCCCATTGCATCCAAAAGAAGGTAAAGGTGAGGCACTAGCTTGTGTAGTCATATTGCTATTACAACTGTCACTATCCATAGAACGTTGAAGCAAATGCTCTGGACATTGACATACTTCATCTTTCTTCTCTGGGTATAAAACATGACAACCGGTATGACCGTCTCTATCAATCATAGTAAGAGGATTCCCAACATTAACACAATCAAGGTTATCTTGATCAACCTTGCTGTTACCAATAAAACTTTCTTCACTACACATTGCTTGTTTGGAACTCTCAGTAACCGTAGAACTAAGATCGGGTTTAAGCACGAGCAAAGGGATTTCTCCCTCTTGTATATTACCATTTTCCAAAGGCCCGTTGTCAAGAGAATTGCCACCAATCCCGGGTTCAAGAAGTGTATAGTCATGAACAACCTCACCCAGATGCAATGATGATTCCTGCAAAAAAGCATTGGGATTCTGCAACTGAACATTCATAGGTTCTGGATGACCTACAGGCACAGATGGATAAGAAACAGACACCGAAGCAACAGGAGCAGACAGAAATAATTCTGGCTGGGTGGACTGAACAAGAGATTTTGGATTTTGTACATGAGATGAGAAAAAGTCTCTTTGTGAAGTATTTGGCATCATGTATCTAGGGTTTGCCACCGTGCATCCTTGTTGAATAGATGCAGTGTCGATTGATAGTTTTTCTATGCAACTAGCAGATTGGTGATCATAGTGCTCACAAGGGCAGTCCATGCAAGAGTTTAAAGTGCCTCCATGGTTTGCCCCGTTCCTTGCATCTTTAGAGCTCAACTGTCCTTGACAATGAGATGCAAATAATTTTGAATCTTCTGAGAAAGAAACTGTTACAGCTTTGCTTTTCATATTCTCTGAAGCCTTGCAATAACAGCAATGTCTTGAAATTCCATTCTCCGGTAAAATACATGGTGATTTGCTTCTAAAACAATCTGAATGGTTATTGACAAGATCTTTCACATCCCCTGACATCCAGCTTCCACTGACCAGATTTTCTGTACTAGCTAATTCATTATTAATCCTAGGCGAACAATTGGAGAGTGTACTACAAAGACAAGACGATTGCACGCCTTGTCCAGTTTCATTTCCCACAAATTGCCTTGAAGCATAGACCACATCAGGAACAAAACCTGCAATTTCAGATGATTCAGTAGAATGCCCATCTCTTTCACCAGTCTTGATTCGCTGAGTAAGCACATTATTGTCAAGTTCCTTGTGCTCAACGTCTGACTTCAAGGATTGCAGAAAACTTGTGTTCTCACCAACCGGTCTGCTTTGTGGACTATATACAGTTGAATCTGGGACATCCGGACGCTGTCCTTTGCCATGCCTCAGCAAAGTATTTTGGAAAAACTTGTCCAGTTCTTCAGCAATCTTTTCCTCGGAAGCAAGTAGTACTTTACCAAGCATACGAGCACCATATCCAAATGCACTACGTATACGGAAGAAATTTCCTATGGAAACACATACACTTACATCAAATCCTAACTCAAACAATACCCGTGCAGATTAAAGAAACAATTGCAAGAAATAAACTATATTAACAACAGGTAAACAAAACAGTTGAAATGAAGAAAATGTCCACAAACAAACCAGTTCAAGGGACACCCTTTTTATTGTCAACAAAATCTTTCCAAAGATAACAATGTTTCTCAAAACAAGCCAGCTCAGAACATAGCTTGTTTGTATATAGACAAAGTAGTTAACAAGGGCAAATTCATGTAGTGTGCCCTTACTTTTTATTTTGTAAAAAATCATGTTTCCTAGCTAATATGGAAACCAAAAAGCTCATTAGAAATAAACAAAAAAGCTCCCAAAAAATACACTGTATACCTTTGCTCACACTTCGGCCTAGATTATTATTTTCCCGCAGCGGATCAATAATATTAAGGGACTTTGGGGTCAACGATCGATTTTGATTATCATGGCTCTTGGGAAGAACAGAGTACAAATCACTGCATGACTTAAGGAATTCCTCATTCAGCAACAGCTCAGCTCCATCCGTTTCAGGTGGCTCAGCTATAAAAATGATAAACAAAATTGACATTAAGCTGGTTGCTAAAAGAACATAAATAAAGCACTAAAAGAAAAAGGAATCTGAGTAACATAAATTTTTATTCAAGCAAATTTCCTACCAACAATAACAGGAAGAGCCGAGATGGATACAGGCCCCTGTAAGCTGACACAATAATTTTCCCAATCGAATTTGCTAAAATAATCCAAAAACCTGTACAAAACCTGCATGCTGATTGCTACTTCAGTACATAAAGTAGTACTCCTTTACACTAACAAATTTTAGAATGTTTGTCAACTATTAGGACTTTATTTTTCTGTTCCTTGGATTACATATATTTGTCAATTAAGCATGCACCAACCTCCAATGGACCATGTAGTGATGCATGGAAACGATTGAAAATATACAAGACCAAAGTCTCTAAAGCATATGTAGATATAAGAGCATGGTGTGCCCCTAAGAGACGGCTTTCATAATAACACCATGCTTTCACTAGTATAATACTGCGTTTGAATAAATGGTCTTTTCCAATAAGTCGATCAACCTGAAAAAGCAGCTCAGTTTTGTCAACTTCTATTACATTGCAAGTAATTTAAGAGGTAGGTAGATGCATAAAAAATGATTAGATGTATAATTTACCTTCTCAAGGAAGCAAAGGGTAGACAACCCACCAAGCTGATTGAAGGAGATATCTACAACAATGTTCTCAACAAGGCACTTGACAAGTTTAACCTGTTACCATAAAGTAAATCCATAGTTTATACCCATTGCTAGCATTATGATGGAAGCAGTAAAATATGAATGAAACTAGGCAGATGGATATCACTTGATTAAACAATAGAGAATAAAGAGAGCTGCAATTGCAATTTACACCTGAAAATTTTGGTGGAGCTGAATCAATGTCTGAAGCTCCTAATGGAAGAACAAAATTAAGCGAAAGCACTGACTTCCTTAAGCAGGCAACCCATAAGTTAAGGTTAAGGTTATGGTCATCATGGGGCCTTTACTCTCAGATCATGAATGCAAGCATCCTTGCTGGTTCAGTTCCCACTTCTGGCACTTTCTAAAGTGCCATCAATATCAACGTGTTGGGTTAGTCAACAACATAAGGTGCAGACTGGAAATATGGAGGATGCAGACAAGATGATTGCAAGGGACAATGGAAATCCAACAACCAAGAGTTACCTCTGCCTTTCTACGGGCATGGAATGAACTCAAGTCCTATGGGGAGCATCTGTCATCTATCTCAGATTTTATACAGCTGGATTTTCTACTGTTTACTTTCATAATTATCAGAAAATTTCTTTGAAATGACATTCATTGTGTGTTATCTTGTATAGCAGCACTACACTAGATGGCAACTACAATCTCCATTTGATTTTCTCACCTATGATCAGCCTATCGCTATTTATGTACTCAACTTTTTATATTTACATATAGAAATAAAGAACAGAATGAGAAGGTTTTTACAAGAGATACACAGTTACCAAGCACCAGTGACAGAATCAGAAGGATGGTCTTCAGTCCAACAGAGAAATAAATAATGTTGCTGTAATTTAAATTCTCTCAAATATTTAGGCATTCATATTAATAAATTTTGTAGCACTTAAAAATTTTAATTTTCAATTCTGAAATTGCTACAAGCAAATTTTATAATGTTATACAAAGGAGTTGGCTTGAATCATTCAGGATATTAGGAATAAGTTCGATGGACATTTTTAAGTATTAAGATGCATGTACTCCATACTTGGTCAAATAATATTTTGCTAACTCTGTTCTCACAGAATTGTTTATACATACAAATTATTGGTGAGTAATTATACAGAACATGGGCCACAGACAGCTCTGGGAAAAGTGTAAAAAGAAATGTCTTTTTGCCATGCATTTCTCTGCAAAAATGAGTAATTTGGAACAATAAAATATGCCGGGCTGTTGATGAAACCTCAACCCACTTAAACTGAAATTTATAAAGGAAGAAAGTTTGACGTAACAGAGGCCAAAGTGTATTCACGTGAATCTGATTTCTCCAATAATTGCCAAAAGAATTACTATTTTATATAAATATATCGTTTGTAAATTTATTGAGAATAAACAACTGTCACAACATAGTGGAAAAGAATAAAGTTTTCAAGCTTTAGAAACTGACCTCAGCCTTGATATAATGAACTTCTCTCACCCTAAATTCAGCAGCCTTACTAGTCTCTTCCCCTTCAAGGACAGCACGCACATCATTTGCCCATTTATCTTCAATATTTAAAATACTGCTGAATGTGGTCAAGTCAACATCTCCATCAGGAAGATAGGTTTTCAGTGGCACCGAACCAAATGGGAAGACCTGCAGTAGCTCCCAAAATAAAATGATATAAAAACTCTACAATGTCTACACCTAGAATGACCTAGAGTTCTATAAACATAGAAAATCCTTAATCTAAAACTTCCCCTCATGCAATACTACAATAAAGAATAAAAAGAAACACGGCAAAATACAAGTCATATAAGCATGAACTTTAGCACATTATCCATTTATAATCTAAAAGACTGCCACAATCAAAATACTTATTAAAATATGCAACCACAATTTTGGAGGGGGATTTCCATTTTTTTTTAAAACACTCCAAGGAATAGATTTTACAGGAAAAATCACCATCTACTGAAAATACCAAAAAGAAAAACAATAACTAAAAAAGAGATGCTACTTCTTCAAATATTAGATTTTTAAATGGTGATCATCATGGTTTACATCACCCATTCCTACCAGGTAACAATTTTAAGTTGTATTATTTCACCAACATAAGAAATTAAAACAAAGAAAAGTGGCACAAATGAAGGCATGTAGTTCCCTTGCTATTTACTGCCTACATTGCTTTGTGATGGTTGTTATCTAAGAAAGAAAACACGGAGCATAAGCTACAAAGCCGATTCAACTGCACACATCCAAAGGGATTTACTGCAGCTATCATGCCCCCGCTAAAACAAATCAATTTACTGGCCGACTCCTTGAGGAAATGCCCCACATAGGAAATCAAAATAAAATAAAATAAATAAATTTGCATTTAATAGGTTGACCCTAGTGTCTCTTGGAAGAAGAGACAACACCCTTGGTGCTGGCCAACCTGCCTAGTGTTAGACACAATGTGCCACTGAGAAGGGGGGGATGAATCAATGGTTTACAAACTTTTCCCTTTAACTATCTGTTGTGACGTTTTCACACATCGCCCCATTGCAAATGGGGACCCTTGCTTTTTTGCTTTTAGGGTTTGTTTTCTAGGTCTTTTAGGGTTTTGTTAGTTAGCCTTTGCATTTTGAGTGTTGTCGGGGAGATCAATAGGATAGCAAGTCCGGCTTGAGTGATGTCCTGATCCTGAAATTTGGCTAAGTCTGGAATGTCCTGATCCTGAATTTTGGCTAAGTCTAGAATGTCCTGATCCTGAAATTTGGCTAAGTCTGGAATGTCCTGATCCTGAATTTTGGCTAAGTCTGGAATGTCCTGATCCTGAAATTTGACTAAGTCTGGAAACTGAAAAACCTCCAAAAACTAGATTTTGCTATATAACTCCTGGAGGTCTGAAACCACTCTCAAACATCCTAAAAGTATATATGGAATATAACTTAAAGTATAAGTATTCCATAAAAATTATCCTGATAGAGAGTTTGAAAAGTCAAATTTCGCTCCTGTCCTTCACTGAGGATCCAGAGCGAATTTTGCTCCTGTCCCTCTCCAAGGGTCCAAGGCGAATCGCTCATGTCCCTCACCAAGGGTCCAGAGCGAAAAAGCTTAGTGGAGTCATTCCTGACCTTGTTTGGACAAATTGAGACATCAAAGGCATGAAGGAGGACGTAATCAAACCATTGAAGATAGTTTTGAAAGTTAACAAGGCATAAATGAGCTCATAAAGGCCAGGGCGCTCCTGTCCCTCTCCAAGGGACCAAAGCGATTTTCCCTCAAGACAAGTTTTTGGCAAAAGGAAGGCAAGTTTCGCGTTTGAGGTGGGTGAAGGAAGACGCAATCGATCCGTTGAAGATAATTTTCGAAGCTAGCAAAACACAAGTGAGCTTATAAATGCAAAATCGCTCCTGTCCCTCTCCCAGGGACCAGGGCGAAAAGCACATTAGCTAACCTTCCTCTCCAAAATCGGGCGAAGCCAAGTCAAGACGCAAGGTCAAAATGATGTTTAAAAGGTTTCACAAAGGAATGAAGTAACAAAGGCCATCAAGTTGATGAAAAATGGCTAGGGTGCTCCTGTCCCTCACCAAGGGACCAAAGCGAAATCTTCAAATATGCCTAATAGTCTAACATTTTGGAATGCTACTTTCATTGCCAAGACTCGAGATGGAACAAGGAATGATGTTTTACGCCTTGAAGGAGATTAGATGTCGATGTGGTTAGAGGATTGTGCAATAAACTAAAAATCGCTCCTGTCCTTCACTGGAGGACCAGGGCGATTTCTATAAAATCAATCATTTCCTTCTGAAACCATGTCTAGGCAAGGGTTGTGCAAAGTGAGAAATGCCTTTCGAAGATGATGAACAAGGAATTGCCCCCAAAGATCAACAATTTTAGGATTAAAACCAAAAATTGATCCTGTCCCTCACCAAGGGACCAGGGCGAAAATGGTTCTAAGGAGCATTCATTCCAAAGATTGAATTGATCAAACTCAAAGTTACAAATGAAAATCCCATTTTGGGCGTCCAGGATGAAGTGTTGAACGTGAAAAACAAGAAATTGTAAGGCTAAGATGAAAAGGCACTCCTGTCCCTCTCCAAGGCACCAGAGCGATCTTGTTGATGTCCATTATCTTGCCATGCCTAGGCGCCAATATCATCTATGACAAATTAAATGCCAATTTCGATGAAACCTTGAGATATTTTAAAAAATTAAATTGACATTTAATAAGTGCGCCTAACATTTAATAATTAAGTTTGAGCCTAAAAATCGAATTTTTTAATTATAAAGGCATTTAAAATTAATTATTATTATTTTAAAATAAAATGGGAGCGCTTGGGGTATTATTTAATGTTATTTTTCAAATCGGCCTCTCCTTTTATTTAATTCTTATTTATCTTTTGGCCTATTTTTCAAGTCGGCCTATGGGAAATGAAAGGATGAGCGCCCATATAAGAGAGGTGTGTTGAGCGATTTTAATCCATCATTCATTCATTCACACAAGTGCGATTTGGAGAAGAACAACAAGGTGCGAAATCTAGCTTGTGTGGAGCGAATTTCTACCAAGTGTGGAGACTAAGGAAGGCGAAATTCATCTTGAAGGCTATTGGAGAGGCGTATTTCTTGTTAGATTGGAGGATAAATTCCAGATGTTTTGAAGGTATTTGAAGGCAAATTTCCAGATTTTTGAAGAGGAAGGTGGAGTTCTTTTCCAAGCTAAAGGAGGTGCATTTTATCCAAGGGAGAGCTTTGATCTACACTTTGCCTAGCCAAAATTCATCTATTTTTACATCATTTCTTAGAGTTAATTCTCAAGAGGAGGTATGGCAAAATCATCTTGACACCCTTATTCAAGGTTTGATTTTTTAGACATTTTTTGGAAAAATCTAAGTATTACATGGTTAATTAGGAAATGATTACTCAAGATTTATCATGAAGTTTCCTAAATTAAAATCTTGAATCTTCCTTTTAAAGTTTAATTTATAGATTTCAAGATATATTATTAATTGTGAAATGTTGTGTAGGTATCAAGATGGCGACTCCCAAGCTCGAAAGATCTACAAGTCGGAAGACTCTCCTAAAGGAAAATCAAGCCAAATCAAGGACGGTCTCCTCCAAGAAGATCAAGCAAGGACAAGGGCGACCTCCTCCAGTATAGCATCGACAAGGACGGCCTTCTTCGGACTAACGTCATCAAGGGCGGCTTCTTCTAATCCAGCATTCCAAGGCGAGGTACATCATCATCCTACAAATCAAGGACAAAAGGAGTTAGAACAAGAGTTAATTAAAGATAGCTTCTCAACGACATCAAATTGAATATCTACCAAGCTACAAGTGTCAGACGAGGTGGCATCCTAGTCATCACTCCTCCAGTCGGATTGGTCCACCTCAACAATGTCCAGGTTCAATGTACCTAATTCATAGAAGGTGGCACAAACTCCGATGTACCTACCCCGGCTATCCATTGATCGATTTTTCCAGAGAGGACATGTGTCCAAGCAATACAATTTTATCATTGGTCAAGCATTAAATGTTATGTAACGGTTGTAACAAACCCTAATTAGGGTTTTCATTGTAAAATCTTGGCCATTGATCTCGAATGGATCTAAGCCATCGAATTGTATTGAGGGCACTATATAAGCCCTGGCATTTCATTTGTAAAGGCTAATTAGAAATAGTTAGAATAGTTGGAAGCAATTAGAAGACAGATAGAGAATAGTTAGAAGGTGATTAGAATAGCAATTAGAGTAGAGTAGAGAGAGAAGGCAAAGATTGTTGCCAAGATGTTGTTGTAAGAGACTTGTAACTTCATTAAAGAAATGGTGAAATTTATGGGTCGATTCGACAATTTGCATGGTCTCTATACTTCTCATATTTGATTTCATGTTATTAGATGAGTGGAAGAAATATGCTTGATTGATGGTGGAATTTGTATATCCATACTACTAGCAGTTTGTTGATTGCAGACTTGCCTTGTGTAGTCAACTGGAATCATTCAGCTTAAGCTTAACTTCAATTGTCGCTTCTTCATTGATATGCATCAACCTGATGGTGTCTATGCCTGCAGTGATGATTTGAACATCATAAAGCTTTCCTTCGAAGATCG
Source organism: Cryptomeria japonica (assembly GCF_030272615.1). NCBI lineage: Eukaryota > Viridiplantae > Streptophyta > Pinopsida > Cupressales > Cupressaceae > Cryptomeria > Cryptomeria japonica. The sequence goes on along the minus strand of NC_081407.1, from coordinate 222,442,874 downwards.
CACTAACCTTGTGGAGATGGTCCTGGGATGTCAAAACAAGACTTAGTTAGAATTTCATCAAAGATCAATCATTGCTCCTACATTCCTTAGTATTAGGATTAGATTCTTTCCTCGTCCTCATCTTTTTTCCTTTTTTCAAGTCAAAGCTAGTAAGATCCTGTGTTCCAGCAATATTCAAAGCAGATCAGAAGTTCAGTCATCAAATGTAAGTCCCCTTGTGATTCCAGCAAATCACATCATACCACAGAGAGCTTATCCACGCGTAGAGACCCTACATACAAGAACCTTGAAGTCATCCTGATTGATCCTTTTCCGCGATATCTTCAGCAATCAGAGGCTTTATTCAAGAGAGGATAAGGTACCCTTGGCTATTTTATTCGGTGTTTGATTGTGTACAAAATACACGTCAACACTATCCTATGTGTGTATACGGGTTATCAGATCTAACAGAAAACAGACTTACCGGTTAGATGGGAGACTGTCACAAATGCAATCACACATGAAAGGGACATCACATAACACCAGCATATACGAGGAAAACCCAAGATGGGAAAAACCTCAATGATAAATGTTGTTGGAGTCTACTACTCCAATCTAGCCTCACAATGAAACTTTGATTACAATGTTTAGGGCACCAACCCAAGGAGCACCATCCCCTGCACCGAGCTTCAACTCAATGATCTTCAATGAGTATATTCAATTACAAAAGTAATAGTCTTGTTACAAATGAATTTTGCAAATCCCTTCACCGGATCCTCTATCAAATACACTACTGGTTCTCTGTTCACCTTCTTACTACAACAACCTTATCTCCTGCTGCAACTTACTCTCTGCTGCACCCTTCACCTATTCAATCTCTTCTTCTTCTTTGTCGGTTCAACTCTCTGTCGGTTCTCTCTCCTCTCTGTCACACTGCTGCTATTCACCACCAGTATTGATAACTTAGTCAGATGTCTATCATCTGATCCTTGCTGATTCTCAGCTTGCCCTCTTTGCCATCATCTATGATTCTTCTCTGCCGGTTTGGTCACTACCAATTTACTCCTCTATCAGACTCAATGGCTGACTATCGATTGCCTCACTATTGCCCGTTGAACTCTTCAACCCTGTTCTTTCTCACACTCAGTCTCTTCTTCTTCTTCAGCAGCAACACCCTCTCATTCAGCAGCAACCTTCATCGATTTTGGCTTGCATATTTATAAACTGGTTTTCCCACCAAAAACCAATTCAAACTTCAGTCAGTTAGGGTTTCTTCATCGACCTTGAGGCAAACCAAATCCAATCAGATCTCCTTCCAGAGATCGACCTCCTGCAATGGATCAATCAACTCCACCAATTGTGCAACTTCCAATACACGTTTGCTAAGTTTAGCAAACACGACTTCTTCTTCGATTTGCACTTGTCAAATACCTATGAAGCGATCATGCAAATAGCTTCACCTACCCTGATCAGCACTTGGACACTCGGCCTCGATCATGAAGTCATCCAATCAGATCTTTGTCCTTTGATCAGTCTCAACTCGCACTCTTCTGCTCCTCGACCCGTGAAACACGCTATTGACATAAATGTCGACCTGTCACCATCTACCTTGCCGACAACACATTCACCGACATGTGCATGCATGTCACTTCAACTCCACGTGGCCACTATGTCAGCATCCACCTTTGCTAGGATATATGTGTCGATCTGGGTAGGATCACCGACCAACTCCATTACCAGGTTCATCTACCGGCTTACAAACCCTGCCAGTTATACCCTAACTGGTTTGTCATCATCCTTGCACCTTTCTTCTCTTCCAGTGGAACACCTTCACCGGTTATCATTCTTTTCAAAACACTTCATGCACTTTGACAGCTTTAACAATGGACATACTTATCGGTTACCACCTGATGACACCATGTCATCAACCTTCAACAAACTCCATCTTCAATCCGGCAATGTCCTTTGTTTGTAGTTGTTCCAACTTTGCCTTCTTCATCATCAGCCAGGACATCATCTCAACCGGTTTGTCAAGGTGACAAACCCATCACTTCTTTACTCTTCCTTTTCTGTCTCGATAGCACAACATGCCAACCCTTTCTAATCCGGTGCACATTTTTTATTTCATGCCCCTGAAGCATCCTTTTGTTTCACCAGTAGATGCGGTGTAAGCCTTCAATCACCTGCCTTCTACTCTTCTCTCTTATCTTGAAGGACTATGATGCATTCCATGCATAATAGGAGATAAGCTCCACTTACCAGTGGGAGTGGATCCTTGTCATCTGCATCCGACATTGCATCAATATGGCTTCTCTGTTTGAGCAGCATATCTTCAAACAAGCACATGTGATCCGGTTGGGGCACAATCACTGTCAGTCATCTCTTCAAATGGTGACTGCATCTTTATCCGGTGGGAGTCATGTTGTTTGACATCCACACAGCATACCGGTGACCTGTACATCCTTCTCTTTTGGTGTTGATGTGATTCTTGATAACATTCCCCCTCTTCATCACAATCAACCGACCAGCATCTTGCTCTCTTATAGATGTCATCATTACCGGTTGTTATATCATACCAATCTCCTGTCCATGTCTTCAACACAAGTCAACCACTAATTTGCGTACCAGTGACTCCAATGGCCATTGTACTGAATGACATTCTCTCCCTTGTCGATGACCTGCAATACAAGGTGACATCAAAGACATCACATCCGGTATGCATCAAAGACAGTGCTGCACATACATCTCTTTAACCGGTAGCCATCCTATAACGGTTGACATCAATGACAACACAATGCCAACAGCTAGGTGGAGCGCCACATTTGGAAAGGATAAAATTAAATTAAGTCTGTTGCAAGGCCGACCCTCTTAAGAGAAGTCACCTCCTTTGGGCGAAAGGGTGTTTTAGGCTATATAAACAAGTTGAGTGTAATCAAGTGATATATATCCCCATGGATGGCAGAAGCAGAGCAGATCAGAAAAATAGCAGAAACTCTCATATGCAGCAGACCTGATCTGGGCAGTAACATATTAATTTCTTCTAATATGCAGAGATAGTTACTTAATGTAAATATATTTCTATATCAGTTGTATGCAGATGTGAATGTATATATCTATATCAGTTGTATGCAGATATTAATGTATGAATCATTATGTGCTGATATAACATATATATCTATGCACTTAATAAATATTATGAGCATGATTCTCTATTTGCAATAATCAATCATGATAGGGTGAGAAAGGGAATGCAAGAAGGGGAAACAGCTATGGGTCCCTCACTAGGCACACCACCTCATCTGGATGGCAAAAACGCCACATGAGGACAAGGGGTCCTTGGGGTATCCACTCTTGGCCTAGTGGTAGAGGGTCATTTTGGGCACCCTATTGCAATTTGCCCTACGACCCCTATATTGATCAATTTCCCTTAGTGAGTAATTTGTCATTACCAACATGAGACCTCAGCCTATGCACCCTTACAAAAGTTACAGTGAAGTGACTACTAATTTTTTGTCTGTGCTCTGCCAAAATGCAACACACGATACTAACTCATGCTGAGTTGTACAAGCACTCCAAGAACAATGTGGCAAGTATGTAATGACTACTGATGCCCAACCCCAACCTACACAACAAAACACACAACTCTACCAAAGTCAAGAATTAGTTCAATATAGGCACAAAGGTGGTGGTCAAACTCACAAACTCTCATGCTATAACTACAAGTGTAAAATTTTAATATTCTATGAATATTGCAAGGAAGAACACAAAACTAATGAGTGCATCACACTACAGGTGCAGGTGGAGATTATAGGAAGACTACACAAACAATCTGTAGGGGTCACATTATCACACCTCCAAAGAGACATTTTCAAGTGTTAATAACATGAATTGGCAAGATATGCACAACCTCTAACCCAATACAACCACCACCCCACCAAAAGACAAGGTTCAAGCCGACGAAACCTAATGAGCACCACCAATTCTATCAAGATGCTCAGCAAATGATTCACGCAACCTAACACAAGGTCAGTAAAGAACAAGTAAATGAGCACAAGAAGTTGGATGTGAGCTATACTATTCTAAAGTTGTTTTGTAATAGAGTTTGTTTTAATGTTTAACAATTTGTTTAATAACTAGTATTTTGAACTTGGAGGATCGTGACCTCAATGCACACAAATGTTGTCAAAGTGCAGAAAGTTGTGCACCATTGAACCTAGTTATGACATGAAACTTCTTTTGCCTCTTGAATCAGATGGGTTCATGTTGCACAATGTATTAGTAAACACAAGTATGGAGGTTAATGTCATTGCAAAAAATGCATAGGAAGCCATGGGTCAATTCATGTTGTGCCCATCACCACATGTTTTATACATAGCAAATAACACTAAAGAAAGACCTTTAAGCTTGCTCAAAAATGTTGAGATCGACATTAAGGATGTCCAATTTTAAATAAACTTTGAATTCATTGAGATGGCAAACAAAAAGAGGAATCTTAAACTACAAGGAAAACCTTTCATTTTCAATTGAAGGTCAATATGTGATTCCAACTATGCACACTAAGTTTCCAAAACAAAGATTGTGTGAATTACTCCCTTATCAAGGATAGGGTGCCCCATATATTGAGATAGTGCACATTGAGGAGAAAGACCTCGACAACATTTACTAGATAAAAACAACCATAATTGACTCCATCCAACCAAATTTTGAAGGCATCCCCTAATAGGATAGCTCATCCAAGGACATGGATGTTCAGTTGGAATGATAGCTTTCGATTGATTATGATCTTAAAAGGAAATCATTCGCCGGTGTTCAGCATCCCACACAATGCACACCTACTCCTATGGTAGATCCCAAGCCGCTGGCCCACGCTATCAAGTCTATGTGGATCCCCATGAAGAAACTTGCTATTGTCAACCCCAATAAGCCTCTAACATATGTGCACCAACTCTATTGGATCACCACAATTGTGTTACATTGGTAAGCCCTCTACCAAGTTCCACACTAGGACATGTGAGGCAATTTGGAGCCCTCTTGCCACTATCTCATGCAACTTGGAGTTCACAAACTTGCAAATAATTTGAGTCGCTTTGAGTTTCTTTTGGTATGAACAAATAGAATTGTGCCCAAAGGTACATTCATAGGAGCAAGAAGGCCAATTCTTTGCACACTTGATGTTGAATGGGCACTAGAAAATATCAAAGGTGCTATTTCGCAATCAACCAATATGTGTCTACAATTCACACGTAAATTGATGACCAAGCCCACCTCTTTTAGGCAGCGCACCCTTGGGCACCTCAATGTCTTTTGCAACGACACAAAAAGAGCAAATGACAAAAAAAGATGCACTATGGAATTTCTAAGTAGCTATTATGGAGGGAGACCATGGTGATTAATAAGGGAGATGCTAAAAAAGAAATTTTTACTACCTTTAGCTCTCAAAGCGCTTCAACTAAACATTGAAATTGAATAAGTTTTGAATATTACCACACTTGGCAACTATGGAGGAGAAGAAGCTCTAGCTTAGGTGATCAATATGTTGCACAAATATGTAGACCTCTTCCCGAGGGATATCATGAAGTGGACCTACATTCATCCCTAAGAAAGATGCGAATCAAACACAAACCAAGGGCAAAGCCTACAAATAAGCAACGATATTGGCTAAACCCCAATCTACACACCAAAGTCAAGGAACAAATGGTTAAATCCAATGCAATGTTTGCAGTTGATGAAACCAAGTGGGTATGTCCCATGGTCATTTACTTGAAGGATGGGTGCATCCATAGATGTATCAATTTTTACATCTTGGATGAGGCTTGCATCACTTATCCCTTCTCGACATCCTTCACAAAAGATATATTGGACAGAATTGCTAATAGGGAGATCTATACTATAGGTTTTCTATATACAATCGAGTGCAAATAGAAGAAGAAGAAAACAAGGCAAAGAAACAAAATGGGGCAGATTTGCCTACAATCTATTGTCGTTCAATCTAAAGAATGTGCTTGCCATTTTCTCAAGAATTCTAATACGTGAATTCAAAGATTTCATTCATGAATTTTTCTCAAGAATTCTAATACATGAATTCAAAGATTTCATTCATGAATTTTTCTTAAGAATTCTAATACGTGAATTCAAAGATTTCATTCATGAATTATTGTGCAATGTAACCATCAAGTAAACATAGTGTAAAACCTAAAAGAATGCATATTTTTGCAATCTACTAGGGGCATATATTTTGCAAAGGGGGTATGCTTATTGACCCAACAAAGGTTGCAATTATTCTTTCGCTTGTAGTTCCAAATTATGTGCATGCAATGTGCACCATCCTTAGACACGAGATATTATCACAAATTTATTAAGAACTATTTGACATTTCAATACCCTTAAAAGCTTTGCCCAAGAAGTATGAATCGTTTGCTTCAACAAATGTGCATCAAGTTTTTGAAACCTTGAAGGAAAGCCAGCCACGACACCAATTTTGCAATTCTTGATTATAACTCCCCATTCCACATTCATGCTAATGCATCAAGAACTACAATTGGAATTGCTCATACAAAACCTAATGAGGGGAACCTAGAGCATCCCACATATTTTGCAAGTTGGAAGATAATTTTTGCAAAGCAAAATTATAAGACAACAAAGCACGAGATTTAGGCAATGGTGTACACCATCCAAAAGTTCAAATAGTACATCTTGACTGCACCATTTGTGTTTTTCACAGCCTACCAAGCATTATCAATGGCAAAGTTTGCAAATGGTTGATCCTATTCCAAGAGTTTCACTTCACTATTGTTGTGCACCCTTGCAAGCACAATTTACGCCATGTCATCTATATAGTTGGCAAATCTAGCACTATACCACTTGAAGATGGGATTTTGATACACAATTTTCCAAATCAAGGTCTTTCCTGATGGCATGAAGGCGATTGCCATATTTAACTGCCCCTCTCAACTTATTAGCAAGTAGTTGCATAAAATGGGCTTAGCTACGAAGCTGCGCCAATGTGTTGGCACACAAACACACACCTATTCTAAGAGAATATAATGAAGTACAAAATACAGTTGTTTCCAGAAGCCATCTGACTCATACTTATGAACTGTGAAAATATCATGTTTACCAAGCCTATGATAGTTATGCTTTAATGAAAAGGCAGTCAGAGTTAAGTCATGAAACCCTTGTGACTTAGAACCTATACTCAGAAAAAATGTCAGCATCTGAGCCTGTTTAGTGTTATTATCCACCTTGTCATATTTCCTTGTTTGATCATTAGAGACATTATTTACCATATACCCATTTACTATTTAGCCCTTTGCCCCATCCCTGACAGGCAGGATTGTGTGGAAATTAAGCTCATTGACTAGCTATCTTCAGCATTCAATCGGCATTCAAGGTAGAGATAAATTTTCACAGAAGGGTACTTTACAATGTTTACATTCTTTCAAAATCATTATTTTTGGTAGCAAAGGCTGGACCATAAGATTAAAATTTCCCCTTGAACAAGCCTGATGCCCCATTAAAGATCAACAATGTGAAGTTTCAATCAACCTTTAATGAGAGCTGCATGAGGCATGACTTAAATCCCCCTATTTTTTTGTTTTACTGTTGAATGTATAGACTCTTAGATTTAATATAAAAAAAGAAGAATTTTACTATTGATTTATATGTGTTGTTGCATGTCATCAAATTTATATGTATTGTTGCATGTCATCAAATTTTGTGTAACTTCTTGATCTTCACAAGTATAAAATCCACATGAGACAAAATCTCAGAATACAACTTTCAATTTGAATAATAGTAAAGATGACGTGTGTGTATTTAAAGGAATATTATTACAAAACTCAAAATGCACATCACATGTATCAGATTGGGATGTGTTAAAAATGTTAAAACCTTTGAGAAGTCAAAGATGATCAAACAACCAATTCTGCAATACTATATTATCAAACTAATATTAACCAAAGATGCTAAAAGTCATAAACTTAAATGCAAGCAACATGATTAAGAGGAATCATAACTTAAAAGATAGCAAGTTATCCATTTTCAAAGATTTGTCCCATTGACTGAGGAGTTCTGTTTGACTTTGCTATGATAAGAACCAACCATTGGCCTTCCTTACCCATGCCAAGTCCATATCATTGTCGGTCATTCACCTTGTCCAAAGATGCTAAAAGTCATAAACTTAAATGCAAGTGACATGATTACAGTGCATTAGAGGAAACATAGCTTAAAAGACAGCAAATTATCCATATTTTCAAAGATGTGTCCTGTTGACCATGCAGTTCTGTTTGCCACGATAGGAACCAACCATTTTCCTTACCCATGCCAAATCCATACCATTGTTAATCCTTCCCCTTGTCCACCTTGTAAAGCATTCCAGTGCTCAGTAGGGGTTCAATGACACTTAAATTGAAGTTCTTGCTGCTTGATTAACTTTTTGTAGGTAGCATGTTCCTGGAATTGTTGAGCATCCACTGAGTAGTTTCACCTCATCTTTTCATTGTTCAGAATCCTCTTATTGCTTCAGACCAGTTGAGGACACTTTGACAGTGGTGCCTGAGAATAGGAATTCCTTTCTCTTGTTTGTTGAGGCAGCTGATTGTTGCCTTTTGATTATCCTCTATTCCTTAAATATTGTTGATCAACAAGCTGAAAATTTCCTGATGGTTATTTTTCTCCATGTTTTTAACATCCATGACTTTGATAAGGCCTTGAAAAGAATCACTAATCTTGGCTAGAGCAAAATGGATTACAGTTTCATTGATTTGGGGTTGTTTCTAGAACTATCCTCCTTATTAGGATTTTTAGAGCCACTATTGTGTGTTAAGGTGAGAATTTCTTGTGGAGGTATCTGATCATGCAGCATAAGGTAGTGGTTGCCAGCTCTTAAAGGTGTATGATGGCAAATAGTTGCTTCAACAGATGGAAAGGTGAAAAGAAAAGAGCAGACCCTTAGGGGGCAAGGAGATCAGTGTTGCATAGTTTCCCAGTAATGAAATCCAGAAGCAGAGTTCACTTTCAAAGGATGGACACATACTAATTCAACATTGAAGTCAATGAGTATAATCATATGATTATAAGTGGTCGTATAACTTTTAGGCTTTGAGCTTGCTGTTCATTGAAGCCAGAGATAGTACCTGAGAAATCTCATCTACCTTGAAGATGGGCACCTTGTCATTCTCTTCTTCAAGGATTGCAGTAACATGTCAATGATCCTTGTAATTTTGCTTTCTGCTCTCCTCTACATGCATTTCCTGTGTCTTTAGCAGTAGCACTATTCCTCATTCTGTTATAAGCTTGCAGTGATATGTTGCAAACTTCTAGGCATTTGCAGTAACTATATGGAATGGAGCCATTCATAGTTTTTGCAAGAAGTGTTGAACTTCGTCTGATCTTCATCATGGCAGGAATTTTGGTTCCCCAAGGGAAGCCATCAATTCTAAAATACCTCTTACGGAGGTATGATTACCTAGGACCTATTGACGGATCACATTGATGTCCGTTACAATCCTTTTATAAATGCCAATCAATGATGGTATCACTTGCTGAAAATCTGATGTACTGATTACTGGATGAGGCGTTTTACATCCTATTTGAACTGTATACATAAGCAGAGTGCCCTCTTTTCGCTCTGCTGGGATCCAAGTCACCATTATGGGTTGAGTGAGATGGTCACTGTGGGGTTGAATCGTGGTTGGGGGCAGTGCCATTCCAGAATGAGGAGTTGCCCCTGACAGGAGTTGTGTTGCCATATCCAAGAAATGCAATCTATGCTGATTGCAGCCTACTTAACATCCAAAACCTTCACTTCAAGCTGCGCCTTTTAATCCCTTAAAAATTGACAGAAAATTCATGAGGAATTGTATAAAGTGAATAAAAGCCATGTGTTTGGTGCAGCCCAGACATCAACTTTCTTTTTTAGTGTACGAGGCCAGCTTAGGGTTAATTAACTGTGAGGCCCTTAAGGGCCTTAACCATTGTGGAGGGTGTTTTTGCTGTTAGAAATTCTGTGTCGAGAATTGCTTGGGTTGACTTTGCATATATTCTCACTTCTCCTGTCTTTGTCTTTTGCAATTTACTTTGCCAAATCATTGATGTCACCAGTGGTCAAAATATGAATTCAACATGGAAGGAAGCTGGAATGCTGCTCACTGATTTGGACAAGATGACAATGTTTTTGTGACAAGGAGAAATGCTTGTTGATTTGGATAAAAAAGACAATGGTTTTTGTTGTTATTACTAATAGCAATTTTGAGATGTCTAACATCCCTGAATCAAGATCCAATGCCCCAATATGCATTCCTACTCCTTTAGCAACATCCACAATGAATGCAATTTTTTGGATCGAACATAGCATACATCTTTGGAACATTGTTGCCTGTAAATTGCACTCAGTTCTCGTTGAGGGGAGCTGAGAGGTGTCAGATTTTCCAAATAAAGCTAAACTAAAACATACATGTTGGAGAATGAGGAAATTCCTTCAAGATCTGGAATTTTAAGATAAGCGATAAAATGAAACCAAAACCAACTCAGACATAGAATATATCTCTTACTATTTAGGGCTGTTCTGTTGTTCAAATTCAACACAGTCAGTAATTACATTTAAAGGGCCAATTCTCTTCAGGTATAGCCCATTTCGGTTGACATGAGTTCTTGTGATCCTGTAAGAATCCAAGTATTACTTAAGATTTGATCCCTAGTCATGTATCTTAGGAATGTAATAGTTTGGCAAAACATTATTTCCACTGTCAATCAATAACACAATAGAAATCAAACATACACTAGTGTATTTGACCTTTCTTGACACCATTGCTTACAAGTTCAATGGTCAAAGCAATGGAAAAATGTTCCCAACAAACTGACAACAACTTTCAAATTATCAAAAATGCAGCCAAGGCTATTCATCCATTTATTTTATTGTGTATTTGCTTGCAGAGTTGTTAACTCTGCTTACTATTGGCAGTACAGGCACTATATTTCGAAGCAACTAATATAATTTATTAGGTTTTGGTCAAAGTCCATGTTTCTTTAGTTCATAGATTAACATCTTATGTTCCAATTCATTAGCAGAAGTAAGATAGATGTTTAATATTATAGCCACAAATAGAATGCAAATGGAAGAAAATGCAGAAATGCAAAATTCTGCATTCCCTACATGGATTAATACATCTTGAGCTATCACAAACACCTTACTTACTGGATATTGCATTTTCTATAAACAATGTGTAATCTAATACAAAATTCATTTGGATCCAAAAAATAGTAAAATACTAAAAAGATGAAAGTGAAATTTTCAAAACAGAAGAAAAGAATACTGTATGTATGTCATAAAAGGTGCCAAAAATACAGAAAAGTGAGCATGCAGCCAAAGTCAGTGTGAACAATAATTGCTTATAAATTTATAATTAACTTAGGAGCTCTTCCAGATGTACGAAGCCTGCTTGAATAACCTTATTAATCTGCAGGACTTCTAGATTAGGAAAGAGAAGAATTCCACATTTCCTGGATTGACAGCTGAAATGATACCAACTTTAATTTAGGATCACCTGAAAAAACTATAACTGGGGTTGCAGAGTTCTGACAGAGAACATCTTCAAATATAGCCTAGGAACAGTTGCCAACAAGAAACTAGTTTTATAGGAGCTTATTTTAAGGATTTAATGCACGACTTTTAGGAATGTCTTTAATTGATGTGGATCTAGGAAAGGAATGTATATCTACAGTGGATTTTACTTTTTGGAAGCATTTGGTTAAAAAGCCAGTTTGCATATTTATGAAGCTGAGATGTGTGTAAGAGGGTGGGACAGGAGAAAGGAAGATCCGTATATTAAATGCAATGTGTGCCACCATTGTATCACTAAATCAAGAGAAAATTTGTAATATTCTATTTTATGGTAGTAACTTTCTTTGGTGTCTCTTGAGACTGCCACATATTGGTGTTCTCTGTTTGGCTTGTAGGTTTTTATTATTTGTGCAATTAAGAACCTGTGTCATTTAACTCACAAATACATACACAAATCTGGCATGATTCCATATTCCAGAAATTTTGCATCACCGGATTTTCACAGCTGAAATTTCTTCTCAAATCCAAACATAGAATTTGGTATCTCTAAGATTGAAAAGAATTTAAGAAAGTAGATGTGTGGTGGAAAAGTTACACCAAAATATGTATAGGGAGGGGAATACATAGACTTATTAGGGCAGCGAAGAATAAGTACTGACCCCAGAAATATGACCATGACATGATGAGTTGGTGATGGATTATTTTGAAATGTATGACAGCTTGAGCACTATAATGAAATCCTCAAAGGGAATTCAACAATGGTTAACTCAACTTAACAGATTCCAAAATGAATTAAAATTTCCTTATCTGAAACGGAAAGAAAGCTATAATCCGATGAAACTTGGAAGAAGCAATCCAAAGGGCATTAAATGTAGAAACAGAATTGCAAGACATTTAAGGTGGTGAAAATGGATAAGACAAAAGGAAAAACAAAGCCAACATAGCAGTCTTGAAGAAGAGATAATTCTCAGAACCAAAACATGAACATAGTAGAAGGTAAGTATATAGCTGATTATATGGAGGGAACATAGCAATAAATTGTTGCCAACATAGGGATGATGATCACAAATCATGGAAATCTCCAGTGGAAACTAAGGGCTAATAATAGGCAATACGAAGAGCAAACCAACACTCTGCAAGTTGATTAAAAAGACTACAGAAATGAAAAAATGAATAGGCCTGAAAATGAGGAAGTGAGAAAGAGGTGTAGAAGAAACTTGGGCATGACTTGTTGGAAGAATTTCCTGAAAAGATTATGCCATTTGGTTAAGATTGAAACAAACAATTTGACATTGTTAAAATCAGAGGGTTTAATGTAGGACCATGTTGGAAACTGAAATTAATAGCTGTTTCCAAAAATAAATTAGGCAAACAGTTGATTTGGGAACTCATAGTTAAGACTTGCAAATAGCTTGTTTGACACATGAAGAATTCATGTTGATCTAAGAATAGGATTTCCATTCACAAAGCGTATTTTTCTTTTTAAATATATGTTATGAAGCTAAGATCGTATATGTACAGAAGACAGGAGAATGATCTCAGTCAACATATGTTTCTTAATGAACTATTTTTATTGAAAACTATTGTCTCCGTGCAATTGATTCAGATAATGTGTTTTAAATTCCATGATTGATTGTGCTCCTCGTATTCGTGTTTGTTGTATGATTGATTGTGCACCCTGAATTCATGTTTGTTGTATGTTTGGGAACCCATAGTTAAGACTTGCAAATAGCTTGTTTGAAACATGAAGAATTCATGTTGATCTAAGAATAGGAGTTCCATTCACACAGCGTATTTTTCTTTTTAAATATAGGTTATGAAGCTAAGATTGTATACATACAGAAGACAGGAAAATGATCTCAGACAACATATGTTTCTTAATAAACTATTTTTATTAAGAATTAATGTCTCTGTGCAATTGATTCAGATAATGTGTTTTAAATTCCATGATTGACTGTGCTCCTTGAATTCGTGTTTGTTGTATGATTGATTGTGCTCCCTGAATTCATGTGTGTTGCATGTTTAGGAACCCATAATTAAGACTTGCAAATAGCTTGTTTGAAACATGAAGAAATCATGTTGATCTAAGAATAAGAGTTCCATTCACAAAGGGTATTTTTCTTTTTCAATAAAAATTTTAAATATATGTTATGAAGCTAAGATTGTATACGTACAGAAGACAGGAAAATGATCTCAGACAACATATGTTTCTTAGTGAACTATTTTTATTGAGAATTATTATCTCTCTGCAATTGATTCAGATAATGTGTTTTAAATTCCATGATTGATTGTGCTCCTTGAATTCGTGTTTGTTGTATGATTGATTGTGCTCCCTGAATTCATGTTTGTTGTATGTTTGGGAACCCATAGTTAAGACGTGCAAATAGCTTGTTTGAAACATGAAGAATTAATGATGATCTAAGAATAGGAGTTCCATTCACAAAGCGTATTTTTCTTTTTAAATATTTTTTTTTGATAAATGTCATGAAGCTAAGATTGCATACATACAGAAGATAGGAGAATGATCTCAGACAACATATGTTTCTTAATGAACTACTTTTATTGAGAATTATTGTCTCTGTGCAATTGATTCAGATAATGTGTTTTAAATTCCATGATTGATTGTGCTTCTTGAACTCATGTTTGTTGTATGTTTGTGCAATAAACACTGTTGTCATAGACAAAACCCATGGTCACATAACATCCAATTTTTAGTACTTCATATTCCATAATTTTCAGGTAAGTCATATGAACCCTAAGACACTGTTAAGAAGTTGGTTGAGTTTTAACTTCTTTTGATAAAGCAGGGCTCCTCACTAGACTCTAACTTTCAAACAGACTCGGAAATAACTTGCGTCTATTATTCAACACAACAAACATGTTTAACACTGAAGTTCGGAGCCTCAACAATGGCATTTGCTATTTCTTTAACAGAACAAATATACCACAAACACCAGAGCTCTGAAGTTCAACACTGATCTTGAGTCTTGTCATTATTTTAAACTTTGATTGTGTTTATATTATTTATATCTAAACATAAAATAAAAATGGACTCAAACTCATAGCTTCACTCATATGCCTGAATAGGCTTAAGAAACAACATAAATGCTAAACACCATAGCAACATCTAAGACATATTTTCATGATCCAATGGTCTTTGTTCTAGTGATAGGAGGGACTTTGTTGAAACAAGGTTCAAACCTGAGTGCTCATATAGTTTTGAATCCTAATTAAATTCATTTCTTCCATATCGGCATTTTGTACCCACGTACCCATACCCAATTCAGCAACTTAGGTTAAAGAGTATGTTATCAGTTTTCCCCGTCCAGCTAATGGTGAAGCACTGAGATAAAGCACATATTAAATTCGGATAGGCTTGCAAAAATAACTAGCATCTATAATTCAACACAACAAACATGTATAACACCAAAGTTCTCAACCTCAACGTTGGCATTTGCTATTTAACAGAACAAACATACCACAAACACCAAGCCTCTGAGGTCCAACACTGATCTTAATTCTTGTCATTATCTTGAACTCAGATTCAGTTTGTTTTGTTTATATCTACAATAAACATCAAAAAGCTTGAAAATTTTCTTAAATTTATTTTTAACTCCAACACCATATCTTCACTAATATATATGCTATGGTCAATATTGTGCCCCACATTAGTATATAAGCTTGAATAACAACACAAATGCTAAACATCATAACTAGAATAAGTCTTAAGACATATGCTTTAATGATCCCCTAGGTTTTGTTCTGGTGGTAAGAACAGAAAGATTCTTTACTACGGAAAAGGCCGAGGAAGTTAAGTGCCTTCCATGTCGATATGACTTGTGGATGTGCCTCGGGTTGGTTTTCAATCAATACTTAATACAAAGGTTGTATGTCATTTCCATGTCAATACAAGTTGTGGATGTGCCTCAGGGGTTGGTTTTCAATCAATACTCAATACAAAGGTTGTATTTCATAGTATTGGGCTTCTCAACTTTGAAAAATTAAATGCTTCATTAAAACAAAGAATGTAAATAAATTAATGGATGTCTATTTCTATAAATTTAATCTTCAACTCCAATGCTTTGATGATAATTCAGACAAAAGAAATTAACTGATCAATTTTTAGCTTACACCCACAGTTGAATGGTCTTAACATTAAATGCAATGCTTCGGTGGTAGTAAATGATAACAATTCATCTAAATCTATTTCTACAAACAGGTTAATCTTAAAAGCCAATGCTTTGGTGTCGGTTAAAAGAAAACAAAATAAATGAAAGAATTTACTCTCAGCAGTTAATCTCAATGACAGCTCAGACAAAAATTAATTATTAATAAAATTTGATCCTACACCCAGTCCTACATAAATTTTAAGCCTAAACCCAATGCTCTGATGACATTTCAGACGGAATGAAATAAACAACAAAATTCAATCCTAAACTCATCTCTATAATTCAGGCAGAAGACGATAAATTAAAAAAATTAAACCTAACCCCATGTCCATAGACAGTTCAAGCTTAAAACTTCACAATTTAGAACCCTATGCTTGTTTCCATAAGCCTAAAACCCAAATACATATCAAATTCAATCCTAAACACATTTCTACATACAGGTTAGGCCTAAAACCCAATAAAATGAATAACAAATTTAACCATACACATTTTTACGAAAAGCTATAACTTTACATCAATGACTATAACCAAATTTGGCACCAAAAACTTTAATTTTTATATGTTAAAAACTAAAAACAAAAATCACTAACCTTGCAACCAATACGCCCCTGAATAAGGCGTTGAACATAGTCAATAACTTCGTTCCTCCTTTGCTCAGATTTTAGAGTCGGATGTACGCACAAAATGATCTCAGAAGCCCTTTCTTCCAGTAAGGCCCACAATTTTCCGTCAATTGACGAAGGATTAGGGTTAGCTGAAGATGAACTTTCCTTTTCTTCTGTCAAGTTGCCATTTGGCTGAGGCCAAGCTTGGAGATCGCCCATGCAAACAACTGCTATTTTATCGCCTGATAAAATAGAATCCCTATCTATGCAATCAAACACTCCAATCGCCCCTACATAATAATCTAATGTCCCTCAAATTTAGCGGCATCAAGGGTTCACCGCACAGTGGGGCCGATCTCCGCCAAATTCAGAGAGAAAACCAGAAACAAATAAAATACTGTAGAACAGGTTCCTAAAGCCACCAAAATTTCACAGTAAAAACTGCTACCGATCAAAATGACGGGAAAATTGTACGGGGAATAACGGAGAAAAGCTCGAGTAATATTTACGCCAAAATGCCTTCTTTTTCACGGATTTTAACAGTATTTATTTGACTGATTTACTCTGCGCGGACGTTGTTTCCCCATACAACGGAAAGGTAAGTTACGCTGTGAAAATCTTGAACTGTTTCATCTTTCCGTTTCGACACTATTAATGCTTTCAACTCTTTTAGTTTGAGCTGGCCCCACCTTTTGCCTGTAATTTTAATGCTTTCCTCCTCTCCTCTTACGTTTGGGTATATTCTAGCTGGATATATATATTCCAATTTATGTCATTTAACTTAAAAGAAGGCGCGTTTGAATCAAATACAAATTCTCTAGATTGACTTTTTATAGCGTAATGGGTCTCTTCATCTTAGGAGACTCTAAACTAAGCACTTGGTGGTTGATTGACAATTTTATTTTAATTGACATATTTGAATTTCTAGGTCAATTTTATTTAATTAAATAAATTTATTTGTTGTTTTTTTTTGTTGTTTTCTAATTAGAAATTCAATAAAAAAATTATTAGTTTTCTTTAAATGGTATAAAATGAGTCGTCTATTTTTCATACAAAATAGCATTTGATTAAAAAAATACAAAATCTTAAATCATAATGGATTTTTATTCAATTTCTATTGGTTCAATCTTCTTAATATGCCTTTTCAATGCTTTTTACAGCAAAAAATCTATTGAAAAATAGTTGTGTCAGTCATGTGAATTTGTGTTTTTACAATTGTATTGTTTTGCATGGAGAATAGCCATTGCTGGTATAAAGAATAAGATTGAGTTTAGCGATTTGATAAAGTGAAGTTATTATTTTATGATATAAAAAATAATAATAATTATAAAAGATAAATTCTAATGTTACTAACGTTTACTTAGTCAAACATGTGTAATCTAAAAATATATATATAACATGTGGTACTTTAAATAATAATAATAATATAATTTGATAAGTGATTGAGATGAAAGTAATAAGAAGCATGGGTGTGATAATTTAAAGTCATATATTAGTGGTTCTAAAGATTTCATAGTTTAAGAATACATGATAGCTCATTTTGAGGGTGATGTTCTTTCAAGTCATGTTGAAGAATCCTAGGCTATATTAACAAGGGTTGCAAGGCAACTAAGTTCTTGCCAAAGCCTGGAAGAACGGTATTGATTTGAAAGAACGGTTTTGATTTTGTCTATTAAATTATCTGATTTGTTCTTGGATAGAGGAGTAAATTTTGGTAAAGAGGGCAATTGGATTGAGAAGTTACATCATTCCATTTCAACACTGGCCTTGTCACTATTTGATAATGATTTTCAGTGCAATTTTGTCATCAACTAAGATTGCAAATGCATATATCAGCAAAACGTTCAACACGTAATAAAGTGAAAGGATTCAACTTGTATCTAAATCCTAATTCAATAATTTCCATCTAATGTTTATTGTGGAATTGTGAGACTATATATGCTAGTTTTCTGAAAAAAAATTGAGTGGGAGGTCCATATGGATATGTTGTTGCATTGACATTGGTATTGGATTCACCAAACAAATAAGGATATCATGCAAGCACATGCGAGATTAGAAACATGGAGGGCAAATAAAAGTGTTTGAAATGGTGAAGTGATTATTGGGGTAGAAAATTGCACCATGATAGTTGATTCCCATGTGTTGCATTTAGTTTGCTTCTCCCTCCGTCCGGTGGCCATATGCAGTTCCATTTCATGTCTAGCTTTACATATGGTGGGATTCTCATGTATGGAACTGTTTGCGGATATAGTCAGCACAACTGTTTCAATTTAGGCCTATAGATAATCATGTTCAATCCAATGCTAATTTATTTTGAAATTATCATTTTGTTTGGTGATTTACAGAAATTTGGAAGACCCATCTCCTTCTGGAAACTGTGTAAATCTGGGAATCGATGCATTTTCGAATGACACTCATCTCTTCAATCAAAGGGCTGATAGGCATGCCCCAAAATCTCCAGATAAAGTGGGAAAAAAGTTTTTCCTGGATCTCTACAAATGAATCGTGGACTTGTTGTTGGCATGGCTAGTGAGTATACACCCTCAGAATCAGAGACCTTTGCTCATACAGAGAAGGTGAACCTGGAGATGTTTGAATGGTCTAGGATTTATATCTCGCTCTCAAGGAAAGAGAAAGAAGATGACTTTTTTTTGCTATGAAGGGAAGCAAACTTGCACACATATCTAAAAAGAGGGCAACGAATGCTAACACGATATTACACATCAAGACTTACCAAGCTGCTAATGCAAAACCACTTATGTCCATAAAAAAGAATCCAATATATTTTTAACTTCCTACAAATCGTTTAATTATTAAACCTCATTCTACAGCCTTCAAATTCTTTGCTTAATTTTAAGTTCTTTGAGCTTCTTTTTAGGGTCGTAGGCTATAGGTTCATCATATTTCAATCTGTCTTTAATATTCACATAGGATTCCATACACCTATTAATAATTTAAGCTAAAAGAATAAAAAAAATAGGTATCTACATTACAATTATTCATTATATTCTTAACTCAGTCCTCCAAACCGTTTTTTGGTTCATTTTTATTTTTACAAATTACCATGTATAGAGAACCTATTTGTGATTGTTCCAATTTTGAGTAGATGGCAACAAAAATAGAACATGAATTATTTCATCATAAGAATTGTGTACTATAATTCTTATAAACATGTATATAAATATATTTGTTATATATATAAACAATGAAAATTATGAACCAGAGAAACTAATGTTAGCATAAAGTTCAAATTGAATGACAAAAAAGGGAAAATAATATTTAGACTAAAAAGGGAACAACAACAAAATAAAGAAGGGTGCAACAATGAAACTCAGATTTCACTTAAAATAGTTGTGCCTAAAGTTGTATATAGGAGATAATGAAGCTCATGCTTATACATCAAAAAAATAGATCTGCACAACCATGTTCTTCTTTGCCACCTACTGCAAACTCAAATGGTATTTATTGTTGTCACCATCGCCTGCACTACAAATGACAATAACGTGCAAATGTTAATTTATCATGACTGTTCAAATGTGAAATACAATCAGGGAAGCTCTGTCTGAAATTTGGAAGAACCTACAGTAGACCCAGCTCCATATTTGAACCTAAAACCTAAATTGCATAAAAACTCTAATGCCCTTTTTTGTATGAATTTTAGGGCAAATCTAAACATTTTGTTGTATGATTTTCTTTATATTCACTTGAAATTTGATATTCATATATTAATTTCGGTGAATCTTGTAATATAGCTTATGACTATGAACTGCTAGTGTTGTAGCTAGTGCTTCTGTAATTATAGTTTCTTAGAAAATAAAATGAAGAAACTCAGTGTAAAAAATGTAAAGGCATGGAAATATTATTAAAATTATTTTTTTTAATTATTTTTTTTCATAAAATTGCCTCTCCCTCTTCAAAAATTGAATTGATATGTTGTGAAGTAAAACTGTAGCTAGTTTAGTGGGTACCACGCAAGTCTAAATTTGCACAAGTTTGACATCCACAAGATTTTAGTTAGGGAATCTATCAAAAAAATACTTCAACCAATTGAGACTGGATCTAGCACAAAGAAAAAACCAAATATTAATACAAATAGATGAACTGCTATCTACACTCAATTCTATTGCACATAATTTATTCAAAAATGAAACTTTACCAATTCTCTTCAATCAAAATTGTCTGAATCGAATCTGAACATTCTTGCAATGCAAAGGCTCTTTGTTTCAATAAAAATGACATAATTCTTCCGCAGAAACCCTAAAGAAAATTTTTTGCTTCTTACTCTTTCATTGCCAATGCAATTATAATCTCTTGTAATAAAAATGGCATAATTCTTGCCCGCAAGAACCCTAAATAAAAAATTTCGCTCCTTTCTCTTTAATTGTAGGTGCAAGTGGGATTCGACCTTGGCTTGATAGCAGGCTTCTATATTCTAAACATGGCCCAAGATTGGAGATTTATGTCTTCTCTGTAAATTTTGTACAATGTATGATAACTCTTGCCAAAAACAGAGATTTGTCTTGATATTTTTTAGAAGACAGTGCCTTTACAAACATAATGGACACATCTACTTTGCATGAAGAGTAGCTTTACAAACTTAATGGCCATGTATCCTCTATATCAATATACTCTACACCAGCTCTTGCAATGTCACACATTTTAAAAATTGTAAGACTAGGTTTCCATGCCTTCTCTTGTTTGTCAGCCAACTTTTTTGTCGACCTGCTCTCCTCTGTAATCCTGCAGTGACCGAAAAAGTAGCTAATAAGAAGCTTCAAGCATTTAACATGATTCTCATTTCATGTGAAGGCAACCATGTCGCTCAAATAATTTTAGCCAATCAGAAGACATAGAATTCTTTTATTAATGCATTTCGATTAAAAATTGATTAGTTTCAATAATTTAAACATTGCAAAATGCAGAGAGTGCATTTCATAAAATTTCTTGTATGAAACGTGATTTGCTACAGCAAGAGAAGATATTTGAAAGTTAGGAAACAACCCTCGCCAATGGCAATAGTTCCTTCAAAGGTAGGAACTAATAAGTCCAGATAGAATTTATATTGGCTATAAATTATATAGAGGTGTTTACAAGCAATGGAGTTGTGATAATTTAAGGTTGTCTAAGAATGGGTCTATAGACATGAGGAATTATAGATCACAATAGTTAGAAGTTCTTTAAATACATTATGAAGCATGGATTTTTCTATAAACGGATAGAATGGACAATAGCCATTTCTATAGTGTTGTTTGCATTCAACATTGTTAGTTATTTAGAGATGCTTGCATGTGATTTTTATTGGTTCTATACTTATGTTAACACCTAGTGTTAATCATCGTGCTGGAGGTATGAAAATTAAAGGTCATGTAATACTAGGTCCATAGATTTGACAAAATATATACCAATGTAGATAGAGGCTCTTTAAAGATATTATGAAGCATAATTTTTTTGGTAAATGGATAGAAGAGATAATGATTGTCTCTTTTTCTACAAATACATTTGCATGTAGTGTTTTTAGTTCTCTGGAGATGTTCACATGTAATGTTGTTAGTTCTCTATATCTATTCACATATAATGTTATTCATTATTCAAAAGAAACAAACATCTTATCTATCATTTTAAAGTTAACTAGCATACCTATATTTTAAAAATATGCTAAGAGATATCAAATTTGAGAATGTTTAACATTCATAAATATGAATAAGTCATTTTACAATACTAATTTGATATCTCTTGACGTGTTTTACAAATTCTTTCTTATATACTTTGCACTAGAAAGTGATGATCTATATCCAACCATTTTTTTCTCTACATAAAACTTATATCTCAAGCCTCTAATCACAATTGATCTATTTCATAGTTTCATAAAATACTTGGTACTAAAATTGGATTCACAACTTGTAAAGAAAGGTTGCTTATTTTTTCAACTTGTAAATGCTTTTGTGTAATATATTTTATCTCCCTTTAACCACATATGTAAATAAGCACTTATTTTTTAATTTTTTGTATCATGTCAATGTTGTGTGGTTATTGTTCCCATGTTTTGTGACATCTTACATTCAATTTACTAACATTTACTTGAGTCTTTGTTTATGTGATCTAGGAATAACCTAGCTCCATATTGTTAATGCATCGATCTACTCAAAGCACCAAAAGATTTGGAACATTTCCTAGTTCTCGGATTATGTAAATTGGAAATTATTCATTGGATGGATTTTCTGATATGTGAACAGATTTTGTCCTAATTATGGGGTTTGAATAAATATTTCTTCCACAATTATAATTTAATATGTGAATAATAGCCTTTCAAATTTTTCAATACACAAAAAACAAAATTAGATTTCATTTATTTTCTTTGATATCAATAATGAACTTTAAATCAAATTTTACTTTTGATGTATGTTCAACACTAAATGTTAAGTTTTGTGGGACAATAAAACACCCACAAAATTGAGGCAAATATTTGTCTACCTTTTGCTAATGTATAATCTTCACACAACTACTGAAAGAATACATATAATTTGTAATATGGTGTTGGCAATATAGCATTATAACAGACAATGAAAGATTGTTGGCATTTCATAAGGATATTGAGAAGGTTGTTGATGATTATGGATATAACTGATTAAGGATGTTTATTGTCTTGATATTATTATTTTGTCATTGATGTCAAGAAATTGATTTTCTAATTCAGTATGATGTTGCCATATCTTGAGAAGTATGATTTGAAGAATAGAAAGATGTCGGTAAAAGACACAGAAAGAATATGATGAATAAGGGGATGAATAAGGTATTCAATGGGCAACTATTACCGAGTCAGACAATGATGAGATCATGATGTTTAGATTGTTTTAACATCATACATATGTTGTAAATTGTAAAGGTTAATACTATACTATGTTATCAAGCAAAGAACCTTAAGGAACCTAGTTGGTAAACCCTAAGGTTATCGCTATCGGTTAATGAAGGTTGAATGTCTATCGAGTAAAGTTTAGTATTTACCGAGTTGTAACCGAGCTATAACAGAATGCATTAAATGTTTACATGCGTTATTTTATGAAGGAAGTTGATGAGCTGGAACTAATTGAATGATTGGTATGCCATTAATATAGTTTGTTAATGAATCTATGGCAAAGGAAAGTCGGCATGAAGATCTACAGCGCAGATTGAACTGCAATACCCTGGCACAAGTTCCAAGAAATATATGCAAGTTCCTAGGCGGGGTAAAACATTTTCAGATCGAAAGATGCATTGAACCTGGACAAGATCGAAGATCTGATGGCTATGATTGATCATGGGAAATGTGATCAAGGAGATTAAGCGGTTACCTAATTGTTTATAAATAGGAAACCATTGATAAACAATGTATGCGGGCAAGTGTATGCACAGGGATGCTACATAGTGATTATCGAGCACATAAGCTTGAAGACCTGTTTGAATAACAGAGTATAGAAGCCCAACATATGGACAAGATTAGTTCTATGTCTAGATTGTATTGAACAAATATGAATCTGCTTTAGCATTTTAGATGTGAAGTTGCAGATAGATTTTTATTAATGTTATTTTGTGAAAGTGATAGAAAATCTCTTAACCGAGTGGACTTAACAGTCTTATTTGTAAAACCCTCTAGCAAGGTGACATTCTGATTGAGTGTTTGAAATCCTTTAACAAGGTCACTTCTAACAAGGTGAAGATCCTAACAGATTTGAGGGAAATCCCTTAACCGGGTCACATCTAGCAATGTGTTTGTAATCTTTAACAGGATTTTCTTTTAACCGAGCATACTCTAGAAGAGTATATTTCTTAGTGGGTCCGAAATCCCACAGTGGTTTTTCCCTATTTGGGTTTCCACATTAAATCTAGTGTTATGAGGTTTATGATGTTTATATGCTTTTGAGTTTGCATGTTTAACAGTTATTGTTATATTACTAAAGTATATGTTACCGAGGTTGAATCTGATGTTTTTATGGAAGATTAAGTTTGTATGATTCACCCCACCCCCCCCCCCCCCCCCCCTCTCATCTTGTTGGCTATTGGATATGTACTTACATTAAAGTATCAAAACTATCATATGGGGTGTTATGTATGAAGGAATAATTCCCAAAAAATCTTCTTGGAAACATTATGTTAGTCTAGTGGATCAAATGATTTTCTTTGAAAAAAGTTTGATCTCATGTTTGTTATCATGTTGTATTTATCACACACACAGAAGAAGGGGAACAAAGTAAGAATAAGATGGGTGGTTTTCTACACCTTGATCAACAATATTTAAGAAAAATTGTTTACTATAAGAAAAACATGTTTGTGTAGAGTACTCATCAGAAGGAAGATCTCATGCCTCATTTAGCGATGTCCTAAAACATATCATCTAGTTGAGGAATTAGATTTGGGTAAGACAACTATGTATACCCTACAAAGAGATAAAAACTCATCCTCAATGTCATAGGATCTAATCTCAACCTCTGCATTGAATTTACATCTTTGGACATAAATCAAACAAATTGAAAATGTAGAAGAAAATTCAAAATGCATCCATTATTGTTAATATGTGGTGACTAATCATGCAAGTACTATACACCGTAATCTATCCTTGATGGGGTTCAAGGTCGGGCCAGGCCTCAAGTGGGGGTTTGAGGGCGCAGCCCCTGAGAAAAAAAAAATTATCGCTTTTTTGAGAAAAAAAAATTGACATTGAAAAAACCTTAAAAAGGCCGACTTTGTACATGTTGCCCTAAAAATTGCATGTTATAAGTGATTGGAATGAAAAAGGCATTGCAATGGTGTTGTATTGATTTACTGGATAATAAGAAAAGATTGGACGACTGTGTTCTGTGGATGTAGCCCATCTTGGGTGAACCACGCTAAATCTCGGTGTTATCTGTGTTATGCATTTTTCTTCATCTTTTGTGCTTGTATCTACATATAATTATTAATTTGCATTTGCTCTAGATCTGCCTAAACCCTAACAATTACCATTTCAAATACTTGGTGAAAGTGAAATACCTCTGCTCAAATTGGAATGCATTTGTTGCTCTAAAATAGGAAAATATGAATTACTCTTGCACTTCCATGCATTAATTCTCCACTTCTCATTTATAACTATCATGCATTTGTAAAGTTGCCCAACCATCTTTTTTATGTACACGGACTCAAATTTGTGTTACGGTTCTAGAAGACACCTCTTGATGTAACCAACTTTCTTTTTTATGTACATGGATTCCGTCAATCTGTGTTGTAGCTATAAATGATGCCTCTCAACATAATAAATACAAAAAACAAATTAATGAGGAAAGTGATAAAAATAATAATTTGAAGACAACCATTGTGTATGACTTGAATACAATCGAGAAACATTTGAGATATAAGGTTCAATAGTTTCACTTCTGTATTAATTAAGAAGGCCTAATACTCTAAGATAGAAGTATAGTGATACTCCATCATTTATAAAGGTTCA
This sequence comes from Cryptomeria japonica, assembly GCF_030272615.1. Taxonomy (NCBI): domain Eukaryota; kingdom Viridiplantae; phylum Streptophyta; class Pinopsida; order Cupressales; family Cupressaceae; genus Cryptomeria; species Cryptomeria japonica. The sequence goes on along the minus strand of NC_081407.1, from coordinate 222,417,107 downwards.
ACTTGAACCGCTAAAATTTTTATACATAAATAAAAGAGACATTTGCATAATTAATTTGTCGGGAAGTTATTAGCCTAAATTCCAAATTGGGATAATATTAAATATCACTTCTAATGAATTTTATTTTTTATTTTATTTAATAACTTTAAAGAAGAATAAAAACTAAGATTTAATACATATGAACTATCATTAGATATTATTTTATAATGAATACTTATATGTAAAAGTGTTATAACATTGAATATGATCTATAATGATATATTGAGATGAAAAAATAAATAAATATTAAGACTTAATATGATCTATTACAAGATATTATTTTCTAGCGAATACTTAGATAACAAAGTGTTAGAGCAACAAGAAAAATATTCTATGCTATTCATTAAAATTAATATGAAGAAAAATGGAGTCTTGTATGCACCTTCCAGTACCATATTATTTTTCAATCAACATGCTTGATACAAGTGCACACAATTATACTCATAAAATGGAATCAAGGCATTGATAATTTCCTACATTAACATTTGAGGAAAATAATGAAGATTTAGATCTAAATAAAATTTTGTAACATAATGACATGTAAATTAACACATTTCAAGACAAGAATGAAGAAGAATAGACAAATGAGAAGAAACATCAATATATGTGAGAAGAACCTTTTCAAGTAAAAAACCCCACTCTAAAGCACCAAACCAATGGATTAATCTACAACAAAGACATGTTACAATAAGTTTGCAAGATTATAGCCTTAAAATGGAGTTCTACATCTTGCTCTTTTAAAAGAAATTTGATAGCATAAACCCTACAGAAATAACTCCTTATGCATCTCAGTTCCTAAACACCTATTTAAATAGGTTAATAAAATACTAGAGATCATGAATGATTTAGGAAAATCATTAACAATAACATAAAAAGGTATGGTTCCCTGACCAAGACACCAAGTTCTAATATCTTGTTTGGTAAAAGATCCTCTTAGCTATTTTTTAGCATATTTTTTACATGCCATATTTGACCACTCAAACTAGGGCACCCCAATCTATCTTTATTCAAACATACAAAGATGCTCCATACAAAGTATCAACACCTATCATAATGTTAGTTGAAATTCGTGTAACCTCTATCTTACATGCATCATAGAATTTGCCATATTTAATGCTCATCATGATGAACTTACACACACACAAGATGTCAACTCATGGCCAAACCATGCTACCTTAAATTCATATGCCTACCTCATCATGCAAGGCAAAAATCTCATTAAAGATAAAATTTAGTCATTTTGCAAATGAGATTCCACTCTCCCAAATATAGACGAAATAGTAAGTGCATACCAAAATATATTAAAATGAACATTAAGAATGGAAGGGTGAGACACATTTTTCACAACATACTACATGCAACATAAATATATATTATTCTATAATCTACTTATATTTCTTAAACAAAGGTTAGTGTGGATAAGGCTTGATTCAAACTCAAATAATAAGAAATCTTCACATGAAAACTGTGTAGATGTAATGGATCTAATTTTAATGGTAATATTTTGTCTTAGCTCTTGATGTTGAATCCATGCACAAATGGTTAGCTATTAGTTGCATAGAAAGAATAGGTAATACCACTAAATGAGGGAAGAATGAGGTTTAATGTGGTCAAATTATCTTCATGCACTTTGTGTACAAATTCATGAATATTAAAGAAATTAGTAATAAAAAATGACACTATATATATATACAAATAGAGAGAGAGAGAGAGAGAGAGAGAGAGAGAGAGAGAGAGAGAGAGAGAGAGAGAGAGAATATCCGACTAATCCTATCAAAAGACTAGACTGTACATTGAGCCACTGTACATAGCAGTACTAACTATTAGATGTATAGACAACATGTATTCAACTTCTAAAGAGACTCATGTACATGACAAAATACAAGACACATATATGATAATCCAATTACTATCCAACACTCATAGTATATTGCATGCCCATGATTCATTGATCCACCTAGGCTATCCACCCAAGGGGACCTTCCATCCAGCTTACTATCTTGTTGTTGTTGACTAGGACTGCTCCAATGGCTACGAGTTGGGCTTGAAACTCTCTTTCCATCTTCCTACCTTCATTTATTTCATGCATGAAAGTTGCCAAGGCATTCACAAATGGTGTTCTCTCCATATTGAATATGCTCCAAGTGTAAGCATGGGAAATTTCTAAGGTAAAGACTCTAGTTCTCTCATCCTCTAGAAACCTTTGAAACTTTTTCTTGGCCATCCTCATGACTGTAGTGACCTGCACATCAATATGGTGAAGAACGAGTCTCCTTAGAGACTCAGTAAGCATCCTAACTTTACTCTGATACTTATCCTCATTCCTAATCTTCCAGATATACCAAAGAATGTCACGAGATAATATAAACCAAAAAAATTTACATTCTTTTTTTAAACCATGAACAAAACTAGTAACAATATCCATAAGCTTAACATTATCATTAATTTTAATACCAAATAGGAACCAAATTTCCTTAGCAACAATGCAATCAAAGAAAATATGACTGGTAGCTTCAGCTACTTTTCATATACTACATGTGTCAACCACATGCAAGTCATTCTTGAAAGGGAGTCTATTCAAAATAAACAACCATTCGAAACATTTCTTCCTAGGAGAAATATCATTGCTCCATAATCTAGCAAAAAAATTCTACCAATCATTTTTGGAAAAATTAGTAAACCATACAGAAATAATATGAGAAACAAGATCAATATTATAACATGAAGTATTAAAAACCATCTTAGCTTTGGTCCTCATAAGTGGAGTGTCATTCGTCCTGGTGTAATAGATAAAACTATCAATATCTTCAATATAAGGTTTAGGAAGTTGGAGTACATTAGAAGCCTCCCTTAACATAGAATAAGTCCTCCCATTGGATGCAGGAAGCTGCAATTTCAAAGACAAATCAACCCATGAGATTAAATGATCATTAGTAATAATATCTTTAAAGCAGCATATACCTTTACTAGCCCAACTCTTAGCAAACCTTGAATGAGAGCAAGGGGTCTGCCTTTGTGGAATTAATTCCACCAGATAGACCTCTCCCCACATATAATGCCATTATTAATGCTGACCCTACTATTGGAAACCCAAGACCTAACATGCTCCAATGTCTTCCAAATTGCCTTAAACACATTAGAACCAGCTATAGAGACATGGAAGTTCTCAACAACTAGGTCACTAAAAGGGAGTGATTTCCAAGCCTTGGCTTACTTAGGGACAACCAACAAAATATTGTTTCTGATAAGAACCTTCTGTTGGCCATTTGGAAGAATTGATTATGTGTTCCATTGATGTTTTGTCATTGATGTCAACACTAGTCGATTGGATACTTTACCGGCACCCTTTTGGTCCCAGTTGGTTGAGTGTTTTTTGGTTAACTTGGATTCGTCATGATCTGGTTGACTTTGATATAATTTAGTGATGGAATTGGCTTGTTCATGATGCTTATACTCATATTTCGTCTGTTGGTTTTGGTCTAGTGATTGGATGCCATCCTGCTTACTTAGAAGATTGGTTTTTGGTTTTGGCGAGGGTTTCACCGACAAAGCTTTTGGTGGATATCTTTGATGCATTGCATAATTGGTGTTGGTGCAACTTCTGATAGAGTTTCAGGATGTTGTTGGTGATCATGTTCGAGACTTGTCATTTGGAGATCATTGTTGAAGCATGTGGACCTATACTTGGTCCCGGTTGATCTAGGTTATGGACCGACATTGATGTAACGTGTGGATATGACCTATTGTTGTATTTCTGGGATGTCTTATGTGTTGGATATTATTTGTTTTGGTCTAAGGCCGACATGGTTTGTAATTATGTAATTGGTTTATTATTTGGTGGTCGACCTGATTGTTTATGGTCGAGGGTTTGTATAAATAAGATGTAAGATCTCATTGTAGATCATCATGGTTATTGTAAGAGGTCATGGTCAAGGAATGTAATGTGCGAATAATGTAATATCAATCAGGCAGAGGAGTTGGTCGATCATTGGAGATTGAATTGGGTTTGTAAGAGGATTTAGTCCTCTGATATTGAGCTTAACTGAAATCGTATTGAGGCTAAGGAGATGCTATCTTTTGCAGTTCAACACTTCTTTGGATTGTAGTCTGGATTTGTATGTAGTCAATGAGACTTCTTTTGTGATGAGCAGTGTGCTCTAGGTTGTTGGCCTTCCTACAAGTGCAAGCCCCTTCATTATAAATTCACATACTTACTACAGAAGTATTATTTGACTGTGGGTAGGCTTCCCACCATGGTTTTTCCCTTTATCAGGTTTTCCACATACAAATCTTGGTGTTGTGTGGATGGTATTTATTATGTGTTTATTTTTTATACTTAATTGGATTAACCACTATTCCGATATTATTGTTTTGGGTTCTGGTGTTGTCATTTTAAATTGCTAAAGCTTCCAATAATCTATGACAACTGATTCACCCCCCCTCTCAGTTATCTTTCGATTATCTGAACTGTCTAACAATTAGTATTAAAGCTTTGGTCCTCTCTACAAAAAGCTTAACCGCTTGAGGAAGATCCTATGGTGACTAATAGTTCAAGTTCATCTAGTTCTTCTGGAGCTATCTTTCGAAGGGATATACTGAGGCTTGAAGGAACAAATTATACAATATGGAAGATTCAGATGGAGACTCATTTGAGATGTCTTGGCAAGGAGATTTGGGAGATCACACAGAAGGGTGTTACACCCTATAATCTGGGATCTGGTAATCCTCCTCCAGCAAACCTAGACAAGGAGCTTGAGAATGAATGTAGAGCAAGAGAAGCCCTCTTGTGTGCACTTTCTGATCAGAAAATAATGGGATTAATAGACAAATCATCTGGAAAGGCTATATGGGATAAGTTGCAGACTCTTAATAAAGGTGACCCTACAGTGAAGATTGCTAAACTTGATGGTTACCGGGTGAGATATAAAAACCTGAGGATGGAAGAAGATGAAAGGATTACTACATTCATGGAAAGAGTAAATGAGATTGTTATGGGAATTCAATGTTGTGGTGAACTCTGAGCGAAGATGAAATTGTTTCTAAAGTCCTGAGAGCCCTACCACCGGCTTACAACATGAAGGATACTACTATTAATGAGTTGAGAACAATGGCTAATACATCTGTCAACAGAGATACTTTGGCTGGGAAACTATCTTCTTTTGAGCTTGAGGAATTTGGATCCTCTGGAGCTATGAAGACCAAACCTGCTTTTCATGCATCTACATCTACAACCAGTAAGCAAGATTGGAGAGCTTTATATGAAAAATAATTAGAAGATATGAAGAGAGAAGATGATGAGTTTGAGCAACTTGAAGCACTATTTGCTAGAAGAGTACCGAAAGGACCAGTATGAAGTAAGTATGAAGGAAAAGCACCTTTTAAATGTTTTGCATGTAATAAGATTGGTCATTTTGCATGTAGATATTCTGAAAGGAATTCAAGATTTGAAGAAAGAATTAAAAGATCATTTAAACCTAACCCTGGATATCATAACAAGTATAGATTCAAGAAAAATAGAGACAAATCATGCTAATAGCGGACGAGGAAGGCATTACAGATTCAAATGATGAACTGGTAGAAGACTCTACTAGTGGATCCGACAATGGGAAGGAATGGGTATTCCTAGCTATCAAGGAAGATGATCCGGTACTGGAAGAGAATGTACCTAAGGAGAAGGCACTTGCTACTAAAATTAAGGATAAGGATGGATGGGTAATTGACAGTGGTTGTTCACATCATATGACTAGAGATAAAGAAAGAAATTGATGGTGGACTAGTTAGATTTGGAGATGACAAGGCATGTATGATTAAAAGAAAAGGAACTATATCATTAGATGGTAAGAACAATGTTGTCAATGTTTATTATGTTGAAGGTTTGAAGCATAATCTTTTGAGTGTAGGATAATCGGTAGATAAGGGATTCCAATTATAGTTCAAGGATGGAAAATGCAAAATCATAAAGAGGTCTAGCTTGGAGATTGCAACTAGTACACAAATAAAAGGCAACATATTTCATTTGAACTCCAGTGAGAAGACATGTTTGATTACACAGATTGATGAGAGTTGGTTATGGCATAAAAGGCTATGTCATGTGAATTTTGATTGCATTGTGAAGATCAGTTCAACTAAGGCTCTTAGAGATATACCTAAGATTATGAAGCCCTATAATCCGATATGTAAAGAATGTCAAATGGGTAAACAGGTCAGAACCTCTTTTAGGAGTATACAAGATAAATCAAATGATGTTCTTGATCTTATTCATATTGATTTGTGTGGCCCTACTAGAGTTAAAAGTTTTCATGGTGAAAGATATTTCATGCTAATCATTAATGATTATTCTAAGATGATGGTTATTACTTTTTTGAGAGAAAAATTTGAAGCATTTGAAAAGTTTAAAATCTTTAAGGCTAAAGTGGAAATTGAGACAGGATTGAAGATTAAATGTTTGAGATCAGATCATGGTGGAGAATTCACATCCGATGAGTTTAATAACTTTTGTGACAAGCATGGTATTAGAAGATAATTTTCTGCTCCCCAAACACCTCAGCAGAATGGAGTTGTGGAAAGGAAAAACAAAACTATCTTGGATGCTACTAGAACAATGATGATGGAAGCAAATCTACCTCATATCTATTGGAGAGAAGTAGTTAGTACAACAGTTTACACATTCAACAGAGTACATATCAAAGGAGAAACTAGTAAGACACCTTATGAATTATGGTTTGGGAATACACCTATAGTTAAGTATTTCAAAAAATTTGGTAGTAAATGTTATATCAGGAGAGATGATACTATTGGGAAATTTGATCCTAGAAGTGATGAAGGCATATTTCTTGGTTATTCTAATGAAAGCAAAGCATATATATGTTATAACAAGAGATTGCAGAGAATTCTGGAAAGTGCTAATGTCAAAGTAGATGAGCTGAGCAAAAGTCAAATCAGAATTTATGAGAAGGAACCAGTAGTGGAAATGATTGTATCTGAACGGGTAGCACCTTTACTGGAAAAGAGAGTTGAACCAGTTACTCCGGCAACATCAGATAATTCTACAGTAACTGAAGAACAGGGAAGAGGAACAATGAGTCAAAAGACTCCTAGGTATGTGAGATTGAATCATTCTAAAGATCAAATAATTGGGGATAAGAGCTATGGAGTGATGACAAGAAGAAGACTGGTAACTAATGAGGTATGTTTAATTTCACAAGTTGAACCGGTATCAGTAATTGAAGCATGTAAAGATGAATTTTGGTTAAAAGCTATGGAAGAAGAATTAGATCAGATTGAGAAAAATAACACATGGACTTTGGTTCCCCGGCCTAAAAATAAAAATGTTATTGGAACTAAATGGGTTTTTAGGAATAAATTGAATGAGGATGGTAAAGTTATAAGGAATAAAGCTAGATTGGTTTGTAAAAGATATTCTCAGAAGGAAGGAATTGATTATGGAGAAACTTTTGCACCAGTAGCTAGGATTGAAGCTGTAAGATTTTTTTTGCCTATGTTGTTTATAAAAACTACAAGGTTTATTAGATGGATGCTAAATGTGTATTCTTGAATGGGGATCTTGATGAGGAAGTTTATATTGAGCAACCGGATGGTTTTTCACTATCAGATGATATTGATATGGTTTGTAGGTTAAGGAAAGCTTTATATGGATTGAAACAAGCACCTAGAGCTTGGTATGCAACGTTGGATAAATATCTTTTGAAGCTTGGTTTTACTAAGGGCAGTGCTGACATTAATTCATATTATAAAATTACTGATGATGACATACTGATTGTTGAAGTATTTGTTGATGACATTATTTTTGGAGATGAAGATAAATTGTGCATAGAATTTTGTAAGAATATGGAGAAAGAATTTGAGATGTCTATGATTGGTGAGATGAAATTTTTCTTAGGTTTGCAGATTACTCAAACTGACAAAGGTATTTTTATCTGTCAAACTAAGTATGCTAAGGAATTGTTGAAGAAATTTGGTATGGGAGATTCTAAATCGGTAAGTGATAACTTAATGATGAGCGAATAGTACCAAACCGGTACTGAGAGGGGGGGGTGAATCAGTACAGACAAAAATTTAGTCCAAAACCGGTTTGACAGCAGACACTTCAAACGACTGGTAGACAGTGACACCGGTTTGAAACAGAGTGCAACCGATAAAGCTAAGAATGTCTGAGACAAGCATTAACCGGTTACTCACTTAGCTTTTCACTCAACTCGAGACTACACTACCATTTCACCCTTATGCATAAACAGGTAATCTATCATCAGATCATAATAATAGCTAGTTCAACATGTTTTATTGATAGGCATAAAACACAGAACCATCATATGCTTGACAGACAATAGCAAAGCATCACAAGATAAAGCATTACACATGACACACATATTTTTCACGTGGAAACCCAACTGGGAAAAACCACGGTGGGGATGAATACCCACAAGCTGTTTTTGAACTCTTTAGAAGTCCGCTCTATTAGGAGCCTTGTCCGGTTAGAGACATTACAAAAGGTTCTACTAAGAACCGATCCTATTAGAGATCACTCGGTTAAGGGATGGATACAATACCTGGTTAAGGGTTAAACCCTGTTAAAGGTTACCTTGTTAGAGGATTTAAAGAACTCAATAGCTAAAGGATTCTAAACTCAGTAGCTTAGAGTTACCCTGTTAAAGGATTTTCAACAAGTTGGTTAAGGCTACCCTATTAAGGGATTTTCCAACTGTTGAGGTGGTTAGAGATCAACAAGTATTACAATGATCTGGTAACAACACTCAATGCCAATGCAGATCCGCTTAAGCTCCTCTTTACCTTCTGCACTTACACTCTGCAGGTATCACTTCTCTCCTTTTGGTCTAGCAAGAATCACGTATCCCTTCTCTTGGATACACACACACAACTTTTGCCAACAACCTCAGAAAGAGACACAACATCGACCTTATAAGAAAATAGATAGGTCGGTAGCATAAACCCTAAACCCTAAACCTGTTAGGTTAAGGAATTCAAACAGTTCAATCCTGACTGTTGAGCACACTGCATTAAATGCAACAGATCTTGATCCAAACTCAAGACATTCTTCATCGTCCATTTCCACCAATTTTATGGCGGCTGATAACCCATCACATGTTATCACTGTTTTACAGACTTCACACATTCCCAAGGTAGATAGGAACAATCTCCCTCATGCAAGATCCTTTACGCACACAGGCTTACGTGGCAACACGATATGTTCTTCTTTACAATGCTAACTCATCACACAATATCATCGGTTGAGCCACATAGGCTTGAAGCACATTAACTGGAAATCCTAAAGTTGAGACTACCAACCGGTAGTCATACAATACTTCTATATGCTGGTTCCCATAACTATATGCCGGTTCATCATGAATAAGCACACCGCTTCACTTTGGCACAAATACCGGTTCACAGTGTTATACCGGTTCTCACATATGCCAGTTCACACCTCTTCATCATATTGACATTAATGACAACATACAATGTCATTATGTCCTCATACCAGTTCACATTCATTATGTCCTCATACCGGTTCACATAATGCCAACAATCTCCCCCTTTGGCATTGATGGCAATATACAAAGATATCTCTCCACTTCACATCTTCTCCCCCTTTGACAACAATGCCAAAGTGGAGGCACAAGCTACCATGTTCCATTATGCTACTCCCCCTAAGGAGTAGCATCCTTCAACACATCAATCCAAAATAAATTTGACTATTCAATACCTGACTGATGTGGAGCATATGCTTTTAGTTCACCTCCTAAAGGGGTAGTAGAACCTCTTAAGTATGTAAATGTAGCCTTTAAGAGAGGCTTGGTGAATATGTCTGCTAACTGCTCCTTACTAGAAACATACTCCAGTGCAATCTCTTTGTTATGAATGTTTTCCCTCAATAAATGGTACTTAAGCTCAAAGTGCTTGGTTCTAGAATGTAAAACTGGATTCTTGGAGATATTAATTGCACTGGTATTGTCATAAAATATACTTATCAGTTCAGATAGAGGAACTTTGAAGCCATTCAATACATGCTTCATCCAAATTGTCTAAGTGCAGTTCATGAAAGCTACAACATACTCCGCTTCCACTGTAGATTGAGAGATACAACTCTCCTTTTTACTCATCCATGAGACCAGTCTACCACTAAGGAAGAATGCATCACAGGTTGTGCTCTTCCGGTCATCTACATTACCAACCCAATCAACATCTGTGAATACTTTCAGGTTAAAATCATTATTGTATGGATACCATAACCCATAGTCAATAGTTCCTTTAAGATACCTAAGAATCCGCTTGACTACAACCAAGTGGGATTCTCTTGGACTTTTCTGGAATCTTGCAGTAATGCCAACTGCATGTGCAATATCTAGTCTACTATGCACTACATAATGCAACTTACCAATCATTGATCGGTATTCCTTCTCATCAACCAACGCAGAGTCATCCTCTTTGGATAGTTTACAACTAGTCACCATCAGTGTACCAACCGGTTTGCTATCTTCCATGCCAAAGGTCTTCAACACCTCTTTGACATACTTGGACTGAGTGATAAAGATTCCATCCTTCATCTGCTGGATCTGCAATCCAATGAAGAACTTAATCTCGCCTATGAGTGACATCTCAAACTCTTTCTTCATCTCATCTGCAAATTCATGACTCATCTTGTCATCTCCACCAAAGATAATGTCATCAACGAATACCTCACATATCAGGATCTGATCTCCTTCAGTCTTCAAGTAGATATTGCTATCTTCACTTGTTCTCTCAAATCCAATCTTCACAAGATGGGAATGCAGGCGTTCATACCATGCTCTAGGTGCCTGCTTTTGCCCATATAAGGCTTTATGTAGCCTACATACCATGTCACTGTCTTCAGATAGGGCAAACCCATATGGTTTCTTTATAGACACCTCCTCTTCAAGTACACCATTTAGGAATGTATATTTTACATCCATTTGATATACTTTGAAGCCTTTAAAAGCTGCATATGCAAGAAGCATACGAACTCCTTCCAATCTGGCTACAGGAGCAAAGGTTTCTCCATAGTCTTCTCCTTCTTCTTGAGCATATCCTTTGCATACCAATCTGGTTTTGTTTCTAACCACTTTGCCATCCTCATTCAGCTTATTTCTAAAGACCCATTTGGTACCAATGACATTTTTATGCTCTGGTCTAGGTACCAAAGACCATGTACCATTTTTCTCTATTTGGTCAAGTTCCTCTTCCATTGCCTTGATCCAGTCTTCATCTTTATGTGCTTCTTTAAATGATTTAGGCTCAAATTCAGAGATCATACATGAGTTTTCTCTAACCTTTCTTCTTGTAAGGATTCCTACATCCTTATCTCCTATGATCTGATTAGGATCATGATTCAGCTTGACATACCGAGGAATGGTCTTGATGGATTCCTCTTGCTTTTCTTCTTCATCCTCATCTCCATCAATATCAGCATCTACATTTGTCAGTGTATGAACACTGTTACTAGTACTCGGTTGACTGACAACCGGTTCCCAGAAGGTTGCAATCGGTTTATTTACCGCTTGCTCACTGCCAGTTTCCTTAGTTTTCATCAACTCTTACTTAGTTTTCATCAACTCTTACATTGATGCTTTCCATAATTCTCTGAGTCCTATTGTTGAAACACTTGAGAGCTTTGCTCTTGGTGGAATATCCAAAGAATATTCCCTCATCACATTTCACATCAAATTTGCTCTGGTGTTCATTCCTCTTGATGTAACATTTGCTACCAAACACTCTAAAGTAGCTAACCACAAGTGTCTTACTGGTCCAATACTCATAAGGAATTTTATCCTTACCTTTCTTGATGATTACCCGGTTCATTGTGTAGACTGTAGTGCTCACCGCTTCTCTCCAAAAGGTGTGAGCTACCTTTCCTTGAATCAACATGGTTCTAGCTGCTTCAACCACAGTCTGCTAAAATGGATCAATCCAAATAATTAATTCAATTATATTTGTAATCACTAATCTTATGTTTTTTGTGTTCATTTTGGTGACCACTCCCTTAGGTGTGTTTTATGGCCTATTTACCACTTCCTAAGCCTTGAACACCAAAATAATAGATTGGTTTCCCATCAGATTTCACCCTTACTAGCCCAAAAATTTTAAATCTAAAATTTAAAAAGATAACTTGTGTGAAAAAGATGGTGACTTGGGCATGTGTAAACATCCAATGTGGATGTCTATGCTTATTTTTTAAATCCAAATATTTCAACTATAAACCTTAACCTAGCCCTCTAGCCATGTCAAAACCCCGCCAATGGTAAATTAGCCTCAAGGATGCAAATAAAACATATCATCACATAATACTAAGTTTTTAACATTGTCACTCACAAGTACTAAGTTTTGTTCTACAACACTCATACCAAAAAATATTTAGAGCTCTACATTGAATATATTATAAATTTGAGCATTGATCGGTCCTTTTCCAAGTCTTTCATTCTGACACCCTTGACATTCTAGGTATTTTATTTCATTTTCATTTGTGTTCTCTTTCACATCATCCCTAATTTACTCCAAATATTTCCTAAGATCTCTATTATCTCACTAATCTACATACACACCCTTTTATCCCTTTCAAATTATTCTATTATCAACCATGATCTATGGATCCTCTATCACTCTCTCACACACCACTCTAACTTAGCTCACCCCCTAGGGTTTCACATCTCAAGGTCATTTGTTACACATAACACGTCACTATTATACATTTGGGTATCATGTAACAAAGCTAAGTTCATGGATACAACTTCCTACACCAAACCTTGGGAAGAGAATATGAAATTTTTTTGAAACCAATTTTCAATTGCCACAAAAATAATTTAGAGACATGTATAACTAAAATAAGAAAAATACCATAACTTAGTGATTTATACGGGGAAAATATTTTTGGGATAAAAAACCCAAAATTCAAAGAAGCTCAATATATTAATAATTAATCTTCCAAGTTACAATATACTTAAAGGGTAAGCCTTCATAAGAGTATTCACCAACACACAATGTGAGAGAAATTTGACAGCATTCCAATAGAGCTTTAGTATCCAAAGATTCAACATAATAATATCTTTATCTCAATCCCTCAATATATATACTCATGGAGGCCCAAAATGGCACTATAAAAATTGTCATAGGCCCAAATAGGGTTCCAAAATTTAGCTTAATAAAAATCTATATGATCCCTACATGCTAAAAATGGTCTCTTACAACTTGCCATAATTTGTCATAGTTGATAATGCAATTTGGGTCCACATGTTTACTAGAATATAAACAATCTAAAATAAGACTCTTAAAAATTATCTTATGCATCTTGCAACTGGTCATCACCATTTTCAAACCTTACAATAGTTATAGAATATATCTTAACATCATTGAAAATAGGCCTTTCATAATATACCACCAAGTGGGTTTCAATAATGTATGTAGGAGTTTGTAAATATAAGAGAATAACATAAATTAGTGAAAAGATGGTATCAAATGTATTTTTGCAGAGAAGTGGCCTTTATGGAAGTTGGTTAAAATTTTGTTGCAACTATCTATTAAGTTTGGAATTGATTTATTAGCCACTATGATAGGCTTATCTAGTAGCAACCTTGTGTAAGCAGTCGTACAAACTTGGAAATTATTAAAGAGCTAGTCAATATTGTTTCTCAACTTCTCAAGGGTGATCACTTATCAATGACCAACCAAAACAATGTGATTGATATTAAAATTATGAGTTCCCAATAAACATGAATGAATCAATACACATAATTAAGAGAGTTGAAATAATTTCACTTGGAAGATAGAAATATGATAGTCCAAAACTAATTGGGACCACCGATGACAATTTGAAGAATTATCGTATAGTCTTGATGAATAAAAAATAAATAGAAAACAACTAAAAACTTAGATGTTTTTATTTTGATAAATATGAAATAAAATGATCAACTGGAGTAAAAATCATTTGATACTTTATGTAGCATCCTAAAATTACACCCCTTGCAATTTTGACCATATTTTAGGCCCTCATCTTACTGGTTTCATCCTCATGCTTGATTGGGACATGTTTATGCCTCATCTATGCAACCAAGCTTCATTTTTTCCATCTTGCACCTTGCATAGGCCCTTAACTTTGACCCAATTTGGGGTAGGACCATGGTTCCATGCCCTAGTCCTCCCTAATTGGAGCCCATTTTGAGCCCTTAACCCCATCTAAATTTTGAGTGGGAGTTACTCCTTCATATCGGCCTATGTCGGAAAGTTAACATTGACGACGGGAAAGGATGTAAGGAGGTCTTCCCCTCTCATTTGGGCATAAGAGGAATAAGCGAGAGCACTATTTTAAATCCTCTTTAAGAATTTAATTAATCTAAAGTCTTCTCTTTCCACAAATCATAAAATTGGGCCCTTTACCCTAAGTGTGCCCCTTTTTATTCTTCTAATTAGTTAATTCATCAAAAGCCCTGATTATGTCCTATTTCAACCTTCAAGGCTCGATTTCGCATATCTAGACATCTCAAATTCCCATATACTCTTGGAATTTTCTCTAAAATCACAATATCTTGCTTCCCCAAAAATTTGGCAAAAATTTGGTCGGACTGTGTGTTTGGACCAAGTAGGTACCTACTTGGTCCCGACTTTTTCTCCCCAAATTTCAGGAGCATGTTTTGGCAGTATTTTAATATTCAAATCCAAGAGATTGGTGGGAAATATTATTTCTAAGTCGACCTATGACTCAAAACAAATTTAGGGTCTCCTACATAAAGCCTTCCTTTCCTCATTTGAAAGACCGAGATCAAGCAATTTGGAAGTAGCCTCTTATGAAGTGAAAGTGCAGGTTATGTGAAGTCTTCTCAAGCATTCATCAAGTCTACATCAACCATTCTCATTCAACTATTATGGATAAATTTTACATCATTCATTTACAAGAATGTGTGTGTGTGTGTGTGTGTGTGTGTGTGTGTGTGTGTGTGTGTGTGTGTGTGTGTTAAGGTTTTTCCATGTTCATGCCATTTCATACAACATATGTGATTACATTTAAGAAGCAAAGCATCCTCATCACTCATTGCAGATCTGAGGTATACCTTTACATTACTTATTTCAAGAATTTGTAATATTTCATTCAAGGTTGATTCCAACTGGGGTTTGACTAAGGCAAACCCCTATTTCCAACCCTTTTCCCCTTCTTTTATGTGTGTAGGAAACAAGTGCGTAGCTATTCTTCTAGAATTAAGCTTTATTTGCAGAGGTAGAAAAACCCTATTTGTTGCATGGAAAGTTCAAAGAACCATGTTGGGGGTGACCTGGTCCAGACACACGATCTCTGCAACTTTTGGCAGATTTCACAGAGTAGCTATGAATCATCTAAAACTTCTTAGATCTAGGTGCACGACGAAATCCCGAATCTGTAGCTCACTGTTTCCGCTTACTTTGTCTTCAATTTCATTCAACCTACAAAATAGGGTCAAAAACATTTCAAACACAATCAATCTACTTCGTATTCAATTCTTGTATCATTCAGGATTGGATCTAGTGGATTCATCCCCTCTTTTGAATGTAAAGTTCTCCAGGTGAAAATTGGCTTAGTGATTCCCCTTTTCATGTGGTAAATTCACTAAGCCTCAAATTTTCCACTTTACACTGTTACTACTTACTAAGATTTCCATTAGTCTTATGTTCAAAGTTATTCTATATATTCTAGTCGGTTACTTCTACCGAATCTTTCAGTCAGTAAGCACAGAACAGTCGGTAAGCACAATGCAGTCGGTTATAGAAGAAAGTAGTCTCAGAGCGTAGTATACACCGAACACTCTATCGAGTAACACTCTATGTCTACTGAGCAGCAAGAATGATATACCGAGTGAACACACACCGAGTGAAACATGTTACCAGATTCACTGAACCTGGACATATATGGGAAACGTGTTACAAAGATTGAGGAACAAGTAACCGTTATCACATTGGAAATTGCACTTAAAGATTGTGTATGATTTTGAGGTCATCTAACCAATGAAATATTTTGCATGGTTATTCATTCGAGAAATCATGTTTGTAAGATCGAAGCATGGACCAGATCACCGACATAAGAGATCTATTTATACAACATGAATTCAGGATTAGAGATGTGCAAGTATATATGTGCATGTGTGTGTGAAGCAAGACATATACAAAAAGGAAAATCATGAGATATCATAGTGTGTTATGACTATTACAGTTGACAAAGAAACACAGAGGTCACCGAGAAGGATTTTAGAGAACAATCAAGGAATAGAGTAAACATAAGGGTTTACCGAGTTAATATATGGATTACCGAGGTATGCTATAAGCAAGGTAATATCATTTTGAGCACATAGAATCTGCTATAACATTTCAGATGTAAAGTTGCAGATATTTGTAATGATTTATTGTAATATTTTAAATTTGTAAGAGAAACCTTTAACAGGGTAAAAGACTCTAACTAAGTCTATAAATTGTAAAGCCTCTAACCAGGTGCAACATTTAGAATAAGTGTTGTAAAATCCTTTAGCAAGGTAGATCTAACAAATCTTGATACTCCTAACAGGGTAAGCTATCAAAAATGGCTAAACATGTAGCTCTAACCAAGCAACCTTTATTATTGCAGTAGTGAAGTTGTGGGTGTCATCCCCACCGTAGTTTTTCTCTCTAACCAAGAGTTTTTGCGTAACCAAAATATATGTGTTATGGAGTGAATCATGTATGATTGTTATTTATTTGTTTTAGCATTATATTATGTTACCGCACTATTTAGTTTATGCTTAACAGTAAAGTTACTGTTGAAGAAAAGTTTTGAAGTACTAATTCACCCCTCCCCTCTCAGTACATTAGCTTTCCATATTGGGCCTAATAATTGGTATCAGAGCATCAATCTTGGAAAAGTGTTTAACTGCCTAAAGAGAAAGATCTTATCAATGGAAGGCTATAAATAATCTTAGAGAATTGTATATCTACAAGAAGAGTTGGATCATGCTAATCAAGTGATTGCAGACATGCAAAGACAAATGCAAAAATCATTGAAAGTGAGAAGAAGATTATCTGATGATTTGTAGGACTCTCAAGAGTTAGTGGAACAAATTGAGACATCATCTGAGAACAATATGTATGAAGAGGCTGAAGAAATGATTGAAGTGTTGAAAGAGAAGAACAAAGCATTGTCTGATCAACTAAAAGCAATGAAAAGAGAACATGAGAATTTCAGCACACAGATGACTGAAAATCTTGATGCATTGAGGACAGCCGAGGATAAAGTAAGAGATCTAGAAAGAGAGAAACAACAACTTGAAGCATCGGTATCTGAAAAGAATGATGAAATCATAAGATTGACTAGGATTCAACAAAATCTATCAGATCAACTAGGTTATGCACATCATGAAGCAAATCTGAAAGATGATGAGAATCAAGCATTGAAACTTGAAGTATCAAGGTTGATCGATGAACTTGAAATAGAGAAGAAATCCAAAGAAACACTGAAGAAGAGTTATGAAGCATCAAAGATGTTGGATAAGCAATTGAATACAAGAAAACCCAACAAAGATGCAGGACTCAGTTACAAAGGAAAAGACTCTACCGAGAAGGGAATTCATACTACCGAGAGAGGAGAATCATCAAAGCAAGCTGGAATCAAGAAGAACATCAAAAGAAAGAAGCCTATTTGCAACTACTGTGGAAATCAAGGTCATACTGCCAACATGTGCCAAATCAGAAAAGGTAAGCAATTGAATGTCACTAAGTCCAACGATTATTGTTACAATTGCAATAAATATGGTCACACATTTAACCAATGTAGGACAAAGTCTGCTAGCAATTACAAGAAGGCAAAATTCAAAGGGTTTTGTAAAAACTGCAATAGATATGGACACAATACCAAGAAGTGTTGGTTTAAGCAAAAGAACTATATGTGGTCTGCACACTGAGCAAATACTGAAAGCTACCGAACTCACAGAGAACTTAACCGACCATATGCTGCAGTACCATGGGATTACAATACAAGGATATGGTGTGAATGTTGTGGAAGATATGGACATATAAGTGCCAAATGCTTTATAAGGTTTGGAATGAACAACCGAAGATCATGGAGAAATCCTGGTATGGCATGTTTTCATTGTCACAAAGTTGGACACTTGGCTGGAGATTGCAGAGATCAACCTAGAGGAGACACTGAAGAAATAAAAGGCAAATTAAAAATGATTTGGAAAAAGAAGGAAATTGTGTCAAATGAAGAAAGCACCTTACCTACCGAGTTAGGTGCACCTATTCCAAATTAATCGGTAAAGGTATGAAGGGACTGCACTCTCTCAAAGGTCAAATCTTAATAGCTCCTATTTTATTACATACTTAATTCAAAATCTGCATAACTAAGATGTATTAGTAAGTTTGAAATTCTATCAGAGTCTTTTGAAGCACTATACAGGTGTTGGCATTATGTGAACCGGTATAAGGACATAATGATATTGTATGTTGTCATCGATGTCAATATGTGATATGAAGTGAATCGGCATATGTGATATGTGAGAAGAGAGAACTGACATATGTGTGAACTGGTATATATGCCAAAGTGAAGCGGTATATTTGTTCAAGATGAACCAGCACATGGAAGCACTGTGTGACTACCGGTTGGTAGGTAGTTTCCACTTCAGGATTTCTGGTTGGAGTACCTCAAGCCTGTGTGACTCAATCGGTGATCTTTGTGTGATGAGTTAGCAGTATAATGGAGAACAGGTCGAGTTGCCACATAAGTTCTGTGCGTGTGAAGGATCTTGCATGAAGAAGACTATTCCTATCTACCTCGGGAATGTGTGAAGTTTGTCAAATGGTGGTAACACATGATGGGTTATCAGCCACCATGAAATCGACAGATAATGGATGATGGAGATTGTATTGAGATCGATTCAAGATTGTTTCATTTAATGTAGTATGATTCAACGGTCAGGATTGAACCGCCTGAATTGCTTAACCTAACAGGTTTAGGGTTTAGGGTTTTTGCTACCGACCTGTATGCTTCCTATAAGGTCGATGTTGTGTTTCTTTCTAAGGTTGTTGGCAAAAGTTGTGAGTGTGTATCCAAGGAAAGTGATACGTGATTCTTTCCAGACCAAAGGAGAGAAGAGATACCTACAAAGTGAATGTGCAGAAGGTGAAGAGGAGACAAAATGGATCTGCACTAGCATTGAGTGTTGTTACCAGATCATTGTAATTCCTGTTGATCTCTAACCACTTCAACAGTTGTGAAATCCCTTAATAGGGTAGCCTTAACTGGCTTGATTCAAATCCCCTAACAGGGTAGCTTTAACCGGCTTGATTCAAATCCCTTAACCAGGTAACTCGAAGTTAATGAGTTCTGGGTAGCTATAGAGCTCTGGAGATCCTTTAGCTATTGAGTTCTTGAAATCCTCTAACAAGGTAACCCCAACCGGGTTTAACCCTTAACTGAGTATTCTAGCCATCCCTTAACCGGGTGATCCCTAACAGGATTGGTTCCTAGCAAAACCTATTGTAATGTCTTTAACTGGACAAGGCTCCTAATAGAGCGGACTTCTAAAGAGTTCAAAAGAAGATTGTGGGTATTCATCCCCACCGTGGTTTTTTCCTAGTTGGGTTTCCACGTGAAAAATATGTGTGTCATGTGTGATGCTTTTGTCTTGTGATGCTTTGTTATTACCTGTTGAGCATATGATGGTTATGTGTTTTATGCTTGTCTATAAAACATAATGAACTAACTGTTGTGAAGATCAGATGATAGTTTACCTGTTCATGCATGAGGGTGTAATGGTACTATAGTATTGAGCTAAGAGGAAAGCTCAGTGAGTGACCAGTTTATGATTGTTTTAGTTGTTCTGGGTCTTACCGGTTGCACTCTGTTCCAGCTAGTATCACCACTTGCCAGTCATTTGGAGTATTTGTTGTCGAATCAGTTTTGGACTGTATTTTTGTTTGTACTGATTCAGCCCCCCTCTCAGTACCGGTTTGGTACTATTGGTTCATCATTGAGTTATCAACAGGAAATCTGTCAAGTCGGTAACTATAGGAAGCCTATCTAGTCGGTAAATGAAGGAAATCTGGCTACTTGGTTAAAGCGGAAAAAGGAGAGTAAATCGGTTTAGTGAAACTAAGTGCATTTAATGTTTTAACCTAACCTGCACAGAGCCTGATAAGGTATATTGTGTACTTAAAGCATTTACGCGATCATTTTTACTCACCAAGTTTTTGAGAGAACAGAGCAAAGCAAATCTAAGGCGATCAAACCTCCTCCAAAGTGAAATTCAAGGTATTTACATTAATCTCAATGCATTGTTAAGCTGGTTTATCGATCATATCTGTTGAAGATTTATGTTTCATATTTGTTAAGAGGAAAAGCGTCTGTCGTTTGAAAGTTTTCAAACCCTAAGGATCTTTTGATAATTTCTATCTAAAATCTACAATGGCACCGAAGATCCAAGAACCCGTTGTTGTTAAGAATGTTGAAAAGCCCTCACTAAAATACTCTCTAACTCCCAAAGTAGCATCAGAACCGGATGACAAAACTGCATTTTCACTCATCCCGGATAGAGTTTTACTAGTTGAGGATGTCAGATTCTTCACCAAATGTCAAGTTGAAGAACTAGGTCATGTTGAAATCAAAGACACCTATGATGAATTGTGCATCGATGGGAAATTGGATAACAAGTATGAGCATATTAAGATCAAGGGATTGACTGAAGCCCTAACCTATCCTCGTGTCTTCAAACCCTAGTGGGTCAAGTTTGTTTTGAGTAGAGTTCACGATGATTTCATGTGGTTAGAGGAGCAACCATTCAAAATCACCAATGAAATCATTCATCTGATCATCGGTTACCCTATTTATGATCATGCTCGAGCTCAAAAGATGATATCACAAAAGGAATTGATCACCTTAATCGGAGTGGAATTAGATTGCAGAGGATTGAAACTGAATAATGTAACTGATGCAGAACTAAAGTTTTCTATTAGAGTAATAGGTTATTGTTTCTTCCAATCGGCAAGGGAAAACAGTGTACCCTGTGCAGCAGTCGACTTAGCATAAAAAATTGTGAAAAAGGGAATGAAAATTGATCTTTGTGAAGTATTGCTGAAAAACCTATTTGAGAATCTGAACACCATCAGGAAGCCGAAGAAGAACAACTCAGCTAATACACTAAAGTTTGGATCAATGTTATTATGCATGTTTTTTTATTTTGAAAAATTCTTTCCAACAGTCGGTAAAGTAGTTTGGGAGCTACACCGACTAGTCACCCATCAAATCAATGACTTTATCAAACGTCTAGGTGACAACTTCAATGATATTATGGATGATTATTTCAGCAAGTTTCAAGAGAAGATGCATAACAGGTACAAAATTCCACCCCAGCTAGTGGAAAAATACAAAGATGACATATGTTTTGAAGTAGACACTGACTACTGCTATGTGAATGTTGTGGAACCAAGAACTTAATCTTTGCCACTTATGGGTTATGAGGTTGACTTTGACATCACACAACAACAGATAGATGCCCTTCTTACACTACCAAGGCATGCTACCGAGCTGAGGTATGGAACATATGAAGAAGTGAAAGAGAAAGTAAAGATGAGCATTGTAGTACCAAAAGCTACAAGAAAAGCAACAAAGATGATCAAGGCACTATCAGAGAAATTTGGAGAAGGTTCTTCCTCCACACCTGTCAAGGGCACACTAGTAATCACCGAGGAGGAATCAGAAGCCCAAGAGGCTGCTGTTACACTAAGCACTGAGTTGCCTAAAGGGAAAGTTTTGAAGAGGAAGAAACATGACACATCAAAGGCATCACCGACTCCCTCAGTAAAGCACCCAAACACAAGAGCATCTGCAGTGTCACCGAGTGAGAAACCAAAGATTGTTGTTGTTCCTAAGGTACCAAAGACTTACAAGAAATCTACTTGGAGACTCATTTTGGCAAAAGAGTCTAGTGACACCGAATCTGAAGATGCAAGTAAATTTCAGATTGTCAAGAGCAAGAAGGTAAATGTACATAGTGTTGAAAATTTTTGTGCTAATCTGAGAGAATATGGTGGATTTGGATCATTCAGATATGTAAAATATGAATCCAGATCTGATGATGAAAAGAGACAAATAGAAGAAGCTGTCATCTGCACACTTCTAAAATTTTGATTGGTCCCATTGGATTTATCTAAGTCATTTCCAAATGAATTATATTTGCATATTGATAACAGGTGGAAATATGCAATGGACTCAGAGAAACTGATTAGAGAAAGAAGTTTGGTACATCTCTTTCCAGACATGTCGGTAGTTGAAATAAAAGAACATCTGACAACCTACGACACAAAGTTCCTCGTCAAACAAAGAGCCTTAAAACTGATGAATGGTCTGTATATTGAAGTAGAAAATGAGACAAAAGAAAAGTGGCTGGAAATCTTTAGAATCAAGGATGCTGGTGAGCAAGCTGAAGTTGAAATAGTTGATGTCACCGAGCAAGATCCTGATGTCACCGAACAAGACCCTACTGACACCATACAAATTGATGAAGACATCATGGATACCGAGGCACCTGAACAGGAAATGATAGAAGGCATTGCCTATGCAAAATTGGTATCTAATGAGTCAGTTTTGGAACAAGTTCAGCCTTATCCTCCGGTCACTCATTCTGCTGCAACCGAGGCCCCTCAAGATACTGAACAAGGTACAAAGGTTCACAAGTCTACAGAAGGAGAAGCTACTCCTCAGGCCACTGGGGAACAGACCTCTCAGGATCCTCCTAACACTGAAAATGTTGCAACTGAGACCCCGAGCACCGAACTATCGAAGGACTCAGCAAAGGCTAAGGAAACTGACAAAAGTGTTGCCTCCACCGAGCAACCTACTGAGGATCCACAAGCCTCCCAAGCTATTGTATTGATTCAACCAGCCAAATCTAAAGAAAAGAAGATGAAAAAGCATAGTTTCAAGGTTGATATATCGAAACCAATAGTGGTGCCCAATGTAGACATATCAAAATTAAAAGGGCAGGCACTCATTGAATTTAGTGAACTATGCAAAGCAAAGGCCGAACAGGAAAAACATATGGCCATACAAAAGAAAAATAAAGTACTTTAGAAGGTAAAGACACTATTATCAGATATGCTATCCATAGCTACAGTGTCAACAGATGCAGCCATCCATATTCAACTAGATGAACTCCTCAATCAGATAGAGACATCTGGAGTAGATGCATCTAAATATTTGAGCAAGTTAAAGGACAAAGAGCTCACTGCAAAAATGATTGAAGAGGTACAAAAAGCTATTGCTCTTGGCAAAGTTAAACTTGTCAAATTTATTGCTGAGTTGTCCCCTCAACTCAAGCACATTCTTTATTTATTTCAGAAACTCTATACATTCTCTTTATTCATTAAAGATATAAAAAATAAAACAAAAGCAATTGAGAAAGAGATCACCGATCTCTCAAATAAGTTGACCACCGAGCCCAATTCTGTTCAGAATTTTTATACAAAGTTACAACAGCTCATGGCTCAACAATTGGAACTCAGGAATGAAGAGCACAAAATAAGGATGGACATTATGACTCTTCAAACCTCATTCATTCCACAATTGTCCTCCGTTCAAGAACAGATCAACCGAGCCACTTACCTATCTACTACACAAGAGGGAAGCACATTAGATGGCTTAATTTCTCTATTGGTTGACATTCAAGCACATAATTCTTTAATGGATAGTGTCAAGGATGCACTCTTTGTCGCATACAAAACATTGATCACCGAGCATGCAAAATCAGAGTTATGTATAGTATATTGATAAGGGGAGTATATCTGAATATACTATTTCATTGACAAATGTATATATTGTCAGTTTAGTCAAATTTTGCAAGTATATAGATTTTTAATTTATAACTTTGAAAGTAGTTTTTTTTTTTTGTCAAACATCTCAACTAATGTCAAAAGGGGAGATTGTTACTACTTACTAAGTGTTGGTGTAAATAATTATTCATCATGGATATTATTACACTTTACTTAAGTTTACTTAGGAAATGCATCTCATAGTAGTTTGGGTATGAGACACTTGGGTGTTTGTGCCACATTGGGATAGTGTGTGTAGGAGAAATTCCACCTTTTATGGTATTGATCTTGTTGTTACACTCCACATTCAGTGGGTGATCCACCTCATGTGGACTATTATATTATTTCTCCTACCTACCCACACCTATTTCCTACCTACCCTTGTTTCTTATTGAGCCACATGTCATGTTTGTGTGCTCACATATCCCTAGCCTTGCCTATATAAGCAAGCTCATCTACATTGTATGTAATTGAATTGTCATTATTGATCATTTTCTATTGATGAGAATATAGTTTATTCTTGTCCTATATTGTGTCTCTATTTTGTACATTTCATTGAGCTCTTGATCTTGACAAAATCTCACACTAAGATTGCCATTAGTCTTATGTTCAAAGTTATTCTATATATTATAGTCGGTTACTTCTATCGAATCTTTCAGTCGGTAAGCACAAAACAGTCGGTAAGCACAGTGTAATCGGTTATAGAAGAAAGTAGTCTCAGAGAGTAGTATACACCGAACACTCTACCGAGTAACACTCTATGTCTACCGAGCAGCAAGAATGATATACCGAGTGAACACACATCGAGTGAAACATGTTACCAGATTCACTAAACCTGGACATATATGGGAAACGTGTTACAAAGATCAAGGAACAAGTAACCATTATCACATTGGAAATTGCACTTAAAGATTGTGTATGATTTTGAGGTCATCTAACCAATGAAATATTTTGCATGGTTATTCATTCGAGAAATCATGTTTGTAAGATCGAAGCATGGACCAGATCACCGACATAAGAGATCTATTTATACAACATGAATTTAGGATTAGAGATGTGCAAGTATATATGTGCATGTGTGTGTGAAGCAAGACATATACAAAAAGGAAAATCATGAGATATCATAGAGTGTTATGACTGTTATAGTTGATAGAGAAACACAGAGGTCACCGAGAAGGATTTCAGAGAACAGTCAAGGAACAGAGTAAACAGAAGGGTTTACCGAGTTAATATATGGATTGCCGAGGTATGCTATAAGCAAGGTAATATCATTTTGAGCACATAGAATCTGCTATAACATTTCAGATGTAAAGTTGTAGATATTTGTAATGATTTATTGTAATATTTTGAAGTTGTAAGAGAAACCTTTAACAGGGTAAAAGACTCTAACTAAGTCTATAAATTGTAAAGCCTCTAACCAGGTGCAACATTTAGAATAAGTGTTGTAAAATCCTTTAGCAAGGTAGATCTAACAGATCTTGATACTCCTAACAAGGTAAGCTATCAGAAATAGCTAAACATGTATCTCTAACCGAGCAACCTTTATTATTGCAGTAGTGAAGTTGTGGGTGTCATCCCCACCACAGTTTTTCTCTCTAACCAAGAGTTTCTGCGTAACCAAAATATATGTGTTATGGAGTGAATCATGTATGATTGTTATTTATTTGTTTTAGCATTATATTATGTTACTGCACTATTCAGTTTATGCTTAACAACAAAGTTATTGTTGAAGAAAAGTTTTGAAGTACTGATTCACCCCTCCCCTCTCAGTACATTAGCTTTCCATATTGGGTCTAACATACACTTTATAATTTACAAGCATTGATAGGTTTATGTGGCTCTTCTGATTCATTAATATCAAACCAGGCTAAAATATTAGAGAATTAGGACCTAAATTCACCAAAAGTGGTGGCTAGTAGGGGAGTCTTGTTTTCTCCTGATAGCTAATAGGAATTATTGGAGCTTTGGAACTTTTTGGAATGCTAAACTAGTAAAATTAAGTCACTATTTGCTTTAGTTATTTTCTCTAAAATTTTGTAGACCTTCTTAAAAATGGCTTGTAGTCAAACTTTTGTGAATGGAAACCTTTAAAAAATGAAGGTTAAAGGGGAGTCTAACTTAATTAGTCCCATTATGTGATTTCAACCATGGATTCATGGTAATAAAATCATAAAAAGTATTTGATAATATTGCTTTATGCAATAAAATAACTATAAATAATAAAATAACAATTAAAAATCACAATGTATTGTGTAAAGTGTTCATGCAAACAAATTGAAATAGGCAAAGATGGGGAAAAGTTCTTGTAAATAATTTTTATGTTAACTTGAAAGAGGCTTTACAATGTTGAAGAGAGCTAGAAAGGGAGTGAGAAACCTTAAGTATGAATCACTAGTGGAGTTTTGTTATGGTAATGATTTGTAACCTTTAAAGGTGGTACAAAGGGACTTGCATACATCAAGTGGAAATGACTCAACACTATGACAAATTCATGAATAGAAATAATGAGTATATTGAAAAAAGGATCAAAATGGTGATAGAAATGGATAAATGAATTTTAGGGTGTGGGTGACAAGTAAGAAGAGGTCTTTATATAAAAATAGAAAAACAATTTCATTCTCATAAAAAACCTTAAAAAAAAAATTCTCACATAGTTGAAATGCAAAGAAACCAACCACCTCTTGTTGCAACAATAGCTAATGGAAAATATAACTTGTTGGAGGATTTTGACATGAAGCTAGCTCGCTCTTCAAATTTTGAAGTAGTATTGGGTGTCATCGATGAATAGAATTGTTGGCCCAAAACAATGGATGAATAACTACGTACTACACCCAAACTCAGAGACATGGGTTCTTTACTGAGCAACTATCAGACTCCATAATGTTCATTTATCTTATCAACTTAAGGATGTTTAACTTGAAACGTCACAACACATTATGTGCACTAAGTGTTTCTAGAAGGTACTTTCATCCTAAATTTGAACATATGAAATGTTAAATGAATCTTCACAAAGAAATAACTTCTAACTACATTCTAATAGAAAGAGATTCTATGGATGCTTCATCCTAAGAATGGAAACTTCCTGGTTAAACAAAAATGGTTTCTCTATCCTGCCTTGGTTGAAAGAACAATCACGAAATTTTAGTTCAGTGGCGACAAGAACAAACAATGTCCAGCTTGCTGTAACAGAATAAAAATAACTCATAAAATAAAAGTGTAGAAAGTAAATATGCAGAATCCTCCCCAAGTGGGCCCCCTTGGATGAGTCTTCTGAACTAGTAACTACAAAACTAGATAACGAAAATCTCACAACCATACCATATGCTGCTCCAAATGAAAAACTGAACTTTATTCTCCTTTCTCAGAATTATTTGAATAGTACAATAGACACAAACATAATTCTTATCTAACTTCAAGAAGTTCGAAGAGAAACTATATAATGACCGAATCTTAACAACCTTCCATAACAGTCGCTCCACTCCTAGTATATAGGAGGAGGACTTTTATTAAAACATAAAATCTAAGAAGTAAAGAAGACTAAAACATAACAATACTATGTTTTGAATTTGCATTCATTACAACCCTTCCTAAATCTGCTCCATTAACAAACATGGCAATTAATGGAAAGCAACTGCCTTCTTGACTAGCTCTTTAAGTCTTTAAACAACATAAATAGATGATATCCATGTTATTAAAGTCTTGACTTCTTCCTGCCTTTTTGTCCTAGACTTCTTTAGAGTTCTGCCACGTTTTGTTGATGGTCTTTAATCTCATCTCAACAATAGAGGGCTCCTTTCAGCTAGTTGCATATCAAGGCTATCGTACCAAAAATCTAACACATTCATGATTATTAAAACACAATATATAATATCATCTTAAAATAAAGATGTGTTTATATTACATCCATTAAACTGATATAACACCACCATAAAGGGTTTTAAGATATAAATGATATGTTTAGCATATTGACTCAAAAAGGCACCACCACAAAGTATTTATCCCTAAGGATATTAAAACAAAAGCCTTAAAACACCATGAAATCTTTATAATAAAGATGCATAAAATAGGCCTCATCATAATTTATTTATTTCTATGTTAAAATGAAGCAAAGGTGGTCAATTTTAAATAATTTTCTCCAATATTATAAAGATACAAACTTGGTGGGTGGGAAGCTATAGAAATTAATTACCTTGGATTTTAAGCTTACAATAGTAGGAGAAAAAGTTAAGTTCACTGATGGGTTCTCAATTTGTCTTTTACATGCTACCTTTTGCTTTGTTATTTCCTAAGAACAACTAAACTTTCATACAATTCCATGATGTGCTAGACATGGTTGTTAATGTTTTGATGATATATCTATATGTATATATGGTTGTTGATTAAGATGTGAGGGGATAATAGGATTAATCTTGATAAGTAGTTGTTTTTGTAAAACTACTAACTTCTTCTATAACAAGGAAGAAATTTTATCTATATTTGAGGTGTTTTTAGTAGCAACAAGGGAATGAATTCCTATAGTTAAGAGAAATGTGGGCCTACAACAACATGTAAATTAGCACTGCAATGGCTATGAATGAGGAGGGTGGAGTAGTTGCATAATATTCCTACTACCAACAAATGATTACAGAATGAAGGACTTGTATAAT
This sequence comes from Cryptomeria japonica, assembly GCF_030272615.1. NCBI lineage: Eukaryota > Viridiplantae > Streptophyta > Pinopsida > Cupressales > Cupressaceae > Cryptomeria > Cryptomeria japonica. The sequence continues at coordinate 222,388,578 of NC_081407.1, read as the reverse complement.
ATAGTTAATGTTAATTATTTTGTTACATAATTCTATTACCTATCTATGCATGTCTCTATGATCAAATCTTCTCTATTATGTTAGTAGAGTTATGTTAGGACTTTGTTTCTTAGTATTTGAGTTACTTCCTTCTATAAAATAATTCTTCTAGCTTAACATGGATGATTGATATATCTAGTGAGGAGTCCAAGTTAGTTAGGATTAGTTAAGTTAATATATATTGCACAAATAATGGATTAGATGATCAAGTATTATATATTTTCTATTTTCAAACAAGCAATCAAATTCCAATGAGTTTTTCATCTCCATGAATTAATGTGCATGAAGCATTGATTATTAACTGATTACTTTGTGCAACAAGTGCACGTACTTAAGTGAGATCCCACTGGAGGTACAATGCTACTCTTTTTGAAATTTTTAATATTGTTGCACATAATGGTTATTTAAAGATAATTAAATGTTCATGTAGTACTATTGCTAAATATTGATTATAATACCTTCACCAAAATTTATCATTTGCTTATTAGATAGCTATGATTTGCAAGATGAATATTAGCAATACTGTTAATTCTTTTAGTTATTTTTTAGTTCAATAATACGTGTATTTAAATTCAAATATTTCTTTAATTAATGAAATCATATTCTAGGAACGTTAGAAACCTCCTAATGTACATACAATACATATGTCATCTCAAGTCTATGTCCCTAGTTCATAATTTAATATATTAAATTACAATTTATAGTTTCTCAATGTATGATAACTTTCTTCTTCAAGTAGAAGTGCATGACCACACTACTCTAGATTATTAGTTGTATAGGTGACCATACATTTTTGCTAGGTCATTGCTAGAGATGCTGCCAAACTATGAGAACATCTAAGTTTTTAAAAGTTATTTCATATTTTTCATAGTGTAGATTAGGAAATTGGGAAAACATCAAAACAAATAGCAATTAGGACAATCACAAAACCTAAAACTGCAATGAAAGCAATCCTAATCCAATCAATGAAGGCATAAAGACAAGATATTCAAATTGCATGAAATTGAAGCAAACCGACGCAGATATCTCCTTCATGTGGCTCCATTGTTCTTCTTTCACCTTCAAATTTGATGTTGATCTCACCTACACGTGCAAAATGCAAGTAGAAAGCAAGTTGTTGAGAGATGAAATTCACAGCATAAGGCTACTCGAAAGTGTGATTGATTGATTCATTGAAGAAACTCATCCAATTTATAGACAAATTGGAGAGAGGACAAGATTAGCATGAAGAGATTTGAAAGGAAATTCAAATCAAGAATGGCAACCTTATGACAAATGTATGACATTTGCTATGCAAGATGTATGACAAATTATGACAAGTTGCTATGCAAAATGTATGACAAATTATGACAAAATTGAAGTAGAAATAGAAATTAGAAATTAGGAGAAATTAGCAAATTAGAAAATTGAGGCAAAAGATGAAATAGAAATTAGGTCAATTAATTAATAGGTTTTCATCCATTAATTAATTCATGAAAGAGACCTAGGACTAAATAAATAGATTTATTTAACCCACAAAGAAGAAGAAAAGGATCAAATGAACAAATCATAAAACCCTAAAAATAAGAGGACAAGGAATTAGGTCAAGACAACAAGAAATTAATGTAGGTTCGATCATGATTCTGATTGACAAAGGACCAATGTTGATAAATGATTGAGATTGGTTGACAAAAATCAATGACGAATTGACCAAGATTGACAAGGAGATCAAATTGATAGGTGCCAATTGACGAGGAACAATGACTAATCGATCCAAATTGACATGATTGAAAAGGACAAGGATCGATGACGAATCAATCGCAAAATGACAAGATTGACAAGGACAAGGATCGATGATGATTCGATCGCAAAATGATGAGATTGACAAGGACAAGGATCGATGACGAATCGATCAAAAAATGATAAGACTGACAAGGACAAGGATCGATGACGAATCAATCGCAAAATGATGAGATTGACAAGGACAAGGATCGATAATGAATCGATCGCAAAATGACAAGGCTGACAAGGACAAGGATCGATGATGAGTCGATCGCAAAATGACAAGATTGATAAGAGGACAAAGCCCTAATTCTATCATCGATAGGATTGATGATGTCCAAAATGATGATAAATGAGCATGCACCATGATGCGACAGGATAAGATCAACCAAAATCATAACTGAAGATTGCTATCGATAAGACCTAATTTGAAAGCGAGAAAAATGAGGAATATAGAAGAAGGACTCGATGCTCGCAAATGATAAAGACCAAGTGCACAACATAGAAGAAATGTTAATGCGACGCAAGAACCCTAAAATAAGGCAATGCACAAATGTTAAAGTACGACTCCACAAGCGTTGACCACTTTTAGATGTCTACATTTTGCCCCTCTTTGAGACAATGCGATTCTAAGCATTGTTTCAAAGAACAATAATGAAAAATGCCCCAGACAATAACAATGACATATGCATGCCCCCTCGAGGAATTAGCTGGAAAAATCCAGAAAAGAGGCCAAGTGATCAATAAGAATGACAGAAGACGATAGGTTCGAACGGATCAAAAATCGAAAGTCGGATGCACAAATTACAAGCATTGGAAGGCGCAAAAGACCGCGACCAGCATAAGATGGAGAGCATGCATGTCCATCTAGGTACTGACAAAGATCTATATAAGAGACAAGGAGAAGGAAAAGAGTTCATTTGCACTGGTCAAAGTGGAGGAGTTGTTGTTCAGGAAAAAGGACCCTTGCAGAGAGATGGCGAACATTCCAATGACAGATCATCTTGGGGAATGTGTACACACCTACAGACGACCAGACAACGCGGGAGCAACGGTATGTAGCTCAAAAACCCATATGTTCAATTTCATGCATTTTGCTTGATTGTGGGACATTACGGGGTCCATAGGGGAAGGAAAAGGTAGACCTGCGCCTGTGTGGGCGTATTCTGTGCTTGTGTAAAGAGATTCTACACTTGTGTAAGGTACACAGGCGCAGCTTAATGCTACACAGGCGCAAGACATGGCACATAGGTGCAATTGTGCATTTAGGACACTAATTTGACCGAAAGCAATGCGCAGATGATCCTGAAAAGAGGGATAAGGGTAGGATAGGTCAAAATAGATAAGAGAAACCCTGATTGGTGCATGAAACAAGGAAATGCAGCCCTTAGGAGAAAACCCTAAAATTGAGAAATTGTGCCCCAATTGTGATGTAGAGTTGACAGTATCCATTGATTGCATGGGAGAACAGACCCGACTACTTCATGTTGCGACATAGACTCAGGAGTATATACAAAGACACATTAGCAAGACTTGGATTATACTACATTACGTACATGCTCGAGATTAGGGCAAACACAGGACTCCTGACCGCATTGGCTGAGCGATGGCATTCAAAGACTTCCTCTTTTCATCTTCCAACTGGAGAGGCGACTGTGACATTAGAGGACGTGTGGCGTATCCTCCGCATTCCGATTCATGGGGAGATGGTGGTGTACGACCCAGTGACAGGGAGAGACTCTTTGTGCAGATTATTCGAGTGTGACGTAGATGACCTTGATATCACAGAGAGGGAGATCCGCTAGGAGACCATGGCAGCAGAGTATGATCAGCGATATGTGGTGATAGCAGTGGTTATAACATGCCTATTAGTAGGTGACAGACGAGGACATGGTTTCCCTATTGGATGGGGAAGAGTGCTAGAGTGGATGGCGACAGAAGGGACTATATACGCATGGGGACCATGTGTGTTGGCCATGCTATATTTTCAGTTGCATCAGATAGCATATCAGAGGGTACAAACTTTGAGTTGTGGGGTCACACTTTTATAGGTATGGGCGTTTGAGCACATAGCCATATGTCGGACGATTGCAGAGAGATAGGTAGTACCACATCGACCATATGTATACTGCTACGGGGGAGCGGTTAGACGGGGTCCTTTCAGATACATATTGTATTGGCAACATGAGCTATATAGGTTGAGAGATTTCACATGGAGGCCATATCATGATTGCCCTGGATGGTCAGATGATAGTGATGAGCTACCGTATTACAGACAGGAGAGATACCTGATTGGGCGACCAGTGAATCGCCAGAGAGTGATTGAGATGTATCTGCCATAGAGAGTCAGACGACAATTTGGAGAGAGGCAGGATGTACCAATAGGGATTGCGCACTTTGCCTGATCTCACAGAGAGACGAGTCAGTGGGGGAGGATGATTCAGCCACACATAGCATATGCCAACTTCACACAGCTACAACGGAGATAGTGGGAGTGGAGATCAGATGTTGTAGATGCTGGGATGACAGAGGAGTATGAGAGATGGTTTGCACGACGATGGCCAGTGCCATTGATGGATCCTGATATTCCAGTACCTAGAAGACAAGAGGACTTCCTGCTCGGTGTAGAGGAGGATGATGACGAGGGAGAGGAGGACGAGGGAGATGAGGAGGATGAGGGGGATGAGGAGGGAGATGATGAGGATGAGGGAGATGAAGACGAGGGGGATGAGGACGATGAGGGAGAGAAGAGTCTTAGGTGCATGCAGAGAGATGAGCCAGATCCAGCAGAGCATGAGTCATTGCAGGATATACCCATAGGGCAGGAGACAGCTAGCATAGAGGAGATGGAGATATGCAAGGCCACCATAGCGAGTCAACATGATAACATTGCGACATTGGAGAGACATAATGCTACCTTGAGGATAGAGCAGGATCAGTGGTCAACTGAGAGGGATAGGTACAAAGCAGAGATAGCTAGACTGACAGTGGCTCGAGATACAACAATAGCCTAGACACAGCAAGCAGAGCAGAGAATGACCGAGTATGTTGGGTCGATTAGGGATGCTAGTGCGCATGAGATGGCACAGATGTTATTAGAGGCCAGAGATGAGATGCGCCATTTGTGGACTCTATATGAGAGCGCAGTTCCACTAGAGCAGAGAGCAGCATCATACCGGTCACGATCGAGGACAGAGAGCAGGCCACGCTCTCAGAGGTCAGTGAGCAGCATGGGGGTGAGTGGACCTATGAGACCACCACAGCCAGGACTAGGGACAGGAGGGGCTTCATCCTCGAGACATAGCAGGGATGAGGAGGACAGAGGGAGCACCCAGTGACAGAGGTACGTGCTCTTTATGACGAAGACATATATAGTTTGACATTATGTACGCAGCCTGCGGGTCATACGTAGGATAGACAGTCCAATTTTGTACTCCGATATTGTTTTGATATATGATACAATATTCAGCTATATGATGGGATGCAATGTGTTATGGCTTATGTTTACGTTCCATGTATGGATGTTTTATGCACTGTCTATGTACTATCTTTGTAACATGTATGAATGTTGTTTATGTTTTTGATGCATTTATAAGATGAAATGGATAAAATGCAAATGTACTAATCAATGAATGCAGGATGCAGCGTTTGTTTTTGGAGATCGGAGAACTAGACCAAACGAACTGCCCAGACTGACGGAAGAAATGTTAGTAAGAAGAAATTAGATAGAGGACAGTTAGAGATGAAGAAAAACTTGCTTTCACAAATGCACATAAGTAGGTGAGAACCTTTATTTAATGTAGCAAAGCGGATGCAGAGCATCATGGCATTGAAGGCCAGAGCTAGAATGCAACCCCTTTTGCAAAAGATAGACACATCACACACAAGGAATGAGTGAAGCATCCTAGGGTGCATACATCAAGGGTCGAGGTATGTGCGGCGTTCACAAAGTGAACGTGCTTAACACAAACACCCAATGATATAGTTGCCCCAGTTTGCGACAAACATTCCACAAATAGCAAACACAACAAAAAAAGGAAAGGGACCATGAACCGTCCTGGTCACTCTAAATCACTCAGTGATGTCATCGAGCAACATAGAAACATGATCGAAGCCAAAGATAAACCAGTAAAAAGATAAGATGCACAAATTCAACCAAGTCAAACAAACAGTCTGATCGTCATTGTCAAAAGTGGAAAACAAAATGATCATGCTGTCTGGTTTCAGGGAATGCGGTACCCCATCGAAGACAGGACACAGTCTGGTTTCGAGTATACCACACCCTATATAAGACCCATGATAATAGTGACAAGGACAAATGATATTGATGTTGAGTGATTGATATGACAATTTTGATCAGTTTGAATGCCTTGTTTGATTGAAAAGTTCATCTATTAATGCATGATTTCATTAAAGCACAATGTTTGATTGTCTGTCGTTGGATGTATGCTCAGCAATCTGTCTATGCACAGAGGGGACCATTTATTGACAAAATGCAAAATGCCGAAGAAATTGTTTTTGGATTTTGATGTTTTTCACTTTGTAGGAATTTCGAGTTTTTTACAATTTTTTTGTTCGTTTTTCAGGACTTTATTTGACTTTTTAGGGATTTTTTCAAGACATTATTTGATTTTTTTGGATTTTTTTCAGGACATTTTATGATTTTTTTGGATTTTTTCAAGACATTATTTGATTTGTTTTGGATTTTTTCAGGACATTTTATGATTTTTTGAATTTTTTCAGGACATTATTTGATTTTTATTTTTTTTCAATTTTTTTTGTTGTATTTTTGAGTTTTTTTTTTTTTTTTGTATTTTTTCAGGATCATATTTGAAGAACTGTTGACAGAAAAACTATGCCCAGTACTTTCGAAGGTGCATGCTATTTACAGGATCAGACAGAGGTTCATCATCTGGGTTGCAAGCTGATATGCTCCCGAGCCATAGGCTGCAGTAACTATGAAAGGTCCAACCCAATTAGGCTCAAACTTTCCTTTGATGATGTCAGTAGATTGTGTATTCTTCGGGTTTGCCTTGAGGACCAAATCTACCACTTCGAAGTGTCGCCCTTTGACCTTCTTAGTATAAGAGTGACAGAGATGGTTTTGATATGCTTGCAAATGTGTCAGGGCTATCTGACATTGCTCATCTAACATCTCAAGCTGATGCAATCAAGAAACTCTGTGCGTCTCATCATCAATCAAATGTTGTAGGGAAACACGCAAAGAGGGAATTTCCACTTCCAAGGGTAAAATGGCTTCCGCACCATACACCAAGGAATAAGGTGTTGCGCCAGTAGGTGTGCGGATGGAAGTGTGATAAGCCCATAGTGCTGGATTCAACTGTACATGCCAATCTCGACAAGCGTCATTGACAACCTTTTTCAGGATCTTAATGATGGTTTTATTGGATGCTTCGACTTGACCATTACTTTGTGGATAGTAAGGATTGGAGAAATGGTGTTGGATGCGAAACTTTTCATAGAGTTCCTTGACATCTTTATTTTTGAATGGACGGCCATTATCTGTGACTATTGTAAGGGGAACCCCATATTCTGCATATGATATAATTCAGTAGAAACTTTGAAATTTGAACACCAGTGATATAGGTCATAGGGATAGCCTCGATCCATTTGGTAAAGTATTCTGTGGCTGTGATGATGAATTTGTGTCCGTTTGCAGATGTCGGGTGAATCTTGCCAATAAGATCCAATCCTCATTGAGAAAAGGGCCACAAAGATATGACAAAGTGAAGTTCTTGGGCTGGCGCCTGAATGTAATTTTCGTGTATTTGACATTTGTAGCATTTCTTGACAAAATCATGAGCATCCTTTTCCATAGTGGGCCAATAATATCCAACACGAACCAACTTTTTAGCTAGACTCAGACCATTGAAATGGCCCCCACATATACCATCATGAACCTCGCGTAAAGCCATTTGTGCCCTGTCAGAATTCAAACACCTAAGGAGGGTGTGGTCAAAGGAACAACGGTAAAGGGTGTCTGCGATGATGACATATTTGGCAGTTTGGCGTATGAAGGCTCGACGTTGGTTAGAAGAAAGGTTAGGTGGTAAGGTGTGGGTTGTCAAATACCAATAGATGTCATTGTACCACGGGGAATTAGGACCAACAAGAACACACATCACATCTGCTGTCAAAATTTCAAAAGAAGGGACAAGCAACTATTTGACCAAAAATTCACATCTGTCCATATTGTGGGGCATATTTAACATGGAAGCAATAGTTGCCATAGCATCTGCTGACTTGTTTTGTATTCTTGGAACTTGACTGAAATGGATATCAGTAAATTTTGTCTTGAAGAAATCCACCATATGCTTGTAGGGAAGAATCTTTTCATCCTTCGTTTCATAGTCATCATTCACTTGACAGATGACTAACTAGGAATCTCCATAGACTTGCAAATGTGTAATGTTCCATTGGATTGCTACTCGGAGTCCTATAACCAAAGCCTCGTATTCTGCAATATTATTGGTGCAATCAAAAGTTATTTTGTAGGATTTAGGAATAGCATCACCTTGAGGGGTGACAAACAATATACCTGCTCCCGAGCCAAATTTGGTATGGGATCCATCAAAGTATAATTTCCATTCATTAGAAGATGTGACAACAAAGACTGATTCATCTAGAAAATCAATCAACATTGGATGATCATCATGAATAGGTGCCTCTGCAAGTTGATCCGCTATGATTTGTCCTTTTATTGCCTTTCTCTCAATGTACTCAATATCAAACTCACTTAGGATCATGACCCACTTTGCCAGGCGACGTGTCAAAGCTGCCCTGCTAAGCAAGTATTTCAAGGGATCAATTTTTGCAACTAGCAATGTCTGATGATTTAACATATAGCGTCGAAGCTTCTGTGTTGCAAATACCATTGCTAAACATGCCCGTTCAATAGTTGAATAATTCAGTTCATAGCCCACTAGTGTCTAACTGATATAATAAATAGCCCGTTCTTTGCCTTTCTCATCCTGTTGGGCCAAGAGAACTCCCAGTGCCATTTCAGTTGCAGAGATATACAATATGAATGGCTTCCCTGCTATAGGAGGCATTAGAATAGGTGGCGACATCAGATAATCCTTAAGAGTTTGAAACGCTGATTGACATTGCTTAGTCCATTTAAAAGTGACACCTTTATGCAATAAATGTTGGAAGGGATGACATTTGTCTGCCAATTGAGCTATAAACCAACGGATTGACTGTAGCTTCCCTTCTAGACTTCTTAGTTGACAGAGATTGGAAGGAGGAGGCATATCCATTATTGCTTTAACTTTTTTGGGGTCTACTTCGATGCCTCTGTGAGAAACAATGTACCCTAATAATTTGCCAGTTGTAACACCAAAGACACATTTCTTTGGGTTGAGTCTGAGCTTGTAGGTTTCCATTAGATCAAAAACTGGGCCAAGGATGGCTAGATGACTATCTCTTGTGACGGATTTGCATAATAGGTCATCAACATAGTCTTCATGCATAAAATCATGGAAAATTGTTGTCATAGCTCTTTGATATGTTGCTCCAGCATTTTTAAGGCCAAAAGGCATCACATTCCAGCAGTAGGTACCCCAAGCACATGTGAATGCAGTTTAGGAGCAATGCGAATTTGATTATATCCGGAAAAACCATCCATCAATGATAGCATCTCATATCCGGCAGTCATGTCAACTATGATGTCTATATTCGGCAGTGGAAAGTCATCTTTAGGGCATGCTTTATTGAGATCCCTAAAATCCGTACAGATTCTTATGCCCCCAGTTACTTTGCTAACTGATACCAAATTTGAAATCCAATCTGCATAATCAATTGGTCTGATAAAGCCCACATCTAACAATTTTTTGAGTTCTACTTTAACTAAGAGAGCCACCTGGGGATGCATCTTTCTGAGTTTTTGTTTGACGGGCTTGGCATCTGATTTTAATGGCAAGTGATGAAGGACTAATTCTGGATCAAGGCTGGGCATATCTGCATAAGACCATGCAAAATTGATCTTCTTCTCAAGAAAGAAATTGACAAAATCTATCTTTTCTTGTTTTGATAGAGAAGCAGCAAAATGAATGACCTTAGGGTTGTCAGGTGTACCCAAATTTATCTCTTCGGTCATTTCCACAAGCAATGTTAATTTATCCTGACTTGATGAGGGTATGTCCAATCTTCCACCTTTGGGCACCTCAGAGAGGTTTTCACCCACAGGTACGTCTTGTATTTTTACTTTTCCGTGGTCAGAGAGTGCTTTATGGTTTTCACTCAAAGACCCATTCTTTTGATTTTTTACTTTTTCTTTTTATTTTTCATTTTTATGACTAGAAGATGGAGTTGACTCCCCAAAATATGCTGTGGAATCTAAATCAATAGCAAACCTTGCCTTATGATCACCTCGTGGTATGCCTTCCCGTAGTCCAAGGAATTCTGCAATGGCTTCGTCATTTTGAAAACAATCCAATTTGAGTGGTTCTTGTTGGTCATGTTGGATAAGTTGTGGATAGACAAGGGGCATGTCAGCATCGGTTTCAAGGAGAGTTAGGGCTGAGATGGCAAGAATAGAAATGTCCGTGGTATCACTGTCTGAACTGCTCGTATCTGATTCAGAGCTTGGATCCCAAAATGACTCTATCCAAGCATTAGGACACGTTTTGGGAGGGGAAGTTATTTCATGTTTGTCTTCCATGGGAAAATCATCAGGGTCAAGGAAAACATTTTCAAGGGCATAGGAGCTAGAAGAAAAAGAACTCCACTCCCATTCATTGGAATCAGTTTCAGGTTGGGTATCCTCAGGTGTTGTTTCATCATCAAAGTCACGCCCCTTTCTACACGTGGTCACTTTGGTAGACGAGGTTCCAATTCGCAATGGTACAAAACCTAACCCTAAAGTTGGATGTCATATCTGAGGTATAATAGGTTCTAATCTTCCTTTCTTGTCAGGGCCCAAACCACTGCAACCATCATATCCCTTTTTCTTCAGTATAGTAAACCCTTTTCCATACCGCTCCATTGGCAACTTGACAGGTGGTGTATCAGTTTGATCCTTATAAAGCCAATCTATTACATCATCATCCAAAGTTTCCTTGTTAAGTTCACCCCATTTTGTAAATGTAGTGGGGGGCTGATATTGAATGACTATCTTAGGTTCCTTTTGCAACAAATGTGGTTTGCCATGTGATTTTGGAGATATTGGTAAATTCCCAATGAGGAATGTTTGAGCCATTGAATACTCTCCGCATCCTTGGTCCTGTATCTTCAATTTTCCTTTGACAGCATCTAACAACTCATTAGGATCCACATAATTATGTGAGTGGGCCTCTTTATAGACTGGGACTTGTTGCTGCGGGGAATCCTTTAGATTAGCACAAAATTGAAATGGATTATGATCTTCTAGAATTGTTATCTCAATTCCATTGTAAGGATATTTTAAACACTGATGATAAGTAGATGGAACTTTCATTGTGTGGATCCATGGATGACCAAGAATCATATTGTAAGGGAGATCGAGGTCTAGGACCTGCAGGAAAGTGTTTTTTGTCGCTGGACCAACTCTGATAGGCAATGAAATTACCCCTTTAGATGGGCGCTCAACATCATCATATGCTTTGATTGTTATTCTTCTGGAAGAGTCAATGTCATTTTTTGTATAACCAAGACCAATGACTACTCTCAAGGTACAGATGTTAAGACCTGCTCCACCATCTATCAAGACTCGTCGGATCTTGCAATTATGGACAAAGACTTCTAGATGTAAAGGATCATTATGAGGGAGCTTATCAGGGGAAATATCATTATCAGAAAAGGCAACATGTTGGGAAACAACTAGATGTCCAATTCGGGCTTGAAATTGGTCAACATCAATGTCTGTCAGGACAGTGGACTCAGTTAAAGCTTTATCTAGGACTGTGTGATGCATAGGGGACATTTTCAACAACTCAAGAATTGATATTTGTGCAAGTGTCTTCCCCAGATGATCTAGGAGATTATACTGACTTGTAGGAGTTGATTTGGGAGGAATTGCAGGAGCTCCTTTCAGGACTATTTTGGATCGACGAGTGGTGACTGCGTAAGAAGGATCTTGTCCCTTTATTCTTATGGTGGAAACATACTCATTTGATGCTCAAAAGCAATTGATGACATTGTTATAACCATTATTTGCATAATTAAGATTCGCTGTTTGGGTAGAGTTTGAAGAAGATGCTTTACCCTTGTCATGATCAAGCAAAGGAGTTTTGAAAATTATATGATCAGTGTTAGAGGCTGCGTTGGGTGGGTCTACCTCAATTACTCCTTGATCTAACAAGTCTTGAATCATATGTTTCAATTGAAAACACGATGCGGTTTTATGTCCTTTTGACCGATGGTATTCACAATATGCATTATCATTTCACCAATGCGGCTTTACCAATGGTTCTTCCTTGACATCTGGTAACTTGATAAAATTTGCTTGTATTAATTGTTTCATTACTGACTCAATAGGCTCTCCCAATGGCATAAACTATCGAGGGGGCCCATCCCTTGATCTGAAAGGTTTTCATTGCTGGCTTTGTTGCTGACCTTGTTGTTGATTATACTGTTGGTATTGCCGCTGTTGAGTAACATTGCTTGCTTGTCTCTGATTTTGTTGCATAGCCGACACATTAGGAGCACTCAATTTCTTTATCGTGAACGTGGGTTGATTTGCATTCACTGCTCTTGCATCGACAACTCCATCATTAGTGACATTCTTGTTTTTGTACCAAAATCTATTTTTCTCCCCTGAATTGTTTGTGTTATCACTGTCTTTGTTGAGTTTAATGAGTCCCTTAGCTACAAGAGCAGTTTCAATGTTCATCCCTTTCTTAATGAGCTTCTCAATGGTGCTAGGAATTTTCAATTTGAGCTCATAAGTCATTTCTGGGACCAAATTTTGAATGAATAAGTTCATTTGTTGTTCTTCAAGTATATCTAGGGAAGAATGACTATACAAGCTTCACCATCTTTGTAAGAAAGTCACTAATGGTTCACCTTGCTTTTTCTTGGTGTTGCATAAATCTGACATGGTCACTTCACTGTCAATGTTGAATGCGAAGTGGGATATAAACTTTTGAGCTAATTCTGACCATGTTTTTATGTTCCCTGGCAAATGTGAATACCAATCCATGGCTTGTCTTGTGAGACTACGTGCGAATAAGCGCATCAAATATGTTTCCTCATAACTCACTTCAGTACATGCTACAAAAATGCTCGAATATGGTCTTTTGGATTTCCATTCCCTTTATATTTCTCAAAATTAGGTGCCTAAAAATGCTTAGGAAAGGGAGGCATGTACAAGCTCTTGTCAAATGGATTAGGACATAAATCTTGATCTGTGTATAATTTCTTTGTCCCTTTAGTTTCCAATGCGTTGACTTGTCGTTGCAATTTCTCAAGCCGTTGTGCAAATGTGTCAGGTAGCGAAGATTTTGGAAGTTCATCATTCACTCTTGGGTGTACTCTTTGTCGATACATCCTTCTCTCCATTGGCTGTTGACACTCTGAAATTTCTGTCTTTGGTGTCTTTGGCATATAAAGGTCTTGATACAACTCTTGTTGCTGTGGTTATGCCATGTCTTGACATTGACCCTTTTGCTGTGCTTCTTGTGGTGGGATCATCATTTGTAGCCTTGGTTGATATTGTAGTTGAGGGTGTTGTTGATATTGCATGGACATCAGTTGTGGTTGTGATGTATGATAACTTGTTTTTCCTGGCCCATATTGAGGCACATGTTGCTATTGATGCTGACGAATCAGAATTTGCTGACTTTGTGCCAACTGTTGTTGTCCTAATGTAAATCCCATCATTTGCAAAAAACTTTGTTTGGGAGGTTTCTGTTGTTTCTCCTTGAGATGGGGGATAGCACTTGCATTGACTTGCTGTGTTGTTTGTCCAATCCATTGTGGTAGTTACAAGTTTGAATTAACTTTTAATGGTGCAGAAGACACTACAACGTGTTGTTGAATGTGATATTGTTGTTGTTGTGCATTGCTTGTTTGCGCATTCGATTGTGCCTTTTGTGCATTCCTCAATTGTTGCAACACTTGTTGTTGGTGCACACCACTATTTGTGGCTCTTTGTGTTGCTACTATCAAAGGATCTATCACAATATTTTGCATAACAGGTACTTGAGTATTTGCCAAACATTTTGAACTTATGGGACATAGAAACTTTGTTGCATTGTAGGATTGTTTTGAACATTAGTAAGATTAGGCATTCCAGTCATAAAGCTTTCGTGCATCTTAGATTTTGATCCACTGGCAATTATTCAAGGAATCATTTCTTGTTGAGGGACAACTGTCAACATTTGTGTGGCCATCATTTGATCTTGTGCTAAAGGTGTTGTATTAAATAATGGATTGTTTATTGTTTCAAATGTTGACTTTTGTGGGATAGTCACTGTCAAAGTTTTTGAAGCACACTTACTCATCAAGGTGGGTTGAGGTTCTTGTTGCACAGTTTCTTCATTTGGATGTGGAGAGAGACTTAACAGCTCACCGCCTTGTTGTTTTTGCACATTAATTTGCTCATTTGAGGAGGTCACATTACTCATCATATCAAGATATTTTTGTGGAAACATCTTAAAGACCTTGTTCAAGAATTTATCCATCTTTTTTGTCAACTTCGGATCTTTAAGGAACATATCAATATCATCAGAAGCATCAGAATCTGATGAAGAATCTGGTAAAACATTTGGATTTATTTCTTGTTGATGCCTTGATCTGAACCAAATCCTTGTGAAAGAGTTTGTTCCTCATGTAATGTTTGAGTTTGAATTTCATGTTGCAGGTTCAGTTGATTCCAGTCAAAAGGTACATTTTCCCTTGGTGTTGGTGGAACACTTCCATATCCTGGTTTCATGGGTACAAACACTGGCTCATATAACGGAGGTGGTCCAAGTTGAACCATTCCATATTGTGGTAATGATGTGTTTGACAAACCTTCAACTTGTAATGTTTGACTAGGTTGAAACTGTGAGTTTGATACGTTGTCAATGGGTTGATATGTTGGTTCACCCATTTTCTTAGATTTTGACCTTGTTTCAATAGGCATGTCACTATGCAAATGCAATATCTTTGGTATTTTTTGATTTTAAAAGTATGATGTATGATATGTAACCTAAATGCAACCTAAATGGATGAAAATGCAATCTATGGCAAGAATGCAACCTATGCTTTTGTTGTTTTTCAAGATTTAGACAAACCTTTTTTTTTTTTGAATGCAAACCTAAAGACTCAACCTTGGGAAGTTGAAATGAAGCCAAGACCTTAAAGGATAAAGGACCAAATGACAATAGGACAAATTGACAATGTCTCACCTATATGCTTGGATACTAAGCTAGGTTTGACAAAAATGATATTAATGAAAGGACAAATTTTAGACAAGGTCAAGACTCCCTAACAACAACTTAGGGTATCATCCAAAGTTTTGATTTTTTAAGTTTGACAAACCAAATTTTTAAGACTAAATGCAAGAAGGCAATGATTATAACAATGACTTAGGATATGCCATGAAAATGATCTAAGGATATGATATGACAAGATGAAGCCAAGGCAAGATGTCAATACAATGATAAGGATATGCGAAGACCAATGACTTGGAATATGCAAAATGCAACCTATGCAAGACCTAATTTTAGTATGACAAGGATAATGCATGAATGTCACCTAAATGGAAATCTATCTTGGATATGACAATGAAATGAAAACTTAGGGAAATGATTTTTAAACCTAAGTGCAAAATGAGGACGCTTGCAATGAAAAGGACTAAAATGAAGGGAGATGACAATATGCCCTAGGACCTAAGTTGAACTATGCAAAACCTAGCCTAAAGTGACATGAATTTTGAAACAAAGATATTCAATGTTTTGACAAGCCATGTTCAAATGTTGGATGAATACTTGGACAAATTTGGAATTTTGTTTGGATTTTGTTTTGAATTGAAGGTTGTTGATTTTGAAAACCCAAATTGAGTATGAGCACTTTTGAAAGTTTGTTTTTGATATAACCTTTGACAATCACGAAAGACAAAATGTTTGTTTGACTTTGACTCAAGACAATCAAGCACATTCACAACAAATCTTATGGCTGGCAAGGGCAATATCTGTTGAATCCTCTAACCATAAAATACAACACTCAGCCGGATAGCTAGACGCTTGGTAGCATTGGCTCCCCCTTATAGTGCACTCACTTCTTGGGCATACCAAGCTTCGAGTTCAAGAGGAATCACTTCCCAAGAACTTGCTATCTCTAACTAAGGAGTACATGAGAGGTGTCTTCGGCATGCGCGTATCACAACACCTGAGCCAATAGATAGAAGGATTTTGGCATCTAAAAACAAGAGATTCTAGTAAGGGCATCCGTTTGGGTGGGTATTGATCCGGCGAATAAATCGTCGCAATACCATTCCAGCACCCGTTGTCTACAACTTTCGTTGCATCCATAGTTATTTAGAGTGGTTCGGAAGAGCTTGGCTTTAGCCCATCACCACTTAGGGTCGTTCCCTCTCACCAATGCCAGTGTGAAGTGCCAGGCAAATCGGGAGGCAGGCCCAGTTCTAAGGGTTAAAACATGCAATCAAATTAAAAATAGACAAAGCATGCATGGTGTTCATTATCCTTTAAGAAATGAAATGTGCAACTACTTTAAAAATCACAAGCAAGATGTTTTAATGAGAGTCTTTGACCGCATCCTGCATAAGATTCGTTAGTAGTTGCATTTTTAGTCTTCATCACACGTAACACCAAGATGCTGCACAGAGAATTAGTACCAAAGAAAAACTAGAATGTAAGAAACAAAATGAAAACAAACAAAATTACAAGTAACAACAATCGATTTTACCCCTGTTTCTGGCCTTACACAAGTGCAGAATGACTCAACACAGGCACAAAATGCCTCAACACAAGTGCAGAATCCATCTACATAGGCACATAACCCATCAACATAGGCACAAAACCCATCAACATAGGCGCAAAACCCATCAACACAGGCGTAGAGGTGCCCAGAAAGCTCCGAGTTGCTCTGTTTCTTGAGTTTTTCACCTGCAAACAACTCAAAAGCACTCAAAACATGGTTAAGGGGTTAGTTCACATTGGGTTCACCAAAATGTAGATCAGGAAATTGGGAAAACATCAAAATAAATAGCAATTAGGACAATCACAAAACCTAAAACTGCAATGAAAGCAATCCTAATCCAATCAATGAAGGCATAAATACAAGATATTCAAATGGCATGAAATTGAAGCAAACCGATGCAGATATCTCCTTCATGTGGCTCCATTGTTCTTCTTTCACCTTCAAATTTGATGTTGATCTCACCTACATGTGCAAAATGCAAGTAGAAAGCAAGTTGTTGAGAGATGAAATTCGTAGCATAAGGCTACTCGAAAGTGTGATTGATTGATTCATTGAAGAAACTCATCCAATTTATAGACAAATTAGAGAGAGGACAAGATTAACATGAAGAGATTTGAAAGGAAATTCAAATCAAGAATGGCAACCTTATGACAAATGTATGACATTTGCTATGCAAGATGTATGACAAATTATGACAAGTTGCTATGAAAAATGTATGACAAATTATGACAAAATTGAAGTAGAAATAGAAATTAGAAATTAGGAGAAATTAGCAAATTAGAAAATTGAGGAAAAAGATGAAATAGAAATTAGGTCAATTAATTAATAGGTTTTCATCCATTAATTAATTCATGAAAGAGACCTAGGACTAAATAAATAGATTTATTTAACCCACAAAGAAGAAGAAAAGGATTAAATGAACAAATCATAAAACCCTAAAAATAAGAGGACAAGGAATTAGGTCAAGACAACAAGAAATTAATGTAGGTTCGATCATGATTCTGATTGACAAAGGACCAATGTTGATAAATGATTGAGATTGGTTGACAAAAATCAATGATGAATTGACCAAGATTGACAAGGAGATCAAATTGATAGGCGCCAATTGACGAGGAACAATGACTAATCAATCCAAATTTACATAATTGAAAAGGACAAGGATTGATGACGAATCGATCACAAAATGACAAGATTGACAAGGACAAGGATCGATGACGAATTGATCGCAAAATGATGAGATTGACAAGGATAAGGATCGATGACGAATCGATCACAAAATGACAAGATTGACAAGGACAAGGATCGATGACGAATCGATCACAAAATGACGAGATTGACAAGGACAAGGATCGATGATGAATCGATTGCAAAATGACAAGGCTGACAAGGACAAGGATCGATGACGAATCGATCGCAAAATGACAAGATTGACAAGAGGACAAAACTCTATTTCTATCATCGATTAGGATTGACGATGTCCAAAATGATGATAAATGAGCACGCACCATGTTGCGACAGGATAAGATCGACCAAAATCATAACTGAAGATTGCTATCGACAAGACCTAATTCAAAAGCGAGAAAAATGAGGAATGCAGAAGAAGGACTCGATGCTCGCAAAAGATAAAGACCAAGTGCGCAACATAGAAGAAATGTTAATGTGATGCAAGAACCCTAAAATAAGGCAATGCACAAATGTTAAAGTGCGACTCCACAAGCGTTGACCATTTTTAGATGTCTACACATAGATTTAGTAATTTTTATTTTCAAAATCTAGGACAATTAGATATCACATAATATTCTTCTAAAATCATGTAGGAAAGGTGGGAAGATGCACATAATTGTTGTATGAAGAGAAGGATAGATCCTCTAGGAAGATCTCTTCCAGCCTACACTTCTTCCAAAAAGACGACAATAAAAGTGGAAAAAAAGAATAGGACAATTGAGTGGATCACCTCCTTCAAACCTTTATTCTAGTTCTAGTTATATATTTCCATCTTCCCCTTTAACCCATAATTATCATTCAATAATGAGGGATGCTAGTGTCAGAGATGAACAACCATATCCTGGAAATACTACCTTTGAATTTCCTATTTTTTATCAAGAAATAAATTCTACCATGAAAAATATACCCCCTCTTCTCTTCTTAATTGCAATGGAGTAAGGATAGAAGACCCCAATACATTCCTAGTTAAATTTGGTGTCTTGTATAGAAGTTATGATTATACTATAGATTCACATGGACTAAAATTGTTTCCAAACACATTGAAGGACATTGCTTTAAGATGGTTCATGAGACCTAGGAGAAATGTAGTGACTAATTGGGATATTGTGAAAGAATTTATTTTTCAAGTGTAAGGATTATTGTAGGGGAGGGGATATAAGAGGAGATGATATTTGTAGAATGACTCAAAAGGAAGATCAACCACTATAAGACTATGAAGAAATATTTTTGTTTTGTCTCGTGGAATTCAAACAAAATTTATTTATTGGAGATTCCTTGGAATTAATCTTCTTACAAGGAGTTAATGAGTAATGACTGGATTCCTTGGACAAGTAATAGGATTAGGATAAATATCTCAAGTTCCATGGGAGGATGTTTGCAAATTGTGTAGAAATTATTCATGTGCCATAATGAAAAAAGCACGCAACTTAAGAACAATGACTACTAATACAACTACAAGAGTCTAATGAATAGAGCTTAGTAACTTGTTGAAGGATATGAAGGAAAGAATAACCTATCACATGGTGATTTTAATCAAAATATTTCAGAATAGCTCTATTAAAATATTGCCCATACCACCACCCAAAGAAAAAAAACTACAAGTGCAAAAGGGTAGTGAGTATAGAACATAAACATAAGTAAGCATAGTTCTAGGAGATAGAAGATGATGATTACTATGTTTCCTACCCAAAATATATGAAACCATGAAATAAATGACAAGGTACCTCTTTGGGTCCATTGTCTTATAATTCTCCCTTCTCAAATTCTTTTGAACATAATTCCCCATGGTACAATCAATCACATCCAATGTGGCCAAATTATAGGCCACCTAGATGGATGTAATTCTAAGTATCTTGGTTGAAATAATGGTACCAATTATAAGGCCAAAAATAGCATTAGCAATCTCCCTATTCTTCGTACCAACAATAACAATGGAAGGGGATCCAACCTTGGCCCAATCCCAACATGACCTACAATAACAACAAGCATTGCCTACACAACCAAGAATTTTCTCAAACCCTACTAATTCGATAAAATCCATGCAATTAATACCTTAGCCTATAATTCATGCAATTAATACCTTAGCTTATAACCAATCCTAACAATAAGCCTATCTAGTAGGCTTATTCTAATGACACTATTTAGTACACTATCTATATCATTGAAATCAACAACATGTATCTTTGTTCAAGGAAAGAACTACCCATTTCAAATTCACCATTAATCATGGAAAATATCTTTAAAAAATATTCCAATTATGCTAACCCATAGCCTAATCATCCAGGTTAACACCCTAAGTAGGATGAAAATAAGGAACCTCCATTTTCTTAAAGATTGAATATCAAGAAGGACCATCTTGAACCCAAATTTGACTTCCTTAGATAATTGAAAAATGTCTACATAAAAATTCCCTTATTTCAACCAATAAAAGATGTCCCAATTTACAACAAAAATTTACAATAATTATGTATAAAAAACTAGGAAGGAAAAAAAAAGGTCCCCAAATTATCCATGTTATGGGACAACTTATAGATATTATGATAGGGAAAGTGGTTGTTACAAAATATATAACTTCTACCTAGGTATCCCAATTGTAGATGTGTCTATTAATAGTATTCTAACATGTAATATATTGACTAACTTATGTATAGCCATTAGTATTATGGCTAGAAAGACCATACATAATATTCAATTAGCCGAACTTTGTCTTACCCCTACAGTACTTCAATTAGTAGTCAATTCAACTATTGAACTTGAGGATGTCATTGAAGATTTGGTCATCAGATTAGATTCATGGTTGTACCCTGTAAATTTCATGGTTCTTCAACCAAAGGCCAGCCTAGGTAGATACCCCTCATCCTAGGTTTCCCATGGTTGGAAACTACAAATGCTTTTATAGGTTGTAGGATTGGATATATGATAATTTCTAACATGAATGTGATAAAGGAAATAGTTTGGTATCCACCTAAATAATCCTTTACTGAGATAGATCAATTAGTTTGGCCAAACCTTGGAGATAACTATCTCAATAACTTACAAACCCCATGATTGAATTACAAGATCAAGTTACTATAATATCTAAAGTTATGCAAGAGACCTACAACAAAACTCTTTTCTAGCATGTTTGTCCTACCTATTACATAGTGCTCTTCCTAGTGTTGGCAAGAGACACTGCATTGATGATTATATGTTGTTATTGATGGCAACTTGAGTCTAATATCCAGTCCGCAGTTCATGATTCATTCATTCTGAAAGATTGAGTGAGGTCCGGTGAGAAGAACAGGTTATCTGGCAGAGTGTATATAATTTTGATTGGTAGATCAGTTGTGTTGAGTATTTAGAGTCACGGATCTCATAGATTCATTGTGGATGTTTAATATGCATTATTTCAGGTTTATGGTCTATGGTGCTGTGAATTGAGTAAGTTGGAAGATTCGGTAGACAATTTTCTAGTAGAACAATGTTTTATGGCAGTAACGTGTGAAGATTCATTGTGTCGATCGTGCAGAGTAATTTTGGCAGTTGTTTACATGTTTGAGGTTGTTGAGCCAACACATGGGAAGCATGTGGACATCTTGTTTTGGTTCGCTTAGTTGTTTTTGGATTGAATTGAGACGACTTAGGTAACACATTTCATTTGTGTGATGTGATTTTTAGGCCGACATGGAATTGATCTAATTTGATGTTGTGAATATATTAGAATGATTGATTTGATCATTTGGGTGATATATGATTATGTGTGAAGTGTGTATGAGAGATTGTGTACAATTTCACATGCGTGGTTGGAAGATTGGTGTTACTACTTACTAAGTTGCCATTAGTTTTATGCTCCAAAGTCATTCTATATACTCTAGTTGGTTACTACTACCGAAATATTTAGTCGGTAAGCACAGAGCAGTCGGTTATAGAAGAAAGTAGTCACAGAGCCTAGTATACACCAAGTTGTCTATCGAGTAACACTCTATGTCTACCGAGCAGCAAAAATGATATACTGAGTGAACACACACCGAGTGAAACATGTTACCAGATTCATTGAACCTAGACACACATGGGAAACGTGTTACAAAATCGAGGAACAAAGAACCATTATCATATTGGAAATTGCACTTAAAGATTTTGTATGATCTTGAGGTCATCTATCCAATGAAATATTTGGTATGGTTATTCATTCGATAAATCATGTTTGTAAGATCGAAGCAATGAACAGATCACTGACATAAGAGATCTATTTATACAACATGAATTAAGGATAAAAAAGAGAGAGGTATATGAAGCAAGACATGTGCAATAGATAAGGAAGCACTGAGTATTGTGACTGTTAGAGACACAGAGGTCACCGAGAAGGATTTCAGAGAATAGTCAAGGAACAGAGTAAACAGAAGGGTTTACAGAGTTACTTTATGGATTACCGAGGTATGCTATAAGCAAGGTAATCTCATTTTGAGCACATAGAATTTGCTATAACATTTCAGATGTAAAGTTGCAGATATTTGTAAAGATTTTATTGTAATATTTTGAGTTGTAAGAGAAACCTTTAACAGGGTAATAGACTCTAACAAAGTCTATAAATTGTAAAGCTTTTAAGCAGGTGCAACATTTAGAATAAGTGTTGTAAAATCCTTTAGCAAGGTAGATCTAACGATCTTGATACTCCTAACAGGGTAAGCTATCAAAAATAGCTAAACATGTAGCTCTAACTGAGCAACCTTTATTATTGTAGTAGTGAAGTTGTGGGTGTCATCCCCACCACAATTTTTCTCTCTAACCAAGAGTTTCTGTGTAACCAAAATATATGTGTTATGGAGTGAATCATGTATGATTGTTATTTATCTGTTTTAGCTTTATGTTATGTTACAACAGTTTTTGATTTATGCATAACAGTAAAGTTATTGTTCAAGAAAGGATTTGAAGTACTGATTCACCCCTCCCCTCTCAGTACATTAGCTTTCCATATTGGGCCTAACAATTGGTATCAGAGCTACAATCTTGGAAAAGGGATTAACATCCTAAAGAAAAAGATCTTATCAATGGAAGGCTATAAACAATCTCGAAGAATTGTGTATCTGCAAGAAGACTTGGATCATGCTAATCAAGTGATTGCAGACATGCAAAGACAAATGCAAAAAACTCTTAAAGTTAGAAGAAGATTATCTAATGATTTACAAGACTCTCAAGAGTTAGTGGAACAAATTGAAACATCATCTGAGAACAGTATATCTGAAGAGACGTAAGAGATGATTGGAGAACTGAAAGAAAAGAACAAAGCACTGACTGATTAGCTAAAAGCAATGAAAAGAGGACATGAACATTTCAACACACAAATGACTGAAAATCTTGATGCATTGAGGACAGTTGAGGATAAAGTAAGAGATCTAGAAAGAGAAAAACAACAGATTGAAGCATTAGTATCTGAAAAGAATGATGAAATCACAAGGTTGACTGGGATTCAACAAAATCTGTCAGATCAATTGGGTTATGCACATCATGAAGCAAATCTGAAAGATGATGAGAATCGAGCATTAAAACTTGAACTATCAAGGTTGACCGATGAACTTGAAACAGAGAAGAAATCCAAAGAAACACTGAAGAAGAGTTATGAAGCATCAAAGATGTTGGATGAGAAACTTAATACAAAAAGACCCAACAAAGTTGCAGGACTCGGTTACAAAGGAAAAGACTCTACCGAGAAGGGAATCCACACTACCGAGAGAGGAGAATTATCAAAGCAAGCTGGAAACAAGAAGAACATCAAAGGAAAGAAACTTATTTGCAACTACTGTGGAAATCAAGGACATACTGCTAATATGTGCCAAATCAGAAAAGGTAAGCAACCGAATGTCACAAGGTCTAATGGTTATTGTCACAATTGCAATAAATATGGTCACACATCTAACCAATGTAGGACAAAGTCTGCTAGCAATTATCAGAAGGCAAAATTCAAAGGATTTTGTAAAAACTGCAATAGATATGGACATAGTACCGAGAAGTGTTGGTTTAAGCAAAAGAACTATATGTGGTCTGCACACCGAGAAAATACTAGAAGCTACCGAACTCACATAGATCCTAACCGACAATATGCTGCAATACCATGGGATTACAATACAAGGATATGGTGTGAATGTTGTGGAAGATATGTACATATAAGTGCCAATTGCTTTATAAGGTTTGGAATGAACAACCAAAGATCATGGAGAAATCCTAGTATGGCATGTTTTCATTGTCACAAAGTTGGACACTTGGCTAGAGATTGCAGAGATCAACCTAGAGGAGACACTGAGGAAATAAAAGGCAAATTACAGATGATTTGGAAAAAGAAGGAAATTGTGTCAAATGAAGAAAGCACCTTATCTACTGAGTTAGGTGCACCTATTCCAAATTAATTGGTAAAGGTATGAAGGGACTACATTCTCTCAAGGTTAAATCTTAACAGTTCCTATTTTATCATGTACTTAATTCAAAATTTGCATAACTAAAGATGCATTAGGCAATTTGAAATTTTATCAAGTCTTTTGGAAGCCTGTCTAGTCGGTAAATACAAGAAGTCTGGATACTTGGTAAAAGCATAAAAAGGAAGTGGTACTGAGTGCATTTAATGTTTTCTGACCTAACTGCATGAAGCCCAATAAGGTATATTGTGTACTTAAAGCTTTTGCGCGGTCATTTTACACTTACCATGTTTTCAAGAAAGTAGAGCAAAGCAATTCAAAGGCGATCAAACCTCCTTCGAAGTGAAATTCAAGGTATTTACATTAATCACAACGCATTGTCAAGCTAGTTTACCGATCATATCAGTTGTGAATATCTGTTTTACATTTGTTAAGTGGAAAGCGTCTGCTGTTTAAAAGTTTTCAAACCCTAAGGATCTTTTGTTAAGTGATTATCCAAAATTTGAAATGGCACCTAAGATCTATAAGCCCGTTGTTGTTGAGAACATTGAAAAGCCCTCATTGAAATACTCTCTAACTCCCAAAGTAGCATCTGAACCGGATGATAAAACTGCATTTTCACTCATTCCGGATAGGGTTTTACTAGTTGAGGATGTCAGATTCTTCACTAAGTGTCGTGTTGAGGAAATAGGTCATGTTGAGATTAAGGACACATATGATGAATTGTGTACCGATGGGAAATTGGATAGCAAGTATGAACACATTAAAATCAAGGGATTGACCAAAGCCCTAACCTACCCGCGAGTCTTAAAACCCCACTGGGTCAAGTTTGTTCCGAGTAGAGTTCATGATGATTCCATGTGGTTAGAGGAGCAACCATTCAAAATCACCAAAGAAATCATTCACTTGATCACCGGTTACCCTATTTTTGATCATGCCCGAGCTCAGAAAATGATATCACAAAAGGAATTGATCACTTTAATCATAGTTGAATCTGATTGCAGAGGACTGAGATTGAACAATGTGACAGATGCAAAGCTGAAGTTTGCCAGTAGAGTAATAGGTTATTGTTTCTTTCAATTGGCAAGGGAAAATAGTGTACACTATGCAATAGTCGATTTAGCATATAAAATTGTGAAGAAAGGAATGAAAATTGATCTATGCGAAGTATTGTTGAAAAACCCGTTTGAGAATCTAAACACCATAAGGAAGCCAAAGAAGAACAACTCGGCTAACACACTGAAGTTTGGATCACTTTTGGTATGCATATTTTTCTATTTTGAGAAATTCTTTCCATCAGTCGGTAATGTAGTTTGGGAGCTACACCGACCAATCACCCATCAAATCAATGACTTCATCAAATGGCTAGGTGATAACTTCAATGATATTATGGATGATTACTTTAGCAAGTTTCAAGAAAAGATGCATAACAGGTATAGAATTCCACCAAAGTTAGTAGAGAAATACAAAGATGACATATGCTTTGAAGTGGACACTGACTACTGCTATGTTATTGCTGTGGAACCGAGAACTCAATCTTTGCCACCTATGGGTTATGAGATTGATTTTGATATCACATAACAATAGATAGATGCCTTTCTTACATTACCAAGGCATGCTACCGAGCTGAGATACAGTACATATGAAGAAGTTAAAGAAAAAGTTAAGATGAGCATTGTAGTACCCAAGGCTACAAGGAAAGCAACAAAAATGATCAAGGCATTAACAGAGAAATTTGGAGAAGGTTCTTCCTCCACACCTGTCAAGGGCACTCTAGTCATCGCAAAGGAGGAATCTGAAGCCCAAGAGGCAGCTATTACATTGAGCACCGAGTTGCCTAAAGGGAAAATTTTGAAAAGGAAGAAATAGGATACATCAAAGGTATCATCGATTCCTTCAGTAAAGCACCCAAACACAAGATCATCTACAACGTCACCGAGTAAGAAACCAAAGAATGTTGCCGCACCAAAGGTAACAAAAACTTATAAGAAATCTTCTCGGAGACTCATTTTGACTAAAGAGTCCAGTGACACCGAATCCGAAGACAAGAGTAAAAAGGAAGAATTACATAGTGTTGATAACTTTTGTGCTAATCTGAAGCAATATGGTGGATTTGGAGCATTCAGATATGTAAAATACGACTCCATATCTAATGCAGAAAAGAGACAAATTGAAGAAGCTATAATCTGCACTCTTCTGAAATTTCAATTGGTCCCATTGGAAGTAGCTAATTCTCTTCCAAAAGAATTGTATTCGCATATTGATAACAGGTGGAAATATGCCATGGACTCGGAAAAGAAGATGAGAGAAAGAAGTCTGGTACATCTCTTTCTAGACATGTTGGTAGATGAGATCAACGAACATCTGAAAAACTACCACACAAACTTCCTAGTCAAGCAAAGGGCCTTGAAATTGATGAATGGCCTTTATCTAGATGTAGAGAATGAGACCAAGGAAAAATGACAGGAAATATTTTGAATCAAGAATGATGCCGAGCAAGTTGAAGTTGAAATAGTTGATATCACCGAGCAAGACCCTGCTGACACTATACAAATTGATGAGAATATCATGGACACCAAGGCACAAGAACAAGAAATGATAGAAGGGAATGCATATGCCAAACTGGTATCCAGTGAGTCAGTTTTGGAACAAGTTCAGCCCTATCCTCCGGTCACTCAGCCTGTTTCAACCGAGGCCCCTCAAGATATTGAACAAAAAATAGAGGGTCACAAGTGTACAGAAGGAGAAGCTACTTCTCAAGCCACTGGGGAACAGACTTCTCAAGCTCCTTCTAGCATTGAAAATGTTACAACTGAGACCCTGAGCAAGGATTCACCGAAGGCTACATCAGAGGTTCAAGAAATTGACAAAAGTGTTGCCTCTACCAAGCAACCTACCGAGGGTCAACAAGCCTCCTAAGCCATTGTATTAGTTCAACCGATGAAAGCTAAAGAAAAGAAAATGAAAAAGCATAGTTTCAAATTAGATTTGTCAAAACCAATAGTGTTGTCAAATGTAGACATATCCAAATTAAAAGGGCAAGCACTCATTGAATTCGGTGAACTATGCAAAGCCAAAGCAGAATAGGAAAAACAAATGGCTATTCAAAAGAAAAAACAAAGTACTTCCGAAGGTGAAAGCACTATTAACAGATATGCTACCTGAAGCTATAGTGTCAAAAGATGCAGCCATCCGTATTCAACTGGATGAACTCCTCAATCAGATCGAGACATCTGGAGTAGACACATCTGAATATTTGATAAAGTTAAAGGACAAAGAGCTCACTGCAAAAATGATTCAAGAGGTACAAAAAGCCATTGCTATTGGCAAAATAAAACTTGTCAAATTTATTGCTGAGTTGTCCCCTCAACTCAAGCATATTCTTTATTTATTTCAGAAACTATGTACATTCTCTTTATTCATTAAAGATATCAAAAATAAAACAGAAGTGATTGAGAAAGAGATCACCGATCTCTCAAATAAGTTGACCACTGAGTCAAATTCTATTCAACATTTCTATACAAAGTTACAAAAGCTCATGGCTCAACAATTGGAACTTAGGAATGAAGAGCACAAAATAAGGATGGACATTATGACTCTTTAAACCTTATTCATTCCACACTTGTCCTCTGTCCAAGAACATATCAACAAGGCCACCTCCCTATCCACTCAACTAGAGGGAAGCACCTTAGATGGACTAATTTCACTGTTAGTTGACATTACAACTCAGAATTCACTCATGGATAGTGTCAAGGATGCCCTCTCTGCCGCTCTTACCGATGCAAGGACAAAGTACAAATCCATTTTTGACCAGTTTCCTCCACCGAATGGTAACTAAGTTTTGATGTCTGTCAAAAAGGGGGAGTATAGTATCAAAGTATCAAAGGGGGAGTGTAGTATACAGGGGGAGTGAACCGAGTAGTGACAACCGAGCAGTTAATATAGAATATTGATCACAATGCATGCATAATCAGAGTTTTGTACAATATATTGATAAGGGAAGTATATCTGAATATACTATTTTATTGACAAATGTATATACTGTCTGTTTAGTCAAATTTTGTAAGTATATAGATTTTTGAGTTATGACTTTGAAAGAAGTTTTGTCAAACATCTCAACTAATGTCAAAAGGGGAGATTGTTACTACTTACTAAGTTGCCATTAGTTTTATGTCCAAAGTCATTCTATATACTCTAGTTGGTTACTACTACTGAAATATTCAGTCGGTAAGCATAGAGCAATCGGTTATAGAAGAAAGTAGTCACAGAGCCTAGTATACACTGAGCTGTCTACCGAGTAACACTCTATGTCTACCGAGCAACAAAAATGATATACCGAGTGAACACACACCGAGTGAAATGTGTTACGAGATTCATTGAACCTAGACACACATGGGAAACGTGCTACAAGATCGAAAAACAAAGAATCGTTATCACATTGAAAATTGCACTTAAAGATTTTGTATGATCTTGAGGTCATCTATCCAATGAAATATTTTGTATGGTTATTCATTCGATAAATCATGTTTGTAAGATTGAAGCAATGAATAGATCACCGACATAAGAGATCTATTTATACAACATGAATTAAGGATAAAAAAGAGAGAGGTATATGAAGCAAGAAATGTGCAATAGATAAGGAAGCACTGAGTATTGTGATTGTTAGAGACACAAAGGTCACCAAGAAGGATTTCAGAGAATAGTCAAGGAACAGAGTAAATAGAAGGGTTTACCGAGGTATGCTATAAGCAAGGTAATCTCATTTTGAGCACATAGAATCTGCTATAACATTTCAGATGTAAAGTTGCAGATATTTGTAAATATTTTATTGTAATATTTTGAGTTGTAAGAGAAACCTTTAACATGGTAATAGACTCTAACAAAGTCTATAAATTGTAAAGCCTTTAACCAGGTTCAACATTTAGAATAAGTGTTGTAAAATCCTTTAGCAAGGTAGATCTAACGATCTTGATAGTCCTAACAAGGTAAGCTATCAGAAATAGCTAAACATGTAGCTCTAACTGAGCAACCTTTATTATTGTAGTAGTGAAGTTGTGGGTGCCATCCCCACCACATTTTTTCTCTCTAACCAAGAGTTTTTGCGTAACCAAAATATATGTGTTATGGAGTGAATCATGTATGATTGTTATTTATTTGTTTTAGCTTTATGTTATGTTACAACAATTTTTGGTTTATGCATAACAGTAAAGTTATTGTTCAAGAAAGGATTTGAAGTACTGATTCACCCCTCCCCTCTCAATACGTTAGCTTTCCATATTGGGCCTAACATTTCATGTGCGCGGTTGGAAGATTGGTGCTTTGGTATAATGCAAAATATCAAAATAAAGCTGAGTAGCAGAGTAGAGTATGATCATGTATTTTGTGCTTAACAAGAACTATACTTAGGCATTTGTTGATGCTATTAAATAGTTCAAACCTTATTGTAATAATCAGTAAACATTTTGTAAGGCAATGAGCCTTTCAAGTTGTAGCCCTTATTTGTAATTGAGCAGTGAGCTGTAGGCAGTGAGTCTGAATGCATGTGCATTCCGCTTATGTAATATTTTTATACTTCTAACAGATTATACTAATATTGTGGGTTTGAATTCCACCCTGGTTTTCCCTTAACCGGGTTTCCACGTAAAAATCTTGGTATAATGGTGTTGCTAATCTTGGTTTTGTGGTTCTACACTTACTTTTTTGCATTTGCATTAAGTAGTTGAGAGATCAGATTATTAAAATTAAAAATTGCAGAACACTGATTCACCCCCCTCTTAGTGTTTTCTTGATTCCAACACCTAGAAATTCTTCCATTAAATACATCTCATTTTCATGCATTTTTCACGAGCATTAAAGCATCAATAAACACATATAAACACCATTTCTATCTTTATCTCCTTAGTTACCCATTTTTGAAGTACTAAAACTCATATGCAAACATCACAACACATGTAATATATTTGAAATTTTTTCAAGTTTCTTTAATGATGATTATATTCACAACAACAAGTATGTTAAAGAAAACATTTCAATATGATACAATTTATGAGTTTGCACACATAACAATTAGAGACGTAAACCTGGAAAATGTTATTACAACATTCCATTACACTTTGACATAACCTTTTCCCTCCTACAATTGATTTGCAACCAATATTTTATTGGATCTTCCCTTTTAAATATTCCTCTATCACAGTTTACTCTTCCAATACCATCCAATCATAAAAAATGATAGCGTCATGCCTAGAAAACTCTTGACAAAGGAAAATCATAGGTTGAAGGATTGTAGTTACTTGAAATTAATAGCCAAAGAATAATCTCTCCAAATTGATGACTAAGATCAAAGGATATCATCTACCTTTACTCTATGTAGCTGGAAGAAGTGCTGTCATAAATGTATGAAGGTGAATTGGCATGTCATCAAAGAAAAATGCGTTTAATTTGCAAAAAATATATTCTAGGTGTCTCTAGTGAGGTATTGCCTAGGTATTGCCTAGGTATACACCTCTACCAAAAGAAAAAGCATTAAAAATTTCAAAAATTAGAAGAGGCCAAGTTTGTTGTTTATCGATCTTTGAGCCTTCCTCATAACACATATCAAATGGGTAGATGGATGGAAGAAACTACACAAGGTCAAAAGAAATTGACCCATCATTTATCAACATTTAGGTCTAACCTCTACCATTGTCACATTTGTAATTGATCGCATGAATTAGCAAAGCACCAATCTAAAATTGTCTCCAACTATTGGGCCTCTAGGATCAATCTTGATGAATATCATGTGATACATTAATTAGAAAAATCAAGAAGATAACCTTCAATTCATTGGGTCATGAGGTTGGACCCTAAGGCATAACAATATGACAGTTGAGAGAATGATCAAGGGGAGGGTTGGAAGGTCAATGAAGTGCTCCACCTATCAAGATATAGGTTTGGGCTTGATTCCTATCTTATGATGAAGTGGTAGAGAAAGATGGAGAGGATGATAGGTGTACAATTGCCACACATGAAATTTTTGGAAGAGGGAAAATAAATTAAGAGTAAAAGGTGAGCAATTGATGACACATGTCAAGGGGTAGAGAGCCATAGAGAATAATGATATCTTGATTAATAACAAGTTGCAAAATTTTAAAGACTTAGCAAGGTTTGGGTGGTGATAAGGTTAAAGGGGAGTTAGCAATAGGCGATATGAGGGAAGATGGAAGGCCAAAACCTTGACACTTAAAAAAACCTATGCTTAGACAAATTTTAGATTTTCCAATAGGGGTAAATGACTAAGGCCATAAAAGAGGGGACAAAAAACCACTCTTTTAAGTAGGAAAAAATAAAAATAACCCATAAGCTATCAATAATTGGTCATACACAGTCAATACCTAGAAGGGGAAATGACAAGAAAAAAAGGCAATAGATAATTTGAGTTCTAATAATATCTCTATTTGGTAACATGTGCCTCCTATAGGTACATTGAGAATCCTAAATCTCTTAGTATACCAAAAATTCAATTAGATCACAACAAAAAATCATCTTGATTGAGTTGGGATCAAGACCACTCAAAGAAATAATTAAAACATGAATTAGGAAATTAGTAGAGAAAAGGAAGTCAAAAGAAGTATCTGGTAAGATTTTAGACTTAGGCTAGATGCTAGGAACAAATTTTTTAAGGAGACACCTATTTCTCTTTCTAAAACAAAGAAAAAGAAAGATTCTCCTCAGGAGAAGGGTTAAGAGGATGTGCGGTCTTTTGTTGTCTCGAAGAAAAAGGGTAAAGCAAAACCTTGAAAGGAGAGTAGGAAGTTTGAGGAAACAAAGTTATCATTTGAGCTAGTAACTGAGACTACTCTTGACGTTAGTAAGAAAAGAAAAGATACCGCCTCATTGTCCACCCCATCAATGAAAAAGTTTGCCCCAACTAAAGCAACTAAAGAAACTTCTCAAAGGCAACCTGTAGAACCCTCTACTTCTGCTCTATTCTTAAAAAAGTCTCCATCAGTCTCTCATATATTTTATGAATCCGGTATTCAATCCACCATTTATTTTCAAGAAGAACCGAGTTTGCAATAAACTGTCAAAAGGAAAGCTAGGAGTTCTCACTGATTCAAAACCTTTGTGAGACAGAAAGCGTAGAGGAGATTTCAAACTGTAATTGATGTTCCCTCTAAACCAAGTGGTGAGAATGAGAAAATTGAAATGGAAAAAGAAGGTTAAGAGAAAATGTCCTTGAAGAAGTAGAGAATGAAGAACCAATGTATGGGATGCCTAGGGTTCCATTTGAAAAGAAAATGGAAGAAGAAGGGAAGGTTCAAGAGAAGGAAGAGGTTCAGGATGAGGAGAAGGAAAAAGATGAAGAGGAGGCTCAAGATGAAGAGGAGGCTCAAGATGAAGAGGAGGTTTAGGATGAGGAAGAATTTCAGAATGATTAGGGTATAAGGAAGAACATATTAATGTTGATGATGGTAATTTGGACTGATTAGCAGAGCTTGCAGCTCAAGAATCTATTAATGTAATTAAGAAAATTACAAAAATAGTCCCTGATCATGAAGTTTTACCATCCACTATTATTGTGTCTTAGCCCTCATTTACATTGAAATTATGGAAACAACTTAAGTAACTATAGCTGCAAGAGTCCAATTGGGCCAAAGAAAAAGAACAGATGCAATTGTAGTTTGAGAAAGATTTGCATGAATAGGCAGAAGAAATAAAAGGCTAAAAATCAAGGTAGATCAGATGGCTTGCTTTGTTCCACAAATTGTTTATTGTTGTTGGTGTAAATAATTATTCATCTTGGATATTATTACACTTACTTAAGTTTACTTAGGAAATGCATTTCATAATAGTTTGGGTATGAGACACTTGGGTGTTTGTGCCACATTGGGATAGTGTGTGTAGGAGAATTTCCACCTTTTATGGTGTGATCTTGTTGTTACACTCCACATTCAGTGGGTGATCCACCTCATGTGGACTATTATATTATTTCTCCTACCTACCCACACCTATTTCCTACCTACCCTTATTTCTTATTGAGCCACATGTCATGTTTGTGTGCTCACATATCCATATAGCCTTGCCTATATAAGCAGGCTTATATTCATTGATTGTAATGCTTACTGATCCAGCTGGTCCATGTCTCACATGGTATCAGAGCCATTAGAGTGTCATTGGTTTGCCAATTGAGAGAAATTTGATGCTATTTGGGGTTTGCATTTTGGAATTTTCTATTGCAAGTTATTATTGAAGCTTGATGGATCAAATATGAGGTTACCATTAGATTAAGGAGGTCCAAGAAAGTCAGTTTTGCCTTTTGTTTCATCCAAATTGGACTTTGGAGTCCAAATCTAGAGGCATTTGAAGTTTGACGCTCCAACAGAAATTTTTCAGAAATTATAATTTTGCAGGCAATTTTCAAATAGCGATATCTCACTCATACAGACTCGTTTTTTCGAGATTTTTTTTTTTTTTGGGGTAGAATTTCATGATCTATATAGTGGTGCAGAAGTTTTCTAATTTTCGGATACAAGTTTTTTCAGAAATCGTGAAATCCCAGTTTTTACAACTTTGGAGGCTTCATTTGGGTTCATATGGACTCCTTTTTAGGTGCCGTTTTCTTTGAAAGTGCATATTTTTTCATCTACTTTCATAATCTGCCATCTGTTTGTAGTGATTTTAAGTAGAAATTGTACTTTCAGTATTTGGCCATTTTTGGCATATTTGGTACTTGTATTTTGCTTGGATCTTAGTTTAGATCACTAGCAGTATTTGTTGAAGTCTCTTAGATCTCATTTTGAGAAGTTGTAAATTGAAATCAAAAGTCCACTTTGCATTATTTTGCAAGTGGCCCATTGTATATGCACTACATATAAAGTGCCAAAATCATCATTTTTTGAAGGGTACTTTGATTGAGTTAATTTGGGGGGGTGTCTCTTGTGCTTTTGTGCTCTTGTGTTCCTTCCTTTTTGCTGCTATGGGTTCTTGTAAGTTTCCTCTCTTAACTCCTCATAATTATGCTACTTGGAAAATTGATGCATGGAGTAAACTTATGGAAAAAGGACCAACTCATTACATTGATGGAACTATTGTTGCTCCCGCTGATCCTAAGGTTGATCCAGTTGGTCACTTGGATTGGCTCACTAAAAATATCATGGCAATTGGTACCTTAAGAAAGTATGTATCAAAGGATCTCATTTTTCATATTGAGGAGTGTACTCTAATCAAGGATGCTTGGAAAAAGTTTCAAGACTTGTATGGTCAAGTTGATGAGATTAGGGGATATCAAATTGATAGTGATCTCACCATGTTGGATCCCAAGAACTTTGATACTATACAAGATTATGTCACCAAGGCAAATGAGTTGAGGGCACAACTAAAAGATTGTGGCATTGATAAGAAGGATACTCAATTGATCTTCAACTTGATGGGCAAGCTTCCACAAGAATATGCAGCATTTGTTTCTAGTTTTCAAACCCATAGGATGACAATGGGTTCAAGCTACACAATGCCTACATTTGATGCTTTCAATGAAATGTTGATGATGGAACAAACTAAGTTGATAAGCATGGGCATTCTTAAGGCTTCTAAGTCTCAAGTATTAGTAGCAAATCAAGGGAACAAAGGAAATCAAGGAAAGGACAACTCAAACAAGAAGAAATGGCAATCAAAGCCTAAGGACAAAGCATCGTCCTCTCCACAACAAGGAGATACATCCTCTTCCAAGAGGGATAATTCACCAAAGAGGGAGAAACCTACTTGTGCCTATTGTAAAAAGTTTGGTCGCATCATTGCCATTTTAAAAAGATTGATGAGCTCACACATATCATCAAAAAGCATAACATTGATTTGCCTAATGTCTACAAGAAGGATGATTCATCAACTTCCACTTCCTCAAATTCAAAAGGAAAAGGGCAAGCATTCATGGCTTCTACAAGTGGGAAGACTCACTCTTTTGGGACAAGAAAAGGAAAAGCTCTTTGTGCTACTACCAGTCATGATTCAGAGAGATGACTTCTAGATTCAGGGGCTTCTCATCATATGGCATCTTTACAGTTTATGTTCTCTAAATTTGAGCCTGGCACCATGCCACATATTTTGATGGGCAATCATACATACATGGATGTGATTGGGAAAGGATCTATTGACATTGGGGATAACTCCTTCAATGATGTGTTGTGTACCCCACTTGACAAACAATCTCCTTTCCATCTATCAAATCACACATAGCGCAACTAAGAGAGTTGTGGAGTTCACACTCGAGTCAGTTTTCATTAGAGATTTGGAGACTAGAGCTATCATTGTGACTAAGATGGTTCATCATGCATCTCGGTTATACTCCTTTTCATATTTTGTTGATGATGATGATTTCACATTTGATGATTCTACACATGATGATCACACTTCTTGTGATGGTTCAGTTTTTGAGGAGAACTTTGGACACTTGAACATGGGGTTCTCACATGTGAACCCATTCTTGAGTCTTGTATTTCATCTCCTCATATTGATATCACATCACCTATTGCACCTGGTGATGCAGATAGTGCGACAATTTTGCCTTCATGTGATTCAGTGCAACAGGATATTCATTGTCTTCCAACTTCAGATTCATGGGATGATTACTTGACAGACATTGCAGGTTTGTTTGTGGAATCCTACATTACAGATTTGGGAGACATCCTTGATGACATTCATCTTCTCTTTGATAAAGGTGATCCTTCTTTGATTGTTGCAAGGGAACACTCTGACCTTCTTGTTCATTCTCTACATGATCATTCTTTTGAGGTTGACATGATTGTGGATACTTATGTACAACAGTTGGAGGAGGTTTTTTTATTTTTTGAGGAGACATTTGAGTCTTTGGGACATGTTCTACATCCATCTCTAGTAGATCTTGGAGTGCCTTTTTCAACAGTGTGGCACAGTTTACCACCTTTGGAGGGGGTATCTTTCAGCATCGACATGGGGACACTTGAGCAATTTTCAGAGATTCCTTTCATCATGAGTTTTTTTCATACATCTTCCCTTCATGATTGGGGAGACTTCATGGATACACCTTTGGTTTTGTTTCTTCCTAAGGGGAGGAATGTTGTTTGATGTTTGTGGAGCAGTTTCTTCATACATCGAGCTTCTATCATTGGTGCAGATTCCACATTGAGGGGGGGGCTTCCTAGCTTCTCTTCTTCTCTCATATGGTGGGGGGGGGGACTTTTTCCTCACATGGGGTTTTGTCCTTCACATTCTTCTATGAGAGTTCTCTTGTATAGATTTCATCTCTCTTTTGGGGGAGGGTTTTTTCCCATTGGGTTTTTCTCTCTTTCCCCACTTTGTGAGAGATTTCATTGCATTGGTTTTCATGCATTTGCATTTGCACATGGGTACCTAACATGGCCTAGTAGCCAGGATCCATCTTTCATTGCTTAGTTGCATTTTAGTGCATTCCCCTAAGTTGCACTTAAGGGGGGGGTATTGGTATAAATAATTATTCATCTTGGATATTATTACACTTACTTAAGTTTACTTAGGAAATACATTTCATAATAGTTTGGGTATGAGACACTTGGGTGTTTGTGCTACATTGGGATAGCGTGTGGGAGAATTTATACCTTTTATGGTGTGATCTTGTTGTTACACTCCACATTCAGTGGGTGATCCACCTCATGTGGACTATTATATTATTTCTGCTACCTACCCACACCTATTTCCTACCTACCCTTGTTTCTTATTGAGCCACATGTCATGTTTGTGTGCTCACATATCCATATATCCTTGCCTATATAAGCAGGCTTATATTCATTGTATGTAATTCTTAATGATCCAGTTGATCATATTTTTCATCTTGATAGAATACAATTTATTTCTATCATCTATTTTGTTCTCTCTTATTTGTGCTTTCCATTGCCTCTTGATCTTGGCAAAATCTCACAATTGTCAATCGCCAGGTAGAGTCTATACCCTTTGTCTCAAGGAGAGGTTTCGAAGTTTTCAGTTCATGCAAATCTATTGTGATTTGCCTTATTATGTGGTTACTCCTAGGGAGTACTTCAATGTTTTCCAAAATTCCATAGTGGAAAATACAAATTTCTCTATGTGAACTCTATTTGCATAATCTAGTTGTGCCTTATGATTTATATTGGAACCCTCTTTTATATGAGGGAGATCTTCAAGTGAGAGCATTATGCTCCTACATGTTGAATGAGGAAAACAAGGGGATGCAAATGGAAAAGTACAAAGAGATAGAAAAATTTGCAATGCTTGGGGTTGAGAGCTAAATCAGAATCTCCTAATTCAATTTTGAATGATTGGTTGGTATCAATGAATAGACCTGAAGTGCGAGCATAGGAATTTGAGAATACATTGGGCAGTTATGATATGTTCATGAGAATGGTAAGGAAAAATGGAAGAAATGTGTTTGCATAGGTGGCACAACGTTGACAAGAACTTCTAGATGAATTGAAATGCAAGGAACCTCATTCTCTTTTTAATTTCCATGCAGAAATTCACAGAGTCAAAACTTATAGGCAGTTGGTAGAACGACAGGGGATAACATGGCTCCCTCTACTTTTCCATCCACCATTAAATTGCTTTGGTTGGCACCTAATTGGCACGAGAAAGGGTACAATGTAGAGTAGGAAGAGGCAAGGTGGAGAAGGGTTGAGAGATTCAATGGGTTCTACTAGAATTCATTAACCACTAGTTTGGGCATAACTACGCACTCTAATTTTAGGACTCTAGCTCTGCTTGGGAATATCATAGGTTTTTCTACTTTGGGACAAGCAGAACAATAAGTCAGGGAGAAATGATGGGTAGATTTAATAGCTATTTGTATATGGTTATATGACTCTATCTTAGACTCTTTTTAGTTGTTAAGTCATATTCCTAATGCTACAGACCTTATGTTCTTATGTATTTTGAAGACATTCTGCAATATCATACTTATATATACTTAATCTAAAATTATAATTATATGACCAAATGTGAGAATAAATGTGATGATAATATAGTTGGATGCTACGAATATGGTTATATTTCTATTAACTTATTTTTGTAGTACTTTGGAGTGATCAATTGATGCAGTTCTTGTAGCCGCTTATTGTTAAATATCCTTCAGCCATAGGTAGAGTAGAGTTGAACCAGTCTTGCGGGCCTTGATGATTCTACTGATCTATCAAATGAAGAAGATAACAAAGACTTATTCTTGTTTTAGTTGATGTTTAACAAAGTGAGTTTTAGTTTCTGATGATGTGTTGAGTCTACGGTTATGTTTCAACTGATTGAAGATAGATAGTTTCATTAGGATTATTCTTCATAAGATATGTCACCTTTATTAATTTTAAATCTTTTTCTATATTCATGGGTCGTGCGTCCAAGATAGTTGAATATTTTTTACTTTGCAAGCTCTATATATTGACGCTTCACATATTTGTAATACATACTACTTTTTAGAAATATATTGTTAAATTATAGTCAATTCTATATCTCTATGTTTTTTAGTCAAGAATGCCTCCATGGTTATACTGAGTGTTGATTCAATTTTTATCTTCTATTGATCTCATTAAGAGTGTACTCAAGGGGGCCCACTTGAGGTACATCTCCTTAGTATTTACATTGTTATTAAATATTATAGCTAGCTTAGTTAGAATTATTGTTATAATCTATTGAATGAATACTGTTTGAGCTGCATAATAATTTTGTAAGCATTGAAGAGTATTAGCAGGATGATAGAGTAGGAAGATAGTTCATTTTCAATAAATTTATGATTCACATTCTTAGTTGTACTTATGTTTACATTGGAGTAGGAATTACTTAGGACTCTGTTATATTCATAGATGCTTTTGGTAGATTTATAATAGCATTGTTTAAATAGTTGTTTTACTTCAACATTCCTAAGTAGTCATATAGCATTTCAAGTAAGGTTATGATGCATATACCATGCTATTACATTTCAAGTTAAATGACCCCGGGTTGACAAATTAAATGTATCCTATATTAAAGAAAGATTGTTGTAAGTACATAGATTAGTTCAAAACTAATGGAATGAATGGGCACCAATTATAAATGAATATAGTGTAGCAGCTCAGATTGAGCTTTGATACCATGTAGAAGTTGATGATAAACCATAGGAGCCAAGAATCATCTGAAAGAAAAACACCTATCACACAAAAGAGATCAAGCAAAGATTGTATGCTCTATAAAAACCACAAAATTATGTATTATTGTGCAAAAGAATTGAAGATTCAATATTGAAGGTACAATATTGGAGACACAATTACAATGAATGTAAGACTTGTTTTATAGAAAGCAAGAGATGCTCTCATCCTAAAAATTGAAGAACTAAAGCAATACAAACTAGAAGCTAAACTAAGCTCAACTACAAGTTATAAAAGCTAACTAGAAGTGCCTCTAGGTGAACTCAAACTAAAAAAGCATAACACCCAGATAAACTAAAGCACCCAAGTTTAGCTTAAGTGAAAAAACAATTAAAGGACCTAATTAATAAATAATTAGATAATTATCTTAAAATTACTCCAACACCCCCCCTTAAGATTAACTTAGGGATAAGATAAATAGCTAATGATGAATGCAAAGTGCATGCATGAATGAGTCCCAACAACTAGGCCTGATTAGGTACTCAAGTACAAAATAATGCAAAATAATGTGACTCGTGCAATGATGAGGTCTCTCTAAATGGAGAAAAGGAGAAAAACCACAATGGGAAAAAATCCATCTCCAAAAGTGAGATATGTAATGAAAAATAAAAGGGTACTACATGCGACTAAGATGAAGGCCTCCAAGATATCCCCCCAAATATAAAATATGTCACTGAAGTACAGTGAATATCTCCCCCATAAGAGAAAGAATGAGGATAATAATCCCCACAATGTAGAAGAAGCTCCTGTGCCAATTGTAGACACCTAAATTTGATTAATTAAATTTAGCTATCCCAAGTACCTTTAATTAATAATTACACATTATTTTATTAATTAGTGTTCATACCTCACCCATTTGGTTAACCATAGGTTTTAGTCAACCCTATCCCTTATCCCTCATCATATGTGTCTGATGGTATGATAAAAGAACAAGGATCCGGTCAACTACTGAGAGGGGGAGGGTGAATCAGTAGATAGAAAAACTGATAAACTTCACCAATCTCAAAATCATTCTCTCAAAGTAAACTTAGAACTATCAATGCAATATCACTGTCCAGATAAAACTATCAAGCTAAACTGGTTGACTGTTACAATAGATTAACAGTAAACAACTTGAAACTCACAAACATCCAAATACTTTTACTGACATAAGTAAAACTTTATTTCATGTTGATGTTGTTTATCATGACTTATCAAAGTGGATTAAGTAGTTAAGCAAATCAACCATAGAAAACATAACCACAAAAACATTCACCACTTGACACAATATTTTTGACGTGGAAACCCAAATGAGAAAAACCACAGTGAGATGACACTCACAAGATAACTATCTGAACTCTTCTAAAGTTCGCCCTATTAGGAGCCAAGCTTGTTAAAGCTTTACAAAAAGTCTTGTTAAGAACAGATCCTGTTAGGGACCACCCGGTTAAGGGATTGACTATAATGCCTTGTTAGAAGCAATACCCTGTGAGGAGTAACCTTTATAAAGGATTTAGAATCCAAGCTAATGGATCACCTTGTTAGAGGATTCAAATAGCACCAAGCTTGTTAGAGCTTACCTGGTTAGGGGATTTAACTATTATAATTGTTAGAAAACAACATGAGTTTGTTGATCTATTTGAATAGCACTACACTTGCTTGTTTAGATCCTATTCATGCTCCTATTTGCCTTTACTCAAACTACAAATAGATCATCCGGTTCGGCAACCACACACTCAACTAAAAATTTGCCAACTCTGAAACTAAACAACTCATTGACCTTATAAACAAATCAACTAGGTCGGTAACACAACAAAAACCTAATTCACATAGAGATTAAAAACAAGTCGGATCAAGTATTACCATTTGATTACATAACAATATCTACACATCATTCAAGAAAGCCTCGACCGCTCCTTGATCATCGCTCCATCGAACTTAGTAACTCATCACGCGCTTTGCATTACATGCAGTATACTTTCTCATTCCCAAGATAAAAACTGTTACCTCAACGCGCCAAATACATTTTGAAACTCTCTCTATACAATATGCATATGTGTCATAAGCATTACCGCTCACCATCAGGTCATAAACCAATATAACTAATTCACTAGACTTAATCGGTTAGGGTTTATCAAAACAACAGGTAGGGTTTACCGGTTCAACTCTCCAATACTTAGCAATATTGGTTCACTCCACAAACTTACCTACTGGTTACAGTTTCCTTTCACTAGCTCTTCCTACCAGTTACAAAATAACATTACAACAATATCATTACCAGTTAATTGACATCAATGACAACATAACATTTCATTAATGCAATCTTCATGCAAATGCCAACAATCTCCCCCTTTGGCATTGATGACAATACAAATATCAATACCATTGATTGTTGTGATTGTGAATAGGAATCCTGGTTTACATTTTACCATGTACTCTCCTTGTCTTTAGCTTGTCATTGGTTCTTCTCCCATAATCACATAGTTCTTCTCCCCCTTTGACAACAATGCCAAATTGAAAGTAAAACATACAATGTAAAACTTCACTATTCAGCATCAACAACCTGCAACTTGATGCTCCCCTTGTGGAACAACTCCACTCCTACATCAATCCTGCTATAAAATTCTGCAAGTAGCTCTGGTACTGATGTACTCTACATCATGCTCAATTTACCTCATGAAGGGGTACAATCCCTAGTTGACTTCTAAGATACTCAAAAGTAGTCTTAGGTAGAGGCTTAGTAAAGATATCTGCAAGCTACTCCTTGGTAGAAACATGCTCCAAGATCACATATTTACTCTACACTTTTTCCCTCAAGAAATGATACTTCAATTCAATATGCTTGGTTCGTGCATACAAGACAGGGTTCTTTGAAATATTTATGATACTGGTATTGTCACATAAGATCTTTACAGGTTTTGTAAACTTCATCTTAAAACCTTCTAAAATGTGCCTCATTCAGATAGCCTAGGTACAATTCATATAAGCTGCAACATACTTAGCCTCAACAGTAGACTGTGAAATACAACTCTACTTCTTGCTACTCCATGAAACAAGTCTTCCTCCCAATAAGAATGCTCCACTGGTTGTGCTTTTCCTATCATCAACATTACCTGCCCATTCAGCATCTGTGTACACCTTCAAGTCAGAGTTTCCTTCATATGGATACCATAATCCATATTCAACAGTACCTTTCAAATATCTGAATATCCTCTTGGTTTCTATCAAATGCGTTTCCTTCGGATTCTTCTGAAATCTAGCAACTAGACCAACTGCATGAGCTATATCTGGTCTATTGTGAACAACATAGTGTAATTTTCCAATTATTGACTTGTAATCCTTCTCATCTTTCTTAGACAACTTACAACTTGTAACCATTGGTGTCCCAACTGGTTTACAGTCACTCATACCAAATGTCTTTAATACCTCCTTCATATACTTAGACTATGTAATGAAAATACCACTCTTCATTTGTTGTATTTGCAAACCTATGAATTTTTTTATCTCTCCCACTAGAGACATTTCAAACTCACTTTTCACTTCATTTGCAAAGTCATTGCTCATGTCATCATTCCCTCCAAATATGATATCATCTACAAACACTTCACTAACCAATATCTTATCTCCTTCAGATTTGAGATATATGTTGCTATATTCATTGGTTCTTTGAAAACCTATCTTCATCAGGTGTGAATGAAGCCTTTCATACTATGCTCTCGGTGCTTGTTTTAATCCATATAATGCCTTATGCAATTTACATACCATGTCTTTCTCATCAGTCAGAGCATAACCATCTGGCTGCTCAATGTATACTTCTTCTAGTATTCCATTCAAAAATGCTGACTTTACATCCATCTGGTATACTTTGAATTCCTTATGTGCTGCAAATGCAAGTAAAGTTCTGACACCTTCCAGTCTAGCCACTGGTGCAAAAGTCTCACCATAATCTTCTCCTTCTTATTGTGTATAACCTTTGCAAACCAATCTAGCTTTATTGCGAACTACAACACCATCTTCATTCAACTTGTCCTTGAAAACCCACTTAGTACCTATCACATTTTTATTCACCGGTTGGGGTACTAGAGTCCATGCGTTGTTCTTCTCAATTTGATCAAGCTCCTCCTCCATAGCTTTAACCCAATGATCATCTCCAAATGCTTCCTTAGTAGTTCTAGGCTCAATAGTGGAGATCATGCAAGAATCCTCTCTGATTCTTCTTCTGGTTAATACTCCAGATCCTTACCTCCAATAATCTGCTTAGGATTGTGATTGAGTCTCACATACCTTAGAATAACATGATAATTATCTTCAGGTTCTTCTTCATTATTAACATCATCTTCTTCGAAATCTACCTATTTCGGTTGAACTGGTACAACAACATTCTCTTTACCGGTTTCAGGTTTCACTGGTTCTGGTTCCAAAAACAAAATGCAAGGATCTTCATCCTTTTTCTCCACCCTAGTTTCCCCTGAGACTTCAGGATACTCATCCACTCTAACATCAACACTCTCAATGATTCTCTATGTCCAGTTGTTATAACATTTGTAGGCCTTACTCTTGGTGGAATAACCAAGAAATATACCTTCATCACTTTTAGCCTCAAACTTTCTAACATAGTCACCTCTCTTAAAAAAACATTTTCTACCAAATATCTTGAAATAACTAACATTAGGTGATCAATCATACCAGTATTCATAAGGAGTCTTGTCCTTACCTCTTTTTACCAAAATCATGTTCATAGTGTAGATAGTGTTTATGGTAAAAATGGAAACAACAATATTGAAAGACTAAATGGATTCAACCACAAAACCCTAGCCTAACAACAACAAAGATCCACCATAACATATGAAGATTACCTAAGACAATGTAAATCAAATGAAATCACAAAGATTATACCATTACATGTCCAATAGGGTTTGGATCTCCATTCTTCCTATCTCCATTGATCTTGCTTGATATATTTACTCTCAGATTTTATATGTGCACAAGAGCTCAACAAAGAACAAAAATGTGGTTGATAGCTTGATCGCATATGAAAGTTTGAATGCTATAAGGCTTCAAGGATCGATTAGGGTTGATAATGAATGAAGCATCTCCTTATATAGAAGACACTATAAGAAATGGAGGGATAAGATTGAGAGGTGTAAAAGATAAATGGCCAGCTAGGATTAGAGGGTAGGTAGAGGAAATAAGAAAATAATGAGAGGGTAGGTAGTGTAGGAATTAAGAGATGAATGACATGTGTTATGG
Source organism: Cryptomeria japonica (assembly GCF_030272615.1). Taxonomy (NCBI): domain Eukaryota; kingdom Viridiplantae; phylum Streptophyta; class Pinopsida; order Cupressales; family Cupressaceae; genus Cryptomeria; species Cryptomeria japonica. Next base: position 222,343,940 of record NC_081407.1, on the reverse strand, counting down.
GTAGAAAATGTTAGTGAATTAATTAAATAAATAAAGATTTATTTAATTAATAGAAGAAGTGGGATAATTAAATAAATTAAATATTTATTTAATTTAGGAAAAGGATAATTTAAATAAATAAACGTATTTATTTAAATGAGAAATAAGGCTAGAAGAGGATAAATGAATTAATTAAATAAATAAAGATTTGTTCAATTAATGGAAGAATTAGGCTTAAATAATTAAATAAATAAAGATATTAATTTAATTAGACAGGGCAATTTTAGGTGTCTACATTTTGCCCGTCTTTGAGACAATGCAGCTTGTCATGTTGTTTCAAAGAAGATAAGATAAACTGATACAAAGTTGTCCCAAGATGGGAATGATATGCCCCCTCAAGAGATTGGATGAAAATGTTTGAAAATATCGCAGACAATCTCTTGATAAGAAAGAAAGGCTAGAAAGGACTGACAAGATAGGATAAAGTGATAGAGTCACGTGATAAAGAAGACTAACTCGGAAGACTAGGGATAGGGTAGTCTATAAGATAGACTACAAGGGAAAACATCCTCATTGTCATCTACACACCTAAGAGATCAGAGTGCAGAGAAAGCAGAGAGTAGTCAATAGCGATGGCTTTGGTGCATATATTCGATCGCGTTCGCCGATTTCAGAGGCCAGCAGATGCAGGAGAGCTGGTGAGTACCACAAAACCTCCTTGTACTTTGTTGCATTAATTGTTGTCATAAATGCATGTCAAGTAGTACAATAAATGCGCTTTAGGTAGGTCAAGAAAAAATATCAATTGGGGGAAAATGTTAAGGTGCGTCTATGTTGGTGCCAGGCACGTCTATGATTGCAGTAGCGTTTGTGTCAGATGCGAGCATGTTTGTGTCTTGCAGGTGCGTTTGTGCAGGACAGGCGCGTTTATGTCTTCAAAGGAAAATCGATAGTTTTGTGATGAACATATGCTATTGATTGGATAAGATGTTGAGAGGATACACTCAAGAAGGTCCTCTAGGGAAGACAAGGATAGCAGATAGGACTAGGATTGACAATTCTGTGACAGAACATACGTTTCCAATTGGGAAACTACTTAAGAGGATACACTCAAGCAGAGGCCCTAGGATAGGATAGATCAAGGCACTTTATGATGAATAGGGAGTACAAAAGAAATTGACAATTTTGTGATAGAACATATGTTGCCAATTGGATTAGGCTGAAATTGACAATTCTGTGATAGAACATACGTTGTCAATTGGATAAGCTACTCAAGAGGATACACTCAAGTAGGTTCCCTAAAAGATAGGATCAAAGCAACACTTTGTGATGAATAGGGAGTACCACTAGGATAAAAAGCAGCACTTTGTGATGAACAAGGAATGACATTGGGATAAAAAGCAACACTATGTGATGAACATGGAGTGCCACTAGGATAGGAAGCAACACTTTGTGATGAACAGGGAGTGCCACTAGGAGAGGAAGTAACACTTTGTGATGAACATGGAGTGCCACTAGGATAGGAAGCAACACTTTGTGATGAACAAGGAGTGCTACTAGGACTGACATAGTTGATTTGGTTGACTGCAGGAGGACCTACCTATGTTGGAGTCACGAGAGAGATTCCCATCGACTCAGAATTTACGAGCAGAGCTGACACTCGAGGATAGAGAAGTAGTTGAGGTCATGGGACTGTGATATATTATGTATGTGCCTATGTTTTAGGTGAACATGGGATTACTGACTGCATTAGCTAAGAGATGGCACTCATGTACTTGCACATTTCATTTGCCAACGGATGAGATGACAGTCACCTTGGAGGATGTGTATAGGATACTGTGGATACCGATTGATGAGGAGTTAGTTCCTTATGATCGAGAGGGAGATAGGGATGTACTGAGATGAGTGTTTTAGGATTCAGGACTAGAGATGAGGGCTGGACATGTGGCTTGGGACACCATGACATAAACAGGATTGGTGCTACCGGTAGGAGTGATCAGTAGGTTCCTCTGCCCGGACAGGGCGACATGAGGGTTGGTTGTGGGATGGGGGAGGACTCTGGAGACATTGGTGACTAAGCACACCAGGTTTGCATGGGGTTTGTGTCTACTGGCACACTTGTATTATGAGCTACATTAGTTTGTGTATCACGGGTCAGCAGGATTGGGATGTGGAGTGACATTGTTGCAAGCGTGGGCATATGAGCATCTGCCGGTTACACGTCTGATATTCTTCAGAGGTAGAGGACATGGGCATAGTTATGTGCATCTGTATGATATGATTACTTCTCAGCCATAGATTGGAAGGCTAGAGTATTGGCATCGGGTGATTGACGAGATATACAGTGTGGTATGGAGGCCATATCGAGACTGTGAGGAGTGGGAGGATGATGCAGTGGAGATGTCGTATGTATTTCAGAGTAGGTATCTGATTGGTCGAACACCGTATATCATTAAGCGACAATTGATAGATAGGGTATGCAGGAAGTTCAACAAGATACAATGGATGCCACGGGGTTCAGGGATGTATGCCCGGACAGTGAGGGATCAGGTGCATTTGGGGCCATTGCTTTTGTATGATCAGGCTGTGACACAACTGCAGGAGATGGTTCCCATGCCTTGCGATATATGGGCAGATGTAGAGGATGTAGGGATGGATGCAGAGTACATTTCATATTGGGTAGAGCATCCATTTCCATAGCTGATAGATCTAGGGGAGCCGATAGAGGGAGATGGTGGAGGAGATGGAGATGATAGTGGGGATGGTGGAGGTAGAGGTCGATGGTGGAGGCGGGGCGTAGTGGTAGAGAGGAGAGTGGCTCCAAGGAGAGAGGGAAGAGAGGAGATACAAGCTCATGTAGTGAGGGGTAGAGGTGGATTTCCATTATAGGTGCCAACAACATAGGTTCCGAGACATGTACATGCTCCTAGACATGGACAGGGACGGGGACAGGGACTGTGGTAGCCACAGGGATAGGATGAGGGGAGAGAGGTGGAGGATGAGTTACTATCCTTGAGGGATATCTGCCAGGGACAAGCAGATGAGATCCAGGATCTGGAGAGAGAGACAACTAGGCTCAGGAGATAGTTGAGGGACACTGAGTGGGAGAGGGATCAGGCTATTCAACGCTATACAGAGGCTAAGACAACACTGAGGGCAGGGAAGCATGCAACAAAGGACACAGGGGCCAGATACACCTATGTTCTGCAGGTAGGGGAGGAGATATTCTATTGGAGAGACCTATACTATGGAGTGGTACCACCAGATCAGTGGGCTAGGAGCTTCCGGAGACCATCACAGACTACGACGACCTCTAGAGGGAGAGACAAGAGACAAGCATCTAGTGGTGGGGTCATGGGTCCTCCATCACCACTAGATAGAGGGGGCAAGAGAGATGATCCTGGGGTGGGTCCTTCCAGGGCTCAGACTCCATCGAGGCCAACCGGCTCCGAGGGAGGGAGTTCATCATAGCCTTAGAGGGCTCCCTATGTATTAGTTTTGTACCATTTTGTATGATGAAACCTTTGGGTGATTGTAGCCATATGTATTTTGACATCATTGTATCAGGACACTTATGATTATATATATGGGATGATTCATCCTTGTGGTAGCTATATGCATGTGTACCTATGTGATGCATGTTTATATGTGATGGTTATGATATGGATGAAAATATGTACATGATGAAATGCAATATTTATGTTCTTCTATGTTTTTAATATGTTATGCAAATGTGATTGTGAATGTATGAAATGCAGATGAATATGATAAGGCAAATAACTATTTACATGATGAGAATGACAAATGTGCTAACATGTGTTGTATGCAGGATGTGATGCAATTGTGATATCTATAAGTATGTATGAAATGCTTAATATGTGGTAGTGCAGGTGCAAACTACATGAGATGCAAATGTTTTTGGTGTGTCATTATACTCAGTCATGTGATAGAAGGCTACACAGACTCAAGAAGGACGATGGAGGTCAATCAAGAAAGGGGGATGGAAGATAGAAGATATGAAAGTGAAAGAGCTTCTTGTGCTTTATCATCATTGAGCTTTATTATGAAAAATAGGCTATGACAATATAGATATATGTTCGACCCAGAAAGTCATTGTACCTGTTTGCATGGAGATCAGACAATCACAAACAAGGAATGCCCTAGTTCACACTAGACTCACAGTTTCCTCATATCCTTGGACAAGTCATAGCATTACTAAGAGACAATCCATAGACATAAAAGAAAAATAGGTGATGATACCCCCTCCTCGCCTTTCTAGTCAAAGACATCTTGGAGATAGAATCTCTAGTCAGAGGCATCCCAGAAAAGCTAAAAGACATGTCACCAAAAAGATAAAATCAAAAGAAAACCAAAACTCGACACCAACATCCATTGTAGTCCTCAAATTTAGTGTCTCTTGTCACTTGTATAAGTTGATTTGATTATGGTCACAATGTTTTCATTCACAAAAGGATAGATAGAATTGAACCATAATGTTGTCTGAGTCTGTTGAAAAATTTGGTTTGTTGAAACCCATTGTTGCTACTTTGTCTCATCTGAAACTGACTGAATCCATGCAACTGATAATTTATTGCAGAGAAGATGGAACTTTATTGCGGATTGGCGATGCAAGTGTTGGTTTATTGTGGATTGTGCATGGATAGATTGAAGAAAATTTGGAAGAAACTGTACTCCTCGAAACATGTGATGCTCTCAGTTCCACACCCATCACTAGACTTAGGATTTGCCTTAGCCATAGATAGGAGTTGATTTATTATGGATGGAAGGAGTTGTGAGTGTGTGTAAGGTGAAAGGATGAAATGGAATCTTGAAGGAGGGAGGAGAAATGTCTCTACACATGGCACCGGTGACCCAGTTTTCACCATGGTACTTGCCCAGGGCACCACCAAAGTGGTTTTCACCGTTGGATGAAATATTTTTCTTTACTTCTTTTTGTTTTTTTCAATTTTTTTGTATTTTTGTATTTTTTTGTATTTTTTTTGTATTTTTGAATTAGGATACTCCAAAGAGCTATGTGTAAAACCTGCAAAGGTGCATGCTGTTGATAGGATCCTCTAAAGGTTTTCCCTCTATGGTTGAGAGCTGATATGCACCAGATCCATAGGTTGCTGTGATGATGTAAGGAATAAGCCAATTCGGTTCAAACTTGCCCTTCTTCTCTTTGTCTTGCTGATTCTTAGAATTTTCTCTAAGAACTAAGTTACCTACCTCAAATGTGCGAGGCTTAACCTTGTTATTATAACCGTGACTCATTCATTGTTGATAAGCCTTGAGATGATTAAAAGCAATTTGTCTTCGTTCATCTAATAGTTCCAGTTCTTGTAAGCGAGAGACCCTGTAGTCTTCATCACTGATAATGTTTTGCAAAGAGACTCATAAAGATGGTAACTCGACCTCAATAGGCAAGATAGCTTCAATGCCATAGACAAGTGAATAAGGTGTGGCTCATGTAGGTGTGTGAACACTTGTGCAGTAAGCCCAAAGTGTAGGATTGAGTTGGATATGCCAATTGCGGCTAGCATCATTGACTGTCTTTTTGATGATTTTAAGGATAGTTTTATTAGATGCCTCAGCTTGAACATTATCTTGGGGGTAATAGGGCATGCAGAAATGATGGGTAATATGAAAGCAATCACAAAGTTCACAAACATCTTGATTTTTGAAGGGATGTCCATGTTAGGATTAATGACAGTCCCAAAGATACTAAGAGGAAGGGGGGGTGAATCAGTATCTAATCAGTTAACAGAATATTTAAACTTATTAAGAACTTTGCATCCCAAAATAGTGTACCGGTAAATAAGAATTAATGCAACAAATAAGAATAATAGAGACAACATAAAGAACACACCACAACACAAGATATTTAACGATGAAACTCGGTGTGGGAAAAACCTCGGTGGGATTTGTGACCCACAATATTCACTCACTAGCTAATGAATAAATATTACTTACAATGAGGGGCCTGCACATGCAAGAAGGCCAACTGCCTAGAGCTCACTGCTCAATAAGAGTCACACTTGACTACAAAAGTGGATTATGAAATCCAATACAATGTACTGCTTCAAATAAGCATCAACTATGCCAGGTTCATTACCGGTTTAAGTTCAGTCTATAACCAAAACCTTATACAAAATTTGCCTTATGCATTCACATATAACATCCTTCCTTTTTCTTATTTTTCTACTACATTCTCTCATACCATACTACTCAAAATGACCTATAAGATCTCATACATATATATGAGTCTTTTACAATATGTTGTGTCAGCTTTATAAAAGATAATTATATTAAAATACAATAAACAAAAGTTTATTCCCTGTCAGCTGGGGTGTCGATATGCATTGTTTTCGCTGCTGGTGAAGTTCCTGTCGGTGTATGTAGAAGTCTACCGGTCTCGGTAACTGTTGGTGGCTTACCAGATGAATGCCAGTTGGTTGCCAGATGGTTGCCATCAATGAAAACATCAACTATTCTCATAAGAGTGTAGAATGCCAACAATCTTCCCCTTTGGCATTGATGGAAACACTCATGAGAAAAATCCAAAAACTATTCCAAAACTGAAGTCCAAAATTTTTCCAAAAAGATGTGCTCCCCTTGAGCAAATGATCTCCTCTAAAGAAGTATTTTTCTCTCCACTACTCCCCCTTTGACATCAATGACAAAGGTTGTCAAAAATAGTCAAATGAGTGCAAAAATTTCACCTCAAATTTTGTAACCGGTTGGTTACAATCTGAAAGATGTTTGCCAAAACCAAATTTAGACTTTGCATTAACCTGTTATTGTCGGCCAAGGTTGCCTCAGTTTGTTTGATCGTGTTGGTAACATAGTGCATGTGTTCTTCTGGTGATCACTCTCCTTGAAGTAATGCCTTAGATATTTCATTTCTCAAAGAGATAAGATTGTCCAACTTAGGACCAAGTTTATATTTAAGTTCTCAGGCATTAGACTTAATCCTTGCCTTCTCTTTCTCAAGTTTCTCCAATTTCTCCTCAAAACCTGCTATTTCCTACTCAATAACTGATATAGGTTTGGATGAACCAATTATGTTATCATCTATGTCATCTATTTCTTTCTGTACTCTGTTGATCTCCTTTTCTAAGTTCTCTATCAAAAGATGGGGTTTGCATGTTTCCTTGTAAAGTTCCTTATATTCCAAAATTGTAGAGTTCAGTGTCTGTAATAATGTATTCATGTGTTCTATGCACTTCTTTATTGTATCTTCAAAGAATTTAACCTTCTCCTTTTCAACTTTCTCCCTGAAGGTGTCCTCATTCACCTTGTCAATGGTTATTACATTATTAGTGATAAATTTTGATAGTGTGTCCAATTTTCCTATAGAATCCTTAATGTGATCAGTGTTGCAATTTGGTGCAATCAATTCAGAATTGGTAAAGTGTTATCAATTTCCTTGTAGGCCAATGCATTGCAGTCTGTTATCTTCTTGATTGAATCTAAAACTACTTTAGTAACATTTGTAGGTCTGAATTCACTTATTGAAGTGTCGGATGTCTGACCAATTGCCTTTATTACCTCTGTGCTTCCATAATTAGTAACCATTTTTCTTGTGTTTACCTCCAGTGGATCAGTTTGAGTTTGCATTTCAACCTGTAAAGGTTTGTCTGATTGTTTAGGTATCTCAGTGATTGCCGGTTTCTCTACCTCAGAATGTACCTCTGCCTCTATAGGTTTTTCAGTAAGTTCAACTGTAGGTATCTCTGTCTCTAGTGGCCTTATGCCAGCATCTTTTCCTTCAGTTGGTTTTCCTATTTCTAATGGTTGCTCTGTTTGGGTTGGGATCTCAACCTCAAGAGTCTTTACCGGTTTCTCTACTATGTTGCCACTATCAATATTATCATGCTTAACCTCTGTACTATCCTTATCCACAATAATATTTACTTCCTGAGTATCCACATTCATGGTAAAAAGTATTTCAGATTCAGGATTTGTATCATCATGTGTGATACCTTCAGTGTCAAAGACTGGTGTATCATCAGTATGTACCGGTGCAGTATCCAAAGGTGGTGGTGGTATATTATCAGTAAATTTGATGTTCAGCATTCCACCAATCTTTTCTTTGCCCTTATCCTTATCCTTTTGATAAACTTTGAATGTCTTCTTTGGTTGGTTCTTTTCCTCTTGTTTTTCTTTTTCCACAAAAAATATATCCCAGTTATCAATAGTCTCTTCTGCAATCTCATTTACTCTTCCTGCCATTAAACTTACTTGTCGATGCCCACTAGCAAAAATGGATCTGTTAGCTTCACAAATCAATTCATCAACTTCGTCTTTTGAATTCACAGGATGAATAGCTAGAAGTGTTGGCATTATAACAAACAATAAGAGATTGTTGGCATTTCAATAAGGATATTGAGAAGGTTGTTGATGATTATGGATATAACAAATTAAGGATGTTTATTGTCTTAATATTATTATTTTGTCATTGATGTCAAGAAATTGATTTACTAATTCAGTATGATTTGATGAGTATAAAGATGTCGGTAAAAGACACAGAAAGATTGTGATGAATAAGGGGAGAAATAAGTTATTCAATGGGCAACTATTACCGAGTTAGACAATGATGAGATCATGATGTTTAGATTGTTTTGATATCCTACATATGTTGTTGATTGTAAGGTTAATACTATACTATGTTACCGAGCAAAGAACCTAGTCGGTAAACCCTAAGGTTATCGCTATCGGTTAATGAAGGCAGAATGTCTACCGAGTGAAGTTTAGTATTTATCGAGTTGCAACCGAGCTGTAACAGAATGCATTAAATGATTAAAAGCATTATTTAATGAAGGAAGCCGATGAGCTGGAATTGATTAAATGATTGGTATGCTGTGCATGAAGTTTGTTAAGGATCTATGGTAAAGGAAGATCGGCAGGAAGATCTACAACTCAGATTGAACCACAATACCTTAGCACAAGTTCCAAGAAATGTATGCAAGTTCCAAGGCAAGGTAAAACATTTTCAGATCGAAGGATAAATTGAACCTAGTCAAGTTTAAAGATCTGATGGCTATGACTAATCATGGGATATGTGATCAAGGAGATTAAGCGGTTAGCAATTGTTTATAAATAAGGAACTGTTGATAAACAATGCATGCGGGCAAGTGTAAGCATAGGGATGCTACATAGTGATTACCGAGCACATAAGCTTGAAGACCTGTTTGATTAATAGAGTATAGAGCCTAACAGAGGGACAAGATAAGTCCCATGACTAGATTGTATTGAGCAAATAAGAATCTGTTTTAGCATTTTTGATGTGAAGTTGTGGATATATTTTATTACTGTTATTTTGTAAAGTGACAGAAAATCTCTTAACCGAGTGGACCTAACAGTCTTATTTGTAAAACCCTCTAGCAAGGTGACATTCTGATTGAGTGTTTGAAACCCTTTAACAAGGTCACCTCTAACAAGGTGAAGATCCTAACAGATATGAGGGAAATCCCTTAACCAGGTCACATCTAGCAATGTGTTTGTAATCTTTAACAAGATTTGCTTTTAACCGAGCATACTCTAGAAGAGTATATTTCTTAGTGGGTTCGAAATCCCACAGTGGTTTTTCTGTATTTGGGTTTCCACATTAAATCTGTTGTTATGAGTGTTAGGCCCAATATGGAAAGCTAATGTACTAAGAGGGGAGGGGTGAATCAGTAGTCCAAAACGTTTCTTGAATAATAACTTTACTGTTATGTATAAATAGAATAGTGCAGTAACATAAAATAAAGTTAAAACAAATAGATAACAATCATACGTGATTCGCTCCATAACACATATATTTTGGTTACACAGAAACTCTTGGTTAGAGAGAAAAACTGTGGTGGGGATGGCACCCACAACTTCACTACTGCAATAATAAAGAATGCTCGGTTAGAGCCACATTTAGCTATTTCTGATAGCTTACCCTGTTAGGAGTAACAAGATCTGTTAGATCTACCTTGCTAAAGGATTTTAAAACATTTATTCTGAATGCTGCACCTGGTTAGAGGCTTTACAATTTATAGACTTGATTAGAGTCTTTTACCTTGTTAAAGGTTTCTCTTTCAACTTCACAATATTACAATAAAATCATTACAAATATCTTCAACTTTACATCTGAAATGTTATAGCAGATTCTATGTGCTCAGAATAGATTACCTTGCTTATAGCATACCTCGGTAACCCATATAGTAAATCGGTAAACCCTTCTGTTTACTCTGTTCTTCGACCATTCTCTGAAAACCTTCTCGGTGACCTCTGTGTCTCTGTAACAATCTTCTTTCTTGCATACATACACTTCACTAATGCTATATAAATAGATCTCTTAAAACGGTGATCCAATTCATTGCTTGGATCTTACAAACAAGATTCTTTGAATGAATAACTAAACAAAATATTTCATTGGTTAGATTGTCCTTGTAATCATACACAATCTTCTAGTGCAATTTCCAATGTAATAATGGTTAGATGTGCCTCGATCTTGTAACATGTTTTCATATGCAGTCCAGGTTCAATGTATCTGGTAACACGTTTCACCCGGTGAATGTCAACTCGGTGTGTCATCTTTACTGCTCGGTAGTCTCAAAAAGATACTCGGTAGATAGCTCGGTGTATACTACGTTCTGTGACTTCTTTCCTCTGTAACCGACTAGACTATGCATACCGACTCCTCTATGTGTACCGACTGCATGATTCGGTAGTGCTAATCGACTAGAATATATAGTATGACTTTGAATATAAAAACTAATGGCAATTTGATAAGTAATAACAATCTCCCCTTTTGACATTAGTTGAGATGTTTGACATAAACTACTTTCAAAGTCATAACTCAAAAATCTATATACTTTGTAAAATGACTATACTTAACAGTAAATACAATAGTCAATGAAATAGTATATTCAGATATACTCCCCTTATCATTATACTGTACATAACTCTGATTTTATGCATGCTCGGTTCTGTGCTTGTGTGCTCTGCTTACTGTCCTTGAATATTCTGCATACTCTTCTCGGTATACTCCCCCTGTATACAATACTCTGAATACTATATCAAAACTGTATTATAAAACTATATTACCAAAATTGTATCTCCCCCTATATAGTATCACTCCCCAAATATATAGTATCACTCCCCCTATATATAGTATTACTCCCCCTTTTTGACAAACATCAAAAACTTAATTTCCATCAGGGGGTGGTAACTGATCAAAAATAGATTTATACTTTGTCCGGGTGTCGGTGAGTGTGACAGAGAGTGCATCCTTTACACTTTCCATTAAAGAATTTTGTGCATGAATATCAGCCAATAGTGATATTAAGCCATCAAGAGTGCTTCCCTCTTGTGTAGTAGATAGGTGTGTAGCTCTGTTAATCTGGTCTTGAACTGATGAAAGATGAGGAAGAAATAGTGTCTGGAGTGTCATTATATCCATCTTGATCTTATGCTCTTCATTTCTTAGTTCTAACTGTTGAGCCATGAGCTATTGAAGCTTGGTATAAATTTTTTGAACTGAATTGGGGTCAGGAGTCAACTTATTTGAGAGATCGGTGATCTCTTTCTCAATTGCATCAGTTTTATTCTTGATATCTTTAATGAATATGGAAAATGTGCAAAGTTTCTGAAATAAATAAAGAGTATGCTTGAGTTGAGGGGACAACTGAGCAATAAATTTGACAAGTTTGACTTTGCCAATAGCTAGAGCTTTTTGTACCTCTTCTATCATCTTTGCAGTAAGCTCTTTGTCTTTTAGCTTGCTCAAGTACTCAGATGCATCAACTCTGAATGTTTCTATTTGATTAAGGAGTTCATCCAGTTGAATGTGGATGGCTGCATCGGTTGACACTATAGTTGTAGGTAGCATTTCTGTTAGCAGTGTCTTCACCTTCTGAAGTACTTTATTCTTCTTTTGAATGGCCATTTGTTTTTCTTGTTCGACCTTTGCTTTGCATAGTTCACCGAAATCAATAAGTGCTTGCCCCTTTAATTTTGAGATATCCACATTGGGCAACACTATCAGTTTAGTCAAATCAACTTTAAAACTATGCTTTTTCACCTTCTTCTCTTTTCCTTTGGTCGGTTGGACCAAGACAATAGCTTGTGAGGCTTGCTGACCCTCGGTAGGTTGCTCGGTGGAGGCAACACTTTGGTCGGTACCTGTAGCTGCTATGGTGTCTTTGGGTGTCTCAGTACTGGGTGTCTTAGCTGCTAAATTTTCAGTGCTCGAGGGTGCTTGAGAGGTCTTGGCTTGAGTTGTACCTTCTGCTGCTTCAAACTGGTGACCTTTGGTGTCTTGTGTTGTATCTTTTGGATCTTCGGTTGAGACAAGTTGCTTGACCAACGGATAAGGCTGAACTTGTACTAACACAGATTCACTAGATACAAGTTTTGTATATGTAGTGCCTTTGATCATCTCCTGCTCCCGTTCTTCTGCATCCATGACATCTTCATCAATTTGAATAGTGTCAGCCGAGTCTTGCTCGGTAGCGTCAGGACTGTGCTCGATGACATCAGGATCTTGTTTGGTGACATCAACAATTTCAATTTTAGATTGTTCACCGACATCTTTTATTTTGAATATTTCCTGCCATTTTGTTTTTGTCTCATTTTCTACATCGATATATAGCCCATTCATTAATTTTAAGGCTCTCTATTTGACAAGAAATTTAGAATTGTAGGTTGTCAGATGCTCCTTAATCTTTGTGACAGACATATCAGGAAATAGATGGACTAGACTTCTTTCTCTAATTTGTTTCTCTGAGTCCATTGCATATTTCCACCTATTATCAATATGTAAGTACAATTCACTCGGAAGTGACTTGACTAGTTCTAATGGAGCTAGCCGAAACTTTAGAAGTGTGCAAATGACAGCTTCTTCAATTTGTCTCTTCTCATCATTATTCCTAGTCTCATACTTGACATATCTAAAAGAACCAAATCCACCATATTCTTTTAGATTTGCACAAAAGTTTTCAACACTATGAATATTCACCTTCTTGCTTTTGACAATCTAGAATTTGTTGGTATCCTCAGATTCTGTATCACTAGACTCTTTTGCCAGAATGAGTCTCCGAGTAGATTTCTTGTAGGTTTTGGTTACCTTGGGAGTAACAACACTCTTTTGTTTTTTACTCGGTGATGCAGCTGATGCTCTTGTATTAGGTCTCTTTGTTGGAGGAGTCGGTAGGACCTTTGGAATGTCCAGTTTCTTTCTTTTCAATACTTTACCCTTAGGTAGTTTAGTGCTCAATGTTATTGCTGCCTCTTGAGCTTCTAATTCCTCTTCGATGATAGCAAGAGTACCTTTGATAGGTGTGGAGGAAGATTCTTCTCCGAATTTCTCAGATAATGCCTTAATCATCTTTGTAGCCTTTCTTGTAGCTTTAGGTACTACAATGCTCATTTTTACCTTTTCCTTAACTTCTTCATAAGTTCCATATCTTAGTGCGGTAGCATGCCTTGGCAGTGTAAGAAATGCATCAATTTGCTGTTGTGTGATATCATAGTCAATCTCGTAACCCATTGGTGGCAAAGATTAAGTCCTAGGTTCCACAACATTCACATAACAGTAATCGGTGTCTACCTCAAAGCATATATCACCTTTATATTTCTTTACCACCTAGGGTGGAATCCAGTACCTGTTGTGCATCTTCTCTTGAAATTTGCTGAAGTAGTCATCCATGATATCATTGAAATTTTCTCCCAATTTCTTGATAAAGTCATTAATTTGATGGGTGATTGGTTGGTGTAGCTCCCAAACTACTTTACCGACTGATGGAAAGAATTTCTCAAAGTAGAAAAACATGCATACAAGAAGTGAACCAAACTTCAGTGTATTTGCCGAGTTGTTCTTCTTCGGCTTCCTTATTGTGTTCAGGTTCTCAAGCAAGTTTTTCAATAACACTTCACATAAATCAACTTTCATTCCCTTTTTCACTATTTTATAGGCTAAGTCAACTGCTGCACAGGGTACACTGTTTTCCCTTGCTGATTGGAAGAAACATTAACCAATTACTCTAATTGCAAACTTAAGTTCTGCATCAGTGACATTGTTCAGTTTCAGTCCTCGGTAATCAGATTCTATTGCAGTTAAACTGCTTAACTCCTTTTGTGATATCATCTTCTGTGCTCGTGCATGATCATAGATAGGATAACCGGTGATCACATGAATGATTTCCTTAGTGATTTGAATGGTTTCTCCTCTAGCCACATAAAATCATCATGAACTCTGCTCAAAACAAACTTAACCCACTGGGGTTTGAACACACGGGGATAGGTTAGGGCTTCAGTTAATCCCTTGATTTTGATATGCTCATACTTGCTATCCATTTTGCCATCGGTACATAGCTCATCATAGGTGTCCTTAATTTCAACATGACCGAGTTCTTCAACATGGCATTTGGTGAAGAATCTAACATCTTCGACTAACAAGACTCGATCCGGGATGAGTGAAAAGGTAGTTTTGTCATCCAGTTCAGAGGCGACTTTAGGAGTCAAAGTGTATTTCAGTGAGGGCTTCTCGACATTCTTGACAACTATGGGATCTTGGATCTTGGGTGCCATTTGTAAATTTCAGATAAAACTAGCAAACTATCCTTAGGGTTTGACGGTTTACAAATGGCAGATGCTTCACACTCAGTAGATAATAGCAATTTGACAAGATCGGTAAACTAGCTTAACAGTGTGATGAGATTTGTGTAAATACGTTGGATTCGCTTTGAATGAGGTTTGATTGCCTTGATTCTCTCTACTTTGCTCTCTTGAAAACTTGGTGAATGTAAATGACCACGAAAATACCTTTAAGTACACAAAATACCTTATCGTGTTTCGTGTGGGTTAGGTCAAAACATTAAATGCACTTGGTTTACCTTTAACTGATTTACTCCCTTTTTTTTGTTTTAACCAAGTAACCAAATTTCTTTCATTTATCGACTTGACAGGCTTCCTGTATTCACCGACTTGACAGGCTTCCTGTATTCACTAAGTTGACAGGTTTCCTGTAAAGTACTTTTGATAGAATTTCAAACTTACTAATGCATCTTAACTATGCAGATTTTGGATTTAGTACATAATAGAATAGGAACTGTTATGATTTTAACCTTTAGAGAATGCAGTCCCTTCATACCTTTGCTGATTAATTTGGATTAGGTGCACCTAACTCGGTAGGTAAGGTGCTTTCTTCATTTGACACAATTTCCTTCTTTTTCCAAATCATCTTTAATTTTTCTTTTATCTCTTCAGTGTCTCCTCTAGGTTGATCTCTGCGATCTCTAGCTAAATGTCCAACTTTGTGACAATGAAAACATGCCATACCAGGATTTCTCCATGATCTTCGGTTGTTCATTCCAAACCTTATTAAATAGTTGGCACTTATATGTCCATATCTTCCACAACATTCACACCATATCCTTGTATTGTAATCCCATGGTACTGTTGCATATTGTCGGTAAGGATCTATGTGAGTTCGGTAACCTCTAGTGTTTTCTCGGTGTGCAGACCACATGTAGTTCTTTTGCTTAAGCCAACACTTCTCGGTACTATGTCCATATCTATTGCAGTTTTTACAAAACCCTTTGAATTTTGCCTTCTGATAATTGTTAACAGACTTTGTCCTACATTGATTAGATGTATGACCATATTTATCACAATTGTAACAATAACCATTTGACTTAGTGATATTCGGTTGCTTACCTTTTCTGATTTGGCATATGTTGGTAGTGTGACCTTGATTTCCATAGTAGTAGCAAATAGGCTTCTTTTTTTTGATGTTATTCCTGTTTCCAGCTTGCTTTGATGATTCTCCTCTCTCTTTAGTATGAATTCCTTTCTCGGTAGATTCTTTTCCTTTGTAACTGAGTCCTGCATCTTTGTTGGGTCTTCTTGTATTTAGTTTCTCATCCAACATCTTTGATACTTCATAACTTTTCTTCAATGTTTCTTTGGATTTCTTCTCTGTTTCAAGTTCAATGGTCAACCTTGATACTTCAAGTCTCAAAGCTTGATTTTCATCATTCTTCAGAATTGCTTCATGATGTGCATAACCTAGTTGATCTGTCATATTTTGTTGAATCCCGGTTAACCTTATGATTTCATCAATCTTATCAGATACTAAGACTTCAAGTTGTTGTTTCTCTTTTTCTAGATCTCTTGCTTTATCCTCAGCCGTTCTTAATAAATCTACATTTTCAGTCATCTGTGTGCTGAAATGTTCATGTTCTCTTTTCATTGCTTTTAGTTGATCAGCCAATGCTTTGTTCTTTTCTTTCAATACTCCAATCATTTGTTCAGTTTCTTCAGATATATTGTTATGTGATGATGTCTCAATTTGTTCCACTAACTCTTGAGAATCCTGCAAATCATCAGATAATCTTCTTCTTACTTTCAGAAATTTTTGCATTTTCCTTTGCATGTCTACAATCACTTGATTAGCATGATCCAGCTCTTCTTGTAGATACACAATCCTCTGAGATTGTTTGTAGCCTTCCATTGATAAGGTCTTTCTCTTTAGGTAGTTAAACCGTTTTCCAAGAAAGCTCTGATACCAATTGTTAGGCCCAATATGGAAAGCTAATGTACTGAGAGGGGAGGGGTGAATCAGTACTCCAAAATTTTTCTTGAATAATAACTTTACTATTATGTATAAATAGAATAGTGCAGTAACATAAAATAAAGTTAAAACAAATAGATAACAATCATACATGATTCACTCCATAACACATATATTTTGGTTACGCAGAAACTCTTAGTTAGAGAGAAAAACTGCGGTGGGGATGGCACCCACAACTTCACTACTGCAATAATAAAGAATGCTCGGTTAGAGCTACATTTAGCTATTTCTGATAGCTTACCCTGTTAGGAGTAACAAGATCTGTTAGATCTACCTTGCTAAAGGATTTTACAACATTTATTCTGAATGCTGGACCTGGTTAGAGGCTTTACAATTTATAGACTTGATTAGAGTCTTTTACCCTATTAAAGGTTTCTCTTTCAACTTCACAATATTACAATAAAATCATTACAAATATCTGCAACTTTACATCTGAGCTATTATAGCAGATTCTATGTGCTTAGAATAGATTACCTTGCTTATAGCATACCTCGGTAACCCATATAGTAACTCGGTAAACCCTTCTGTTTACTCTGTTCTTCAACTGTTCTCTGAAAACCTTCTTGTTGACCTCTGTGTCTTTGTAACAGTCTTCTTTCATGCATACATACACTTCACTAATGCTGTATAAATAGATCTCTTAAAATGGTGATCCAATTCATTGCTTCGATCTTACAAACAAGATTCTTCGAATGAATAACTAAACAAAATATTTCATTGGTTAGATTGTCCTTGTAATCATACACAATCTTCTGGTGCAATTTCCAATGTAATAACTATTAGATGTGCCTCGATCTTGTAACACATTTTCATATGCATGTCCAGGTTCAATGTATCTGGTAACATGTTTCACTCGGTGAATGTCAACTCGGTGTGTCATCTTTACTGCTCGGTAGTCTCAAAAAGATACTTGGTAGACAACTCGGTGTATACTGCGTTCTGTGAGTGCTTTCCTCTGTAACCGACTAGACTGTGCATACCGACTTCTCTATGTGTACCAACTACATGATTTGGTAGTGCTAACCGACTAGAATATATAGTATGACTTTGAATATAAAAACTAATGGCAATTTAATAAGTAGAAACAATGAGTGTTATGATGTTTATATGCTTATTAGTTTGCATGTTTAGCAGTTTTGGTTATATTGCTGAAGTATATGTTACCGAGGTTGAATCTGTTGTTTTGATGGAAGATTAAGTTTGTATAATTCACCCCTCCCTCTCATCTTGTTAGCTTGGCATATGTACTTAATAATTAGTATCAGAACTATCAATTGGTATCAGAGCTTTGGACTCGGGAAGAAAAAGTTTAAAGGTACTTGAGGAAAAGATCCAAAGATGTATAAGAGGGATGCACCGAAGCTGAACAAGTTTAGTTTCTCTACATGGTAGAAAAGGATGAAGCTGCACCTATTAGGAGTTGGAGAATATGTTGTATATTATCTGGAGAATGATTTCATTACACCTAGCACCTATCCATTGACAATGGAAGAGATAAAGGCAAAGCAAGAACATATTCAAGCAATGATTGAAATAACATCTGCATTGACTGACTCAGAGTTTAATGATCTAGAAGGTTGCAATGATGCTAAGGCAATGTGGGACAAGCTCATATCTATGTATGGAGGTGATGAACATGTTCAAAGAGCAAAAGTGGATAGTCTAAGAGGACAACTTGAATCTATGAGGATGAATGAAGGTGAGAACATAACCCAGTACAATACAAGACTAAAGGAGATTGTCAATCAAATCAAAGGAGCACGAGGAACCATTGAAGAAAAGGATGTCACAAGTAAGTTATTGAGAACCCTTCTACCTACTTATGCAATCCGAGTCTCTGCAATCAATGAATTGAGGTCTGTACCCAATATGCCAGTTTCTTTGGATGCTACTATTGGTAAGCTACATGCATTTGAATTAAGTAATTTTGATAACAGTGGATCTTCGGTAAATAAAGTTGAATATGCATTCAGTTCTTTTCATCTTGGTGAATCTAATGATTACAATGATAGAATGAGTAAGTATTCTAAAGGGAATCACAATGGAGCAAGTGAAAGATTTCGTAAGAACATGGAAGAAGTACACAAATTGTATGAGGAAATCAGAAAGCAAGAAGAGTTTGAAGCATTATTAGCCAGAAGGTTACCCAGAGGCAAAGGTAAGTATAAAGGAAAAATACCTTTGAAATGTTTCAATTGTGACAAGATAGGACATATGGCTTCTAATTGTCCTGACAAAGATTCTAATGAAAAGAGAGATTACCGAGATGATAGACAAAAAAATAATCATTACAGAGGATACCGAGACTTCAGAAGAAGAGATAGAAAGTCATGCCTAATAACCGATGAGGAATCAAATGATGATAAATCAGATGAAACTAATACATAGGAAGTAGTTTATGTGGCTATAAAAGATGGATCAAATGAAGAAAGGTATGAAGAAAAAACCCTAATAGCTCACATAAATACTAATGATTCTTGGATCATAGAGAGTGGATGCTCACATCACATGATAGGTGATAAACTCAAGTTTGTTAAATTAGAAGATTATGAGGGAGGTTATGTAAGATTTGGTAATGATGCACCATGTCTGGTAAAAGGTAAAGGATCCATAACACTTCTTGACAATCCTAAATGTAATGATGTTTATTGGGTTGAAGGTTTGAAATATAATTTGTTGAGTGTAGCACAACTAAATAACACAGGTTACCGAATAGAATTTCAGAAAGGAATTGTCAAAGTTCATGACAAGCATGGAAAGTTAGCTTCTACCGGGACTCAAACAAAAGGTAACACATTTAATCTTGACTCAACTAGGAACAAGTGTCTGTATGCAAAGATAGATGATACCTGGTTATGGCATAAAAGGTTTTGTCATGTAAATTTTGATAATCTGATCAAAATAAGTAAGAAGCACCGAGTAACAAGTCTACCAAGTTTGGAAAAACCTAAGAATGCTATGTGCAGAGGATGCCAGATGGGTAAGATGACAAGATCAAGCTTTACAAGTAAGTCCTACACTTCTAAGGGAATTTTAGATCTTGTGCACACTGATCTTTGTGGTCCTATGAAAGTTCAAAGTTATTATGGTGATAAATATTTCATATTATTTGTGGATGATTACTCAAGGATGATGTCAGTAATGTATTTAAAAGAAAAATCAGAAGCTTTTCAAATGTTTAAATGGTACAAGGCAAGAGTTGAAAATGAAATAGGAAGACAACTAGAATGTCTTAGATCTGATAGAGGAGGAGAATTCACTTCTGATGAATTTAATTTATTCTGCAATGATCATGGTATAAAAAGACAATTCTCTGCACCGAGAAATCCACAACAAAATGGGATAGCTGAGAGAAGAAATAGATCTATTGTGGATTGTGCTAGAACCCTAATAATTGAAAGAAAGTGCCACAAACATTTTGGAGAGAAGCAATAAGCACAACAGTTTACATGCTGAACCGAGTACAACTAAAGAAAGGAACTTTGAAGACACCATATGAAATCTAGTATGACAAGAAACCTGATGTAAGTTACTTCAAAATCTTTGGAAGTAGATGCTATGTACACAAAGATGATAGAAATGGAAAGTTTGATCAGAAAAGTGAAGAAGGAACATTTCTTGGTTATTCTTCTAAAAGTAAAGCATTTAAATGTTTGATCAAATCATCTAACAAAATAGTAGAAAGTGCAAATGTGAAAATTGATGAATTTGCAGAAAGAAATCATGAAGGAAACTCCAAAGAACCAGAAGCTTATGAAGGATTTATATATGTTCAACCGAGAAGTCCTATCGAGAAAGCTGCTGAAGAAAATAAAGATAATGTCCAGTTACTGAGTGATGAAGAAGATCATACAGAACCTACCGAGCCTGTATTAGCCAAGTATGTCAGAAGGAATCATGCATCATGTCAGATTATAGGAGATAAGGATGATCCAGTGATGACAAGGAACAAACTGAGACATAACACATGTCTGATATCTGAATTTGAACTGAGAATAGTGAAAGAGGCATTTAATAGTGAAGATTGGATAAATGCTATGACAGAAGAGATTGATCAAATCAAGAAGAATGACATATGGACACTGGTCCCAAGATTGAAGGGCAAAAATGTAATCGGTACAAAGTGGATTTTCAGAAAAAATCTGAATGAAAAATGTGAGGTCATTCGAAATAAAGCAAGACTAGTTTGCAAAGGTTATGCTCAAGAAGAGGGAATTGATTATGGTGAGACTTTTGTACCCGTGGCAAGACTTGAAGGAGTAAGAACATTGTTGGCATATGCTACTTTCAAAAATTTCAAGGTATATCAAATGGATGTCAAATCTACATTTCTAAATGGTATATTAGAAGAAGAAGTTTTTAGTGAACAACCTAAAAGATTTGTTGAAGGAGAGAATAAAGATCAGGTATGTAAATTGAGCAAAGCTTTATATGGTTTGAAACAAGCACCTAGAGTATGGTATGAGAGATTGCACTCTTATTTAATCAAGATTGGTTTTATAAGGACAAGTGAAAACATCACTATGTACATGAAGAATGATGAAAATGGAATACTAATCTCAGCCATATTTGTTGATGATATTATCTTTTGTAGAAATGACTCTTTATGCAAGAACTTTGGAAATGAAATGAGAAAAGAATTTGAGATGTCATTAATCGATGAGATAAATTATTTTATAGGTTTACAAATACTGCAAATGAAAGATGAGATTTTCATTACTCAATGCAAGTACATAAAGGAAATCTTGAAGAAATTTGGAATGGAGGACTCAAAACTAGTAAGTACTCCTATGACTACCAATTGTAAATTATCAAAGAATGATGAATCTGCATATGTTGATGAGACACTTTACTGATCCATGATTGGAAAGCTACAATATGTTATTCACAATAGAACAGACATAGCACATGCAGTAGGTATAGTTGCAAGATTTTCTACAGATCCCAAGGAAACACACATGACATCAATCAAGAGAATTTTTCAGATACATGAAAGGTACTGAGGATTATGGCTTAGTATATCAGAAAGGAAATGACTTTGATTTAAAATTTTATACTGATGCTGATTGGGCAGACAACATTGATGATAGAAAAAGCACAAGTGGAGGAGCTTTCTTTTTAGGGGAAAGACTAGTGAGTTGGCTTAGCAAGAAACAAGGATGTGTTTCACAGTCAACAACAGAAGTTGAATATGTTGCTGCAACATTGAATTGTACTAATATAGCATGGATCAAACAACTGTTGAAAGGTATAAATGAGAAATTTATCGAGCTAGTAACTATATTCTGTGACAATACTAGTGCCATTAACATTTCAAAGAATCCTCTTATGCACTCTAAGACAAAGCACATCTCTGTCAAATATCATTATCTTAGAGAAGAAGTTCAAGAGAAGAAAGTGGTGTTGGAGTATGTTAGAAAAAAGGAACAAATAGTAGATATCTTCACAAAGCCACTGCCAAGGGACACTTTTGAGTATCTCAGAAGTAAGTTAGGGATCCTACCCCTATCTTCTACTCACTGACAGAGTTCTGTGAAAGCATCAATTCGATGAATCTATAGAATATTATGTGTGGATTGATGCTTATTCACACACTTTAGGATATTTTCTAAAGGTGTGCAGGGAACAATTACAGGGAAGAGGAATTGAAGACATAATGCTCTGATCGAGACTGAGTTGACACTTAACAACAAGGAATTCACTTCTCAGCGGAAGAAATCATGTTTTAGTTCTTTACTTTTTGGCATTGTTGTCAAAGGGGGAGAAGACTACTGTATGAGGGAGAAGTCTAATGACAGGGGGAGAGAATTTCAAAATCTCACAACAATCTGAATCCGAATCAGTAGGTCAAATCAAATGGTTTTGCCATTAATGCCAAAGGGGGAGATTGTTGGCATTATAACAGACAATAAGAGATTGTTGGCATTTCAATAAGGATATTGAGAAGGTTGTTGATGATTATGGATATAACTGATTAAGGATGTTTACTGTCTTAATATTATTATTTTGTCATTGATGTCAAGAAATTGATTTTCTAATTCAGTATGATGTTGCCATATCTTAAGTATGATTTGATGAGTATAAAGATGTTGGTAAAAGACACAGAAAGATTGTGATGAATAAGGGGAGAAATAAGTTATTCAATGGGCAACTTTTACCGAGTTAGACAATGATGAGATCATGATGTTTAGATTGTTTTGATATCCTACATATGTTGTTGATTGTAAGGTTAATACTATACTATGTTACCAAGCAAAGAACCTAGTCGGTAAACCCTAAGGTTATCGCTATCGGTTAATGAAGGCGGAATGTCTACTGAGTGAAGTTTAGTATTTACTGAGTTGCAACCGAGCTGTAACAGAATGCATTAAATGATTAAAATCATTATTTAATGAAGGAAGCTGATGAGCTGGAATTGATTAAATGATTAGTATGCCGTGCATGAAGTTTGTTAAGGATCTATGGTAAAGGAAGATCGACAGGAAGATCTACAGCTCAGATTGAACCACAATACCTTAGCACAAGTTCCAAGAAATGTATGCAAGTTCCAAGGTGAGGTAAAATGTTTTCAGATTGAAGGATACATTGAACTTGGTCAAGTTTAAAGATCTGATGACTATGATTGATCATGGGATATGTGATCAAGGAGATTAAGCGGTTAGCAATTGTTTATAAATAAGGAACTATTGATAAACAATGCATGCGGGCAAGTGTAAGCACAAGGATGCTACATAGTGATTACCGAGCATAGAAGCTTGAAGACTTGTTTGATTAACAGAGTATAGAGCCCAACAGAGGGACAAGATAAGTCCTATGAATAGATTGTATTGAGCAAATAAGAATCTGCTTTAGCATTTTTGATGTGAAGTTGCAAATATATTTTATTACTGTTATTTTGTAAAGTGACAGAAAATCTCTTAACCGAGTGGACTTAACAGTCTTATTTGTAAAACCCTGTAGCAAGGTGACATTCTGATTGAGTGTTTGAAACCCTTTAACAAGGTCACCTCTAACAAGGTGAAGATCCTAATAGATATGAGGGAAATCCCTTAACCAGGTCACAACTAGCAATGTGTTTGTAATCTTTAACAACATTTGCTTTTAACTGAGTATACTCTAGAAGAGTATATTTCTTAGTGGGTCCGAAATCCCACAGTGGTTTTTCCCTATTTGGGTTTCCACGTTAAATCCGGTGTTATGAGTGTTATGATGTTTATATGCTTATTGATAGTTCTGATACTAAGATAAGTATAGATGCCAAGCTAATAAGATGAGAGGGGGGGGGGTGAATCATACAAACTTAATCTTCCATAAAAGCATCAAATTCAACCTCGGTAACATATACTTTAGTAATATAACCAAAACCGCTAAACATGCAAACTCAATAGCATGTAAACATCATAACACTCATAACACTAGATTTAACATGGAAACCCAAATAGAGAAAAACCAATGTGGGATTTTGGACCCGCTAAGAAATATACTCTTCTAGAGTATGCTCGGTTAAAAGCAAATCCTGTTAAAGATTACAAACACATTGCTAGATGTGACCCGGTTAAGGGATTTCCCTCAGATCTGTTAGGATCTTCACCTTGTTAGAAGTGACCTTGTTAAAGGATTTCAAACACTCAATCAAAATGTCACCTTGCTAGAGGGTTTTACAAATAAGACTGTTAAGTCCACTCGGTTAAGAGATTTTCTATCACTTCACAAAATAACAGTAATAAAAATCTATCTACAACTTCACATCTAAAATGCTAAAGCAAATTCTTATTTTCTCAATACAATATAGACATAGAACTAATCTTGTCCATCTGCTGGGCTCTATACTCTGTTATTCAAAACAGATCTTCAAGCTTCTGTGCTTGGTAATCATTATGTAGCATCCTTGTGCATACACTTGCCCGCATGCATTGTTTATCAACAATTCCCTATTTATAAACAATTCGCCAACTGCTTAATCTCTTTGATCACATTTCCCATGATCAATCATAGCCATCAAATCTTCAAACTTTGACCAGGTTCAATGTATCCTTCGATTTGAAAATGTTTTACCCTGCCTCAGAACTTGCATACATTTCTTGGAACTTGTGATAGGGTATTGCGGTTCAATATGAACTGTAGATCTTCCTGCCGATTTTCCTTTGCCATAGATTCTTTAATAAACTTCATTCACGACATACCAATCATTTAATCATAGCCAGCTCATCAGCTTCCTTCATTAAATAATGCATGTAATCATTTAATGTATTCTGTTATTACTCAGTTGCAACTTGGTAAATACTAAACTTCACTCGGTAGACATTCTGCCTTCATTAACCTATAGCGATAACCTTAAGGTTTACCGACTAGGTTCCTTAGGGTTTACCGACTAGGTTCTTTGCTCGGTAACATAGTATAGCATTAACCTTTCAATCAATAACATATGTAGGATATCGAAACAATCTAATCATCATGATCTCATCATTGTCTAGCTCGGTAATAGTTGCCCATTGAATAACTTATTTCTCCCCTTATTCATCATATTCTTTCTGTGTCTTTTACCGACATCTTTATACTCATCAAATCATACTTCTCAAGATATGGCAACATCATACTAAATTAGAAAATCAATTTCTTGACATCAATGACAAAATAATAATATTAAGACAGTAAACATCCTTAATCAGTTATATCCATAATCATCAACAACCTTCTCAATATCCTTATTGAAATGCCAACAATCTCTCCTTGTCTGTTATAATGCCAAATGCCAACACTTATTAGTTTGCATGTTTAGCAGTTTTGGTTATATTGTTGAAGTATATGTTATTGAGGTTGAATCTATTATTTTTATGGAAGATTAAGTTTGTATGATTCACCCCCCCCTCTCATCTTGTTAGCTTGGCATGTGTACTTAACAATTAGTATAAGAACTATGAAGAAGTTTTTCAACTTTTAGTTTCTTGTCTAATTCCATCAGTGCTATCCTTTTTGCATCCAATCTTCTATATAGTTAATTAGGTAAATCATCCACAACTTCAATTATGACTTTCTTATATATGTCCAAGTGTAATATAATACTATTCTCAATGCTTTCCTTGTCAAAATCATTAAATGAATTATACAGATTACTCACATCGCCAAATTTCCATCATCAGTTATTTCATTTAACAAATTATCCAATGAAAGAGTGACCAATTTATGTTTCTTCTTAGGAGTTAGTTTCTTGGCCAGTTCCCTTACTGCCTGTTGTTTCTTTCTCAAGGTCCTTGTTCTCTTAGGTGAAGGAGAGGGTATCGGTGAAGGTTTTCTCTTTCTCCTTTCTACTCTTTTAAATTCAGCTACCTTGTCACTGTCAGTTCCAAAAGATGTGCCAACCGGTGAAATGTGTGCCTCCGGTTGCAGTCCTTCAAGCTCACTAGCCATTATCCTAGTAAAGTTCATTACACTTTCTTTAATTTCCTTTACTTTCTTAGAAGCATCTCTAATGTATTTTTCTCTTTTCTTTCTTTGCTTCATTGTTTTTACACCACTCTCAATAGTTTTGGCAGTACCAAAAACTTGTTCTGATGGTTCTCTTGGTGCATCCAGTAATGTTTTAGCATATGTCTCAAGAATATTTAGATCTACCTCATATCTCATTTCAGTTACCCATACAATCCTATGGAGTACAACTTCCATCCATGTCTCATCCTTCTTGATAACAAAACAAATGTCTTTGTTATATTTGTCTACTATACTCTGTGGTAATCTTTCTCTAGTTTTCATCTTAGCCTGGAAGGTTTTAAAGTATTCAATTATGTTGTTGTCCTTAGCAGTTCCCATGCTGGTGAAAGCTTCCTATAATTTTTTTCCTACCAGTATATCATAACCAAAGTCTTTGTGTCCTGTACTGGGAATCTCCTTAGTGAAATACATCATTAATAATACCAAAAGGTTTCCAAAGCGGAATGTGCATTTCTTGTCACCTTTGATCTTTTTCAAGTTGTCAATAAGCTCATCTTTTAGCCATTCACATACATCAATCATTTCATTGTCGTTAACCATCTCATAAGCACTGTGTATATAGAGACTAGAACTGAATTTAGCCTGTTAGCATGTGTAGTCTTGTATCCTAGCACCATACTCACAAATCTCACATTGATGTCCTTAATGCCATTCACTCTTAGTGATCTACTATCAGATGTTGCTCTTGTTAGGCTTATCACTATGTTGTTGGGAATCTTCTTAGTTTTATCAGATCTTTTGCCGGTTGAGGGTAAACCAGTTACTGCCCTAATTGCTTGTCCGATTATTTTGTAGACATAATCCAACCATAAGAATTCTCCATGTGCTCTACTTAAAACAATTCTGACTACTTCCTCTGGAAATTTAGGGATATTCAATATTTCAACAAAACCTAAAGTTTCTACAATCTTGTGTTCAGGTTTAACAACACCATTTTCATCACAAATTACCGTTTTAAACATTTTCAACAATTCCTCAGAACCTAATTCTTCAATGTTGCAATGTATATAAATCCTAGGGTCTTCTGCAAATGCTACACCTTTAGGAATTTTAGAGAATGCCCCTCTAGAGTCATCTTGCTTCACGATTTCGGGAATTATCTTAAACACGGGCCTAGGGCATTTTACATTTTCCACAATAGTAGGGTTCTGAATAAATTTGGGAGCAGAAGAGGAAGCCATTGAAAAATACCTGTAGCTGCTTGAAAATATTCTAAATGCTTGAAAGATACCACTTTGCACCTTTGCCTGAATGTCTTCGCTTAGTTTTCGCGCTCTCAGATAATTCAAATGTTCGGTGTGTTGAAAAAGAGGGAAATCAACTGATTTATAATGAAATTTCTCTCAACAATCGCATCAAATGTGCACCGGTTAAGGGAAAACTTAACATATCTACCGGTAAGGAAGAAATATATCTTCTCACCATCAACTGAGGGTACTTTGCATGATTTTCAACTTTTTGCATTACCCCCAAAGGGTTACTTCTCAGTTGGATGAAGAATCTCTTATCGGTGGGGTATTACTTTGTTCTACTGGTGCAAAGACAATTTCATCAACTTTCAGATCTCTCTTTCTAATCCATTGTTTTGAAAATTCTTGCTTTACCTCATCTACCTTTTCTTTACCTTTCAAACTAGATCCTTTATTGTTTGCCGGTGAAGTCTTGCTTCTATAGAATTTTACAATATGTCCAATCTTGTTACAAGCATAACAAGTTACATTACTCTTCTGAATAGCCTTTCCATATCCTACGCCGGTTTGTGTTTTGCATTGATTAGATAAGTGTCCATTGTTGGCATTTCAATAAGTTTATTGGTATTAGGATATTGAGAAGGTTGTTGGAGATTGATGATATAATTGATAAAGGATGATTGCTATCTTAATAATATTATTTTGTCATTGATGTCAAGCAATTGATTTTTTGATTCAGTATGATGTTGCCATATCTTAAAGAGTATGTTTTGATGAGTATAAAGATGTCGGTAAGTGACACAGAAAGAATGTGAAAATGAAGGGGAGTAATAAGTTATTCAATGGGCAACTATTACCGAGTTAGACAATGATGAGATTATGTTATTTTGATTGTCTTGATATCCTATATATGTGTATTCGAAGACTGAATAAGAAGGAGAAAAGATTTCATGCAATAGAATGAGTAAAGGTTTGATACTATTTTATTTTTTCGAGAAAGGAGCTTGTCGGTAAACACCAAGGTTATCGGTATCGGTTAATGAAGGAAGAAGTCACTGAGTGTTGTTAGCAAGCAAAACTATCGAGATAGTGACCGAGACAAATACAGAATGTCTATTGAGTAAAGTTCAGTATTAACTGAGTATCAACTGAGCAGTAACAAAATGCATTGGATGAATAAATACATTATTAAATGAAGGATGCCAATGAGATGGAGATTTATAGAAGATTGGAATGTCATACAAGAAGTTTGTTAAGGATCAACGACAATGAAAATTCAAGAGTTAGATCGACAACACAGATTGAACGGTCAAACTGAGCACAAGTACAAAGGAAATAATACAAGTTTCAAGGCAAGATAAAATGTTTTTCAATTCGAAGGATTCAATGAACCTAGTCAAGTTTGAAGATTTGATGGCTAAGATTAATCATGGGAAATGTGATTAAGGAGATTAAGCGGTTAGGAATTGCATATAAATAAGGAAAAGTTGATGAACAAAGCTTGCGGGTAAATAGAAGAGTAGTGATAATGCAGAGGTGATTACTAAGTACAGAAGATTGAAGAACAGATTGAGAAGCCCAACAAGGAGGAAGATAAGTCTTATGACAAGATTATTTTGAGCACATAGAGTTTGCTTTAACATTTCAGATGTGAA
This sequence comes from Cryptomeria japonica, assembly GCF_030272615.1. NCBI lineage: Eukaryota > Viridiplantae > Streptophyta > Pinopsida > Cupressales > Cupressaceae > Cryptomeria > Cryptomeria japonica. The sequence continues at coordinate 222,315,018 of NC_081407.1, read as the reverse complement.
GTTGCAGATATATTTTATTACTACTATTTATTTTTGTAAGTGACAAGAAATCTCTTAACTAAGTGGACCTAATAGTCTTATTTGTAAATCCTCTAGCAAGGTAACATTCTAAATGAGTGTTTGAAATCCTTTGACAAGGTCACTTCTAACAAAGTGCAAGATTTTGATAAATCTGAGGGAAATCCCTTGACCAGGTCACATCTATTAATGTATTTATGTAATCTTTAACAGGATTGGCTTTTAACCGAGCATACTCTAGAAGAGTATATTTTCTTTGTGGGTCCAAAATCCCACAGTGATTTTTTCCTATTAGGGTTTCCACGTTAAATCTAGTGTTAAATGTGTTTTGATGTTTCAAGTTTATCAGTTTATGAGTTTGAATGATTTACAGTAATAGTTGCATATCAAGTAAGTTCTACCGAGGTTGAATTTGATGAATATGTTGTATTGTGAGTTTATCTGATTCACCCCCCCCTCTCATCTAACTAACAATTGGTATCAGAGCTAGAACTCCAAAAGAAAAGTTTAAAGGAACTTGAGGCAAGATCCAAAGATGTATAAAAGGGATGCACCAAAGTTGAACAAATCAAGTTTCTCCACATCACAGAAAAGGATGAAGTTGCACTTATCAGGAATTGGAAAATATGCAACATATTATCTGGAGAATGATTACACTACACTTAGCACCTACCCTATGACAATGGAAGAGATAAAGGCAAAGCAAGAACATATTCAAGTAATGATTGAAATAACATCAACATTGACCGAGTCAGAGTTTAATGATCTAGAAGGTTGTAATGATGCCAAAGCTATGTGGAATAAGTTTATATTTGTGTATGGTAGTGATGAACATGTTCAAAGACAAAAAGTAGACAATCTAAGAGGACAAATTGAATCCATGAGAATGAATGAAGGTGAGAACATAATCCAAAACAGTACAAGGTTAACAGAAACTGTCAATCAAATCAAAGGAGCAGGAGGAACTATTGAAGAAAAGGATGTAACAAGTAAGTTGCTGAGAACATTTCTACCTACTTATGCCATTCGAGTCTCTGCAATTAATGAATTAAGGTCTGTACCAAACATGCCAATCTCTTTGGATGCTACTATCGGTAAGCTACATGCTTTTGAGTTAAGTAATTTTGATAACAGTGGGTCTTCGGTAAACAAAGTTGAATATGCATTCAGTTCTTTTCATCTTCGTGAATCTGATGATTACAATGATAGAATGTATATGTATGCTGAAGGAAATCACAGTGGAGCAAGTGAGAGATTTCGCAAAAACATGGAAGAAGTACACAAACTATATGAGGAAATCAGAAAGCAAGAAGAGTTTGAAGCATTATTGGCCAGAAGGTTACCGAGAGGCAAAGGTAAGTAAAAAGGAAAGTTACCTTTAAAATGTTTTAATTGTAATAAAATTGGACATATGGCTTGAAACTGTCCCGACAAAGAATCTACTGAAAAGAGAGAATACCGAGACGATAGACAGAAAGACAACCAATACAGAGGGCACCGAGACTTCAGAAGGAGAGATAGAAAGACATGCCTAGTAGTTGATGAGGAATCCAATGATGATAAATTTGATGGGACTGAGATAGAGGAAGTTGTATATGTGGCTATCAAAGATGGATCAGATGAAGAAAGGTATGAAGAAAAAGCCTTAATATCACACATAAATAATAATGATTCTTGGATCATAGATAGTGGATGCTCACATCACATGACAGGTGATAAACACAAGTTTGTTAATTTAGAAGATTATGATGGAGGTTATGTAAGATTTGGTAATGATGCACCTTGTCCTATGAAAGGTAAAGGATCTATCACACTTCTTGACAATGCTAAATGTGATGATGTATATTGGGTTGAAGGTTTGAAATACAATTTGTTGAGTGTAGCACAACTAAACAATACAGGATACCGAATAGAATATCAGAAAGGAATTGTCAAAGTTCATGACAAACATGGACAGTTGGCTACTACCGGAACTCAAACAAGAGGTAATACATTTCATCTTGACTCAACTCAGAACAATTGTCTATATGCAAAAATAGAAGATACCTGGTTATGGCATAAAAGGTTTTGTCATGTGAATTTTGATAACCTGATCAAAATAAGTAAGAAGCATCGAGTAAGAGGTCTACTGAGCTTGGAAAAACTTGAGAATGCAATCTGTCAAGGATGCCAGATGGGTAAGATGACAAAATCAAGATTTACAAGTAAGTCTTACACTTCTAAAGAAATTTTAGATCTTGTGCACACTGATCTTTGTGGTCCTATGAAAGTTCAAAGTTATTATGGTGATAAATACTTCATATTATTTGTGGATGATTACTCAAGGATGATGTCAGTTATGTTTTTAAAAGAGAAATATGAAGCCTTTCAAATGTTCAAATGGTATAAGGCAAGAGTTGAAAAATAAACAGGAAGACACTTGAAATTTCTAAGATCTGATAGAGGAGGAGAATTCATTTCAGATGAATTTAACTTATTTTGCAATGATCATGGTATAAAGAGACAAGTATCTGCATCGGGAACACCACAACAAAATGGGATAGCTGAAAGAAGAAATAGATCAATTGTAGATTGTGCCAGAACTTTGATGATAGAAAAGAGAGTGCCTCAAATATTTTGGAGAGAAGCAATAAGCACTACAGTTTACACCCTGAACTGAGTACAACTGAAGAAAGGAACTATGAAGACACCGTATAAAATTTGGTATGACAAGAAACCAAATGTAAGTTATTTTTAAATATTTGGAAGTAGATGTTATGTTCACAAAGATGACAGAAATGGAAAATTTGATAAGAAAAGCGAGGAAGGAACATTTCTTGGTTATTCCTCTAGGAGTAAAGCATTTAAATGTCTGATCAAATCATCTAACAAAATAGTGGAAAGTGCAAATATTAAAATCGATGAATTTGCAGAAAGGAATGATGAAGGAAATTCCAAAGAACCAGAAGATTATGAAGAGTTTGTATATGTACAACCAAGAAGATTTACTAAGAAAGCCGATGAAGAAAATATTCAGTTACCGAGTGATGAATAAGATCATACAAAGCCTATCGAGCCTATATTAGCAAAATATGTAAGAAGAAATCATGCATCAAGTCAAATTATAGGAGATAAGGATGATCCAGTGATGACAAGGAACAAACTGAGACAAAACATATGTCTGATATCCGAGTTTGAACCGAGGATAGTAAAAGAGGCATTAAGAAATGAAGATTGGGTGAATGCTATGATAGAAGAGATTGAACAAATCAAGAAAAATGAAACATGGCCACTGGTTCCAAGACCAAAAGAGAAAAATGTAATCGGTACAAAGTGGATTTTAAGAAATAAGCTAAATGAAAAAGGTGAGGTCATTTAGAATAAACCAAGTCTATTTTGCAAACGTTATGCTCAAGAAGAAGGAATAGACTATGGTGAGACTTTTGCACCTGTTGCAAGACTTGAGGGAGTGAGAACATTGTTGGCATATGATGCTTACAAAGATTTCAAGGTATATCAAATGGATGTTAAATCTGCATTTTTGAATGGTATATTAGAAGAAGAAGTCTATTTTGAATAGCTTGAAAGATTTATTGAAGAGAAGAATAAAGATCAGGTATGTAAGTTGAACAAAGCTTTATATGGCCTAAAGCAAGCACCTAGAGCATGGTATGAAAGGTTGCACTCCTACTTAATCATGATTGGATTTATGAGGACTAGTGAAAACAACAACATGTATATGACGAATGATGAGGATAATGGAATAGTGATTTCAGCCATATTTGTTGATGAAATTATTTTTTGTGGAAATGATTCTTTATGTAAGAAATTTGGAAATGAAATGTGCAAAGAATTTGAGATGTTATTAATCGGTGAAATAAAGTATTTAATAGGTTTATAGATACTGCAAATGAAAAATGGGATTTTCATTACTCAATCCAAGTATATAAAGGAAATCTTGAAGAAATTTGGAATGGAGGATTCTAAACCTGTAAGTACTGCTATGACTACTAATTGTAAACTATCAAAGAATGATGAATCTGCATCTGTTGATGAGACACTTTACCGATCCATGATTGGAAAGTTGCAATATGTAGTTCACAACAGGCCTGATATAGCACATGCAGTAGGCATAACTGCAAGATTTTCTGTAGATCCCAAAGAAACCCATATGACAACAATCAAGAGAATTTGCAGATACGTAAGAGGCACTGAAGATTATGGTTTACTATATAAAAAGAGGAATGATTTTGACTTAAAAGTCTATACTGATGCTGGTTGGGTAGGAAATATTGATGACAGGAAAAGCACAAGCAGTGGAGCTTTTTTTTTGGGAGTAAGACTAGTGAGTTGGCTTAGCAAAAAACAAGGATGCATTTCATAGTCAATAGCTGAAGCTGAATATGTCACTGTAGCATTGAATTGTAGCAATATAGCATGGATCAAACAACTGTTGGAAGGTATGAATGAGACAGTTACCAAGCCAGTAACTATATTTTGTGATAATGCAAGTACTATTAACATTTCAAAGAATCCGCTAATGCACTATAAGACAAAGCATATTTCTATAAAGTATCATTATCTAAGAGAATAAGTTCAAGAAAAGAAAGTTGTGCTGGAATATGTTAGCACAAAGGAAGAAATAGCAGACATCTTCACAAAGCCACTGCCAAGGGACACTTTTGAGTATCTCAGAAGTAAGTTAGGGGTCCTACCCCTATTTAGTACTCACTGACAGAGTTCGGTGAAAGCATCAATTTTATGACTCTACAGAATACTATTTGTGAGTTGATGCTGATTTACACACTTTAGAATGTTGACTAAAGTTGTGCAAGAAATAGTGAATGAAGACAAGATGCTTTGACTGAGACTAAGATGATACATTTGTATATGTTTTAACAACAAGGAAATTACTTCATAGGGGAAGTAATCATGGATTAGTTTTACTTTTGGTATTGTTGTCAAAGGGGGAGAAGACTAATGATAGGAAGAGAGGATAACAGGAGAAGAATAACAACAGTTCGAATCAATTGGAGTAAATCAAGTTGGTATTGCCATCAATGCTAAAGGGGGAGATTATTGGCATTTCAATAAGTTTGTTGGTATGAGGATATTGAGAAGGTTATTGGAGATTGATGATATAATTGATAAAGGATGATTACTGTCTTAATAATATTATTTTATCATTGTTGTCAAGGAATTGATTTTCTGATTCAGTATGATGTTGCCATATCTTAAAGAGTATGTTTTGATCAGTATAAAGATGTCGGTAAGTGACACAGAAAGAATGTGAAAATGAAGGGGAGTAATAAGTTATTCAATTGGAAACTATTACTGAGTTAGACAGTGATGAGATTATGTTATTTTGATTGTCTTGATATCCTATATATGTGTATTCGAAGACTGAATAAGAAGGAGAAAAGATTTCATGCAATAGAATGAGTAAAGGTTTGATACTGTTCTATTTTACCGAGCAAGGAGCTAGTCGGTAAACACCAAGGTTATCGGTATCGGCTAATGAAGGAAGAAGTCACCGAGTGTTGTTAGCAAGAAAAACTACCGAGACAGTGATTGAGACAAATACAAAATGTCTATCCAGTAAAGTTCAGTATTAACCGAGTACCAACCGAGCAGTAACATAATGCATTGGATGAATAAATACATTATTAAATGAAGGATGCCAATGAACTGGAGATTTATAGAAGATTGGAATGTCGTGCAAGAAGTTTGTTAAGGATGAATGACAATGAAAATTCAAGAGTTAGATCTACAACACAGATTGAACGGTCAAACTGAGCACAAGTACCAAGGGAGGAATACAAGTTTCAAGGCAAGATAAAACGTTTTTCAGTTTGAAGGATTCAATGAACCTAGTCTAGTTTGAAGATCTGATGGCCAAGATTAATCATGGGAAATGTGATTAAGGAGATTAAGTGGTTAGGAATTGCTTATAAATAAGGAAACATTGATGAACAAAGCATGCAAGCAAATAGAAGAGCAGTGATACTGCAGAGGTGATTTCCGAGTACAGAAGATTGAAGATATGAATGAAGAATAGATTGAGAAGCCCAACAAGGAGGAAGATAAGTCTTATGACAAGATTATTTTGAGCACATAGAGTTTTCTTTAACATTTTAGATGTGAAGTTGCAGATATATTTTATTACTTTTATTTATTTTTGTAAGTGACAGGAAATCTCTTAATCGAGTGGACCTAATAGTCTTATTTGTATATCCTCTAGCAAGGTAACATTCTGAATGAGTGTTTGAAATCCTTTGACAAGGTCACTTCTAACAAAGTGCAAGATTCTGATAAATCTGAGGGAAATCCCTTGACCGGGTCACATCTAGCAATGTGTTTATGTAATCTTTAATAGGATTGGCTTTTAACTGAGCATACTCTAGAAGAGTATATTTTCTTTGTGGGTCTGAAATCCCATAGTGGTTTTTCCCTTTTAGGGTTTCCATGTTAAATTTGGTGTTAAATGTGTTTTGATGTTTCAGGTTTATCAGTTTATGAGTTTGAATGATTTCCAGTCATAGTTAAATATCAAGTAAGTTCTATCGAGGTTGAATTTGATGAATATGTTGTATTTTGAGTCTATCTGATTCACCCCCCCTCTCATCTAACTAATAATTGGTATCAGAGCTAGAACTCCGAAAGAAAAGTTTAAAGGAACTTGTGGCAAGATCTGAAGATGTATAAAAGGGATGCACCAAAGTTGACCAAGTCAAGTTTCTCCGCATGGTAGAAAAGGATGAAGCCGCACTTATCAGGAATTGGAGAATATGCAACATATTATCTGGAGAATGATTACACTACACCTAACACCTACCCTATGACAATGGAAGAGATAAAGGCAAAGCAATAACATAGTCAAGCAATGAGTGAAATAACATCAGCATTGACCGAGTTAGAGTTTAATGATCTAGAAGGTTGTAATGATGCCAAAGCTATGTGGCTATCAAAGATGGATCAGATGAAGAAAGGTATGAAGAAAAAGCCTTAATATCACACATAAATAATAATGATTCTTGGATCGTAGATAGTGGATTCTGAAATCACATGATAGGTGATAAACACAAGTTTGTTAATTTAGAATATTATTATGGAGGTTATGTAAGATTTGGTAATGATGCACCTTGTCCTGTGAAAGGTAAAGGATCTATCACACTTCTTGACAATGCTAAATGTGATAATGTATATTGGGTTGAAGGTCTGAAATACAATTTGTTGAGTGTAGCACAACTAAACAATACAAGATACCGAATGAAATTTCAGAAAGGAATTGTCAAAGTTCATGACAAACATGGAAAGTTGGCTGCTACCGGAACTCAAACAAGAGGTAATACATTTCATCTTGACTCAACTCGGAACAATTGTCTGTATGCAAAAATAGAATATACCTGGTTATGGCATAAAAGGTTTTGTCATGTGAATTTTGATAACGTGATCAAAATAAGTAAGAAGCATCGAGTAAGAGGTCTACTGAGCTTGGAAATACCTGAGAATGCAATATACCAAGGATGCCAGATGGGTAAGATGACAAAATCAAGCTTTACTAGTAAGTCTTACACTTCTAAAAGAATTTTAGATCTTGTGCACACTGATCTTTGTGGTCCTATGAAAGTTCAAAGTTATTATGGTGATAAATACTTCATATTATTTGTGGATGATTACTCAAGGATGATGTGAGTTATGTTTTTAAAAGAGAAATCAGAAACCTTTCAAATGTTCGAATGGTATAAGGTGAGAGTTGAAAAAGAAACAAGAAGACAGTTGAAATGTCTAAGATTTGATAGAGGAGGAGAATTCATTTCAGATGAATTTAACTTATTTTGCAATGATCATGTATAAAGAGACAAGTATCTGCACCGAGAACACCACAACAAAATGGGATAGCTGAAAGAAGTAACATATCAATTGTAGATTGTGCCAGAACTTTGATGATAGAAAGGAGAGTACCTCAAATATTTTGGAGAGAAGCAATAAGCATTGTAGTTTACACCCTGAACTGAGTACAACTGAAGAAAGAAACTATGAAGACATCGTATGAAATCTGGTATGACAAGAAACCAAATGTAAGTTATTTTTAAATATTTGGAAGTAGATGTTATGTTCACAAAGATGAGAGAAATGGAAAATTTGATCAGAAAAGCGAGGAAGGAACATTTCTTGGTTATTCCTCTCGGAGTAAAGCATTTAAATGTCTGATCAAATCATCTAACAAAATAGTAGAAAGTGCAAATGTTAAAATTGACGAATTTGTAGAAAGGAATGATGAAGGAAATTCCAAAGAACCAGAAGATTATGAAGAGTTTGTATATGTACAACCGAGAAGTTTTACAGAGAAAGCCGATGAAGAAAATATTCAGTTACCGAGTGATGAAGAAGATCATACAGAGCCTACCGAGCCTATATTAGCAAAATATGTCAGAAGAAATCATGCATCAAGTCATATTATAGGAGATAAGGATGATCCAGTGATGACAAGGAACAAACTGAGACATAACACATGTTTGATATCCAAGTTTTAACTGAGGATAGTAAAAGAGGCATTAAGCAATGAAGATTGGGTGAATGCTATGACAGAAGAGATTGAACAAATCAAGAAAAATGAAACATGGACACTGGTTCCAAGACCAAAAGAGAAAAATGTAATTGGTACAAAGTGGATTTTCAGAAATAAGCTAAATGAAAAAGGTGAGGTCATTCATAATAAAACAAGGCTAGTTTGCAAAGGTTATGCTCAAGAAGAAGGAATAGACTTTTGCACCCGTGGAAAGACTTGAGGGAGTGAGAACATTGTTGGCATATGATGCTTACGAAAATTTCAAGGTATATCAAATGGATGTTAAATATTCATTTTTGAATGGTATACTAGAAGAAGAAGTCTATATTGAACAACCTGAAGGATTTATTGAAGAGAAGAATAAAGACCAGGTATCTTAGTTGAACAAAGCTTTATATGGCCTAAAGCAAGCACCTAGAGCATGGTATGAAGGTTGCACTCCTACTTAATCATGATTGGATAGGACTAGTGAAAACAATAACATGTATATGAAGAATGATGAGGATAATGGAATACTGATTTCAACCATATTTGTTGATGATATTATTTTTGGTGGAAATGATTCTTTATGTAAGAACTTTGGAAATGAAATGTGCAAAGAAAATAAGATGTCATTAATCGGTGAAATAAAGTATTTTATAGGTTTACAGATAGTGCAAATGAAAAATGGGATTTTCATTACTCAATCCAAGTATATAAAGGAAATCTTGAAGAAATTTGGAATGGAGGATTCTAAATTATTAAGTACTCCTATGACTACTAATTGTAAACTATCAAAGAATGATGAATATGCATCTGTTGATGAGTCACTTTACCGATCTATGATTGGAAAGTTGCAATATGTAGTTCACAACAGGCCTGATATAGCACATGCAGTAGGCATAACTGCAAGATTTTCTGCAGATCGCAAAGAAACCCATATGACAACAATCAAGAAAATTTTCAGATACTTAAGAGGCACTGAGGATTATGGTTTACTATATAAAAAGAGGAATGATTTTGACTTAAAAGTCTATACTGATGCTGATTGGGCAGGAAATATTGATGACAGGAAAAGCACAAGTGGTGGAGCTTTTTTTTTGGGAGAAAGACTAGTCAGTTGGCTTAGCAAGAAACAAGGATGCATTTCACAATCAACAACTGAAGCTGAATATGTCACTGCAACATTGAATTGTACCAATATAGCATGGATCAAACAACTGTTGGAAGGTATGAATGAGACAATTACCAAGCCAGTAACTATATTTTGTGATAATGCAAATTCTATTAATATTTCAAAGAATCCGGTAATGTACTCTAAGACAAAGCATATTTCTATAAAGTATCATTATCTAAGAGAAGAAGTTCAAGAAAAGAAAGTTGTGCTAGAGTATGTTAGCACAAAGGAACAAATAGCAGACATCTTCACAAAGCCACTGCCAAGGGACACTTTTGAGTATCTCAGAAGTAAGTTAGGGGTCCTACCCCTATCTAGTACTCACTGACAGAGTTCGGTGAAAGCATTAATTTTATGACTCTACAGAATACTATTTGTGAGTTAATGCTGATTTGCACACTTTAGGATGTTGACTAAAGTTGTGCAGGAAATAGTGAATGAAGACAAGATGCTCTGACCGAGACTAAGATGATACATTTGTATATGTTTTAACAGCAAGGAAAGTACTTCACAGGGGAAGTAATCATGGATTAGTTTTACTTTTGGCATTGTAGTCAAAGGGGGAGAAGACTAATGACAAGAAGAGAGGATAACAAGAGAAGAATAATAGCAGTTCAAATCAATTTCAATAAATCAAGTCGGTATTGCCATCAATGCCGAAGGGGGAGATTGTTGGCATTTCAATAAGTTTGTTGGTATGAGGATATTGAGAAGGTTATTGGAGATTGATGATATAATTGATAAAGGATGATTACTGTCTTAATAATATTATTTTGTCATTGATGTCAAGCAATCGATTTTCTGATTAAGTATGATGTTGCCATATCTTAAAGAGTATGTTTTGATGAGTATAAAGATGTCGGTAAGTGACATAGAAAGAATGTGAAAATGAAGGGGAGTAATAAATTATTCAATTGGCAACTATTACCGAGTTATAAAATGATGAGATTATGTTATTTTGATTGTCTTTATATCCTATATATGTGTATTCGAAGACTGAATAAGAAGGAGAAAATATTTCATGTAGCATAATGAGTAAAGGTTTGATACTATTCTATTTTACCGAGGAGGGAGCTGGTCGGTAAATACCAAGGTTATCAGTATCGATGAATGAAGGAAGAAGTCATTGAGTGTTGTTAGCAAGCAAAACTACTGAGACAGTGACTGAGACAAATACATAATGTCTATCCAGTAAAGTTCAGTATTAATCGAGCATCAACCGAGTAGTAACAAAATGCATTGGATGAATAAATACATTATTAAATGAAGGATGCCAATGAGCTGGAGATTTATAGAAGATTGGAATGTCGTGCAAGAAGTTTGTTAAGGATGAACGACAATGAAAATTCAAGAGTTAGATCTAAAACACAGATTGAACGGTCAAACTGAGCACAAGTACCAAGGAAGGAATACAAGTTTCAAGGTAAGATAAAACATTTTTTCAGTTCGAAGGATTCAATGAACCTAGTCAAGTTTGAAGATCTAATGGCTAAGATTAATCATGGGAAATATGATTAAGGAGATTAAGCGGTTAGGAATTGCTTATAAATAAGGAAAAGTTGATGAACAAAGCATGCAGACAAATAGAAGAGCAGTGATACTACAAAGGTGATTACCAAGTACAGAAGATTGAAGATCTGATTGAAGAACAGATTGAGAAGCCCAACAAGGAGGAAGATAAGTCTTATGACAAGATTATTTTGAGCACATAGAGTTTGCTTTAACATTTCAGATGTGATGTTGCGGATATATTTTAGTACTATTATTTATTTTTGTAAGTGATAGGAAATCTCTTAACTGAGTGGACCTAACAGTCTTATTTGTAAATCCTCTAGCAAGGTAACATTCTGAATGAGTGTTTGAAATCCTTTGACAAGGTCACTTCTAACAAAGTGCAAGATTCTGATAAATCTGAGGGAAATCCCTTGACCGGGTCACATCTAGCAATGTGTTTATGTAATCTTTAATAGGATTGGCTTTTAACTGAGCATACTCTAGAAGAGTATATTTTCTTTGTGGGTCCGAAATCCCATAGTGGTTTTTCCCTATTAGGATTTCCAAGTTAAATCTGGTGTTAAATGTGTTTTGATGTTTCAAGTTTATCAGTTTATGAGTTTGAATGATTTATAGTCATAGTTGCATATCAAGTAAGTTCTACCGAGGTTGAATCTGATGAATATGTTGTATTGTGAGTTTATCTGATTCACCCCCCCTCTCATCTAACTAACACCCATATCTTCCACAAATATAGCATCTCACATTTATTCTACAGTTTTCTGAATTATGACCAACTTTGTTGCATTTGGAACATTGACCGGTGGGTGCATTAATGTTTTGATTGTTTCTAAATCTACACTGATTTTCTCTATGACCATACTTGTTATAGTTAAAGCATTTCCCATTAAATTTATAAGCACTAGGTTGTCTTACCGGTTTACTGTGATCATGATTGTTTGCAGTACTGGAACTTTCTCCAACTTCAAATCCAAGTCCATTAGTATCTCCATTAGGTTTCTAATTTTTTAGCATATCATCAAGCTCCTCTAAACTTTTCTTGAATTTCTCTTTATGTTTATTTGCAGTATCCAGCTCATTTTCCAGAATTCCCTTTTGTCTCATAAGCTTACTTATATCATGTTGCATGTGGATTAGATCTGTCTTCAGCATATCATTTTCATGACTGAGTCTTAGATTTTCATTTCTAGCATCATTAAGTCTCCTAGTCAAGTCTTGTTCATTCTTCTTCCTGTCTTCAATGTCTTTACATAACCTCATAGTCATATCTTGCATTTTATTCTTCATGTTACAGTTCTCTATTCTCAACTTGTTCACAAGTTCATTAAGAGTTTCTTTTTCATCATTATCATTCTGCATCTTCTCATGAAGTTCTTTTCTTTTATTTTGAGCTATTGTAAGATTCTCCTAAAGTCCTTGAATGAATTCCTATGTAGTCCTTAGATCATCTTCAAGTTTGATATTCTTCACTTTCTCTGCATCATAATCTACAAGAGCTCCTTCCAATTGTTTTCTTAAGTTCTCCATCTGTATCGGTGTCAGAATCTTCCTCAAGCTATTAGGCTTTTGAAAATAGAGGACCAGGCTTTGATACCAATTGTTAGGATTAATGATAGTCCCAAAGATACTGAGAGGGGGGGGGGTGTGAATCAGTATCTAACTGGTTAACATAATATTTAAACTTATTAATAACTTTGCATCCCAAAACAGTGTATTGGTAAATAAGAATTAATGCAGCAAATAGGAATAACAAAGACATCATAGAGAACACACCATAACACAAGATATTTAACGAGGAAACCCGGTGTGGGAAAAACCTCGGTGGGATTTGTGACCCACAATATTCACTCACTAGCCAATGAATAAATATTACTTACAATGAGGGGCCTGCACATGCAGGAAGGCCAACTGCTTAGAGCTCACTACTCAATAAGAGTCACACTTGACTACAAAAGTGGATTATGAAATCCAATACAATGTACTGCTTCAAATCAACATCAACTATGCTAGGTTCAATATCGGTTTAAGCTTAGTCTATACCCAAAACCTTATACAAAATTTGCCTTATGCATTTGCATATAACATCCTTCCTTTTTCTTATTTTTCTACTACATTCTCTCATACTATACTACTCAAAATGACCTATAAGATCTCATACATATATATGAGTCTTTTACAATATACCATGTTGGCTTTACAAAAGATAATTATATTAAAATACAATAAACAAAAGTTTATTCCCTGTCGGCTGGGGTGCCGGTATGCATTGTTGCCGCTGTCGGTGAAGTTCCTATCAGTGTATGTAGAAGTCTATAGCCGGTGCCGATAACTACTGGTGGCTTACTAGATGAATGCCAGTTAGTTGCCAGATGGTTGCCATCAATGACAACATCAACTATTCTCATAAGAGTGTAGAATACCAACAGTCCATTATCGGTGATGATGGAAATAGGAATACCTTACCGACAAATGATGTAGTTGAGAATGAATGTAGCAATATGTTTTCCAGTGACGTGTGTAAGAGGCACGACTTCAATCCATTTTGTGAAATTCTCTGTGGTAGTGATAATGAATTTGTGGCCATTGGAAGGAGGGTGAATCTTGCCTATGAGATCGAGTCCCCACTAACAAAAGGGCCAAGGAGTCGCAATTGGTTGAAGTTCTTGTCATTGTGCATGAATAAGGTCTCCATGAATTTGACATTGCTTACATTTCTTGACAAACTGATATGAGTGTTTTTCCATATTGGGCCAGTAATATCCAATCCTGATGTGTTTCTTGGCTAAGGTAGGACCACTAGAATGTGGACCACATATCCTTTCATGAACTTCACATAACGCAATCTGAGCTTCATCCCTTTCTAAACATCTAAGAAGAGTGCCATCTAGACCTCGACGGTATAGGATATCAGCTAAAATGATGTATCGAGAAGATTGGCGAATGAAAGTGCGATGTTAGCTGTTGGATAAGTCAAGAGGAAGGGTGTTATTAGGAAGGTATGTGAAAATGGAACCATATAACTGGGAATTAGGACCAACGACACATATCATCTTAGTAGGAGTGATCTCATATGAGGGAACCAAAAGGTTATCCACCAAGAACTCATAGCAGGTTTCATTCTGCAGTAGATCGATCAGCGAGGCAATAGTAGCCATGGCATTTACAGCTCGATTCTGCTCTCTTGGTATCTGCTCAAAGGTTAATTTCATAAAATGTTCCTTTAGGTAATGCACCATTTTTTTGTAAGGCATTAATTTTTCATCCTTTGTTTGGTAGTCATCAGTTGCTTGACGAATTACTGTAACGTCGTAAATTGTACGCACTTGCTAAAGCAGTACAATTTCACACCTAGTTTAGCACCCGCCTTGGCGCATTTTGCATTTTGCATTGCATTTCCCCTTTAGCACTTAATTAATCAAATTAATTAGGTCTAAGGTTCTATTTCATCATCTTCCACATCATAAAGTCGGGCCCTTTCATTAAAGTGTGCCCCTTTCATTTTATTCCTCCAATACATCATTTAATCAAAAACCCTAATTAGGTCCTATTTTGAACTTGGGGGCTTGATTTCGGGGGTCAAAACATCTCGAAATCCCTTGTAACTTCGGGATTCTCTCTAAAATCATCATATCCGACGGCCCTGAAAATTTGGTGAAAAGTTGTCGGGACCATGGCGCCCGGAGTGCACACGGTCCCGGACATTTTTCCCAAAATTTTAGGAGCGCAATCCAATCATAAAATAAAGCTTAACCCCAAGATATTGGCGGGAGATTCAATCTCTAGGTCAGCCAAAAGTTGAAATTAAGACCTAGGGTTTCATATATAAGAGCTCTCTTTCTTCATTTGAAAGGATCCAGAACTTTGGTTTCAGGGACCTTCTATACAGTGAAAGAGCAGATCTTTGAAGATTTCAACAACATTCTACATCCATCCATCAAGCATTCATCAATTTCATTTATCCATTTAGGGCTTTGAAGACATTGAAGAGTAATAAGGGATCACCGACTGAAGATTGGCTTGTATCCCTCCCTTGGGGTTGGGTATGATTTCATGTTGTTTTCATGTCTTTGCATAAGCCTCATTATATTATTTGTATTCATGCTTTAGATTACTTTGCATCTTGATTTAGAGCATTTACATTATCATTTACAAGCAATTAGGGTTTACTTTCTAGGTTGCTCTAGTTTGCTTACTTGCATTTTAGGATCTTGCACACACACAAGGTCTGCACACACACTACTTTTACAATACAACTTGGCTATTTGTGGAGGTGGAAATCACCAAAGGGGGGGTTTGACTAAGGCAAAACACTATATAGCCACCTACAACCCTTTTCAGATATAAGTGCAGATTTCCAAATTCGGACGACGCCGCAAGTTGCAAATCCAACGGGAGCAGACTGAGACGGGACAACACACCAAATTTTAGAGCAAAAGACTAGGACAGGGGCATGGGGCACCCTGGTCCTGCCAGGACAGGGGCACTAGGCGCCTTGGTCCCTGGGACAGGGGTGCTGGGCACTCTGGTCCTTCTATCAGACAACAACAATTTTCAGCACTTTTCGATAGCTTTCAGGTTGCCAAAAGGAGCAATTTCAGGTGCAGAATCAGGACAGTGGCGCCTGCGCCCCCATCCCAAACATTTTCACTCAGATTTTAGCTCCGGGTATGCATCTGCATTCTACTTTTATCCTTATGTTTACAACTTTTCATCACTTAATCTCAATCTTGCAATCTTGTTACTAGTTCATACTTGCACTCTAGGGCTAATAGTTTTACTTGCATCATTCTATCTATCATTTGCAACAAAGGAATAGAAATCCTAATAGGTAGCCCATGGCTCTCTCTTCCACAAAAAGAAGTAGCCAATTGTGTGATACCTCTAGGCTCTTTCGTATTCCACAAGTGTGTGATTGAAAGTGAGATTAGGGCATGTTTGCTTAGTGTCACTTTTTCCCCCACACATTTTGGTGAACTCGACGTGAAACTCCAATCTTCTCTAATTCTGATTTATGTTTTCAAATTTGAGTGTTTATGCTATTTCAAATTCAAATTTGTATTTACAAGTCTTAATTTCTTGCAAGATTCAAAAATTTAGAGGAAATTTTTGCTAAAACCCTAAAGTTGAACTTGTGGATAGTTTAACTGGGATCAATAATTTCAAATCTGATTTAGGAACTCATTTGAATCATAAATTTTATTTTCTAAATTTACATTCTAAGTGCTTGCATTGGTTAAAATTAAACATTTCCTTCTATTTTGCATGTGTTATCATTTGAAAGAGGAAAATTGTTGTCATGATGCATTCATTTCATAGATGTGATAATGGGTTAGCTTCCCTTGTTTCAATTTTTCCTTCTCCTAAAGAACCTCCCCCCATCTTTAACAACATTTTAGTGCCTAAAAGAGTTGCTACCAATCCCTTTGAGACTCTCCCATGCTCTAAGGATGAAGACCTTAAGAGTGATCTTGACAATTCTCCTAAAATGTGCCCTTCCTATTTAGCTATCCTAGAGGAAGAGAATGATATCATAAACACCTTTCTTAATGTTACTTCACCTTCCCTACATGATGCCTCTCTAAGTGAAAAGGTATTGATGGACATTGACTTATTTTCTCCTAAAGTTGGTCCTTCCAATTAGGGCATGTTAGTGCAACAAGAGGTTATGAGCACTTCTTTCAAAGATCTCCTTCCTGAGCATGAATCTTTGGAGAAATATGTTCATGTTCCTCCTAAAAAACACTCCCTTCATGAGGATCCTTTTGTGCAAGAAGATGACATTATCCCTACATTTCCTAGTGATGGCATTTCCTTTTCCAACAAAATTCCCACTAGAGATGATGAATTAATGATAAATGCTTACCCTTCTCCTAAAGTTTGTCTTACTCATAAGCATCCCTTAGAGAAAGAAGATGAAATAATAAGCAATTTCCTTAATTCTCTCTCCCCTAAAGATCATATTGAACATATTTTGAGGAAAGAGGATGAGTTTAACACATCTATTGATGCTCTCTCTCCTAAGGATGAGGAATTAATAAACAATGTTATCTCCTCTCCCAAAATTGACAATACTTCAAACATTCCTTTCAACAACCTCACTATTTGGGATGAACCATTAGAAGAAGGTGTAGATTATTCTCTACCCCGTGAGAGAACCCTAGCCAAAGGGGATGAAATCAAGATTGAAAACTCCCTTGATAGTTTCTCACCTTCCTTGAATCTCAATTATTCTCTCTCTAAAAATAAGGCATCTCCCTCTCCTCAACTTGGTTCTACTCATAAGGATACCCTAGTTCAAAGCAAGATGGTTAACATCTCTTTCAAAGATCTCCCTCTCAAAAGTGAGACTTTAGGGAGTAATGTTGATCCTTCTCCTGGAGAGTTTATTCCCCATGTAGATCCTTTGATGATAGAGGATGATATGACCTTTCCTACTATTACTTTTCCTACTAGAACATCAATGTCTACCCCTTGTCTCTCCTAAAATTGATAAGATTTTAGTGCAAGAGAAGACTATCAATAATTCTTCTATCAATAATTCTACCAACACTTTTGTTCATTCCTTTAAACCATCCTCAATCAATTTGATACATGTGAATGAGACACCTAACAAACCTCTCTTCACTATCCAAGGTGCTTGTCCTTCTCAAAATTCTCAACCTTTAAATAAGCCTATCTTAGTGGTTCAAGGTGGTTATGCTAATGATTCTTTTTGCACTCCTAAGAAACTTATTATTACTGTGCAAGGAGGTTATTCTACTAAGAGCCCTTATGAGTATGCTAAGCAACTGACTAGAGAGAGTTATAATGCGGTTGCTCATACCTATAACACAAGAAACAATAGGCAACCTAATCCTCCTCTAGTTATCCCAACTTCACTTCCTCCTTCCCAACCTATTCTTCCTCAAGCTCCTCGTATTTCACAAATGCTTAGTAAGGACTATGATCTTATTGAGCAACTTAAAACTACTCCGGCAAAGATATCCCTTTGGGATTTGATCCAGACTTCTTTTTCTCATCATGGAATGTTACAAGATGCCTTGAAAGATTTGAATGTTCCTCCACCTAATACATCTAGTAATATAGTATCTTTGGTTAACTCTGTGATGAATCTTAAAGCTCAAATTGTGTTTACTCAAGATGAATTGCCTACTAGTAAAATTCAACATCAATATGATCCCTTGATGATTGTGGTTATCATAAATGACACTGCTATAAGATGAACACTGGTAGATAATGGCTCTGGCCTCAATGTGTGTAGCATTAATCTATTGCATAAGATGAATGTGGATACATCCCTTATTGAGCCTGACTCTCGTTCCATTCGAGGCTTTGATAATGTGGCTAAGTCTTCATTAGGTATTATCACCTTACCCATCACAGTGGGACCTATTACTTTGCCTACTCCTATCCACGTTATGTCGGGAAATCTAACATACAACTTGTTATTAGGGAGACCTTGGATTCACAGTATGCAAGCTGTCCCCTCTACATTGCATAGACAAGTTAAATTTATTTATAACAATAAGACATATACCTTGATAGGTGATACTAATTTTCAAGCTTGTTTGCAAACATCTACTTCCAAAGGGAGTTCTTCTAAGCCTTCCTTTTCTAGTGATGACTCGTTAAACAAGATACCTATGGATGAATCATCACCCTCTGATAATCAAAATTCTTTGGATGAGTCTGAAGTTCCTGAAGAAGATTCTTCTCAACTTGAATCTACACATGAAAAGGCTTTTGATCCTGAGAAGGTTCTCGCAGAAGATGATTGGGGATCTCTTGATTTTAATCCCACCTTTGTAGGTGAGTATAGGGTTCCTCCTAGAGAGCTTAAAGTTAAAAAGAAGGAAGAAACTAGAGATCAATCGGTCTTACCTGAACCTATGAGCAATAATTTTGTGGCCACTTCTCGAACTTCTTCTCCTCACACCTCTGATTCTGAATAATTTGATTCTTTGTCTTATGAAAAACCACCTTCTCTTTCTGAAATGGCTAATATTTATGGTCGTGGTTTTCACATTTTGGCTAAGAGTGGCTATAGTGGAAATGGTTGTGGCACAAATGAACAAGGAATTAAAGTTCCTTTAGAACATAACATGCATGAATATTCATTTGGACTTGGATATAATCTTTCTAAGCCCACCAAAGCATCTAAAAGACCATCTCTCAATGTGAATGCTATATTTAGTAGTGATGATGATCTCACT
Organism: Cryptomeria japonica; assembly: GCF_030272615.1. NCBI lineage: Eukaryota > Viridiplantae > Streptophyta > Pinopsida > Cupressales > Cupressaceae > Cryptomeria > Cryptomeria japonica. Next base: position 222,295,565 of record NC_081407.1, on the reverse strand, counting down.
TCAACTAAATCATCTTCTACTTCTATCAACTCTCATTCCCCTCATAAGGAAATCTTGGCGATGAACAAATCTCTTTATGACTCCCCTCAAATTTCTAAATCCACTTATGAATCTTTATCTCCTATTCATCATAAAGTCCTTTCCTCCAAGGATAAGGCTGTAATAAATCACACTCATCCCTCTTCTAAGATTTCTTGTGACTTTTCTTCTTCAATTTTTATCACTTTATACATGTTTTTGATCTCACTTATAGTTGAGCATTTAGCATGTCATATTCAAATACCTCATTCAATCTATCATGTCTTTAAATAACATTAATGGCTATTATGTTGCTCATCATTATGTAACATTGGTAGCTCATTTACTAGGGACTCATTGTCATTCATGATGGTACAATTTCAAGTGCAATCATATTTTTGAAGCAACATAATAGCCTAATTTTCTATGTTATCTCTTGTTCCTATGGGGACAAGAGTGATTCCATACATCTCTTCTTTTTATGGTTAAAATTTCCCTTTGGGGTAATAGTGTGGAAATATTGATCATCTTTTCTTTAGAATCCTCTTTTCCTAGATATGGGAGAAGATGTGTATTCTCTTTCTTATCCTACCCACTTCTTGTGAGGAGCATTTTACATACACTAATGTCTTGCTTGCATGAACTCATGTGAGTATGTAGTACATTTTACTTATGTCTAAATCTCTCCCTAGAAGATTGTGTAAGTCCTTCTCATTGTCCTTATCCTTGGGAGGCAATGATCTTTCCTTATTTTTATCTAAGGATCCACTTTTTCCTATTTCGTGGATGGTGTGAACTTTATTACTTGATGTTATTCCTTGTATGCATTTGTTGTTGTTTGTTCAAGGATTCTCTCTTACAAGAGGTGTAAGTCCTTGACTAAAACCTCTTTTGCACTTGGTAAAATACATCCATAATGAATTCACTCTCCCAATTGGGTTAAAAAGAGCGTCATCCTTTATTAAGAATCACTTTCACCTCGCAAAAGAAGGAAGTATTGCATTCTTATTCTCTTATTTGTCTTATTCTAGAAGATGTTATATTTGTCTAAGACAATTCCTCTCGGGGATAGGTGTCTTTTGTACAAAGATCTCTTCTCCTCTAAGGATCTCCTTTACACATACTACAAGATATCCCTTTTCAACTATCTTATCCTTGCTTAAAGAGTGCAAAACTCTCTTGCTTGGATCTATGACATTGTTGCATTTTTGAGGTATCTTCTTTTGTGATGAAGGTAGGTATCCTTGTTCTAGTTTGCTTATGACATAAACATTACACTTTTTGAGCAATGGGTCATTCTCGGAACTAGAGCATAGACTCTTAGAGCGAGATGTCACGCTTTTGTACTATACATATACAGGTTGTAGCATACTCGGACATAGACTCCTATGAGGTGCTTCTAACCTCTCGTACACACACATGCACGAGGTTGAGTGGAACTAGCGGCATAAGGCTAGACTTTCTCACTCTCCTCCCTTACATGGATCACCTAGACAGACTCTAGGGGCTAGTTTTCAATGTCCTTTTCCCATGGGTCACCTAGACAAGATCTAGGGGTGAGAAGTCCATGTTTTGTCTCTCACTATTCTTTTCATGGATCACCAATGTGTGTATTCATGCTTTTTTCCTTTCTTTCTCTTTGCATTTTGTTTCCATTTACATCCTTCATCTTGTGTTAGAGAACTCTCAAATCCTCACACTCTTTGTTGTGTTGGAATTGAGATTTAGTCCTCTTTCTTACCAAATGATTCTCCATTAGTTTTTGATCTCATATCAATTCTTCTTGTGAGCATTTGTCATCAATATTCTTTAACAATTCGAAGTGGTAAACATGATACCCTGTTTCAACTCACTAAAATTAGCAAGCCGAAACAGGGGGGGCATATAGCTACCCTCGAATTTTCATCACCTTCCTTAGTAAGCATTAGGTGATTTTGTGATCTAACGTGTGTTTTTTAGGGTGTAACTGTGTACTGCAGATACCGCTGGGGGCTTCGTTCGACGGACTTATGGATATATCCTTTTTCAAATAATGTTTACTTTCCTGTACTTTAGCTTGCATATGCACGTAGTACTCATATGACCGCTAAAGTAGGGGCTAAATGTAACGTCATAAATTGTACACACTTGCTAAAGCAGTACAATTTCACACCTAGTTTAGCACCCGCCTTGGCGCATTTTGCATTTTGCATTGCATTTCCCCTTTAGCACTTAATTAATCAAATTAATTAGGTCTAAGGTTTTATTTCATCATCTTCCACATCATAAAGTCGGGCCCTTTCATTAAAGTGTGCCCCTTTCATTTTATTCCTCCAGTACATCATTTAATCAAAAACCCTAATTAGGTCCTATTTTGAACTTGGGGGCTTGATTTCGGGGGTCAAAACATCTCGAAATCACCTGTAACTTCGGGATTCTCTCTAAAATCATCATATCCGATGGCCTTGAAAATTTGGTGAAAAGTTGTTGGGACCATGGCGTCTGGAGTGCACATGGTCCCAGACATTTTTCCCAAAATTTTAGGAGCGCAATCCAATCATAAAATAAAGCTTAACCCCAAGATATTGGCGGGAGATTCAATCTCTAGGTCAGCCAAAAGTTGAAATTAAGACCTAGGGTTTCATATATAAGAGCTCTCTTTCTTCATTTGAAAGGATCTAGAACTTTGGTTTCAGGGACCTTCTATACAGCGAAAGAGCAGATCTTTGAAGATTTCAACAACATTCTACATCCATCCATCAAGCATTCATCAATTTCATTTATCCATTTAGGGCTTTGAAGACATTGAAGAGTAATAAGGGATCACCGACTGAAGATTGGCTTGTATCCCTCCCTTGGGGTTGGGTATGATTTCATGTTGTTTTCATGTCTTTGCGTAAGCCTCATTATTTGTATTCATGCTTTAGATTACTTTGCATCTTGATTTAGAGCATTTACATGATCATTTACAAGCAATTAGGGTTTACTTTCTAGGTTGCTCTAGTTTGCTTACTTGCATTTTAGGATCTTGCACACACATAAGGTTTGCACACACACTACTTTTATAATACAACTTGGCTATTCGTGGAGGTGGAAATCACCAAAGCAGGGGTTTGACCAAGGCAAAACCCTACATAGCCGCCTACAACCCTTTTCAGATATAAGTGCAGATTTCCGAATTCAGACGACACCGCAAGTTGCAAATCCGACGGGAGCAGACTGAGATGGGACAACAAACCAAATTTTAGAGCAAAAGACCAGGACAAGGGTGTGGGGTGCCCTAGTCTTGCCAGGACAGGGGCTCTAGGTGCCCTGGTCCCTGGGACAGGGGCGCTAGGCGCCCTGGTCCTTCTGTCAGACAACAGCAGTTTTCAGCACTTTTCGACAGCTTTTAGGTTGCCAAAAGGAGCAGTTTCAGGTGCAGAATCAGGACGGTGGCGCCCGCGCCCCCATCCTGAACATTTTCACTCAGATTTTAGCTCTGGGTACGCATCTGCATTCTCCTTTTATCCTTGTGTTTACAACTTTTCATCACTTAATCTCAATCTTGCAATCTTGTTACTAGTTCATACTTGCACTCTAGGGCTAATAGTTGAACTTGCATCATTCTATCTATCATTTGCAACAAAGGAATAGAAATCCTAATAGGTAGCCCATGGCTCTCTCTTCCACAAAAAGAAGTAGCCAATTGTGTGATACCTCTAGGCTCTTTCGTATTCCATAAGTGTGTGATTGAAAGTGAGATTAGGGTATGTTTTCTTAGTGTCACTTTTTCCCCCACACAATTACAAGTTGAGAGTTCCTAAAAACATGAAGTTCCTGGATCTTCCACTGAATTGCAATCCATAATCCAATTGTTAATGCCTTGTATTCTACTATGTTATTAGTGCACGGAAATGATAATCGATATGATTTTGGAATGGAATCCCCTTGAGGTGTGATAAAGAGGATGCTAGCTCTTGCACCATGCTGTGTGTATGAGCCATCAAAGTATAGTTGCCAAGGTTTTGTGTGTGATACTGTCAAGATGGATTCATCTGGAAATTCTGAAGTCAGAGGAGCATCATCTATCATAGGAGCATATGCTAACTAATCTGTGATAGCTTGTCCTTTTATTGCTTTTCTGTCTACATATTCAATGTCGAATTCACTCAAGAGCATCACCCATTTGACTAGTCGACCAGTAAGCGTCGCTTTATTGAGAAGGTACTTCAATGGATCAATCCTTGCGGCCAACTTAGTTTTATGAGTTAGCATGTAGTGTCATAATTTCTACGAAGCAAAGACCACAATGAGACATGCACGCTCAATTGGTGTGTAGTTTAGCTCATAGCCTACTAGAGTACGACTGATGTAGTAGACTACCTTTTCTTTGCCCTCAACATCTTGTTGGGCTAAGAGTGCCCCCAGTGCTGTTGATGTAGCGGATATGTAGAGTAATAGGGGTTGTTCTGGAACTGGTGGCATCAAGACTGGTGGATTCAAAAGATAATCTTTGAGTATCTGAAAAGCCCGTTGATAGTTATCATCCCATTTGAATTTGATGTTTTTGTGTAGCAAGTGCTGAAAAGGACGACATTTATCTGCAAGTTGTGCTATGAATCTTCATATGGACTGGAGTCTCCCTTGCAAAGATCAAAGTTGACTGATATTTCGTGGTGGTGGAATCTCTAGAATCACCTTGACTTTTACTAGATCAGCTTCAATTCCTCTTTTTGAGACAATGAATCCCAGGAGCTTCCCGGAGGTTACTCCAAAGACACATTTCTTGGGGTTTAATCTTACTTTGTATTTTTCCAACCCATCAAAAATGACTGAAAGTATGTCCAAATGTGTATCTCTATCTATTGATTTTCCCAAGAGGTCATCAACATAATCTTCCATAGTTACATGCATGAGATCATGAAAGGTAGTAGTCATGGCTCTTTGATATGTAGCTCCTGCATTCTTTAGTCTGAAGTGCATGACATTCCAGTAGAAAGTTCCCTAGGGACAATTAAATGCTATTTTGTGTTGATCCTCGGATGCGATTCTTATTTTATTGTACCCAAAGAATCCATCCATCAAAGATAAAATCGCATGACCTGCTGTGAGATCTATGATCAGGTCAATATTTGGTAATGGAAAATCATCTTTAGGACAAGCTTTGTTGATGTATGTGAAATCTGTGCATATTCTGATGCTACGATATGGCTTACTGACTGGTACTAAGTTGGAGATCCATTTAGGATAATCAATTGGGCATATGAATCTAACGTCCAATAATTTTTCAAGCTCCGCTTTGACTAATAATGCCACTTGTGGATGCAACTTTCTTAATTTTTGTTTCACTAGTTTTGCCCCCGATTTAACTGTTAAATGATTCATTACTAAATCCAGATTCAGTCCAGGCATATCAGAATATGACCATGCAAAATTAATTTGTTTCTCTATGAAGAATCTTATGAACTTCGGTCTTTCTGTCTTTGTCAGAGACTATGCCAGGAATATGTTATGTGGAATTTCTTCTGTACCAATGTTTATTTTGATAGTCTCCTCTACGAAAATAGATGATTTTTCTTCAAATGATGCTAGGAGAATGTCGAGCCTTCCATCTTCGGGTGCCTCAGAGATGTTTTCACCCTCAGATATGTCCTTTCTTTTTACTTTTTTGGGGTCAGACAGTGTCACAATGTGGTTTTCACCATAAGACCCATGATTTATTTTTATTTTTACATTTTTGCGACTAGAAGGCCCAACACCCTCACCAAAATATGCCACGCTGTTGAGTTCTATAGTGTATCCTTCCTTATGGTCCCCAAGCGGAAGATCATCTCGTATGCCTAGATAGTCAATAAAGGCTTCATCATTTTGGAATGTGTCGAACTGTACAGTTCCTTCATGGTCCCAGTCAATAAGTTGGTGGTGAACAAGGGGAAGGCCTTCAATATTTTCAAAGCCAGTGGGACTAAGGGTGAAGATGTAGTTATATTTAGGTATGTCAAGGTAATTGTCAAGGTCATCGTTGGTACTCTCCTCATCTATCTCAATCATGAAGGAGTCCAAATTGTCATCACTAAAAGTGCATTCAGGGATGGGTGTCCTCATCCTTCGTGATTTCGACCTAGAACCTAGAGGCAAAGACTGTGTGGGATCCTCTGGGGTTGTTTCTTGACCAACTTTGAATTTTCTATAAAATTCCTCTTCTTTTGTGGGTTCACCTGGTTCTTTGAATGTCTCGGTGAGTTCATAGTCACTAGAGGATTTGTCCGAACCCCATTCCCATTCATTAGAGTCAGTGGAATAGCGGTTCTCTTGTTGATCTTTGGAAGCCTTGATTTGTAATGCTTCTTCTGGCTTTCGAGTATTTACCCTGGAAGATATGAAACCAAACCCTTTCGAGCGCTCTTTTTTAAATGTCAATTTTGGTTGCAAAGGTTGAATGGTACCTTCCTTTCTTAAGCCACGTGGACTCTTACCATCATACCCAAACATTTGTAGGATCTTGAATCCTTTGCCATATTTTTCACATGGTATGTTGATGTGATCTTGTGTACCATCTTCAGGGTCTTTGTAAAGTATTTTGTATTAGTCTTCTTCTTCCATTTCACCCCACTTTTGGAAGATAGTAGGATCCCATTTGAGTGTAATGATAGATATCCATTTAGAAGGATGTGGTCATCAATATTCTTTTGGTGAACTCATAACTTGTCGTAAGAACATGGTTTGATTCAAAGTATATTCACCCATGCCTTTGTCCTAATATTTCCCTTTAAGCTCACCTTGCTTTGATGTTGAAGGTTTTAATCATTCAGGGTCAATGTATGCAGAAGAAGGGATAGCTTTTCTATTACTTGGAATGATTGTCTCAGTTTTTGGTCTCAAGTTATTGCAGTATATAAATGGATTAGGATCACCATTAACTATTACTTCAACTCCATTGTGAGGAAACTTAATGCATTGGTGGCATGTAGATGGGACTACCCTCATCTCATGAATCCAAGGATGTCCCAACAATATGTTGTATATGAGATCGAGGTCTAGGAATTGACAAATCACATCCTTTGTAATTTTCCCAACTTTGAGAGGTAAGGTGACTTTGCCTTTGGAGGATCGCTCTTCATCATCATATGCCTTGATGGTAATTTTGTATGTAGCATTCACAAATTTTTCTGAATATCCTGATTGCATTATTGTGTTCAAAGTACATATATTGAGACCAGCTCTTCGATCTATCAAGACTCATTTTTTTCGATGTTTGTGTAGGAAGGCTTCAATGTGTAAAGGTGCATTATGTGGTTGGCTCACAGAGGCATCGTCAACTTCTATGAATGTAAGAGAGTATGGAACAAAAATGTATCCCACCATGGCTTCAAACTGGTCCACATTCAGATCAGTGGGGATGAAAGTGTCTCTCAAAGTTTTGTCAAGAATGGCCTTATGTGCAGGGGATATGCGTAAGAGCTCAAGGATGGAGATAAGCACAGGTGTCTTCCCTAACTATTCTACCAGATCATACTTAGGTTTGGTTGATGAGAAAGTGGTGTTTTTGGTTGGAGCACCTTGAAAAGTGATTTTGCCTCGACGAGTTGTAACATTACATTTAGAGGTAGGTTCAGAAGAAGAACCAATGCCTTTTAGGACAACTTTAGGTCTTTCGGTAGAATTTTCAGGCATTTTGTCCTTTATAATAATGGTAGAGACATAATTGTCCATCAAAATGTGATTGACAGTTGAATCATAGTTATAGGATGCTCTGGTATAGTTGGTTTGCTCATCTGTGGCTTTAGCTTTTCCCTTGTTATGTTTCAGGAATGGTTCTTTAAACATTTCATGTTCTTTATTGGATGAATGCCCTTCAATCTCAACGTCACCTCTATCAATAAGATCTTGTATGATGTTCTTCAGTCGATGATAATTTCCTATTTTATGTCCCTTGCTCTTGTGATATTCGCAGTATTCATCGTCATTCCACCAATTTGGTTTGACCTTTGGCTCATATGAAGGCAAATCTGGAATTGTGATTATCTTGTTTGCTACTAGCTTCTTGAAAGCTGACTCAAGCGGTTCTCCCAATGTGGTGTACTTCCTTTGTGATTTCAAAGTTGTTTGAGTATTCACTTGATTGTTTGTAGAGCTTGATCCAGAAAAAATGATTTTGGGTCGTACTGTATTGGCATCAACAACACCATCATTGACTGTGTTCTTGTTTTTATTCCAAAATCTTGGCTTGTCTTTTCCTTTAAAGTCCTCTTTGTTTTCTTTGAATATTTTGATGATGCCTTGCTCAATTAGGACCTTCTTTATTGCTAAGCCTTTTTTAATGATGTCCTTGAAGGTGGACAAACAAGCTTTTCTCAAGTCATAACCAATGTCTTTGTTGACATTTTGGGTGAACATCTCTACCATTTGTTTTTGTGGAATTTCACAAAAGCATCTGCTGGCTAGATTCCTCCATCTTTGTAAAAATGATGAAAAAAACTCTCCATCCTTTTTCTTGGTGTTGTACAAAGTAGTGACTGATATGTCTATCTCTATGTTGTATGAAAAATGTTGGATAAATGCCTCTGCTAAGTCACCCTATGACTTAATTCCAGCTGGAAGTTGGGAGAACCATCCCATAGCTTGATCACCTAATCTCTATGGGAATAATCTCATCAAATATGTCTCTTCTTTTGCTACCTCAATGCAAGTTGTGAAAAACTGTCTTATATGTACCTTAGGATCCCCTTTTCCTTGGTACTTATCAAACTTAGGTGTCACAAAGTGTGTAGGAAATGGAGGCATTGGAATTCTTTTGTCAAATGGATAGGGACATATGTCTCTCATTGTGTAAGATGGCTTCAGTGTATTTATGTCCTCCATTTTCTTTTGTAAGTCCTTAATTTTCTGCTCTAAATTGTTCTTAGGTGGAGATCAACTTCTTGGACCATACTCCATACCTGAACCATCAGGTGGAGGAGCATGTTGCATATATGGACAGTATTGATCATACACATGTTCATATGGAGGAGGTTTATAATGCTGCTACATATAAGGACCACTTGGTATAGAGTTATGATGAGGAATGGAATATCTATTTTGTCTATGTATACCATACTCTACTGGCATGTCATGAGTTTGTTCTAATGTGTTGCCCCAAATTTTGATCATGCCTTTGGATATCCAATTGCTTTGGTGGTTGGTCCTTGGCATTGGTATGTGATTGAGTATATTTTTCTGTATAAGACTTCCATAACGGTCTGCGAAGGTGAGCATCACATGCTTGACCATGTGTATGTGGGACCTCAGGTTTTTGAAACAAAGATGATGGTGATTCAGGCACCATATGTGGTCCTCTACTGCCTCCACTATTAGGCCTCCTTTGATCCATGTTGAGGTGAGGTTGTTGCAAAGGTCGATGTTCCATTATTTGAGACATGTAAAAATCATGAGGTATCTTGGCTCCACTTTGTGCCATCACTTGTAAGAAATATTATCTATCTCTCCTCATTATTTCCTCAACCAATCGATTGAAATGGGGATCTATAATGGAGTCTTCCACTTTTGCTGAATGTACAAAAAAGTTGTCCATATTGTCATTGTGTGTATCATTGTTGTTTGTAGTGTCCATGTTCTCAACATTTGGAATGTTTCTATAGGCATCCATGTCAGGTAATGTGGTATGATCAGAATTGAAAAAGACATCATTGTGATATTCATAGGCACTCATGTTTGCGGACTCTTGAGCTTCTTTAGCTTCTCTCCTAGATTTTTGGGAACGGGTTTCAACCATGAACTAGGTCTTGATTAAGATGTGTGAGACTAGATGAAAATGGAAAGAGTGTGGAAGACCAAGAGTTGGATGGAATGTAAATGAATCTGAGGTTTACTTGCAATGTCCAAAGTGTAAGACCAAGTATGTATGTAGTAGAGTAGGTGTGTCTTCCAAAGAGATGATAGTTTCTCTTGATGAGGTAAGTTGACCTTGACTCTAAGTAAGACCAAATGAGACCCAAAGGTGACAGACCTTGATGAGGGACCACTTAGCAAAATGTTGTTGTATGTAGTGTGTTGACAAAGAAATATGAGGACAAGCAAGTGACCTTTTGACTCAAGTTTAGACAAATGTGAATGTAATGCAAGGTGTAAAGCAATGATGGACTTTGTGAGACCCAGAAATAGGCTGAATGCTAGATGAAAACCCAAAGAGATAACCTAGGAATCTCAAGAATGCAGAAATTGATTGTTCTTGTTTGCCGAACTGTAATTTTTTTCCAATTTTGAATACAGACGTTCTTGTATACTTCACAGATGCGGTTAAATGACATAGACGTGGTTGAACACTGCACATACGCGTTTCTGAGATTTTGTGAATGCAATTTTCTTTAGGATTACACAAACACATTTCTGTACTTCACAGACGCGGTTAAATGACACAGACGTGTTTCTATCAGACACAAACGCGTTTCTGGAAACTGAGTGCAATTTTTCCAATTTGTAAAGTTGCCGTTGTGACCAAATTTGAATTTGTTTGACTATTTTTCATGACAAGAGGACACAATGTTGATGAAGACTCAATGTTTGTAAGTGTTTAGACTCAAAATGACACAGAAGAAAGTGTGTTGTTTGATGTAAAAATGTTTTGCATATACTTGAAGACATAAAAGACACAATGTTTTGATGTTTGATCTTGAATGTTTGAATGTTTAAAATAGACAAGTACAATTCTTATGGTTCACTAGGACAATAGTTTTTGATCCCACATGGGGTTTCCCCCGAGGCTATGCTATTCAAAGCAGATACTTAAATGCTTGACCCCACTAGCTCCACCCTTGACACTCACTTCTCCGGGGTAGCCAAGCATCAGTCCCCACGAAAAACTCCTCGTGGTGAGCTTTGTATCTCTACTAAGAACCATATGTGTGTGGGCCGCTCCAGAGGTCTGACCTCCTGCCCCAACAACTAGAAGGATTTTGGCTTTCTAAAATAAAAAGGTGCTATTAAGGGCATCTGCTCGTGTGGCCATACATGCGGCACTTTCAGCTCTGTAAATGGAAACAACAATATTGAAAGACTAAATGGATTCAACCACAAAACCCTAGCCTAACAACAACAAAGATCCACCATAACATATGAAGATTACCTAAGACAATGCAAATCAAATGAAATCACAAAGATTATACCATCACATGTCCAATAGGGTTTGGATCTCCATTCTTCCTATCTCCATTGATCTTGCTTGATATATTTGCTCTCAGATTTTATGTGTGCACAAGAGCTCAGCAAAGAATGGAAATGTGGTTGATAGCTTGATTGCATATGAAAGTTCAAATGCTATAAGGCTTCAAGGATCGATTAGGGTTGATAATGAAGGAAGCATCTCCTTATATAGAAGACATTATAAGAAATAGAGGGATAAGATTGAGAGGTGTAAAAGATAAATAGTCGGCTAAGATTAGAGGGTAGGTAGAGGAAATAAGAAAATAATGAGAGGGTAGGTAGTGTAGGAATTAAGAGATGAATGACATGTGTCATGGGTAGAAAAGGTTAATGAATTAATTAAATAAATAAATATTTATTTAATTAATAGAAGAAGTGGGATAATTAAATAAATAAAATATTTATTTAATTTAGGAAAAGGATAATTTAAATAAATAAATGTATTTATTTAAATGAGAAATAAGGCTAGAAGAGGATAAATGAATTAATTAAATAAATAAAGATTTATTCAATTAATAGAAGAATTAGGCTTAAATAATTAAATAAATAAAGACATTTATTTAATTAGACAAGACAATTTTAGGTGTCTACAGATAGTTGTGCTGATAGCTTCTCTCCAATTTTTTTTTGCTACACCTCCTTGTATCAACATCGTCCTAGCAGCTTCAACAACTGACCGATAGTTTCTCTCTGCAATACCATTCTACTGTGGTGTCCTCAGTGCAGAAAGCTACCGTTTGATACTATCTTCTTCACAATATCTAGTGAATTCTTCAGAAGTGAATTCTCCGCCTTGATCAGTCCTCAAACAGTTTATCTTCTTTGCATTCTCCTTTTCAACTAAGGCCTTGAATGCCTCAAACTTACCAAATGCCTCTATTTTATCTTTCAAGAAAGTGACCCACATCATCCTTGAGGAATCATTAGTGAAGACCATGAAATATCTGTCACCTTGAATACTTTTAGTCCTTATTGGTCCATAGAGGTCTGTATGAACCAAATCTAACAGATGTTCCATTGAAAAAGATTTTCTCTTGAAAGTTGAGGATGTCATACTTCCCAACTAACATTCCTTACATAGAGCATTAACCGGTTTGTCCAACTGAGGCAAACTTTTCACTGTCTTTGACTTACTCACTTTAACAATGTTATCAAAGTTTATATGACAAAATCTCCTATGCCAAAGCCAACTATCATCTACTTTAGCAATTAAACAGTTGCTGACTTTAGGATTCAAGTGAAACAAGTTAGCTTTAGTCTGCTTGCCGGTTGCAATCAGTTCATCTTTTCTCCCATAGATTTTGGACATACCATTCTTAAACTCCAATGGATATCCTCTGTCATTGAGTTGAGCAACACTAAAAAATTATGCTTTAGACCTTCAACCCAGTAGACATCATTTGCACTTCTCTTTCCATTAAGAGAAATAGTTCCCTTACCTTTAACCATGCAAGGTGAATCATTACCAAATCTTACAACTCCACCATCAAATTTCTTCAAATAAATAAATTTACTATGATCATCGATCATGTGATGTGAACAACCACTATCAATGATCCAATCATTATAATTATCCATTCGTGAAACTAAAGCCTTTTGATCAGATGTTTCCTCTTTAATGGCTACAAAAACAATGTCTTCATTAGCATCACCATTAGATTCCTCATTAGTGATACCACCATCAACTGCAAGACAATCTCTTTTTCCATTTCCCTTGTACTTCTTGAATTTCTCTCGCTTGTGCTCATTATCACCATTAGGACAGTTAGCAACAATGTGTCCAATCTTGTTGCATGCAAAACATTTCAAAGGTAATTTACCTCTATATTTACCGATACCTCTGGACAACTGCTTGGCCAATAATGCTTGAAGCTCAACCAAACTGACTTCATCATCAACTTCTCTACTGGATCTAGATTCATAACTATGTCTGACATCTCTACGTTTCCTCGCAGATGGGCTAGAAACCATAGCTTTAAATGCTGATTCAGATTTTTGAACATTACCATCATAACCATTTAATTCAAAAGTAGTAAGCTTACCAATGATAGAGTCAAGGGTTACCTTAGTTTTGTCAATAGATTTCAACTCCTGAATGGCTACAACTCAGATAGCGTAGACCGGTAGCAGGGTTCTCAATACCTTACTAACCACTGTGGCATCTTCCACTTTACCACCAACACTCTTGATCTCACCAACTATCTCTTTTATCCTCTGACCATAATATTGGATATTCTCACCTTCAACCATCCGCATGTCATCAAACTTTCCTCTTAGACTCTCTTCCTTGGAAATCTTCACATGTTCATCACTGCTATAAATCTTTTCAAGTTTCTTCCATACCTCATATGTAGTCTCCAGACCATAGACATCTACATACTCTGCATCAGACAAAGAACTGATAATAGCCTCCAGTGCTTGAGTGTTTTCTTGTTTCTCTTTCTTCTAATCATTAGTCATAATCCCACTAGGTGCAACATATTGAGTATTAACATGTTCCCAGTATTGATTTCTAAGACTCTCGATATAAATTTTCATTCTATCACTCCATATCCTATAGTTCTCTCTATTAAACTTCATACCTTCCTTCTTCATCATGTTCTACAAGATCTTTACCTCAAGATGTTAGGCTTAGACCTTAGAGGACCTGAGATGCTCTAACACCAATTGATGGTATGATGAAAGAATAAGGATCTGGTCAACTAATGAGAGGAGGGGGGGGGGGGGGTGAATCAGCAGATAGAAAAATTGATAAACTTCACCAATCTCAAAATCAATATCTCAAAGTAAACTTAGAACTATCAATGCAATATCATTGTTAAGATAAAATTGTCAAGCTAAACCGGTTGACTGTTATAACAGATTAACAGTAAACAACTTGAAACTCACAAACATCCAAATACTTTTACTGACATAAGTAAAACTTCATTTCATGTTACTGCCGGTTATCATGACTTATCAAAGTGGATTAAGTAGTCAAGAAAATCAACCATATAAAATATAACCACAAAAACATTCACCACTTGACACAATATTTTTGACGTGGAAACCCAAATGGGAAAAACCACTATGAGATGAGACTCACAAGATAACTATCTAAACTCTTCTGAAGTTCGCCCTGTTAGGAGCCAAGCCTGTTAAAGCTTTACAAAAAGTCCTGTTAAGAACAGATCCTGTTAGGGACCACCCGGTTAAGGGATTGACTATAATGCCTTGTTAGAAGCAATACCCTATGAGGAGTAACCTTTGTAAGGATTTAGAATCCAAGCTAATGGATCACCTTGTTAGAGGATTTGAATAGCACCAAGCTTGTTAGAGCTTACCCGATTAGGGGATTTAACTACTATAATTGTTAGAAAATAACATGAGTTTGCTGATCTATTTGAATTGCACTACACTTGCTTGTTCAAATCTTTTTCATGCTCCTATCTGCCTTTACTCAAACTACAGATACATCATTCGGTTTGACAACCACACACTCAACTAAAACTTTGCCAACTCTGAAACTAAACAACTCATCAATCTTATAAACAAATCAACTAGGTCGGTAACACAACAAAAACCTAATTCACATAGAGATTACAAACAAGTCGGTTCAAGTATGACCGTTGGATTACATAACAATCTCTACACATCATTCAAGAAAGCCTCGATCGCTCCTTGATCACCGCTTCATCGAACTTAGTAACTCATCACGCACTTTGCATTACATGCAGTATACTTGCTCATTCCCAAGACAAAAACTATTACCTCAACACGCCAAAAACACTTTGAAACTCTCTCCATACAATATGCATACGTGTCATAAGTATTACCACTCACCATCAGATTACAAGCCAATATAACCAATTCACCAGACTTAATCGGTTAGGGTTTATGAAAACAACAGGTAGGGTTTACCGGTTCAACTCTCCAATACTTAGCAATACCGGTTCACTCCAGAAACTTACCTATTGGTTACAATTTCCTTTCACTAGCTCTTCATACTAGTTACAAAACAACATTACAACAATATCATTACCGGTTAATTGACATCAATGACAACATAACATTTCATTAATGCAATCTTCATGCAAATGCCAACAATGTCCATTTCCTAAAATTTGGGAAAATATTCCAAATATCCTAAACCATGGAAATATCCTCATTTTTGGGGAACCAAATTTTCTAAAATTTGGGAAAATATCCCAAATATCCTAAGCCATGGAAATATCCTCATTTTTGGGGGAACCAAATTTTCTAAAATTTGGGAAAATATCCTAAACCATGGGAATATCTCTATTTTGTAATCTCTTTTGGAATAGGACCTTTCAATTTGGGTGTCTCATTACCAAATAGACATGTGTCCTCAAGGACACTAGTCATTCTATTCCATGACACTTGCCCTTCTCAAGGACACTTGTCATTTCCATTCATGACACTTTCCCTTCTTAAGGACAAGTGTCTCATTTAGTCAACCTTATCCTCTTTCCCTCACCATATGTGTGTACATTCTCAAATATCTTGAATTTCCTAATATTTGGGGAAATTTCCTAAAATTTGGGGAAATATCCTCATTATCTTGATATTTGGTAGTATCTTCATATTTGGAATGGAACCTTGTTATTTGGTTGTCGCTCTCTCAAATAGACATGTGTCCATAAGGACACTTGTCATTCTTTTCCATGTTACTTGCCCTTCTCAAGGACACATGTCATTTGCATCCATGACACATGCCCTTCTCAGGGACACATGTCTCCCTCTCATGCCTCTTCATCTCTCATTATAGCCTATTTAGATCCCTCATTTTCCTTCATTATTCATTCACTTTCATTTTCATACCATCTTAATGCCGAATTATTTACTCATTGTTTGCACATCCATATCCACTAAGCATCCATTTGTATCCATTTTTGTAATCTAATTTACATACTCATTATCATGGAGCACATTCAAGCACCCTTGGAATCATAGAAATCTAGCACACATAGAACCAAATTGAAGGACAAATCCTTATCAAAAGGAGCTATTAAGTCTGCATTTTCTTGCTCATTAAATGTCTTTTTAGCTTTCTTTTTATCGTCCAATCTTGAGTGTTTTGCTTGTTGATTGTGTAGTTAGATTGTTAAATAGCTTTCATTTTATTGCTAACATTTCCATATACACACCAATGATGAATTCCTGAAGATAGAACATGATCCACTACCTACAAACATGTCTCCCCTTCAAATGAAACCAATCCACTGGATATATGAGAAGTCACTCCCATAAATTGAAAGATGTTGGAATCCAAATCCAAATAGATGATGATGTCTCTAAAAACTGCTCATTTTTGCCAAGTCCTTCGATGATGAAGATGCCACAAACCAATCAAGTTCATACCCAATCACAATAGAAGGTGACAAACAAGGAACCAATGGAAACTAATTTTGAACAAGCTCCAAAGACAAACATGATGTGACAATAGTTGTGCTATGGCTGTCATCAAATAAGAGAAATAAACCCTCAAATGTGTCCTCCAAATTTGAAATATGAGACTCCACAAATAATGAAACAATGTCTATCAAATAGGAAGCCCAATCAGGAAAACAAATAGATGAGTTATTCTGCTTAACAAGAATAAGGGTCTCAACCAATGAAGGTACAACATTGTCTCTACTAGTGGAGAAGGAGCAACTTGAGATTTTAATGCACACTCAAGAAAGAGTTGAAAAACATTAGTAATATATTAGGAAACATTTCATGTCTATGTTAATTGATCCCACAATATTTACTCCTACAACTCTTATACATTATTCACTCCTCAAGATAATCTCCAAAAATTATACAAAAATAGAAACCCTCAATACAAATAGAGACACATGTAGCCCAAAAAGGAAAAAACTGAGATCTCTAAGTACCTAGTGAAAAATCTACAAAAAAGGACTTAAGATCTAAATAGGAGGCTCTAAGAGCTTTCCAACAATGTGTAGAAGTTGAAAAACAGAGTCTAGATGTGCAAGATATGGCCCCAAAAGTGCAAAACTTAAGGTTGACTTTGGAGGCTTAGTATGAAAAATTTGTTTAGAATATAATCAAAACACCTACAAAATAAGATCAGGGCCAAAACTAGCTTTCCAATGGTATCTTGTTTTCTTGATTTCGACTTTGTAGGATGAAGTTATGAGCAAAACATTGAAGACTTCTTTTTAGGGCTTGGAAGGCTTGAAGGGACCCAAAAACTAAAAGATTTCCAAAAATAGCAACTTTCTGAAAATAGAAATTTTCTAAAAATAGAAACTTTCCAAAAATATAAATTTACCTTTTCTTTTTTTTTATTTTTTTTTTGAAAATAGAAACTTTCTTAAAATGAAAACTTGCCAAAAATGAAAACTTTTCGAAAATGGAAACTTTCTAATTTTTTTTCAAAGAATTCCCCAATCTTCGATTTTGATGATTTGATAGGCAATCTTAAGGTTTTTGGGTCTTTTTAACGCAATGACTACCTTTGATTTTCGTCAAAGTGCCCATATTTTTTAGCTACTTCCAAATTTTGCCTCAAATTTTGTGCCCTTAGCCAATTTGACCTGATTTTTCAACTACTCCAATTTTGATGAAACAACAGTCTTGATAAACCTAGAGGATCCGGTTAATACTGAGAGGGGGGTGAATTAGTATTTAGAAAAACTGAAACTTTCAATACCAAAACAAACTTATCTTAGATCTAAAACTATTCAACACTTAAACCAAATCTTCATAACAGATTTCCTTATCAGATCTTGATAATCATTTCCTCTTATGCAAACTTATTAATCAGATCAACCATCAATTCAATATCAGATCACCAAACATAGTTACCAACTTATTAACTGATCAGAATGCTTCATCAATCATATAATCATCAATACTGGTGAGCACTTTAAAATATCTGATAAACAAACATAAACTCTCTTTACCGGTTATTAGAAATAAAACATGAACATCACAAGAAAAGCATACCACACATGAACACCATGTTTTTCACGTGGAAACCCAAATAGGGAAAAACCACGGTGGGAATTGGTACCCACAAATATTTTGCACTCTTTAGGAATGCACCCTGTTAGGAGCCAAGCCCAGTTAGAAGCTTACAATGATGCCCTGTTAGGAGTCACCTGGTTAAGGGATTTACCTCAACCATGATAGAAGCTTTGATCTGTTAGGATCAACCTTGCAAGAGGATTTAGAACTTAGATATTGAGTCACCCTATTAGGGGTTTTTACAATGTGAGGCCTGTTAGGACCTACCTGGTTAAGGGATTTTAGCTGTTGTAATTGTTAGAGAACAATAGTGAATGATCTGTATAAGCACTCTACTACTTTCTTGATCAGATCCAATTAATTTCTAAGTCTGCATCTCTCTGATAGATCTTCTCACACACACTGGTTCTGCTTCTCACACTTCTTAAAATCACTGACACTACAAAACATCAACCTTGCCGACATAAATAACTTTTACAACTAGGTCGACATCAGAACCCTAAGACTTACTACATAGATCATCATAGATCTTTACAACTCATTACAGATCATCATAGGGATCATTACAATCAATTACAAATTAATATGGCCGTTGAATGATCATAAATCGTCACAGCAAGTCGATTTGGTACAAAGTCAAACCCTTAGCATATTCCGCTAAGCACTTTGCACATTCCCAATAAATTTGTTCTCCAAACGCGCCAAAACATCTTTCGAACTCATCATGCAGTTTGTGTTGCGTTATTATCAACATGTGAACTTGATGTAGATCACCGCCAAACCAAAAATCATTACCGGTTAAGAGAATTCTTTACCGATCCTTAAACCCTTCTTAAACCCTGGCAAAAATTCATCAAAAATTCAAAACATGCTTTCCAATAACCATCATAGGATGTGGTTCTAGTTACATACTCAAATCCATCATAAAAGCTTATGTCTCAAACCACAAGTCACCAAACATCGCCAATCACCCGATTCCATCAAAACTTATTTTCTTTACCGGTTAAGGTCCTAATTCACAGTCTTGCCGATAAACTCTATCAAACTGTCAAACTCTTACTCCAGTAGACCAAATCACTTATCCAACAAGTCAATCACCAAAAACCAATTGTAAACATCATTAAACATCAATTGAACCTGGTTGCCATCAATGACAATATAAATAACTGATCATGTCATCTTCCTCTACCGGTACAGTCATCTACCATCATCTCATCTTCATCAGTATCTTAGAGATTTTTGATGTTGTAGATGTGATGAAAACCTCTATTTGAGACCAAAGTAGATAATTTTTTTTCCCACAACTGAATCCACAAAAAAGTAAATCCGAAACTGCGCAACGCTTTTGAGTAAAGAAACCCTCAAGACTTGAGAAGGGGTTTGCCGAATCTGCGCTCTGATACCATGTTGAATTTTCAAAGCTCTGATACCTTGTAGAAGCTAAGATTAAACTCTGATACCATGTAGAAGTTTATGATAAACCATAGGAGCCAAGAATCATCTGCAAGCAAAACACCTATCACACAAAAGAGATCAAGAAAAGATTGTATGCTCTATAACAACTAAAGAATTTTGTATTATTGCACAAAAAAAAATGAAGATCAATATCGAAGGTACAATATTGGAGGCACAATTACAATTAATGAAAGACTTTCTTTATAGAAATCAAGAGATGCCCCAATCCCAAAATTAGAAGAACTAAAGCAATGCAAAGTAGGAGCTAAATTAAGCTCAACTACAAGCTATAAAAGTTAACTAGAAGTGCCTCTAAGTGAACTCAGACTAAAAAAGCGTAACACCTACATAAAATAAAGCACCTAATTTTAGCTTAAGTGAAAATACAATTAAATGACCTAATTAATAAATAATTAGACAATTTTCCTAAAATTACTCCAACACATAGGAACTCAACAATTCAATACATCTTGAATATTTTTTCTAGGTAGGTATCCAATCAAATTTCTACCTCAGTTACCATTCCAATGACACTCACTTCTCTAGAATCCATAGCAAAATATTTTTCACAAGAATTTGACTCTTGCAGACCAAGTCAACTCATTACCTAAAGTGGCATGAGATTAATAAAGGCACCCAAATAAAGCATGCAATTATAGAGAAGCCAATCATTAATAATCAATATGGAATAAAAGGGATCAACAACTAGTTGGCTATTCATAGTTGATGCACTGAAATATACAAGTCTATAGTATCCTCCACCTTCTATTCTTCAAGTTGGAAACTAGTTGGTGGTTCTAGTAAAACCTCTAAAATAAAAGACATATTCTATGCCTTACGCTTAGGTATCATAAGAGCTTTATAAAAAGGTATAGAAACTACTACCCAACTCAAAATCAATCCCATATCAATCAAATTATATTGTTGCAGAGGAGTGCTTGGTGGTATGGTCACCACATTTGCATTTGGGATGCTTGAAACCACTTGAATAGAAGTAACCTATTTGTCTCCTAATTCTTTTCCATATTGGGCATCTATAGGCACTTGGTTTGTTGTTGCTCCTTTGTCTTTCTTAAACTCCTTTGTGTTTGCAATCTTATCTCCACAAACAACAATATCATTTGCTTGCATGAGCGAGCATTATGTCTTAGGTATGTACTTTTTTTTATTTTGCTACTATTTTGAAATTTTTATTTTATCAAAAGCCTTCTTAGTTAGAACATGTTGTTTGTTACAAGCAATCACTTTTTTCTTACTAGTGTCAACCTTTTGTGTCACTACACCTGACCTATATGCTCTGGTGCTTGCATTACAAATACTCCTATTTATCAACTAAATATTGCTTATGCTTGCACCATGCTTGCATCAGTGAGTGATTTTATATCTTGATTCGAAGGTCTATAACTCTTATACTTTTATTGTATAAGATACCTTATATACTCAAAATAATGCATTAGTAATTGATATGGTTGGGAACTAGGCTTGCCATAAAATTGGAAAACTTGATCACACAAATTGAAACCACTATGATACATTATATTCAAGTTGTATGATCATGCACCAATTCATAAAATTGGTGAATATTTTCCTCATAGTATTCTAGACCACCTTCATCATTTGGGAACTCCTCATATATGCACAAAGAGAAATATTTATTTGAAATTTATATTTTTATTTGAGTAGGCCTTTCATTATGCTATGATGGTCTCTTAGACCAATCAATGTTATATTGTCTACTGTGCAACATCTTTCCTTCATTGAAATGTGTGGATGCACCTTGAGGTAGTAGCCCCTTCTCATTCTACGCTACCTTTTAGGAAACGTCTTTCATGGCACCCATTAGATTTTCTAATTTATCCTCAATCGAAAGGGGTTTATTTATAGACACCCCATTTAATCATGATAACTTCACACCAACTCTTTTCAATTGTTTACTAGATGTCTTCATATTACTCTCAATATTTATGGCGATAACATATGCTTCCCTGAGGTTTTAAGGGTTCCTATCTTTTAAATAATATTTTTTAGAATCAAATGCACCATAATAAAGCACACGACACATAGATTGATTAGGTTTAAGATTCTGGTGTATCTTTCTCATGGTAAGGATAAATGTGTTGTTGAAATTAGTTACCATCTCATTGATACTCTTTTGATTATGGTGAGCTTGCAGACATAAAATTTGGATCAATTTTGTCCTCATATTGTATTATGAAAATAGTAATAAATCCTTCCAAAGAAGAAATGATATTATTAGGGATATTCCTAAACCACTCTCTAGCACTCTCTTTCGAGAAATAAACAAACAACTTCATCAACACATCTTCATATTTAATCTCAAACTCATCGGTTGATATTGATGAAGTATCCTAAGTGCTCTTCTCCAATCACATTATTTTTGCCTTGTAATTTTAGGATATTTCCTCTAATATCACTAGGAATTGGATTGGGATAAGTTGGGATCCCAAAGAATTCTAATTACCAATATCTTTTAGTCCCTAAAGGTTGCTTGACAAGTGCAAATCTTTGAGCCTACCTATGGTTATTAACCCTTGCATTCAAAACTATATTTTGTTACTAAGATATTTTTTTACTAGGAACTTGTTCATTATGCACATTTTATTTATTTTGTTGATTACCCGCACTTGCTGATTTTATTATTGGGTAGAACAAGCATGGGCCTAAGTCAACTAGTCAATTTTATCTTGATGTTCCTACCTTTTTTTATTAAATATATCAATCAAATCCAAATCTTCATCTAGATTTATTTCTCATTTTCTATCCTTATTTTTTATTTGGTGATCAACATCATGGACCTCATGGAACTAGTAGGAGAAAGTTATTGGCCACCTCTACAAGAATTTATACCTGCTTGACCCATTGCAACATTGTTGAACTCTTTAAATATCATATTCATCAACATTGATATTACTCCTTCTAAGCAACGAGTTTGCTGAATCAATAGAAGTATAGTGGTATTGGTCCCTTAGGTCACCCAAAGTATTACCTCTACTTGAGGTGCCAACATTTTTGTATCATTTGGTCTATATGATCTATTTCCATCCTTTGATTTTTATTTACCATGCTAATTTCTTACATTACCTACATTATTTCTTTGTATAGGCTCCTCATCTATTTATCTTCTTTGGTTTATGATAAATAAACTTTCAATAAAACTAGGTTCTCATAATAGAGTTGTCACTCACTGAAGGAGATGGTATTTTAGTTAAAATGTACTTACTAAAGCAGCTGGAAATAGAAGTTGTTAAACACTTCAAAGTTGTCATTCTGCAAGTTATATTAAGTAATTTTAATAGATGTATCCTTGACAATGGCACCAATTTGTTAGGTCTCAAAATCACTACCCCACTTCCTAGAAAGAGATTTCAATCACAAGGCGAAGGTTGTCAACAAATAAGTGAAATCTATTCATCAATAGAATAATGAAAGATTTAGAGATAAATCTACAAGACTGTTAGGATTAAGGTTCCACATACCTTTTAAATCCCATGACATGGATTCAACATCCTTGAAAAATATCCTAAGGAACTTGGGATGGAACTTGGGATGTATTGGGAAAATAATTTGTAATATTTAATTCTCGCTATTGTTTGTAATACATTCATAAGGAATGATGGCTTACACTAGTAGTGGTAAAAGTGGGTTGTGAACACAAATACAAATAATATTGTTTTTACCACTTATGGATTTCTAGAGTAAGATATTTAATGACTTAAAAAAGTGGAAAAAGAGTGACCTACGGGGTTCTTCAAGTGGGAGTATGGGAGATGCAGCATGTATCTCTTCATTTTCAGTCATTTATTACATTTAATGTAATGTTTATCTTGCAAGTATAGTTTTTGATTAAGGTAAAAATAGGTTTTGAAGGGACCCAAAACCCTTTACAATCAGATTTTGAATGGATCTGGAACCCTCAACCAAAATGTTGTCAAAAGATGGGAAAATGAAATCACCAAACAACCATGGGTTTTTTAGGCTCCCATAACCTTAAACATGGGTTTTTAAGCAGGCTCCCGCAACCTAAAATAAAAAGCTGCTATAAAAACAACCAACAAACAACCAAAATCCAAAATAAGACCAGAAAAAACTCTAGCCTAAGCTCCCCCTACCAAAAACCCTCAAGATTTACATTTAATACTACTCTTATGGGAGTGGAGAGTCATGTCAAAAGAGGGCCTAGAAAGCTTAGCCTTCTTACCCTTAACAGTAATCCAACCCTCTTCCACTTGTGTTGCCTTACCATGCCAAACCAACAAACCCATCCCCGGTCCACCATCATCTTGAGAATGAATGCTTGCAGAGAGAGTGTCCACCATCTCAGAGGTATAGTTAATTTTCCTCCCTACAGACAAAACAATGTCACAAGAGCCACCAGATTTGATGGCTATAAGACTATCAAAGGAATTTGCAGCATGAGGCCCATTCCCTCTCTCTTTAGAGGATTCAACATGAATATCTTGCACAACTTCAGCAACCCCTCCATTTGTAACATTCGGAGAGGATGTCGCATTACCCTGTGACTTCATCACAACCACTTGAGAGAAACTCCTTTGTTGCTCAGATTTTTTTCTCAACCGTGTAATGCATGTATAGTTGTCTATGTTGGAGGGAAGGTATTGGAAGCTAAATTGATGTATTTTCAAGTTTTGTGGAGGCATTTGAAGGGTTGTGGTCGTGAGTAATGAAGAGTCTTCTTTGGGAACCTTTATTGGTGATTTTGGAGCTCTTGTCATTCTATAAATTTAGCTTTTGGTTGTGGTTTTTATGTGTAATAGAATGGGGAATAGTTGAATGTAGTTTTCTTTTCAATAATGAAGGATGAATGGGATACATAAGGAGGTTGTTCACATGTACATAGGTGTTGCTACGGCGGAGGCAAAGAGGAGAATGGGATTGATTGTATTGTAAGCACTTTTGAGTTTTTTTCTGCAAGGGTTTCTCCACACAAATCCTATGTTATGTGTGGATGTTATGTCGCTAATATATGCCTTATTGATATTATCTTATGCTGATGTAAATCATGATATTTATTGTTATTATAACTTCACATAAGATAGGTTTATTAAGCATGGTTAACAGGCCGATTTTTGGCAACATAAAGAAGAAGGATCTAGGCATGGGTTTTCCACAATTAAGGCAACTTAATTTTTAGATCTGCATGAGTTTTAATTTTTTATGTTTCTACTATCCAAGCCTTGAATCTCACCCTTTGATTAGTTTATTGGATAGAGATTTATCTTCACAATCTTTGGTATTTGAACTTGTTTATTTCTCAACATTTGTTATTAGAGTTGAAGGTTATTGGTTCTGAGTATTCCTCTAATTTTGGTTTCTTAGCTTGGCAAGGTTGTGGGAATCATTTAGAAGGAATACAAGTTTTTTGGAAGGATTTTGGGAACAATGAATGTTAGGTGAGTTAACTCTATTTTGCATATGTGTGAGATTGGAAACCATGGATATTATCAATGTGATCTATGTTGGGCATTTAAAGCTCATGCTTATGGATCTTCATGGAGTTTGATAAATTGTATGTATCCAATTGTTTGGTGGTTTTTTTCCTTTATCTTGTGGTAATGTGTAGTGAGAAGGTGTTCATGTTGGATGAGTATGGAAATCTTGGACACATGGAGATAAATTAGCCGTTTGGACTAAAAAATGGAGTGCTTATGTTGGGTTCATGGTTTTAACCCGTGGTTACATTGAAGCGCTAGAAGATAACCCACCGAACTCTTTGAGAGTTGTGGACTAGATACATTTCATATGTTTTAAGCTCCTGGACAACTTTCCTTTCCTTTCTTGGGTTGTAGTGATCTCTTGTTCTTAGTTGTTGGGTTTTATAGATCTATGGTATTTTCATTTTTCAGATGACATGTGTAATGTGAATGTTTAGATGTTTAAATAGATTTTAGATTTATAAAGATGGTTTTGCAGGTTTTACATGTTAACTAAAATATGTGGTATATAGATTTGTGGTATGATTGCATTCAGGGTATTTAGGATGGAGACAATTATAGGTTTGCATGGTTGCTTGGAAGGTTCTTATTCATCTATGGTAATTACTATGTGGGTTTGTTTGGAAAATTAGGTCTAGTGTTGATTTTGGTGTTTGAGTCTTGTAAATCCACATGTTATACCTAATTATGTCTAAAAGCAATGAAAATAAATGGTTAACTAAATGCACAAACATGAAATACTAACACGAATGCACCCATTTACCTTCACACTCCATTGATTGAACTAAAAGTGGTTGCACCCTTGACCCCTAGATTTGTTCTTGATTTTGTTAGATATGTGGATTGATTTCTTTTGTTGCACAACAATTATAAAATTTATCAGCATAAGGGTAGCATGAAATTGTATTATGGATATGAAGGAGAAAGCCCCAAATTATAGATTTTTGGAAGGAAAAATGGACCGTTGAGATCAAAAATTGATTGAGCACTAGGATTGAAAGAGAAGAGGTGAGTTGGATTAAATGCTTATCCCTGTGACAAGTGTCGCAAGGGTGGGAGTATTGGGAAGATCACTTGGCATGGAGAAAAGGGCAAGGTGTAGTGCCCCTCCTTGATTCATCTTTTACTTTTGTTCTTTGATAGAACTATTTAGATAAGATATTGATATTTTGTTGATTATTTATGACTCCATTTATATCCTACTTGACACTTGATGATGCTAGACATACTATGTGACATGTGATACTTGATGATCCTTAGGGATGATGACACTTGTGGACTATTTTGATGGATAGATTTATATGTTCATGGATCTATATGAATGTGTGTGGGAAATGAGGGTGACATAAACATGAAAGTCAGTTTCAAAGTGTCCACACACCAATGAGACTCTTGGTGCAAGTTATAGGAACTATATTGAATAGCTCAACTTCCCAAGGGGTGTCCCATTGTTCTCTATCTCACATGATTCCTAGGGTCTCACTCTTGCTCTCAGGTCATTGAGCAAAGTGGCTTAGGAATGATAACTCCAAGAACTAGTGATGTTTGTTTATAAGCATGAATGCATTCCTACAACATGTATGATATTGAAACTAGAATGATTTAAACTAGTATGAATATGATGCTATGATAAAGATTAGTAATCCTATTCTAACAAGATATACTAGTCTAACATGGATATGCTATGATATTGAAAATGTTTCTAAATGCTATGAAGATGATTTATCAAAGAGAGGCTAGATGATTAGCAAAATGACTATAAGTTAGATGCATAAAACTTGGATCCTAAAATGAGAGAAAGAGAGATCTATTTATAGAAAAAATAGGGCAATGTATGGTCAAGATTGGATAATCTTAACAAGGGCCAAGATTGAAAGTTAATCAATCCGTGTTCACAATTCTCACCAATGAAATGGTGACAATTGTCAACAAGAGGTTGCTTGAGAGGAGAAGAAAGAAGCATTAAATGCTTGAGAAGACATGAAGGTTACCTTAGGAGGTAAGGGTTAAGGTTAGACTAGGGTTATCCATTGGATAAAGCTTTTACCCAAGGGGTAAACTCTTGTGCAAGGGTTAAAGGGATAACCAAGGTTAAAGCCATGAATGCTTTATGATACCCTTGGGTTAGATGAGGGTTGAGTTATAGAGAAAGTCTCTAATCATGCCAGAAGGTTGAGTTAACCATTAATGGCTATGTAAGAGCCTTAAATGGTTTAGAAGACTTTGAGGGTTAACTTGTTGAGGACATAGAGCCTTTAATGGTTTTCAAAGACTTTGGAGGCTTTGAGAAGTAACTTCTCTTTGCTTAGGATTGTGACAATATTTAGGAGATGGATTAGGCTAAATTGGAAGTGATTAGAAGTATCTAGAAGGGGGTTAAAGAGGCAAGTGGGAGATGTAGGAAAATGCAAGTGGAGGAAAAAGGATATTAATTAAAATAAAATTACTTTATTTCAATCAAATAGATGCAACTTACATAAATACAAGTGGGAGATTTAATTAAATGTAAATTTTAATTGAAATTGGAAAAATGAGAATTAATTAAATAAAGTGATTTATTTATTAAAGGCTAGAAAAGGCTTAGGTGAACTTAATTAAATAAATTGAGTAATTCATTTAATTAAATAGATGAATGTGAAGAAATTAATTAAATAAAATTTAACTCATAAGGGGAATGAGGTTAAAAATGAATATTAAATATTCACTTAGGAAAGCGGTTAGATTTATACGTTTACAATATGTATTTGATACTCTTATGTGGATTATATTATTCATGATGTTATGATGATACTAACCCCTATTTCATGATGATGATAACATGAGATGAGTTGATGCTATTGTTGTGTGACTATCTTATTGTCTTTGTGGTAAGAGACGATTCCACATCACTCATTATGAGCATGATATGGTGCCACGATTCTCTTTCACTTGTCTGATCATTTATGATGTATATGTATTGTATATATATGTTGTATCGTGTTTAGTGGTGGTTGTA
This sequence comes from Cryptomeria japonica, assembly GCF_030272615.1. Lineage (NCBI taxonomy): Eukaryota > Viridiplantae > Streptophyta > Pinopsida > Cupressales > Cupressaceae > Cryptomeria > Cryptomeria japonica. The sequence continues at coordinate 222,267,485 of NC_081407.1, read as the reverse complement.
AGACTGTAGGTACTAGACATCGAATCCACCTGGTTTCACAGGTTTGAGCGTATCTTATCCCAATGACAAGTTGATTAGAGATGGCATGAGTTTCCCTCACATACTCTGGGCTTAAGTTGTCACCCTTGTTAGTTAGAGTCTTGGTTAGAGTTGTCTTGTGGTGCATGTGGTTGGTAGGACCCTTGTCGTGTGGTCTTGAGAGTGGTTATCAATAATAATAATAATTGAACTTATTGTGTAGTTTATTAAGTAATTAGATTAAGGTATTAATATTATTGATGATTTATTATTTATTTTATATGTGTTTATTGATTTGGTATTATTTATTTATTTGGATCTAATATTTATTTTTCTTATTTAATTTAAATGGTTTAAAGATTTATTGTTTAAATGATTTGTAATTATTTATTTATTGTTTAACCATGATTTATTATTGTAGTGTCGTAAATTGTACACCCTTGCTAGGGTGGTACAATTTCACACTTAGGTTAGCACCCGCCTTAGTGTGTTTGCATCTTGCATTATTATTTCCCTTTAAGCATTTAATTAATTAATTTGAGTAAATCTAGTCCTTTTTCATCACTTCACACATTGTAAAATTGGGCGCTTTACCCTAAGTGTGCCCCTTTTAATTTTATTCCTCCAATAAATCATTTAATCATAAACCCTAATTATGTCCTATTTCGACCTTTAAGGCCCAATTTCGCTTTTCAAAACACCTTGAAATCAACTATAACTTTGGGATTCACTCTAATATCATCATATCTAATGGCCTTGAAAAATTGGTGAAAATTTGGTCGGACCGTGGCAGGAATGCACATGGTCCTCGACTTTTTCCCCGAAATTTTGGGAGCACAATTCTATGATATTATAATGCTTAACCCCAAAAGATTGGTGGGAAATTAAATTTCTAGGTCAGCCTAAAGACATAATTAAGTCGAAATTAAGATCTAGGGGTTTCATACATAAGAGCTCTCTTTCTTCATTTGGAGGCAACTAAGATCTATCTAATCTAAGGAGTTTTCAATAGAGCAAGCATAAGGAGCCTTTTATGTAGTGAAAGAGAAGCCTATGTGGAGTCTTCAACAACATTCAACAAAATTCATCAACCATTTGTCAAGCATTCATCATCAATTAGGAGCCTTGAAGACATTGAAGAATAATAGGAGATATAGTGGCAATATCTTTCCCTTGGGGATTGGTATGATTTCATATTATTTTCATGTCTTTGTATGAGATTTTTTACATCAATTTGCACACTTACATTCATGCTTTAGATCACTTGCATCATTGATTTAGAGCATTTACTATGTCAATTACAAGCATTTAGGGTTTACTCTTTAGGGTTGCTTTAGATTGTTTGCTTTCATTTTAGGATCTTGCATACACACAAGGTTCTAGCACACACATTTTCAGTACATTATCGACTATTTGTGGAGGTGGAAATCACCAACAAATGGGTTTGACTAAGGCAAAACCCTATATAGCCACCCAAACCCTCCCTTTTCAATTGCAGGTACAAAAACATGCATCCAAAGGCAGTTTCAGATCTGGAAAAGGCATCTACACCACTCAGAAGTCTCAGAAGTGCAAAAATATATCAAGGATAGGGGCGTGGCACCATGGTCCTACCTAGGATAGGGGTGTGGTGCCCTGGTCCCTCCATTTTGCAGTCAAATTTGATAGGTTGCAGACTCAGGACCTCTAGTTTGCAGTGTCTTAGTTGCAACCTCCTGTCTGCAGAAACATGACAGTGGTGTGGCACCCTGGTCTAGGTCAATTTTGTTCAATTTGTAGCATCAAGTACATATCCAAAATCCTCCCCCTTTCATGCTTTCAGTATCTCAGTTTCAGATCTGCAAGTTTGTGCAATTCTAAGTTCATTTGTGCTTCATTCTATATCTCCTAGTCTAGGTGATCATTCAAACCCTAGTTTTTCTCATCACTTGCAACAAGAGGAATAGAAACCCTAAGAGGTAATCCTTGGCTCTCTCTTTCTCACAAGAAGTAGCCAAAGTGAGCTATCTCCCTAGGCTCTTTCGTATTCCCAATGTGTTAGCTAAAGTGGGATTAGGTCCTAGTCACCCGGTCTCGCTTTTCCCGCCACCATAATTATTTATTTGATTCTATTAAATTATTGTTTTTTAATTAATTATTCTGGAGTTTATTTATATTGGTTTTAATTTAATTTATTTCCCTTTTGGGTCTTGGTTTATTATTTATCCTTTGGGTATATTATATATATTACCTACCCTATTATTTTATTAGGTAATTATGAGAAGGAAAGTAAATAATACTATTTAATATTAATTACCTCGAAATCATTCATGGTACATATATTATATAGTTTTTGGGAATTTTTTGATTGGTGGATGCATTTCTGTAGTTTTGGATTAATTTTCTATTTATTGGCTTTGGTTGTGCGTTGTCGTGGTTGGTATCTCTGCGAATTTTTGATTAAGGATTTTGGTTTCTTGGTAGATTGAACTTGGATTTGGATTGCTGGAGTTTTGGATTGGATTATTGCACTTTTTCGATTGCCTTGGCCATCACTTTGATTTGTCTAGGTTGGAGCTGAGTCTATATTTTTGTGATTTTGATTTGTAGAATAGATTTGTCTTCTCTATGTCTTCTCAAATATTATCTTCAACGCTAATGGGATTTCTATTTGGTATTATAACAATGTATAATGATTGGGGAAGAAGTTTCAGGATTCTATTTATTCATATGTTCTTGTGAAATGGAGGAATGTTACTCTATGATGCTGTGATGCAAGTGGTTGCCTTTGTTGTGCGTATTGTTCTTCTTGTTTCCCTTAATGCTAAACTTATAGAGATTTTTTTTCCTTTAATTATGGTGTAAGAGACATTTCTTTACCCCATTATATCCATTAGTGAAGCCCTATGAAATCTGGGTGAGTTTTGTGCAAGTCTGTGTATGTCTGTGTGAAAGGAGGTGGTGGGAAAAATTGTTAAATACTGATTGTATGATCTTATCGTTTTATTTTCTGAGTTTCCTTCGAGGAGTGTCTTGTGTTGATCATGAGAGCCTATGTTCAAGATTTTGAAGTTTCGTCACTTAATTCTTTCGTTTCATGCTATTTTTTCTCTTTGAACCCAAAGCAATAATGTTTGGCACCAAAACACCAAAAGAAGACCCTAAAATGCTATAATATGTCATGGATGCACTAAACTGTCTCCTAGATGCGCTAAACTGGGTTTTTGATGCGCTGTTATTTCCTAAGTTGCCAATTTTGTCAGTTTTGCTGAATCAAGTCACTTTTCTAGATTGTGAGCTTTTACTAGAGGCTTTATGTGATTACTTTGAATTCTTAGAGAGGTATTTTGATCTTTTATTGATAATTTCATTATCTATTTGGGCTCCGGTAAGAGGGTTTATGCCTTACCGTTGAGGAATGTGCTTATGTGTTGTATAGCTCCAACAAGAGGGAGAATGCCTTGTTGTTGAGAAATGATTTATGTGAGCTCCAATGGGATTTCTGTGCCTCATTGTTGAGGATTGGATTTTATTATGGCTGAGTTCTTGGATTCACATTTTACCTTGGTTCATTATTGCATTTCTTGGGTGGATACTCTTGCTTTACTTGATGGCATTATGGCTCTCGTTACGCTTAAGAATTGTATCAATGATGTGGTTATTGATGTATTCTTTGTATGAGCCACTTTGTGATGTGATTGTGGGTTATATTTCATCCTAAGGATTAGAAGAATGATTAGGGAGAGTGGGCTTCCATGAGTCTACCAAGGTCATGAGGAATGGACTGCTAGGATTCCTTGTTGTTTGGAGCCGGGGTCTAGACCGTTTGGATAGCTCATTGGAGGTTTATTGCAATAATCAAGTGATAACCTAATAATTAATCTTGGGTGGGTTGGGTAGTAGTAACTCTTCTAAGCAAGATAAGAAATGTGTTTGTGGTTTCCTATCTCATGGCTTGGAATATGGAGTGAGGTGGTAGATCTAGTAGTTGGATAAATTGAACTCCCTTGATTTCCTTAAAGGTTGAGACGGTTTCACATGTGTATCATGGATGTCGGGCCGAGTTATAGGATATCCTTATTGGTGATAGCATGTGATGACACTCTTACCTACATGTTGGTTCTAGTTCCTTACTCCTTGTTATCGAATAGCCTCTAGTAGTCCCATAGTTTTATGTTTGTGATTTTGGAGTTGTTTTATCTCTTTGGTTGCTAGGTGTCAGCCTAGGTCTAGAGTGTGAGTTGGAACCTTGTGTCATCTCCTAGCATTTTGGTTCCACATGGTCGGGTGGTTTGATGCCTTCTTCCATTGGGATGATCTTCTTGGATGATAGTGTGTGTGGATTTGGATTTAATGTATCTTCTTATGCAAATGGATCTTGGAGCATATTCTTGTATCAATGTATCATGAACAAGATGTAAATGTAATAGATATTATGTACTCTTGTATCATGTAATAATATGTATTAGGACATGATTTAGTTGAGATTATGTTGGAACAAGGAGGTATTCATTGTATGATTTATGTTGTAGATAATGTACATAATGTAAGAAATAGAGATTGAGATTCTATATTGGAATAAGGATGTTTGATGGTTAGCTTAAGTGTATTCCTGTTGTAATGATTTCATGATGAATATCTTGTTATATATATGGCCTTGTTGGAAGGGGAAATTATTGGATGTTGTAATAGATATCTTGGAATTATGGAAATGTGTAGTTAGTTTGTTAGAATGCATATCTATTCCTAAGGAAATCAATTAGATTTGTACATGTGATAGATGATTAATAAAGGAAGGGGATTAGGAATATTTGAATTTGGTGTTTTAAAATGAATTTAGAGATTATGGTTAAATGGGGGTATGTGAATGTATGTAGATGATTTCATGAGTAGTGATGTTGAGTTACCCTAGGGAAGAATGGATTAATGCATTGATATGTTAACATTATGTTGTTATTTTCGCTTGCATGTTATGATCATGTGTTTATGTTATTTAGTTCATGTGCACTTTATGGATGGATAGTTAGATGCATACATATTTTGTAATCTTATGAGTGGTATCAGTTGATGTTTTAATTTTTTTTTCTCTGTTAGTGTGTTAGATATGTTTTTTTCTCTAGGGTATTTTGGCGGGCATTACACAAGGTGTGCTCACACATCTTGGGAAGAAAAATAGTCACAAGTGGACACAAAAAAGGCAAAATAGAAGAGGTGTAGGAAGAGGGAAATAAAAAATGGATGAAAGGGGAAAGTGTGGGGTGGCTCTATTGGAAAGAACATTTTGACACATGTGTGAGCACCCTTGGTCAAAGAGTGAGGTGGAGGCTTGAAAATGATTTGTGCATGCAAGTTCATTTAAGAGGGGTGTGACATGTGAACTTGGGTAGGTGTGAGGAATTTAAAATTTGGGAAAATGGTAATGAGGATTAGATAACAATTGATCAGTCATTAATTAATGAGCTTAGTGAGAGGATTTTTAGGAATCTAGGATATTAGTTAATTAATCGAGAAAAAATATCTAATATGGTTTAGAGGAATATTTGGCTAATGAGCTAAGGTGAGTTTTTATTTATTAGAATAAATTAAAACTTTGGGAGAAAGCGGAGTATAATTAATTGATAAATTAAGTATATAAAATAGGGACATAATTAAATAAATATAATTTTAATTAATTACTTTAGAAGGACAGCTCGGGGCTAACACAACTAATAAGATTAATCATGTTATGAAGGATAATTAATTAAACAAAATTCAATTAATTTTTAGGCGTCTGCAATCTCCATTATAAATGATACTAATGTGAGGTTGAATCTTTCAGTTACTTGAGATTGGAGCATTGATTATGTATCTCTTCTTTGATATGTTGCATACGTGTTGATCTTGTAGATTGTCTGATAAAGATTCGATTTGGTTGGTGTTGTTGGGCACCGTTATTACATTGGTATTTTGATTGTAGCGAGAAAATGATTATTTGAAGTACATGATATAGTTGATCATTTGAATTTTAACAATAGATTATGGTGCATGAGAAGATCTGTTCACTTTCAATGGAGTTTTGGTAATGATGTTGTTCATGATGCCATGTATTACTTGGTAGAACTTTTAGTGGGAGTTTCATGCAGTCACATAATGTGTTCTATCTTATTTGTTTCAAGATTTTGGTTCTAAGCTATTGTGGTTGCAGTGTATTGTGAGCCATGGACAATCTTTGATTAGAAGATGGATGATCTTTTGCAATGGGTGTTGGTGTCATGTGGATCTCTTGGGTTCTGCCTTTAGATTGTTGTGAGAATTATCAACATCTTTGGTTCTATTGACAAAGGATGTACAATTGTATCTTCTTGGTTTGGAGATCATGGTTTGACTCTTCCTTTTGGGAGATCTTGGTTGAGTTCTTTGATCATGTTGGGGCCATGGATGATCTTCAGTTAGGAGATGGTTGTCATGATCCCCGAAGATCTTGGTTACACGGTTCGGTGGGAGCTTTGGTAGTGATGTGGATTCATCATATGATGATGGATGGTTATGGTGACATCTTGGTGCCATGGAGGACTCTTGAGTCTTTGGTGAGGTGTTGTTTCTCTTTGCTTTTGAGTATTAATCATTTGCTTGGAGCTTCATTATTTTGCAAGATCAAATTTGAAGTTAGCATGGATTAAATAGTTTATGCTCATAGAGACTAGAGAGACTTAGGCGAGGCTATGTAATCTCATCTTTTTGGGATCATGTGTTGATATGATTACTTTTTAATAGGATTTTAGTAGAAATATTGAGGAGCCTACACTTGGTTGTGGATGTGAATCCATTATCGACCCGATGAGAATATTGTAATTTATTATAAGCTTTATTGCTTGGTGTTGTGAGCGCATGACAATCTTGTTTCCCACTCTTGGTCTACTTGGTAGGTGAATGATATGAGAGGTATTGCCCACTTGGTTATCAAATGCATTCTTTATTTTGTATCCTGTCTTCTCATGTGAATAAGTCTTAAATATAGAAGTCTCGAGGACTTGTTGAGAAGAAGATGCATGGTTTTATTGATTTCCATTGTTCTCCTTATTGTTGGACTTAAGCTATAGATATATTTTTGAGGAATTATTTGGAGAGGTACAAGAAGTGGTTTGTGGCTTTGGAAATATCCCCTTTGTTGTGGGAATGGATGGTTTGTTTGATCTACCTTTGGTATGTGAGGTTTACATCTATTGCTATTATGTTTCATTTGATTGAATGTTAGATGTTGATATCCCTTCAGCATGAGAATGGTGAAGGAGATCTTACATTACACATCTTGGTATATGTTAGTATGGGACAAGGATATGGTTTGATTTGTAGGTTCTCTCTTTGGTCTTCTTCTTCTTAAATGTTTGTATGCACATGGCTAAGTGTGAAGAACTTGGGAGAGCAATGGAGGCTAATGATGAGAGAGTTATTGCACATTTTTTGGTTGTAGGACTTGCAGATCATGTATATTTCCTTAACACTATGTGATAGAGGAGATAGCCACATCTTTTATGTGAAGTACTATAGCTAGAGTTTGTATGCTTTGATCTTTTTCAGATCTGAAATTACTCGTGGAGTTTTTGGATATATATTTGTTTATCCTCTATGATATCTTGGTTTATTGATTATTGATGTGATAATGAGTTTGCATGTTTAATTGGATTTGGATCTATGAGTTATATAGTTTGTAGGTGTGCACAACCTATTGATTGTGGGGGGATGACCCTAATGTGGATTGTCTATATCCACAAGATTGTTTTAGTAGCAATGAAGAGTTTTTAAGTTGGCCTTGTTTGTGGTCATTTGTGCATTGGCATGTTTCTTTGAGATAGTAGGTTGGATATATAGAGACTTGATTGAAGGTTTAGAGTTGATATGTTGACAACATGAAGTTTTATCTACGTTGGTATGCCTTGATTTAAGGTATGGTTAGCTTGGATAATTTACAATTTGCCATTGTTTCTATTATAGGTGGTATGAGTAAGGTAGTTTCTTAAAGCCTTTGTTATCATTTGAATCTAATGCTTATTTTCATGTAGAGATAGGTGCAGGTTTCGATGATATTTGACATGGTTCACCTTGGCATGTTCCCTTTTTATTCCATATGTGGCATGTTGGAGGATGTGAGGAGTTTGTTGCTTGATGTCAACTGTCATGGTTTCTTTTGTAGGTGTCTTGTTGGAGCATGAGAGCATAGTGAAGATTCAAATGGTTCATGGATGGATAAGGGATGGTTTGCCCTTGTTTGTGATTCATATGGGTGTATTCCAATGTACGATGTCAAGTGGGAGAATGTTAAGTTTAAGGTGCCATCTACCTTGTAAATCCTATGACATGGATCCAAAATTCTCAAGCAAAGTGTCGCAAGGAACTTAGAATGTATTGGGAAAAAAAATTGTAATATTTAATTCTCACCATTGTTTGTAATACATTCATAAGGGGTGATGGGTCACACTAGTTGTGGTAAAAGTGGGTTGCGAACACAAATATTTATATTGTTTTTACCACTTATGGATTTCTAGAATAAGATATTTAATGACTTAAGAAAGTGGAAAAAGAGTGACCTACTGGATTCTCTAGTGGGAGTATGGAAGATGCAACATGTCTCTCTTCAGTTTCAATCATTTATTACATTTAATGTAATGTTTATCTTGCAAGTATAGTTGTCCATGTTGGAGGGAAGGTATTGGAAGCTAAATTGATGTCTATTTGAGTTTCGTAGAGGCATTCCAAGGGTTGTGGTCATGAGTAATGAAGAGTCTTGTTTGGGAACCTTTATTGGTGGTTTTGGAGCTCTCGCCATTCTTTAAATTTAGCCTTTGAGTGTAGATTTTATGTGTAACAGAATGGGGAACAATTGAATGTAGTTTTGTTTACAGAAATGAAGGATGGATGGGAGGCATAAGGAGTTTGTTCACATGTACACAAGTGTTGCTATGGTGGAGGCAAATAGGAGAATTAAAGTGATTGTATTGTAAGCACTTTTATTGTTGTTAATACACGCTTCTTCTCCCTTCTTGACCTAGAGTTTTTTTCTGCAAGGGTTTCTCCATGTAAATCCTATGTTATGTGTGGATGTTATGTTGCTGATTTATGTCTTATTGATGTTATTTTATGCTGATGTTAATTATTATTTATTTCTATTATAAGTTCACATGTAAGATAGCTATATTAAGCATGGTTAACAGGTTGATTTTTGACATAATAAAGAAGAAGGATCTAGTTATGGGTTTTCCACAATTAAGGCAACTTAATTTTCATATTTGCATAGAGTTTCAAATTTTTATGTTGCTACTATCCAAACCTTGAATCTCATCCTTTTATTAGTTTATTGGATAGAAATTGATCTTCACAATCTTTGGTATTTGAACTTGTTTATTTCCCAACAAAGACTGGGTTTGATCTCCCACACTTCAAGCTTGTTGGTGTAAATAAATATTCATTTTAGATATTATTATACTTTACTTAAGTTAACTTAGGATAATGCATCTCTTCGTAGTTTGGATTTGAGACACTTAGGGAAGTGTGCACATAGGGATAGAGCTTGTAGGAGAAATTCCACCTTTTGTGGTCTTATTTTGTTGTTACACTCCACATTCGGTGGGTCATCCACCTCTTGTGGAATATTATATTATTTCTCCTACCTACCCCTAGTATTTCTTACCTACCCTTGTTTCTTATTGAGCCACATGTCATAATTGTGTGCTCGTACATCCATATGGCCTTGCCTATATAAGCAGGCCTATATTCATTGTATTGGTTAATCCAGTTGATCATTTGCATATTGATGAGAATACAGTTTGTTTTTATCATTCTATTGTCTCTCTTTGTATGCTTTTCATTGTGCCCTTGATCTTGGCAAAATCCTACATGGTATCAGAGCCATTGGGGCTTCATTGATTGGTTTTTGGAGACATCGTGGAAAGCTTCTATTTTCGGATCTGAAGAATTGCACTTTTTGGAGGCATCTTGGAGCGTTTTCGACCTCACCATTGCGTCCGGGAGGCCGTTTCCATAAAAATCGAGTATAAATTCGACCTATTTTGGCGAAAATCAATTTTTGGGTGTGGAGGAAATTTTCTGCCCAATTCGGGTGGTACGGTACAGAATTTTCAGATTTTTTTTCAAAAAAAAAAAAATTATTTTTTTTTGAAAATTATTTTCCAGTTTGAAAAGATTTTTTGAAAAAAAAAAAAAAAATTGAAAATTATTTTTGGGATCCGTACCTTCTGCCCAGTCAACAGCGCACAGTCAGCACCCAGTCAGCGCCCAGTCAGCATTTTCTTTGGAAAGTTTTAGATCCCTCTCCGTTGAGTAGTTTGGATTTTTGGGTCAACTTTGGAGGCCCATAACTTGCTCAATTTTGCTCCTTTTTGGGTGCAATTTTTTTTTATTTGGGCTAATTTTTCGTGCTCTTCGTAGTGGTGTGGTTATTTTCTAGTTTTGGTGCACAAGTGTTTCAGAATTTTTAGATTCTCTCAGTTGTACTTGTCCAATCCTCAATTTTGCAACTTCAAAAGCCTCGTTTGAGCTCATACGACCTCCTTTTCAGGTGCCATTTTTTTTTGAAAGTGCATATTTTTTCATCTACTTTTATAATCTATGATAAGATTTCAGAGATTTTGAGAAGTTGTACTTTCAGTTATTGGTCTTATTTGGCTTATTAGGTACTTGTAAAGTGCTTGGATCTTAGTTTAGATCTCTTGCATTATTAGTTTGAGTCTCTTTTGGCCTTATTGAGGCAGTTGTAAAATTGAAATTAGAAGCCCACTTTGCCATTTTTTGCAAGTGGCCCATTGTATACGCACTAAGTATAAAGTGTTAAATCATCACTTTTGGGGGGTTCTTTGATTGAGTGAATTTGGGGGGTTGTCTTGTGTGATTGTGCCTCTCTTTCCTTGTGCTCTTTCATTTTTTGTTGCAATGAGTCCTCATAAATTTCCACCTTTAAATCCACATAATTATGCATCATGGAAAATTAAAGTATGGAGCAAATTAATGGAAAAAGGTCTCACGCATTACATAGATGGAACAATAGCAGCACCACCTGATCCTAAGGCTGATCCTAATGCTCAGTTAGAATGGCTCACTAAGAATTGCATGGCTCTTGGAACTTTGCGCAAGTATGTATCAGATGACCTCATCTTTCATATTGAAAAGTGTACTACAATCAGAGATGCTTGGGATATGTTTCAGAAATTGTATGGTCAAGTTGATGAAATCAGAGGTTATAAGATTGACAATGAGCTCACCAACTTGGATCCCAAGAGTTTTGATACAATCCAAGATTATGTCACCAAATCAAATGAGCTAAGAGCAAAGCTTAAGGATTGTGGAATTGACAAAAAGGATGCTCAGTTGATATTCAACTTGTTGGACAAGCTTGCACCTGAATATGCAGCATTGGTGTCTAGCTTCCAAACTCATCGTTTGACAGTGGGGAGTTCCTATGTTATGCCTTCATTTGATGCTTTCACAGAAATGTTAATATTGGAAAAATCTAAGTTGTTGAACATGGGACTTCTCAAGTCTTCAAAGTCCAAGGCTTTGGTGGCTAATCAAGGGAATCAAGGAAGTCAAGGCAAAGATTCCAACAAGAAGAAGAAGCACTCTAAGTCTAAGCCACACCAGGAAAAAGGACAATCATCCTCTCCATCACAAGGTGATTTTTCATCCTCTTCCAAGAAGGGGACACCACCTAAGAAGGATAAACCAACTTGTGCATATTGCAAGAAGTATGGTCATGATGAGCATCGATGCCACGCAAAGCAAGTTGATGAGTTAACTAATCTTCTTAAGAAAAACAACATCAACTTGCCATCCGCCTACACAAAGAAGGATTCATCTCCTTCCTCTTCCTCACATTCTAAGGGAAAAGGGCAAGCATTTGTGGCAACAACAGGTTCTTCACATCAATGGATACTTGACTCGGGTGCCTCATATCACATGGGTTCTACAAAGGAGCAGTTTTCTTCATTGGAGCCATCTAAGGTACCTCACATTTATATAGGTGATGATACTCAAGTAGAGGTTGAAGGGAAAGGTTCAGTTGACATGGATGATGGAACATTTGAGAATGTTCTCTATGTTCCTAACTTGTCTACCAACCTTCTCTCTATCTACCAAATCACTCATTATGGAAATGGGAAAAAGGTTGAGTTTACACCAGATTCAGTTGTGGTAAAGGAACTTGAAGATGATGCCTTGGTAGCAGTGGGATAAGTCAATGACAACTCAAGGCTTTTTTCATTCTCCCACTTTGTGCCAAGTTCACCTTCTAGGGCCTTGCTTACTCATTCAAATTCAGAAAGTAAGCTATGGCATGAGCGGTTTGGTCACCTCAACTACCGCTATCTTCATTAGCTCAGCACTAAAGACATGGTCACAGGTCTACCTCGAATCAGTTTTTCAGAGGGTGTATGTTCAGGTTGTTCCATGGGCAAGCATCCCGAAGAGAAGTTTGATAAGGGGAAAGCTTGGAGAGCTTTGGAAGTTCTTGAACTTGTTCACAACGATGTAGCAGGTCCATTTCCAGCACCTTCATTTAGTAAGGCCCTCTATGTCCTCACCTTCATTGATGACTACTCCCGCTTCACTTGGGTCTACTTTCTCATTCATAAGAGTGAAGTATTTCACAGGTTTTAGGACTTCAAGACTCGTGTGGAGAAGCAATAAGGGAAAGTGGTCAAGATTCTTCGCACAGATAATGGAAGGGAATATGTGAACAAAAGACTTGAGGATTTTTGTACATTTGAGGGGATTGATCTTCAGCATTCTGTAGCATACACTCCACAGCAGAACGGGGTTGCAGAATGCAAGAATAGAACTCTCAAAGAAATGGCTAGATGTATGATACATGCACATTCTCTTGATCCCGCCTTTTGGGCAGAGGCTATCAATTGTGCCACACACATCCATAATCGGGTTCCTCACAAAGCTTTGCAAGGTATTACTCCTTTTGAAGCTTGGGCTGGTAGGAAACCGATTGTGAGACATTTCAGAGTCTTTGGGTGTCCATCATGGGCTCGCATACCTCCACAAAAACACAAGGCATTGGAACCTCAGAGTCGGCCTTGCATATTTGTTGGATATCCTGAGGGTGTTAAGGCATACAGATTGATGGATCCTGAGACACATGAGGTGTTCATTGAGAGGAGTGTTCACTTTGAGGAAAGCTCTCCTAGCTTAGCCTCTCTACCTCCTCCACCTTCCTCCATTATGGATAGTGATGTTAGTGATTTAGATGATGAGACTCCCTCAACTCCGACTCGCAGGGTTACACCTCTGTCGGGTCCACTTGCAATTGAGAAGCCTCGTTCTCCACCTCCACCTAGACCTCGTTGGGCTCGACAGACACTTGAGTCCATGGGTTCTCTTGTTGGGGATCCTTCAGATACCCAGAGAACTCGATCACAGCATCAGGATCTACCACATGCATTCATTGCTACCGCTTTTGATCCACAGACATTTAGGGAAGCATCAGGGGTTCCTGAGTGGGACCTAGCTATGGAGGAAGAGTATAGTTCCTTGATGAGGAACAACACATGGGATTTAGTCCATCTCCCTAAGGGGAGAAAGATGGTCCGATGTAAGTGGATCTATTGGACCAAGTTTGTAGCGGATGGTAGTGTGGATAAGTATAAGGCTCGGCTTGTTGCGAAAGGTTTCTCTCAGGTTGTAGGTGTTGACTATACTGAGACCTTTGCACCCGTAGCCAAGATGAACTCCATTCGTTTGACACTTGCTATTGCTACACCTCATGGTTGGGTTGTACATTAGATAGATGTGAAGAGTGCTTTTCTTCATGGTGATCTGGATGAGGAGATTTATATGGAGCAGCCACAGGGTTTCATCCAGGATACTTCCTTGGTTTGCAGACTAAGGAAATCTCTTATGGCCTTAAGCAGGCCCCCAGGGCTTGGTATGCCAAGATGGATTCCTTTCTACTCTCCGCAGGGTTCACCAGGTGTCATTCCGATCTGAATGTCTACATTTTGCGACAGGATGACTCTCACTTGATACTTGTGCTCTATGTTGATGACTTGATCATTACAGGGAGTACTTCATCCATCATTAGCAAGGTCAAATCTGCTTTGCATGACATATTTGCTATGACTGACTTGGATCTTTTGCACTACTTTCTCGAGATAGAGATTTCATAGTCACCTTTTGGGATTACACTATCGCAGCCCAAGTATGCTCTTGATCTACTTGCATGCTTTCATATGGCTGATTGTAAGCCTGCCCCGACTCCCTTTCTTTCAAGAGTCAAGCTTGAGGCTTAGTGTTCTTCTCCACCAGTTGATGCCACTTTGTATTGTCAGCTTGTGGGTAGTCTCATCTACTTGACCCATACACGTCCTAATATTTCATTTGCAGTTGGCATGGTTTCCCGCTTCATGCAGGACCCACATGAGCTTCATTGGAAAGTCGCCAAATGCATCCTTCATTACATCTAGGGTACACATCACTATGGGATTCACTATGCAATAGGCACAGGACTTCGTTTGGTTGGTTACACAGACTCCGATTGGGCTGGCAATCTTGATGATCGTAAGTCTACTTCTGGTTACAATTTTCACCTTGGTTTGGGCCCCATTTGTTGGCAGAGCAAGAAGCAACATGCTATTGCTCTCTCTTCGACTGAGGCTGAGTATCGAGGCGCTGTTAATGTAGTGACTGAGACCATTTGGCTCCAGCAGATCGTCACAGAGTTTGGATTCACCACTCCACGACCGACAGTTCTACATTGTGACAATCAGAGTGCTATTGCAATCTCGAAGAACCCGGTCCAGCACTAGCGGACCAAACACATCGAGATTCATATGCACTATATCCGAGAGCTCATTCAGGAGCAGGTCATTGATTTGCAGTATTGTCCTACAGTAGAGCAGGTTGCTGACATATTCACCAAACCTTTCACTGAGAGTAAGTTCCAGCAGTTGCGAGCTCTCTTGGGGGTGTGGGATGTGTCATTAGGGGGGGTCAGCTGACTTCTCCTTCCTATCTTATGGGGGGGACTTTTTCCTCTTTGAGGTTTTGTCCTTCTTCTTTGAGAGTCTTTTGTACTTTCATCTCTCTTTTGGGGGGGAGTTTTTTTTCCCACTGGGTTTTCTCCCTTTCTTCGTTTTTGAGAGATTGCATTGCATGGTTTTGCTTGCATTTGCATATTGTACATGGGTACCTATCATGGCCTAGTAGCCGGGACCCATCTTGCATTGTTGACTTGAGTCTTCATTCCCCTAAGTTGCACTTAAGGGGGGGTGTTGGTGTAAATAAATATTCATTTTGGATATTATTACACTTTACTTAAGTTAACTTAGGATAATGCATCTCTTCGTAGTTTGTATTTGAGACACTTTGGGAAGTGTGCACATAGGGATAGAGCTTGTAGGAGAAATTCTACCTTTTGTGGTCTTATTTTGCTGTTACACTCCACATTCGGTGGGTCATCCACCTCTTGTGGAATATTATATTATTTCTCCTACCTACCCTTGTTTCTCATTGAGCCACATGTCATAATTGTGTGCTCGTACATCCATATGGCCTTGCCTATATAAGCAGGCCTATATTCATTGTATTGGTTAATCCAGTTGATCATTTGCATATTGATGAGAATACAGTTTGTTCTTATCATTATATTGTCTCTCTTTTTATGCTTTTCATTGTGCCCTTGATCTTGGCAAAATCCTACAAAGCTTAACTTAAACTCATGAGGGTATCCCTAGGGGTATACCTTAATAGGTATTGAAATCACCTAAGATAAGAAACAATGAAATGAATGATAGCCAAACTCAACTTGCCTACTCAATTCCTAAAACTATCACTAGACTATGTAAAGCTAGCCATCTTTAATCCCTATATAGATGATACAACACCTTGGGCACAAGTGTAAGGTGAGGTGAGTTCCGCAATTTAAAAAAATTGATTTACTTTATTCCTTGGATATATCAATATCATGAAAAAAGAGAACTAAAATGAAGTGATTTTTATGATTTGTTTGAATGTGGGTGACTAAAACAAGCACAATGAGACTATAGTTTATCTACTTAGTTATCTATCATTGAACTACCCAAACTCATATACAACCACATCAAAGAGACATCACAACAAATGTAATAAAATTAAAGCTCCATCAAGTTCATCTTGATGATTACATCTATAAAAAATGTGGTAAACACATTTCAAAATGATACATACAACTAAGAATAAAACTAAATAATGATATTACAATATTCTAAATTACAGGTTTGAGATACCCTCTAAGCCCTCTTGCAACTTCTTTGCAGCTAATCTTCTATTGGTTCCACCTTTCTAAATATTCCTCTACTATGCTCTAGTCTTCTTGTACTGTCCAATCATGAAACATGATAGCCTCATGCCGAGAAACACTCACAAGAAAAAGTAGGTTGAATCTCTGTAGCTACTTGAAATCAATGACCAAGGAAGATCCTCTCCAAAATGGACACCCAATATCAATGGAGAACATCTACATTTACTCCAAGAAGTTTGAAGAAGTGGATCCATAAATGTAGGTTGGTGGAAAAAAGTGTCGTCAAAGAAAAGCATGTTGAAGTCGTAAAAAACATGTTCTGGAAGCAAAAGCATTAAAAATTTCACAACCTCTAAGAGGCCAAGTTTGTCAGTTATCGACCTTCGAGCATTCCTCGTAACACATACCCAATGGTCAGACATATGGAAGAAATCGTGCATAATCGACCTGTTAGCCATCAACCTCTACCATATGCAACTTTTACAATCTGTCACACTGATCAATGAAGGACCAACGCAAACTTGTCTCTAACTGTCAAGCTATGGGTGTTGGGCATGGTGCATACCACATGACACACTGAGTAGACAAATCAAAAAGATAGCCAAAGGTTGAAGAGTGCTCAATCTATTGGGCCAGGTGGTTTGAGCTTGATGCTAACACATAATAATTGGGCAAATTATCAATTGGAGGGCCAAAAGGCCAATGAAGTGATCCATTCGTTGGGTCGTGGGGTTCGGATTAGAAATTTTAAGGACTAAGTGGGGTTTCAAGGGTGACATAGATAAGGGGATTTAGTGAATGGGGGTATGAGGGTAGATGGAAGGTAGAAATCTTGGCATCTTATAATGGATAGGGATGAAGTCGTTTAATAGACCAACGATTGCTATATTTAAAGAATTTTTTTGGAAGAGGGAAAAGGCGTACACATGTAGAAGGGGTAGAAGGGGTAGAGAGGTATAGTAAACAATGATAGGATAAGAAATTTTAAGGACTTAGAGAGGTTTTGAAGGTGACATAGACAAAGGGGATTTAGTGATAAGGGGTACGAGGGTAGATAGGAAGGTTGAAACCTTGACACTTGATAAGTTATATCAGACTTCGATAAAATTTAGATTTTCTAGTAGGGTTCAATAATTAAGGTCATAAAGAAGGGACTCGACACTACATTCAAAAACAATAAAAAAGAAAAATAATCTATTCAAACTCTTTCAAATTGGCTATCAACAATAGATTATACATGATCAAGACATAGAAGGTGAAGGGAATCAAGAAAAAAGGGCAATAGACAATTTGAGTCTCAATAGAAATAATTATGCTTGGAGGGGCATGAGGTTACATCTCTTAAACATAAGTATTTGCATATATTATATATGAGGAGATGAGATGTTGATAGGAGGATATGAATAAAGTTATCATTCTAGAAGGTAGTAAGCATGAATTTTTTTTTACTTTGTTCAATGGATCTCCACGAGCTCATCAGAGGGATGATTTATCAAACTTTTTACTTCATTCCTCTCACTAGTATTGATAAACCTAACAAGAAGGATAGGTTGTGATATGAGAGTACACATTGGATTATTTTGATAGTTGGGAAGAATTGTTTTCAAAATGTTCTAATGATCTTGTGGGCATGGGAAGTGATTTCTTCAAATCTATTATATTTTGCTCAAAATTGATAGCCAAATCATATGATTTGAGAATAGTTTGACCTCCTAAAATATGAATCATGATCAATATTTCAAAATTTAAAGCTTTTAGGAAGTATTTAAACATGCAAAACCTAGAGTTGGATGAAGTTCAGTTTTTTGAGAATATCTTCCAAGCTTTATCAAATAACAAGTTGAAGTCATGCATACATTTCAAATGCAAAAGGAAGCTTATTAATTGCCATGAAATGCAAAAGGAGTCAATTTATATCTTCCTTCTCTTGAAATTGGTTGAAAAGAAGCTCACCAAATTGATACCAACTTGTGTTTGAACTAGGCTACAAAGTTTTAACCATTCATGTGCTCTCCCTTGAGAGATGAAATATTCAATAAAAGGACCATATTTTGAGTAGTAGTATTATGATTATTGCACAAATTTGTTATAGACTGAATGTCATTTGAGGGAGAACTAGAGAACTATCTCTGTAGAAGAGAGGTGACACCTTCAATGTTATTCAAGAATTTGACACCACAAGATTGTTATTGCATATTTCACTACAATCCTAGGTTGCAAATGGTAAATTTCTTGATTGTATATTATGATGCATAGATATGTCAAGTTGTCATAGTCTACAAGAACAAAAAAAATAGTATCTTATGAGAAATAGAGTTGTCAATAGATTCATGCTCCTAAGAGTTGTTATTTTTATGATTTGCCACCAACATAAAAAAAAAAGAACAACGATTGAATAAAATAAGATGCAGATTGAGGCCAACCTTAAACAACACACACTAAGCAACATATTAGGCCTAGAGAATATCAATCAACTTTGAGTGTTTAACACTTTTAAGCCTAGAAGTCAAAGCTTAGTGTGTGTGATTTAAGCAGTCCAGTAGATTGAGGCCTTTTGATTTATGTCCCATTAGGCATGCCAAAAATTGTTGATGTTAAATTTGCACTTTCACATTAATTTATGTTTTTAATGTCCAAGATTGAGAAGTCAACTCTTTGTTAGATTTTCAATGATCTCTATTTGGATCACTTGCATGGAAAAGGGATATAGAACAATTAAAAATATAAATTTTGTTAGTGTAGGTTTTTTTATTTTCCTTATGTTAGGGGGTATTTATTTTTCCTACACATATATTATTAAGCTTGCTTAGGTTATTAGGTGTGGTTAATATGAGGACACTGGCGGAATACATTAGCTACATGTGTAACTCTCCACCTCACATGGGTAGTTGAGTTACACACCCTCTTTTGGCTTGTTGTGCCACCTCTCATAACCACTATTTTGTCATTTCTTAAGTGGGTTATGGGGTAGTTGGGTTTCTCACCCTCTTTTGGCCTTATGTGCCACCTCTTATAACTCCTTTTTTGTTTTCATGTAAGGAGGTTATGCCACATGTTTTGACATTTACCAAGTAGGTAAAAACCTCTCACCTTTTATGGGGTAGTAGGTAAAACCTCCCACTTTTTATGGAGGTGGGAGTTAATGCACCTCTTGGTTGTATATGCTATTATTTTTCTATATAATAAGCAATATACTCTCACCTTCACAAGTGAAGTGATAGCTCGGTGAGAGTCTTCTCTAAATTCTCTTCTTTATCTCTATTTTTCTCTCATATCAGATTTATCTTCATTCAGCTATTTTGATCTTCGATCATCCGTTGCTTGGAGTTGCATGTGATCTATGACCGACATCAGATCCTGGCTCAATTCTTGCTTCTCACAGAATTTAACATGGTATCAGAACCGTGTTGTCTGGTATAGCTCATTGCTTTTCTGATTTATTTGAGAGATTTGAGATTGTTAGATAGCTAATATTTTTCTTAAAAACCAAGTATGCTCTTCTCCTGCATTTTCGTGTGATCTGGAGAATCAAAACTGTTTAAAGGAAAATAAGCTTCTAGTTAAATCTGGTTTTATATATGTGTTCTTTGAGATCTGGGTGATTGCAGCATTTTTGGTAATATTGGAGGCTTCTTTAGCATTTCCAGAGTGTCCAGAAGGCTTGTGAAAATCATAAGTGACTTTTATTTCACCAAATTCAGAGTTTGGAGAACACAGTAAAAAAAAAATCAGAGTACTTGACGGAAAGCTGGAAATGAGCACTCTTCATAATTGCAGGTCTTATTGAAATATTCTACCCTTCTTTGTTAGATATTGCAGGTTGAATCAGCTGCATGTTTTTTTTTTTTCCCCTTCTATAGATCATATCTTTCTTCTCACAACTCTATTTTATAAAAACGAATAGTTGTTGGAAAGGTATTAAGATACATTGAGCAACTGTAAGGCTAATTTTTTCAGATTTTGTGTTAAATTTATATGTATTTAAACTTTCTATTTTGGCCATTAAAGCCTTAGAAAGCATTGTAATCTGATAAAAGCCTTGTAAATGCACTAATTATAAAGTGCCAACCTTGTAATATTTGGGGGGGGTGATTTCAAAGACTAGTGAAAAGGGGGGGTGTCTCTTGTGTCTTCTTTCTTGCACTCTTCTTGACTCTTTGCAATCTTCTTTTCTGCTATCATGGATGCATCTACAGTTCCACTTTTAACACCATATAATTACTTTGAATGGAAATCTAAGATGATAATATATCTAAAAAGACATGGATATCATCGTGTTACTATGGGACTTGAAACTGAACCTCAAGATGTTGCAGAAAAGATTAAATGGTTTAATAAATGTGATGAAGCTTTTGGTACATTGTGCATGTCAGTCTCTCCTGACCTTCTTTTTCACATTGAATCTGCTACTACACCAAATGTAGTATGGACTACTTTGGGAAACCTCTTTGGTAAGCAGGATGAACTAAGAGGTCATCAATTGGAGAATGAACTCATAAGGTTGAATCCAACCAATTTTGATACTATACAAGACTTCTTCACTAAACTTAAGTCTATAAGATTGCAGTTGGAACAGTGTGGAACTAAGAAAAATGATAAGCAATTGATCTTGAGTATTCTTTCTAAGCTTGGCCCTAACTATTCAGTGTTTGTTTCTACATTCTATGCTACCAAATGTGCCCTAGGTACCACATTCAAAATGCCTTCTTTAGATGATTTTGCTGCAGAACTCACTAGGGAGCAGGACAAATTGGTTCAAATGGGTACAATAAAGCCCTCTAAGTCACATGCCTTAGTTGTAAATCAAGGCACAAAAGAACAGAAAGGGTCTAGTAAGCAAGATAAGAAACAAAAGAACCAAGGAGAGAAGAAGAAAGATAAGAAATCTGCTACTTCAAAAGCAGACAATGAGACCTCTTTATCAAAAGGTGAACAACCTAAGAAGGAGAAGGTCAAGTGTTCTTATTGTAAGAGGCCTGGTCATGATGAACATAAGTGTTTAAAGAAACAAATTGATCACCTTTCAAATCTTTTTGAAAAGAATAATATCAAGGTTCCTGATTCAGTCAAACAGAGTTCATCAGAAGGATCTTCTAAGGACATAGATAAGAGTAAGGGGAAAGGAAAGGGTAAGGCCCTAGTTTCTATTGCTTCACAACCAAATTCTTGGATAATTGACTCAGGTGCTTCACACCACATGGCTTCTTCAGAAGATGATTTCACATCTTTAGAGCCATGTTCTATGCCTTCCATCCTAATGGGTGATGACACTCCTGTTGAAGTGCATGGGAGAGGGTTTGTTGATGTGGGGGAAGGAACATTTCAAGATGTCCTTTGTGTTCCATCTTTATCAACTAATCTCCTATCTGTTTATCAGATCACTCACACTAGTTCTGGCAAGCGAGTTGAGTTCACACCAGATGCAGTGGTAATCAGCGAAATGCATAATGGGTCTACTGTTGCTGTGGGAAAAGCAGATCATCATTCTAGATTATATCAGTTTTCTCACTTTGTTCCTGATTCTCCTTCGACAGTTTTACTCACTCATGCAGATGAGGTGAGTTGTTTGTGGCATCAACAGTTTGGCCACTTGAACTACCGTTACTTGCAACAACTCAGTCAACAAGAAATGGTTTCAGGGTTGCCTTCTATTCGATTTTCTGATGGAGTTTGCCAGGGGTGCATTCTTGGTAAGCATCCAGAGGAGAAGTATGATAAAGGTAAAGCTTGGAGAGCTACACAACTATTGGAGTTGGTACATAGTGACTTGGCAGGACCATTTCCACAACCATCTTTCAGCAAGGCTAGATATGTCTTGACATTTATTGATGACTTTTCTAGATATACATGGGTTTACTTTCTCAAACAAAAGTCTGAAGTCTTTGAAAATTTTCTAGATTTCAAAGCTTTTGCAGAGAAACAATCTGGGAAGTTCATCAAGATTCTGCGTACAGATAATGGGGGTGAATATGTTAATAATCAGTTTGAACAGTTTTGTGCTTTAGAAGGTATCAACATGCAGCACACAGTTCCATACAGTCCTCAACAAAATGGTGTAGCAGAACGAAAGAATAGGTCCTTGAAGGAGATGGCTAATTGTATGATTCACTCCAAGTCTTTGGCACCTCAGTATTGGGCAGAGGCCATCAACTGTGCATGTTACATCCAGAATCGAGTTCCTCATAAAGCTGTGAAGGGGGTAACTCCCTTTCAAGCTTGGACTGGTCGAAAACCCACAGTTAAACACTTTAGAGTGTTTGGTTCTCTTGCATGGGCCCACATTCCAACTGAAAAATGCAAGGCTATGGATCCGCAGAGTAAGCCTTGCATATTTGTTGGATATCTAGATGATGTCAAAGGGTATAGGCTTCTCCATCCCACTACTCATGAGTTGTTCATTGAGAGGAGTGTTCGTTTTGAGGAGAGTTCTTCTAGTTCTTCTCATACCACCTCTCCATCCACTATCACATTGGAGAAATTGCATTATGATGACAGTTCTTCAGAGGATCTTAATCCTCCTAATCTTGATGAGGAGTCTTCTTCCTCTACTTTAGATGGTGATAGTAATGATGAGGATTCACATTCCTCTCATAGTCATCATTCAGAGGCTGATGATTCTCCCCCAAACTCTCCAGCCTCAGTGCCTCTTTGGGCTCGACAAACTTTTGAGTCAGCAGGAGATTGGCTTGGTGATCCATTAGATACTAGAAGAACAAGGTCACAATTTCAGCAAGCTCCACATCTCTTCATTGCTTCAGCTTCTGATCCACAGTCCTTTCGAGAAGCTTCAGGTGTTCCTGAGTGGGATGCTGCAATGCAAGAAGAGTTCAATTGCTTGGAAAGGAATCACACATGGGATTTAGTTCCTCTTCCTAAGGGAAGGAAACTTGTTCGATGCAAGTGGATCTATCGAACAAAATTTGCAGCGGATGGGTCGGTTGATAAGTATAAGGCTCGCTTGGTAGCAAAAGGTTTTTCCCAAGTTCCAGGGGTTGATTACTCTGAGACTTTTGCTCCAGTTGCTAAGATGAATTCCATCCGACTTGTTCTTGCTATAGCTGCAGCACATCGTTGGGAAGTTCATCAGATGGATGTGAAGAGTGCATTTCTTCATGGTGACCTTCAGGAGGAAATCTACATGGAGCAACCACAGGGGTTTGTTCAGGATCCTTCACTTGTGTGTCGACTTCGAAAGTCTCTCTATGGCCTCAAACAGGCTCCTCGAGCTTGGTATGCCAAGATGGACTCATTCCTTCTGACAGTTGGTTTCACTCGGTGCCATTCTGATCCGAACGTATACATTATGCAACAGGATGAAACTCTCACATTTCTGGTTCTCTATGTTGATGACTTGTTACTCACAGGGAGTCACTCATCCACCATCAAAGCAGTGAAAATTGCTCTACATGATAGATTTTTGATGTCAGACTTGGGTCTTCTACATTACTTCTTGGGAATTGAGATCACTCAATCATCTTCAGGAATCTTCCTTGGACAACCCAAGTATGCACTTGATATGCTCTCTAGATTTCACATGGCTGATTGTAAGCCTACACCTACTCCATTTTTGTCAGGGGTCAAACTTGAGGCTAAGTGCTCTTCACCCTTGGTTGATGGCACTTTATATCGACAACTTGTTGGAAGCCTCATTTATTTGACTCATACGAGACCCGACATTTCTTATGCTGTGGGCATGGTCTCTAGATTCATGCAGGAGCCACATGAGTTGCATTGGAAAGCAGCTAAGCGGATCCTCCACTACATTCAGGGTACTCACAATTATGGAATTCAGTATGTAGCAGGTGTGGATATTGACTTGGTAGGATATACGGATTCAGATTGGGCAGGTGATTCTCAGGATCGCAAGTCTACTTCTGGGTATTGCTTCTCACTTGGTTCTGGTCCAGTTTGTTGGTCGAGCAAGAAGCAGTCTGCAATTGCTCTTTCATCGATAGAGGCCGAGTATCGAGGGGCAGTCAATGCCACCACTGAGGCTATTTGGCTTCAAAATATTCTTACTGAGTTTGGTATTCCAGTTAGAAAGCCTACCATCATCTTTTGTGATAATCAGAGTGCTATACAGATCTCAAGAAATCCAGTTCATCATCAGAGGACGAAACACATTGAGATACATATGCACTATATTCGGGAGCTCATTCAGGAAGGCATCATTGATCTTAAGTATTGTTCTACATCGGAGCAAACTGCGGACATCTTCACCAAACCTTTCACCGAAAGCAAGTTCCTTCATTTGCGATCTTTGCTTGGGATGCAAAAGGTGTCTACTTCAGGAGGGGCTTCTTAGTCCTTCATTCTTTCTCTCTCTATTTAGGGGGGTCTATTCCTCTTATGGGGGGGGGCTTCTTCTTTTGGGGGGGATATTTATGTACATGGGTACCTAACATGGCCTCATTTGCCGGGACCCATCTTTTCACCCACCTAAGCTACGCTTAAGGGGGGGTGTTAGTGTAGGTTTTTTTATTTTCCTTATGTTAGGGGGTATTTATTTTTCCTACACATATATTATTAAGCTTGCTTAGGTTATTAGGTGTGGTTAATATGAGGACACGTGGCGGAATACATTAGCTACATGTGTAACTCTCCACCTCACATGGGTAGTTGAGTTACACACCCTCTTTTGGCTTGTTGTGCCACCTCTCATAACCACTATTTTGTCATTTCCTAAGTGGGTTATGGGGTAGTTGGGTTTCTCACCCTCTTTTGGCCTTATGTGCCACCTCTTATAACTCCTTTTTTGTTTTCATGTAAGGAGGTTATGCCACATGTTTTGACATTTGCCAAGTAGGTAAAAACCTCCCACCTTTTATGGGGTAGTACGTAAAACCTCCCACTTTTTATGGAGGTGGGAGTTAATGCACCTCTTGGTTGTATATGCTATTATTTTTCTATATAATAAGCAATATACTCTCACCTTCACAAGTGAAGTGATAGCTCGGTGAGAGTCTTCTCTAAATTCTCTTCTTTATCTCTATTTTTCCCTCATATCAGATTTATCTTCATTCAGCTATTTTGATCTTCGATCATCCGTTGCTTGGAGTTGCATGTGATCTATGACCGACATCAGATCCTGGCTCAATTCTTGCTTCTCACAGAATTTAACAAATTTATTTTAAAGTGTGATGCACTAATCAGACTTTGAAGTTGTGTGAGACTAATTGCACAAGATTTAATAATTAATATGATAAATAGACATAGTTTCGTTGGTAAAGGGTAGAGATATGCACAATCATTTATCTATAGAAGGTGAGAAGATGAGTAAGAGTGTAATCCAACCCTAGATGCATAAATCAAGGCTACAAATAAAAATAAAAAGACATTTGCAAACTCATATGTGAAACCACAAATGAGCACAAAAAAATAATGTTCTAAAATATATTTATAAAATGAAATAAACAACAAATATAAGAGGTATATTATATAGTTATAGAGCTATTATATATCAATATGATTCAAAAAATTCATCCAAAGATTTAAATGCACAAAATCATAAAGTTTTCGCTAGTGAATCCTCCTCTCTTTGCTCAAATGAACAACTTACAAATATATACAATGGAAGAGATAAAAGACGAGGTTAAAAAAAAAAAAAGAATAAAAGGAAAAATCAATACCTAGAGAGAAATTAATCCTCATAATCTCCTTGAATTTGTATGCTATGAATTTTTATCCAAATTGCTGAAGATAGAACCATTGAATAAAGTGGAAGAGTGGGAATAACAGTAAATTTTTTCCTTGAAATACTATTCCGAGTTTTCATTTCCCTCTATACCATAAACCTCATAAAAATATTTAAAACAAAATTAATAAAATTTTGCTTTATATTCTTATATTCTCTCACTATATTTTTTTACATTTTATATGCTTATAAGTTTTAAAAATCTTTCATTTTATTCCTTCTTCCTTTATAAGCTTAAATCTACTATACATGCTTATAAATCTACTATACATTTCACTTTGTGAAGAAGTTTTACTTACCTTTACTAGGCTTATTTGATATTAAAACATAAAAGATGAAGATAAGGAGGAAGGAGAAGCTTCTGATGATGAGGGATGGTTCTTGTCTGGTGTATGGAGCAAACCGGATGACCAAGATCCCCCTCTGCTGCCTTCCAGGATTGCTTTTTCCGCTTAAGTAGCTTTTATATGGTTATCTGCTATCTGGGCTCTGCCCATATGATTGTCATTTTATGTAGTTTGTATTCTGCTTTCCAGATTTTGGCTATTTTAACTTTTTGGACACTACCTATGTGTCTATGAGAAGTGACCTTATGTCCTTATTTCTTTTTCTTTTTTTCAATATCTATACATTATTATAAATGAATAGAAACTGACGGAGGTATTCATAAAAAATAAATAAAAGAGCTAAAGTGGTAGGCTCCAAAATAAGATGGTTTATTATGAATAAACTCAGTCTATTGCACTTTCATGAGAAACTTTCTCTTTTAATGCCTTCTAAAATATTTGTTCATATCTTCTACTGGGCCACACCTCTGATTTAGAAACTTTCACTTTCCTTGCAGCCTGCCCTGTAATGTCATTCTTACCTAATGGTGCAATGCTTTATAAAAATATTTCTTACAACTTTAAAAATGTCTGCAGGCCATTGATTCAGATGGTGAGGTGGGTAATCTAGTGAATATGAGCAGCTTGTACTTCTTCAATCCTCAAGCCAATGGTGTAGAACGTTTGTTATTCTACTTGTGAGCTCCCCTATTTTGCATGCTTTATGCAATGCCTTATAAGGCTCTGTAATCTTTCTATATGCCCTGGTTGGCACTCCCACATAGCATTTCATCACATTGGCTAGCTATGCTACACCATGTTAATCCTCCCCAACAACCTATTCCACATGATTTGTTGGATTTCAACCCCCCAAATGGTTCATGCCTCAATATAGAAGTTGAACCATGTTTCTATTGTGTCGATTCTCATGGTTGCACCTTTAATTATTTGTTCAGCATGTTGGCATTTGAATGCCAATGCAACACTTGTGTTATGGCTGCACTGATTTTTGCAATACCCTGCACCACATTAGAATGCACATCCCTTGTTTCTAATATCTTGCACATATGTTTCTTTGGCTGCTCTTTGTTTTATGGTTATGCAATAGTGTTATGGCTGTGATGGACTCTTTATTGGTTTTGTATTAATACTTACAATAATGATTGTGCAATGATCCCATCTCCCAATGTGATGACCTAGAAAGACAGTTATAGTTGCACCAAGATTTCCAGGGCTATGCCATTGGCAGTTACTGTATTTTCTAGCTCCCCTCCTTTACTTTTGCACCTTATTGTGCTTTTCTTCCCATGTACTGCAAATTATTTACCTGCTTCTCATTAGCCCGGATTCATCTTTTGGGAATGAGTCATATGTTTTACTGTTGCCTTGCTAAATATGTTGTTTGCAACTATTTTCCCATACCTTGTGGAATCTATTTCCTTCAACAACTACATTATGTCGAGTTGGTCTAGTTATCATATTGTTTGGAAGGAAACTTGAATGCACAAGCCATCATGCCATGCAATTATTGAGAATGCCACACTATCATATACACAAATGGTCTGTACTATCTTTAAAGATATTTCAAAATAGTGCAGGAACCATTCGATTGGATTTTCATAAAATTTTGAATATATAATGGACCCACATTGATTTATCCCAATAATGCATTAATAGATAGTGACATCTTCAGACTTCTTTGGAATAAAATTCCTCAGAATCAATAGTGCACTAAGAATAATTGAATACCTCTGCCACCTTTGGAAAGTGTGTCGCCTCTTGATCTTGTTCTTGACAAAGGGTACAAAATGCAACCTATGAGAGATGCTTGAAGTAGAATGGTGCCTTCAATGTGAAAGCCATTTTACTTTGAGAATATCTCATATTTGTATAGTTTTTGAATGGCTAATTTGAAATATTAAATCATTTGCTTATCTCTAGCAGGTTGCAATAATATTGAATACCACAAAATATTTGACTGTTTTTTTTCTTTAATGCGTGTTTCCAATATGAATGGATTTAACATTTTTTATTCATAAAAAATAAAAGTTTAAAAATGGAATGGCATGATATTAAAATATGTTTTTTTTAATATGAAACTCATAATCTTTAAGGAATCTAAAGAGTTCATGACTTCTTAATCATTTAAACAATAAATTCAGCTTAAGTGAAGTTTCATGCATGGAATGAGTTATGAATATGATTTAGTTATTATTGCGTGCAAATAAAATTGTTCAATTGGGAGAAGAAAATTATGACAAGGTCTTTTATCAATAGATGTAATGAAAATGCCACAACACCATCTCTTTAGGTTAATGTCTCAACATCCATAAATCTTTAGACATAATTTAGAAGGTTTAAACTTCAACTCCTAATGCACATCTAACTTGCAAAAACAATGATAGGATGAGAAGGATATGAACCTCATGCTTGTTTATCAACAATGAATGTTAAAACCTTAATTAATTGAGAGTATGCATGGTTGAAACATGTTAAGCATACAGGGAGAAAATAAATGAAACATAAAGAGAACATAATGCCATGTATAAAGCATCGTACATCCTAAAGAAACCCACTTTAGGTGAAAATATATCTAAAAATGAGGAAATAATCACTAAGGAAAATATATCTAAAAATGAGGAAATAATCACTTAAGTACTCTAAAATGGAAAATACAAGAGGTGTAATCTAAGGAAAATATATCTAAAAATGAGGAAATAATCACTTAAGTACTCTAAAATGGAAAATACAAGAAGTGTAATCTATGTAATCTTACAGATAGAAAATTTACACTACTAGTTCTAGCTCAAAAAACCCTCTCCTATACAAGAATTATTTTCAATTATAGAAATACAAGTTGCCTAAGATAACTCCACAAATATCCATAGGACCAACATCTATCACAATCTCATTAACAAATTTAGAACCAATAACAAACTTTGATTTTTATTTCTTTTTAACTTGCATTTGAGACTTTCGTTTAGTCTAACCTAAACCATCTAGGGTGCTGAAAGGTTTTTGAAATAGGCTTATCTACCAATTTTTGTACAATCAAGTTATTTTAGGATCATGAATAAAATAAAGCATCAAACATACAACAATCGATCATATGAACCTTGATGTTAAACAATACTTTATTACCCAGCAAACCAAGATTTT
Source organism: Cryptomeria japonica (assembly GCF_030272615.1). Classification (NCBI taxonomy): domain Eukaryota; kingdom Viridiplantae; phylum Streptophyta; class Pinopsida; order Cupressales; family Cupressaceae; genus Cryptomeria; species Cryptomeria japonica. The sequence continues at coordinate 222,238,036 of NC_081407.1, read as the reverse complement.
TAGTGATGCATGAAAGCTTAGAATCAAGCTCAAAAGTACATAAAACCTATTTTATTACCTTATTTTCAAGTGAGATATTAACATTCTTTCTACCCTTTTTTTTAATGCAGATTCTTTTCTAAATATAGCTTCTAACAAGATAACTCTTCTTGACCATTCTTACCACAACACTCACAATATGTGCATATTTTTTTTAGTTCTAGTGGACGTCACACTTTTATCTGAAGTAACCATCTATCTCAAGATAGTAAGCATTTGATCATGCTTCATCTATTTCAACTACTTTATAAAGAAATATGGACCTACAAAGATGATTATAAAGACATCCTATATAATTAATTCTTATAAAAAATATGTACCCATTTGTATAGATCATTTGTTGAATTCACTAATGTATGAAGTTGTACACTTTAACATTGTTACTTAATGAATCACCTTTCTATACTCATTTCTTCCTTGTGACACATTGGTTAAAATTTCTTCCTTTTTAATAATTTAAAATGCATCCATGGACATAAAAAGTTCTTTTTCATAGGGATGGAATATAATAGACTTTCAAACTAAGAAAAAAATGTTTTTCTAATATTGGGACATAAAAATAAATTATTCTCATTTGAACTATGAATATTCACATTAAAATATACCTCAAGTTGTATGATACTATTGTCAAATTTCTTTATATCTACATCACCTTCAAAAATAATTGTATACATTAATATGAATTCTACCTCAAATAGAGGTTTTCTTCAAATACTATTATCATTCTTTAAAGACTTCCCTTCTTTATTAGAATTGAGATTGTCACCATATAATCTCTCCATAAGGATCTCTATTAGGCCTTTAATCATCTCCATTGATTGATAAAGGCTTTCTATGGTCATTTTCATCCTATGATATCTTGCTTCAACATCTACATAATCCCTTTCACCTTCCATGCTTCTCAAATTATTGCATTTGTGGGGCTTAATGTTAGTTTTCAAAGGTAGATTATTTTCTCCACTTGATTTAGTTATGGTTACTTGTAAAATAATCACAACACACTTCTCAAAAGGAAAAAAACTTGATTTGGTGACATAATCCATAAATTGGGAGGATACTCTTAATTCTTGTTCATCGACAACATATGTAAGCCATAGTTAATTGAGAAAATGCTTCATTGAAATTCTTTAATCAAATAAAAATTAAGAAAGTAAAGTATAAAAAGAATAATAAAATATGTAAGAAAAATATAGCTAAAAGAAAAGAAACACTCACTTAAGTGCTAAAAAATGCCAAATGAAATTAGGTGTTATCCACATAAGCTTATGAATATATATATATATATATATATGGTCTTAGCTCACACAACCCCAAAATCACTCTTAGATTTCCCTCTTGCTTATGCTCTTATGCTAGTCCTTAAATACAAAAAAATTACCAACAATTTTTCTTGCTATAACTTTTAGCTATGCACAAAATGCATCCAAAATGATCCACTCAACCTCTGAAATGCACATTTATAGTTTAAAAATCCATATACATCTTATAGAATTTAAAAATATTAAAATGTAAAGAAAAATTAAAAATATATAAATAGTGTGAGACACCAAAAATATAAATGAAATAATCACCTCTTTCAATGGAGTAACCATTTTAAAAATATCTTAAAAAATTTGCAAATACCTACTGAATTCTAAAGTATCATGAAAAAAAAATCCCTTATCCAATTCAAGATTGATAAATTTCAAAATATCTTACAAATTTGATAAAGCCTCTTTTGATAGTTCTCTATCTTCTTGAAGCTATAATATTTGCTTGTGAACTCAAAATAAAGGGCAAATTTTTGAAATTGCATATTTATCATAATGCATCGAAACATGTAAATTTTTTAGGTCTTGATAACTTTAGAACCTAATTTTGAATCTACACTATAACTCCTCTCTTTAATGTGAAGTGATTAAACAAAGAAAAAAAAATATTTTTTAATGATCACCTATAGACTAAGGACGCTTCTACATAAAATACCATATACGAGAAAAAAGAGTGAGATAGCACTTGGTTTGGGGCCTAGGGGAATACTTAGTGTAAAATCTTATCAAATAGATTTAATGGGCTTATATGGAAATGATTTATGAATGCCAAAGGTTAAAAATATGAAAGTACAAATGAACAAGGAAAGTAAAGAAGATAATTGACTTGTAGAACTATAGCAACATTGTATAATATGATAGTTCTATATAATGTGAGAATAAACATGTTATAATTATGAGATAAGGCTAAATCTTTCCTCTTCCATTCTTCCATTATGTAGGTAGGTAATGTTCTTTTTCCTAACAACTTCTTAAATCATGTCAGATTAATGCATGCTTAAAGAATTATTAATTGTTGAATTTGAAATAAATTGTATATTTTGTTTTAATAAATATTGATTAATAAAATTTAAATGTTGATAATTGTTGTGGAAAAATGTTTTTTGAATAAGGATTCAATGAAAAACTATTTGATGAACTCTAGAGGCTACAAACTCTAGAAAAGATAACACTTGCCATATATTTTGTTGGAAACTTGAGTTGTTGAGTTGTGTTGTCATTGATGTCAACCTATCTAGTGTTAGCATTGATGTCACTATGTGTTATAGATGGTATGGAAGTGAGTGTTTTGATGTTGTGTGGTCTGGTGGTGATGTTGAGGTGTTTCTAGAAGGTTGGTCTAGTGGAAGTTTCAATATGCAAGAAATAACATTTAAGTGTAGGAAAGAGTATTTAATGTCATAGTGGAAGAATGCTTTACATTCCTCTAGTTTATGAAGGTTATGGATTGTGGTTTTGGATATTTAATTTCTATGATTTGTGTATGTTGCACTATCAGGTTTTCAAGTCCTCTATTGCTCACCTGGAAGAGTTGGTTGTTGTTGTTTCTAATAGTAAGATGTCTATTAACTGGTTCAGAGAATGCTTGATGGTTCTATGATATGTGGATTCAAGTGTTGTGGCTTGGAGGACATTTTCATTTAGTTTGTGCAGTGTTCTAGTTCAAATTTTTCAGGTGTTGGTTTTATCTGTATGGAAAGTTATGTTGTTCTTTGTTCACTGTTGTCAACTGATTTGGTGTCCGATTGATTGAAGTGGTGTATCTCTTTTGGATCATACTCTTTTGGTTTAGATAAGCATTTGAGGTTGTGTTTGGATGTTGATATGGGTCTCGTCGTGGCATGTGTAGATCCGCATTGTGTAGTGTACATTGGAGGATGTTTTTGAGTTGACTGATTAATGTGCTTTATTGCTTATATACATGTTCATTCGGTGTCGACCTTGGACGATGTGTTAGCATGTGTGGTTCATTAGAATCATTTTAGAAGGATGTGTTGTAATATGATTGGGTCCCCTCTATCTCCTAGAGTGGACCACATTTATTGGTCTGGGTGGCCTAATCTAAGTAATATTGTATATTCTGTTTGTGGCCAACCTAGTTGAGAGTTTAATGAATTATCTTGTATATATATAGATGTGCGGTTGTATGAATTGACGTATGGAATGTGCATGAATTGAGATGAAGTGAATGTGAATGAAATGAAAGCAGATTTGGTGAAAAAGTTAGTTTGTGAAGAGCTTTGATGATGATATCTTTAGTGTGACAGTCTTTTGAGACAATGTTTGTTGTCAACTGTGTTTTCCACGTTATTAGTCACCTGACACATAGGTTCCAGGATAATTTCATGATTAGGAGATCTTGTTCATTTCAATTCATTGATTCTCTACACTTACCCGAAGAAGGTGCGTTCCTTTTGGTAGTTCGTGCAATCATTTGTACCTTGCCCTAAGACAACGAGTCTTAGTAATGAAATTCCTTTGTATCCTTCCCTATGGTTGTGTGTCTTAGTATTGTAAGTCCTATCAGGTTCTATGAATTCGTTGGTCTTGAAATCAAAACATTGTAATCAGTTATTCATATTGTGAGTGTGATTCTCACCGTGGTTTTTCCCTATTTAGGGTTTTCCACGTAAATCTAGTGTTCATGTGTTTATTGTGCTTTGTGCTTTCATGTTTAATAACTACAATAATTAGTTAATTGTGCTTTGAAGTTTAACAGATAAGAAGAACAATATTTTAAGGTCTAGATTGATTCACTCCCCTCCCCCCCACAGTCTTGTGGTGTTTTCAACACACACACACACACACACATCATATAAATAAAATGTTAAAATTAATAGATATTTATTTTATTTTCATTAATGGGTGCCTAAAGTTCTAGATGGAACAATGTTGTTTTTCAATTCTTGAATTTAGCATTAATTGATGTAATTGTTTGAAAAGTGTCCCATTCTCTAGTTAACTGGCCACTCATTTGCAGAGGGAGAACATGCAGGATTAGAGATAGGTACTAATTTTTTAGTAAATGCTTATCTAGTTAATGTTGCTTATATTACATTATTTGTAGGAGCTTGTATTTATTATTATTGTGTATGCAATCATGCATTTTTAGATTTCTTAAAGTAAATAAAATAAAATAAATTATATATTCAAAAGAATATCAAATTTTTAGATCTACTACTATTTAATTTTAAAGATGGTATTTTTTGTTGTCAATAAATTTTATTTCGTAAATGGATAAATTATGTTTGACTCAAATCATTTAATTCCATAGAAAGTATTTTGACCAACATAAGCACTTCACATTTTATTGTTAATCTAGTCCAATTTTGCATAAGCATTCTCATAATTAGATTAATCATTTCTATTTAGTGTATTAGATTACTTGAGATCAAGCATATATCCTTTAAATTAGAGTAAGATTTAAACAACAAAGTGTCTTGTACTACCCTCTTGTAGATAACCTTTGGATGCCATATGGATTGATAAGATAATGATCTATTACAATAAGACTTTGAACAATATCTCATCAATTTTTAGTGCCATTTTTGAAGAACCATAGATGTCATTTAGGTCCCAAATAGGCAATCTAAGCTAGTTCCCTTTAGTATAAAGTTTATTTTACTTGCATGATCAAGAAAAGAGATTCATACAAAAAAATTATAGCCAAAATCTTCCCTAAAACAAAGACAATCAAACATCAAGGGGAAGTAGTTTTAGGAGAAGAATATTGTAATTACTAGCTTCTTCACTAAGAGAAACCTAAAAATATCTATCAAGCCCCCAATAATGAACAACAAAGAGAGAATTTATATATATAGAAAAAATTGAAATCATAAGGAACATATCAAAAAAAGCATGGAGTAAAGATTCATTGACCTAATTAACCTAATAATCCTAATGACGATTCCCCTTAAAAAAATTCTCCCTTTATTTTAGCCACATTTTGAGGCATGGTCATGAAGATACTAGTTGTTTCTCAAACCTATGGCTATAAATTTGATAACTAAAAGCTAAAAATATTTTGGAATTGAACCTTAAAAGATACAATTATGTGATGGTTCATGGAACCATCTAATAGGTCACTTAATTCATGAGATGAAATGGAAATAATATTCTTGGATAAATACTAAGATTACAATTGAGTAAGAGATAGGAATGGGGAGCTATATTAGTTAAAATATAAAGAGGATGAATGCATATAAGATTATCTAGACCAATTCCTCTTTGTCTTAAAGTGTTATGGTGATGTCTTGACCCTTGAGCTTATTAAAATAGTATTTTTAAGGGATCTGGAAGAAGAACTAAAGCAATCCTCAACCTAATGGAAAAATGGGATGTGAAGAATTATTTCTTACAAATATTTCTAGTCTATGAAAAAAGAGTTCACAAACTAGAGGGGAAGTCCAAAAAGATAGCATGGTAGAAGGGAAAAGTGAAATAGGGTAATTATAAGAATAAATCACAAATTTTAAAATAGACATCCTAGTTTAATTAAACAAAAAACTTGATGGGATTCGAGATGAGAAAATAATATAAAACAAATAAGATCCAATCAATTCCCTCAATATATGAACAAACATTTGTTGAATGCCATTTAGATTTGACTAAGATCGCTAGGTTTGCCATAGAAATCATACTTGAGAATAGTGTGAAGTCTTATAAACAATCAAAATTGTAAAAGTAATGTCTCAACTAATTGAAGAAGAGATAATATACATGAGTTAGTGCTAGGGTGAGAATTTTAAATCTTTAATGAACTGGCTAGTTAACAAATAAAAATCACCACAATTTTTTTTTACATAATTGCACAATTTCAAACTTTTAAACTACAAAAGAAAAGGAAATTGAATTCATTTTTATTAATGTCCATATTTCTTTTTCAATCACATCCCACTAATCAATGTTTACTACAAATTAATAATGAGATAATGGTAGAGCGCTTTTCATTACAATATCATTTTCATTCTTATAAATACTCTATACATAGTTTCAATAACATATTTTATTCAATGCCACAAAATAGTTGAGTGCAATGTTCTTAATAATGGCACACAATATCAAGTGAAATTAATAGTGTTGTATTTAATGCACCAAGTCCTCAGTATCTCAACTACAAGAGAGGGGGCATCACTAAGCACTTTTCTTCTAACCATTGGCCAATGATCCTCCAGACAACTTCCAATAGGAATCTACACTAGCCTTCATTAGAGTAGAAAATCTAGGGAACTCAATAAATCACTATTCTATATAAGAACTAGTGTTGTATGCTAATACAAGCAATCTATCATACACCTCTAGATATCATCTAGACAAGTATGAAACATATAATTAATTTGTAGCTTTAGGTAGTGAATTGACATTGCAAGAAATGATTTTGCATTACTTTATCCAAAGATTCAACTGATAAATAAACACGTTTCACAATTGAAAATGTGTGTCATATGTTCATACACCCTCTTCCTCAAACTAGTTATTAACAACTTATGTTTCACTTTACATACCACAAAAGGAAAAAATGAATAGACATTTTATAATTAACAAGGTATTAATTCCACTCCAATGAAATCCATTTATATACCAGATAAACTTTGCATGTGCATGTTACTTTTCATTCATTTAGATGCGCGTCCGTGCGCGTGTGCACACACACACATGCTACATGCACACACACACACACATAAAAACATACATACATAGAACTATATACATTTATATGTATTCAACTCCACCAAAAAAATTATGATGAACATATCCGATTTACTGCATTTGGATAACAAATAAGACAATCAATATATCATTTCTAGACATTCAACTTTTCAAAAATGATGTTACGATATATTAAAACAAGGTATTCATTTCTCAAAATCACAATGTTCTTCTTAAAACTTATCATTATTACTAAAAACATTAAATCGTCATAGAAAATACTGCCATCAATACTGAAAGATAACACCATTCCTCCAGAATATATTCCTTCCTAATCAATTTTCCATACTCTGCAAATAAATAAAATGTTTAAGAATTTAATTAAAGGAGAATTCTTTATAGACTCAGTTGAGGATACATTTGTCCTTAGATAATCTCAGACTTATAATAATGCACACACACACACACACATACACACGTGGCCGTAATTATTTAGGGGTTAATATATGTAACATATGCCTACATGTTAATCCAAAAGAACTAGAGTATAGTTTCATATACCTATTTGATCAGCAAAGGTAGATATTCAATATATATAACATACACCGTTGAATTAAATGAAATTCAATTGAGAAGAGTCTAAATATGACACTCAAACCTCCATTTGACATCAAATCTTATAATAAGATTATGATAGGGTAATAAGTTAAAGATCAAGATATAATCCCATAGACTATAAACCCAAAACTAGACTACATTGACTAGGACAAATTATAATAGTTTTAATATCATTAAAAAAATAAAATCCAATAATAAATAGATAGCTGTTATCTCGTGAATGAGATAAAAAACTTCTATTTATACCTAACATTAATTTTACCAGAAGAAAGAATGGAAGGTCTAAAATATAACATCAATTTATATACTTTTGAAAAGACCAAGATAGTATTTGATAACTATCAAATGACAAAACTGTACTTAGACAAAAAGACTTGCTCAACATTTAATCCATTATTGAAATATATAACTTAGACAAAAAGACTTTCTCAACATTTAATCCATTATTGAAAGATATAACTGTTAAATTGACTAATCACAAGTTGTATGGATAGACAAAATTTTCTATTCAAAATTAAAAGATATACTCTATATCATGAAAAAAAAATGAACACATGGACAAAATATACTTCACCAATATACTAACAAAGCTATTTAATTTGACATCACAATTTCATGAACTTTAACATGGACGCCGAGAGGCTAATACCTTTAAGCATTTATGATTTTAATAGTATTTGACAACCATCTTCTATTTATCTCATTAACATTCAAAATAAATACCCTCATTTATGAAAAACATATTGTAATGACAATATTAAAGCAATCTCTTCAATATAAACAATCTAGAAGCATCATAAGAAAAGATGTAAGCATTTTAATAGACCAAGATAATAGAATATTGAACATGCCAAAAATATGTTTCCTCCTCTGCTTAGATACTCATTTTCCCAAAACTAACTTCTTTCATCTTTACATGTCTTCCATCTCTTATTCTTTCCCAACTCTTATGGTTTCTCCTCCATTCTCCCCCACATGTTTCCATAAATCTCCTCACTATCCATCTCTCACAACCACCATTTCACTCTTCATTAATTGCCACTGTGTTCTCCATTATATGGAATTTAGTAGTTGTCATAACCCATTTTTTACCATTAATATTTAATAATTGATTTTATCAAATTAAATGCAATTTTATGTATGTTTGCATGATCAATATGATTACTAAATTTAATGCATTTGCACGATAGTTTTAAAAGCCTCTTTATTAACTTTGTTGTGCGAGTGGAGTCACCAACTCGCACTAACAATAGACAACTCTTTTAATAAGAGATAGTGGTGCAAGTGGAAGTTAATTGGAGTGCATGCATATTTATTATCAATAATGGTGGTACTTGTACTAATGAGTTTAGCTTACTCATAAAGTTCTATCTTGTGTGTTAGAATCATGCAAATACACTCGAGTAATCTTTTATAGTTTGATAATGAATCATCCTAGTTCAAGTTTTTGATAAGATGTGGGCTATTCTCTTCAATTCATTAGGACATCTTGAAAAGGTTCATGTAATTATAATTTAAGAAATATATTGGTTGATAATTACATTAACTTTATGTATAACATGTTACATAAAGGGAATTTTGAAACTTTGTGAGTTTGAATAATGTTAGATGTGTAATGAATGTGCTTATTTAGGAAATGATTTGATTTGTTGTCAATATTATCATATATTAGGGTATGTGTGGGATCACAGTGGGCCAAAAACAAGCCCTCAAGTGGCAATGAAATTTTCGAAAATCAGAGTTATGCAACATGACATGAAAATTTGAATTTGTTATATAATTATTTTAAAAATATGTAAGAAGAGAATCTGTAGCAAATTGAATGTAGTTTTTTAGCTACTAGTTGTTTTTTGAAAAAAAAATTCTATTTGACGAAAATTTAAAATTTCAATGCAGTAGTACTAAAATTTCAGGAAAAAGATAAGAAGTAGGTGTATGTTTGACCACCCTAAACACAATCAAATTAGAATATTTTTTTATAAGATTTTTAACAAAAGTAGTAGACTCATGTCCGGATGTGATCCATTTTTTGTAATTTTTCTTGAAGTAAATAATTAATTATGAATTTTTTACTGCAACTTTTTAGAAATTCAAAAACTTGTACATCTAACCAGCTTAACTTGGTGTAAAATTTATGAATTTTTTTTTTTTTATCTTATAGTAGAAAAAGTATAGAATGTGACTCATATTTCAGATTCAAAAAATGTGATACCGTTTGAAAGTTATGGGTGTTTTTCAATCAGGAATTTAGTCATAATTCAATTAGAAAATAAATAATAATAATTTAGTATAGTCAAAATAAGAAAAACCTTATATTGTTGGAAAGTTGAGTATTTACTTAAAAATCCCTTTTAGTTTTATCAATTTTGGCTAAAAAAAAGTTGTCAACCACCAGGGCAAAGTCTGGAAAAACAAGGAATACCCAAAAACACGTTTTTTCTGTTGACTTTCCAGGCTTGACATTTCCTAGCCAAATCCCAAAGCTATCCCGAACCAAATACCAAGATTTTTAAAATTTTTGTCAAAGAAATCGGATATCTGATTTTTATGTTTTTATTGTGAATTAAATTAATAATAGTTTGTATGTTATAATATATTAATACATTAATATATTAATATACAATATATTAATATACATATTAATATTCAATATATTAATATTCAATATATTAATATACAATATATTAATATTCAATATATTAATATATAATAAACATGTTATATATTAATGTTCTAATATATAAATCTATATATTAAAATATATAATTAATATTTTTATTAATATATTAATAATTAAAGATATGATTAGATATTGGATAATATAAGACATCTGGTACTTTGTTTAGGAGAGAGAGAGAGAGAGAGAGAGAGAGAGAGAGAGAGAGAGAGAGAGAGAGAGAGAGAGAGAGAGAGAGAGAGAGAGATGGTTGGCAAGCAATAAGGGGAAATTGATCTAGATAGGGAGAGAGGGGGAAAGGGAGAGGGAGAGATAGGGAGAGAAGGGTAAGGTAGAGGGAGAGATAGGGAGAGAATGGTAAAGGGTTTTAAAGAGAGATGGGGGGAGAGGGAGAGAAATATATGATACCTTGTTTAGGATAGCGAGAGAGAGAGGGCTAGGGAGATAAAGGGATAGGGAGAGAGGGAGAGAGAGAGAGAGGGGGGAGAGAGTAATTAGGGTAGGGAGAGAGAGGGAGAGAGAATCTTGGGGAGAGTGAGATTATAGATGTCATAAGGGGTCATATGGTGTTGTTAGGCGTCATATGGGGTCCTAAGGGGCCATGCATGTGTTAGAACACCATATGACCCATTAGGACACCATATGACCCATTAGGACAACATATTATCGTTAGGGGTCATGTGGTGTCGTAAGGGGTCATATGGTGTTCTGAGGGCTTACATGGTGTCGTTAGGTGTCATACGGGGTTGTAAGGGGCAACACATGTGTTAGAACACCATATGACCCCTTAGGACACCATATGGACATCATATGGTCCTAAGAGGTAATATGGCGTCCTAAGAGACCATATGACCCCTAACAACACCATATGACCCCTTAGGACACCACATGACTCCTTAGGACACCGTACGACCCCTTAGGACACCATATGACCCAATAAGACGTCATATTGTCCTAAGGGGTCATATGGTGTCATTAGGGGTCATATGATGTCCTAAGCGCCCAAACATGTGTTAGAACAACATATGACCCCTTAGGATACCATATGATCTCTTAGGTTGTATGGTGTTTTAACACATGTGGGCCCTTAGGACACCATATGACCCCTAACGACACCATATGACTCCTTAGGACACCGTATGACCCCTTAAGACACCATATGACCCATTAAGAGATCATATTGTCCTAAGGGGTCATATGGTGTCATTAGGGGTCATATGATGTCCTAAGTGCCCAAACATGTGTTAGAACAACATATGACCCCTTAGGATACCATATGATCTCTTAGGACACCATATGATCTCTTAGGACACCATATGACCCATTAGTACATCATATTGTCCTAAGGGGTCATATGGTGTATTAGGATGTTAAAAGGGGTCATATGTTGTCCTAAGGGGTCTAGGGGTCATATGGGATCCTAAGAGTCCACACGTGTGTTAGAACACCATATGAGCCCTTACCACACCATACGACCCCTTAGAACACCATACGACTACTTAGGACACCATATGACCCCTTAGGACATCATATTGTCTTAAGGGGTCATATGGTGTCATAAGGGGTCACATCGTGTACTAGGATGTTAAAAGGGGTCATATGATGTCGTAATGGGTCATATGGTGTCCTTATGTGTCATATGATGTCCTAAGGGCCCATGCATGTGTTAGAACAACATATGACCCCTTTGGATATCATATTGTCCTAAGGGGTCACGTCGTGTACTAGGATGTTAAAAGGGGCCATAAGGTGTTATTAGGGGTCATATGGGGTCCTAAGGGCCCACACATGTGTTAGAACACCATATGACACCATACAACCGCTTAGGACACCATATGACCCCTGAGGACATCATCATAATGTCCTAAGGGGTCATGTGGTGTCATAAGGGGTCATGTCGTGTACTAGGATGTTTAAAGGGGTCATATGGTGTCCTAAGGGCCCACACATGTGTTAGGACACCATATGACCCCTTAGGACACCATACGACCCCTTAGGACACTATATTACACCTTAGGACACCATATGACCCCTAATGGCATCATATTGTCCTAAGGGCTCACATGGTTCCATAAGGGATCATGTCGTGTATTACAATGTTAAATGGGTGTTGGCAAAATGGTCAGCACTCCCCTCAAGATTTGTGACAAGGGACTAACCGCCTCCCATGCGATCCATATCTCTATAGTTTGTATCAAGCATTGACAGATTGGTCTTTTGACACAACGACAAACTGGGCCAACAAATGATTATCAGAGTGTTGGGTCAGGGGTTCGAATCTCCTCGGGTAACTCTAAGGGGGAGATTGTTGGAAAAATGGTCAGCACTCCCCTCAGGATTCATGACAAGGGACTAATTGCCTCTCATGTGATCCATATCTCTACAGTTTGTATTAGGCATTGACAGATCAATCTTTTGTTGCAAAGGCAAAATGGGGTCATATGGTGTCGAGAGGGGTCATATGGTGTCCTAAGGGCCCACACATGTGTTAGAACACAATATGAGCCCTTCTCTCTCTCTCTCTCTCTTCATCTCCCTCTCCCCTTATCTCTATCTCTCTCTCTCTCTCTCCATCTCTCTCTCTTAGTCTCTCTCCGTGTCCCCTTCCCCCACCCCCTCTCTCCATCTCACTCTCTCTCCTTTTCCCCACCCCCCCTTTATCTTGCTTTCCCCTTCCCCCCATCTCTCTCTCTCTCTCACTATTCCTCTCCCTATCTCCCTCAATTATCTCTATCACTTTGCCTATATGTAAACAAATTGGATATCAGATATTAATCCGATATCCAATTTATTTCCATTAGGGTGCCAATGTTCATAAAAATGGATGCCAACATAAATTTTGGGTAGCATAGAAAAAATATGTATAAATATCAGATATCCGATATGTGGACCACACAAAATAGGTTTGTGGGCCATTTTGTGCATTCCAATGGCCCACACATTCGTGTTGCATATTCTCAGACAGACAGTGACAAAAATTATGCTTTTGAGAGATTCTTGTAGACAAATTTGTCATTATCAATCATTTAGGAGCATCTTTGTGGAGGTATAATGGGGAACAATAGTCATCGAAAACATAAACGTAAAAGAAAGCTTTCAAATGAGAAAATTGAAGTATATAGAAAAAATATAGAGAAGGTCATAGGAGGAGAAGACAAGGTATGCCAAATATTGGTGAAGCCTTTGCAAATGTTACTTCAAATCAAGAGGAAATTGAATTTGAAAATGTTGAGCAAGTTATTGAAAATGAAAATGAAAATGCAAATTTTGATATTGGAAATATTGAACATGATATTCAAACTGGGAATGACAATGTTGAAATAGATATTGAAAATGTTCAACATGATATTGAATTTACGAATGAAAATGTGGGAATTGACAATGAAGGTGAAAATTTGGGTGTTGACATTGAAGATGAAAATTCGGGAATTGACATTGGAGGTGAAAATTTGGGAAATTTTGACATTGAAGGTGGAATTGTTTAGCTAAGTGAACAATATGTAACACCGAATTACATGAGAAATGAAGACCCTCTCATGGACGAAAGACAAATTCCAAATTCAAGATGTTCAAGAACCCCAAATTGGTTACTTGAAATTGATGAGAACATTATTGCCAATCTTGAAGGCAAGAGGTCAACACGAACTTTTCGATTGTGGGCTACACAAATTTTCAACCAATATTTTAGCAATAATACATTGACCGAGCAATGCCAACTTTTTGGTCAATTGCTAAAGATGCAAAAGATGAGACTATTGCTAGCCAAATTGAAGATTCGTATGAACAAGAAAATGGAGAAAAATTCTATTATTGTCAAAAATATTTTTAATGCTCTCAATTCTATTGGAAAGAATATCAAGGAAAAAGATAAGAGAGTCGCTCGAAGAGTGATTACAACCTCCTTAGTAAGCCATCATTTGAGGAAGGCTTGTTTTATGAGATAAACTTGTGCTGATTTGAACATAAATCGTAAAACTTTGGATAGAGCACTTGCAAGAAGAGAAAGACTCGATGATCCCCTTCAACATGATACATGGGTTTTGGTGGGAGGCTTCCACGTGTTGATAAGAAGTCGACCGACAATGTGAAAGAGGAAATTCAACAATTTTGACACTCTTATTCTAGAGTATCACCCAATGTAAAGGATGTTTTAAAGTTAAGAATCAACAATCGTGACTGTACACCTCATCCCAAACATTTCTTGGAATCAAGCCAAACAATGTTGTACAATTTTTTTTGTGAAACACATCCAACTTTGCAAATATCACATAGGGACTTTGAGTCTTTGAAGCCATTTTATTGTGTACCTCTTAAGATTCATAATACTTGTTGTTGCATATACCATGTGGAATTTTCAATGTACCATGAAATTTTATGCTATATTCATTCTACGATGCATACAAATGATATGTTGTAGGAGTGCGGTGCAATGCAATTTCCAAGATCATCAAGAGACTTGCTAGATCTATTTTTATGTCCTACAGATGATGGATACTATTTCTATACAAATGATTGTTTGAATGAGAAGTACTCACAATGTGGTGGGTTGTCAAAGTTTGTTTCGTGTTTCATGAGGGCATCAAACATGATTTTGGAAAGAATATTGTTGAGAAAAAAAAAGACATGAGATAGTGAAATATATTTTGAAGAGTGGAGGTGAAGGTTCTAGATACGAGTTGGTCTCTAGAGAAGTTAGTGTTGCTGATTTTATTTTGAATTTTAAGGAAAACCTTTTCTACAAGTATGCAAGGCACACCTATAGGTCTCAGTGGTTGGATCAATAGTTTAGGATGTGTAAGAACTCTTTCCCGATTGATACTATTATATTGGTGGTAGATTTTGCGGAAAACTATACATTGCAACTACAAAATGAGGTATAGGCTAAGTATTACAATTCAATTCAGATTGCTATTTTTGGTCTCATAACATATAGAATGCCCCTAATAGTATAGAAGAGGACATGAAGATAATTAGGGAGTATTATTTTTATATGAGTGATGATAGATCTTAGTCCTCTGAGTATGTGCAACATTGTTTCAAGATTTTTTTTGAGTTCTTGCAGGAGAAAGGTATTGCAATAGATCGACATCTCATATGGTCAGATAACTGCACGGGTCAATTCAATAATTATTGTATGTTTTATTGGTTGAGTAGAATTCATGTAGAGAAGCATGTACCTCATAGTTGGAGTTTTTTTGAAGAAGGGCATGGAAAGGGGGAGCATGATGGAGCAGGTGCATGTTTGAAGAGAGCTCTACTTAAGGAACAATTGAGGATTTCAGGTGCAAAATTCTCTGATGCATGTTCTATTGTTGATTGGTATAGTTTAGCAATGTCATGGGGAGGGCCTCTTGATTCAACGGTGCACAAATTCTTTTGGTTGGTTGAGGATGGCATAGTGGGAGACAGATTGGATTGTCAAACAATTAAAGATTCTTCAAAGATACATTCATTTCAAAACTCATATTCAAGTACATGGACCATTTGGACACGAGAATTGGCTTGTTTTTTTATCAAAGTTATGTTCAGTGTGAATGAGATCAGTGCGAGTCAAGTGAGTGGGTTTATACGTGGGTTCCACAATATCTAACTCCTCTATCTCAAACAATATCCATGTCAAATGATGACATGGGAAGTTCAGTTGAGTATGACCATCTTTCAGATCTTCTACAACAGGACATGTTTTTCTAGTGGTTGCACCGCATGAGAATGAAGAGAGATAAAACTATTGGTTGGCACGGTGTGTATAGAGAAAGTAGAAGCTAACACAACCGGTGATAGATGATGATGGGTTTTGTATCCTACAGGTTTAATTGTTGTTGCAGGAACTTGGTTGCAAACACACATGATTAGAAAGATATGGCATACCTACATTTGAAGACTATGAGAGACACAAAACCATTCTCATGTATTCATACCTTATTATAGCTACAAATGTCAAGTTGTTGAAGCATCAAGAAAGACCAAAGACAAAAGAACTATGGACACTGACTAGTATTAATCATGAAGCAATACTGGATACTGTTAAGCAAAGAGATGACCCTTCAGGCAGACTTGAGTAGCAGGTCTTTATTATCTCTTAATTTTTTATCATGCATTTCATCTCAAATAATGATCATAAAACTATTATGTTCAATTTTTTTATGTGTATATTAAGGATTCTTAAAAATGCAGGTCTTTTTGATGAAAAATACTATTGCATCATGATTTTTGTATCAACATAGTGGGTACACTCGATATAATTCCTATAATACAACCCGTTCATTTATGATCATGCATTTTATTTTAAATAATGTTCAAGTTTTTTATGAGTAGATTAACAATTCTTAAAAATGCAGGTCTTTTTGACGTTATACAATACTAATGCATCAATGTAGTGGGTACACTCGATAGAATTTGAAGGGACGTATCTTCACGGTATATAATCCCACCTCTCCATTTATTATCATGTATTTCATTTCAGGTAATGATCATAAAACATTTATGTTCATGCTTTTTATATGTATATTAACAATTCTTAAAAGTGCAGGGCTTTTTGATGATATATAATACTATTGCATCATGATTTTTGCATCAACATAGTGGGTACACTTGATATAATTCGAAAGGAAGTATCTTCATGGTATATAATCCCACTTCTTAATTTATTATCATGTTTTTTTATGTGTAGATTAACAATTCTTAAAAATGTAGGTCTTTTTGATGTTGTTTACGTTGCTTATGTTAGTCTTCATTTATATGCAGACATTGCTCTACGTAAGCTTGGCTCTTAGGGCATGAGAATATCTAATGCACATGTAGTGGGATGTTGTATTTGTATATGAGTACATTGATGTAACTTTGTTATGATGATATACAATATATTTGTACATGAGTACAAATATATACAATGTATTTACACATGAGCACATTGGTGTAGTTGTATTGATGATATATAATGTATTTGTATGTGAGTAAACTGGTTTAGTTGTACATTGATGATATACAATGTATTTGTACATGAGTGCATTGGTGTAGTTGTACTGATAATGATGAAAAAATATGCATAGACTAACAAATCTTATGTTTATGGACCACTTATGTATGCTCATGGATGTCACATGTAAGTCTAATGGTAATTATGTGTCTAGAATATATGCAAATACTGATGATGTAGACACCTAAAATTGTCCTGTCTAATTAAATAAATTTATTTATTTATTTAATTTTTTTATCCTAAGTTTTTTATTAATTAAATAAATTCTTATTTATTTAATTAATTCATTAATCCTCTTCTAAGCCTTTTCTCATTTAAATAAATAATGTTATTTATTTAAATTATCTTTTTCTTAAATTAAATAAATATTTTATTTATTTAATTGATCCCACTTCCTCTATTAATTAAATAAATCTTTATTTATTTAATTAATTCATTAGCCTTTTCTACCCATGACACATGTCATTCATCTCTTAATTATTCTCTTACCTACCCCCTTTATCATTTAATTATTTCCTCTACCTACCCTTTAAGCCTAGTTGACCATTTATCTTTCCACCTCTCAATCTTATCTCTCCATTTCTTACAGTGTCTTCTATATAAGAGGATGCTCTTCTTTATTATCAACCCACACAATCAAGCCTTCTTGCAATCAAGCTATCAACCACGTTTCCATTTTTTGTTGAGCTCTTGTGCACACATAATTTCTGCGAGCAAATATATCAAACACGATCGAAGGAGATAGGAAGAGATGAAGATTGAAACCCTACTAGACATGTGAATGGTATAGTTGATTATTTGGTTTATTTGCATGGTCTTAGGTATCTTCATATGTGTATGGTGGATTTCTTTCATTGTTAGGCTAGGGTTTTGTGGTTGGATCCTTGTTAGTCTTTCAATATTTTTGTTTTCACTATCCACTTTTCACCGTATACATTTTGGCACGCCTGGTGGGACTCTTGTCCCTTTTATTTTGACATCTTGTTTGCAGATTTTGTGTTTTTGAAAGTTTCATGTTTGACATTACGATGATTCTGCGTTTTTCTGCGTCTGTGACAAATTTGATCGCGTCTTTGTTTTGTTTCTGCATTTGCGACTGTTATTTTTGTGTTTCTTATTTTCTGCTATTTTTGCATAGCTATCACCTTGAAATCGTATTTTTGCAACATATTATCATGTTTTTGTTTTCTTATCATGTTTGTGTTGCATATAGTTGTGTTTTTGTTTTTTTGCAGGGTTTTTTGCTCAATTCGCAGTTTCAGGTCTCTAGAATTGCGTCTGTGAGTAGTATTATCACGTCTATGTCCAGATCTTGCGTTTGTGAGTAGTATTATCATGTCTATGTCCAGATCTTGCATCTGTGTAGGTTTCTGCCGCGTCTGCATTCTATTCTCTATTTTGCAGGTCTCAGATTTGGGAAATTGTGTCTGACTTATCATTCTGCATCTGTGTTTTCGGTTTTCCATTTTTGCTTTTGTTAAGATTTTTAGAGCTAACCTCTTTTGATCCGACTAATGAAGTGGTGCAGCTATTTTAAAAGAAGAAAAATGTCTTGTCGAAGGCCCCTATTTCTCAAAGTCTTTTGGATCTTAAACTTTACCTAACTTGTGTGCTTGTAGGAGAGGTATCATTTTAAAACTACTAACAAGTTTGGTGCCAGACCTTTGGCAAATATTTGATTTTGAAATTTCTTGCTTTGTATTCTTTAGTTTAGCAAACACTTCAATTGGTGCTCTAAAATCAACAAGTGTCTTTTGTGTCTTGAGCAATAGGCTTTTTGTGTTTTACCTTTTAGAGGGTTTGCCTCCCGAGTAGCCCATAAGGCCAAGTGAGAGGGAACAACCCAAGTGGTAATGGGCTAAAGCCAAGCTCTTCCAAGCCACTATAAATAAAAGTGTTTGTGCTAAAAGTTGCAAGCAATGGGTGTTACATGCTGCTATAACGACGTTATGACTCCCCATAAACCCTATAGAGTGCAACCTCTATAGGCTAGAAGGCCTTCCATTTAACAGAGCGTAACATGCTACTGATTATAGCCACCCAAATAGATGCCATTACTAGACACCATTTTGTGTTAGAAGCCAAAAACCTTCTAGTTGTTGGTGCAGGAGGTTGGACCTCTGAAACGACTCACATTCTTACGGTTCTTAGTAGAGATACAAAGTTTTCTATGGGGAGTTTTCATGGGGACTAGTGCTTGGCTACCCCAGAGAAGTGAGTGTTGAGGGTGGAGCAAGTGGGGTCAATCATCTAAGTATCCGCTATGAATTACGTAGCTTTGGGTAACCCCCTAAGTGAGATTCAACAACTATTGTCCCGACCAGCCCTATGATTTTTTCTTGCATGATCAAAACACTCAAACATTTTCAAACAAAATAAAGAAACATTGTGTCTACCATGTTTTCAAGTGTATGCAAAAAAAAAAACATTTCACATCACACATCACATTTGGAAATATTTTTTATCCTTTGGACAAAACACCTTCAAACATTGAGTCTTCACTATTATTGTGTCCTCTTGGCACGAAAAGGAGTCAAAACATTGAGATTTGGTCACATTAAACAACTTCGAAATTGGATAGAATTGAGCAAAATATCAGAAAATGAATCTGTGACTGTTAAAAACACATCTGTGGCAGGAAATTGCGTCTGTGCAGTACATAATTGCGTTTGTTTCCTATAGTAAACTATCAGCAAGAAATTGTCATATTTTTTAGAAATTGTGTTTCTGTCAGTCAAAACCACGTCTGTGTTGAGAAACCACATCTGTGCAAAGAAACATTGTGTTTTTTATTTTCAAGATAAAATTGTCATTATCACAAGGAAACCACGTTTGTGTCTCATATTTCTACGTCTGTGAGTAGAAATCACATCTGGGTTGGTTAAAACTACGTTTGCGTTAACTATTGAAAGTTTACAGAAAACTCTTAGGAACAAAAAGGACTTAAGTTTTTAGATTCAAAGAGCTTCTAAGCCTGCTTCCTATAGGGCTTTATTATTCAGTCAACCTGTCTTGGTCACACATAGTCAATCATTTTCCTTCACTTGCATTTCCCTCATACAATTCTTCTAAATTTGAGTCAAAGGCTTGTCCTCATCACACCTTACAAACATACTACAACACCACTAGGTGATTCTTGTATCAATATCTATCATCTTAGGGTTTCATTTGGTCTCCTTGAGTCAAGATCAACTTACCTCCTCAAGAGATCTATCATCTCTTTGGAAGCCACACCTTACTCTTTGTGAGATTTTGCCAAGATCAAGAGGCAATGGAAAGCACAAATAAGAGAGAACAAAATAAATGATAGAAATAAACTGTATTCTATCAAGATGAAAATACTGATCAATTGGATCATCAAGCGTTCTTTGATTGCCTATACAAACAATGTAGATGAGTCTGCTTATATAGGCAATGCAATATGGATATGTGAGCACACAAATATGACATGTGGCTCAATAAGAAACTAGGGTAGGTAGAAAAAAGGTGTGGGTAGGTAGGAGAAACAATATAATATTCCACATAAGGTGGAATGTAACAATAAGATAAGATCAACACCATAAAAGGTGGAAATTCTCCTACACACACTATCCCAATGTGGCACAAACACCCAAGTGTCTCATACCCAAACTACTATGAAATGCATGTACCTAAGTAAACTTAAGTAAGGTGTAATAATATTCATGATGAATAATTATTTACACCAACACTCTTACACATACATACTTTGGTCTTACACTCTTGGATATTGCAAGTTTACCCTAGATTCATCTACACTTCATACACCTCTTGGTCTTCCATAGTCTTTGCATTTCCATACTACCTTTCATTTTGGTCAAGACTTTAGTTCCTGGTTGAAACCCATTCACAAAGGTCTAGAAGGGAAGCCAAAGAAGCTTTAAGGTCTTTAAACCTGAGTACCTATGAATTTGATGGAGACGAATTCTACAATCCATTTGAAAACCACATTAATATACCAAAAAATGACAACAACAATGGAAATGTATTTGTGGATTCTGCAGAAGTTGAGGAAACTATCATGGATTCACATTTTAACAAGTTATGGCACAAAGTGGAACAAGATTACTCTGTGATTTTGATATGTCACAAAATTTGGAGGATGATACAAACCAAATAAATCAAGTTAATACAAGACAAAGGATGACCAATAGTGGTGGTAAGAAAGAGCATCTCATGCTTGAGTCGCCTTCCTCCCTATTCCAAAAACCTGAAATTCCAAACACATACACTCATTTTCATTCTAGTTATGATAGAACCTCTCATGAACAACCCCGCAATCGTCCTTTTCCATAGAGAAGAACTACCACCATGCATGACCATGATGATACTCAAGATAATACCAATGCATACAATTACATTCATGTGAACAATCAAAATCATGACACGAGGATACCCCGTGTCATATTTGGGGGTGTTTATGGTGAAAGTGGATAAACAATATTGAAAGACTAAATGATTTCAACCACAAAACCCTAGCCTAACAACAAAAAAGATTCACCATAACATATGAAGATTACCTAAGACAATTCAAATCAAATGAAATCACAAATATTATACCATCACATGTCCAATAGGGTTTGGATCTCCATTTTTCCTATCTCAATTGATCTTGCTTGATATATTTTCTCTCAGATTTTATGTGTGCACAAGAGCTCAACAAAGAACGGAAATGTGGTTGCAAGTAGGCTTGATTGCATATGAAAGCTTGAATGCTAGGATACTTGATTTGAATGCATAGGGTTGATAATGAAGGAAGCATCTCCATATATAGAAGACACTATATGAAATGGAGGGATAAGATTGAGAGGTGTAAAAGATAAATGGTCGGCTATGATTAGAGGGTAGGTAGAGGAAATAATAAAATAATGAGAGGGTAGGTAGTGTAGGAATTAAGAGATGAATGACATGTGTCATAGGTAGAAAAGGCTAATGAATTAATTAAATAAATAAAGATTTATTTAATTAATAGAAGAAATGAGATCAATTAAATAAATAAAAGTATTTATTTAATTTAGGAAAAGGATAATTTAAATAAATAAAAGTATTTATTTAAATGAGAAATAAGGCTAGAAGAGGATAATTGAATTAATTAAATAAATAAAGATTTATTTAATTAATAGAAGAATTAGGCTTAAAATAATTAAATAAATAAAGGTATTTATTTAATTAGACATGACAATTTTAGGTGTCTACATTTTGCCCCTCTTTGAGACAATGCAGCTTGTTGCGTTGTTTCAAAGAAGATAATATGAATTGATACAAAGTTGCCCCAAGATGGGAATGATATGCCCCCTCGAGAGATTGGATGAAATGTCTGAAAATATCACAGACAATGTCTCGATAAGAAAGAAAGGCTAGAAAGGATTGACAAGATAGGATAGAGTGACATCGTCACGGGATAATGAAGACTGACTCGGGCGACTAGGGCTAGGGAAGTCTATAAGATAGACTACGAGGGGAAAACATCCTCATTGTCATCCACACATCCAAGAGATCATAGTGCAGAGAGAGAATAGAGCAGCAACAGTCAACAACGATGACATTGGTGCATAGATTCGATTGAGCTCACCGATTTTAGAGGCCAGCAGATGCAGGAGAGCCGGTAAGTACCACAAAACCTCCTTGTGCTTTGTCGCAATAAATGGTGTCATAAATGCATGTTAGGTGGTGCATTTAATGCTTTTTAGAATATGTCAAGTGGGGTCAAAAAATGCTAAAGCGTGTCTATGCTAGTGCCAGATGCGTTTGGGTTGGCTAGGCGCATCTGTGTTTGTGCCAGGCATGTCTATGAATGCAAAGGCGTTTATGCCAAATGTGAACGCGTCAGTGTATTTCAGGTGTGTTTATGATATATGGGCGCGTCTGTGCAGAGCATAGGCACGTCTATGTATTTCAAGCACGCATGTGCAGTATGTAAGCGTGTTTATGTTAAAAATGTGCGTTTATTTCTTCTAGGCCAAATCGACAGTTCTGTGATGAACATACCCTGTCGATTGGATAAGCTACTGAGAGGATACACTCAAGTAGGTCCTCTAGAGAAGACTAGAATAATAGATAGGGCTAGGATTGACAATTTTGTGATAGAACATACGTTGCCAATTAGGAAACTACTCAAGAGGATACACTCAAGCAGAGGCCCTAGGATAAGATAGATCAAGACACTTTGTGATGAACAGGGAGTACCAAGACAAAGTACTTTGTGATGAACAGGGAGTACTAAAAAAGAGAAACACTTTGTGATGAATAGTGAGTGCAAATATGAGCAACACTTTGTGATGAACAAGGAGTGAAAAAACACGTAGTACTTTGTGATTAATAAGGAGTACCACTAGGATAAAAAGAAACACTTTGTGATGAACAGTGAGTGTCACTAGGATAGAGCACCATATGATAAATATAAGCACTAGGATAAAGAGTAACATTTTGTGATGAACAATGAATGCCACTATGACTAACATGATTGATTTGCTTGACTGCAGGAGTACCTACCTATGCTGGAGTCATGAGAGAGATTCCCATTGACTCAGAGTTTACGATCAGAGATGACATTTGAGGATAGGTCAGCGATTGAGGTTATGGGCTTGCGACATATTTTGTATGTGCCTGAGTTTCAGGCGAACATGGGGTTGCTGACTGCGCTGGCTGAGAGATGGTACTCAGAGACTTGTAGTTTTCATTTGCTGATGGGTGAGATGACAGTCATTTTAGAGGATGTTTATAGGATTATGAGGATACCGATCGATGGGGAGTTAGTACCCTACGATCAAGATGGAGATAGGGATGCACTGAGACGAGTGTTCCAGGATCCAGGATTAGAGATGAGGGCTGGACACATGGCATGGGACACGATGACACAGACTGGATTAGCATTACTAGCAGGAGTGATTAGTGGGTTCCTCTGTCCGGATAGTGTGACACGAGGACTGGTTGTGGGCTGGGGTAGCACACTGGAGACACTGGTGACACAACATACTAGATTTTCCTGGGGACCGTGTCTACTGGTACATTTGTATTATGAGCTTCATCAGTTTGTATACCATGGATTAGTAGGATTGGGCTGCGGAGTGACATTGTTGCAGGTATGGGCTTATGAGCATCTGCCAGTTACCCGACCGATTCATTTTAGAGGCAGGGGCCATGGGTGCAGTTTTATGCATTTATATGATATGATCACATCTTAGTCGCTGATCAGGAGATTGGAGTACTGGCGCCGGGTCATCGATGAGATTGACACTGTGGTATGGAGACCATACCGAGAGTGTGATGAGTGGGAGGATGACGTGGTGGAGCTACCATATACATTTAGGAGCAGGTATCTGATTGGGTGGACGCCCTATGTGCTGGAGAGGCAATTGGTGGACAGGGTGGGTAGGCAGTTCGACATGATACAATGGATGCCATGGGGTTCCAGGATGTATGCTCGGACAGTGAGGGATCAGGCACACTTTGGGCCATTATTGTCATATGATCAGGCAATGATGCAGCTGGTAGAGATGATTCCCTTGCCTTGGGATATGTGGCCAGAGATAGAGGATGCGGGGATGGATGCAGAGTATACTGCATATTGGGCTGAGCATCCATTTTCACGATTGACAGACCCAGGGGAGTAGATAGATGGAGATGGCGGGGGCGATGAGGATGATGATGGAGATGACAGAGGTAGAGGCCGATGGAGGAGGCGGGGTGTGATAGGAGAGAGGAGAGTGGCTCCGTGGAGGGAGGGTGGAGAGGAGAGATAGACTCACATGGTGAGAAGCAGAGGTGGATTGTCGTTACAGATACCAGCAGCACAGGGTCCTAGACAGAGACAGGGACAGGGACGGGGGCAGCCACAGGAGCAGCCACAGGTACAGGGGGGAGAGGAGGAGGATGAGCTATTGGCTTTGAGGGAGATCCACCAAGGACAGGCAGATGAGATCCAAGATCTCGAGCAGGAGAGGGATAGGCTCAGGAGACAGTTGAGGGACATTGAGCCGGAGAGAGATCAGGCTATCCAGCATTACATAGAGGCTGAGACAACACTGAGGGAAGGGAGGCAGGTGGCAGAGGACACAAGAGATGGATACACCTATTTTCTGTGAGCCGGGGAGGAGATAGGCTACTAGAGAGACCTATACTATGGAGCAGTGCCACCAGAGCAATGGGGTAGGAGCTTCCGTAGACCATTGTGGACAACGAAGACCACTGGAGGGAGGGACAAGAGACATGCATCGAGCGGTGGGGTCATGGGTCTTCCACCACCACCAGACAAAGGGGACATGAGAGACGATTCTGGGGCGGGTCCTTCCAGGGCTCCGACTCCATCAAGGCCAGGCAGCTCCGAGGGAGGGAGTTCATCATAGCCTTAGATGGCTCCCTATGTATCAGTTTTGTACCATTTTGTATTATGACACCTTCGAGTGATTTTGTAGCCATATGATTTTGACATCATTATATCATGACACTTATGATTATATATATATATATATATATGAGATTCATCCTTGTGGTAGCTATATGCATGTGTACCTATGTGATGAGATGTTTCATGATGTATGTTTCTATGTGATTGTCATGATATGGATGCAAATATGTACATAATGAAATGCAATATTTTTGTTCTTTTATGTTTATATGTTATGCATATGTGAATGTGAATGTATGAAATGCAGATGAATATGATAAGAAGTAAAATGTGCTAATATGTGTTATGTGTAGGATGTGATGCAATTGTGATATTTATATGTATGGATGAAATGCTTATATGTGGTAATGCAGGTGTGGCTACATGAAATGCAAATATTTTTGGTGTATCATTATACCCAGTCATATGATAGTGGACTACACGGACTCGAGAAGGATGATGGAAGTCAATCAAGAAAGGGGGATAGAAGATAGAAGATATGAAAGTGAAAGAGCTTCTTGTGCGTTATCATCATTGAGCTTTATTATGGAAAAATAGGTTATGACAATCGAGGCATATGTTTGACCCAGAAAGTCATTGTACCTGTTTGCATGGAGATAAGACAGTCACAAACAAGGAATGCACCAGTTCACACTAGACCCACAGTGTCCTCATATCCTTGGACAAGTCATAGCATTACTAAGAGACAATCCACAAACAACAAAGTAAAATAGGTGACGATACCCCATCCTCGCCTTTCTAGTCAAAGACATCCTGGAGATAAAATCTCTAGTCAGAGACATCCTGGAAAAGCTAAAAGACATGTCACCAAAAAGATAAAATCAAAAGAAAACCAAGATTCGACACCTACATCCACTGTAGTCCTCAAGTTTAGTGTCTCTTGTCACTTGTATAAGTCTATTTGATTGTGGTCACAATGTTTACTTTCACAAAAGGATAGATAGCATTGAACCATAATGTTGCTTGTCTCATCTGAAACTGATTGAATCCATGCAACTGATACCTTATTGTGGAGAAGACAGAACTTTATTGCGGATTGGCGATGCAAGTGCTTCTTTATTACAGATTGTGCACGGATAGACTGAAGAAAGGTGGAGGAAACTGTACTCCTCTAAAACATGTGATGCTCTCAGTTCCACACCCATCACTAGATGTAGGATTTGCCTTAGCCACAAATAGGAGCTGATTTATTATGGACGGAAAGGGTGGAAAGGAATGTTTATTATGAATGGCTAACCAATCTTGGTTAGATCAATAACAAGCCATGATGGAAATGGGAAAGTTTATTATGGATGGATAGGTTGTGAGTGTGTGCAAAGTGAAGGATGAAATGGAATCCTGAAGGAGGGAGGAGAAATGTCTCTACGCATGGTGCCGGTGACCTGGTTTTCACCATGGTACTTGCCTAGGGCACCACTGAAGTGGTTTGCCAGGTTTTCACCAAGCAACGATTTTTTATTTTTATGGTTTTTTTGTCTTTTTTGATTTTTTTTGATTTTTTTTGAATTAGGACACTCTGAAGAGCTATGTGTAAAACCTGCGAAGGTGCATCCTGTTGATAGGATCCTCCAAAGGTTCACCATCTGGAGTTGAAAGTTGATATGCACCAGATCCATAGGCTATTGTAATGATGTAAAGACCAAGCCAATTTGGTTCGAATTTGCCCTTCTTCTCTCTTTCTTGCTGATTTTTAGGATTTTCTCTGAGAACTAAGTCACCTACCTCAAATGTGCAAGGCTTTACCTTATGATAGTAGATGCATTTTTCCTTGATTGAATGATGTGTAGCTCAAGTGACTGTCTTCCTTGATAAAGGAACTAAGATAGAATTAGTAGTGTGTGGACTACGTAGGCCCATATGCGTGTCACCTAAAGAAGTTTGGGCATCCTTGACAACAAAGTCCCTCGAGGAAGCTCCATTAAAGGTCCATGATGTATCGCCAAAAGGGAATGGATGTGTGGAACAAGTGGATGAGTTATGAAGGCTTATGATTGTAAAAAGAAGCAAAAGTAGGATAGCATGATGGAGACTCAGGATCAACAAGTATGCTTTTTTACTTAAAATTTGAGAACTTTTGCCCCCAGTTATTTTGATATTAGGGGAGATCAACTCTTGTTGTTTTTCTTTCATAGGATTTTTATCTTTGACTTTGATTTTTGCAGAGTCCAATAGCTTTTGATTTTGATTTGGACTAAAGGACTTTTCTTTATTTTTGACTTTTAGATTTTTCTTTTCAAAGCTTGATTCTCGATCCCCAATGAGTAAGGGATTTTTTAATTCTTGTTGATCCAAGTCTGGGAGAGGAGTGGAAATGGAATGAGTGGATGAAATGGTAAGGCTATAAGAGTTATCAAGAGGGCTAATGATACACTCAATAGATTCTTTGTTGGAACCACTCTTAGGATTATTGATATCAAGAGTTGCTTGCACCACTAGAGGAGATTTGCATTCAGACTTAGTAGCCACAACACTAGGTGGTTCACACCCAATTCCTTGGTCTTGCATACTTCTTATAGACTGTTCTTGTTGACTGAATGTCTAAAGAGATATTGGGAGTTGATCAACATGAAAGATATACTCACCACATCCCATGTCTTTAATCTTGAACTTTTCTTTGATCTCTGCTTGTTTTGATGTAGAATCTTTCAAGGATTCTGGATCTACATATTTTGATGAAGGAATAGATTCTCAATTGACTGGGATTGTTATTTCTGATCTAGTTTGTAGATTGTTGCAATATATGAATGGATTTGGATCACCTTTTACGGTCACTTCAACTCCATTATGTGGGAACTTGATACATCGATGATATGTAGATGGTACTGCATTCATCTCATGAATCCATGGATGTCCTAGCAATATGTTGTATGTGAGATCAAGGTCTAGGACTTGACAAACCACATCTTTTGTAACTGGTCCAACTCTGAGAGGTAAGGTGATTGTGCCCTTGGATGAGAGCTCTTCATCATCATATGCCTTAATGGTAATTTTGTGTGTATAATTCATAGCCTTTTTAGAATATCCCAATTGTTTAATAGTGCCCAATGTACAAATGTTTAGACCTTCTCATCCATCTATCAGGACTCATTTTATTTGATGTTTTTGTAGGAAGGCTTCAATGTGTAAGGGTGCATTATGTGGTTGGCTCATAGAGGCGTCATCAACTTCTGTGAATGTCAGGGAGTGTGGAATGGAAAGGTATCCCACCATGGCTTGAAACTGGTGCACGTTTAGATCAATAGGAACATGAGTGTCTCTCAATATTTTGTCAAGAATGGCTTTATGTGCGGGGGATATGCATAAGAGCTCGAGGATGGAGATAAGCACGAGCCTCTTCCTTAACTATTCTATAAGGTCATACTCAGGCTTGGTTGATGAGGAAGCAATGTTTTTAGCTAGAGCACCTTGCAAAGTGAATTTACCTCGACGAGTTGTAACATTACATTCATAGGTTGGTTCAGAAGAAGATCCAATTCCTTTCAGGACGATTTTGGGTCTTTGGGTAGAATTCTCAGGCATTTTGTCCTTGATGATAATGGTAGAGACATAATTGTCCATTGAAATGTGATTGATAGCTGAATCATAGTTATAGGATGCTATGGTATAGTTGGTTTGGTCATCTGTGGCTTTAGCTTTTCACTTGTCATGTTTTGGGAATGGTTCTTTAAACATTTCATGTTCTTGATTGGATGAATGTCCTTCAATCTCAATGTCACCTCTATCAATGAGATCTTGTATGATGTTCTTCAGCTGATGGCAATTTCCTATATTATGACCCATGCTCTTATGAAATTCACAATACTCATCATCATTCCACCAATTTGGTTTAACCTTTGGCTCATATGGAGGCAAATATGGAATTGTTATTATTTTGTTTGCGACTAGCTTCTTGAAAAATGACTCAAGTGGTTCTCCCAATGGGGTGTACTTCCTTCATGATTTGGAAGTTGTTTGAGTATTCACTTGATTGTTTTTAGAGCTTGATCCTGAAAAAATGATTTTGGGTCATATTGTATTGGCATCAATAACACCATCATTGACTGTGTTCTTGTTTTTATTCCAAAATCTTGGCTTGTCTTTTCCTTTATAGTCCTCTTTGTTTTCTTTGAATATCTTAATGACTCCTTGTTCAATTAGGACCTTCTCTGTTGCTAAGCCTTTTTCAATGATGTCTTTGAAGGTGGACAAACAAGCTTTTCGTAAGTCATAACCAATGTCTTTGTTAACATTTTGGGTGAACATCTCTACCATTTGTTTTTGTGGAATTTCATAAGAGCATCTGCTGGCTAGATTTCTCCATCTTTGTAAAAATGATGAAAAAGACTCTCCATCCTTTTGTTTGGTGTTGCACAAAGTAGTGACTGATATGTCTGTCTCTATGTTGTATGAGAAATTTTGGATAAATGACTCTGCTAGATCACCCCAAGACTTAATTCTAGGTGGGAGTTGGGAGAACCATTCCATAGCTTGATCACCCAAGCTCTGTGGGAATAATCTGTTGGCATTATGTGAACCTGTATGAGGACATAATGACATTGTATGTTGTCATTGATGTCAATATGATGAAGAGAAGAGAACCGGTTTAACACTGTGAACTGACATTTGTGCCAAAGTGAAGTGGTGTGTTTGTTCAAGGTGAACTGACATATGGTTATGGGAACCGACACATGGAAGTGTTGTATGACTACCGGTTGGTAGCCTCAACTTCAGGGTTTCCAGTTGAAGTGCTTCAAGCCTATGTGGCTCAACCGGTGACTTTGTGTGATGAGTTAGTATTGTAACATAGAATAGATCGTGTTGCCACGTCAGCCTTGTGCGCGTGAAGGATCTTGCATGGAGGAGATTGTTCCTATCTACCTCAGGAATGTGCGAAGTCTGTAAACAGTGATAACATGTGATGGGTTATCAACCGCCATGAAATTGGTGGAAAATGGATGATGGAGAATGTCTTGAGATTGGATCAAGACTGTTGCATTTAATGCAGTGTGCTCAACGGTCAGGATTGAACCGTTTGAATTCCTTAACCTAACAGGTTTAGGGTTTAGGGTTTATGCTATCGACCTATCTGTTTTCCTATAAGGTCGATGTTGTGATTCTTTCTAGGGTTGTTGGCAAAAGTTGTGTGCGCGTATCTAAGAGAAGAGATATGTGATTCTTGCCAGACCAAAGGAGAGAAGTGATACCTGTAGAGTGTAAGTGCAGAAGGTGAAGAGGAGCTTAAGCAGATCTGCATTAGCATTGAGTGCTGTTACCAGATCATTGTAATACCTGTTGATCTCTAACCACTTCAACAGTTGAGAAATCCCTTAATAGGGTAGCTTTAACCGGCTTGTTGTAAATCCTTTAACAGTGTGACTCAAAACCATTGAGTTCTTGAAATCATCTAACAAGGTAACCTTTAATAGGGTTTAACCCTTAACCAGGTATTCTAGCCATCCCTTAACTAGGTGATCTCTAATAGGATCGGTTTTTAACAGAACCTATTGTATCAGTCTTTAACCGGACAAGGCTCCTAAAAGAGCAAACTTCTAAAGAGTTCAAAACAAGCTTGTGGGTATTCATCCCCACTGTGGTTTTTCCCAGTTGGGTTTCCACGTGAAAAATATGTGTGTCATGTGTGATGTCTTCTTCATGTGACGCTTTGTTGTTTTCTGTCAAGCAGTGAATCATGTTGATCTAGCTGCTTATATGTATATCTTTGATGGTAGTGTGTAGGAGAAAAAGTGACACTAAGCAAACATGCCCTAATCTCACTTTCAACCACACACTTGTGGAATACGAAAGAGCCTAGAGGTATCACAAAATTGGCTACTTCTTTTTGTGGAAGAGAGAGCCACGGGCTACCTATTAGGATTTCTATTCCTTTGTTGTAATTGAAAGATAAAATAATGCAAGTTCAATTCCTAACCCCAAAGTGCAAGTATGAACTAATAACAAGATTGCAGAATTGAACTTAAACAATGGAAAGTTGTAAACACAAGGACAAGAAAAGAATGTAAATGCGTACCTGGAGTTAAAATCTGACTGAAAATGTTCGGGACAGGGGCGCGGGCGCCACTGTCCTGATTCTGCCCCTGAAACTGCTCTGGAAATTGCTGTTTTGCAACCTGGAAAAGCTGTCAAAAATGCTGAAAATGCTGTCTGTCAGGAGGACCAGGGCGCCCAGCGCCCCTGTCCTGGCAGGACCAGGGCGCCCCATGCCCCTGTCCTGGTCTTCTGCTCTGAAACTGGGTGTGTGGTTCCGTCTCCGTCTGCTTCTTTCGGATCTGTAACTTGCGGCGTCGTCTGAATCCCGAAATCTGCACTTATATCTGAAAGAGGTGTTTGGGCGGCTATATAGGGTTTTGCCTTAGTCAAACCCCCGCTTCGGTGATTTCCACCTCCACGAATAGCCAAGTTGTATTGTAAAATGTATTGTGTGTGCAGACCTAGTGTGTGTGCAAGGTCCTTAAATGCAAGAAAGCAAACTAGAGCAACCTAGAAAGTAAACCCTAATTGCTTGTAAATGATAATGTAAATGCTCTAAATCAAGATGCAAAGTGATCTAAAGCATGAATAAAGGATATATTGAAGCTCATGCAAAGACATGAAAATAACATGAAATCATACCCAACACTCAAGGGAGGAGTGCAAGCCAATCTTCAGTCGGTAATCTCCTATTGTTCTTCAATGTCTCCCAAGCCCTAAATGAATGAAATTGATGAATGCTTGATGGATGGATGTTGAATGTTATTGAAGTCTTCAAAGATCTACTCTTTCGCTGCATAGAAGGTCCTCCAAAGCCAAAATTCAGATCCTTTCAAATGAAGAAAGAGAGCTCTTATATATGAAACCCTAGGTCTTAATTTCAACTTTTGGCCGACCTAGAGATTGAATATCCCACCAATTTCTTGGGGTTAAGCTTTATTTTATGATTGGATCGCGCTCCTAAAATTTCGGGAAAAATGTCCGGGACCATGTGCACTCCGGGCGCCACGGTCCCGACAACTTTTCACCAAATTTTCAGGGCCGTCAGATATGATGATTTTAGAGAGAATCCTGAAGTTACAGGTGATTTCGAGATGTTTTGACCCCCGAAACCAAGCCCCCAAGTTCGAAATAGGACTTAATTAGGGTTTTTGATTGAGTGATGTATTGGAGGAATAAAATGCGAAGGGCGCGCTTTAGTGAAAGGGCCCAACTTTATGATGTAGAGAATGATGAAATAGGACCTTTAGACCTAATTAATTCAATTAATTAAGTGCTAAAGGGGAAATGCAATGCAAAGTGCAACTACGCCAAGGCGGGTGCTAAACTAGGTGTTAAATTGTACCACTTTAGCAAGTGCGTACAATTTAGGACGCTACATTTAGCCCCCACTTTAGTGGTCATATGAACACTACGTGCATATGCAAGCTAAAGTACAGAAAAGTAAACATTATTTGAAAAAGGATATATCCATAAGTCTGTCGAACGAAGCCCCCAGCGGTATCTGCAGTACACAGTTAGGAACCGCACCCTACAAAACACACGTTAGATCACAAAATCACCTAATGCTTACTAAGGAAGGTGATGAAAATTCGAGGGTAGCTATATGCCCCCCCCTATTTCGGCTTGCTAATTTTATTGAGTTGAAACAGGGTATCATGTTTACCACTCCGAATTTAAAGAAAATTGATGACAAATGCTCACAAGAAGATTTGATATGAGATCAAAAACTAATGGAGAATCATTTGGTAAGAAAGAGGACCAAATCTCAATTCCAACACAACAAAGAGTGTGAGGATTTGAGAGTTCTCTAACACAAGATGAAGGATGTAAATGGAAACAAAATGCAAAGAGAAGAAAAGAAAGGAAAAAAGCATGAATACACACATTGGTGATCCATGAGAAGAATAGTGAGAGAGAAAAACATGGACTTCTCGCCCCTAGATCTTGTCTAGGTGATCCATGTGAAAAAGGACATGGAAAACTAGCCCCTAGAGTCTGTCTAGGTGATCCATGTAAGGGAGGAGAGTGAGAAAGTCTAGCCTTATGCCACTAGTTCCACTCAACCTCGTGCATGTGTGTGTAAGGGAGGTTAGAAGCATCTCATAGGAGTCTATGCCCGAGTATGCTACAACCTGCATATGTATAGTACAAAAGCGTGACATCTCGCTCTAAGAGTCTATGCTCTGGTTCCGAGAATAATCACCTTGCATAAAAGAAAAATGGAGACATCTCGCTCTAAGAGTCTGTGCTCTGGTTCCGAGAATGACCCATTGCTCAAAAAGTGTAATGTTTATGTCATAAGCAAAGTAGAACAAGGATACCTACCTTCATCACAAAAGAAGATACCCCAAAAATGCAACAATGTCATAGATCCAAGCAAGAGAGTTTTGCACTCTTTAAGCAAGGATAAGATAGTTGAAAAGGGATATCTTGTAGTATGTGTAAAGGAGATCCTTAGAGGAGAAGAGATCTTTGTACAAAAGACATCTATCCCCGAGAGGAATTGTCTTAGACAAATATAACATCTTCTAGAATAAGACAAAGAAGGGAATGAGAATGCAATACTTCCTTCTTTTGCGAGGTGAAAGTGATTCTTAATGAAGGATGACGCTCTTTTTAACCCAATTAGGAGAGTGAATTCGTTATGGATGTATTTTACCAAGTGCAAAAGAGGTTGTAGTCAAGGACTTACACCTCTTGTAAGAGAGAACCCTTGAACAAACAACAACAAATGCGTACAAGGCATAATATCAAGTAATAAAGTCCACACCATCCACAAAATAGGAAAAAGTGGATCCTTAGTTAAAAATAAGGAAAGATCATTGCCTCCCAAGGATAAGGACAATGAGAAGGACTTACACAATCTTCTAGGGAGAGATTTGGACATAAGCAAAAGAAGAGATGTATGGAATCATTCTTGTCCCCATAGGAACAAGAAAATTAGGCTATTATGTTGCTTCAAAAAATATGATTGCACTTGAAATTGTACCATCATGAATGACAATGAGCCCCCAGTAAATGAGCTACCAATGTCACATAATGATGAGCAACATAATAGCCATTAATGTTATTTAAAGACATGATAGACTAAATGAGGTATTTGAATATGACATGTTAAATGCTCAACTATAAGTGAGATCAAAAACATGTATAAAATGATAAAAATTGAAGAAGAAAAGTCACATGAAATCTTAGAAGAGGGATGAGTGTAATTTATTAGAGCCTTATCCCTAGAGGAAAGGACTTTATGATGAATAGGAGATAAAGATTCATAAGTGGATTTAGAAATTTGAGGGGAGTCATAAAGAGATTTGTTCATTTCCAAGATTTCCTTATGAGGGGAATGAGAGTTGACAGAAGTAGAAGATGATTTAGTTGAAGTGAGATCATCATCACTACTAAATATAGCATTCACATTGAGAGATGGTCTTTTAGATGCTTTGGTGGGCTTGCAGGGATTATAGCCAAGTCCAAAGGCATAATTGTGAAGATTATTCTCTAGAGGAACCTTTATCCCTTGTTCGTGAGCGCCACAACCATTTCCATGATACCCATGCTTAGCAAAATTGCGAAAACCACGACCATAACGATCAGCCATTTCAGAAAGAGAAGGCGGTTTTTCATAAGACAAAGAATCAAACTCTTCAGAATTAGAAGTGTGAGGAGAAGAAGTTTGAGAAGCGGCCACAAAATTATTACTCATAGGTTCAGGTAAGACTGATTGATCTCTAGTTTCTTCCTTCTTTTTAACTTTAAGCTCTCTAGGAGGAACCCTATACTCACCTACAAAGGTGGGATTAAAGTCAAGAGATCCCCAATCGTCATCTACGAGAACCTTCTCAGGATCAAAAGCCTTTTTATGCGTATATTCAAGTCGAGAAGGATCTTCTTCAGGAGCTTCAGACTCATCCAAAGAATTTTGATTATCAGAGGGTAAGGATTCATCCATAGGTATCTTGTTCAAAGAGTCATTACTAGAAGAGGAAGGCTTAGATGTTTACAAACAAGCTTGAAAATTAGTATCACCTATCAAGGTATATGTCTTATTGTTATAAATGAATTTAACTTGTCTATGCAATGTAGAGGGGACAGCTTGCATACCGTGAATCCAAGGTCTCCCTAATAACAAGTTGTATGTTAGATTTCCTGACATAACATGGATAGGAGTAGGCAAAGTAATAGGTCCCACTGTGATGGATAAGGTGATAATACCTAATGAAGACTTAGCCACATTATCAAAGCCTCGAATGGGACGAGAGTCAGGCTCAATAAGGGATGTATCCACATTCATCTTATGCAATAGATTAATGCTACACACATTAAGGCCAGAACCATTATCTACCAGTGTTCATCTTATAGCAGTGTCATTTATGATAACCACAATCATCAAGGGATCATATTGATGTTGAATTTCACTAGTAGGCAACTCATCTTGAGTAAACACAATTTGAGTTTTAGGATTCATCACAGAGTTAACCAAAGACACTATATTACTAGATGTATTAGGTGGAGGAACATTCAAATCTTTCAAGGCATCTTGTAACATTCCATGATGAGTGGAAGAAGTTTGGATCAAATCCCAAAGGGATATCTTAGCAGGGGTAGCTTTGAGTTGTTCTATGAGATCATATTCCTTACCAAGAACTTGTGAAATACGTGGAGCTTGAGGAAGAATAGGTTGGGAAGGAGGAAGTGAATTTGGGATAACTAGAGGAGGATTAGGTTGCCTATTGTTTCTAGTATTATAAGTATGGGCAACCGCATGATAACTCTCTCTAGTCAATTGCTTAGCATACTCATAAGGGCTCTTAGAGGAATAACCTCCTTGCACAGTAATAACAGGTTTCTTAGGAGTGCAAAAAGAATCATTAGCATAACCACCTTGAACCACTAAGATAGGCTTATTTAAAGGTTGAGAATTTTGAGAAGGACAAGCACCTTGGACAGTGAAGAGAGGTTTGTTAGGTGTTTCATTCACATGTATCAAATTGATTGAGGATGGTTTAGAGGAATGAACAAAAGTGTTGGAAGAATTATTGATAGTCTTCTCTTGCACTAAAATCTTATCACAGATTAAATCAATTTTAGGAGAGAGACAAGGGATAGGCATTGATGTTCTAGTAGGAAGAGTAATACTAGGAAAGGTCATATCATCCTCTATCATCAAAGGATCTACATGGGGAATAAACTCTCTAGGAGAAGGATTAACATTACTCTCTAAAGTCTCACTTTTGGGAGGGAGATCTTTGAAAGAGATGTTAACCATCTTGCTTTGAACTAGGGTTTCCTTATGAGTAGAACCAAGTTGAGGAGAGGGAGATGCTTTATTTTTAGAGGGAGAATAATTGAGATTCAAGGAAGGTGAGAAACTATCAAGGGAGTTTTCAATCTTGATTTCATCCCTTTTGGCTAGGGGTAGAGAATAATCTATACCTTCTTCTAATGGTTCATCCCAAATAGTGAAGTTGTTGAAAGGAATGTTTGAAGCATTGTCAATTTCGGGAGAGGAGATAACATTGTTTATTAATTCTGCATCCTTAGGAGGGAGAGCATCAATAGATGTGTTAAACTCATCCTCTTTCCTCAAAATATGTTCAATAGGGGAGAGAGAATTAAGGAAATTGCTTATTATTTCATCTTCTTTCTCTAAGGGATGCTTATGGGTAAGACAAACTTTAGGAGAAGGGTAAGCATTTATCATTAATTCATCATCTCTAGTGGGAATTTTGTTGGAAAAGGAAAGGCCATCACTAGGAAATGTAGGGATAATGTCATCTTCTTGCACAAAAGAATCCTCATGAAGGGAGTGTTTTTTAGGAGACACAAAGGCATCAAGGGCATCATTCAACAAAGCATGATCATATCTATTAAAAGGTTTATCTTTTGATTCAAAAGGAGATATCTCTTCATAGAGGGGATCATTGAAAACAACCATGTTACTAGATTTAGTGGAAGAGCTAATAGGAATGTACCCTTGAGAGGAATCATTCGACTTATCTTTCTCATCACAACGAAATGGCATAGTAACAATGTTTATGAGTTTTTGGTAAAATGAAAGTTTAGTATCTTTAGGGTTCAAAAACTCATCTAAAGCTTCATCTAATTCATCATCATCACAAATATGAACATCTTGCAAATAAAAATCTGACATTTTGAAATTGCATAAAATTTAAACACACAATGCAAAGAAACAAACTTTTTTTCTTTTTTTTCTTTTTAATGAAAATGAAATGAAAACACACTAAATCTAGATCTAGATCTAACAAATGCAATGCAAGAGGAAGCAATGATAGATTCACGTCGGGTTCACCAAAATGTGTGGGAGAAAAAGTGACACTAAGCAAAAATGCCCTAATCTCACTTTCAACCACACACTTGTGGAATACGAAAGAGCCTAGAGGTATCACACAATTGGCTACTTCTTTTTGTGGAAGAGAGAGCCACGGGCTACCTATTAGGATTTCTATTCCTTTGTTGCAATTGAAAGATGAAATGATACAAGTTCAATTCCTAACCCCAAAGTGCAAGTATGAACTAATAACAAGATTACAGAATTGAACTTAAATGATGGAAAACTGTAAACACAAGGACAAGACAAGAATGTAAATGCATACCCGGAGTTAAAATCTGACTGAAAATGTTTAGGACAGGGGCGCGGGTGCCACTGTCCTGATTCTGCCCCTGAAACTGCTCTGGAAACTGCTGTTTTGCAACCTGGAAAAGTTGTCAAAAATGCTGAAAATGCTGTCTGTCAGGAGGACCAAGGCGCCCAGCGCCCCTGTCCCAGGGACCAGGGCGCCCAGCGCCCCTATCCTGGCAGGACCAGGGTGCCCAACACCCCTGTCCTGGCAGGACCAGGGCGCCCCACGCCCCTGTCCTGGTCTTCTGCTCCAAAACTGGGTGTGTGGTTCCGTCTCCGTCTGCTTCTTTCGGATCTGTAACTTGCGGCGTCGTCTGAATCTCGAAATCTGCACTTATATCTGAAAGAGGTGTTTGGGCGGCTATATAGGGTTTTGCCTTAGTCAAACCCCTGCTTCGGTGATTTCCACCTCCACGAATAGCCAAGTTGTATTGTAAAATGTATTGTGTGTGCAGACCTAGTGTGTGTGCAAGGTCCTTAAATGCAAGAAAGCAAACTAGAGCAACCTAGAAAGTAAACCCTAATTGCTTGTAAATGATAATGTAAATGCTCTAAATCAAGATGCAAAGTGATCTAAAGCATGAATAAAGGATATATTGAAGCTTATGCAAAGACATGAAAACAACATGAAATCATACCCAACCCTCAAGGGAGGAGTACAAGCCAATCTTTAGTCGGTAATCTCCTATTGTTCTTCAATGTCTCCCAAGCCCTAAATGAATGAAATTGATGAATGCTTGATGGATGGATGTTGAATGTTATTGAAGTCTTCAAAGATCTACTCTTTCGCTGCATAGAAGGTCCTCCAAAGCCAAAATTCGGATCCTTTCAAATGAAGAAAGAGAGCTCTTATATATGAAACCCTAGGTCTTAATTTCAACTTTTGGCCGACCTAGAGATTGAATATCCCGCCAATTTCTTGGGGTTAAGCTTTATTTTATGATTGGATCGCGCTCCTAAAATTTCGGGAAAAATGTCCGGGACCGTGTGCACTCCGGGCGCCACGGTCCCAACAACTTTTCACCAAATTTTCAGGGCCGTCAGATATGATGATTTTAGAGAGAATCCTGAAGTTACAGGTGATTTCGAGATGTTTTGACCCCCGAAACCAAGCCCCCAAGTTCGAAATAGGACTTAATTAGGGTTTTTGATTGAGTGATGTATTGGAGGAATAAAATGCAAAGGGCGCGCTTTAGTGAAAGGGCCCAACTTTATGATGTAGAGAATGATGAAATAGGACCTTTAGACCTAATTAATTTGATTAATTAAGTGCTAAAGGGGAAATGCAATGCAAAGTGCAACTGCGCCAAGGCAGGTGCTAAACTAGGTGTTAAATTGTACCACTTTTGCAAGTGCGTACAATTTAGGACGCTACAGGTAGATTACCTGTTCATGCATAAGGGTGAAATGGAAATGAAGTGTTAGATTGTATGAGAAGATAAGTGTCAACCAGTTTATGCTTGTCTTAGTTATTTTGGGTTTTGCTGGTTGTACTCTGTTTAAGGACCAGTGTTACTGTTTGTCTGTCAATGCATAGTGTCTGCTGACAAACTGGTTTAAGAGTGTGTTTTTGTCTGTACTGATTCACCCCCCCCTCTCAGTACCAGTTTGGTACTATTCATTCATCATTGAGTTATGAATTGGTATCAGAGCATCCTCCAGGTCCTCTGTGTTATAAGCTTAACCGCTT
This sequence comes from Cryptomeria japonica, assembly GCF_030272615.1. Taxonomy (NCBI): domain Eukaryota; kingdom Viridiplantae; phylum Streptophyta; class Pinopsida; order Cupressales; family Cupressaceae; genus Cryptomeria; species Cryptomeria japonica. The sequence goes on along the minus strand of NC_081407.1, from coordinate 222,198,042 downwards.
GAGGTAAAGATCCCAGTCTAATGATGAAGAGGGAAGGTCCAAAGTTTAATAGAGAAAATTTTAGTATATGAAAAGACAGAATGAAGATATACATCAGAAGCATGGGTGCTCAACATTGGAGCTATGTTGAGAATGCCTATGTTGCCCCTACCGGTACTCTCACCGATGACCAAAAGAGGGAGATGCAGGAGAATGAGCAAGTCATGGAAGCCCTAACTAGTAGTTTATCTGACATTAAGTTTATTGATATCCAAAATAAGGTAAATCCCAAAGAGGTATGGGATACTCTTGAAAATATCTATGGCGGTGATGAGCATGTAAAACAAGCTAAGGAAGAAAGCCTTAGAGGGAAGTTTGAAGAAATGCGGATGGTTGAAGGTGAGTCCATTCAACAGTAAGGAATAAGAATCAAAACCGTTGTTGGTGATATCAACAGTGCAGGTGGTAAAAAGGAAGATTCTACTGTGGTAAACAAAGTCCTGAGATCCTTATTTCCGGTCTATGCAATAAGGGTTGATGCTATTCACGAGCCGAGATCAATAGACAAGACTAAGGTATCCCTAGACTCCATCATTGCAAAGTTGATAGCCTATGAGCTAAATAGTTTTGATGGCAGTGTTCAAAAGACTGAATCAACTTTTAAAGCTTCTGTTGTACCATCCAGAAAAGGAAAAGAAGCTAGCACTAGTGGTGAACCAAGATAGAGCAGAGAAATCGATGATGAGGAGATTCTGATGGCATTTGAAGCTCTCCTTGCCAGGAAACTTCCTAAAGGAACCAACAAATACAGAGGTAAGCTACCTTTGAAATGCTTTTCTTGTAATCGGATAGGACATAGTGCTGTAAATTGTCCTAATGGCGACAACAAGGACAAACCGGAAAGGTTCAAGAAATTCAAAGGAGGAAGCCGGAGAAACTGTTTTGTGGTAGTTGATGAAGGTGTCACAGATGAGGAATCAGAGGATGAAGAAAATGAAGATATTGTGTTTGTTGTTGTCAAAGAAGATGTGTCAGACAAGAAGGCTCTTGTCTCCCGATTTGATAATTCCAATGAGTGGATCATTGACAGTGGCTGTTCTCACCATATGACTAGTGACTAGAGCAAGTTTCTGTCCTTGGAAGAGTATGATGCTGGTGTGGTTCACTTTGGTAATGATGCACCATGTATGGTCAAAGGTAGAGGGTCCATCTCTCTGAATGGAAAGAGTAGTGCTGACAATGTGTACTGGGTTGATGGTCTTAGACACAATCTTCTCAGTGTTGGCAAGCTGAATGATAGTGGCCTCACTCTAGAATTCAAGAATGGAGTTTGTAGAATCAAAGGAAAGAATGGTGAATTGGTGGCCAGTGGCATGCAGACCAAAGGTAACCTATTTCAGCTAAATGCAAATATAAGTACATGTCTTATGGCTAAATTTGATGATAGCTAGATATGGTATAGGAGACTCTGCCATGTAAACTTTGATAACATTGTGAAGGCTAGTAAGATCAAGGCAATTAGAGGGTTTCCGGTGCTAAGCAAACCGGATAATACCTTGTGCAGAGAGTGTCAATTGGGGAAAATGTCTTCCTCCACATTTAAAGGTAAATCTTTCACTGTTGACAATTTGCTTGATCTTGTGCATACTGATTTGTGTGGTCCTATGAAAACTTGGAGTGTGCAGGGTGATAGGTACTTCATGATTCTCACTGATGATTGCTCAAGAATGATGTGGGTCACATTCTTGAAAGATAAGTCTGAAGATTTTGTAAAGTTCAACGCCTTCAGAGCATTAGTGGAGAAGGAAAGCGGTAAAAGGATCAAGTGCCTGAGAACTAATCAAGGAAAGGAATTCACTTCCGGTGAATTCAACAAGTACTGTGAAGAACATGGCATCAAGAGGCAACTTTCTGCCCCCAGACTCCATAGAAGAATGGCCTAGCAGAGAGGAATAACCGAACTATGGTTGAAGCAGCTAGAATCATGTTGATTCAAGGAAAGGTAGCTCACACCTTTTGGAGAGAAGCGGTGAGCACTGCAGTCTATACAATGAACTGGGTACTCATCAAGAAAGGTAAGGATAAAACTCCTTATGAGTATTGGACCGGTAAGACACCCGTGGTTAGCTACTTTAGAGTGTTTGGTAGCAAATGTTACATCAAGAGGAGTGAACACCAGAGCAAATTTGATGCAAAAATGTGATGAGGGAATATTCCTAGGGTATTCCACCAAGAGTAAAGCTCTCAAGTGTTTCAATAATAGGACTCAGAGAATCATGGAAAGCACCAATGTAAGAGTTGATGAAACCTCTGAGAAAATGGAGGAAAATGACAGTAAGCAAGTGGTAAATGAACCGGTTGTAACCTTTTGGGAACTGGTTGTCAGTCAACCAAGTACCAGTAATAGTGTTCCTACACTGGTAGATGTAGATGCTGATATTGATGGAGATGAGGATGAAGATGAAAAGCAAGAGGAATCTATCAAGACCATTCCTTGGAATGTCAAGCTGAATCATGATCCTAAGCAGATCATAGGAGATAAGGATGCAGGAATCCTTACAAGAAGAAAGGTCAGAGAAAACTCATGTATGATCTCTGAATTTGAGCCCAAAACATTCAAAGAGGCACATAAATATGAAGACTGGATCAAGGCAATGGAAGAGGAACTTGACTAGATAGAGAAAAATGGTACATGGTCTATGGTACCCAGACCGAAGCATAAAAATATCATTGGTACCAAATGGGTCTTCAGAAACAAGCTGAATGAGGATGGCACAATGATTAGGAACAAATCCAGATTGGTGTGCAAAGGATATGCCCAAGAAGAAGGAGAAGACTATGGAGAAACCTTTGCTCCTATAGCCAGATTGGAAGGAGTTCGTATGCTTCTTGCATATGCAGCTTTTAAAGGTTTCAAAGTATATCAAATGGATGTAAAATCTGCATTCCTAAATGGTGTACTTGAAGAGGAGGTGTATATAGAGCAACTAGATGGGTTTGCCCTATCTGAAGACAGTGACATGATATGTAGGCTACATAAAGCCTTATATGGTCTAAAGCAGACACCTAGAGCATGGTATGAACGTCTGTATTCCCATCTTGTGAAGATTGGATTTGAGAGAACAAGTGAAGATAGCAATATCTACTTGAAGTCTGAAGAAGATCAGATCCTGATCTATGAGGTATTTGTTGATGACATTATCTTTGGTGGAGATCACAAGATGAGTCATGATTTTGCAGATGAGATGAAGAAAGAGTTTGAGAAGTCACTCAAAGGGGAGATTAAGTTCTTCATTGGACTGCAAATCCAACAGATGAAAGATGGAATCTTTATCACTCAGTCCAAGTATGTCAAAGAGGTGTTGAAGACCTTTGGCATGGAAGATAGCAAACCGGTTGGTACACCGATGGTGATCGGTTGTAAACTATCCAAAGAGGATGACTCAACATTGGTTGATGAGAAGGAATACCGATCAATGATTGGTAAGTTGCATTATGTAGTGCATAGCAGACCAGATATTGCACATGCAGTTGGCATTACTGCAAGGTTCCAGAAAAGCCCAAGAGAATCCCACTTGGTTGCAGTCAAGCAGATTCTTAGGTATCTGAAGGGAACTGTTGGTTATGGATTGTGGTATCCATATAGCAAGGATTTTAACTTAAAAGTTTACACAGATGCTGATTGAGCAGGTAATGTAGATGACCGGAAAAGCACAACCAGTGTTGCATTCTTTCTTGGTGGTAGATTGGTCTCATGGATGAGTAAGAAGCAGAGTTGTATCTCTCAGTCTACAACGAGCTGAGTATGTTGTAGCTTTCATGAACTGCACACAGACAATTTGGATGAAGCATGTGTTAAATAGCTTCAAAGTTCCTGTATCTGAACTGGTAAGTATATTTTGTGACAATACTAGTGCAATTAATATCTCCAAGAATCAGGTTTTACATTCTAGAACCAAGCACTTTGAGCTTAAGTATCATTTCTTGAGGGAAAAGGTTCAGAACAAAGAGATTGCACTGGAACATGTTTTCAGTAAGGAGTAGTTAGCAAACATATTCACCTAGCCTCTCCCAAAGGCTACATTTATGTACTTAAGAGGTGAATTAGGGGTGTTGCCCCTTCAGGAGGTAAACTAAAAGCATATGCTCCACATCAGTTAGGTATTTCATAGTCAATTTTTTTTTTGGATTGATGTGTTGAAGGATGCTACTCCTCAGGGGGAGCAGCATAATGGAACAGGGTAGCTTGTGCCTCCACTTTGGCATTGTTGTCAAAGGGGGAGAAGATGTGAAGCAAAGAGATATCTTTATATATTGCCATCAATGCCAAAGGGGGAGATTGTTGGCATTATGTGAACCAGTATGAGGACATAATGACATTCTATGTTGGCATTGATGTCAATATGATGAAGAGAAGAGAACCAGTTTAACACTATGAACTAACATTTGTGCTAAAGTGAAGCGATGTGTTTGTTCAAGGTGAACTGGCATATGGTTATGGGAACCGGCACATGGAAGTGTTGTATGACTATCGGTTGGTAGCCTCAACTTCAGGGTTTCCAGTTGAAGTGCTTCAAGCCTGTGTGGCTCAACCGGTGACTTTGTGTGATGAGTTAGCATTGTAACCTAGAACAGATCATGTTGCCATGTCAGCCTTGTGCGCGTGAAGGATCTTGCATGAAGGAGATTGTTCCTATCTACCTCAGGAATGTGCGAAGTCTGTAAACGGTGATAACGTGTGATGGGTTATCAACCGCCATGAAATCTGTAGAAAATGGATGATGGAGAATCCCTTGAGATTGAATCAAGACTGTTGCATTTAATGCAGTGTTCTCAACGGTCAGGATTGAACCATTTTAATTCCTTAACTTAACAGGTTTAGGGTTTATGCTACTGACCTAGCTGGTTTCCCATAAGGTCGATGTTGTGATTCTTTCTAGGGTTGTTGGAAAAAGTTGTGTGTGCGTATCCAAGAGAAGAGATATGTGATTCTTTCCAGAACAAAGGAGAGAAGTGATACCTGCAGAGTGTAAGTGCAGAAGGTGAAGAGGAGCTTAAGTGGATCTACATTGGCATTGAGTGTTGTTACCAGATCATTGTAATACCTGTTGATCTCTAACCACTTCAACAGTTGAGAAATCCCTTAACAGGGTAGCTTTAACCGGCTTGCTATAAATCCTTTAACAGAGTGACTCAAAACCATTGAGTTCTTGAAATCCTCTAACAAGGTAACCTTTAACAGGGTTTAACCCTTAACCAAGTATTCTAGCCATCCCTTAATCGGGTGATCTCTAACAGGATCAGTTCCTAATAGAACCTATTGTATCAGTCTTCAACTGGACAAGGCTCCTAATAGAGCAAATTTCTAAAGAGTTCAAAACAAGCTTGTGGGTATTCATCCCCACCGTGGTTTTTCCTAGTTAGGTTTCCACATGAAAAATATGTGTGTCACGTGTGATGTCTTCTTCATGTGATGCTTTGTTGTTTTCTGTCAAGCGGTGAATCATGTTGATCTAGTTGCTTATATGTATATCTTTGATGGTAGATTACCTGTTCATGCATAAGGGTGAAATGGAAATGAAGTGTTAGATTGTATGAGAAGATAAGTGTCAACCGGTTTATGCTTGTCTCAGTTATTTTCGGTTTTGCCAGTTGTACTCTGTTTAAGGACCAGTGTTATTGTTTGTCTATCAATGCACAGTGTCTGCTGACAAACCGGTTTAAGAGTGTGTTTTTGTCTGTACTGATTCACCCCCCCCTCTCAGTACTGGTTTGGTACTATCTGTTCATCATTAAGTTATCATAATCTCATCAAATATGTCTCTTCTGTTGCTACCTCAATGCAAGCTGTGAAAAACTGTCTTATATGTGCCTTTGGATCCCCTTTTCCTCTGTACTTATCAAACTTAGGTGTCACAAATTGTGTAGGAAATGGAGGCATTGGAATGCTTTTGTCAAATGGATAGGGACATATGTCTCTCGTTGTGTAAGCTGGCTTCGGTGTATTTATGTCCTCCATTTTCATTTGTAAGTCCTTGATTTGCTGTTCCAAATTGTTCTTAGGTGGAGATCGACTTCTTGGACCATACCCCATGCCTGAACCACCAAGCGGAGGAGGAGCATGTTGCATATATGGATGGTATTGATCATACACATGTTCATATGGAGGAGGTTTATAATGATGTTGCGTATATGGACCACTTGGTATAGAGTCATGATGAGGAACATAATATCTGCTTTGTCCATGTATACCATACTCTACAGACATGTCATGAGTTTGTTCTAGTGTGTTGGATCCAAATTTGACATGGGGTTTCCTTGTGTCCAAATTTTGATCATGCCTTTGGATATCCAATTGCTTTGATGGTTGGTCCCTAGCATTGGTATGTGATTGAGCATATTTTTCTGCTTAAGACTTCCATAATGGTCTGCAAAGGTGAGTATCATATGCTTGACCATGTGTATGTGGGACCTCTGGTTTTTGAAACAATGATGATGGTGATTCAGGCACCATACGTGGTCCTCTATTGCCTCCACTATTAGGCCTCCTTTGATCCATGTTGAGGTGAGGTTGTTGCAAAGATCAATTTTCCATTATTCGAGACATGTCAAAATCATGAGGGATATTGGCTCCACTTTGTACCATCACTTGTAAGAAGTATTGTCTATCTCTCCTCATTATTTCCTCAGCCAATCGATTAAAACAGGGATCCATAATGGAGTCTTCCACTTCTGCTAAATGTACGGAAAAGTTGTCCATATTGTCATTGTGTGTATCATTGTTGTTTGTAGTGTCCATGTTCTCAACATTTGGAATGTTTCTATGGGCATCCATGTCAAGTAATGTGGTATGATCATAATTGAAGAAGATATCATTGTCATACTCATAAGAACTCATGTTTGCGGACTCTTGAGCTTTTTTATCTTCTCTCCTAGATTTTTGGGAATGGGTTTTAACCATGAACTAGGTATTGACCAAGATGTGGGAGACTAGATGAAAATGGAAAGATTATGGAAGACCAAGAGTTGTATGGAATGTAAATGAATTTGAGGTTTACTTGCAATGTCCTAAGTGTAAGACCAAGAATGTATGTAGTAGAGTAGGTGTGAATTCCAAAAAGATGATAGTTTCTCTTGATGAGGTAAGTTGACCTTGACTCTAAGTAAGACCAAATGAGACCCAAAGGTGATAGACCTTGGTGAGGGACCACGTAGCAAAATGTTGTTGTATGTAGTATGTTGACAAAGAAAGATGAGGACAAGCAAGTGACCTTTTGACTCAAGTTTAGACAAATGTGAATGTCATGCAAGGTGTAAAGCAATGATGGACTTTGTGGGACCCAGAAATAGGTTGAATGCTAGATGAAAACCTAGGGAGATAACTTAGGAAGCTCAACAAGTCTGAAATTGATTGTTCTTGTTTGCTGGACTGTAAAAGTTTTTCAATTCTGAACACAGACGTGCCTGTATACTTCACAGACGTGAATTCTTGACACAGACGTGGTTCTATCAGACACAGATGCGTTTATAAGATTTTGTAAAAGCAATGTTGCTCAAGAGAACACAGAAGCATTTTTCCCCTTCATAGATGCAGTTATATGACACAGACGCGACTTTGTCAGACACAAATGCATTTCTGAAAACTGAGTGCAATTTTTCCAATCTATAAAGTTGTTTGTTGTGACCAAATCTGAAATTTTTTGACTATTTTTCCGTGACGAGAGGACACAATGTTGATGAGGACTCAATGTTTGCAAGTGTTTAGACTCAACATGACTCAAAAGAAAGTGTGTTGTTTGATGTAAAATTGTTTTGGATACACTTGAAGACACAAAAGACACAATGTTTTGATGTTTGGTCTTGAATGTTTGATTGTTCAAAACAAGTACAATTCTTATGGCTGGCCAGGACAATAGTTGTTGATCCCACATGGGGTTTCCCCTGAGGCTACGCTATTCAGAGTGGATACTTAGATGCTTGACCCCACTGGCTCCACCCTCGACACTCACTTCTCGAGGAAGCCAAGCATCAGTCCCCACGAAAACTCCCGGTGGCGAACTTTGTATCTCTACTAAGAACCGTATGTGTGTGGGTCGCTCCAGAGGTCCGACCTCTTGACCCAACAACTAGAAGGATTTTGGCTTCTAAAACAAAAAGGTGCTAGTAAGGGCATCCACTTGTGTGGCCATACATGTGGCACTTTCAGATTTGTAAATACAGAAGGCTCCCAGCCGGTAGGGGTTACGCCCTACAAATGATCAAATAAATTTGATCAAATGGGTTTATGGGGAGACATAGTGTCGCTATGAACTAATCAACACATGTTATCCATAGTTTTCACCATGAATACAGTTGTTTATAGTGGTTCAGAAGAGGTGGGTTTTCCTTGCTACCACTTGGGTCATTCTCTCCTCACTAGTAGTCCTAATGACCACACGGGGAGACAGGCCCTCTAAAGATTAAACAAAAAGAGCCTATTGCTCAAGACACAAAAGACACTGGTTCAATTTTGGTGCATCAATTGAAGTGTTTGCTAGTCTATGAAAACAAGGCACACAATAAAGATCAAAAACCCTTGCCAAGGTCCTGCAACAAAGATGTGTTAGTAGTTTGGATTGCTTCAAATGATCACCCCTTCCTGCAAGCATACAAGTTAGGTAAATTTTAGATCCACAAGACTTTGTGAAATAGGGGCCTTCGACAAAATGATTTTGCTTTCAAAATAAGCTACACCAATTTCATTAGGTAGATATGAAGATGTTAGCTCAAAATAAACCAGATCTGAAATCAGAATGACGAAAAATTGAATCAAAGAAACCAAAATGCAAAAAACTAAACGTAGACGCAGTTATCAGTAACACAAATGCTATAGAAATACGCAAATGAGCCTAGATCTGACACAGATGTGGCCTGCGAACACAGGCGTGTATGGAGGTCTCATAGACGCGATTATGGAACACAGACGCGACCCTGTAATCTACAAAAAAAAAGTAAAATAATGTCAAAGATGTAGACGCAATTCCAGATGTCACAAATGCGGCATAAAAATAAAAACGCGATCCGAAAGTGCGCAGACGCGAAAATGTCAGATCTGCAAAAATCTACAACAAAAGATGTTAAATGCAAAAGGGACAAGGGTCCCACCGGGCATGCCAAAATGTTTATGGTGAAAGTGGATAAACAATATTGAAAGACTAAATGAATTCAACCGCAAAACCCTAGCCTAACAACAACAAAGATCCACCATAACATATGAAGATTACCTAAGACAATGCAAATCAAACGAAATCACAAAGATTATAGCATCACATGTCCAATAGGGTTTGGATCTCCATTTTTCCTATCTCCATTGATCTTGCTTGATATATTTTCTCTAAGATTTTATGTGTGCACAAGAGCTCAACAAAGAACGGAAATGTGGTTGCAAGTAGGCTTGATTGCATATGAAAGTTCAAATGCTAGGATACTTGATTGGAATGCATAGGGTTGATAATGAAGGAAGCATCTCCTTATATAGAGGACACTATATGAAATGGAGGGATAAGATTGAGAGGTGTAAAAGATAAATGGTCGGCTATGATTAGAGGGTAGGTAGAGGAAATAATAAAATAATGAGAGGGTAGGTAGTGTAGGAATTAAGAGATGAATGACATGTGTCATAGGTAGAAAAGGCTAATGAATTAATTAAATAAATAAAGATTTATTTAATTAATAGAAGAAGTGAGATCAATTAAATAAATAAAAGTATTTATTTAATTTAGGAAAAGGATAATTTAAATAAATAAAAGTATTTATTTAAATGAGAAATAAGGCTAGAAGAGGATAATTGAATTAATTAAATAAATAAAGATTTATTTAATTAATAGAAGAATTAGGCTTAAAATAATAAAATAAATAAAGATATTTATTTAATTAGACATGACAATTTTAGGTGTCTACAGGGGGCAATATCCAAGACCATTCTTATGACACCTCCTATCCTCATGGTCATGACATGTATCGACCTAGACCTAGTACTCCTCACTATAACATCATACCAAGTGGTCCATATGCAAGATACAAATATGTCCCTCCTCCATATGAACACATCTATGATCAATACAATCAATATATGTATTATATATATCCCTCCTCCTTCACCCGGTGGCTCAGGCATGGGACTAGCTCAAAGAGAAAAAACACCACCCAAGAATGACTTGCAACAATAGATTAAGGACTTACAAAAGCAAATGGAGGACATGCGTACACCAAAGAAACAATACACAATGAAAGATATATGTCCTTACCCATTTGATAGAATAATTCCAATGCCTCCATTCCCTCCACATTTTGTGACCCAAAGTTTGATAAATATAAAGGCAAAGGGGATCCTAAGGCACACATAAGATAATTTTTCATAGCTTGCATTGAGGTAGCAGGAGAAGAAACATATTTGATGAGATTATTTCCACAAAGCTTAGGTGAACAAGAAATGGAATGGTTCTCCCAACTTCCACCTGGAATTAAGTCATGGGGTGTCCTAGCAAAGGCTTTTGCTCATATAACATCGAAACAGATGTGTCAGTAGTTACCTTGTGCAATACTAGGCAGAAAAATAGGGAATATTTGCTTCATTCTTACAACGATGGAGAGGTCTTACTAGTCGATGCTCTTGTGATATCCCACAAAAACAAATGGTAGAAATGTTCACACAAAACGCCAACAAGGATATTGGATATGAGCTAAGAAAAGATTGTTTATCTAATTTCAAAGAGGTCATTGAGAAACAAATGACAAAAAAAAAGTCCTAATTGAAAAGGTGTCATCAATATATTTAAAGAAAACAAAGAGGAATCAAATGGAAAAGATAAACCCCACTTTTGGAACAAGAATAAGAACATAGTCAATGACGGGGTAGTAGATGCAAATGTTGTAAAACCTAAGATAACTTTCCGTTGTGCAAGTTCTTCTAATACAAATGATCAAGTGAACAATCAAAGGCAATCAAAACCTTGAAGAAAGTACACTCCATTGGGAGAACCAATTGAAACAACATTTAAGAAGTTAGTGACAAACAAGCTCATAACTCTACTAGATAATCCATCATATGAGCCAAAAGTAAAACCAAATTGGTGGAATGATGATGAATATTGTGAGAATCACAAGAGTAAAGGGCATCTAACTAGAAATTGTCATAGATTGAAGAATATCATACAAGATCTCATTGACAGAGGTGACATAGAAGTTGATGGTCACACCTCCAATGAAGAGCATGCGATGTTGAAGGAGCCATTTCCTAAACATGACAAGGGAAAAGCAAAAACTACAGATAATCAAGCTAATAATACCAAGATGCCTTATGACTATGATTCCACTATAAATCACATTTTGATGCATAATCATGTCTCTACCATTATCATAAATAAAAAATGTCTTGAAGGTTCTACTGAAAGGAGTAAGGTTGTTTCAAAAGGCATTGGACCATCTTCCTCATCTTTTAAAAATGAAACCTCTGAATGTAATGTTACAACTTGTCGAGGTAAAGTCACCTTGCAAGGCATTCCATCCATGCCCACAACCTCATCATCCACCAAGAATGAGTATGACCTTTTAGATCATCTAGGGAAAACACTCGCCTTCATATACATCCTTGAGCTATTACACACATCCCCTTCACACAAAGCTATTCTTGACCAAATTTTGCGAGAGACCTCCGTACCCATTGATCTGAATGTGGACCAATTTCAAGCCATGGTGGGATACCTTTCCATTCTGCATACCATCACATTCATAAAAGATGATGACACATCCATAACCCAGCCTCATAATGCACCTCTACATATTGAAGCCTTTATCTATAAAAACTGAATAAAATGAGTCTTGATAGATGGAGGAGCAGGTTTGAACATTTGTAGATTGAACACTATTAAACAATTGGGATATCTTGAAAAGGCCGTGAATTCTACACATGAAATCACCATTAAAGAATATAATGATAAAGAACACTCATCCAAGGGTACAGTCACCTTACCTCTCAGAGTTGGGCTAGTTACGAAGGATGTGGTGTGTCAAGTCCTTGATTTAGAACTCACATACAATATACTCTTGGGATGCCCATGGATTCATGAAATGAGAGTTGTTCCTTCTACATATCATCAATGTATTAAGTTACCATATAATGGAGTTGAAGTGATAGTTAATGGTGATCCAAATCCGTTCATATATGGGTATGTGCAGGATCATGGTGTGCCAAATTTTTTACTACAACTTTTCAGAAATTCAGAAACTCCTACATCTGACCACCTTAACTTGGTCAAAACCTTATGATTTTTTTTTTTAAAAATTCCCTATAGTAGACGAAGCATGGGATATGACAGATGTTTCAGATTCAAAAAATGTTATACCATTTGAAAGTTATGAGTGTTTTTAAATCAGTCTATCAATCAGGACTTTTGTCAGAATTCAATTAGAAAATAAATAATAATTATTTATTAAAGTCAAAATAAGACAAGCCTAATATTGTTGGATACATACAAAATTTTCACAACACATACATATGTCTACCCCCCCTCCTCCCCCCCACCCACCCTTTGACAACAATGCCAAATTGGAAAGTAAAATACATATATATTATATCAAATTTTGCATCAAAAACTATATATACAAAAATATAGGAGTTTCATCAAGGAGTGTTCACTGCAATTTTCAAGAAAATGTCACTAAAAGTAATCTTCATCTGAGTAAAATCATTATCACATGTTTCCAATAATGTTTCAATGATCTCAATGGTTGTCATAACTTGTGTAGATAATTCTTCCATGGCATCCACTATGCTCATCTCTGGAGTTGCCAAAACCGCTTCTGCATCCATGTATGCCCGTTGTAAGATGTCCACTTTAGGTCTCAACTGGTTCTTGATCTCTTTCAAGGATTCAAGTCTCTTAGCCTGTTCACAATCATATATATCTAACCAATGTTGCAAATCATCAACTGATTTGCCAAATGCTAAGGCTGAATCCTATAAAGGTATGTAGGCAGTACATATCATTTCTAGTTCCTGTTCTGTCTCTTCTCACCTCTTCTTTAAATCGGGATAGAAAAATGAAATGTTAGATGTATAGGCCAGTATCCTTCCTCCAGTTTCAATAGCAGTCTTCAAAAGATCTTTATTCAGGGATAAGGCAATCTTCCCTCTATCAATATCTTTCATTATTTGCTCTCCTCTTTTCCTTCTATAATTCTTCTCAACTAAAGTTTGAGTAGCTTCTTCAAGGGATTTCAGTTGGTCAGAAGTATCAACAACCAACTAACCAAGTTTACTGATAGGAGTTGACAAATTCCCAGTGTTAGTCTCTAGTTTGAATTGTTTCTCCTTCCTTTCTCCGCTCTTTCAATCTTTTCTTTTGAGATCTAGATTGCACCACTGTTGCAATCTCCATGAGTTCATATGCACTCATATTATCTACATCTATAGGCCCTTTGATGCCTACTAAGTCATCCTCATCACCAATTTGTTGCTTTACCTTTGCTTTTTCATTTTCATCTGCTATCTTCTCCTCTATTTTCTCTTTCACTTCCTCCTTTTTCAGTTCAGTTTCCTTCACTTCAACCTCTTTCTTAGGCTTCTCTTTCTCTATTTCTACCTTTGTTTGTTTCTCCTGTGTATCTGTTGTAACCGGTGGTAGTTGATTTTTCACTTGGTGTTCTTTTTCTAGTGGTGGATGAATATCCACACTAGGTTCAATGACTGGTGTTTTAGTTGCTTCCTGTGTAACAGTAATGACCGGTTGCTATAAAGGTTCCATAACTGGTTCAATGATATACCAGTTGTATCAATATTGTCTTGGATTTCATCAGTATCATCTACAAAGATAACCGGTAGAGAAGTAGTGTCATCCTTATGCTTGATAGGATATACAATATCTGGTGCAATAATTTCTTCTTCACCTAATTCCGGTTGAGCTCCAGTCTCTGTTTGATCAGTTTTATGAGACTTCATTTGCTCATGCATCCTTTGAATATTTCTAGCTATCTGATGAGATTCAACTTCAACATATTGAACCTTTCCACTCAATAACTTCAATCTTCTTGCCTTAGAATGAAACTATCCTTTGAAATTATCAAGCAATGCTAATAATTCATCTCTAGGTAATTTAGGAAAATATTGAATGAAAATTCTATCAATAATTTCTTGATCTTGTTCAACAACCATTTTCCACTTATTTACAAGAATAGAATACAAAGAATCAGAAATATCCTTTTCAATATCTTGAGGTAATCGATTGTATTGACACAAATGGTTCATTACCTGTTGAACAATTTGTTGCTTTTGATCATCATCAAATGAATCAAAACATTCTTTGACATTATCAAACCTATTCCTCCCTAATATTTTTACAGTTCTCTCAAAATCAGTCATAGGTTTGTAAGATAAAGCATTAATAGGAATACTTTGTTTTGAAATGTTTGCTACTGGTTTGGCTTTCTTACCAGTTTCTTTCATTTTCTTTGGTTCCTCTTCAGCTTCGGTATCCTCTGATTCTGCTTGAAGAATGTGTTTCCTACCTCTCTTCTTCAATGCAATTTTCTTCTTAGCATATACTTTGGGTGCCGGTTCCTTTTTGACTTGAACACTTCTTGTCACCCTTGTATCGATGGTCACTGAAGGTGCTTGCTCAGATTTCTTCTTCTTCTCTTTGGCATTACTGGGTTGAGCAGGTGCATTTTTTTCCTCGTAGGTTCCCAGTATTTTCTTCTTCTTATCCTTGGGAGATGCCAAAAGGTTGTTGGCATATCCGATTAATAAGTCATAGTTGACTTCATAACTCATTTCTTCCATCTCATCTTCCCTAGGTTCTACGTCCTTCATAAGATAAAAGTCTGTGGTAACTGTGAAACATATGTCTTTTGCAAAGTGTTTCACCACATCTTCAGGTAGCCTTAACCTCATGCTCATCTTCTTTTGGAACTCATTAAAATTTCTGTTCATATTAGTAGGAAATGTGTTCTTTATAGCCTTAATGTTGTTTTTTATTTGAGTTGTTACTGTTGGATATGATAGCATATGGTGAAACAGTATGTTGATATGATGATAATGCATGTTGTCATTGATGTCAATAAAGTTGGTGGACCGGTATGAAGAAGCATGAAGAGATGTAGTGAACTGGTGTCAGGTGTTCACCTAGTGTGACTACAGGTTGGTAGTCTCAGCTCTATGGTTATCAGTTGGGCGATCCAGCTTGTGCGATGCAACCGATGATACTCTGTGATGAGTTAGCTAAGAGATGTGATCAAGGTGCCACGTTAGCTTTGCGCATGTGAAGGAGTTTCTTGTGGATCTTGCATGAGAAGATCGACCGCATTTGTAGTCTACCTCGGGAATGATCATTCTTCTTAATGGCATGAGAAGAAAGTGTGATGGCTTATGATTCCCATGAGTGGTGATGAATGAACGATGCAAATTGTCTTGTGATCTGTTTGAAATTGTAATGCTCTATGCAATATGTTTGGACGATCAGGATTGGACCGCTTGTGTTGTAAACCTAAGATGTTTAGGGTTTAGGGTTTATGTTACCGTCCTCACTATTGTCTATAAGGTCAATGATGTTTGTTATTGTAAAGTTGTTGGAAAATGTTGTGTGTATGTATCCGAGTAAAGAGATACTTGATACTTGCCAGACCAGTAAGAGGGAAACTGCAAAGTGTGATTGCAGAGTAGAGGATATGAAAATGATCTGCCTTGGCATGTAGTGTTGTTATCAAATCAGGAGTTTTACTTGTTGTCTTCTAATCATTTCAACAGTTTGAAAATACCTTTATCGGGTAGCTTTAACAGGATTATTGTAAAACCTGTAACCAGGTGACTCGAGATCATTGAGTTCTTTAAATCCTCTAGCGAGGTAACCTTTAATAGGGTTTCAAACTTTAACAGGGTATATAGCCATCCCTTAACTGGGTGATCTCTAACAGGATCGGTTCCTAGCAGAACCTTATTGTAAAGTCTCTAACCGGACTAGGCTCGTAACAGGGTGAGCTTCAAAAGTGTTCAAAACAAGCTTGTGGGTATTCATCCCCACCGTGGTTTTTCCCATTTGGGTTTCTACGTGAAAAATATGTGTTATGTGTTATGCATTTTTCATGTGATGCTTATGAAGTATTTGGTTGAAAGACTATGCATTTAGAATTTATAAGTTATGGCATTTCCAATATACCACATGCATATGTTTATGGGTGAAATTGAAGTCGAGTACTGATCGTATTTGAAGTGTTCAAACTTATTAGTTTATGGTGTCTGGTGTCTTACTATGTTTAACCAGTATTGCCCTGGTTAAGTTCAGTAATGATGATAACCAGCTGGTATTGTTTTAGCTAGATAAAGTGGTTGAGGAGAGTTTTTAATTTGTACTGATTCACCCCCCCCCCACTCTGAGTACCGGTTGGGGTATCTATTGTTCATCATTATTCATTAGTTACCAGTATGTCCTTTGACCATTGAATGTCACCAATTCTCGGTAGGAAATTATGAAAATAGAAGAATAAAGCAATCAACAGTTGACCATATTTGAACCTTTGACTACTGTCTTTCTTAATTGATCCGATTCAATCTTTCGATCTGCAACACAAATTCGTCTACAATCAGCTAGCAATTCTCTTTTTCGCTTTGCAAGTGCTCAAGAACTCTCCTTTGAATGCAATTAGGGTAAAATTAACATAGTGAAACTTGCTTTTATAAACTTACCCACTGCATTAATTACTCAACCGCTAGGGTAACAAACCCTAATATACCGCTTAACAAAACTTCCCAATACTGACAGGTATATAACCGATTGACAATATTTTTGAAAACCGATAGACAATGATATCAAGAATTCTCACAAAACATCTCAAAATGCAAAACTCTCTTACCACACATTCTTCAAGGGGTCTGGAAGTAGATTTACTGCTATGCTCTCCTTAGGCCTGTTTGAAAGGCTTAATTCACCAATGTAGGATTCTCCACACTAGGTGAAGGGATAGATTCTTCTGCAGGCTTGTCAACACTCTTCTTCTTCTAGATTTTGTTAATCTCCTCTTTGGTTTCATCAATATTGACCTTCTGCGTACCTTTCTGATCTTCACAGTGGTTGCCCGGTTTGTTCTTCCTGGTTCTATAGAACTTTGCCATGTGTCTCGGTTTGTGACAAGGATAGCAAGCCATCCCAGATGATCACCAAGGTACTGCATTACCTCTTCCAGTTCTCCTTCTGCAGTTCATAACCACATGACCATAATTATTACAAATGGTGCAAATCACATTTGTTACCTTTTCCATGTCATATGGACTGAACCTGTTTACATAGGGTTTCTGCCAGTTCATGTTTCCTCGATTGTCATAGGTTCTTCTCCAGTCACCATTAGGTCTTGGATTCATGTGAGGTGCTAGATTATTTGCTCCATATTTGCATTCAACTGATCTATGTCCATACATGTTGCATGTGAAACATTGACCTTCAAATCTTCTAGACACATACGTAGAATTTGCATTATAGCTTGTATTCTCATTAGGTCTGCTTCTGCACACATTAGCAGTATGTCCAGGTTTGTGATAGATAAAGCAAAAAGGTTTAAAATATTTCTTACCGGTAGACTTGTTAGCAAACGGAGCAGTTTTACCTTTGTGCATGTTGCTCTTGTTACCAGAAGAGTCTCCTTTCTCAGATGTATTGAAACCTAGTCCAGATGTGTCACCTTTCATCCTCTGAGATTAGATTTGCTCATCTAGCATAGAAGAACTCTTATTTAACTTTTCAAGCTTCCCATTAGCCTCAGTGAGCTCTCTGGTAAGATCTTCATTGTGTTTAGTTAGAGTCTCTCTTAGAGATGTTGCCATTTCAAGATCTAGCTGAAGTGCTTCTTTCTCTTCCTTCTCTTCATGCCAATGCTCATGCAAAGTTGCATTCTCTTGTTTGATCTTAGCAATCTCATGATCTCTTTCTTTGATTAGGGCTTCATCTGCCCTTCTTGCTTCAATCTCTTGGCACATACGGATTGCTAGGGCTTCTAGCTCTCTCCTCAAGATTTAGCTTTTCACCATTCAATTTTTCAACTTCTTCAGCCAATGCATCAATGTTGGCTTCATTTGAAGAACTATTGTCAGATATCTCCAATATTTTCTCATTCAGCTCTCTTCTTTTGACTTGTGAAGCTTTAAATCTGACCCTTAGGGTTTCAATCTCTTCCTTGGTTGCATCAAGCACTCTAGCCATTTCTAAATAACTCATATCCCCCATGATGGCTTTAGGGATTCCTTCCAAGCGATTAAGCCTTAAGGAAGTTTGGCTTTGATACCAACTGATAGACTTATAAAGAACTAAGGGGGGGTGGGGGGTGAATCAGTGACAACAAAAACAATACCACTCCAAACACAGACCAATAAAGACAGTTAATCAGCTTACTTAATAATATGCATGCAATCCAAAATGATATTAAAGCATCCACGACAAATAAAACATCCACCATAACACAAGTGTTTATACGTGGAAAACCCAACTAGGAAAAACCACTGTGAGATGGGACTCACAAGTTAACTATCTGCAGTAATAGGTAACTAATCTGTTAAGGTCTACAAAAGTACTCTACTAGGAGTGAATCCTGTTAAAGATCCCAAAGCCGTGTTAGGAGCTATACCCTGTTAAAGGTAGTACCCTATTAAGAGTAACCTCGGTAGAGGATTTCAAACCCAAACTAATGGATCACTTGGTTAGAGGATTTGTATAATGAAGCTTGTTAGAGCTTACCCAGTTAGGGGATTTGACTATTGTAGTGATTAGAAAATAATAGGTGGTGTGATCTAAAAGTAGCACATCTTGCTTGAATAGATCCTCTTCTTCTCACTCAAAACTGCATCACTGACATACTTTGCAACGCCTTCAGTAAAAAGCAACAACTTAACACTTCTATCTCGCATCATAAAAATAGTTCATCATAATGTCATTATATAGACATTAGATTTCATGTCGGCTTAGGAACTTCATCACAATTTCCTAGGTGCAGTGTATCTGGACAATCTAACATAACACATCATAGATTGCCACCAAATCTGTTGGTTATGGATTGTAGACACTTAAAAAATAATTATTTTTAATTATTTTTAATTCCTCACATAACTAATTAATTAATTATGTTAATTCAGATTCTCCTCAATATTAATTAAATATAATTAATATTGTCACTATGGTATGTGACTGATTTATTTAATAAATCAATCCCTTTCTTTATTCTTCTAAAAATTAAATCCTCACAAATCTCCCTCTTAGCTAATTAATTTCAATTAATTAGTTAACCCACATGATTCCTACAAACCATCTTCTTAATTCATCATTAACCTAATAAAGTCTTCTAGAAACTCCCTAAACTCACTTAACCTTATTCTTCTAATTTTTAATTCCCTCCACTCATTCTCTCTCCTAGTCAAATCCTAATCCCACCTAACATTTCCTCTAGTCCCCTTCCTAATGAGTTGCTAGTGACTAATCATCATGATTAGTCACAAAGTCAACCCCTTGTCCCTTCCATCCAACCACTAGCTTTAAATGCTTTTTTCCTAGGTGAATGTGAGATTTTCAAAATCTCACATTCCTCTAGGCATCTTCTATCCCAAGGAATTTTTAATTCCTTCTTATTCCTCTAATCCCCATGATTATCCCTTTTTGGAGAATTTTTAATTCCTCCCCTCTATTCTTCAAGGAATGTCACATCCCTTGCTCCTCTCAAGGCACATTGGGAAGCCTTCCCAATGTACCTTGCTCCTCTCAAGGCACATTGGGAAGCCTTCCCAATGCACCTTGCTCTTCTCAAGGTACCTTGGGAAATCTTCCCAATGCACCTTGAGGAATGTGGAGACAAGAAATGCCTTTAAGGCATATCTCTTGGTCTCCACACCCACTCTTGGGCCTTGTGTGAGCTCACAAGCAATCCTAGCCCTTCATCTTGAATCCATCCTAGCTATCCATTTTTCCTCTCCTCTTCCTATAAATTGAGGATGCCATCCCTTCATTTTTCATCTCCAAGTTTAGTAATCTTATGTTGTCCTTTTGAGCCTAGGAAATCATCTTGGCAACCTTATCATGTTCAAATCATATCTCATCCACACTTGATCATCTCAAGCTTATCATCTTCCAAATCCATTCCATTTGTGCACAAAATTGGAGAGCCATCCATATCAAACAAGCAAGAGGAGCACATCAAGTGGAGTATCACCAAGGGGCGCCTTCACTTCATCAAGCTCAATCCGAGGGAGAGGTATAATATTTTGTGAGGTATATGCATCTTATTCATGTTTTCATGTGTTTTAGAGTTATGTCTTGGATTTCATATGATTATATGTTTGACTTGCATTTTTTCTAACTAAATCCACTTCACAAGTCTTTTCCCCTCTTCATTCTGGCACGTCCGATGGAACTCACGTCCCTGAATTTAACCTTTTTTTTTGTAAATTTTTGTGAGTTTTTGTCGCAGGTTCCGCTTCAGCACAAAAACTCGTACAAGTTCCTATCTAACTTGGAACGACTCTATTTCTTTTGTCGTATGGGCTACCAAGAAAACTCGTACGAGTTGGTATTTGTCGTAGGAGCCGGTATAATAACTCGTACGAGTTTCTGTTTACTCGTACAAAAACAGAGAATTTTTTTCTTTTAGCAGTTTTTTCTGTCCTCTATCTTTTTTTTAGCAGTTTTTTTTTTCTATCCTCTGTCTTTTTTCTGTTGCTGTTTCAGAATTAATTTTACGAGTTGCTGTTTCTGTTTACTCGTATAAAAAACAGAGTTTTTTTTTTTTAGCAGTTTTATATGTGGAATATAGTCAAATTTCAGGGCTTTTTCAAGATCAGGAGTTTTGGATGTTTTGACAATCTAACAAGTGTTTACAAATCTCATTTGTCAAATGATTCATCAATCAAATCTATGCTTGTCAAAGACTTCATCTTGAAACTACTAACCAAGTGGTGTTGCAGGTTGCCTTGGAGATTTGATTAAACCATGTGTTTTCAATTTTTAGGCACTTAGGCTTAATTAGGGGGATAAATGAATCATTGTCTTTTGTGTTTGTGGAAAATGTGAAAGTAGGAGAGTATGCTCTTGTCTATCTAGACAATCAGAAATCTAGACCTGACACTTTTCTATCTATTTTTTTCACCATATCTGCTTTATCTTCACTCCACTTTCCTCCAAACTTCACTAGATCCCTCTCATTGCCATTTTGCACATTTCCTTCCTTGGGGGCCTTATCCCAAAATCCACTTTTTGAAACCCAAAATCCCACATTCCTCTATTTTTAGGGTTTGCCATAACTTCTTCCCCTTGTTGGTATTTTGGTATGGTTTTGTCATTGATGTCAACACCTACTGTGAAGATCCAGCAACATTCACTGGCAAGCAAGTAAACTGTGCAATAGTTACTGTATATGGTTCACCGGCATGATATATTGTTCACCGGTACCTAAAATGATATGGAAGACACTTGGTAATGTCGAAGACATCATGTGGACACTTTGTTTTGAAGAATTAATCATTGGTATATTCATATTTGCATATTTGCTTTTACCGGCAAATAGGTCCAGGTTATCTAGGGTTACACCGACAGGTTTATCCTTTCCAGATCAACATGGTACACTATGGAGAAGATTTATTATTGTTGTAAATGCATTAAGCCAACATGTTCAATTGGTTATTGCATCGGATATTATATTGTTTGTAAAATGTTTTTATTGTAATATCTTGTAGAGCTGACCTACTAAAATTGGTCTTAGGGTATGGTATAAATGGAAGATCTTATTTGTAAGATCAAGTGTGGAATGCGAAAAAGAATTAAGTGAAGGTATATGCGAGATCAAGCAGGGATATACACGAAGACATCATTTGAAGGTGAAGTTAGGTTTTTGTAGAAGCATATCAGCATTACACCAGTACTGAATTCAACATATGAAGATGCTATTTTGTGCAGTACATTCTCATTGGATTTAACCATCCAACTATAGTCAGTGTGACTCTCATTTTGTGATTGAGCAGTGAGCTCTAGGCTGTTGGCCTTTCTGCATGTGCAGACCCCATTTATGTACACTTACTTTCTGCAGTAGTATCATCTGATTGTGGGTAAGGTTTCCCACCGTGGTTTTCCCCCTTACTGGGTTTCCACGTACAAATATTGGTGTCATGTGTTGTGGATGACTTTATGTTTATGTTTCATGCATTAATCCTTACTGGTATAGCAATTTACTGTCTACCAACATACTTAACTATTTTACCGGTATTAAGCATTAAGTTGGTTAATTAGTTATTGGTTTGAATTTATTAGACAACCGATTCACCCCCTCCCCCCTCTCAGTTGTCTCTGGGACCTAACAATTGGTATCAGAGCTTAGTTCTCTTTTGCAGAAGTTTAACAACTTGAGGAGATCCAACGTCTACTAACTATTTCAGGAAGGATAGTCATAAACTTGATGGAACCAACTATGGGATATGGAAGATCAAAATGGAGACACATCTGAATTGCATTGGTAAAGACATCTGGGAAGTTACTAATAATGGTTATACTGCTGCTGTAGCTAGTCAGACTACTCCAGCTACTTTAGCCAAAGATGAAGAGAATGATTGCAAAGCAAGAGAAGCACTTTTGAGCGCATTATCAGATCAACAAATCATGGGATTATCAAATAGGTCTACTACTAAAGCTATTTGGGATCACTTGGAAACACTGAATGAAGGAGATTCCACAGTCAAAATTGTAAAACTTGAAAGCTTACGAGTCAAGTATGAACATCTGAAAATGGAAGAAGATGAAAGGATTTCTGCTTTTATGGAAAGAGTAAATGAAATTGTTTTGGGTATTAAATGTTGTGGAGGAACCTTGAGTGAAGATGAAATTGTTTCAAAAATCTTCAGAGGTTTTCCACCGGCATATAAAATGAAGGTTACTACTATAAATGAGTTAAGAACAATGCCTAATACATCAGTAACTAGGGAAACATTGATTGGAAAACTTTCAGCCTTTGAAATTGAGGAATTTGGTCCTGTTGCTACTATAAAAACTGATTTGGCCTTTAAAGCATCAACATCATCTGCTCCATCATTTGACAAATCAGACTGGAGAGCCTTTTATGCAAGAGAACTTGAAGAATCCAGAAAGGAGAATGAAGAGCTTGAAGAACTTGAAGCACTATTTGCAAGGAAAATGCCAAAAGGTCCAATTGGAAGTAAGTATGAAGGTAAAGCACCCTTTAAATGTTTTAAC
This sequence comes from Cryptomeria japonica, assembly GCF_030272615.1. Taxonomy (NCBI): domain Eukaryota; kingdom Viridiplantae; phylum Streptophyta; class Pinopsida; order Cupressales; family Cupressaceae; genus Cryptomeria; species Cryptomeria japonica. The sequence goes on along the minus strand of NC_081407.1, from coordinate 222,174,820 downwards.
TACAATAAGATTGGTCATATGGCTTCAAGATGCCCTGATAGACATGCTAGATTAAGAGAAGAAGCTAGAAGAACATACAATCCTAATCCTGAATATCAGAGATACAGATTTAAGAAGAACAAAGATAAATCTTGTTACATTGCTGATGAAGGTGTGACTGATGATTCTGATGAGGATCTAGCAGACAATGGATGGGTTTTTGTTGCTATAATAGAAGATCAATCGGCACCTACTGCTCAACCGATAGAACAAGCCCTAGCAGCTAAAGTTGAAGCAAAGGATGAATGGATTATTGACTCAGGATGCTCACATCATATGACTAGAGACAAAGGTAAATTCTTGAACTTTCAAGAATACAATGGAGGTTTAGTAAGATTTGGAGATGACAAAGCCTATTCAATCAAAGGTAAAGGTTCAATATCTCTTGATGGTCAGCATAACACTGACAATGTCTACTATGTTGAAGGATTAAAGCATAATCTTTTAAGTGTTGGTCAATTAGTTGAGAAGGGATTTCAGTTACAATTTAAAAATGGAAAATGTAAAATCATGAATAGAACTGGTTTGGAAATTGCAACCGATAATCAGACTAGAGGCAATATCTTTCATTTGAATAAAAGTGAAAAGGAATGCTTAATTGCACATATAGATGAAAGTTGGTTATGGCATAAGAGACTATGTCATGTAAACTTTGATTGCATGGTAAAAATCAGTACTTCTAAGGCAGTTAGAGATCTACCTAAAATTGTGAAACCTCAGAATACAATTTGTAAGGAATGTCAATTTGGAAAACAAGTTAGAGCTAGTTTCAAAAGTATTCCAGAAAAATCCAATAATGCTCTTGATTTAATTCACACTGATTTATGTGGTCCAGCTAGAACTAGAAGCTTACAAGGTGATAGATATTTCATGCTAATTATTGATGATTATTCTAGAATGTGTTGGGTTACTTTTCTCAGAGAGAAATCAGAAGCACTTGGAAAGTTCAAACTATTCAAATAAATGGTTGAAAATGAAACCGGTAAGAAAATCAAATGTTTAAGATCAGATCAAGGAGGAGAATTCACATCTAAGGACTTTAATAAATTCTATGAAGTGAATGGAATCAGAAGATAGTTATCAGCACCTCGGACACCACAGCAGAATGGAGTTGTTGAAAGGAAAAACAAAACTATCTTGGATGCAGCTAGAAGTATGTTATCAGAAGCAAATCTACCACATGTGTATTGGAGAGAGGCAGTTAGCACTGCTGTCTATACATTCAACAAAGTTCACATCAAAGGTGAAACCAGTAAGACCCCTTATGAACTATGGTTTGGTAACACTCCTACTCTTAAGTATTTCAGAATCGTTGGAAATAAATGTTATATTAGAAGAGATGAGTATATTGGCAAATTTGATCCTAGAAGTGATGAAGGAATATTTCTTGGCTATTCATCTAAGAGCAAGGCATAGAGATGTTTTAATAAAAGATTGCAGAAAATTGTTGAGAGTACAAATGTAAAGATTGATGAACAATTAAGAGGAACTTCAAGGTATATAGACTTTGAACCGGCAATAGAAATTGTGACAAATGAACCTATACTAAATCCACCGGTATAGAATGAAGATCCAGTTACCCCGGTATCATCAGAAGATTCCACAATAATTGAAGAACAACAACAAACTAAGACACCCCGATATGTAAGATTGAATCATTCTGAAGATTAGATAATTGAAAACAAATTTAAAGGAGTTATGACAAGAGGAAGATTGGCAAATGAAGAGGTATGTCTTATTTCTCAAATTGAACCATCATCTATCAATGAGGCATGTGAAGATAAACTTTGGATTAAAGCTATGGAAGAAGAATTAGAACAAATTGAGAAAAATAATACTTGGACATTAGTTCCCCGGCCTAAAGATAAAAATGTAATTGGAGCTAAATGGGTATTTAGAAACAAACTTAATGAAGATGGTAAGGTTGTCAGAAATAAAGCAAGACTAGTGTGTAAGGGATATTCTTAGAAAGAAGGAGTTTATTACAATGAAACTTTTGCACCGGTAGCCAGAATTGAGGCAGTTAGATTATTCTTGGCTTTTGCAGCTCAAAAGGACTACAAAGTTTATCAAATGGATATTAAATGTGCATTTTTGAATGGAGATCTTGAAGAAGAATTATATATTGAACAACCTGATGGATTTTCTTTGACAAATGACAATGATATGGTTTGCAGGTTAAGAAAAGCTCTGTATGGATTGAAACAAGCCCTAAGAGCTTGGTATGCAAGGTTGGATAAGTATCTTTTGAAGATTGGTTTTACTAAAGGAAATGCAAATAGCAATTTATATTACAAAATAACTAATGATGACATCTTGATTATTGAAGTATTTGTTGATGATATAATCTTTGGAGGAGAAGATGGATTATGTAAGGAATTTTCTCTTGAAATTCAACAAGAATTTGAAATGTCTATGATTGGAGAAATAAAATTCTTTTTAGGTTTGCAGATTTCTCAGACTAATGAAGGTATATTTTTGAGTCAATCCAAGTACTTGAAAGAATTAATAAAAAAATTTGGGATGGAGAATTCTAAACCGGTAAGCACACCTATGACTACAAATGACAAATTATCTCAAAGGGATGAATCTACACTTGTTAATCCAACTAGATACAAATCTATGATAGGAGGTTTACTGTATTTGACATAAAATAGGCCTGATATTATGAATGTAGTATGTATTATTTCTAGATTTTAGAGTAATCCTAGGGAAAATCATGAATCAGTAGTAAAAAGGATTTTCCGGTACTTACAAGGCACAACAAATATTGGATTATGGTATCCTAAAGATGAAAATTTTGATCTATGTGCATACACAGATGCAAATTGGGCAGGAGATCTAGATGATAGGAAAAGCACCACTGGAGGAGCATTCTTTCTTGGGAAGAGATTCGTTTCTTGGTTAAGTAAGAAACAAAGTTGTACATCTTTATCAACAGCAGAATCAGAATATGTTGCAGAAGCAACTAACTGTACACAGGTATTATGGCTTAAGAAAATGTTGAAAGACATAAAGGTAAAATGCAAGGAACCTATTACTATATACTATGATAACACTGTAGCAATTGATATATCTAAGAATCCAGTATTACATTCTAAAACAAAACATGTTTGTATCAAACTGAATTTTCTAAGGGAAAAATTTGAAGAAAAGGAGATAAAACTGGTTTATGTGACTACTAAAGAACAACTTGCAGATATTTTCACAAAACTTTTGCCTAAGGAGACTTTTGAATATCTCAAAGATCAGCTTGGAGTCGTACCACCACCGGTAGAGACTTAGATAGTTGATGATTGTCATCAACTGGCAGAATTTAATGGACAAATATTTTATTCTGGTATTTGATGAGGAAGCTACTTCTCAGGGGGAGTAGTTGGTATACTGAATTGGTTGGTATTTTGTATGAACTTGACTTTTTTGTGACTTTGGCATTTGATGTCAAAGGGGGAGAGATATCTATGGAAAAACACATTATCTTTTTGGGGAGAGATTTTGAAAAACACATTTAAGGAGAGATTGGTATGAGAAATCAGTATGAGAGATTGGTATTAAAAATAAATCTTTGGATAAACACATGTTACTCCCAGGGGGAGAAATGGAGATTATTGGTTTTTGTATTTGACATTTCTGTTTTGGCACTTTGATGGTTTTTCCATCTTGTGTTGCCATCAATGCCAAAGGGGGAGATTGTTGGTATTTTGGTATGGTTTTGTCATTGATGTCAACACCTACTTTGAAGATCCAACAACATTCACTGGCAAGCAAGTAAACTATGCAACAGTTACTGGTATATGGTTCACCGGCATGATATATTGTTCACTGGTACCTGGAATGATATGGAAGACACTTGGTAATGTCAAAGATATCATGTGGACACTTTGTATTGAAGAATTAATCATTGGTATATTCATATTTGCATATTTGCTTTTACTGACAAATAGGTCCAGGTTATCTAGGGTTACACCGACAGGTTTATCTTTTCCAGATCAACATGGTACGCTATGGAGATGATTTATTATTGTGTAAATACATTAAGCCAACATGTTCAATCGGTTATTGCATCGGATATTATATTGTTTGTAAAATGTTTTTATTATAATATCTTGTAGAGCCGAGCTACTAAAATTGGTCTTAGGGTATGGTATAAATGTAAGATCTTATTTGTAAGATCAAGTGTGGAATGCGAAAAAGAATTAAGTGAAGGTATATGCGAGATCAAGCAAGGATATACACAAAGACATCATTTGAAGGTGAAGTTAGGTTTTTGTAGAAGCATATCAACATTACATCGGTACTGAATTCAACATATGAAGATGCTATTTTGTGTAGTACATTCTTATTGGATTTAACCATCCAACTGTAGTCAGTGTGACTCCCATTTTGTGATTGAGCAGTGAGCTCTAGGCTGTTGGCCTTTCTGCATGTGCAGACCCCATTTATGTACACTTACTATCTGTAGTAGTATCATCTAATTGTGGGTAAGGTTTCCCACCGTGGTTTTTCCCCTTACTGGGTTTCCACGTACAAATATTGGTGTCATGTGTTGTGGATGACTTTATGTTTATGTTTCATGCATTAATCCTTACCAGTATAGCAATTTACTGTCTACCGACATACTTAACTGGTTTACTGGTATTAAGCATTAAGTTGGTTAATTAGTTATTGGTTTGAATTTATCAGACAACTGATTCACCCCCCCCCTCCCAATTGTCTCCGGGACCTAACACCCCTTTTATCCAATCACCTCCAAATTTTCCCATATTGTCCATCTCCAACTTTTGCTTTTTTGTCCCTCTTGAACAAATTTTTCCATTCCTTCATCTCTCCTCCAAAATCCCCATTTTATGCTTGCCTATCCCTTGGAAAGTGGCAAAAACCTAGTCAAACCCCATTTACCCATCAAAGCTTCCTCCAAATCCATATTTGTCATTAGTAAACAAGTTTTTATTCATGTTTTTCTACTTATTCCCAAAAATTCAAAAACAAATTAATATTTTTTTCATTTTGTTGTCTTTTGCAGGATGCTTGTTGAAGACTCCATTTTTCAAACTACTAATCAAGTTGTTTTGCAGGTTGCCTAAGAAATCCGACCAAACATTGTGCATTTATTTAAATTAGGCACCTAGATATTAATTAAAATGGAATGAACCATTGTCTTATGTGTCTTTAAGAAAGCGTAAAGGTAGGAAAGTATGCTCTTGTCTAGCTATACGATCAAAAATCCAGACCCTCCAACCTTTTCTTGTTTGATTGCATGTTTACCTATAGCAGGCCTACCCTCCCAACTTTCTCTTTGAGAAGGTAAGAGGAGAATGACCCAAGTGAGTACACCCGGACTTGAGGTTCCCAACTCTCTATAATAAATAGGCCATTGACTATGAAAGGTTCAATGGTTGGGGCTATATGAGAGTTCACTCTCACATTGGGTGCTTAGTAGAATCCTAGAGATCTCAATCACACTTGCGTGACTACTAAGTTCTTGGTGCTTCGTTGGGCTATAGGCCTCAATTGTGCTTGTGCAACTTCAAAGGGTAGCTCCTAACGGGAAGACTTACTAAACACCTTGTTCATAGTGGCCAAAAACCTTCTAGTCATTGGTGCAGGAGGTCGGACCTTCGAAGCCGCCCATATTTTTACGACCCTTAGTAGAGACACAAAGTTCGCCATGAGGAGTTTTCATGGGAATTGATGCTTGGCTGCCCCGAGAAGTGAGTGTTGTTGAGGGGAGCCAGTGGGGTCAAGCATCTAAGTGTCCACTCTGGGTAAGCGTAGCTGGGAAACTAATTGGGATCCAATGACTATTGTCATTGCCAGCCTTAAGAATGTTGTATATGAGCATGAGTGTCTTTGAGATAATACTCATTTGATCATTGTGTTTTCTTTTTTTGATACATACTTGCCAAGAGAAGACTAAAAACACATCACTATCCCCAAACACTTTGCAAAAACACTTGTCAAGACACAAACAATTGTCCAATTTATTACCCACACAAAGTCCAAAATTGTGTCAAAACTCCGTCCATCCCATGTTTCATAAGCTCAAGAGAGAAGCTAAGATTTCATCCTCTCCATCAACATTCAAGTTTGTCCTTTGAAACACCTACTATCATCCAAATCAGGGTGGTCGTGTCCCTTCATATAACTTGCCATTCGAATCGATCCTCCATTAAGTCATGTTCATGCCAAAGACAACCTAGTCATCAAGTTTCTTCTAAGCCATCACCACCATACCTCCTCCATAAATAATCCTCAAATTTCCCAAGGACTTAGCACATCAAATCAATCTCCCTCCGCTATCAAATCAATTATCAAAATTCAAATCCAATCATCCTCTAATCCAATTTAACCTTGCATTAAGGTTACATGCCTTGTGAAATTACATTTAGACCTCATCATTAATCAATTGGCTCTCATGCTTGAAGGGGAATCCTTTCCAAGTACCTTTTGCCTAATCCTTTTGAGTCGATCAAGACTCTTAACTCACGTCTTTACTTTGCTTAGGGTCATTAGTCAACCCTTGGTATAAGAGAGGCTTTTTAATCATCAATCCAAGGTCTATATTCTACACAACTTGGCCATCACCTTACTTGTGGTTGCATCCACCACCTGAAATCCTCATCCAAGGACTAAGGTATCAAATCCTAATCAAATCCAGGCTCTAATCCAAGAACCATACCAATCAAAAAAATCCCTTGTCATAAAAGACAAAATCCAAAATTATGCAAATATCTTGCTAAGTCCTTTCATCACAAATTTCCCCCTCCAAACTTTTCTAAGGTTATTCGTGTATGGTCACATCTCAATCCCAAAAGAGAAAGATGGTTGAACAACAATATGGCATGCTGAACATTAGTGCCCTATATGAAGATCCCACACAAGATACTACACAAAGTGGGCAACCTAGCAATCAAGATCAAAGGCAAAATCCTAGCATGGTTAGCCAAGATGAACTCTCTCCAGAAGTGCAAACTTTCCTAGCGGATTCTTATAACCAAGAGATGATGAAAAATTTTATTCAACACAATCCCACTACACTTCTAAAAACTCTCCTTGAAAATGGAGCTCAACTTCCACCTGAATTTAATAGGTCCGCTCTCACCCAACAGCCACAAGGAGACCTCACTCCCACACAAAGTGTTGCACCTATTATTCAAACTCAATCAATCACAACCCCATCAATCATCCAAGCTCAATCAATGCCACCCACGACACCTCCCACCATGGTCTCCATCCCACCTTCTTCCTCCTTACCATCTATACTACTATCAAATCTGATCTCATCTATTCTCCAACACACTTTTATACCACCTCCTTCCATTCAACCACATATTTCTATTCCACAAAATTCCCTTCATGCCAACAATGTTGCAAATTTCATCTGGGCCATACTCAATCCTGTCACAACAGTTTGCGTACCGCAACCAACTATCACACAAATCCCCGCGACATTGTTCCTCACATCCCACGTTCTTGCCTCCTCATCTTATCAATACATTGGTGGTGGTGCACCTTCTTTGGCTCACCCAATTCTTGGGGCAAATACAATTCATCATTATCAAAGTCCACAACAAGACCTCACCAAGGAAATTCAAGACATGAAAATATCATCAAGGACATGAAACAAAGGACTAATAAAAGGAAAACTTACTCGTTCAAAGAGTTTTGCCCTTATCCTTACAACCCGTCTATATCAGTTGCACCCTATCCCCCAGGATTTGAGATCCCCAAATTCACCAAGTATGAAGGCAAAGGAGACCCCCGCGACCATGTCTGAGAATTCCACATCTTATGCCAAGCAGTCTCCTATAGTGACCTTTATCTTCGCAGACTCTTTCCTAAGAGTCTCATGGGAGATGCCCTAGCATGGTTCTGATCTCTACCACGAGGTTCCATTGTCTCTTTTCCAGACTTGGCAGAAAAATTTGTGGCCCACTATGATTACAACATGGTTAATGATGTTTCTATGATGGACCTATGCAATACAAAACAAAGGCCCGGAGAAACCTTTGCCAATTTCCTACTAAGATGGCAACATCTTATCAAAAAATTCCAGTGGGATATGCCAAAACAACATCAAATTGAGCTATTTCAAAAGAACTTGGTGCCTGAACTTTCGAGACCCTTAATATCCCAATGTATCAAATCCTTCCAAAAATTAACCGATAAGGGCCTTGTCCTCGAACATGTCTTGATGGAGGAAGGAACCTTGAAACATTACCAGAAGTTGACACAAAGTTCTCCCTCTTATCATAATGACAAACCAAAATTCTGGTCTAAAAACAAAAACGTGGTCAATGATGGTGTAACTGATGCAAAGCAGGTCCAAATCGTGGCCGCTCTCCCAAAATCCACCACCAATAATCATCAATTCAATAATCAAAACAATCAAAATCAATCCCAAAAACCTCACAACAATGTCTCAATCCAGGGACGACCACCCCGATCGAATAACAGGACCCCAAGAGACTTCACTCCTCTTGCTGAGCCTATTGAAATGGTGTTTCAAAAACTTGTCCAAGCAGGTGCCGTGGTTTTTCCAATCACTCGCCCATTTGACCCCAATCAACCTAAACCAAGATGGTATAATGAAAATGAGTATTGTGAATACCATTGTATCAAGGGGCATGATACACGAAAGTGTATGAAACTTAAAATCTATATACAAGACCTCATTGATAGGGGTGAGATTTAAGTAGCAAATGCAAAACTTGGTAATAACAATGACAAACTCAAAATGTACCAGGAACCCTTCCCAAAGCATGATAAAGGAAAAGGCTCATCATCTAACGCAGTGGGTTATGACTACGCTAATCACATAACCGGCTTTGATTTTTTAGTAGGTCGCATTGAACCTGTAGACAATCATATCAATGTCATGACCATCCAAGGAGTTAATCCTCCTTCTTCCCAAAGCAGACCAAACATGCTAGGATAGTCATTCAAGGCGCCACGCCTTCCACCTCCCATTTCCAAAATGACTGCAATGTAACTACACACCGAGGTAAAGTCACCATCCAAGGAGTCCCTCCCCCACCAAATCCACTGCCCATGTCTTCCACCCACCGATATGACTTCCTAGACCAACTTGGGAAGACCCCCGCTCAGATCTCCATTTTAGAACTTCTTAAAACTTCCCTGGTCCATAAAGAAATTTTGGAACAAGCCTTTCTCGAATCACGCATTTCTGATAACATCAACGCCACCCAATTTCAAGCCCTAATTAGAAACCTTGCTGCCCAGCACCACCTTGTATTTACCTCCAAAGATGCACCCACAGATGAAGACCATAACAAACATTTGCACATCGAAGCTCTTATCCACAAGCACAAGGTCAAACGTATCCTGATAGACGGTGGATCCGGGCTTAATCTGTGTACATACAAATTAATAAAACAATTGGGACTTTCTGAGGACCTGGTAGACATATTAGGAAGGATCACAATAATGGCATATGATGATGTGGAAAGAGTTTCAAAGGGCATGTTCACCTTAACTCTTCAAGTGGGCCCCATTACAATTGAAACCCCTTGCCAAGTATGAGATATTGATCTCCCCTACAACATTCTCCTTGGTCGGCCATGGATTCACTCCTTGAAGACTGTACCCTCCACCTATCACCAATTCATCAAATTCCCCTTAAATGGAAGAGAGATAACTATCAAAAGGGATCCACAACCCTTCCAGTATTGCAAACTCCTAGAGGAAAACCATCCATATCATTGCCCATTAAATAGACCCTCGCCAACGCTTCCATCTGACACATCAAATGTTGCCTCCACATCATCCCAACCAGATAATCAAATCAAGATCTTGGACAATGGCTATGGAGAATACAAATTGGAGGATGTCTTATTAATAGGCAACCTCCCTCTCTCTCCTAAGTCATTTGGCAAACCAAAAGAGCTCAAAAGGACCCAAAACCAGTCATGCAATGACAAAATACCACCTTCTAGCAATGGGGCCCACTTAATGAGGAGAGCCTTGAAGAAGATGTCTCTTCCTAGTTGTACCAGGAAGAGGATGATGATCCAACAAGAATATCCAAAAAAATGTACCCAAAAGCATCTGTCATAGTTGAAAGAATGGGTTACAAAGGACACGATCTGGAACCAGAGGAGAAAGGAAGAAAAGCACCCATAAATCCTATCTCCTACAGATACAACAGAGGCTTGGGGTACACCCCGGTGCCTAAGATTACTATCGTTGGTGCCCCTTCTAGTCCTTCTTCGAATATCGAAAGCGCTGATGAATAGGAATTCCACAAAATGCCTTATGAATACGAGAAAGATATCTTCTTTGACACTTACATCCATACTATCACCCCCATAACCCCTCCCACTTCACACGAGCTACATCTTGTCCATCCTGAACTCATTGGCTAGGGCCAACGAGACAAACCCACTTTAGATATTTGCACCAATGATAATGCTCTCATTGCTCTCTTGATGGTGCGAAACCTGTAAGATTGTAACAGAATCAAGGGTATTCAACTACACGAAAAGGGATACTTTGGTAGTCAGGTCAATTCCCTTATCCACAAAAAAAATAATAAAAGGAAAATACATGATTCCCTAGGTGAAAACCTCCCTGAGGCACCTTTGGATGAACAAAAAATAAAAACAAAGGGCGTATCTGAAAGTGAAAACTTGGAAAAGGCACTTGACGATGAGGGACTTGACCTCCCTACCACTGGTTACCTTCCACAGGACAAATAAAATTTGCTGATAGAAGAAACAAACAACATCAACATGAGCACCGAAGTCATTCTGAAAAATGTGCTCATTGTCAAGTCCCTCACAGAAAAAGAGAAACAAGATTTCATCAACTTCCTTACAGAGGTAAAAATTAATTTTGCATGGTCCTATGCCGATATGCCAGGGTTGGATCCTACCTTGGTGGTTCAAAATCTTGCTGTTCACCCAGATGCAAACCTATAAAACAAAAACTACACAAAATGCACCCGCATATTGCTCTCCTGGTCAAGGCGGAACACCAAAAGATGTTAGATGCAGAATTCATCAAACCCATAGACTATGCTGAATGGGTCTCTAACATTGTACCTGTCGGTAAACCTACCAGGGGCATCTGCATCTGCATAGATTTCCAAGATCTAAATAGAGCTTGTCCTAAAGATGATTTTCCGCTCCCCAATATAGACTTGATTGTGGACCTTACAATAGGACATGAAATGCTATCGCTAATGGATGGGTTTTCTAGATACAACCAAATCAGGATAGCAGATGAGGATCAACATAAAACCTCATTCACAACACCATGGGGTACTTTCTGTTATCGGGTCATGCCTTTTGGTCTCAAAAATGCTGGAGCTATATACCAACGTGCCATGACAACAATTTTTCATGACCTCTTACACAAAATTATGGACGACTATGTGGATGATCTGCTAGGTAAATCTAAGACAAGACAAGAACATATTCCCATTCTAAAGCAGATCTTTGAAAGATTAGAAAAATACAAACTATGCCTGAATCCCAAAAAGTGTGTGTTTGGAGTCACATCGAGAAAATTATTAGGATTCATTGTTTCCCACAGAGGCATCAAGGTCGATCCTGCAAAAGTAAAAGCTATCATGGAAATGCCTCCACCAAAAACTCTCAGACAACTATGTAGTCTCCAGGGAAAACTCCAATCTGTTAGACGTTTTATTTCACAACTAGCAGATAAGTGCCATCCATTTTCCCACCTCCTATGCAAGGACATGAAATTCAAATGGGATTGGTTATGCCAAAAGACCTTTGAGAAACTAAAAGAATATCTAGCATCATCTCCAGTGTTGATGCCTCCTACTCGTGGAAAACTCCTTATTTTGTATATATGTGCTACTGCAGTGGCATTGGGGGCATTATTGGCACAAACAGATGACCAAGGGAAAGAACATGCCATTTACTACATCACTCAAACACTGGTAGGATATGAACTCAATTATACCCCCATTGAAAGAGCATGTTTGGTATTAGTGTTCAGCACACAAAAACTATGACACTATATGCTAAACAACAAGACAAAATTAATTGCTAAAATTGATCCACTTAAATATCTCCTATCAAAAGCTGCTCTCCTTGGTAGAACCGCCAAATGGGTCATGCTCCTAAGTGAGTTTGACATCAAATATGTGGACAGAAAGGCAATCAAAGGAAAAGTCATTGTAGATCAGTTGGCTGAATCTCCACTTCCAGGTGACCATCCTATTCTCACAAAATTACCAGATGAGTTCATTATGACTGTTTCCACATCCTCCACATGGCAATTATACTTTAATGGCTCCTGCACCCAAAATGGATCGGGGGCAGGAATATTATTGGTCACACCTCAAGGAGATGGCATCCCCAAATCATACAAGATAGCCTTTGTATGTACCAACAATATAGCAGAATACAAAGCACTCATCACAGGTTTGCGCTTGGCTATCCATTGGAAAATAAAGGAATTACAAGTCTATGGCGATTCCCAGCTCCTCATAAAACAAGTCAATGACAAATACCAAACAAAAGATGATAAAATCCTTCCCTACCATACCATGGTTGAAGATCTTAAACAACATTTCATGACAATCAAGTTTGATCAAATTCCATGAACAAACAACAGGGCTGCAGATGCAATGGCCACCATTGGCCCCCTCCTTCAAATGCCAACACACAGTCAGAAGTGTGAGTTTTTGGTTGAGCAATTGTTTATACTGGCATATGACCTACTAGAGTCTGAAATGGTGTGTGTTCTCGTTGGTCCAGAGTCCCCTTGGTACCAAGAAACCTTTTCTTTCCTCAAAGACAACACCATTCCCCCACATCTCACCAAAACCCAACAACAAAAATTCATTCGCCGATGTGCTCGTTACACCATCCTCAGAGACACCCTATTCAGAAGGCATTTCAATGGTTCCCTGCTAAGGTGTTTAGATAAACAAGAGGCGGAATGGGAATTATGCAAAGTACACAAGGGTATCTGTGGGGCATACTCAAGTGGGCTCACATTGGCTAAAAAGATTTTGAGAACAAGATACTATTGGCCTAAAATGGAGGTAGATGCATATAATTATGTGAAGAAATGCATCCCTTGCCAGCAACATGGCGACAAAATTATGCACCGTCACAAGAATTGCAGCCATTTATAACACCATGGCCCTTCTCACAGTGGGGGCTTGATCTCATTGGGAAAATTCACCCTTCATCTTCCAATGGACATAAATTCATTATCACCGCCACCGAATACTTCACCAAGTGGGTAGAGGCTATCCCTCTTACTTTCACCACCGGCAAGCAAATATCCAAATTCATCATGAACTACCTAATCTGCCGATATGGCATCCCAAAAGTTATCATCACAGATAATGGAAGACAATTTAAAAACTAGGATGTCAAAGAACTCTGCCAAAAATTCAACATCCAACACTGCTTCTCCACTCCATATTACCCCCAAGGCAATGGCCAAGCTGAGGCTTCTAATAAAACCTTAATCAAAATCCTCAAAAAGACAGTCAATGAAGTTGGCCACGATTGGCACCTCCAACTCCATCTCGCTTTGTGGGCCTACCGCACCTCCATCCGCACCCCCACAGACACCACCCCTTATTCCCTGGTCTTTGGTTCCGAAGCCATCCTTCCCCTTGAGATCGAGATCCCCTCTCTAAGGGTATCGCTGCAAGACATCCTACCAGAGGAAGAATACATAATTGCCCGTTTACAAGAGCTAGAATTGTTAGATGAAAGGCGCCTCAAGGCCTTGAATCATCTCCGGGTATATCAAAACCATCTGCACATGAGTTATCATAAAAAAGTCAAAACTCGAGAATTCTAGATTGGTGATCTTGTCCTCATGGAGAATTAGAAAAATCTACAAGAAAGAGAAAAGAAAGGCAAGTTAGAGCCTAATTGGCTTGGACCATATATAATCATAGAAAAGTATGGATCAAGAGCTTATCAGTTGGCTACTCCTTAAGGTGATCCTTTGGATGAACCAATTAATATCATGCACCTCAAAAGATTTTATGCCTAATCCTCAGAAAGTCTAAAATTGTCAAAAAAACCAAAAAAATTAAAAAATCAAGAAAAATACAAAAAAAAAGAAAAAAGAAAAAGATCCTGAAAAAAGCGTCACTTTGGTGAAAACCTGGCAAATAGGCACCATGTGACACAAAAAAAAAGAAAGAAAAACAATTCGTCCACCAGTGAAAACCACTTTGTGGCGCTATGGACAAGTACCTTGGTGAAAACCTCCATACAGGCGCCAAGGTAAATAACCGGATCCACTGTCTATCAGGTCGACACTGCAAATCACTTTCCATTCGATCCTCCCATTCGCACCATTCATTCCCTCTCGCCTTCCAATAAAAAATGTGTATGATGACGAGTCTTCACTTGAGTCATGAATAAGGAATGTCCCATCAAGCTGAGCTTTTATGCCTCTATGTAAGCTTCAAGAAGTCTTCAGAAACAATCCCAGGTCTGCTAGTCACTCTCCAAAACCATAAAATCACTTGCCTAATCCAAAAGCCCACTTTTCCCTAGGGATGAATCCTTCCCTCACCTAGCAACCTAATCCTTCATCCTAGTTCTACTCTTGGCAAGAGGTATCATTTGCTTGCAAGGAAGTGACTTGTTATATTTTGTTAGATCTTTTCATATAGACTTGCATCTTTTGCCCTATGACTACCACTATTTACGACTGCCCGGGTTCTTCCATATCTAGGTACATTATGATAGGCGCATACTGGGGCATATTTCATAGTATGGAATGTTTTGGATTCCTCTTGTATAAACCGGCGACCTGGTACTAGTGTTTATCAACACTTACCTTCTCGTGTACAAGAGGTATCGGTGTATTTGAGGGTTTCCTTGCACGAACCCACAACTTTGTACTAGTGTTTCTTAACACTTGCATTGTTGTGTGCAATAAATTCCCATTTGTCTACAAAGTCAGTCCACGCCCTAGGTTTCTCATGGCATCTTGATTTCTATAATCAGTGGTGCAAGCCACTCAGGGCAACATCAAACTAGGTTGGCTCTCCACATTTGTTGTGCACAAAATCTCACCATCATTCCATCAAAATCCTAAACTCAATAATCCCATGGATTTCTCAATTTCCCCCACTTCCCATCTATTCCATATTCTTCTATCTAAGATCATTGTGTTATTATTGGCATATTCCCTCTTTTTATTAATTCACTCACATCATGTAGAGTGCATTTCTTAGACAGTCATTTTTTTCCACAAAACATTTACCATATAAGATTGCATCACATAAATAAAAGATACACTCATCCATATAGCATTACATTTAGACTGCATCATAAATCATTCACACGTGTATTTATACATAAAGCATAAAAAACACTCATCCTGCATCCAAAAACTATGTCAGCAACACATCATAAACATACATACATAAGCATCCACTCTGCATCACAAAATAGGTTGGCATAGCACATCCATGATTGCATCCATATATGACATCATAAGAGAAACAAAAATAATCCATCACAATAAATGCTACACATCATCTGTCACCAATCGAATCATGTATACATATATATATAAAGAGGAAAATATGTCCGTCATGATACAATGACCCCTCATTGGGTCCATTGTGGCATATATGGGCCCCCGTGAGGGCCCATCTTCCCCCTGCGGTCTCACCTCTCCTATTCTTCCTTCCAAATTCTTCGTGACTACTTCATATTTCTTCCTCATTTATCCCTTCCACCCTGATTCTTCTTCCTCTCTTTTTTCGAGAATTTTTCATCCTTTTTTTTTCGAAAAAATTCTCGAGGGGGCATACACCTCCCATGCTTTATGCCGAGGCATCCTTTTCTTCTTCTATCTTCTACACATCACCATACACCTCACATAATTAATTCTGATTTTGATCATGTCTTATACAGGATGAATCCTTCTTGAAACCAGACGTTGTGATCAGTCATGTCTTATACAAGATGAATCCTTCCTAAAACCAAACATTGCACTCTGATCATGTCTTATACGGGATGAATCCTTCCTGAAACCAGACGTTGTGATCATTCATATCTTATATAGGTTGAATCCTTCCTGAAACCAGACGTTGCACTCTGATCATGTCTTATACAGGATGAATCCTTCCTGAAACCAGACGTTGTGATCAATCATGTCTTATACAGGATGAATCCTTCCTGAAACCAGACACTCTGATCATGTCTTATACAGGATGAATCCTTCATGAAACCAGACATTGTGATCAATCATCTCTTATATAGGATGAATCCTTCCTGAAACCAGACGCTCTGATCATGTCTTATACAGGATGAATCCTTCCTAAAACCAGACGTTGTGATCAATCATGTCTTATAAAGGATGAATCCTTCCTGAAACCAGACGTTGTGATCAATCATGTCTTATACAGGATGAATCCTTCTTGAAACCAGACGCTTTGATCATCTTTGTCTTATACAGGATGAATCCTTCCTAAAACCAGACTGAATCTAGATCTTATGAATCAAATCAATATCATCATCAAAAAACAAGATTATTCTTTGAATCAACGCATCATCACACCTCGCTTCAAAGAGGGGCAAAATGTAGACACTTAAAAATAAATATTTTTAATTATTTTTAATTATTTTTAATTCCTCACATAACTAATTAATTAATTATGTTAATTCAAATTCTCCTCAATATTAATTAAATATAATTAATATTGTCACTATGGTATGTGACTGATTTATTTAATAAATCAATCCCTTTCTTTATTTTTCTAAAAATTAAATCCTCACAAATCTCCCTCTTAGCTAATTAATTTCAATTAATTAGTTAACCCACATGATTCCTACAAACCATCTTCTTAATTCATCATTAACCTAATAAAGTCTTCTAGAAACTCCCTAAACTCACTTAACCTTATTCTTCTAATTTTTAATTCCCTCCACTCATTCTCTCTCCTAGTCAAATCCTCCTATAAATCCTAATCCCACCTAACATTTTCTCTAATCCCCTTCCTAATGAGTTGCTAGTGACTAATCATCATGATTAGTCCCAAAGTCAACCCCTTGTCCCTTCCATCCAGCCACTAGCTTTAAATGCTCTTTTCTTAGGTGAATGTGATATTTTCAAAATCTCACATTCCTCTAGGCATCTCCTCTCCCAAGGAATTTTTAATTCCTTCTTATTCCTCTAATCCCCATGATTATCCCTTTTTGGAGAATTTTTAATTCCTCCTCTCCATTCTTCAAGGAATGTCACATCCCTTGCTCCTCTCAAGGCACATTGGGAAGCCTTCCCAATGCACCTTGCTCTTCTCAAGGTACCTTGGTAAATCTTCCCAATGCATCTTGAGGAGTGCGGAGATAAGAAATGCCTTTAAGGCATATCTCTTGGTCTTCACACCCACTCTTGGGCCTTGTGTGAGCTCACAAGCAATCCTAGCCCTTCATCTTGAATCCATCCTAGCCATCCATTTTTCCTCTCCTCTTCCTATAAATTGAAGATGCCATCCCTTCATTTTTCATCTCCAAGTTTAGTAATCTTATGCTGTCCTTTTGAGCCCAGGAAATCATCTTGGCAACCTTATCATGTTCCAATCATATCTCATCCATACTTGATCATCTCAAGCTTATCATCTTCCAAATCCATTCCATTTGTGCACAACATTGGAGAGCCATCCACATCAAGCAAGCAAGAGGAGCACATCAAGTGGAACATCACCAAGGGGCGCCTTCACTTCATCAAGCTCAATCCGAGGGAGAGGTATAAGATTTTGTGAGATATATGCATCTTATTCATGTTTTCATGTGTTTTGGAGTTATGTCTTGGATTTCATATGATTATATGTTTGACTTGCATGTTTTCTAACTAAATCCACTTCACAAGTCTTTCCCCCTCTTCAGGGATAACTCATCACAACCGGTGATAACTCATCACACAATCAGTGAAACCAGTTGGAACGCTGATACCGGTTAAGAGTTAACCTCTTCCAACTCATAGATGGATTTTCCTCCATTTGCTTCCTTGTTGATCTCCGCTGAATCTCCAAGATGGTGTCATGCCATTCCTGCATATACCGGTTAGACACCCTCAAAACTGATTAAACTTCACTATACATATGATACCAGTTTTGCAATACAAAGACTTAGGAGTAATACCGGTTTGTCTTAACTAAGATGACTATGACAATGTGAACATATGTGTGTGTATACATGTGTCATCAATGATAACACATGAAATCATCCATTACAATCATCATCAAGCCAACATATATATGTATATGTATATCTATATATGTATATGTATATATGTATATATATATATATACATACATATATATGTATATATATATACATATATACATACATATATAGACATATACATATACATACGTATGCATACATACATACATACATACATACACACATATATATATGTATGTATGTATGTACATATGCATATACATAAATATACATACATACATATATGTATATATATATATATATATATATATACATATACATTGTATGTATATGTATATGTATATACATACATATATATAGATACATATACATATATATGTTTATATATATATATATGTACATGTATGTATATACATATACATACTGTAGACACCTAAAATTGTCATGTCTAATTAATTATCTAAGCCTAATGCTTCTATTAATTGAATAAATCTTTATTTATTTAATTAATTCATTTATCCTCTTCTAGCCTTATTTCTTATTTAAATAAATACATTTATTTATTTAAATTATCCTTCTCTTAAATTAAATAAATATTTTATTTATTTAATTGATCCCACTTCTTCTATTAATTAAATAAATCTTTATTTATTTAATTAATTCATTAACCTTTTCTACCTATGACACGTGTCATTCATCTCTTAATTCATACACTACCTACCCTCTCATTATTTTCTTATTTTCTCTACGTACCCTTTAATCATAGCCGACCATTTATCTTTTACACCTCTCAATCTTATCCCTCCATTTCTTATAGTGTCTTCTATATAAGGAGATGCTTCCTTCGTTATCAACCCCAACTGACTAACTCAATTGCGCACTCCACTACACTACGCCTTTTACATGCGATCCTACTTGCAACCACATTTCCGTTCTTTGTTGAGCTCTTGTGCACATAAAATCTGAGAGCAACTATATCAAGCAAGATCAATGGAGATAGGAAGAATGGAGATCCAAACCCTATTGGGCATGTGATGGTATAATCTTTGTGATTTCATTTGATTTGCATTATCTTAGGTAATCTTCATATGTTATGGTGGATCTTTGTTGTTGTTAGGCTAGGGTTTTGTGGTTGAATTCATTTAGTCTTTCAATATTATTGTTGTTATCCATTTTCACCATATACACATACATACATGTGTGTGTGTGTGCGTGTGTGTGTGTGTGTGTGTGTATATACATACATATACATATACATATGTATGTATATATATACATACATATACATATACATATGTATGCATATATGTATGTATATATGTATCTGTGTATATATATGCATATATACATACATATATATATGTATATGTATATGTATATATATACATGTGTGTGTGTACGTATATGTGTGCGTGTGTATATATGTATGCATATATGTATACATACATATATGTACACACACACACATGTATATATAGATATATGTATATACACATATATATATACATGTGTGTGTGTGTATACACACACACACATATGTATATATATGTATATGTATATATATATGTATATGTATATATATATGTACACACACACACACACATATATTCTGTTAGTGTGTGTGTCATGCCCAAACTTTTGGGCACAAACGGAATAATTTTTTTTAAAAAATACTTAACTTAGAATGACTACTTTATTAAAATAATGTAACTAGTTTGGTCTTAACTAAGTTTTGAGTGAATCAAACAATTAAATTAATTCAGCGATAATTAATACAAGTTATAAGCGAGCTAATATTTTCCCAAAAAGTTATCACTAATCTCCATGATTAAATAATTAATTTTCCCTTAACAATTAATTCTCAAACGTAATACATGATCTTTAATTTAATTGATCAATAATCTCTTATAGTTCTTTAACTACCTAGGGTCTACATTTAATTGTCCTAGTTATTAAATTTAACAATCCCATTAAATAAAATCCCCATAAATTAAAATACCTTATAATTTAAAATTTAAATGGGCCACTTGACCCTACCAATATCGCTATGCTTTTTCCAAGGGTCTATTCTACCCAAGAATTTTGAAATTTTCTTTTTGAATGCTGCAACATTCATTAAATAATTAAAAGAACATTAATTAATTTATACCACTAACTAAATTGATTTCAACAAAGATAGAAGTTAATTTACTTATATATATATATATATTACCTATGAGGATAAATATATGTTTATATGTATATTCTAAAGAGGAGGGAGGGGAAAGTTTTATTTTATTTTAACTATTAACCCCTTTTAAACATTCCCACACATATCCCTTTTTAAAATATAACCAAGTGAATTTGCCCTAACCCAAAAATTAGGGTTAGGGCTTGTGTGTGTTTTAACATCCATATGTTTTTTTTCTTTTGTGGGCTGTGTGTGTGTGTGTGATGTTCTATTTGATTTTTTGTGTGTGTGTGCAGGTGAAGGTTGGGCGGCGGCCATGGGAGGCGGCGTACAGGGCCGAACCGAAAGCGGTTTTTTTTTTTTTGGCATGGCGGAGGGAGAAAGAAAGGCAGAGGAAGGGAGAGAGCCGAGTGGCGGCCACTATGGTACCCCGCACGGAGCGGCCGCCGTTCACTAATAGTGGCGGCTGCCGCCCACTGCGGGTTGCCACAGTGGCGGTCACCGCCGCTGTGAGTCGTCGCAGTGGCGGGCTTCGCCCTGCTCACTGCGGCGGCCCATAGCAAGCGACGTCCGCTCACTGCGGCGCCCGCAGGGATAAGGAAGGCGGCCGACAGGGGTAGGGTTTCATGGCCCTTTCCCCCAGTCCGCAATATGCATGAAATTTTTTTTTTTATATATATATATTTTTTTTATAAAAATTTCTTAACTTTCTTTAAATCGCATATCATGTATTTTTTTATTTTTATTTATTTATATATATATATAGAGAGAGAGGTATATATCTAATTTTTTTTTGGTAATATGTAGGTCTCAAATAAACATATGAGTTTTCCCTTCTTTCTTTTATCTCTTTTGCATTATTAAGTCTGTAAATACATGCAGAAACTAAAAGAATAAGAACAGTGAGTTATTGGTGAAGTTTTCTTTATTTAATTATTTTTATAAGCAATCATACATATACTATTTTTTTTTGTTGATACGACATTCTATTTACTCCCATTTTGTTTAAGAATGAACATTTACAACAAGTTCTAATCTAACTATTTTCTTTTATAAGCTAATATATATGCTATGTATGTATATATTTTTATTTTTTTGAAACTAACATGTTGCAACTGATATCTACAATGCCTTCTAACTACAACTTGAGAATATGATCTTTTTGGCAACAAAATAAATCTAAAACTAAATGTTATTCTCTCTTCCTTTGATAAAATAAGCTACTAAAATAAATTTCATTTTCTGCATTAAATGGGAGAATAAATGACTGATTTATTTATTTTGCAGCAGCATAAATAACAAAATAATCATGTAGTAATGAACTAAATTTATTTGCAGAATACACAAGAATGCACATCTTCATATATATTATTTTTTTTCTTTTTAAAAAAAATGAGGATTTAATCACATGCTAATACATTTCATTTTCTTTTTGCAAAACTAACCAAAGTAGGAAAAATATATATTTCTTTAGCAAATGTAGATACAAGTAAATATGAATACAAATGGGTTTGAAAACCCAACAATATTTCCCTTTCCATGGTAATATAAATAAAATGATACATTTCTTTTCTTTTGGGAAAAATAAATGCAACAATGCTCTCTTTTTTCTTTACAAACTTCCGTATTATAAACATTTGTCTTTCAAACTTTTCTGCAACATAAAACAACAACAAAGCTCTTTATTCTTTCATTTCCCATCCCAAGCAACCTGCAATAAAAACACAACTTGACCATGGAGAGCTCACCTCCCAGCCTAGGCTTACTAGAAGCCACCCCCGAGCTTGGAGAACCAAGCACTAGACGGGTTACAAACAAGCAAACAACACAACAAATAAGGCAAACACTCAACATACATCTTCCCATCCCAAGCTACACTTTCACCACATTTGTGATGATCCTTCCACGGGTGGAAGTGGACCAAGTACCATTGGGGAGATTGCAAGCCAAAAATTACAACTCAAGCCACCTCATGGCAATACAAAATACAACAAAGATACATCTCCATACCTTATGCCCCCCAAAGGCTCAAGGCCATATTTTCTCCCCTTATGACCCCCAAATGCATACACAAGGCTATGCAGCAAGGGTCACAAAGGACACCCTTGAGATCACTCTCTTTAAGGAGAGCCTCTCACCAAAGGCTGTCATACTTCTTCCACCCCAAGACCATCCTACTCCCCCAAGAGTAGGAGATCTTGGACACTCCCAAAACAAGAACACATAAACAAAACATAGAAATGAAAACTTACTTTTTTATTTTTTTTCAACAACAATTTACATAAACACATCTCTTTCAACAAGCATTTCTTTCCTTCAACAAAACAACATAAACAACACAAATAAGAGGAAACAAAACCAACCTTATTCTGCCAATAGGTATGTTAGATTTAGTTGGGGATGAGCTGCCCAAATCCACACAAACCTTCCACCAATCTTTCCCAAAAATTCTATTCTACTACTAATTTTCAAAACAATGCATAATCTCCAACAATGGAGAGTGGGTGATTACTCACTAAGTCCCTAATCCTTGCCTAAGAAGGCTTCTCACACACTTCCCAACCCCTTGGGTGAGGTGTGAGTTCCCATTGGTTGCTCTTCCCAACCTCTTACACATTACTAAAACTGGAAAGGGAAAAGGTGAGAGAAGATGGGGAAGAGAGTTTGACATCAAAAGGGAAGGTTGTCTATCCTAGGAGGAACTTTCTAAGTTGAATTTTCGCTCACCTTGGAAAAACCACTTTTTGAGGTGACTAAACAGTCACATGGGAGTAGTCACATGTTTCAAAATACCCTTAACCCATAGGTATACCCTTTGGACCTTTGGAAAATCCCTAAAACTGACCCTAGGAGTCCATTTAACCCCTTAGAAACCCAACTGAAGTTTACCTACGGGTCAAACCTGAGTTGACCACTCCCAAGACTCCCTACCCAAGGCAAATTTGGGACCACACTCATGTTTTTGAATGGCTTTGGTAGAAACAAAACTCCCTCCAAAAGACAAGTCAAAATCAATGACACTAATCAACACGTGTCAAGTGACACAATAAAATACAATATAAAAATCACACATGGAATTTGTCTCTTGTAGGATTACACATATACATAAAAATTAATTTTAACACTCAAGCATCATGCACTTCACAAATAAAATACATTACAAACGGGGTCTTGTCTCTCCAAATAGACAACCCCTGGCTTAACAAACATACATTGGTCTAGGTTTGGTTCTCCATATAAATTCCATGGTCACATGGATAATTTTCCTGCACATCTCAATTAACACATTAGTAATTCCAAATAATCACAATTATACATAATTAAATACATGGATTTCATTGCACATCAAACACTCATACATTTGGCAACAATAATTCAATATCTCATTCATTCAAATTCGATTCCACATAAGCAATTAACATAATTCTCAAAATTGAACCATTCATAAAATAAGCATCATTTTTCTATCATCAAAATGAAGTCCTGCAATTCCAATAATGACATTCACCATTTCAAAATGATTCTATTCTATCAACATATATAGTTTCATAATCATCATGCATAAAATAAAGCATCAACATATGCCAATGTGATCCAAATCATGGAATCATATAAGTTCTAAATCCATAAAGCATAAAATAAAGCATCCATAATAGTCTCAATATGCAAATAACTGAAAATGTCAAACTGAGTCAGGGTAGGGCCTCACACCCTCCCCCTCTAGGCATGAACTTCCTCCTGGAGTTCATCAAAAAGTTGGGGGTACTGTGATCTCATACGTGCTGCATCCTTCCATGAGGCTGTGACCTCATCATAGCAATCCCACTGGACCCTAACCTGGTCCAGCTCTCGACCTCGAAGGCCCAGCGTCCGGCGTGCCAAAATGCGAATGGGCTCCAAAGCTAGCTACCCGTCCGACTCCACCTACAAGGCATCCCAATCTAGAATATGAGACTCATCATAGATATACTTCCTCAAAACTGAAACATGAAACACATCGTGGATGCGTGACAGGCTAGGTGGCAATGCTAGATGGTAGCCAACTGGTCCTATCCTCTCAAGGATCTCAAATGGTCCTACAAATCAAGGTGCGAGCTTAGAACACACATATATTCTGTTAGTGTGTGCACACACACACATGCACACTAACGAAACAACTAGTAACTCACATCTAGTTTTATACATTTCTCTTACAAATATTGTTTTAACACCTTAACTCAAAGATATGGATTATCAGTAATTTGTTCTTATTAACTATAATTAATTGAAACATCTTAATAAATATTCTACAATTCTCTTATGTTCACTTTTAACTTTGTAGGATAGCTTCTTATAGTCTTAAACTCGTTCAATTGGGTAATCCCAATATTCCTTTATTTGTAGGTAAAATCAAGGTTTATAATTTTGTTACATGTCATGTGAGCATGCCTATGTGTATATCTGCAAGTATACACATAGATATACACATATACACCTATACATGCTCATATAATTCATGCCTAATTTTTATAGTGGTACTCAATATCTTATATGCACTCATTCCAATAATTCCGCATTGTAGTAATACCATTTACTAATATATAAAAATGTTATAAGAACAATAAAATAGAGTATATAAATATTAAGCAATGTTACAACAAACTATGGTAATTCAAAATAGATATAATAGAGTATGAGTACTTAGCTTCATTACAATAAATATGTACTTAATATGAAATATGCACAACATATGTTTATCTCTAACTAGTAGTTGCAATGGCTTCAAGGAGGTTGTGACTCCCTCATGAGGACATCACATATCATACTCTAGGCATTTTTATCTCAATGTTCTTGTAGTTTTGGATTGGAAAGTCTTGCCCATTCATGGTACTATCTCTATAATATTTTCTATAAAAGGATACTGCTTAAGTATATATATATGCCTCTATTGTTATGTTATCTTTCTCTATGATGAATACCAAATGGTTATGAATCTCTTCATACTCATTTGTAATGTTGAATTGCTAGTTTGTGTTATTTTATGATGAAGAACTATTATAAGCCTTTCATGAGTAGAAATGAGCTATATAGCTTTTTATAATGGATTATTAAGTGGAGCTTTATTAGATTGAGTCATATAAACTTGTTTTATCATTGTAAGATGGTGATACATATTTTAAACCACCAAAAATATTGTTGTCAATGCAAAATTATGGCACTATATGATGATAATGTATTTCCTTGAATAGGCACTAAATAGTCTACAAGAAACCTCATAGTCCACTCATACTTAAAGAATGAAAATCATTAGATTTGTAAATTATTTTATAAATTATATTTTTCATGCCTAAGCTTTAGGAGTAAAAGGGTGTATACAAATGTGTAATATGTTCATAATCCTTGTAATGTATGTTGACTTTGGCATATTTGTCATTGATGTCAAAAAGGTGTTTGTCTTCGCTTGTATTATGTTAACAAAGATTATCTTCATTTTCTCACATGGATGTTCACTACATACAAAGACAGTGACCAGATGAGTTGTCTATCTGTGATTAATTCGATGACTAATGTTAATGATGTGACCATGAGGCATTATATGGGTATGGACATGAGACATTATTGGTATATCTATTGTAGTGTTATGAAAGATGCTTTCTACAGGTTTGCATTATGTACTTAGGTTCTGATAGGAGTTAATGGCATTATGATGTCAAAAACATAGTGTGCATTTTTGCAGTGGATTCTTCTTCGTAATTCATTGACATGTTTTTCATGTGGCTCTTGCTATTGAATTTTATATCATTTTTTATTTTAGAGCTCCCGATTCATATTTTCTAAGATTACAAAGGTTGTGGTTATTTGCATATCTCATAGTAATTATTTATAATGTTCCTAATGATAAAGGTTCCTTATTGCATATTGTGAAAACTCTTGCACATTGGTATTGAAAGGTTAAAATTAATCTTATCAATATTATCCTTATGTGGGTCGACACTTAAGATTCATTGAAAAAGCAGTTCATAGCATGATCAATAACAATATTGATAGTCGACACTATAGAATATTCTGTATGACCTCTTCTATGTCTTGACAAAATCAAGCTTAGAAGGACTTCGGTGAGACATGTAGTTTTGGGAAGAATTTTCTAGCCACTAACTGAAAGTATGATTCTTGCTAATAATGACCATATCGGTCAGACTTTGCTAACGTCTTGGCGACCTCACACGTAGAAGTCTTTTTGATGAGATACTAAGCTAGTCATGGCGATGGTCATATTTTGGTATAGAGTTGATGGTTTGTGGAATCACTTAAGAGTCTTAGCCAAACATTTTATCATAGAGACAAGAAAAGTATCAATGAGACTATAAATAGGTCTTGGCGATGTTGAGAGTTTCACTATGACTTTACTGCCATCTTGACGACAACAAAACTGATTTTGGTGTAACTTGAAGGTTGGGTTAGACACTTTTAGTGCCCAACCGATGTGTTATCCTCTTGCCGATAAGCCATAAGCCAATGTGGGGACCATAGTTTTTGACTCATTTGGATTGCTGAGTTGGATGCATATGATTTGTCCAAGCTGGACCAATGGGAGTTTTTCAAGCCTCTTTGATATATGAGCAGTTTGAAAATTGAATGCCATGAAAACTGAATCGAATCGGTTGTTGAAGAGAGATATAAACTTATGTTGAAACGATTGAAGATAAGGATGATCGATTGGTATTCTGATTGATGGGGTATGATTAGAAGAGCATATGATTTATTTATACAGAGAATATTCATGATGAGAGAATGTGTGTGGATTTGATAGAGTTTATGAATACATAAAGCGAAGAACATCAGATATAGTAGACTGTGAATTTATATAGCTGTGCAGATGTGGTTGTTGAAGACGATATGAAAGGGTGTTCGAAGATAATGGTGGGGTTTGTTAGATGAAAGAATAAAGATATTTTCTACTACTGTTAATGAAAGGTGTGTATGTTTGATATTTTGAACTGAGAGTGATACTTTGAATGTGTTACAGAGGAGTATCTAAGGGCTTCAATGACTAAGAAGGTGAGATGATATTGGAGAATGAGTTGACATGCTACACAATTGTTCTTATTGTTCTTAGTTCTTATTAATTATTGATGATATAAGAAGGATACATATAAAATGTAGGCATAAATTTTCTGTTGCTTTGTATGTGCTTAGCTATATTAAAACAGAGTGACTTGGTGTGGTCCAGATTGCATACTCTAATGCTCTTTGTTGATGAAGTGAGGGTTTGATTACAACTGTGAACAAGGGTCTGATATAGATAGTGATAAATTTATTGTAGAGAGAATAATAGAGTAATTATTTGTTAACTTCTTACATGTGCAGATATAATGCAAAATGCTAATGTTGTACTTGCATACATATTGTTGGCATGTTTGTCATTGTAGTTGCAAGAAAGAAGCAGAATGATCACATTGAGTATGTAGCATTGAAAGGGATGTTTGGTATAATCTTGTTTATCATTCTTGATGAGTGATGTTGTAATTTGAATTGTATGGAAACAGAGTAACCGTCTGAATTAGTTTTTGTTATGAGTTTTTGTAAGGTGTTCATGCTCCTTGGAGTGGGTTCTCCTAAATCTTGGAAGGGGTTGGTTCTTCTAGAGTTGGTGCTCTGAATTTAGTCAGTGAGACACATTGTATTTGCTAGTGAGGTTGTTGTGATTTTCCAGTGAGGCATTTTTTATTAAGCCAATGAGGCACTTTGTAAGTGATTTTTCTACGCCATGAGGATTTTCAACTTGTGAAATCATTGTGTCATGACCTTTCTATGAGCATTGTGTTTTGTATGTTGATGTGATTATTTTCCATCATACTTATTGATACTAAAAGATCATTTAGTTTTTATGTAATTCTTATTTAATCCTGAAAAGTTAAAGTGAAATTTTAATTTGACTAGGAACACTGATTCACCCCCACCCTCTTAGTGTTCCCTGTACTCCAACAATGTAGGTATCAACATTTTATTTACTCAATACTATAGTAAAACAATTATATTTCACATAGAATCCAGTGTGTATTAATAGGGCTACCCCGAGGTATTGAGGGCCTAAAGTGAATGAAATTTGTTTATTATCTTGTTCATTGGCCACCTTCTGAGCAATTCTAAGCATAGAGATTCATAACATCTTAGGAATTTTTGAATGCAGGTTGCAACATCAACTATTCCCTCAAATACCAAAGTAATGCTTTTGATTCTCAAAGGGTTTTTGAAGGTCTCTTTTGGGAATGATTTTTACAATTCCAGCATAATTTATTTTTCTCTCTAATTCTTCACTCAATCCATATAACATTTCTTCACCACTCATACTCTCATGTTCTTCATTGTCTGAGAATTTTACAGTAAGTTATTATCCATACTTTTTTATATTGTATAAAGTCTTCTACTATACTCTTTTAGCACACATTTTATTCTTGAAGTTGCATCAATATGTTCTCTCGTTGGGTTCCTTCTAGTAGTTAGCACTCTATATGCTATTAGAATCCACCCTTTTGAGATTGTTGTAGATTTCCTTTTTTTGTTTTAAATGTATCCACTTGGTCACTATCATCATTATTGCCAATACTTGCAAGTTTTTATTAACTTATCATTTTGAATATTGTGATTGGTGTTCTTTCCTCTCACCTTAGAAGAGTGATAAAACCATTTCCATTTATTTACATTATCTCTATTATTTCTTGTTGGCAAATTTAGATTCTACATCTCATCATCTTCCTTTCACACATAAGAATAGTAATAATAAATTTGTGCAAGTTTTAATATTTTTATTCATATTACTCATACTTTATATGGGCTCTTAGTACTAGAAATGCTTAGGTTAAGCACACACACAATCTTTATTAACTACTTGTTAAAGTTGAAAGGCTTAAATAAGAGCATGAACACCGTAATAAGCTCTTATGTAGTCTTAGCAACTTTTCTTAACCCAAATAAAAGTTATTTTGTGGTTTCAACTATTTATATTTGTTAATTACTCGTAGTTTCGTATTTCTACTTTTTCCCTCTTCATTTTAGTCTTTCTATATAATTTGGTACATTTTCAAATATTTTGGTTCTATGCATTCATTGTTTCTATGTCCATTTTGTAGGTTTTTATCTATATATAGAAAATAGATCTACAACAAAATAAATTAAAATGTGATCATTGATAAAATCCAAATATATATTCTATCATAATCAATCCTTCTACCTATTACTACTCTTATTAAGTTATTGTTATTTAATATTTAAACTAGATTCGGTTCTTTTATTAAAATAAATCTATATATCCCTTTTTTGAAACTCAATTCTAATTACTAGAGTTAAATTAATATAATTAGCTACAACAATACACTTTTTTTTTAAAACACTATTAGTATTTGTAGACTCATCTACAATAATTTCCTCAGGGTCCTTTTCTTTCTCTTTTATTTGCCTTGGTTATTAGTTCACCCCCTTTTTTTTTCCAAAAATATCATCTTGGAGACATCTTTCCTTTTATAATTTGTAATCTTGCATGCAGTAGCAACACTTGGCATCACCTTGAAGTTTTGAGGGATGCTCAACTTTCCCTTTTTCTTGAAAGTGTGCACAGTCACCACATATCAACATTGCACTTCCTATTTTTGAAAGGGCTCCAATACTAAAAGTATTGTCGAAGTGTTGTGTAGTACCCCTGCCCTAATTAGATTCTAATTTTGGTTTGACCATTGGTTAGTTTATCATGTTATAATGTTATAGTCAGATGTTTTGATTATTGTGCGTACCAGTTAATGTGGTTTTCGCATCAATTTGTATGTAAGCTTATTAGTTCTCCTGATTTGTGTTATTAATCTCGGGCTAACACTTTTGTTAAATATATATATGTATGCATGTGTGATTCATGGTTGCAGGAGATTGCAGGTACAGTACCGCATGGGTGCGAGGTTCGCCTCCACCTGGATTCGCAGGTTTGAGTGTTCCTCATTGGCCCTTAGAAACTGGATTAGGTGGTCGTGAGACCTTCGTTTGACCTTAGTCGTGCTCAAGTGAGCGTCGTTAGTCATCCGTCGGTATCCCCTTTGATGGGGTATGCAGGTCGTCTGTTTGTTTGGCTTTCTTGGGTTGCATGTTTTGTGTGTGGTTAAATTGAGTAATTAATCTTTAATGTTTAAATTGATTTAATGTGTGTTTACGCATTAGTAATTAAGGGACTAAATTAAATAGGTTCCCTTTATGCGATTAATTGTTAATTGGAATTGCTCAATTCAAATTGGTAGCAAGTTCGATTAAATGGGTAATTTTAAATGATAAATTTATTCTATTTATGCTTTTGGAAAGGAAATATTTAAATTTATTTGAAATAGAATTAATTTAATTTCTTTGCCCTTTTAAAAAAATAAAAAATAAAAATAAAATAGAGTTAAAACTATTGCCTTAATTACTTTTAGAAAAGTTAATTAAATGTCATGAGAAAAGAGAAATGAAAGAAATATTTTTTACAAATAACTTTCCCATTTACTTTTTGGAAATTAGAAAAATAATGTCTTTTATTATTAAATATTATGATTTATTAGAAAACATTTTTCAACCTAAAAGTTTAGGTTGAATATTTTTTTATATTATGCCTGTGAGTTCATGGGAAAAAAAAAGGATATTTTTGGAGAAATTTTGGAGGCCAGATTGGAAACCAGAACTGGAGCTTGGAGGTTTGATTCATATTGTTTGCAGAGTATTCATCAAGGATTGCTATCACAGGTTGGGTGTTTGTCACTCTTCTTTTTGTTTTGAAATTTAGTTTTTTTTAAAAATTTAGTTTTTTTTAAAATACTTCTTTGTATGTTGATTTTTCAAAAAGATCCCTGTTTGGAGAGTTTTTAAAGTTGTTTAAATTTGAGAAAGGGTTTCCTGGTTTGGGAAAGGGTTTTGTTTTTCCTGTTGTATGAATTTGCAAATTTGTGGTGAAAAGAAAAGTCATGTTGGTAAAATTTTTGGGATTTCTTCTTTCTGTGTATTTTTTGTGTTCTTCCTCTGTAGGAGAAAATTAGAGATATTTGGTTTAATAAATTTCCCTTAAGGCTTTGTGAAAGAAAGATTTAGGAAACTTTATGCTTTTCTCAAATCTCTGTTTTGTCACATTCATTTTTTTTGGTTTTTGGTATAAATTCTTTTTTAGAAAATAATTTTATGGATGGTTGTAGTTTATTAAACATTTTTATTTAAACAAAAATAAATTTGTCTGTGATTTTATTAAACTCTATTTTCTCATAGTGCTAGGAAAAGAGATTTTTTTTATAATCTCTGGGAAAAGAGATTTTTATAATCTCTGACTAAAATAAATAAATAAAAGATATGTTTTGTTGGGTCTATGTATACCCAGAGTTTGGGTATTGAATTTATTAGTTTTAATAAATTTAAAAAATAAAAAATAAAAAAAATCATTCCCTCCTTATTTCACTTAGAAAATTTTCCAAATAAACTTGGCAATGGGAGTTTGATTTTTACAAAAAGAAAAAGAAAAAAAACATTCATAACCTGTGAAAAAATAAAAAAATAAAAAAATCAAATTGACTTTTAAAATATTAAGTCAAGAAATTTATGAGTTTGCTGGAAAACTCATAAATTTCTGAGTTTTGCTTTGTGTTCTGGGAAGTGAAATATTTGTTAAAAAAAAAGGGTTTTTAATTTTATTTTATTAAAAAAAAAATTTAGTAATTTTTATTTATTAATTAATTATTATTTAATATATATTTTATTAATGAGAGTTTATATATATATATATATATTTAATTGGTAAATTATTATTATTAATTATTAATTGTTTATATTTTATTAATCACAGATTAATAAATATTTAATTTTGGTATTTGTCTTTATGTACGCAGGAAG
Organism: Cryptomeria japonica; assembly: GCF_030272615.1. NCBI lineage: Eukaryota > Viridiplantae > Streptophyta > Pinopsida > Cupressales > Cupressaceae > Cryptomeria > Cryptomeria japonica. Next base: position 222,142,567 of record NC_081407.1, on the reverse strand, counting down.
TATCTTTTTTAGGAAAAGGATAAAATAATGTACTGTTTGGAAACATTGGAAATTTAGTAATGTATCGTTTGGAAAATTGGCAAGTAAATGATATTTTCATTTAGTAAAATAAATTATTTAATTTATATTTCTCTCTGTATTAGGAAATAGGCATAATTGTACTATTCCAATTGTGGTATTGAATTTATCTTGTATGCTGATTTTCTGTTATTGTTTTTTTTGAAAACTTAGATCCTTTAGAAAACTGGATCGATTGTTGTGTGAAAACAATAGGAAAGAAGATTGTCTTTTCCAATCTATGCCTATGCATGTTTAATTTTTTGTATTCACATTTGCTTAAGAAATGGCAAGTCTTTGATTTTGTTTGTTGGATCCTGTCATAAGTTTGAATTGGGTACCTGTTTCTGTCCTCGATCTCGAGTTTTGACTGTTGTCTTGTGGTGGTGTTGTAACCGGTCATGTCCCTTATGCGGGTGTTGAATGTTGGTTTGTGGTTGACCATAGCTGGTCAGGTCTCTAGTTAGAGTATCGTTAGCCAGTACACCTCGTATGAAATCTTGTTTGACCAAGTAGGTATTCCTACCGTGTTGAACTCCATTTACTTGACCTTGTGTATTCATTGGTTTAGGAGTTCATTTGAGTATAGGCTAGTGTCATTTGGGAAAATAGCTTTCAATTGGGGGCCGTGCCCAAAGTGGTTGCTGGGTAACCCATCAAAAGTGTGTCTAAATAAGTGATAATCTAATAGCATATTAGAGAGTTAGTTAATGAATCACTAAGTAAGATAATTGTGCCTCACGCATGGGATGAGTGCTAGCATAGACTCGACATGTAGTGAGAAGGCCTGAAATGACAAACCATCAACCTTGTCTTCATGAAAGGTTGTGTTGGGTCCACATGAGGCTTGGATGGGCTGGAGGTTTGGAATATGTTGTCAGGGTAAACCAGTGGATGGGGTCGGAACCTATGAAGATCTACCATGGTAACCATACCAGGTTATGTGATGAAACTTATCCCTTATGTTTGCTAGCGTGTTGTTTTGTTGTCTTGATAGGAGCATTGTTGAGGAGTCGTCCTGATGTTTATGCCCACGTGAGAACTTGATATCATGTTAGACCTTGGGTTGCAAAGATTTAGTTTCGCTGATGCTCCAATTGATCTTTTGTAATTGCTTCTTATTATGTTCAGTTGGATCCTTTCCTATTGAGGGATCATTCATGTATTTATTTGACCAATGGGTTCGTATGTATTATTGGTTATGTTCGCCTTGATGGCAGGATTGTAAATGATGTGAACTTTATGTATTCTTCTCTATTATTTAATTATCAGAGGGGTCTTGCAGTTGAGCAAACCTGAAGATGTAGCCCACTAGGGGTGAACTTCAAGTTCATTTCGGTGTTATGTGGTGTTTTAAATTCTTATGTTTCCTTTTAATTTAGCATGTATGGATGACATTATGTTAGTATGTATAATGTGGATTAGATAAAGTTAATCTTAAATGCATGTATGTAGTCATCTTATTAAATGCAGTAAATTGGATCATGAAGAATCTAGATTTGAATAATGGAATGTATTTAGTTATTGATTATGCAATTAAGTATGCATGGAAAGTATTCATTAGTTTATGATGAAATTAAAGTACGTTATGAAATTAGATGCATGACATATGTTTAATGTAAGATTGTACGTAATGCTTGGTTAAATTTTATTGGATGAACTTCACCTATACTTTTAACCTCAATGGATTAACCTTATCATGTGATATATATTTTTATCTTACCAAAATAAATTATCCTTGTTTAAGTATTATCTTTTCATTAAGTTAATCAGCTTAATTGGATTAATTAACGCGAGTTGAGTTAAATGTTGAATTAAGTAATCACATTGGGAAACTCTTTAGGAGTTATTTAGTCTTCCGCTGTAGTATCTGAACTTATGATAACTCGTTGTACCATTGTGTTGTGTTTAATTTTTTTTTTTTTAAATGTACTCTATTCTTGTGTTTTAACTTAATCCCTTCGGGGTTTCCTGGCGGGGCATTACATGTTGCCACACGTTTATGTCTTGAGATTTTGAGAGGATGGAAGAAAAGGTTATTAAAGAAAATTCACTAGCTTTCCATGTCTTTCAAAACAAACATAAAAAGATCAAGAATTTTGTTAGATTATTGACATATGGAAATTGGACAAAGATTTTAAAAGGGTCTACAATTAAGCTAAAAAAATTGTGTGTCATTGGTTAATAGCTTTTGCAGGAAGGAACCAAATTATAGAACATGTTAAAAGGGTCGGTCTACCAATGAGATCAAAAATTTTCACCCAAGTTTGTTGCAACAAAAAAAAGTTAGGGGTATTATAGGTGTGTTATCCCCAATTTGGACTTGAGAAAAATTGGGGTAACCCTATAAATTTTTGACCCATTTGTAGTTAAAACGCTCCATGCATGATTTTTGAGATGATTATTTCACCTCACACGTGATTGTCATTTTGGAATTCTGAGAAATTCCTTCCCTTTTAATTTTAGGTGTTAATCGGGTTTATAAACCCGATTTACACCATTTTGGCCTTTAGGTGCAAATCGGGTTCATAAACCCAATTTACACCTTTCTTTTTATGCTCTTCCCTTTGCACTTAGGTGCAAATCAGGTTCATGAACCCAAAATGCACCTTGACCTAGATTTAAGTGCAAATCAGGTTCATGAACTTGTTTTACACCTATTAATTGCACTCATGGTTGAATTAAATGTCTCATTTATTGATTGGATTTAGAAGTCTTTTAGTTCATTCTTAATCTCTTCAACCCGCATAATCTCTTGTTGTTTTTCATTTTGCTTGGAGGCGATTTCATTGGGCTTTCTTCTCCTCTGAAAATGTAGTGATTCTTAAGAGTTTTTATTGTTGAGTTTCGTTTCCATGTTTTTTCCTGTCATTTCTATATTCTATAAATTTATTTTTGTGCCCTATTTGGGCTGACTTTCCCTTGGCTTCAAATCTTCCTTTTGGCTTGGTGTGGTTGGGATTTGTAAAACCGAGCCACATTGTTTTTGTTTGAATGGTGTGATTCAGGTTTGCTTACCCCGATCACACTATTCCTCACAGTTTTTCCCTTCACATTGGTGGTATTAGGGTTGAAGAACTCGAACCACACTAATGTATGGTGGTATCTGAGTTCATCAAACCAAATGCCATTATGTTTTCAACATTACAATGACATTTGTGGCAGGTAGTGTTTGGGTTTACCGGCCTGAATAACACCATTCACATGGTGTTGTCTGGGTGTGTAAACCCAAATAACACCATTTTTCATTTCTTGTTCAATGTTTGTGTATGGTGAGGTTCGAGTTTGTAAGCCCGAACTACACCAAACCAGTGGTTTTGTTCGAGTTTACAAACTCAAAACTTACCACTTTGTGCCCCCTTTTTCTTGATGTTGGTTGGGCTTATAGGTTTGACCTACACCATTTTATTTCCTTATTGGTGTAGTTCAGACCTATCGACCCAAACTACATTAATTTCATCCTATACACAGTCTAATTGTAGTTTGGACCAATCGACCCAATCTACACTACATCTTTGTTTTACCTAAGTGTAGTTTGGGTCTGTAGGTCCAAACTGCACCTAGTTTTTGTCTTCCCATTTCTAATGTGCAATTCGGGTCTAGGAACCCTAACTACACCTTTGATCCACACTTAGCCTTAAGTGTAAATTGGGTCCATGAACCCAAATTACACTAAATGTATGCACATCTAAATAGGGTTCGTAGACCTAATTTATACTTGATCAATTATGATACAATGAGGGTTTTTGAAACCCTAATGACACCAAATTAAATACATACATGATCCTGTTCAGTTCAAATAATCAAGATGGTTGATGATTGTTATTCTCAAGTATTGATGATTTCTCTATGCTACAGTGTCGTTCTTGTACAGATGATGGAACCATCTCCAAGAAAGAAGACAATGAAGTTCAAGAAGCAAGATCCACATTCAGTCTTCCTACCTTTATCAGTATCTTCAAATATTGATAATATAAGGGATACCGAAATAGGTCATGTGGACATGGCAGAATTTCTGAAAAGGAATGTATAGATAAAAGGAAAGAAATTATTGATAAGGTATCATAAATTCCCTGCACTTCCTTAGATGAAAATCAGAAAGCTCTAGATGTGGATGTGGTCATCAAAGAGTTTAGTTTATTGGTAACCGTTGAAATTGATAAAGAGAACTTCTCTTTGTCCTCTATTGACAAATTAGTAGATCTTCAATTTGTTATGTATTTTCTGGATTCTCTATTTAAGAAACATAAAAAATGATGCATTGATTTGGGAGATTTTATTACACAGGTCAAAATCATCACCAGCCATACTCAAGGACCCGATGAAGCCCAAATGAAAATTGTTCTACAAAAGTTTGAAGAGTTCCAGAAATGGGATCAACGTGAAGATGAAGATACTTAAATTGTTTTATGCTTTCTTAGTGTCATTTTATAATAAGCTATTGACACCTCAGGTGTCATTCTATGTATGCACTAGTATACATATAGGACTGCATGTGTCCTAAGTCAAATAGGTTTCTACTTTTGAATTAGTCACAATCAGTTGTAACTTTTCCCTATTTTTGTGCATCATTCCTCTTCTATATATATGAGGTATCTTTTTGTAATAAGCATCTTTTGGCTAATACGTCGAAACTCTACAGAATTGAAAATCTATCTAAGACTTTGAGCTTGTAGTGTATTCAAAGAATTCAATCAAAGGAGAAAAGAAGTTGCATCCAATCTTTGTCTTGGGACTTCTTTATTGTGTGAGGGAATGTTCTTATGTAATTATTTTCTACTTTCTTTGAAGTTAAATCTTCATTAGTGCATTTGGGGCTCATTTCTAACGGCTTATGTTATCCCGATGAGTAAGAAGACATCTAGAGGCTGTGAAAATCATCAGACCAACATATGCTGATCAATAGGTAAAATCTGTGTTCATCAGAATACCGAGGTGAAATTTTAAGACGTCGGTTTTTAGTCAGAATTTCGAAGTGAAATTTTACCACGTCGGAATTTCGATGAACACTAGGCAATTTTTGAAAAAAAAAAAAAAATCAATCCGACAAAGCAAAAGAAATCCCATAGATTGTCGGAAATGCTAGTCAGAATTTGAGGCCAAATGTACTAGTGCTCGCATTGTGAAAATTATTTGAGTTTAAAGAAATTAAGTAAAATATTGTAGACTTTTGTGTTACAATATCTTACTAAAAAAATTGTATTAAGTGAATAACAAGGTGAAGACTTTGTGCTTGGTTGAGTTATCTTGTTAAAGTAGAAAGTTTTTATGATATATTTGGAAGGCTTTGTTCTTTTAATATATTGTGAACCTTATTTTAGTATTGGAAATAGTCATTATTTGGCAAATATTGGTTGATAAGACTTGATTATTTGAAGGAGACTTTGAGCTCCTTATATATAAAGACCCATCCCTTAAGTCATTTTTAGAAAAGGAAGCAACAAAAGACTTTGTACTTTCATGGACAATTTGCTTCCAATTAGCATAGCTTTTTAAGATTGCTGCAATTTTTAATTGTTTTGTTGTTCTATTCTAAATAGAGAATTGAATGAATGCTTTTTCTAAAAAAAGAGAGCTAAGTTATTGTATCATCCTGAAATTAGTGTAAAGTTAGCAGGTAGATTAAGAATATATATAGATTGCAGTAGAAAGGGGAGCCTTCCCTTATAAATAGGAGATACCATATCTTGCCTCCTGAGAGGTATTGTCTCACACATTATGGTGAAAATCCACATTTTGTAAGCCTCTCCGAGTTTACAAAATTTTCACCCAACAAGGTGGTGTTTCTATTTGAATGTATGACAAGCTAATGATGATGTTCAGGCCATTAGTATAGATGTTTACACTGGATGCCATGATGAAAATTACATGTGGCAAATATGCAAAGTTCCTTTATGTTTTCATGAGAATTATAATTTCTATTTTCTTGTCCTATTTAAGCTCGCATGCATTTTGTAATAAGGGTTCATCAGATTTTATCAAAAGGAGACTCTGTTATATTTTGCTCAAACTTTAATTTTAGTCCATGTATTAATGAAGGGGAACATATCACATTGTGCTAAGTTTTCCTTTGTTGTATGTTTGATCTTTGTAATGCATGATTTAAGATTCTATGTCCCATGTGAGTACAATACTTTGTCTTAATTTTTGGCTCTTATAATTTGAATTCATTCATGTGAGTTTCTGAACCATGTGTTGTTTCACCTTTTTAGTAACCTATGATGTTTGATTTGATATTGTATCATACTTATTTTATGAACTAAAAAGAGTTACAAGTCAGTAATAATCATACACAGTTGAGAGATATGTACTTTTGTCAAGCCTTAATAAATGCTTCTCACAAAGAGATCTAAATATTATGTTTTGTGTCTATCTAACCTTATACATTTTGTTCTCTCTAACAATGAAGAGATAGTGGTGTTATGTGCTTTTTTTTATGAAATATTTTAAATCTTCTTTTGGTATTTAAAATATCATAAATCTCTAGCACATTGCCTTAGGGATAGTTTTATGTTATGTTTCTTTCTAACCTTTTTTCCCTCCCCAAATATCTGAAGAGTTGATTTCTAAAATCTTGGAGGTTGTTTAGTGAAAAGTTATGTCTCCCATTCACTAAACTTTTCATAGAGTTATTATTCTCAACTGTAAACTATTGTTGAATTGATTGAATGGACCAAAATACTAAGAGGGGGGGGGTGAATCAGTATTCCTGCTATTTTTGAAAATTTTACTGATATATCAATTCCATGAATTAAGCTCATCAACATGAAATAGAAAATGCAAAATAAATAAATAACACATCCACAAATTGAACATCGGATTTATAGGTGGAAAACCCAAATTGTGAAAACCATAGAGAGTGTTAGCTCACAAGATAATATAACTAGTTATATGGTGTTTACAAAATGGGGTGGCTCACTGGCGAATGGCTCACTGCCAGATTACAAAAGCGGCCCACTGTCGGAATGATCACTACAAAAGAAAGTAAGTGAATTGGGAAAATTGCATCTCCTAATGCATGAATTCAGTTCCAAGTTAAACTCAGACAACAACTCACAAAACTTATAGCTGGTCTAGTAAGGGATCACTGTATTAGTGCCTACAATCACCTGCAACAAGTTTGGTAAGGGATTAGTGCACTGCTCTACTAAACCAACTACTTGCAGTAGACCGGGTAAAGGATTACTGCAACACTATCCACACTCTAACTCTTCTATATACTCCTTCACTCATACACTGCTTCTCTTACTATAACTGCTCTACTATACACAATTTTATCACTTGCATACCTCTTACTCTACTATACTATACACACTCTTCTTTCTTCTATCTCATACTCTTCACACACTTATTACTTCATTTCACACACCTTATATATTGATGGTATGATGAAATAATAAGGATCCGGTCAACTATTGAGAGGGGGGGTGAATCAGTAGATAGAAAACTGATATAAACTTTTACCAATCTCTTAATCAACCTTTCAAAGGAAACTCTAAACTGACAAGTTAAACCACTGAACTATAAATGCAATATCACTGTAAAGTTAAACTGGTTAACTGTTATAACAAACTAATAGTAAAACAACTTGAAACTCACAAACATCCAAATACTTTACTGACATAAGTAAAACCTCATTTCAGATTATTGTTAGTTAACATAATATATCAAAGAGCATTTAGTAGTTAAGCAATTCAACCATAGTAAACATAACCACAAAAACATTCACCACTTGACACAATATTTTTGACGTGGAAACCCAAATGGGAAAAACCATGGTGGAAATGAATACCCACAAGTATTCTGAACTCTTCTGAAGTTCGCCCTATTAGGAGCCAAGCCTGTTAAAGCTTTACAATAAGTCCTATTAAGAACAGGTCCTATTAAGGACCACCCGGTTAAGGGATTGACTATAATGCCCTATTAGAAGCAATACTCTATGAGGAGTAACCTCGGTAGAGGATTTGAAATCCAAGCTAATGGACCACCTGGTTAGAGGATTTGAATAACACTAATCTTATTAGAGCTTACCCGGTTAGGGGATTTTAACTGTTGTAATTATTAGAAAACAACAAGGGTTTGTTGATTAGAAAACACTACACTTGCTTGTTCAAATCCTTTTCATGCTCCTATCTGGCTTTACACAAACTACAGATACATCATCTAGTTCAAAAACCAAAATCTCACTCTCAACTACAAATTGCCAACTCTGAAACAAAACAACTCATTGACCTTATAAATAAATCAATAGGTCGGTAACACAACACAAACCTAATTCTCTCATAGAGATTACAAACAAACCATATCTTGGTAGTGGTATTTTTGTTCCAAAACTGGTGGCATTTGTATCTTGAAGTTTGGGATTTTTTGTGCTTGGAGGTTGTGCTTATGGATCCAGTAGACCCCTGTTTTGTCTCGATTATTAAGGCATATATTTTGGTATATGAAGTCTATGAAGGAGGCATGTAAGAGGTTGGTTTCGGCCAAATATTTTATCCTATTTTTGGTCGAGGCATGTTTTGTATAACATGTATATATATACCAATAAGCACATATACCAAGATAATATGTCGGCCAAGCATAAATTATTTACACAATAATATGTTGCTCGGATCAACACATTATCCAAAACATGCCTTGACCAAAAATAGGATAAAATATTTGGCTTAAACCAACCTCTTACACGCCTCCTTCATAGACTTCATTTGCCAAAATAGGGGTCTATTAGACCCATAAGCACAACCTCCAAGCACAACAACTCCCAAACTTCAAGATACAAATGCCACAAGTTTCGAAACATGAATACAAAAGACACAACTGCTATGATCGATATAATTGATACCACTGATACCAAAACTAGATACAAACCAAGGTAAACACAACATAGGATTCTGGAGATGATGATCTTCTTAAAATGACTCACGTAGATTATTTATGCCTTACTGCTTCATATCACATTCGTATCACATACATACCTATATTTCGTTGATACTCAACTTGCAATACCAAAATAGCTTATACCACATCAAGTCCTAATTAGATCATTAGGTTTGACATCTGTTAGTATTTAACTGATGACTGAGAGGGGGGGGGTGAATTAGTCAAAGCAATTTACACATAATTTAACCAATCAAACTGACTGGTTTGCAATTGTCCTTTGCATTGTCTTAAACATTTTGTAAATCATGAAAGCAAATAGCATCAAATAAAAGAGATTTGCATGCATGCATAAATATCAAATAACACAAGTAATTATACATGGAAATCATCAGTTAGAGGGAGAAAACCATGGTGGGGATAACTCACAATCTCTCTTAATACAATGAAAAAGAGTGCCCTATTAAGAGCTTACAATCTCTATGAGGAGTGACTAGTATCCAGTTATGAATACCTTAGAACCTGCTAAAGTTCACCTTGCTAGAGGATTTTACAACTTCATATGTGAAGTGACTCTGTTAAGAGATTTTACATAAAGAACCAGTTAAGGTTCACCCTGGTAAGGGATTTACAATGTTGCAATTGTTAGAAGGCAACAAGGATGATTGATCTATCTGATGATACTACCTCTATGTCATAGATCTGCTCTGCATAATCTATTCTACTAATCGGTGTCGGCTTCACCATTCCATACCTCTTTCACCTGCACTCTGTTCTGCTCCCCCTGTTTTCACTTTCACCAATCTCATTTCACTTTGAGAACAACATTTCTCAGAATGAATTGTGTGAATATATTAGCCTTTGGTTTTGAAGCCAACTTTCCCTCCAAAACATCAGATTCAAAATTCTGTTACTGTACCTTAAATTACTCTCCAGATATCATTCCAAGAATATCGGTCAAGACAGTCGTTCATGTCGATAAGTTCGTCAGTTGACTGTCGGTTCAACTAGATGTTAACTAAATGTTTCCAAGTCTGTCGGTTGAGACTCTTATTATGTTAGTGTACCGATCAAATTGTGCGTAACTGGTTACCTCTTGTATACCATTCTATTAACTACTTAGTCGATTATCCTCCTGTGTACCGATCTGTACACTGCTTAGTCAGTTGACCTCCTGTGTGCTAGTCTACTCATTGCTTAGTCGGTCTACACTCTGCTTGCCCTGTCTACACATTGCTTAGTCGGTCTATACTTTGCTTAGCTAGTTAACCTCTCTATACCGGTTTACTCACTACTGATAGAGATAAGAACTCTTGTTCTTTACCGACTATCCTTTACTTCTTTACCAATGGACTATGAAGACTTAGAAGATGGTGTTCCCAACAATGACAACCATTTCATTCACCAGTCATATAAAATACACCAAAATTCCAACAACATCAATGACAACATTCACACAAATCCAACAATCTCTCCCTTTGTCATTTATGGGAAAATATCTCAAAAAGGATAAACTCAAAAACATATCTAAATATAGCTCCCCATTACTCAAGTATCTCCTTATTTCTCCATTTACCTTCCTACCCCTTGGAGATCAAGTACAAAGGGTGCCTCTGATGAAAAAGAAAAGAAAGAAAAATAAATGCATTCAATAACAAAATTTTCAAAATTTCATATCAGCTCAAAAAGATTCTCAACTGCTTTTCTTCTGAAATATCTGTTTATACTTATCCTTAAGCTTCAGAAGGAGAACCTTCCAAGAGTGAATAGCCAAATTAATGCTAACTTATAGACTCTTACACTCCACTAACACATCAACAACACGAGAGAAACTATCAGGAATAAACAGATTCTGCTCATATTCAACCTCATGATCAAGCAATGTTGAAATGTGCTCTATTTTAGCTTCAACAATTTCCTTGACCTTCCTAAAAATACTCACAAAGTCTTCCCTTTCCCTTTGCAAAATTAACAACTCATCCTGAAGAGAATTTACCTTTTTCCTTTTCTCTCCATCCTTGTCACTCAAAAAATCAAATGACTTACCCAAAGATCATAGTTCTTCTTCAATTGCTTCAATCTTTGCTTTATGCTTCACTGCAGCAACCGGTCATGAAAGAAAATACCTATAAATTTTTACTAGCATTTCCACTATAATCTCTCATTTCATGTATGCAAATTGATAGATTCCTCTATGCATCATTGCATCTCTCCAATATACTCGGCATATTATCAACTTCTTCTTCTGAATCTTCTACACTAATAGGTTGTAAAACTAATTTCTCTTTAACTAACTCAGACAGAGCTTCTGGTAACACATTGCTAACATCTTCAATTTTAATATTGTACTAGAGAAAATGATCTATCAAGACATTCTCAATTCTATCTGACTCAATAGAAGTAAGTTACACCTCACCAATCTTCTTTATTCCATCTCCTCTGCCTATAATTTCTAGCAAATCAAACTCATCATCAGATTCAAATTCTTTTACTTTCTGCTCTGCAACAACCACTTCTCCCTTATGATAGTTCTGATACTTAATGTAAGTATAGATCCAATAGCCAACAAGATGAGAGGGGGGGGGGGGGGGGGGGGTGAATCATACAAACTTAATTTTCCATAAAAACATCAGATTCAACCTCAGTAACATATACTTCAGTAATATAACCAAAATTGCTAAACATGCAAACTCAAAAGCATATAAACATCATATCACTCATAACACAAGATTTAACGTGGAAACCCAAATAGGGAAAAACCATTGTGGGATTTTGGACCCACTAAGAAATATACTCTTCTAGAGTATGCTCGGTTAAAAGCAAATCCTGTTAAAGATTACAAACACATTGCTAGATGTGACCCGGTTAAGGGATTTCCCTCAGATCTGTTAGGATCTTCACCTTGTTAGAAGTGACCTTGTTAAAGGATTTCGAACACTCAATCATAATGTCACCTTGCTAGAGGGTTTTACAAATAAGACTGTTAAGTCCACTCGGTTAAGAGATTTTCTGTCACTTTCACAAAATAACAGTAATAAAAATCTATCTACAACTTCACATCTAAAATGCTAAAGCAGATTCTTATTTGCTCAATACAATCTAGACATAGAACTAATCTTGTCCATCTGTTGGGCTTCTATACTCTGTTATTCAAACAGGTCTTCAAGCTTCTATGCTCGGTAATCACTATGTAGCATCCCTGTGCATACATTTTCCCGCATGCATTGTTTATCAATAGCTCCCTATTTATAAGCAATTAGCTAACCGCTTAATCTCTTTGATCACATTTCCCATGATCAATCATAGCCATCAGATCTTCAAACTTGTCCAGGTTCAATGTATCCTTCAATCTGAAAAATGTTTTACCCTGCCTTGGAACTTGCATACATTTCTTGGAACTTGTGCTAGGGTAATGCGGTTCAATCTGTGTTGTAGATCTTCATGCCGATTTTCCTTTGCCATAGATTCATTAACAAAATTCATGCACGACATACCAATCATTTAATTAGTTCCAGCTCATCATCTTCATTAAATAACGCATGTAACCATTTAATGTATTCTGTTACAACTCGGTTACAACTCAGTAACAAATCGGTAAATACTAAACTTCACTCGGTGGACATTCCACCTTCATTAACCGATAGCAATAACCTTAGGGTTTACCGACTAGGTTCTTTGCTTGGTAACATAGTATAGTATTAACCTTACAATTTACAACATATGTATGATGTTAAAACAATCTAAACATCATGATCTCATCATTGTCTGACTCGGTAATAGTTGCCCATTGAATACCTTATTCATCCCCTTATTCATCATATTCTTTATGTGTCTTTTACCGACATCTTTATACTCATGAAATCATACTTCTCAAGATATGGCAACATCATACTGAATTAGAAAATCAATTTCTTGACATCAATGACAAAATAATAATATTAAGATAGTAAACATCCTTAATCAGTTATATCCATAATCATCAACAACCTTCTCAATATCCTTATTGAAATACCAACAATCTCCCATTGTCTGTTATACTATCAAATGCCAACACCTTAGCCATAGGGGATTTAAGATCTTCAATCACAACAATGTATGTCTCCTTCTGATCCTTATTTTGTTTCTTATATTCCAAAGTACTAGTCTCTTTCCCTTTTCTCTTTCCAGAGGAAGAAACCTCCTTAAGTAAACTAGTAGCCGGGGATACCAGACCAATACTCCACATATCTAGAAATTATTTGAAATAAGTATTACATGCATCTTATCTCCTTTCCAAACCACTAAGATATTGAAATGTTTGTCTATAAATCGGGACTCCAGATTCCCATATCACATTCTTCTTAGCTAGAAGGGATCCCAGACAATACATAGCCAAACATACAAGTAATGATCCAAACTAGAAAGGATAATCTTGATTGTTTGTCATCTTGATGTTCTCTAACAATTGATTCTTTAATAATTCTTATAAATCAAACACAACATCTTCAATATAAATATTATAGGCAACATACACTATAATAGCTAAAGTTGAACCTTCCCTATTTCTGAAATAAATCTTATAGGATATTCCATATGCTACATACCTCACAATAGGATTAATGATTTTATTGATTACCAATGCTCTCTAATCACTTGTCACACTGGTTAGAGTTTCAACCTCCTTTTTATTTTTTGTCTTCTTAACCAGTACACTCCCACTATCGCACAGGCCAGTAACAGTCAAAATAATGTCCTTCATGATTGGATATGGTTTATCCAACACAATACATTCATTTTGTATGCGACTCAAAATTAACTTGATCACATCTTCATTATCAAACCACAAAAAATCACTCCATAAATCCATTCCTTTGTGACCTAGTTTTGTAACCTTCTGTAAATCTGCTTCACTTAGACTCCTTTCTATTTTTCTAATCTTTCGTGTGTCAAATTCATCTAGTCGTACCTTTTCCATCAATTGAAAAACTTCTGCTTCTTGATTCTCTGACAATCATCTTCGATTCCATCCTTTCTCTACTTATTTTCTCTATGCTCTTTTAATTCTTGCTCTCTCTCTTCAATTCTTTTTCGTATAATGATGGAAATGATCTCAGATTCCCAAATTTAACTCACCAATTCCTTCTAGGTTTTTGTTGCCAAAAAGTATCTTATCGATGATGTCAGCACAAACCTTGAATTACCAGATAGCATCTCTAACATGATCATGTCAGAACAATGACATGAACTAATTTAGAAGAGGAGCCAAAATATTTTCTTTCAAAACTCCCCTTGAGCCAAAGCAATAAGCTTAGTTACTGGAGGAAGCAGTGCAAGAACCGGATTCCAATACAATGGGATTTCTCTCATTACTCACTTCTTTCTCCAAACCATGAATTCCTTCTTATTTGATTCACTAGACTTCACTATATTCTTCTATGTAGAATTCTCAATTTCATTCTTACACTGATTAGCATAATGTCCAAATTGCTTGCACTTGTAATAATTGGTGTCCCTTTGTATTGAATTTGTTGAATGTGTTCTAGAACTGTATTGATTAGCTTTGTGACCATAACCATCATATATATGATAGTATCCATGAAAGTTACTATTTAGCTTATTTTCTCCAACCAGATTACTATTCTGACTCATAGCATGATTTCTACAGTAATTTTCTTTATGACCAAATCTATTGCAATTGTAACATTGAATGCTTCTACAATTTGCAGCCTTATGACCAAATTTATTGCATTGAAAATAATAACCATTAAATGATGGATACCTTTTGTAATGGTGAAAAATTAGGGTTTCCACCCCAAGAGAGATGAAAACCACTCATTTTTGCTTGGGTTGACCATTATATTAAAAAGATGAGAATCCAATAGATTCAGTAAAAAACCAGTAAGGATTAAGTCTAAATACTTATTGGATTGATTCAGGGCTTCCATTTTTGTAAGTTGAATTTCTTAATTTAGATAGTGTTGGAAATGAAGGTAAAAACATGAAAATAGTGAGCTATGGATGCGGGATTGAGCTGTGCACCTAGAACTAATAAATGTATGTAGATTCAGATCTGATCCCCAAAAGAGCTCCTAAAATATCAAGTCCGTGGTTCTTGTCGCCATTGTCCTTCAAAAATTTTGCACACCAAAGGGGGATTGATTCATCATTGTAAATAAGCTTATCCTGAAGATCACAACTTCGTACCTATTTCCTACACATAAAAATAAGTGAAAATAGGCTAGGAATGGGGGTTTGCCCAAGTCAAACCCTTGTTGAGGAATCAACCTTGAATGAAACATTGCAAATACTAAAATAAATAATGGAAAGATATACCTCAGATCTACAATGACTAATAATGATGCTTTTCTTCTTGAATGTAATCACATATGTTGTATGAGATGGTATGAACATGACAAAACCCTAATCATACACACATACTTGCATAAGAATGATGTTAAGTTGCTCCACAATAGATAGATGAAGAATATGCAACCTTGAAGACCTCTAGAAATGATTGATGGTGATTCAATGTTTGAATGTTTGAATGTATGCCTCCTTATTATCCACCTATATGAATGTCTTGTATATCAAAATGAGAGGGGAAAGCCTCCTTATATACTTTCCCATCGGGAAAACATGTTAATTTTATGACATAGGCCGACACAAAGAAAGGTTTTTCGCTCAAATTTGAGAAGGGGAAAAGGCTTTAAAATGGGTCCCAATTAGGGAGGACCAGGGTGTGGCGCTATGGTCCTAGTGGGGACCAAGGCACCACACCTTGGTCCTACGTTGATATGGGGATAGGATAAAGGGGAAATGCAAGGTAGGATGTGATATCAATGCCATATTTGCATAATGAAAGCATAAATAGGTCCTATTCAAGCATAGGGATGCGAACACTAAGGTGAGGACCCCAAATATAGTCTAATTTGTAAGAAGGTACAATTTAGGATGCTACATTTAGCCCCCACTTTAGCGAGAGTATGAGCTTACACAAATACTCATAGTAAAGTAGAAGAAAGAGAAATATTGAAGAGGAATGCAAATAAAGATCACAAGGAGTATAAGACATCACTTATTTTGAGGAACCAAGCCCCCAATCTTAGGATCTTAACTCACACAAACATATGCAAGGGTACACACAAAGAACAAGACAAAATAAAAAAGACAAACAAAAACAAAAAGGTAAGAAAAAGGCAATAGACATGAAAAAACACATAATAAAAGATAAAGAACATAAACAAGACCTCAAATCAACTAGCCGAAGAGACCTCAATATCAAAATATCTCAAAAATGAATATCATTCTTGAAAAATGTCATCTCACGAACACAAGTGATCACATAAAAGAGAAAAGAAAGCATCATCCATGAACTAAAAATAGCAAAGTCATGAGCTCGTAAGAAGAAGAAGAGAGAGCATGGATACACACCAGATGTGTTTTTCTAGGTGATCCATGAGAAGAATGATGAGAGAGAGAGAGCATAGATACCTCTCCCCTAGATGTTTTTTATCTAGGTGATCCATGTTGGGGAGGAGAGTAGGAATAGTCTAGCCCTATTCCGCTAGTTCCACTCATCCTCATGTGTGTGTGCAAGTGATGTTTAGTTTCAAGTATGAAGCACCCTATTTTTTAGTGTGCATCAACTTGTTTAAAACATGTAATGTAAATGCAAATTCCAAGAGGCGACTGTGTAAATTCCAAGAGGCTATTGTGTAAATGCCAAGAGGCAAGTGTGTGTGTGTGTGTGAATGCCAAGAGGCGAATGTGTGTGCAAATGCCAAGAGGAAAATGATAGATACATGCCTGGTTTCAAGGACATCTCATGTAAGAGTTTGTTTCCTATGGTTTCAGTGATGTGTAACCCCATCTAAGACATATATCAAATGTTGTGTCTAGTTTCAAGTGTGAAGCATCTCATCTAAGAGTTTATTTCCTTTGGTTTCGAGAATGAACACCCCATTTAAGATATGCAAAAATATAGTAAAATATGGTACAAAGGGACCGATGTGGGTGCCCACCCCTTAAGATGTCAACATAGGTCTATGTTGATCTCTTAAGGAAGTTGGAAACAAGGATACCCATTTTCAACACCAAGGAGATATCCTTTAGGCAATAATGTTATAAATCCAAGCTAGAGAGGGAATACTCTTCAAACAATGATAAGATAGTTGAAAAAGAGATATCTTACAACAAGTGTAAAGGAGATCCTTGGAGGATAAAAGATCTTTTCTTAAAATACATCTACCTGCAAGAGGAGTTTATTGAACAAATATAACATCTTCTACCGAAAGAGAGGAAGGGGAACAATAATTCATACCTTCCTCCTATTGCTAGGTGAAAGAGATTCTTTATGATGGATGACACACTTTTGAACCCATGTTGGGGAGTAAGTTTATGATAGGTGTACATCATCAAGTGAAAAAGAGTTTGTAGCCAAGGATATACACCTCTTGTCTAAGACAAAATCCTTGAGTAAACAAAAACTTCTCACAAGGAAATGACACCAAATCATGAAACAAACATCACTCAACAAAGGAAAAGTACATCCTTAGAGAGAGAGAGAGAGAGAGAGAGAGAGAGAGAGAGAACTCATTTCCCCCCAAGTGTAAGGACAATGAGAATAATTACACAACTTCTAAGGAGAGATAAAACTTAAAAAATGAACAATGCACTCACATGAATAAATATTCAATGCAATAAAAGGCATTAAGATATTTAAAATGCAACTCTAAAGAAGAGGTAATCTTCGAAGAGAGAGAGAGAGAGAGAGAGAGGGGGGGGGGTGGAGAAATATCACAGATTCCCCTAAGGAGGGATTAGTCATAAGAGACATATTGTTCCATTAAAGAAAGGATATCAACACATGAAAAATTTGACCCCTAAAGGAAATAGTGATACTTTAGATAGAAATGCAGAGAGGGAAAAGCCATCCTTTCCCCCCCAAGCAAGAGGACAAGGATAAATTAGGGGGGAGAATCAAACATTTCCTTAGAAGATATTATTCATACGAGATGTACCATTTCAAATAAATAATAGGTCCTAACAAGGGACAGACAATTATTCACATGAAGGATAATTCTATGCAAGAAAGTACATTAAGTTATGAACAACGTAATCCATAATAAAATGGTGATAGTTTAGAGATAATAGATAGGAAAGAGGTGAAAGAGAGTCATGTTGCTACCCAAAGATGTTTCAAATTGAAAAATCACTACCTCTAATGACAAAGAGCTTCCAATTAAGTTAAATACTCATTTCATAGGGTGAGGAGGAACATGAGGTGAGAGGAGTGATAAGGCACCACCTTTTCACCAAGAAAGAGAGTAAGATCTCTTGAAAGACAATACGAGCATGATCGTATTGTTCTTGAACAAATTCCTTAAATGCTTTAAAATTTCCAAGAGAATGAGAAACACATGATGCAAAAGACAAAATCCGCTACTTTCTTTATGCTTAGAGCTAAACTTCACAAAGGGAAAAACAACATTCTTGTCATACTTCAATTTTCAAAAGATTCTAGTAGCCAATTTTTCTTGATCATCAATAGGTGTAGGCTTATTCTTTTTAGATTGAGAACCAGATTTATTATTAGAAGAAGAAGGACTTCCATCTATTATTTTTACTTCATCACTATCAATAAGTTCTTTCATTGCATTTTAAAAATCAGGACAATCATTAGCATGATGGTCGTGAGTTTGATGAAATGAACAAAAAGGACTTTTTGAAGAAGAAGCACTTTTACGAGAACAAATGACTTATTGTATTGCAAGATTATCTTTGAATTATTGAATCCTAAGGAGGTCATCCATAAGAGATTTATTATCATATCCTAGGCCTTCTATACTAATTTGTGTAGGAGGGTTTATAGGGACTCTAATTCCTTGTTCAAATTTTTGTCCTCTAAAACCTTGTTTTGATATCATGTTTTAGCCACTCCTATAAGAATATTTTAATTAATAAGGTGGAGGAACATTATAATAAATTGATTTGAAGTTTGTAGCGTAAGGATGTTTAGAAGGAATAAAGGGATTAGTAGTTGAAGAAGGAATATCTTGTGAAGGAAGACTTTCCTTTCTTTTATCATGAATATCCTCTTCTTTAGATTAGGAAGGGATATCGTTATAATCTAAGGCCTCATCTTTACTTAATGCTATATGGGAAGAGATATAATGCATAAAATGCATAACATCATCTTCTCTACAAATGTTGTGATGTTTAAGATAGGCTCTTGGAGAATGAGGATGATCTAGAGAGATGAAAACACGAATGTTTTGATTTTGCCCCCCTTGTGCAAGGGTATATGTATGGGAAGAAGAGGGGGCCATGTTTCTCTTAAATTATTTCTCTCCATTAAAGAGATCATTGATAGGAGTATTAGCTCTCTCTTCATTCACATTAGATACCCTAGGAGAGGTACAAGTGTTAGGTTTTCGATTAACATCTCTAGGATTGGGATCTACAAAAGTTTTTAGGTGATCTACATATGAAATATATTTTCCCCAAAAAATCACCATAATACAACATATATGATAGATGAAAACTTTGAGATCTAATTGATGAAAAGGAAGCAACTTGGAAACCCTAAAAATGCAATATGTCCAAGTGCTATGAATGAAAAGAAGTAACATGAAGTGAAAGAAGCCATCATCCAACACATGATTATAATAAATGTAGGTAAAAATTGTTGGATATCGTTGTTCTTTTTTGATACTAGGATATGTTGTTGTCATTGATGTCAACATATTCCTGTGATTTATTCTGGTGAGTTTGGGAAGATCTTTTGATCCAGTTTTGTAGTTTGGTTTTGTTGATCACTGTTTTGCAGAATCCAGTATTTCCTCTGATATATTTCATTGTGATTAGATCTTGTGTTGAGGATTTGGGATATTGATTGGGATGATCTTGTGTATCTTCATTTTATATGGTTCATGATTTGGTGCTCCACAAGTTATCTTTCTTCGTGACAGTTGTCGATTGGTCGTGTTCTTGAGCTTTCAGATGTCGATCGATGAAGATTTAATAAGTGGTATTGGTGCAATTATTTTGGATGGTTCTAATGTGATTACTGGTGTTTCCTAGTCATTTCCTATTTGTCTTGGTGATCTGTATTGATCGTTGTGTGATATTTTGGTGGTTTTCATCAACAGGTGATGATTTTCATGTTATGCGGTATTTTTATGGTGTAGCATATTGCGGTTGATCTTGGCATGATTTCCGATGGATGTGATCGTTTGGGAATTTGAATTAGGTCCATGCTATGTATTATAAATCATTATATTGGTCTAGTGATCAATCTTTGTATTGTGTAATATAATTTTGTGAGTTGAGGGTTGAGGGTTTATCCGACCTTATTATCAAGGTTGATGAATTGTATATATAGGTGAGTTATTCACTTAGTTTTTTGGTCATATTATGTCTGCATTATTAGAGAAAGGTGAATGTGCGAACAAGAAATTTATCATTTAGTGAAGTGTTGAGGTGAGATTGGTGTTGTAGGGCAGATAATTGTGCTTAATCGGAACTATCATCAAGCATTTGTAGATGTTATCATTGTAGTTCATTTCTTCCAGATTGTAGTCTGAATTATATTGTATGTTAGTGAGACTTCCCTGAGGGTTGTAGCCTTCCAAGAAAATATCTTTTGAGCAGTGAGCTCTAGGTAGTGTGCCTAAATGCATGGGCATTCCCCATCACATACTATTGCAGAGTATCATCTTATTGTGGGTAGGTTCCCACCGTGATTTTTCCCTTAACTGTTTTTTCCACCTCAAAAATCTTGGTGTTGTATGTTGTGTTGTTAATTTTCTTATCTGTTTATTGCTATAGTTTATCACTTTTTGTTTTGGAATTTAATTTTCTTGATCCGATGAAGACTGATTCATCCCCCCCTCTCAATCTTCCTTCTTGATTGCTGCTAACAATTGGTATCAAAGCCAGATCCTCCAGTAGAAGCTTAATCACTCGAGGAGATCCAGGATGGCATCTTAAGGTATTCTTTTCAAGAAGGACAGTCTGAGGTTTGATGGAAGTAACTATAATGTATGGAAGATCTAGATGGAGGTGCACTTGAAATATCTTGGAGAGGACTATTGGAAGATTACTAAGAATGTCTATGTTGTTCCTTAGAATGGACCATCTACTCCTGATGAGGTTAAGGAAGAAGAATATAACATCAAAGCAAAGGAAGCATTGTTGAGTGCCCTAAATATTTTTGAAATGACAAATGTTATGGGACTTTAGATTGCACATGAGATCTGGGAGAAGCTTGAGATCTAGTATGAAGGTGATACTCAAGTGAAAGTTGCTAAGTTGTAGTGTTTAAAAGGAAAGTATGAGACATTGAAAATGAGAGATGATGAGAACATACACTCATACATGGCTAAGGTGAATGAACTCATCCTTGGTATCAGATGTGCCAGTGGAAAGATTGAGGAAGATGAGATTGTTGCTAAGGTGTTGATATATTTTCCTCCTGCTTATAAACATAAGGTTGCCGCTATTATTGAGATCCAGAGTGTGACTACAGTAACAAGAGATGTGTTGGTTGGAAAAATTGCTGCATTTGAGTTGAGCGAATTTGGAGAATCACATGGAAAGTCTAAGACTGCATTTAGAGCATCAACGTCTGTATCTGGTAAGTAGAAATATGATTCCGATGAGTGCAGGATATCTAGATATGAAAGAGAAAGAAGAGAAATAGAAGAGCAAGAAAGAGAGCTTAATGAGCTTGAAGCATTGATTACCCAGAGATTGCCTAAAGGTGCTAGTAAGTATGATGGAAAGTTTCCCTTGAAATATTTTTCTTGTAATAAGATAGGACATTTTGCTTCTAGATGCCCGGAGAGAATGACTAAGTATGACATAAATGATAAGTATGATAAACATGGTAGGAATTGATAGATATGAGAAGCATGAAAAATATGATAAGCCTTATAAGTCTAACACGAAGTTTAGGAACCAGAAGAATTGTTATTATGTTGCAGATGAAGGTGTTACATATGATGAATCATAAGGAGATGAAGTTGTGTTTATGTCCATTAAAGAAGATAGGCATGTACCTATTGATTCCACTAGTTGTTTTGTTGAGGAGAAAGGTTTGGCTACAAAGGTAGAAGAAAACGGTGAATGGGTGATTAACATCAGTTGTTCACATCATATGATCGGTGATAAAAGAAAATTTATAAGCATGGAAAGGTATGATGGTGGAATAGTTAGATTTGGAGATGACAAAGCCTGTGTAATCCGTGTGAGAGGTTCTATTTCTTTTTATGGTAAGAATAACATTGATGATGTCTTGTATGTAGAAGGTTTGAAATATAATATTTTGAGTGTTGGACAAATGGTTAATAAGGGTTATGATCTACAATTCAAGGATGGTAAATGCAAGAACTTAAATGCTACTGATATAGAGATTGCATCCGGGACTAAGACTGAAGGTAACATTTTTCATGTGAATGCTAGTGAGAAAAGTTGTTTGATTTCTAAGATAGATGAGAGCTAGTTGTGGCATAGAAGAATGTGTCATGTAAACTTTGATTCATTGATTAAGATCAATTCTACAAAAGTTGTTAGAAATTTGCCTAAGATTGTTAAACCTGTCAATCTGGTATGTAAGGAGTGTCAGTTGGGTAAGCAAACAAGGATTTATTTCAAGAGTAAACAGTATACATCTGATGGACCACTAGATCTTGTGCATACTGACCTGTGTGGACCTACAAATGTTAGAAGTATGCAGGGTGATAGATACTTTATGATGCTAATTGATGATTATTCCAGGACGGTGTGGGTTGTCTTTGTCATAACCCTCCTTTATCATTTTTTGATACTATTACTATTATATCATTTTGTGGTTGACCTATTCAATATGGTTGAATAATTATTATAAAACATTAAATAAAGGACCCACATACACACTTGGAGAATATAATTTAAATAGGCATTATTTAATTTCTCATTTTCAAATAGGCACATGTTGTAGGAGAAATTAGAAGCTTCTAGAGGAATATTCATTCTTTAATTTTCTTGCATGTAACTTCCCCCAATAATTTTCTTGAATATTAATCAATTTTGCATGGAACCAATATTGGAAAAAGAATCTCATTTTCGATTAATTCTATAGATAGTGGAATTGAGGGATTTTCTCTATATAATGTGTGAGTTTTCGAAAAGAGGGGATTGGTTATTTTGAAAGAAAATTATCAAGTTGTTAAAAGTAGTAGGGTTTTTTTGTAGTCTTATTTTTCATTGTAGGATTGTTAAGTTGTTGCTTCGAAGGTCTTTTTTTTCAAAAGTAGCAAGGAAGGATCAAGGGAGGCTAGCTTGGAGATTTTGGAGGAGATTCTACTTCAAACTTTGATTAACCAGGTTCTCCTCTCTTCACATCTTTTAATTGATATGCGTTAATTTGGTATTTAATTTGCAAGAAAAGGCTTACTCCCCGCTTAGATATTCTCCATTTAGTTAATTGGAAAAAAAAATGAATCAAGAAATGCTTTTTTTTTTTTTAATATTTATACATTTATTTGATAAAATATTTCTCTTTACTTTCAAATGCATGTAGAAGATAATCTTATTTATTATTTAATTTTTCTTTGAAGAATAAGAGAAAAAAAGGGAAAAGAGGATCTTTCTTTTGAAAAAAAAAATCTAGATTTGAAAACAAAATCTTATCTTTTCTATTCTTTTATTCTTTTCAAAAAAATAAAAAATAATAATGTATACACCTAAAAATGGTCTGAAGATAATTAATTAAATAAGCAATTGTTTAATTAATCCCCCTTCCTAATTTAATTGAATTCACTAAGTAATTTGATTAAATTCCCCCTTTCATCTACTTATTAATAAATCTAAAGATTTATTTAATAGGTTCATTCTCATAATCCCCTTTGATTGATTAATTCAAATTAATTAATTCTCCCTCCATCTTCAATTAATTCTTCTAATCTTCTAATTAATTAAAATAAATTAATCTATGGGTTGTTGAGAATGAATTAGTCTTATTTGAATTTCTAAATTTAAATTACCCACATGCCTCCTAACTTATAACCACCTAACCTAACCTCTTCTAAACCTAACTCATTTCATCTAACCCTAGGTTTAATTAAACTTACTCTCTCCTTGAGACACATGGCATTCTTGGGCCACATATCCCCTTTCCCTAGACACTTGCTCTGTCATGAGAAAAGATTCTTGACACTTGTCACCATAGATATGGCACATGTTCCCTTTTATCCAACCTTTCTAGAAGCTTCTTGACACTTGTCACCATGGAGATGAAATTGTCCCCTTTTATCCAACCCCTTCTCCTACCAACCTCCAATTGTTCCCTTTCATCCAACCTCTTTTCCAACCTCCTCCAATTTCACCATTGATATCTTCAGACTTAATCTTGACCGTTGATTCTTACCACCTCACCCCTAGCCTTGGAAATCCTATAAATAGACCCCATTTTAGAGCACAAAGGATCCCATCTCATTCATCTCATCACATTTGCATTTTAGGCATTGTTACTAAAGGCATATGCAAGTTTAGTTTATCATTTGAGCATTGTTATCATAGCTTAATTGTATCATTTTAGCATATTTTCTAGCATAATCATGGAATCATGTAGCTTAATCATTATCATTGCTAGCTTAAATGCATCATTTATCATTTAAATCCTCCATCTAGGTGTAGTCAAGTCACTGGAATTTGCCTAACCAGATCTAAGAGAAAAATTCATGCTCGCATTTACTAGGAGGCGATAGATCGCTTAGCTTTGGTTATATCTTTCTTTGCTTTAAATTTATTAACCATGCTTGTAATGATCTATTGAGTGTTTTGTGTTGCAGCTGAAGGTATACACTTCACAAGCACGACAAATAATAATAATAATTATTCACATTGTGAATAAAAGTTAAAAAAATTCTTTGTGTATTTCCTTGTTTCCTCATTTACCCTCTGTGAATGTATGAAAGGAATTTTTCAATTTGTATTTGTTATTCATTGTAAAACTATCTCTCTCTGGAGAATTTATTAAATCAAGCCTTGTGTAAATTTCTCTCCATGAAATTTACTCTTTGTGAAATCCTTTTGATTTATATAAAATCTTCTTTTTCTTTTCCAGTAAATCTACTCTCTCTGCAATTTTCTTTATTCTTTCTAAAAATAAATTACTCTCTGTGAAATCCTTTGAATCTCTCCCTTTCTTTTTTAGGAAATCTACTCTCTCTGCAACTTTTTTTATTCTTTGTAAAAAAAATTACTCTCTAAGAAATCCTTTTGATTTACATTAAATCTTTATGTAAAATCTTTCTCTTTCTTTTCCAGGAAATCTACTCTGCAAATTTTTTTATTCTCTATAAAACTTACTCTCTATTTCCCCCCCAAAAAATAAATAAATAAAATCAATAAAATAAATTGCTTTTTGAAAAAGTATCACTGCAAATCAAAAAAAAATACTACTCCTATTCTCTCTGTAATTTCATTCTTAAATTCTTTATAATTTCACCTCCCAATACTTCCCGTGACCATGCAATTATTATCTATATTTCTTTTTTTATCATTAATCCATTTATAAACAATCGTTAATATTATATAGGATTATGATAAAATTAAATGGGTAAATAATTAGATTCAACAATAAATTATTAACAATATTAATATATTAAACTTAGTTAAACATAAATAAATTAATCAAAGTCAATTTTTCTTATAAATGATAAGGTATTATTTGGTCAAAAATATCATCTTGATTGGTTGTATTGATGTAATAATTTTGAGATTTCAATATAATTAATACTTCATTTTCAACTATTACTAAATTTGAACATTGATTTGCGTTGATCATTTTAAATTTTGATTCATGAATTTGACATCATTAAGCATAGATGAGAGACCCATTTCATTAAGCGTAGATGAGAGACACATTTCTTCCTTAATAATAAATGAGACAATTTTAGAAGGGAAAATTAGTTAGGGATTAACGAATGAAATTTAATTTATAGATGCACTTTGGTCATTTTGCAAATTCCTTCCTTTTTACATGATACATGTATATTATTTCCATGCAACTAGTTGTTGTTCATATGCAAGATGCTCATTTCTTTTTTTTACTTTTATTGCAATTGAATGTATACGTTACCTAGTTGCGCTACTTATGTTGTAATTCTCTCTTGAATAATGTTCACCTAGTAGTGAAAGATGTTTTTTTTTCCTCTATTTGTAGAATTAGTTTCATGGGTTAATTAATCCAATTATTTAATTCTTACAAAATGATCTCAATTACATTAGAGTAATGTTCAAGCATTTTTTTAGAAAAACTAAATAAGAGGTGATGGAAATTAAAAAACTAGCAGTGTTTGGTATTTACAATGCCTTTGGGTCACACTTACAGGTGTCATCGTGATGAACTACTGCACTTAACACCTAATAAAGTTGCATCAACAGCATCTGTGGCATCATCCCTATAAATCATCGGGGAGTAATAAGGGATAGTTGGAAGTTAAAATCCAAGGGGCGGGTAATCCCCCTTGGATCGATAATCTAATAAGATAATCTTTAAATGATTTTACATCAGCTAGTTAAACCATAGTAAACCCCTTTAGGGTTGATTGAGTGAAATGATTTTATAAACTTGGCTTAATCTCGAAGAGTTGTTGACGATTGACAACTGGGTCAAGGGTGACGCTTATGATAGGCATTAGGACCTAGTTATTTTAGGCCACAAGCAATAGGCCACCTTGAGCCTTTTCTTAAAAGCTACCATCATGGGTAGCAACTGCAGAGAAACTGTCTGGGACATTGACCCTAGAAAGCGTTGAGTACCCACAAAATAGTTTTCATTAAACCATATATTAGAAACAAAACTACATACTTTATGCCTTGATCTCGTGCCAAAACGGATATGTAGGCAGTCTAGGGACGAAGTTGTCCCTAGTACTCAGGTGTTCGGGGATGGGGTCTAGGATTTTGGTTAGTAGTTGGATTGTGAAGCCTCCTAATTATAAGATAAGGGAAATGAAGGAAAAAGTAATTTGACACATACTCAGAAGGAATCTTGTATGGATTCGCTTGACTTTCTGAGGCTTTAGGCCAAATTCTAAGGCGGAATTCAAGCTTGCATTATGTTATTTTATTTTCTCCTAAGGACAATAACCTCAGTGCACTCGTATCAGAGAAGTGTAGTTCTTAGTGAGTGACTCCGGACCCAGATGGTCCCGATGAGTCTAAGTCTCTTGCCAGAGCACCTCATATCCCAATTTGGATAGATACCTACCCCGTTTGGGTACATGCCTATCCCGTATTGGATAGATGGAACCTCCTGGCCCGTTGGATAGATGCCTAACCCATATGGTTAGATGCTTATCCCAGATGGATGAATGCCTAATCCAATTGGATAGATGCCCAGAGTATGTGATTGAATCAAACACAAATGATTAAAAAAAAATGGTTGAAATTCTTAGGTAGTAGATTGGGTTATTATAGTCTTTTTGAAGGAAAAATTAGAAGCATTTGACAAATTTAAGATATTCAAAGCTAAAGTTGAAACTAAGTCCAGATTGAAGTTGAAGTGTTTGAGATTTGATAGAGGTGGATAATTCTATTCCAGTGAATTCAATTCATTCTGTGAGATGCATGGAATTAGAAGACAACAATCTTCTCTTAGAACCCCATAGCAGAATGGAGTTGTCGAGAAAAAGAAACATACTGTTTTGGATGCTTCAAGAACTATGTTAATTGAAGGAAATGATCTGAAGGTCTACTAGAGAGAAGCTATTAGCACTAATGTTTACACGTTCAACAGAGTCCATATCAAAGGTGATACCAGTAAGAACCCTTATGAGCTTTGGTTTGGTCATGTTCCTACTATGAAATATTTCAAAGTTTTGGTAGAAAATGTTATATCAAGAGAGATTAGGATATTGGAAATTTTGATGCTAGAAGTGATGAAGGTATCTTTTTGGGATATTCTACAAAGAGAAAATCCTACCAGTGCTATAATAAGAGATTGAGAAAGATAATTGAGAGTGCAAATGTGAAGGTGGATGAGAACCTTGGGAAGGAGATCGGATCTTGTGATGATGGTTAACATATTGTTTTAGCTCCTATCTAGCCTGAAGAGCCTAAGAAGAATGATCTAGTAGAGACTGTTAATCTAGATGTTGTTGTTGGTGAAGATGTTCAGGAACCTAAGGATCAGAACAATCAGAAGACTCTGAGGTATGTTAAATTGAATCATTTTGAGAATCAGATTATTGGTAATAAGAATAAAGGTGTGATGACTAGAAGAAGCTTAGCTGCAGAAGAAATATGTTTGATTTCTAATGTTGAACCTAAAGATGTTGTTGATGTTGGTATTTTGGTTATGTTGATATGGTTTTGTCATTGATGTCAACACCTATTAACACTTATCAACTCTGACACTTTGAAGAATCAACAATGTTCACCGACAAGCAAGTGACTTATGCACAGTCATCGATATCTGGTACACCGGTAGGATATAATATTCACCGACACTTGGAATGATATGGAAAACACCTGGTTATGTCGAAGACATCATTTGGACACTTTGTCTTGGAGATTTGTTCATTGGCATATTCATGTTTGCATATTTGTTGTTACCCGCAAATAGGTCCAGGAGAAGCACCGACAGGTTTATCTATTCCAGATCAGCACGACACGCTTTGGAGATGATTTATTATTGTTGTAAATGCATCAAGTTGACATGTTGAATTAGTTATTGCATTGGTTATTGATTTACTTGTAAACTGTTTTGTTGTAATATCGATTAGAGGCGATCTACTAAATTGGTCTTAGGTTATGGTATAAATGTAAGATCTTATTTGTAAGATCAAGTGTGGAATGCGAAAAAAATATAATTCAGTATATGTGAGAATAAGTGGAGATTTACACGCAGATATCATTTGAAGGTTGAAGGAGGATTTTGTGAAGACAATCAGAACTACACCGGTACTAAATCCAGCATAGAAAGATGCTATTTTGAGTAGTACATCTTTATTGGACTTAACCATCCAATTGTAGTAAGTGTGACTCATATTTGTGTTTGAGTAGTGAGCTCTAGGCACTTGGCCTTTCTACATGTGCAAACCCCATTTGTATACACATACTATCTGCAGTAGTATCATGTGATTGTGGGTAAGGTTTCCCACCATGGTTTTTCCCCTTATAGGGTTTCCACGTACAAATATTGGTGTTATGTGTTGTGGATGTTATTGTCTTTCTGTTTCATGCATTAATTGATAGTTCTGATACTTAATATAAGTACAGATCCAATAGCCAACAAGATGAGAGGGGGGGGTGAATCATACAAACTTAATCTTCCATAACAACATCAGATTCAACCTCGGTAACATATATTTCAGTAATATAACCAAAACTGTCAAACATGCAAACTCAAAAGCATAAAAACATCATAAACCTCATAACACCAGATTTAACGTGGAAACCCAAATAGGGAAAAACCATTGTGGGATTTTGGACCCACTAAGAAATATACTCTTCTAGAGTATGCTCGGTTAAAAGCAAATCCTATTAAAGATTACAAACACATTGCTAGATGTGACCCGGTTAAGGGATTTCCCTCAGATCTGTTAGGATCTTCACCTTGTTAGAAGTGACCTTGTTAAAGGATTTCAAACACTCAATCATAATGTCACCTTGCTAGAGGATTTTACAAATAAGACTGTTAAGTCCACTCGGCTAAGACATTTTCTGTCACTTTCACAAAATAACAGTAATAAAATCTATCTGCAACTTCACATCTAAAATGCTAAAGCAGATTCATATTTGTTCAATACAATCTAGACATAGAACTAATCTTGTCCATCTGTTGGGCTTCTATACTCTATTATTCAAACAGGTCTTCAAGCTTCTGTGCTCGGTAATCACTATGTAGCATCCCTGTGCATACACTTTCCCACATCCATTGTTTATCAACAATTTCCTATTTATAAACAATTAGGTAATCGCTTAATCTCCTTGATCACATTTCCAATGATCAATCATAGCCATCAGATCTTTGATCTTGTCCAGGTTCAATGCATCTTTCGATCTGAAAACATTTTATCCTGCCTTGGAACTTGCATATTAGTCTTGGAACTTGTGCCAGGGTATTGTGGTTCAATCTGCATTGTACATCTTCATGCTGACTTTCTATTGCCATAGATTCATTAACAAACTATATTAACAACATACCAATCATTCAATCAGTTCCAACTCATCAACTTCCTTCATTAAATAACGCATGCAAACATTTAATGCATTATGTTATAGCTCAGTTACAACTCGGTAACAACTCGGTAAAACTTCACTCAGTAGACATTCCGCCTTCATTAACTGATAGTGATAACCTTAGGGGTTACCGACTAGGTTCCTTAGGGTTTACTGACTAGGTTCTTTGCTTGATAACATAGTATAGTATTAACCTTTACATTTTACAACATATGTATGATGTTAAAACAATCTAAAACATCATGATCTCATCATTGTCTGACTCGGTAATAGTTGCCCATTGAATACCTTATTCATCCCCTTATTCATCATATTCTTTCCTATGTCTTTTACCGACAACTTTAATTTTTCAAATCATACTTATATGGCAACATCATACTGAATTAGAAAATCAATTTCTTGACATGAATGACAAAATAATAATATCAAGACAGTAAACATCCTTAATCAGTTATATCCATAATCATCAACAACCTTCTCAATATCCTTATGAAATGCCAACATTCTTTCATTGTCTGTTATAATGCAATATTGCCAACAATCTCCCCCTTTGGCATTGATGACAAAACCAATTGATTTGACCTTAAAAGATTCGGATTGTTGTGGTTCTGAAATGCTGAAATGCTCTCCCCATTACATTAGACTTCTCCCATTTTCTTTTAGTCTTCTCCCCCGATATTAGTCTTCTCCCCCTTTGACAACAATGTCAAAAAGTAAAGAACTAAAACATAATTTCTATCTGTATGAAGTGATTTCCTGCTGTTGTGTATCAATTCAGTCTTGGTCAGAGCATTTTGTCTTCAATTCCTATTCCCTGTATTATTTCCTGTAATAATTCTTGTACACTTTTAGAAAACATCCTAAAGTGTATAAATCAGCATCAACTCCCAAAAGATATTCGATAGAGTCATCGGATTGATGCTTTCACCGAACTTGGTCAGTGAGTAGAAGATAGGGGTAGGACCCCTAACTTACTTCTGAGATATTCAAAAGTGTCCCTTGGTAGTGGCTTGGTGAAGATATCTGCTATTTGTTCCTTTGTGCTAACATACTCGAACACCACTTTCTTCTCTTGAGCTTCTTCTCTAAGATAATGATATTTGATAGATATGTGCTTTGTCTTAGAGTGCATAAACGGATTCTTTGAAATGTTAATGGCACTAGTATTGTCACATAATATAATTACTGGCTCGGTAACTTTCTCATTTATACCTTCCAACAGTTGTTTGATCCATGTAATGTTGGTACAATTCAATGCTGCAGCAACGTATTCAGCTTCTGCCGTTGACTGTGAAACACATCCTTGTTTCTTGCTAAGCCAACTCACTAGTCTTTCTCCTAAAAAGAAAGCTCCTCCACTTGTGCTTTTTCTGTCATCAATGTTGCTTGCCCAATCAACACCAGTATAAACTTTTAAATCAAAACCATTTCCTTTCTGATATACTAAGCCATAATCCTAAGTGCCTTTCAAGTATCGAAAGATTCTTTTGATTGTTGTCATGTGTGTTTCCTTAGGATCTACAGAGAATCTTGCAACTATACCTACTGCATGTGCTATGTCTGGTCTGCTATGAACAACATATTATAGTTTTCCAATCATGGATCAGTAAAGTGTCTCATTAACAGATGCAAATTCATCATTCTTTGATAATTAACAGTTGGTAGTCATAGGAGTACTTACTGGTTTTGAATCCTCCATTCCAAATTTCTTCAAGATTTCCTTTATGTACTTGGATTGAGTAATGAAAATCTCATTTTTCATTTGTAGTATCTGTAAACCTATAAAATACTTTATCTCACCGATTAATGACATCTCAAATTCTTTGCTCATTTCATTTCCAAAGTTCTTGCATAAAGAGTCATTACCACAAAATATAATATCATCAACAAATATGGCTGAGATTAGTATTCCATTTTCATCATTCTTCATGTACATATTGTTGTTCTCACTTGTCCTTATAAAACCAATCTTAATCAAATAAGAGTGCAATCTTTCATACCATGCTCTAGGTGCTTGTTTCAAACCATATAAAGCTTTGTTCAATTTACATACCTGATCTTTATTATTGTCTTCAACAAATCCTTCAAGTTGTTTAATAAAAACTTCTTCTTCTAATATTCCATTCAGAAATGCAAATTTGACATCCATTTGATATACCTTAAAGTTTTTGAAAGCAGCATATGCCAACAATGTTCTCACTCCTTCAAGTCTAGCAATAGGTGCAAAAGTCTCACCATAATCAATTCCTTCTTCTTGAGCATAACCTTTGCAAACTAGTCTTGCTTTGTTTCGAATGACCTCTCCTTTTTCATTTAGCTTGTTTCTGAAAATCCACTTTGTATCGATTACATTTTTGTCCTTTGGTCTTGGGATTAGTGTCCATGTGTCATTCTTCTTGATTTGATCAATCTCTTCTGTCATAGCATTTATCCAATCTTCACTGTTAAATGCCTCTTTCACTATTCTTGGTTCAAATTCAGATATCAAACATGTGTTCTGTCTCAGTTTGTTCCTTGTCATCACTGGATCATCCTTATCTCCTATAATCTGACTTGGTGCATGATGTCTTCTGACATACTTGGCCAATATAGGCTCGGTAGGCTCTATATGAGTTTCTTCATCACTCGGTAACTGGATATTCTCTACATTTTCTTCAACAGTCTTCTTGGTAAGACTTCTTGGTTGAACATAGACAAATTCATCATAGTCTTCTAGTTGCTTGGAATTTCCTTCATCATTTCTTTCTGCAAATTCATCAATTTTCACATTTGCACTTTCTACTATTTTGTTAGATGATTTGATCAGACATTTAAATGCTTTGCTTCTAGAAGAATAACCTAGAAATGTTCCTTCTTCACTTTTCTGATCAAACTTGCCATTTCTATCATCTTTGTGAACATAGCATCTACTTCCAAAGATTTTAAAATAACTTACATTAGGTTTCTTATCATACCAGATTTCATATGGTGTCTTCAAAGTACCTTTCTTCAATTGTATTCGGTTCAAGGTGTAAACTGTTGTGCTTATTGCTTCTCTCCAAAATGTTTGTGGTACCTTCTTTTCAATCATCAGTGTTCTAGCACAATCCACAATAGATTTGTTTCTTCTCTTAGCTATTCCATTCTATTGTGGAGTTCTTGGTGCAGAGACTTGTCTTTTAATACCATGATCATTGCAAAATAAGTTGAACTCATCAGATGTGAACTCTCCTCCTCTATCTGATCTAAGATGTTTCAGTTGTCTTCCTTTTTCATTTTCAACTCTTTCCTTGTACCATTTAAACATTTGAAAAGCTTCTGATTTTTCTTTTAAAAACAGTACTGACATCATCCTTGAATAATCATCCACAAATAATATGAAATATTTATCACCATAATAACTTTGAACTTTCATAGGACCACAAAGATCAGTGCGCACTAGATCTAAAATTCCCTTAGATGTGTAAGACTTACTTTTAAAGCTTGATCTTGTCATCTTTCCCATCTGGCATCCTCGGCACATAGCATTCTCAGGTTTTTCAAGACTCGGTAGACCTCTTACTCGGTGCTTCTTACTTGTTTTGAAATTCTATTCGATAACCTGTGTTGTTTAGTTGTGCTACACTCAACAAATTGTATTTCAAACCTTCAACCCAATAAACATCATTGCATCTTGTATTGTCAAGAAGTGTTATAGATCCTTTACCTTTCACCGGACTTGGTGCATCATTACCAAATCTAACATAGCCTCCATCATAATCTTCTAATATAACAAATTTGTGTTTATCTCCTGTCATATGATGTGAGCATCCAATATCTATGATCCAAGAATCATTAGTGTTTATGTGAGATATTAGGGCTTTTTCTTCATACCTTTCTTCATCTAATCCTTCTTTGATAGCCACATAAACTACTTCCTCTGTATCAGTCTCATCTGATTTATCATCATTGAATTCCTCATCAGCTATTAAACATGTCTTTCTATCTCTTCTTCTGAAGTCTCGGTGTCCTCTGTAATGATTATCTTTCTGTCTGTCATCTCGGTAATCTCTCTTTTCAGCAAAATCTTTGTTAGGACAGTTAGAAGCCATGTGTCCTATCTTATCACAATTGAAACATTTCAAAGGTAGCTTTCCTTTATACTTACCTTTGCCTCTCGGTAACCTTTTGGCTAATAGTGCTTCAAACTCTTCTTGCTTTCTGATTTCCTCATACAGTTTGTGTACTGCCTCCATGTTCTTACAAAATCTTTCACTTGCTCCACTGTGATCTTCTTCAGAGTACTTATACTTTATTTCATTGAAATTATTAGATTCGTCAAGATGAAAAGAACTAAATGTAGATTCAACTTTATTTACCGAAGATCCACTGTTATCAAATTCACTTAATTCAAATGCATGTAGCTTACCAATAGTAGCATCTAAAGAAACTGGCATATTAGGTACAGACCTCAATTCATTGATTGTAGAGACTCGGATTGCATAAGCTGGTAGAAGGGTTCTCAACAACTTACTTGTTATATCCTTTTCTTCAATTGTTCCACCTGCTCCTTTGATTTGATTGACAATCTCCTTTAGTCTTGTACTATACTGAGTTATGTTCTCACCTTCATTCATCCTCATAGATTCAAGTTGTCCTCTTAGACTATCTACTTTTGCTCTTTGAATATGTTCATCTCCTCCATATACTGATATGAGCTTATCCCACATTGCCTTTGCATTATTGCAACCTTCTAGATCATTAAACTCTGAGTCGGTCAATGCAGATGTTATTTCAATCATTGCTTGAATATGTTCTTGTTTTGCCTTTATCTCTTCCATAGTCAATGGATAGGTGCTCGATGTAACAAAATCATTCTCTAGATAGTATACAGCATATTCTCCAACTCTTGATAGATGTAGCTTCATTCTTTTCTGCCATGTAGAGAAACTTGTCTTGTTCAGCTTCGGTGCATCCCTCTTATACATCTTTGGATCTTTAACTCAAGAGCCTTTAAACTTTCCTTCCAGAGTCCAAAGCTCTGATACCAATTGATAGTTCTAATACTTAATATAAGTACAGATCCAATAGCCAACAAGATGAGAGGGGGGGGTGAATCATACAAACTTAATCTTCCAAAAAAACATAAGATTCAACCTCGGTAACATATATTTCAGTAATATAACCAAAACTATCAAACATGCAAACTCAAAAGCATATAAACATCATAAACCTCATAACACTAGATTTAACATGGAAACCCAAATAGGGAAAAACTACTATGGGATTTCAGACCCACTAAGAAATATACTCTTCTAGAGTATGCTCGGTTAAAAGCAAATCCTGTTAAAGATTACAAACACATTGCTAGATGTGACCCAGTTAAGGGATTTCCCTTAGATCTGTTAGGATGTTCACCTTGTTAGAAGTGACCTTGTTAAAGAATTTCAAACACTCAATCAAAATGTCACCTTGCTAGAGGGTTTTACAAATAAGACTGTTAAGTCCACTCGGTTAAGAGATTTTCTGTCACTTTCACAAAATAACAGTAATAAAATCTATCTGCAACTTCACATCTAAAATGCTAAAGCAAATTCATATTTGTTCAATACAATCTAGACATAGAACTAATCTTGTCCATCTGCTGGGCTTCTATACTCTGTTATTCAAACAGGTCTTCAAGCTTCTGTGCTCGGTAATCACTATGTAGCATCCCTGTGCATACACTTGCCTGTATCCATTGTGTATCAACAGTTTCCTGTTTATAAACAATTAGGTAACCGCTTAATGTCCTTGATCGCATTTCCCATGATCAATCATAGCCATCAGATCTTTGATCTTGTCCAGGTTCAATGCATCTTTCGATCTGAAAACATTTTACCTTGCCTTGGAACTTGCATATTAGTCTTGGAACTTGTGCAAGGGTATTGCGGTTCAATCTGCGCTGTAGATCTTCATGTTGACTTTCTATTGCCATAGATTCATTAACAAACTATATTAACGACATACCAATCATTCAATCAGTTCCAGATCATCAACTTCCTTCATTAAATAACACATGCAAACATTTAATGCATTCTATTATAGCTCGGGTACAACTCGGTAACAACTCAGTAAAACTTCACTCGGTAGACATTCTGCCTTCATTAACCGATAGCGATAACCTTAGGGTTTACCGACTAGGTTCCTTAGGGTTTACCGACTAGGTTCTTTGCTTGATAACATAGTATAGTATTAACCTTTACATTTTACAACATATGTATGATGTTAAAACAATCTAAAACATCATGATCTCATCATTTTTTGACTCGGTAATAGTTGCCCATTGAATACCTTATTCATCCCCTTATTCATCATATTCTTTCCTATGTCTTTTACTGACAACTTTATATTCTTCAAATCATACTTCTTAAGATATGGCAACATCATACTGAATTAGAAAATCAATTTCTTGACATCAATGACAAAATAATAATATCAAGACAATAAACATCCTTAATCAGTTATATCCATAATCATCAACAACCTTCTCAATATCCTTATGAAATGCCAACAGTCTTTCATTGTCTATTATAATGCAATATTGCCAACATTAATCTTTATTGGTACTGTAGTTAACTAATAAACTGTCTACTGGCATAAAGTTTGGTTTATCGGTATTAAGCATTAAGGTTGGTTAAGTTGTTTTTGGTTTGAATTTATTTGACAACTAATTCACCCCCCTCCGTCTCAGTTGTCTTCGAGACCTAACAATTGGTATCAAAGTCTAGTCCTCTTTTTAAAGAAGTTTAACAGCTTGAGGAGATCCAATGTTTTCTAACTATTTCAGGAAGGACAATCCTAAACTTGATGGAACCAATTATGGAATATGAAAGATCGGGATGGAGACACATCTAAATTGCATTGGAAAGGAAATCTGGGATGTTACAAAGAATGGTTATACTGCTCCTGCTCAAAATCAGCCTAATCCACCAAACATGGCTAAGGATGAGGAAAATGATTGCAAAGCAAGAGAAGCACTTTTGAGCGTATTATCAAATCAACAAATCATGGGATTATCAGATAGGTCTACTACTAAAGATATTTGGGATCATTTGGAAACATTGAATGAAGGAGATTCCACAGTCAAAATTACAAAACTTGAAAGCTTCCAAGTCAGGTATGAAAATCTGAAAATGGAAGAAGATGAAAGGATTTCTGCTTTTATGGAAAGAGTTAATGAAATTATTTTGGGTATTAAATGTTGTGGAGGAACCTTAAGTGAAGATGAAATTGTTTCAAAAGTTATAAGACGATTGACACGGGCATATAAAATGAAAGTTACTACTATAAATGAGTTGAGACCAATGCCTAATACATTAGTAACCAGGGATACATTGATTGGAAAACTTTCAGCTTTTGAAATTGAGGAATTTGGTCATGTTGCTACTATAAAGATAGATTTAGCTTTTAAGGCATCAACATCATCTGCACCATCATTTGACAAGTCTGATTGGAAAGTCTTTTATGCAAGAGAACTTGAGGAAAATGGGAGAGAAAATGAAGAACTTGAAGAACTTGAAGCACTATTTGCAAGAAAAATGCCTAAAGGTCCAGTTGGGAGTAAGTATGAAGGTAAAGCACTTTTTAAATGTTTTAACTATAATAAGATTGGTCATATGGGTTCAATATGCCCTGATAGACATGCTAGACCAAGAGAAGAAGCTAGAAGAATATACAAACCTAACCCTGAATATTAGAGATACAGATTTAAGAAGAATAAAGATAAATCTTGTTATCTTGCTGATGAAGGAGTCACTGATGATTCTGATGAGGATCCGGTAGACAATGGATGGGTTTTTGTTGCTATAACAAAAGATCAACCGACACCTACTATTCAACTGGTAGAACATGCCCTGGCAACTAAAATTGAAGTTAAGGATGAATGGATCATTGATTCAGGATGTTCACATCACATGACTGGCGATAAAGGTAAATTCTTGAACTTTCAGGAATATAATGGAGGCCTAGAAAGATTTGGAGATGACGAAGCTTGTTTAATCAAAGGAAAAGGTACAATATCTCTTGATGGTAAGCATAATACTGACAATGTTTACTATGTAGAAGGTTTAAAGCATAGTCTTTTGAGTGTTGGTCAATTAGTTGAGAAAGTATTTCAGTTACAATTCAAGAATGGTAAATGCAAAATTATAAATAGAACTGGTTTGGAAATTGCAACCGGTAATCAAAGTAGAGGTAACATCTTTCATTTGAATAAAAATGAAAAGACATGTTTGATTGCACACATTGATGAAATTTGGCTATGGCATAAGAGATTCTATCATGTAAATTTTGTTTGCATGGTAAAAATTAGTACTACTAAGGCAGTTAGAGATTTACCTAAGATTATTAAGCCTCACAATCCAGTATGTAAGGAATGTCAATTTGGAAAACAAGTTAGAGTATCTTTTAAAAGTATTCAAGAAAAATCAAATAATGCTCTTGACCTAATTCATATTGATTTATGTGATCCAGCTAGAACTAAAAGTTTACAAGGTGATATATATTTCATGCTAATCATTGATGACTATTCTAGAATGTGTTGGGTTACTTTTCTCAGAGAAAAATCAGAAGCACTTGGAAAGTTCAAACTATTCAAAGCAATAGTAGAAAATGAAACTGGTAAGAAAATCAAATGTCTAAGATCAGATCAAGGAGGTGAATTTACATATAAGGAATTTAATGCATTCTGTGAAGTGAATGGAATCAAAAGACAGTTATTAGCACCCCGGACACCACAACAGAATGGAGTTGTAGAAAGGAAAAACAAAACTATCTTGGATGCAGCTAGAAGTATGTTATCAAAAGAAAATCTTCCACATGTATATTGGAGAGAGGCAGTAAGCACAACGGTCTATACATTCAACAAGGTTCACATCAAAGGTGAAACCGATAAGACCCCTCATGAACTATAGTTTGGTATTACTCCTACTCTTAAAAATTTTAGAATATTTGGTAGTAAATGCTATATTAGAAGAGATGATTATATTGGCAAATTTGATCCTAGAAGTGATGAAGGAATATTTCTTGGTTATTCATCTAAGAGCAAGGCATATAGATGTTTTACCAAGAGATTGCAGAAAATTGTTGGGAGTACAAATGTGAAGATTGATGAACAATTTAGAGGAACTTCAAGGTATATAGACTCTGAACTGACAACATAAATACTGGAAAATGAACCTACAATGAACCCACTGGTACAGAATGAAGATCCAGTTACACCGGTATCATCTAAAAAATCCACTGTAACTGAGGAACACTAGCAAACAAATACACCCCAATATGTAAGACTGAATCACTGTGAAGATCAAATAATTGGAAACAAGTATAAAGGAGTTATGACAAGAGGATGACTGGAAAATAAAGAGGTATGTCTTATTTCTCAAATTGAACCATCATCAATTAATGAGGCATGTGAAGATAAACACTGGATTAAAGCTATGGAAGAGGAACTAAAACAAATTGAGAAGAATAACACATGGACATTTGTTCCCCGACCTAAAGACAAAAATGTGTTTGGAACTAAATGGGTATTCAGAAACAAACTTAATAAAGATGGTAAGGTAATCAGAAATAAAGCAAGACTAGTGTGTAAGGGATATTCACAGAAAGAAGGAATTGATTATAATGAAACCTTTGCACCTGTAGCTAGAATTGAGGCAATCGGATTATTCTTGGCTTTTGCAGCACACAAGAACTACAAAGTATATCAAATGGATATTAAATGTGCATTTCTGAATGAAGATCTTGAAGAAGAAGTTTACATTGAGCAACCTGATGGATTTTCTTTGATAGATAACAAAGATATGGTTTGCAGGTTAAGAAAAGCTTTGTATGGGTTGAAGCAAGCTCTAAGAGCTTGGTATGCAAGATTGGATTAGTATCTTTTGAAGATTGGATTTTCTAAAGGTAATGCTGACATCAACTTATACTATAAAGTGACTAATGATGACATCTTGGTTATAGAAGTTTTTGTTGATGATATAATCTTTGGAGGAGAAGATGGATTATGTAAAGACTTTTCTATTGAAATGCAACAAGAATTTGAAATGTCTATGATTGGAGAGATAAAAAAATTTAGGATTACAGATTTGACAGACTGATAAAGGTATATTCTTGAGTCAATCCAAGTACTTGAAGGAGTTACTAAAGAAATTTGGGATGGAAAACTCTAAACTAGTAAGCACAGCTATGACTCTACACCTGTTAATCTGACTAGGTACAAGTCTGTGATATGAGGCCTACTGTATTTGACACAAACAAGACCCAATATTATGAGTGCAATATGTATTGTTTCAATATTTCAGATTAATCCTAGAGAAAATCATGAATCAGCAGTAAAAAGGATTTTCTGGTACTTACAAGGCACTACAAATCTTGGTTTATGGTATCCTAGAGATGAAAACTTTGAATTATGTACATACACAGATGCAAATTGGGCAGGAGATGTGGATGATAGAAAAAGCACCATCGGCGGAGCATTTTTGCTTGGAAGCAGATTAATTTCTTGGTTGAGTAAAAAACAAAGTTGCACATCTTTATCAATAGTAGAATCAGAATATGTTGCAACAACAACTAAATGTACACAGGTATTATGGCTTAAGAAAATGTTGAAGGACATAAAGGTAAAATGCAAGGAACCTATAACTATCTCTTGTGATAACACTGCAACAATTGATATATCTAAGAATCTGGTATTACATTCTAAAACCAAACATGTTTCTATCAAACTGAATTTTCTAAAAGAGAATGTTGAAGCAAAAGAAGTAAAACTAGTTTATGTGAATACTAAAGAGCAGATTGCAGATATTTTCACTAAACCTCTGCCTAAGGAGACCTTTTAGTACCTCAGAGATCAGCTTCGGGTCATACCCCCACCGGTAGAGACTTAGACAGTTGATGTTTGTCATCAACCGATAGAATTAACAGAGAAATCTTTTCTCCGGCTTTATGAGGAAGCTACTTATCAGGGGGAGTAGTTGGTATACTGAATTGGTTGGTATTTTGTATTTGAATCTGGTTTTTTATTATCTTTGGCATTTGATGTCAAATGGGGAGAGATATCTATGGAAAAATGCATTATCTTTTGGGAGAGAGATTATTCATTTTGGGAGAGATTGTTACTTTGAGACTGATTACTCTCTGTATATAAATTTTGATTTCTAGCTATGATCTCTTTTGGGAGATTGTTGGTTTTTGGTATTTGGCATTTTTGTTTTGGCACTTGGATGGTTTTTCCATCTTGTGTCGCCATCAATGCCAAAGGGGGATATTGTTGGTATTTTGGTTATGTTGATATGGTTTTGTCATTTATGTCAGCACCTATTAACACTTATCAACTCTGACACTTTGAAGAATCGGCAATGTTCATCGGCAAGCAAGTGACTTATGCACAGTCACCAGTATCTGGTACACTGGTAGGATATAATGTTCATCGATACTTGGAATGATATAGAAAATGCCTGGTTATGTCAAAGACATCATTTGGACACTTTGTCTTGGAGATTTGTTCATTGGTATATTCATGTTTGCATATTTGCTGTTACCAACAAATAGGTCTAGGAGAAGCACCGACAGGCTTATCTATTCCAGATCAGCATGACACGCTTTGGAGATGATTTATTATTGTTGTAAATGCATCAAGCCGACATGTTGAATCGGTTATTACATCGGTTATTGATTTACTTGTAAAATGTTTTATTATAATATCTATTAGAGTCGACCTACTAAAATTGGTCTTAGGTTATGGTATAAATGTAAGATCTTATTTGTAAGATCAAGTGTGGAATGCGAAAAAAATATAATTTGGTATATGCGAGAATAAGCAAAGCTTTACACACAGATATCATTTGATGGTTGAAGGGGGATTTTATGAAGACAATCAAAACTGCACTGGTACTGAATCCAGCATAGAAAGATGCTATTTTAAGCAGTACATCTTTATTGGACTTAACCATCCAATTGTAGTCAGTGTGACTCCTATTTGTGTTTGAGCAGTGACCTCTAGGCGCTTGGCCTTTCTGCATGTGCAGACCCCGTTTGTATACACATACTATCTGCAGTAATATCATGTGATTGTGGGTAAGGTTTCCCACCATGGTTTTTCCCCTTATAGGGTTTCCATGTACAAATATTGGTGTTATGTGTTGTGGATGTTATTGTCTTTCTGTTTCATGCATTAATCTTTACCGATACTATAATTACCTGATAAACTGTCTACTGGCATAAAGTTTGGTTTACCGGTATTAAGCATTAATGTTGGTTAAGTTGTTTTTGGTTTGAATTTATTTGACAACTGATTCACCCCCCCTTCCCCCCTCTCAGTTGTCTCCGGGACCTAACAGTTGAAGCTTGTAAAGATGATAACTAGTTAAGAGCCATGGAAGAAAGGTTAGATCAGATTGAAAAGAATAACACTAGGGAACTTGTGCCTAGACCTAAGGATAAAAAATATTATTGTTACTAAGTGGGTTTTTAGAAACAAATTGAATGAATCCGGTGAAGTAGCCAGAAATAAAGTTAGACTGGTTTGCAAAGTATATTCACAGCAAGAAGGAATTGATTATGAAGAAACTTTTTCTCTGGTTGCCAGAATTGAAGTTGTTAGGTTGTTATTTGATTATGTTGCTTATAAAGATTTCAAGGTATATCAGATGGATGTCAAATCTGTATTTTTGAATGGTGATCTAGAGGAAGAAGTTCACAATGAGCAACCTGATGGATTTTCATTGTCGGATGATGGAGACATGGTATGTAAGCTGAATAAATCACTTAATGGATTAAAACAAGCTCCTATAGCCTGGTATGATAGATTAGACATATACTTGTTGAAATTGGGATTTACTAAAGGTACTGTTGATGGTAGTTTATACTTTAAGATTGGAAATGATAACATTCTGATTTTTTTAGTCTTTGTTGATGACATTATTTTTTTTGGTGATGATGATATGAGTATGAAGTTTGTTGGTGATATGCAAAAAGAATTTGAGATGTCTATGATTGGTGAGATAAATTTTTTCTTTGATTTGTAGATTGCACAAACGAGAAAAGGGATCTTTATATCTCAAACTAAGCATGTGAAAGAACTGTTGAAGAAGTTTGGACTAGATGATTCCAAACCGGTTGGAACTCCTATGGTGACGGTTGTAAATAGATTAAAAATGATGAATCTTCGAAAGCTAATAAGAGTTTGTATAGATCTATGGTTGGGGGATTCTAATATCTTACTCAGACTAGGCCTGACATTATGCATGTTGTGTGTATGGCTACTTGATATCAAGTTGATCCAAAGGGGAGTCATGTCACTGCTATTAAGAGGATATTCAGATATATCTAAAGGGAACTGTGGATTATGGTTTATGGTATCCGAAGAGTGATGATTTCATGTTGTGTGCCTACACTGATGCAGATTGGGCTGGTGATATTGATGACCGGAAGAGTACTACCAGTGGAGCATTCTTTTTAGGTAAGAAGTTGGTTTCATGGGCTAGCAACAAACAAGATTTGGTATCCTTATCTATTGTTGAAGCTAAGTACATTGCTATTGCTAGTAATTGCACTCAGATAGTTTGGATGAAGAAAATGTTGAAAGATATCATAATTATTCATGATGAGCCTACAATTATATACTGTGATAATTCCAGTGCTAGACACATGTCAAAAATTTTGGTGCAACATTCAAATACTAAGCATATATCAATCAAATATAATTACTTAAGCAAGAAAGTTAGTGAAGAGAAGGTGAAGCTAGAGTATGTATCTACAAAGGAACAAATTGCTGATATTTTCACTAAGTCTTTTCCTGCAGATACATTTATTTACTTGAGAGAAAATTTAGGGGTATCCACCCCTCCTGATGATAACTAGATGCATTGAGTTACATCAATCCAGTGGATTTCAGAGCCTTATTCTTTTATCTAGATTAATGAGTTGGTGTTGCTCCTCTGCTAGAGTAGTCTATGTTTTAGGGGGAGAAAGTTTAGTTTTATGTTTTGTAGATCTTTGGCATTTTTGTCAAAGGAGTAGAGAGATCATGTGAAAAATTGCATTACCTATCTTGATCTTAGGAGGAGTTTGCTGGTGATATCTTCTTTCTTTGCATTGACTATTTTTCACATTCATATGTTGCCATCAATGCCAAAGGGGGAGATTGTTGGATATGGTTGTTCTTTGCTACTACTAAGATATGTTGTTTTCATTGATGTCAACATATTATTGTGAGTTTGGGAAGATCTTCTGATCTGGTTTGTTGGCATTTTGGCATTAAGTTGTCATTGATGTCAATCAGCTCAGCAAGGTCACCAGTAATAAAGAAGGAGTGACCGGTATGATGGCAATTCACATGAGACTGAGCAGACAAAATGAAGGCTTATCAGTAAGGTATAAAGTAGGATGAAAAATGTGTGTATACTAACTTGGTGAGTAACAATCAGTAGAGAAATACATGGGTCAGGAGGTTGGCTACATGTTCTTGATGAAGATGCAAAATGCTAAAGTTAGATGTGTTAACGGTGAAGTGTGCATTGCCAGTTAGTAGAAGAAGAAGGTCTCACTGGTAAAGGGATGTACCAGTATGATTTTGTTGAATGATCAAGTATGAACTGACTATGTGTCGGTGAGCTAAGTGATTGAGCATTGTGATGTCATGTGGAGCTGAGGTGGAAAACATGCAGAGGTCGGTGAAGCCTCCATCGACATGGTTGTTGAAACAGCTAGTCGACATTAATGAAATAACCAAAAATCATGGAATTGAAACTGACTGATGCGTCTTGAGGAAGAAAGGATAAAAAAGGAAGATCAGGGAGCAGTTGGCATCTGGATCAATGAAAAGGAAATCTGG
Organism: Cryptomeria japonica; assembly: GCF_030272615.1. Lineage (NCBI taxonomy): Eukaryota > Viridiplantae > Streptophyta > Pinopsida > Cupressales > Cupressaceae > Cryptomeria > Cryptomeria japonica. Next base: position 222,097,584 of record NC_081407.1, on the reverse strand, counting down.
TTGCAAGAAGACCTCGAAAAGGAAACAACTGAGCATTTTATGAGTTGACAAATTTCAAGGTAGGAAATCTTGTACATGATTTCTATCTTTAGCAAGTATGCATTGGGTAATGGAAATATGTACAGATGCATCCTTGGAGTACAGGTGATCGACCCAAGATAGACTGGATTAGATCTCATGTTGATTGTGTTGGGAAAAGGAAACCCTAACTACTTCGAATTTTAATTGCTTCTTGGTGGGAAACCATGGTGATAAATATGTGAGATCGAGACAGAGAAAGTTGATGTTGCAAAGAAGGAAAAGAGAGAAGAGAGAGTAAATGTAGAGAATATTTTTGGCCTTCAAATTTATTTTAAGAAAGTTGTAGATTAAGTGAGCAAGAAAACTAATGAGAGGGTTTAACCGGCAGTGATTGAGTACTAGTACAACTATAGTTCAACAGTTGAGCAAAACTGACAAGGTGTAGTAGAGAAAAGAATCATCCAAGTGTGACATAGTGTGTGGTGGGACTGTGAGAGAGAAAGAGTGATAATAGAGGCCAAGAATTAGAGAAAGTAATCTCACAACCAGTAGTGTGAGATTCAGTGAAGGAGAAAAGATTGACAATCGACAGTAAGATATTTGATCAAGAGTTGCATAATTCATTTGCAATAAGAAGCCTTAATTGTATCTAAATTATATTTCAAAATACCTCGCCAAGTTGGAGCTCAGTGCAAGGGTTGGTGCTCCTTGGGTTGGGCCCTAAAACATAAGGGGTTGGTGCCCTAAATCTTTGTAATCCAATGTTTTACTTGTGAGACTGGATTGGAGCAGTAGTCTCCAGCAACTTTTCTCATTAGGGTTTTTTTCCATATTGGGTTTTCCTCATACATCTGGTGTTGTGAGTTGGTTTTGTGTGTTTGATCTCTTAGGATTTCCTTCCTTCTTTCCCAATTCAATTGTTTAGTGATAAAGCTATTAATAGGTATTCTGAAGTTTGTTAGAAAGGTCAAAAACTTTAGGAACCACTGATTCACCCCCCTCCCAGTGGTACTCTATGTTCAACAATTGGTATCGGAGTGTAGGTTCCCAAATATCATTAAACCTTGGGTAGATTCTGGACTTTGAACATAATGGCAAGAAATGAGTCTGCTTCCTCAAAAGCCCCCATGTTTGATGGATCTAACTATGCCTTCTGGAGCAGAAGAATGGAGACCTATATTTCCTCCATGGGTTTTGATATGTGGATGTCTGTCAAGAATGGGTATGTTGTTCCTAGTGTTCCTCCCACTGATTTGGATGCCAAAAAGGAATATAAGAACAATGCAAAGGCCAAACATGCTATGTTTTTTATTAATGAAAAATCAGGTTTTGAAGGGGCCCCGAAACCCTTTACAAGCAAGACTTAAACAACAAAGCCATGAGAAACAGAGAGGAACATAACCAAAAAGAAAAAGCCAGCGGAAAACCGAAGAAAACCCACAAAAGCCCCGAAAAGCCAACAGGCCTTCCAAGAATTAGATTTTTTCTAGGGCTTTAGCCAGCTTGTTGCTAATTTCTTGCAGCTCTTTGATGTTGTCTTTGAAGTTGGGTGGTTCCTTAGCAGAAGCAGCCACAACTTTCTTGATACTAGCCCTAGTTCTCTTCGCAGTCTCGCCCGCCGGGGTAGCATCACCACTTCCAGTCTGCATGGTCTCCTCCTCTAGGTCAAGATCCACAACTAGTTTAGGAGTATGGTCAAAGACCTTGGTGATGTCCTCCAGGTTTTTGGTGATAGCAGAGAGGATACTTGGGATAACTCCCATCAGATTTTTCATCGCTTCTTTTCCCTCTTCCAGTGATTTTACCTTGTTCTCCATTTCCTGCTTCCAATTAATATGCTCTCTGTTTTCATCCTCCCTCTTTTTATCTGAATTTATCCCTTTCTTTTCCAGGTTTTTTAGGGTTTTGTAGGTCCATCTGTCGAAATCCATTCTGGCCTCCGAGAGCTTCTTGAGATTATCCAGGATAAGCCCCTCACCAGCACTTTCCTTATCCTTGCTATCCATATCCTTAGTCAGGTTCTTCTCAGAGTCTTTGTTTATTTCCCTCTCAGAATTAACTTCGGTTTCCTCATTATCCTTGGGAGCCGTTTCTTCCATCAGATGGTTATTGTCCTTATCAGGGTGATCTCTTGGAATAGGGCTATCTTGACCAGGCTCAAAATCTCCACTTTCTTCCTCGTTGCCCAACTCCTCTTCTTTCTAGTTGTCTTCACCATTGGATTCGTCTGTCTCCATACCACTGCTTTCCTTGACAATGTCCTCTATTTCCAACCCAGGGGCACTTTTCCTTTTCTTGTTGGATGACGCCTTCTCCTTGCTAGTTTCTCCCTCTTCCATCTTTCTCTTACTCGGGGAAGCATAAATCCGCTTATTTTCCTGCAGAGCAAGGGTTTTGCAATGCTCATAGATGAGCAGCAGGAGCCCGCAATGGAGAATCGGGCTAGAAGGGTTAGTCTTGTGTTTGTTGAGGGACCTGGAAAGGGACCAAAAAAGGTAGTAGGGTAGAGACACCTTTTTGTCGTGTCTGAAATTTTGCACGAGTTGTCTGACAATGAGTTTGTCAAAGTCATGCATCATGTTTCAGTAAAGGAGACTTGGGATAAATTGAAGAGGTTGTTTGAAGGAGATGCAAAAGTCAAAGAGGCCAAGCTGCAAGCACTAAGGGGCCAACTTGAAAGAATCAAGATGAAAAATGATGAAAATATTGCAGACTATCTTCACAGATTTGATGAAACTATGAACACCACTAGAGGACTTGGTGAAGAGATTGCAGATGAGACTCTTGTCAAGAAGGTAATTAGATCTCTCACACCCAAGTATGATACTAAGGTTTCTGTCATAGAAGAAGCCAAGGACCTGAAGACCTTTACAATGAATGAGTTATTTGGCTCACTAACAGCCTATGAAATGAGAACAACTGGTGATACTTCCTTAAGGAAAGAAGCAGAATTCAACATCACCAAAAAGGGAAAAGAAGAAGCTACTCATAAAGAATACTGTGAAGATTCTAATGGAGAAGTAGAAAACTTTGTCAGGAAGCTCAAAACAGGATCTGGCCGGTATAAAGGAAAGCTACCACTTAAATGTTTTAACTTTGGGAAGGTCAGACACTTTGCTGCAAATTGTCCTCACAAAGAAACCAGTGGAGATGAGTCAAGAGAGTTTAGAAAATCTGTTGGCAAAGATAGAGAAAGAAATGACTACTGGCAAGGAAGGAGAGGCTACCTGAATCAGAACAACCTATATACTATTGAGGATGATACAACATATGAATAAAATGCATCAGAAGATGATTACCATGAGAATGATAGAAAAGTCAATCTCTTCATGGCACTTGGTGGGCCAATTGGTGAAGATGAGGAAGAGGAGGATATTGAAGCTGAAGTGGACTTGGAAGGTGAACTTATCAGTTCTCTTGAGGATTTGAGAAAAACAAGAAGAGAACTCAAAAAGGTCAAGCTTGATGCAGTAGATTAACAAGATCTCTTGAGGCAATCCCTGGATGAGTCCAGTCAGGTTATATCTGACTTGAAATTGCAGCTAGAAGAAACTAAGAGGATATGTGAAGCTACATCCTCTGATCTGACAAAGAAGGAAAAGGAGCATCAAGAGTTGGAACTAGAAATAGTGAAGCTTGGAAAGGAGCTTGAAGAAAGTAAGGAAGAAATAAAAATAAGGAGCAAATATGAAGGCAACACCGAGGCCTTAGACAAGATGTTGAGAAAACAAAAGCAATCCAAAGACACTAGTGATTTAGGCTTTGAAGAAGGTCGAAGTTCAACCCACAAAGATAAATCCGACAAAGAAATAAAGTTCACCTCTTCTTTTGAAGGTGAAGAAAAGAAGACATTCACTGTAGGCAAGGATACTGGAAAAAGGATATATGCAGATGTTGTTGGGAATCACCACTCAAATCGGTATACAACAATTAATTAGAGGCCAAACTTCTTGTATCAACATGCAGATCCAAGGAAAAATGCAAGAGTTGACCATGAAGGATTCACCAGATTCAACAACATGAAGGGAAGACCCCCGATGAGGTAGTCCCATTCAGGACCAAGGCAACCTAACCGGTATGTTTCAAACTTTCATGGTTATTATTACCGGTGTAACAAATTTGGGCATAAAATGGTTGACTGTAGATTAATAAATAGGCCCTCTATGAGTTAGGAAAGTAGAAATCCATTTAATGCACTTTGGGATATGAGTGTTATCTACTATCAGTGCAATGGATATGGTCATAAGAGTTTTGAGTGTAGGAAGAATAAACCGATACCCCACAATAATTTTAAGGATGTTCCCTTATATGAAGATGTAAAATGCTATAACTATCAAGAGTTTGGACACATAGCAAAGTTGTGTAAAAACTGGAAGATCAAGTAGAAAAAGAAAAATCCTTATCAAGAACCGGTAACTGAACCTGAGCACAATATAGCAGCTGACAAGAAGAAGGAAACCAAACCGATATGGGTTGACAAAGAAAAGGAAAAGGCAGAATCAAGTCTCATAGTGCAGACTGCCTTACACGTTGAAAGGAAAAATCTATGGGTTGTAGATAGTGGTTTCTCCAACCACATGACTAGTGACAAAAAGAAATTCATGAAACTTGAAGACTAGAATGGTGGTTCAATAAGGTTTGGAGACAACTCATCCATCAAAATAAAGAGAAAAGGCACTCTAAGTATTGATGGAAAATTGAAGACATGTGATGTATATTATGTGGAAGGCCTAAAGCACAATCTACTGAGTGTGAGTCAGATGTCTAACAAAGGTTACAAATTCACCTTTGACTCAACCGGTTGCCAGAAAAAAGAAATACAATACTGGTCAAGTTGTGGTAGAAGGAAAGAGAACATATGGCAATGTTTATAATTTGAACGAATTCTATGAGTCCCAATGCATGTTAGGGAAAGTTGATGAAAGTTGGTTGTGGCACCGAAGAGTGGGCCACATAAACTTTAATAACCTAGTTGCAGTAAGCAGAAAGGGGTGTGTGAGGAATATTCCACCCATCATCAAACCAGTAAGCATATTTTGTGATGAATGTGTAAAAGGTAAGGAAACTAAGCTGAGCTTTAGGATAAAATAGCACAACACCTCAAGACCACTTGAAATTGTGCATACAGATCTATGTGGTCCAACTAGGACAAGAGCACTTGCAAGAGAAAGATACTTTATGCTCTTTATTGATGAATACTCAAGAATGACATGGGTCACCTTCCTGCAAGATAAGTCACAAGCGTTTGAAAGATTAAAGATCTTTAGGAAGATGGTGGAGAAAGAAAGTGGATGCAAGTTAAAATGCCTCAGATCATACCAATTTGGAGAGTTTACATCAAATGAATTTGAATATTATTGTGAAAAAAATGGAATTAGAAGACAATACTCAGCTCCTAGGACACCACAATAGAATGGTGTGGTAGAAAAGAAGAACAGGACAGTCAAGGAGATGGCCAGAACCATGTTAAATGAGGCCAGTCTGCCAGACACGTATTGGAAGGAAGTTGTTCATACTGCTGCATATACTTTGAACTAGGTTCAATTAAGAACAAAGAGTAGAATTAAAACTTATGAGTAATAGTATGACTAGAAGCCATCAGTCAAATACTTCAACGTATTTTGAAGAAGGTACTTCATTAAGAAATATATGGATGGTATATGAAGTTTTGACTCCAAGAGTGATGAAGGAATCTTCCTTGGTTACTCATCTAACAACAAGGCCTACAAATGCTACTTTAAAAGACTAAGAAGAGTCATTGAGAGTGTACATGTAAAATTTGATGAGCATATGAACAAAGGATGTCAACCATAGGTTAACTGGTATGATAATTTTAGTGATGAAGATGATGAAGCTCAGTCAAACATTGAATCAGAGGAAGCATCCAAGAAGGCTCCCAACCGGTATGTATAGTTGAATCACCCGAAAGAGCAAATTCTGGGAAATAAGAGTGATGGTGTGCAGACTAGAAGAAGACTTGCCCAGAATGATGAACAAGTCAACCTCTGCCCCATGACTGAAGTTGAAACCAAAACATTCAATCAAGCCAACAAAAGACAAGATTGGATGGATGCCATGGAAGAAGAACTGCAAGGGATTGAGAAGAAAAAGACTTGGGAATTAGTCCATAGACCAAAAGACAAGAACATCATTGGCACAAAATGGGTCTACCGGAATAAGATGAATGAAGAAGGTAATATTGTTAGGCACAAAGCTAGACTTGTGTGCAAAGGTAACTCTCAGGTAGAAGGGATTGACTTTGAAGAAACATTTACACTAGTAGCTAGATTAGAAGCAATTAGAATGTTTCTAGCCTTCTCTCCCTACAAGAGCTATAAATTATATCAAATGGATGTAAAATATACCTTCCTAAATGGAAATTTGGAAGAATAAGTATACATGGAAACAAACTGATACAAACTTCACCAATCTCAAAAATTAATCTCTCAAAGTAAACTTAGAACTAACAATGTAATACCTCTATAAAGATAAAAACTCATAAGATAAACCAATTGATTGTTACAACAAATTAACAGTAAATAACTTCTTCATTTCTCAATGCTTCTGGTTATCACGTCTTATCAAAATAGTTAAGTAGTTAAGTAAATCAACCATGAAAATATAACCACAAAAACATTCACCTCTTGACACAAATATTTTTGACATGGAAATCAAAATATGTAAAAACCATGGTGAGATGAGACTCACAAGATAGCTATCTAAACTCTTCTGAAGTTCACCCTATCAGGAGCCTAGCCTGTTAAAGCTTTACAAAAAGTCTTGTTAAGAATTGATCTTGTTAGGAATCACCCAGTTAAGGGATTGACTACAAATGCCTTGTTAAAAGCAATACCCTATAAGGAGTAACCTCGGTAGAGGATTTGAAAATCCAATCTAATGGATCACCTTGTTTGAGGATTTGAATAACACCAAGCTTGTTAGAGCTTAACTAGTTAGGGGATTTCAATTTTGTTGCAATTGTTAGAAAACAACATGAGTTTGCTGGTCTATCTGAATAGCACTACACTTGCTTGATTAGATCCATTTCATGCTCATATCTGCCTTTACTCAAACTACAGATACATCATCCAATTCGACAACCACACACTCAACTGATCTATGCTCACTCTTTTCCAACTCATTAAACTAAACAACTTCATCGACCTTATAAACAAATCAATTAGGTCGGTAACATAACAAAAACCTAATTCTCATAGAGATTACAAACAAATCGGTTCAAGTATGACCATTGGATTACATAGCAATCTCTGCACATCAATCAACAAAACCTTGATCGCTCCTTGATCATCACTTCATCGAACTTAGTAACTCATCACGCGCTTTGCATTAGATGCAATACATTTTCTCATTCCCTAGACAAAAACTGTTGCAACAACTCACTAGCATCTCTTGGAATTGTCTTCATACAATAATCATACGTGTCATAATCATTACTGCTCATCATCAGATCATAAACCAATATAACCAATTCACTAAACTTAATCAGTTAGGGTTTATCAAAAACAATAGGTAGGGTTTATCAGTTACATCAATAGATAAGGTTTACACCGGTTACCGATTCACTCTACAAATTCTTCCTACCAGTTTCAGTAACAATATTACAACAATATCATTACCGGTTAATTAACATCAATGACAACATAACGTATCATTAATGCAATCTTCATGCAAATGCCAAAAAATCTCCCCCTTTGGCATTGATGGAAATACAAATATCAATGCCATTGATTGTTGTGTGATTGTGAATAGGAATCTTGGTTTACATTACCAATTATTCACCATGCTCTCCATGTCTTTAGCTTGTCATTGGTTTTCCTTCCCATAATCACATAATTATTCTCCCCCTTTGACAACAATGCCAAATTGAAAGTAAAACATGTAATGCCAAATTTCACTATGCATCATCAACAATCTGCAACTTGATGCTCCCCCTGTGGAATAAAACCACTTCTACACCAATCAATCTGTAAAATTCTGCAAGTAGCTCCAAGACTAATTTAATCTACATCATACTTAACTGACTTCATGAAGAGGGACAACCCCTAACTGACTTCTAAGATACTTAAAAGTAGTCTTAGGCAGAGGTTTAGTAAAAATATCTACAAGTTCCTCCTTGGTAGAAACATGCTCCAAGATCACATCTTTACTCTGTACCTTTTGCCTCAAGAAATGATACTTCAATTCAATATGCTTGGTTCATGTGTGCAAAACAGGGTTCTTGGAAATATTTATGGCACTTGTATTATCACATAAAATCTTTATAGGTTCTAAAATATTTATCTTAAAACCTTCCAAAATGTGCCTCATCCATATAGCCTGTGTACAATTCATGTAAACTGCAACATACTCAACTTCAACAGTAGATTGTGAAGTACAACTCTGCTTCTTACTACTCCATGAAACAAGTCTTCCTCCAAGAAAAAATGCTCCACCAGTTGTGCTTTTCTGGTCATCAACATTTCCTGCCCAATGTGCATCTATGTACACCTTCAAGTCAAAATTTCCTCCACATGGATACCATAACCCATAATCAACAGTACCTTTCATATATCTAAAAATTCTTTTGGTTGCTATCAAATGTGTTTCCTTAGGATTCTTCTAGAATCTAGCAACTATGCAACTACATGAGCTATGTTCGGTCTACTATGAACAACATAGTGCAATTTCCCAATCATTGACCTATATTCCTTCTCATCAACAGATTTGGACTCATCTTCCTTAGACAACTTACAACCTATAACCATAGGTGTCCCAATTGGTTTACAGTCACTCATGTCAAATGTCTTCAAGACCTCTTTCACATACTTAGACTGTGTGATGAAAATACCATTCTTCATTTGATGTATTTGCAAGCCTATGAAAAATTTTATTTCTCCCACTAAAGACATTTCAAACTCATTTTTCATTTCATCTACAAAATTGTTGCTCATGTCATCATTACCTCCAAATATGATATCATCAACAAATACTTCATTGACTAGTATTTTATCTCCTTCAGATTTTAGATAAATGTTACTATCATCACTGGTTCTCAGAAAGCCTACCTTCATCAGATGTGTATGAAGCCTTTCATACCATGCTCTTGGTGCCTACTTTAATCCATATAAATCTTTATGCAATCTGCATACCATGTCTTTCTTATCAATCAGAGCATAACCATCTGGTTGCTCAATGTATATTTCTTCTTCTAGTATCCCATTCAAAAATATAGACTTAACATCCATCTGGTATACCTTGAATTTCTTGTGTGTTGCAAATGCAAGTAAATTTATGACACCTTCCAGTCTTGCCACTGGTGCAAAAGTCTCACCATAGTCTTCTCCTTCCTCTTGTGCATAACCTTTGTAAACCAACCTAGCTTTGTTGTGAACTACAACACCATCTTCATTCAACTTCTTCCTGAATACCCACTTAATACCTATCACATTTTTATTTACTAGTTAGGGTACTAGGGTCCATGTGTTGTTCTTCTCAATTTGATCTAATTCCTCCTACATAGCTTTAACCTAATGATCATCACCAAATGCTTCCTTAGCAGTTCTTGGTTCAATAGTGGAGATCATGCAAGAATTCTCTTTGATTCTTCTTCTGGTTAGTACTCCAACATCCTTATCCCCAATAATCTGTTTAGGATTGTGATTCAGTCTCACATATCTTGGAATAACTTGATCATTATCTTCAGGTTCAGCTTCTTCATTATCATTTTCTTCTGAATTTATCTATTCCGGTTGAACTGGTACATCGATATTTGCTTTGCCGGTTTCAAATTTCACAGTAAACAAAATGTAAGGATCTTCTTCCTTTTTCTCTGAACTGGTTTCCTCTGAGAGTTTAGGATTTTCATCCACTCGAACATCGACACTCTCAATAATTCTCTGTGTCCGGTTGTTAAAACACTTGTAGGCCTTTCTCTTGGTGGAATAGCCAAGAAATATACCTTCATCACTTTTAGCCTCAAATTTGCTAATATAATCACCTCTCTTAATAAAACATTTACTTCCAAATATTTTGAAATAACTAACATCAGGTGATCTACCATATGAATATTCATAAGGAGTCTTGTCTTTACCTCTCTTTACCATAATCTGACTCATAGTGTAGATAGTTGTGCTGACAGCTTCTCTCCAAAAATCTTTCCCTACACCTCCTTGTATCAACATTGTCCTAGCAGCTTCAACAACTAACGGGTTGTTTCTCTTTGTGATAGCATTCTATTGTGGTGTCCTAGGTGCAGAAAGTTGTTGTTTCATACCATTTTCTTCACAATACCTAGTGAATTCCTCATAAGTAAATTCACCATCTGGATCTATCCTCAAACACTTTATCTTCTTACCACTCTCTTTCTTAGCTAAGGCCCTGAATGCCTTGAACTTACCAAAAGCTTCAGTCTTATCCTTCAAGAATGTGACCCACATCATCCTTGAGAAATCATCAGTGAAGATCATAAAATATATGTCACCTTGAATACTTTTTGTTCTTATTGGTCCACAAGGATCTGTATAAATGAAATCTAACAAATGTTTCGCTGAAAAAGATTTGCTCTTGAAATTCGACGATGTCATCTTTCCCAACTGACATTATTTGCATAGAGCATTAACCGATTTGTCTAACTGAGGCAACCTCTCACTATCTTGGATTTGCTCACTTTAACAATGTTGTCAAATTTTATATGACAAAATCTCCTATGCCAAAGCCAACTATCATCTATCTTTGCAATTAAATAGTTTCTGACTTTAGGATTAAGGTGAGACAAGTTACCTTTAGTTTTCTTACCGGTTGCAATCAATTCACCTTTATTGCCATAGATTTTGCACATACCATTTTTAACCTCTAATGGGTATCCTTTGTCATTGAGTTATGCCACACTTAAAAGATTATGCTTTAGACCTTCAACCCTGTAGACATCATCTGCACTACTCTTTCCATGAAGAGAAATAGTTCCCTTACCTTTAACCATGTAGGGTGAGTCATTACCAAATCTTACAACTTCTCCATCAAATTCCTTTAGAGAAATAAATTTTCTTCGATCACCGGTCATGTGATGTGAACAACCACTATCAATGATCCAGTCATCAGAGTTATCCATCCTGGATACTAATGCCTTATGGTCTGACATCTCTTCTTTAATGAATACAAACACAATGTCTTCATTCGAAACACCATCAAATTCCTCATTCAGTGATACCATCATCAACAACAATAAGACAATCTCTTTTGCCTTTACCCTTGTACTTCTTGAATTTCTCTCGTTTGTGCTTATTATCACCATTAGGATAGTTAGCAACAATGTGTCCAATCTTGTTGCATGCAAAACATTTCAAAGGTAATTTACCTCTATATTTACCTGTACCTCTAGGAAACCGATTGGCCAACAATGCTTCAAGCTCAAGTAAACTATCTTCATCATCAGCTTCATTGCTGGATCTGGATTCATAACTGTGATTGACATCTCTACTTTTCCTCATAGATGGGTTAGAAATAGAAGCTCTAAATACAGACTCAAATTTATGTATACTACCATCATAACCATTTAATTCAAAACAGTAAGCTTTCCAATGATGGAGTCAAGAGTTACCTTAGTTTTGTCAATGGACTTCAACTCTTGAATAGTTGCAACTCGGATAGCGTAGACCGGTAGCAAGGTTCTCAATACCTTACTAATCACTGTGGAATCTTCCACTTTACCTCCTACACTCTTAATTTCACTGACTATCTCTTTTATCCTTTGACCATATTGCTGGATATTCTCACCTCCAGCCATCCGCATGTCATCAAACTTACCTCTTAGACTCTCTTCTTTAGCAATCTTAACATGTTTATCACCGCTATAAATCTCTTCAAGTTTTTTCCATACCTCAAATGCAGTTTCAAGACCATGAACATCTACATACTCTGCATCAGACATAGAACTGATAATAGCCTCCAATGCTTGATGATTTTTTTTTTCTCTTTCTTTTGATCATCAGTCAACATCCTAGTAGGTGCAATGTACTTAGTATCAACATGTTCCCAATACTGGCTTCCCAGACTCTTGATATAAATTTTCATTATGTCACTCCATATCCTTTAGTTCTCTCTATTAAACTTTGGTCCTTCCTTCTTTATCATGATCTGCAAGATCTTTACCTCAAGTTGTTAGGCTAAGACCTTAGAGGACCTGTAGTGCTCTGATACCAATTGATGGTATGATGAAATAATAAGTATCCGGTCAACTAATGGGAGGGGGGAGTGAATCAGTACATAAAACAACTGATACAAACTTCACCAATCTCAAAAATCAATCTCTCAAAGTAAACTTAGAACTAACAATGTAATACCTCTGTCAAGATAAAAACTCATAAGATAAATTGGTTGACTGTTACAACAAATTAACAGTAAACAACTTCTTCATTTCTCAATGCTTCCGGTTATCATGTCTTATCAAAATACTTAAGTAGTTAAGTAAAACAACCATGAAAACATAACCACAAAAACATTCACCACTTGACACAAATATTTTTGATGTGGAAACCAAAATAGGTAAAAACCACGGTGAGATGAGAATCACAAGATAACTATCTGAACTCTTCTGAAGTTCGCCCTGTTAGGAGCCTAGCCTATTAAAGCTTTACAAAAATTCTTGTTAAGAACTGATCCTATTAGGAATCACCTAGTTAAGGGATTGACTAAAAATGCCTTGTTAGAAGCAATACCCTATAAGGAGTAACTTCGGTAGAGGATTTGAAAATCCAAGCTAATGGATCACCTTGTTAAAGTATTTGAATAACACCAAGCTTGTTAGAGCTTACTCGGTTAGGGGATTTCAATCCTATTGTAATTGTTAGAAAACAACAAAAGTTTGTTGATCTGTATGAATAGCACTACACTTGCTTGATCAGATCCATTTCATGCTCCTATCTGCCTTTACTCAAACTACAAATACATCATCTGGTTCAACAACCACACACTCAACTGATCTGTTCTCACTCTTTGCCAACTCATTAAACTAAACAACTTCATCGACCTTATAATCAAATCAATTAGGTCGGTAACACAACAAAAACCTAATTCTCATAGAGATTACAAAAAAATCGGTTCAAGTATGACCATTGGATTACATAGAAATCTCTTCACATTAATCAAGAAAACCTTGATCGCTCCTTGATCATCATTTCATCAAACTTAGTAACTCATCATGCGCTTTGCATTAGATGCAATACATCTTCTCATTCCCTAGACAAAAACCGTTACAACAACTCACCAAAATCTCTAGGAATTGTCTTCATACAATAATTATACATGTTAATCATTACCACTCATCATCAGATCATAAACCAATATAGCTAATTCACCAAACTTAATCGGTTAGGGTTTACCAAAAACAACAGGTATGGTTTATCGGTTACATCAATAGATAAGGTTTACACCGGTTACCAGTTCACTCCACAAATTCTTCCTACTAGTTTCAGTAACAAAATTATAACAATATCAACAATATCATTACCAGTTGATTGACATCATTGACAACATAACATATTATTAATGCAATCTTCATGCAAATGCCAACAGGAACAACCAGAAGGGTTCCTGCTACATGATGATGAAACATTTGTGTGCTGGTTGAAGAAGGCCTTGTATGGTCTAAAGGAAGCTCCTAGAGCATGGTATTCAAGATTAGATCAGTACCTGAAGGAGAAAGGATTCAAAAAGGGGAGTGATGATGACAATTTGCACATAAAGAAAGATGGGAATCACATGATCATTGTGGTTGTATATGTAGATGATATTATCTTTGGAGGCAACAAGGACACCTTCTGCAAAGAGTTTGTTGATCAGATGCAGTCAGAATTTGAGATTTCAATGCTTGGTGAATTGACATATTTCCTTGGTTTGCAGTTATCACAACAAGATAAGGGAATCTTTATCTCACAAATCAAGTATGCAAAGGAGATGTTGAAGAAGTTTCAACTGGAAGATTGTAAATCGGTAAGTACTCCTATGGTGACCGACAATAAATTGACAAAGAATGATGAATCAACGGTGGTGGATCAAACTCTATATAGATCCATGATAGGCAGTTTATTGTACTTAACTACCTCTAGATGGGATATAGTACAAGCAGTATGCATGGTGGCCAGATTCCAAGCTACACCTAAGTAGTCTCATATGAATGTTGTAAGCAGAATCTTTAGGTACCTACAAGGGACACTCAGTTATGGATTATGGTATCCTAAACAAGGAGATTTTATCTTGGAAGCATACACTGATATGGATTAGGCAGGTTGCATTAATGATTGAAAGAGCACAAGTGGCTATGAATTTTTTCTAGGTGACCGGTTGGTCTCATGGCAAAGCAAGAAGCAAGAAGCAAGACTCGGTCTCTCTATCTATTGTTGAAGATGAATACATTGATGTTGCTACATGTTTCTCTCAAATGCTTTGGATGAAGCAAACCCTCAAGGACATATAGGTGGACATCACTGATCCTATTCTCATCCGGTGTGACAATTCGAGTGCAATCAACATAGCAAAGAATCCAGTGACGCATTCCAGAACAAAGCACATTGCTATCAAGTATCATTTTCTCAGAGAGAAGGTTGAAGGATAGGAGGTGAGGATGGATTATGTCCCTATCGGAAAACAAGTAGCGAACATTTTCACCAAACCAGTACCGGTAAGAACTTTGAGTACCTCCGACACAAGTTAGGAAATGTGTCATCTTCCTAGGAAGGATTTATGTGGCTCAGAGGGCGTTGATAGCAGTCAAATGGGGAGCTCAGTATGGATCAAAGGGGCAGTGTACAGTACACTTTGTCATTGTGTCAAAGGGGGAGAAATGTACCGGTATATAGTGTTTGCTATAAGTTGACATCAATGCCAAAGGGGGAGATTGTTGGCATTTTGGCATTAAGTTGTCATTGATGTCAATCATCTTGGCAAGGTCACCAGTAAGAAAGAAGGAGTGACCGGTATGATGGCAATTCACATGAGAGTGAGCAGACAAAATGAAGGCTTACCAGTAAGGCATACACCGGGATGAAGACTATGTGTATACTAACTTGGTGAGTAACAACCAGTAGAGAAATACACCGGTCTGGAGGTTGGTTGTCTGTTCTTGATGAAGAGACAAAATGTTAAAGTTAGATGTGTTACCGGTGAAGTGTGCACTGTCGGTTAGCAGAAGAAGCAGGTCTCACTGGTAAAGGGATGTACCAGTATGAGTTTGTTGAATGATCAAGTATGAATCGACTGTGTGTCGGTGAGCTAAGTGATTGACCATTGTGATGCCATATGGAGCTGAGGTGGAAAACATGCAAAGGTCAGTGAAGCCTCCATCGACATGGTTGTTGAAATAGCTAGTTGACATTAATGAAATAGCAACAAATCATAGGATTGAAACTAACTGATGCAGCTTGAGGAAGAAAGGATAACTGAGGAAGATCATTGAGCAGTTGGCACCTGGATCAATGCAAAGGAAATCTGATTGCAAGAAGACCTCAAAAAGGAAACAACTGAGCATTTTATGAGTTGACAGATTTCAAGGTAGGAAATCTTGTACGTGATTGCTATCTTTAGCATGTATGCATTGGGTAATGGAAATGTGTACATATGCATCACTGGATTAAAGGTGATCGACCCAAGACAGACTAGATTGGATCTCATCTTGATTTTGTTGAGAAAAGGAAACCCTAATTGCTCTAAATTTGAATTGCTTCTTGGCGGGAAACCATGGTGATAAATATATGAGCTCGAGATAGAGAAAGTTGATGCTACAAAGAAGAAAAAGAGAGAAAAGAGAGTAAATACAGAGAATATTTTTGGCCTTAGAATTTATTCTAAGAAAGTTTCAGAGGAAGTGAGCAAGCAAACTGATGAGAGGGTTTAACCAGCAATGATTGAGTACCGGTATAACTATAGTTCAACAATTGAGCAAAACCGAAAAGGTGTAGGAGAGAAAGGAAACATCCAAGTGTGACATAGTGTGTGGTGGGACTATGAGAGAGAAAGAGTGATAATAGAGGCCAAGAATTAGAGAAATTAATCTCACAACTGGTAGTGTGAGATTCAGTGAAGCAGAAAATACTATCAATCAGCAATAAGATATTTGATCAAGAGTTGCAAAATTCATTTGCAACAAGAAGCCTTAACTGTATCTAAATTATATTTCAATATACATCGCCAGGTTGGAGCTTGGCAGGGGTTGGTGCTCCTTGGGTTGGTGCCCTAAAATAGAAGGGGTTGGTGCCCTAAATCTTTGTAATCCAATATTTTACCTATGAGGCTGGATTGGAGCAGTAGTCTCCAACAATTTTTCTCACCGAGGTTTTTTCCCATATTGGGTTTTCCTCATACATCTGGTGTTGTGAGTTGCTTTTGTGTGTTTGATCTCTTGGGATTTCCTTCCTACTTTCCTGGTTTGATTTTTTAGTGCTAAAGCTATTAACAGGTATTTTGAAGTTGGTTAGAAAGGTCAAAAAGTTTAGGAACCACTGATTCATCCCCCTCTTAGTGGTACTCTGTGTTCAACAAGGTTTTGTGGTTTGGTTTTGCTGATCACTGTTTTGCAAAATCTAATATTTCCTCCAGTGTGATCAGATCTTGTGCTAAGGCTTTGGGATATTGTTTGGGATGATCTTGTGTATCTTTATTTCAAATGGTTTGTGATTTGGTGCTCCACAAGTTATATTTCTTTGTGATAGTTGTTGATTGGTTGTGTTCTTGAGCTTTCAGATGTTGATCGATGAAGATTTGATAAGTGGTGTTGGTGCAACTATTTCGGATGGTTCTAATGTGCTCGCTAGTTTTTCCTAGTCATGTCCTATTTATCTTAGTGATCTGCATTAATTGTTGTGCATTTTTTTGGTGGTTTTCATTAACTGGTGATGATTTTCATGTTATGCGGTATTTCTGATGGTGTAGCATGTTACAGTTGATCTTGGCATGATTTTCGGTGGATATGATCATTTGGGAATTTGAATTAGGTCCATGCTATATAATATAAATTATTATATTGGTCTAGTGATCGATCTTTGTATCATGTAATGTAATTTTGTGAGTTGAGGGTTGAGGGTTTAGCCGACCTTATTATCAAGGTTGATGAATTGTATATATAGGTGAGTTATTCACTTCGTTTTTGGGTCTGGTATTTTATCTACATTAACAAAGAGAGGTGAATGTGCGAACAAGATATCTATCATTCAGTGAAGTGTTGAGGTGAGATTGGTGTTGCAGGGAAGACATCTATGCTTAACCAGAACTGTCATCAGGCATTTGTAGATGCTATAACTGTTGTTCATTTCTTCTAGATTGTAGTCGGAATCATATTGTAAGTCAGTGAGACTTCCTTGAAGGTTGTAGCCTTTCAGGCAAATATCTTTTGATCAGTGAGCTCTAGGCAGTGTGCCTGAATGCATGTGCATTCCCCATTGTAATATTTTCACATACTAATATAGAGTATCATCTTACTGTGGGTAGGTTCCCACCGTGGCTTTTCCCTTAACTAAGTTTTCCACGTCAAAAATCTTGGTGTTGTGTGTTGTGCTATTAATTTTCTTATATGTTTATTGTTGCAGTTTATTAGTTTTTATTTTGGAGTTTAATTTTCTTGATTCGGTGAATAATGATTCACCCCACCCCACCCCCCCCCACCCTTTTAGCCTTCCTTCTTGATTGTTGTTAACAAAAAAAAATGTATTCATATGTGAAATAACAAATAAATCAAATCCATTAATTTTCATGATGATTATTTAAATTTGGGTCCAGGCAAGTTAATCAAAATAAATTAAGGTTTTATAAATAAAACCTCTTAATTTATGTAAATTGATAAGACCCACAAATTTTTTTATTTTATTTTAGTTTGAAATTAAGATTTAAATTTAATAAAATGAGAATATGAAACTTGAAATTTGAAATAATTAAACAATGCAAAATTTTTGTAAAAATGATTCTTCAATTAATTAAGCAAAAATAATAATTATGAAAAATTATGCAACCCACTAGGAAATTTAAATTTAAAATTAGGGCTTTGTGAAAATAACCTCTTAATTTTAAAATTTAAATTTAAAATTAGATCTAAGATTGCAATGTTGAATTTGAAATAATTAATCCAAAATTGGGCAACCCACAAGGCTAATTTGAATTTTAAAATTAGGGCTTTTGAAATTAACTGTTGGCAATATGGATGAATTGATCATGTGTTGCATGATGTTTTGTCATTGATGTCAACACTGTCTGTTATGGTTGGTTACCGGTAAAAGATCTTATGTTACCAATAAGGGTTTAAGGTTTAGCCAGTAGACCTTTCACTGAGAAACCTTGATAGAATGCTAAGTGGTGTTGGTGCGGCTTCTAGATGGAATTCGGGATGGAGAAGGTAATATGTGATCATGCCTCAACTGATTGAAGATGTCACTTTGGCGTGTTGGACCCAGATTAGGTCTGGTACCTATCTAGCTTATGGACTGGTATCATGTTAACATGTTCACTACACGTTACCGAGATGTTTTATCGATTGGTTATTGTTGTTTTGGTCTAAAGATGACCTAATTGGTAATATGGATGTATGTAATGATCTTATTGTAATATCTTTTAGGTGGCCGACCTAATTGGTTTAGGTATTAGGGTTTGTATAAATTGATGTAAGATCTCATTGTAGATCATGGTATGGAATGGGAATGAAATATCATAGGCGAAGGAGATTTGGTCGATCATAGGTGATCGAATTGGGTTTAACGTAGAGGTCAAAGGCCTCTAGTATTGAGCTTAACTAGGACTGTAATCAGGAATGGTAGATGTTATCTCTGACAGATCATTATTCTGGATTGTTGTCCAATTATCTTGTGGTGGTTATAGCCTCTCTCTAGTCAATGAGACTCTTTTGTAATGAGCAGTACGTTATAGGCAGTATGCCTTCCTACATGTGCAGGCCCCTCATTGTATAGCATACTTTCTGCAAAAGTATCATCCGACTGTGGGTAGGATTCCCACCGTGGTTTTTCCCTTTACTGGGTTTTCCACGTACAAATCATGGTGTTATGTGGTATGGTTGCATTGTGTTAATTCTTTGTTTCATTCTTAAGTTTTATTGCTTACCGGTATTTGTTTCTGCTATTCCAATATTCAATGTTTATGTCCTCTAGTTAAAGGTTATAAAGTGGTTTGATTAATATAATATGTTAACAACTGATTCACCCCCCCTCTTAGTTGTTCACCAGTTATCCTAACAATTGGTATTAGAATCGGGTACCTCAGAAGAAGTTTAATAGCTTGAGGAAGATCCTAAAGCCGGAATCATTGAACATGGCTATGGAGAAGCAACTTGAGATGGCACTTGAGGATTATGATGCTAAAAGGATGAAGAAATTAAAACTGCAAGATGAATTGAATTCTGCTAATGAATTCATTCTTGTTCTGCAAGAAAGGTTATCATCGACTCAATCTAAGAGAAAGGAACTTTTGCAAAACCAGGATGATGAAGAGAAAAATGCACTTAAGGAACAATGTTAGAAGTTGAGTCAAGCTAACATGCTCATGAAGAATGAAATGCAGGACCTGATTATGAGGTTATCAAAAGCTATGGAGGATAGAAAGAAGAAGGAAGAAAATATTGCTATATCTCTGAAGAACAAAATTTGATGAATATGGCAGATTGACTCATGAGAATAATCTGTTGAGAACTGATTTGGTACACTCCTAAAATAATGAACAAGAGCTTGAAAGATAAATAACTACTCTAGGAGATTATCTAACTACTGCAAGTGAGTATAAAGAAACATTTAGGATTAGTGTTGCACAATTGAATGATTTATTGAAAAGACAAAGGTAGAGTGAAGATTCTAGAGGACTTGGATTTGTACAAGGTGAAAGCTTTGGTACTGCAAATGAAGATCAAACAACCAGTATGCAGAACTCATCTGACTAGAAGAAACTGGTAAGGCAATCTAATGCTTACAAATTCAATGGTAGATGTTTTGCTCGTAACAAATTTGGGCATATGGCTAGACAATATAGAAATAGAGCAAATCAAAACTACAATTCAATTCCCGGTCAATTTACAAATTGCAAGAAATATGGTCATAAGTCAGAAGATTGTAGAATGAATGTTAAATGTTATGCATGTGGAAAGTTTGGTTATTTTGCATCTAGATGTCCTAAAAGGAATGCAAGATTTGAAGAAAGAGTTAAGAAATCATTTAAGCCTAATCAGAAAAGATATAGATTCAAGAAAGTAAAAAATTCTACATAGCAGATGAGGAAGGAGTAAGTGATGCCTCTGAGGATGAACTGACAACAAACTCTGCTAGTGGATCTGACAATGGAAATGAATGGGTGTTCTATGCTTTAAAGGAAGATGAACTGGAACTGGCTATCATGAATGAAGAAAAGGCCCTTGTAGAAAAAGTTGAAGACAGGGATGAATGGTTAATTGATAGTGGATGCTCACAACATATGACTGGAGATAAAAGAAAAATTTTGTCCCTGCAAGAATACAATGGCAGTCAAGTCAGATTTGGAGATGACAAAGCATGTATGATCAAAGGTAGAGGTATTATTTCTCTGGATGGAAAGCATAATACTGATAATATCTATTGTGTAGAAGGTTTAAAGCATAATCTTTTAAGTGTTGGTCAATTGGTGGACAAGGTTTTCCAACTTCAGTTTAAAGATAGAAAATGCAAAATCATTAACAAAACTAGTTTGGAGATTGCAACCGGTACTCAGACTGGAGGTAATATCTTTCACTTGAGCACTAGTAATAAGACATGTTTGATTGCTCATATTGATGAGAGTTGGTTATGGTATAAGAGGTTGTGTCATGTTAATTTTGATTGTATTGTTAAGATCAGTTCAACAAAGGCAGTTAGAGATATACCTAAGATTATGAAGCCTCATAATCTAGTATGTAAGGAATGTCAATTGGGAAAGCAAGTTAGAACTTCTTTTAAGAGCATACATGATAAATCTAATGATGTTCTTGATTTGATTCACACTGATTTATGTGGTCTAGCAAGGACTAGAAGCTTTCAAGGTGATAGGTATTTCATGCTGATAATTGATGATTATTCTAGAATGATGTGGGTGACTTTTCTTAGGGAGAAGTTTGAAGCCTTTGGAATTCAAGATATTTAAAGCAAAGGTAGAAACATAAACTCGATTCAAAATGAAATGTCTAAGATCAGATCAAGGTGGTGAGTTCACTTTTCATGAATTTAAAAATTATTGTGAGACAAATGGAATTAGGAGACAGTTATCTGCACCTCAGAATCCTCAGCAGAATGGAGTAGTGGAAAGGAAGAATAGAACCATTTTGGATGCAGCAAGAACTATGATGATGGAAGCCAAATTTCCTCACATCTACTGGAGAGAAGCAATGAGTACAGTAGTCTACACATTCAATAGAGTTCACATCAAAGGTGAAACCGGTAAGACCCCTTATGAATTATGGTTTGGACATACACCTACTGTTAAATATTTCAGAATTTCTGGAAGTAAATGCTATATCAAAAAGGATGATTCAATTGGGAAGTTTGATCCTAGATATGATGAAGGGATATTTCTTGGATATTAAATTCAAAGCAAAGCATCTAGATGTTATAACAAAAGATTCTAGAAAATTGTGGAGAGCGCAAATGTGAAAGTGGATGAGCAATACAAAAATCAATCTATATCATATGACAGGGAACCGACAGTGGAAATGATCATAACTAAACCAACAATGCCTCAACCAGTACAAGAAACTGAGACAGTTACACTGATACAATCAGGAAAATTGAACTATGACTGATGATCATAACAATGAACCTAAAGTTCAGAAGACACCAAGGTATGTAAGGTTAAATCATTCTGAAGATCAAATCATTGGAGATAGGAACAAGGGAGTTATGACAAGAAGAAGACTAGCAAATGAAGAGGTATGTCTTATTTCTCAGATTGAACTGGCATCTGTTATTGAAGCTTGTAAAGATAAACATTGGTTTAAAGGCTATGGAAGATGAATTAGATCGGATAGAGAAGAATGAGACTTGGACTCTAGTTCCCCGGCCTAAAACTAAGAATGCTATTGGAACTAAATGGCTTTTTAGGAATAAACTAAATGAGGATGGTCAAGTTATAAAAAACAAGGCTATATTGGTTTGTAAAGGATATTCTCAAATGGAAGGAATTGATTATGGTGAGAAATTTGTACCTATAGCTAGAATTGAAGATGTTATACTATTTCTTGCCTATGTATCTTACAAGAACTATAAGGTCTATCAAATGGAAGTTAAATGTACATTTTTTAATGGTGAACTTGAGGAAGAGGTATACATTGAGCCGCCTGATGGATTTTCACTAACAGATGATAAAGATATGGTTTGCAGAGTAAGGAAAGCTTTATATGAATTGAAACAAGCTCCTAGAGCTTGGTATACAAGGTTGGATAAATATATTTTGAATCTTGGTTTTACTAAAGGTAGTGCTGACAGTAATTTATATTATAAGATCACTGATGATGATATTCTGATTATTGAATTATTTATTGATGATATCATTTTTGGAGGTGAAGACAAATTGTGCATGGAATTCTCTAATAACATGAAGAATGAATTTGAAATGTCCATGATTGGTGAGATGAGATTTTTCTTAGGTTTGCAGATTACTCAAACTGAAAAAGGCATCTTTATCTATCAAACTAAGTATCTGAGGGAATTCTTGAAGAAGTTTGGTATGGATAATTCCAAACCGGTAAGTACTCCTATGGTGCCAAGTGAGAAATTTTCTATCAAAGATACATCTGCACCACTAAATCCGACAAGGTATTGTGTGTGTGAAAAGTGGACCTGTATCTGTATTTGCAATACACAACACTTCAATCAAGTCATTACATGCATGGTTATACATATATAAACATGAATATGAAAACCATAAGAAATTGACCCATTGCCTTCTAAAAGATGCGAGTATAAGATTGCTCTTAGATTTGTATAAGCAATCCAGTAACTAGACAACACCAAGACGAAGGATTTTAATCTATATGAGCATGATATTAATGCTAGATGGATGCAAGATTAATCTAACAAGATTTAAGCAATAAATGAGATAAATGATCTAAATATGTATGCAATATTCTCAATGAACCTAGAGCAAAATCAACATAATAACAATATATTCTCTAGGATTTTTGAAAGAGAGATGAGAGCCTGAATTTATAGAAAATTCAGAAAGAAACCAAAGGCTAAGATCAAATTATGATGAGCGGTCAAGATTTTCCAAGAGGAAGCACAATCCAGGTGAATTGATGTGATTGGATGCTTTTCTCAGTTTTAAAGGAAATTGAACTAAAATTAAGATAAAATCAATAAAAAACTGATTTATTCTCTATTTCATTCAATTTTAATATTTAATTGTTTTAATTGCTTTCTTTGAGATTATCTATTAGTTTTTAAATTTTTTTTTCAAGATTATCTTCAATTGATTTCTTTTCTCAAATTTTTAATTCTTTTTTGGTCAATTAATTCCTTTTTTGATTTATTTCCTTTTTTGAAGATTTGTGCTCATAATTTCCAATTCCTCTTTCTTGATTTGCTTCCTTTTTTGAAGATTTATGGCAAATTGATTTATTTAATTAAATCAATTCCTCTTTTTGATGATTTAATGGCAAATTGATTTATTTAATTAAATATGCTAGGATATTAAATAAAATAAATAAGATAATTGTTTAAAATGATTTAATTAATTAAATAAATATTTAATTAATACTGAGTTATTAATTTGCCATGTGAGATTTGATGATTAATGAAATTAATTGTGTGCTCAAGATTTATTTAATTTCCTTTGGTTAGGACCTTGGTGACGTTGTCGAGATTAGGGGCCCATGGTTTAGATGACCATTTTTAGGGTATTACAGGTATAAGTCTATGATTGGCAGTTTGTTATATCCAACTCAAACTAGACCAGGTATTATGAATGCTGTAAGTATTGTTTCAAGATATCAAAGTAATCCTAAACAAAATCATGAATGTGCAGTAAAGAGGATATTCTGCTATTTGCAAGGAACAACAGAATATGGCTTATGTTATTCTAGAGATGATAACTTCACTTTATGTCCATATATAGATTCAGATTGGGCAGGAGATACTGATGATAGGAAGAGCACTTCTAGTGGAGCTTTCTTTCTTGGAAAGAAATTGGTTTCATGGATCAGCAAAAAAAATCATGCATTTCTTTATCTACTGCAGAAGTTGAATATGTTGCAGCAGCAACTAATTGCACTCAAGTCTTGTGGATGAAGCAAATGTTGAAGGATATTAGGGTACATTGTAATGAGCCAGTAGTTATCTATTGTGATAACTCTGTAGCTATTGACATGTCTAAGAATCTGGTATTTCACTCTAAGACTAAGCACATATCAATAAAATATAACTTTCTAAAGGACAAGGTGGAAGAAAAGGAATTCAAATTGGTTTATGTGAAAACTAAAGAGCAAATTGCAAATATATTCACAAAACCACTGTCTAAGGAATCATTTGAGTATTTAAGAGACAAGTTAGGGGTTTCTACCCCTCCGACAGAGACTTTGATTCATGCGGTTTGGCATAAGTCCGACATGCATTATCAGAGATACTATTCATTCCAACACTGATCAGTATTGCTACTGCTCAAGAGGAGTAGTCATCTTTGAGATTCAGAGGCTTATATTCTTTCTTTGATATTTTTGTTAGATTTATGGCATTGATGTCAAAGGGCGAGAGATAGTGATGTGAAAAATAATTTCAGAACTTTACAGAGATATTATGTTAGAGTATTCGGGTATTTACTTGATTAATTAAATAATATTTGTTTAATTATTTAAGTTTCATTTATCTCTTTTACACTTAAGCTAACTTTAAGTGCATAATAATTAATTTTTTTATTAATTATTATGTCCAAACCTAGGATTTCCCTTTTAGGGCTTCTTGACCTATTAAAGGTTAAGTTCTTTCTTTTGTTTGTAACAAGAAGCATGTTTTTTACATTACACATTTTTGTGAATATTGAGCATATTTTTTGTGTATTTCTTTCTTCTGTGATTTGCTTCCTTCATTCTCCTGGTAACGGGTTTTTCAACTTGCAGAGATCATTTGGGCTTCTGTGGTGTTGTATTTTCTCAACTCCAACATGGTATCAGAGCTTCAGATCTGCAGCTATCTGTTCTTGTTTTGAGAATTTTTGCATTGGAAATAGATCTGGGATTTCAGAAAGTTTTTTTATGCACCTAGGGATAGGCTTTTTTCTGAGCACTTTGGGCCTAAACAAACCTCACCATCGTGCTCAAAAGGCCCGAAAACCCCTATGGTCATATAAAATTTGACCTGTTTTGGTTCCTGAGCCTCTGGGAGTATTTTTCTCCAGATCCAAGCCGTATGGCCCTGGCATGCAGTTCGAGAAAAAATTCAATTTTTTTTTTTTTTGCCTTTTTACAGGATGCAGGCCGAATTTTGATTTTTCAAAAAAAATAAAAATCAAAAAATAAAAAATAAAAAAAAGGGCGAGAAAAACAAAGCAAAGTTTTTTAAAACAAAAAATTTGTTTGGCAAAAAAAATTTGGGGGGGGGGCAACCCCACGGTACGCAGGGTACCGTGGGGCCCCCTGCCAATCAGAAGGCCCCATCATATAGCCGCCGTCGGCGCCCTTCTAGCCCCCGTCAGATCTCCAGCTACCGTCGACCCGGCCCCCACCGTCACCGGCCTCCGACTTCTCCCATCGCCACTATAGCTGCACCCCTGCTGGCCTCCGGCCCATAGCTGCCTCCCCAGCCATCACTGTCACCGCAGCTCCCCACCGCCTGCCGCTTCCCCGGCCGCTGGCTTCTCCCGTCATCGCCGCAACTCCCTTGCCACCTCCCTACGGCCCCGCCGCCCGCAGCACCTGTGGTCCCGCCACTGTCGGGAACCGCCGCTTGGCCACCAGAAACCATCGCTCGACCACCGGAGCTCCACCACGCCACCACCAAAGCGCCACCCACTGGCCACCTCCACCCGTCCAGCCACTAGACTACCCCTTCCTCTTGTTTTGAAGGGGGGTTTGGTGTTTTGGCCATATCTTGGGCATACGGAGTCATTTTTTCAAAAACAAATAGGCGTCAGAAAGCTGGTTCCAAGTCGGACCTCGCCATGTTGGTATTTTTTTTCCAATTTTTTTGTTTGACTATTATTTTTTCATGTCAAAGTGAGGTCTCTTTTTTGCACTCCTAGAGACGTAGAATGAGCATCCGACCTCCATTTTTTGAAAAAATTATATTTTTGGAAAGCATGTGTTGTGTACTTTCCATCCATCTGAGTTTTATTTCCATATTATACTCCATGCATCTTTTATTCACCTTTTTTTTTTTCAGCAGTTTGGTGGATATCTTGGTTGTTTCAGGTCTTGGGATCTCTTCTCTGAGTAGGATGTCTCTTTTTTTGTTCTCCTTTCTATTTCCAGTCTTCTTATCATTGTAGCATTGTATTTATGCAAATGCACTGAGATAAAGTGCCATCATGCATTGTTTACTTGGGATCTTGCTCATCTTGTGCCTTATTATACATGCACTACTTATAAAGTATCATAGGGAGTTTATGTTTGCCTTGTTTGCCATCTACCATTGTCCAGTGAGTGTTCCTTCCACGACATTCGCCTCATGATATGTGTCAAGTGAGTGTTCCTTCCATGACACTATGTACTTTCTCAACACCTTTGATGTTCCTGGTTCTTCGTCGTGCAGTTCTTGTTGGCCGTTCTTTTCAGTGTACCTATCCCTCTCCCTCTTCAACATTATGGGGAGGTTTGTCCTATTGGTTCTAATGCTTCCGTGGTTCGATTGATCATCTCTTCAAGCTTTGGTGTTTTCATGCCATTTGTATCTTCGATTTCAGCTATTTTCCTTATTTGCCTTTTGATTTGAGTAGTGTCATTTGAGGGCACTCATACAGATTACAGTCTTCTCTACCTGGTCATGTTCTATTTCAGTGGAGGTTCTTCAAATCAGCAGTTATTCTTCGACAGTGTTTGCAGGTTCTTCATGCTTCAATGGTGTTCTTTTCCATCTCTTTTTGGAGTAGAGTTTTTTTCCACGTGGTTTTCTCTATTTCTCTAGTTCATAGAGATTTCATTGTATTTAGGTACCTGATCAGGCCTTGTTGTCGGGACCCATCTTTCCCGCTTTCAGTAGCTATTCTAGGTTTTAGCTTCTCCCTAAGTCTAGCTTAAGGGGGGGTGTTAGAGTATTCAGGTATTTACTTGATTAATTAAACAATATTTGTTTAATTATTTAAGTTCCCTTTATCTCTTTTACACTTAAGCTAACTTTAGGTGCATAATAATTAATTCTTTTATTAATTATTATGTGCAAACCTAGGTTTTCCCTTTTAGGGCTTCTTGACCCATTAAAGGTTAAGTTCTTTCTTTTCTTTGTAACAAGAAGCAGGTTTTTTACATTACACATTTTTGTGAATATTTAGCTCTCTGTTTTTTAGCATATTTTCTATGTATTTCTTTCTTCTGTGATTTGCTTCCTTGCTTCTCCTTGTAATAGGTTTTTCAGCTTGCAGAGATCATTTGGGCTCCTGTGGTGTTGTATTTTCTCAACTCCAACATATTATTCAAAGGGGGAGAGTTATTAATATTCTTGAGATTGTTTGGCATTTCTTGGTACTTAGATGTTTTTCACATCTAGTGTTGCCATCAATGCCAAAGGGGGAGATTGTTGGCAATATGGATGAATTGATTATGTGTTGCATTGATGTTTTGTCATTGATGTCAACACTATTTGGTATGGTTGGTTACTGACAAACAGGTTCTGGTTACCGGTAAAAGATCTTGTGTTACCGGTAAGGGTTTAAGGTTTAGCCAGTAGGGCTTTCACTGAGAAACCTTGACAAAATGCTAAGTGGTGTTGGTGCAGCTTCTAGATGGAATTCAGGATGGAGAAGGTGATCTTTGATCATGCCTTAATTGATTGAAGACATCGCTTTAGCGTGGTGGACCCAGACTAGGTCCAGTACCTATCTAGGTTATGGGTCGGTATCATGTTAATGTGTTCTCTATATGTTACCGGGATGCTTTATGGATTGGTTATTGTTATTTTGGTCTAAATCCGACATGGCATATCATTGTAATATGGATGTATGTAATGATCTTATTGTAATATCTTTTAGGTGGCCGACCTAATTGGTTTAGGTCTTAGGGCTTGTATAAATTGATGTAAGATCTCATTGTAGATCATGGTATGGAATGGGAATGAAATAAGTATCGTGGTCATGGAATGTAATATCATATGTGAAGGAGATTTGGTCGATCATAGGTGATCAAATTGGGTTTAAGGTAGAGGTCAAATGCCTCTAGTATTGAGCTTAACTGGGACTATAATCAGGCATGGTAGATGCTATCTCTGACAGTTCATTATTTTGGATTGTTGTCTAATTATCTTTAGGTGGTTATAACCTCTCTGTAGTCAGTGAGACTCTTTTGTAATGATAAGTACGCTCTAGGCAGTGTGCCTTCCTACATGTGCAAGCCCCTCATTGTATCACATACTTTGTGCAAAAGTATCATCTGATTGTGGATAGGCTTCCCACCGTGATTTTTCCCTTTACCAGATTTTCCACGTACAAATCATGGTGTTATGTGGCATGGTTGCATTGTGTTGATTTTGGCATTATAACAAGCAAGGAGAGATTGTTGGCATTTCAATAAGGATATTGAGAAGGTTGTTGATGATTATGGATATAACTGATTAAGGATGTTTTACTGTCTTAATATTATTATTTTGTCATTGATGTCAAGAAATTGATTTTCTAATTCAGTATGATGTTGCCATATCTTGAGAAGTATGATTTGATGAGTATAAAGATGTCAGTAAAAGACACAGAAAGAATATGATGAATAAGGGGAGAAATAAGTTATTCAATGGGCAACTATTACCGAGTTAGACAATGATGAGATCATGATGTTTAGATTGTTTTGATATCATACATATGTAAGGTTAATACTATACTATGTTACCGAGCAAAGAACCTAGTCGGTAAACCCTAAGGTTATCGCTATCGGTTAATGAAGGCAGAATGTCTACCGAGTGAAGTTTAGTATTTACCGAGTTGTAACCGAGTAATAACAAAATGCTTTAAATGATTACATGCATTATTTAATGAAGGAAGCTGATGAGCTGGTATGATTAAATGATTGGTATGCCATGAATGAAGTTTGTTAAAGAATCTATGACAAAGTAAAATCGGCAGGAAGATCTACAGCTTAGATTGAACCGCAATACCCTAGCACAAGTTCCAAGGCGGGGTAAAACATTTTCAGATTGAAGGATACATTGAACCTGGTCAAAGTTTGAAGATCTGATGGCTATGATTGATCATGGTAAATGTGATCAAGGAGATTAAGTGGTTAGCTATTGTTTATAAATAAGGAACTATTGATAAACAATGTATGCGGGCAAGTGTATGCACAACATAGTGATTACCGAGCATAGAAGCTTGAAGACTTATTTGAATAACAGAGTATAGAGCCCAGCTGATGGACAAGATAAGTCCTAAATTGTATTGAGAAAATAAGAATCTGCTTTAGCATTTTAGATGCAAAGTTGCAGATAGATTTTTATTACTGTTATTTTGTGAAGTGACAGAAAATCTCTTAACCGAGTGGACTTAACAGTCTTATTTGTAAAACCCTCTAGCAAGGTGACATTATGATTGAGTGTTTGAAATCCTTTAACAATGTCACTTCTAAAAAGGTGAAGATCCTAACAGATCTGAGGGAAATCCCTTAACTGGGTCACATCTAGCAATGTGTTTGTAATCTTTAACAGGATTTGCTTTTCACCGAGCATACTCTAGAAGAGTATATTTCTTAGTGGGTCTGAAATCCCACAGTGGTTTTTCCCTATTTGGGTTTCCATGTTAAATCTGATGTTATGAGTATTATGATGTTTATATGCTTTTGAGTTTGCATGTTTAGCAGTTTTGGTTATATTACTGAAGCATATATTACCGAGGTTGAATCTGATGTTTTTATGGAAGATTAAGTTTGTATGATTCACCCCCCCCCCCTCTCATCTTATTAGCTTGGCATTTGTACTTATCTTTAAGTATCAGAACTATTAGTTGATTTTATGTTTCATTCTTAAGTTTTATTGCTTACCAGTATCTGTTTCTACTGTTATGGTATTCAATGTTTATGTGCTCCAGTTAAAGGTTATAAAGTGGTTTGATTAATATAATCTGTTAACAACTAATTCAACCCCCCCCCCCCCCCCTTCAGTTGTTCTCTGGTTATCCTAACATTAACCACTTAATTTCCAAATTTAAATTTGAAATTTTATCCAAGATTGCAATTTTGAATTTGAGTAAACATTAACAATTGACTCCAAAATGGTGAATTCAAAATTTAAACAACCCACAAGTTCAATTCTATAAAATTTCAAATTAGGGTTTTTGAAATTAACCACTTAATTTTAAAATTTTAACTTGTAAGTGAAATTTTGAATTATGAAAATATGAAAAGCACTCAGATCTGAAATAATTAATCCAGATTAAACAATTGCCAGGCTTAATTTTGAATTTAAAATTTAGGGTTTTAGTGAAATCAACCTCTAATTTTTAAAACTGGCAAGGAAATCAAACTTGTAAATGAAAATTTAAATTTAAATTGCCTACACACTCAAATCTGAGAACATAAATTAGAATTAATGGTGTACGGAGTCAGGTTCACCAAAATGTAATGGTGAAAAATTAGGGTTTCCATCCCAAGAGAGATGAAAACCACTCATTTTTGCTTGGGTTGATCATTACATTCAAAAGAGGGGGAATCCAATAGATTCAGTCAAAAACCAGTAAGGACTAAGTATCAATACTGATTGGATTAATTGGGGGTTCCTGTTTTGTAAGTTGAATTGCTTAATTTAGATAAAGTGTTGGAATTGAAGGTAAAAACATTAAAACAATGAGCTACAGTTGTTAGATTGAGTTGTGCACCTGGAACTGAGAAATGTATGCAGATTTGGACCTGATCCCTGAAAGAGATCCTAAAATGTCAGGATTGTGGTTCCCATCACCATGGTCCTCTAAAATTTCTACACATCAAAGGGGGATTGATTCATCACTGTAAATAAAGCTTATCCTGAAGATCACAGCTTCGTACCTATTTTCTACACACATAAAGAAGGGGAAATAGGTTGGGAAGAGGGATTTGCCTAAGTCAAACCCCAATTGAGGAATCAACTTTGAATGAAATATTGCAAATACTGAAATAAATAATGGAAAGATATACCTCAGATTTGCAATGACTAGTAATGATGCTTTTATTTTTTAATGTAATCACATATGTTGTATGAAATGGCATATGCTTTTCTTTTTCAAGAGTTGTCTCCAATTCCTCATCTAGGTGATATTATTCGGTTATACACATCGCTGCCATGATTCAACCAACAAGGATCTCGCTTAAGTAGTTAAGCTTTCAAGCAAGGGTCCAAGCTCTGATACCAATTATTGAATTGGTTGAATGGACCAGAATACGAAGAGTGGGGGTGAAATAGTAAATGCAGAATAAACAAATAACACATCCACAAATGGCTCACTGCTAGATTATAAAAGTTGATCACTATCAGAATGCTCACTGCAAAACAAAGTAAGTGAATTGGGAAAATTACATCTCCTAATTCATGAATTTAGTTACAAGTTAAGCTCAAACAACAACTCATAGAACTTACAGCTGATCTAGTAAGGGATCATTATATCACTGTCTACAATCACATGCAGCAAGTTCGGTAAGGGATTACTAAAGTGCTCTGTCAAACCAACTATTTGCAGTAGATCTGGTAAAGGATTACTGCAATGTTATCCACACTTTGACTCTTCTATATACTACGTTGCTCATACATTGCTTCTTTTATTGTAACTTCTCTACTGTCCACAACTATGTCACTCACATACCTCTTACTCTGCTATACCACACACACTCTATTTTTTTCTATCTCATACCCTTCACACTTACTTCATTTCACACACATTATATACATACATACATATATATATACCAATAAGCACATATACCAAGATAATATGTCGGCCAAGCATAAATGATTTACACAATAATATGTTGCTCGGATCAACATGTTATCCAGAACATGCCTCGACCAAAAATAGGATAAAGAAGTTGGCCTAAACCAACCTCTTACATGCTTCCTTCACAGACTTCATTTATCGAAACATGCGCCTTAATAACTAGGACAAACCAGGGGTCAACCGAACCCATAAGCACAACCTCCAAGCACAACAACTCCCAAACTTCAAGATACAAATGCCACAGATTTTGAAACATAAATACAACAGATACAAGTGATATAACTGCTATGATTAATATAGTTGATACCACTAATACTGTAACTAGATACAAACCAAGATAAACACAACACAAGATTTCGAAGATGAGGATCTTCCAAAAATGACTCCAGTAGATTATTTACTCCTTACTACTTCATATCACATTCGTATCACATACATACCCATCATCCATTGATACTCAACCTGCAATACCAAAACTACTTATGTCACATCCAATCCTAATTAGATCATCGGGTTTGACATAAATGACAGCATTCACACAAATCTAACAATTATAAGATCAACAATTCCTTTTTGGTGTGTTAGGTGGGACGTTGCTTCTACTAATCCCTAAACCTTAAGCGAGTGTATGAGCCATAGGCTTGTTACCATATCTCAAACCTCGTAGAACCAAGGATTGTTGTTACCCTCTTCAATAATTATATCTCATTCCAAAGTAGTCAAGAAAGCCGCACTACAAGTATAGGAACATGTTCAGCTTCTATCACGAATGGCTATTCAACCACCCAAATACTTTGTGCCCTAGGATAATGCCAATCCATTAATCATTCCTACACCACTAGCATAGTGAGATTCTATCCTCATTTCAGCTCTAAAATCTCTGCCTAAATTTGTGGGAGAAGATTTTAAGATGCCAACAGAATATTTATAAGATGTAGCTGATTGTTGCAAAGTACATAATGTCATAGAGAAAAATGTCTCTCTAAGACTACTCACTGCCTCTTTTAGAGGAAAGGTATTAGATTAGTATAGATCTTTGGCTTTGAATTCTATTGTAGACTGGAATGCCCTTGGAAACCACTTATTTGATAGGCTCTCACAAAAAGGAAAATCGTTCATCCCTACTAGGACAATGGATAGCCATCAAAACAACTCCGCAAGAAGCTATGACAAATTGTAATACTTGCTTCTATAAAATTTGGGAAAGAATTTCTTTGATAGTGCATCCTCCTTGAGCTATGATATTTTTGTTATTTCTTCGACCTTTCAACCCAGATATAGAAATGGTGATTCAATATTTGGGAGGTGTTGTCATACCAAAAGCATATGAGATACTAGTAAGAGTAGAGAATCAGTTGATTGAAGCTGAAAACCTCCCACCAAGACCACCTATGTCCGTATTTCCTAAAATAATAGATCAAATTCAAAAAGAAGATGCTCCTAGCACGTTTGAATCACCCCAATTGATGCATATTTTCCTAAATGTGCAACCAATAAATATTGCCACCCCTCCCATGTTGGTTTCTGAAATAAGCGACATGAAGAATTTGTTGCACACTTTCTCAAATGAAATCATCAACATAAAGCTCCAACAAGTGATGCCTTTGAAGCCTCCATATCAATGCTTTAAGAATGGGAGACCACCTTATCATCAGAATCAATATCAGGGAGGTGCAAGGACAAACAATCAGCCACAACCTTCAAGCCAAATTGTTCCTATTCCCACTCTTCTTCAAACAACACCCATGAATCCAAATAGAGAGTTAGTCATTGGACAAAATAACCTATTTGATGACTCAAATACCTGGTGCTTCCCATGTAGTGACTTGAAACTATCTAAGAGGTAAGTTACAACAAAATTTGGTAGAGGAACATGCTAAAGGCGTTGCACTCGATGATGGAGTATACGCTTATTCATCCCCGGGTACAGACAGTGCAATGTTGACCATCTAGATGCAAGGCATGTGGTTGGAACAAGAAGCAAAAATTTCCCCTAATCATGCACTTTCTCTTGGATGGAATAATAAGAGGCATTTTTTGCAAATGAAGCATCTACATCGAAAGCCCCATGGGTGCAATTCGATTATAACACTCACTCAAAGAAAAGATTCATTAGGGATCCTATTCCCCAAATCCAACAGCCAAAGGTGACTTTTGAAAAACCTTTTGTTGCTACTATTGTAGTACAACCTTTTCAAAAGAAAAAGGAAAACTTCTTGTACAAGCCAAAAGAGTTTAAGACACCACATCTTACATTTGTAGATGCAGTTGAACAATTAAGGAAAGATCCTACAAACGTGTCTCTTTGGGATATTTTGGCTATCCCGGAGTAGAAACTATTATTAAAGGAAGCATTGGAAGGTTGAGAGAAGCAAGCACAAGTTGAAGATGTTGCTGAGTGGGTGCATGAAAAGAGAAAATAACTAGTTGCTCATGTACAAGGACAAAAATCCTCCACATTTTTAAATTCAAGTGATGGACAAAAGAAAGAGGATACAATTAAGTTAAAGCCCATGCCCTTTTTCTTAACCCTTCCAATTGGTGATAAGCTATTACATAATTCTATTATTGATTCTGCAGTTAGCACTACAATCTTGCCAAAATAGATAGCAAAATCCCTTAAGGTAAGGTACGAACCTCTAGAAAGGGGAATTATGCAATTAGATGGAAAAAGGGTTTAGGCCATAGGAATAATTAAGGATCTCCCTTTGACCTTGTATTCTTATCTTAGCATTATATTTTCCCAAGAATTAGTTATCATCAAAATTCCTCCTAACTTTGGTTTCTTCCTATCCTAATATTTCACGACAAATATTGGTGGTTATATGTCTCTTGACTAGTCTCACTTGATCCTCAAAACTAAATATGGGTCTAAATTAAGGGTACTGTCAGAACCCCTGTATTCCAAAAACATAGCAAATTATGCTATGATGAAATTTGAACCTACCCATACCTCTTTTACCAAAGATTAAATGTATTGTGTTGAAATGTTGGAGGAAGAAGAAAACCATAACTAGAGATAGGAACAAAAAAGAAGAAGATATACTAAGTCAATTCATAGATAGTGACCCTTTTGGAAATTTTCATGCTACTAGTATGGGAACCTCTGTGATATTCAATGGGGATCAACCTATCCCCCTAGTTACTAAGGAGAAAAAATAAGTTGTGGAAGACAATTGTAATCAAGAATTTGAATTATGGATAATGTATTTTGATGGTGCAAGATACAGGGTTAGTT
Organism: Cryptomeria japonica; assembly: GCF_030272615.1. Taxonomy (NCBI): domain Eukaryota; kingdom Viridiplantae; phylum Streptophyta; class Pinopsida; order Cupressales; family Cupressaceae; genus Cryptomeria; species Cryptomeria japonica. The sequence continues at coordinate 222,062,258 of NC_081407.1, read as the reverse complement.
CAAGTTCTGATTTTTGCTTAACTTCTCCAATTAGAGAACAAACCTTTAGAGCTTTTCGCTTTCAATTTTATTGTACAAATAATGAAGCTGAGTATGAAGGCTTGGTAAGAGGGCTCAACCTCGCTGAACAAATATGAATTAAGTAGCTAAAAGTGTTTGGAGATTTAGAGCTAGTGGTCAAGCAAGTCTGGAATGTTTCAGTTGCTAAAAATGTATGCATGAGATCCTACCGACACAGAGAGTGGGACCTAATCAAATACTTTGAGGATTTTAACATACAAGTGATTTTAAGAAAATGAAATACTAAAGCGGATCAAATAACTATGATTGGATCTCAATTTTATCCAGTAACAGACTTGATAAAAAATAAGCATGATGTGCGAGTAATTGTGAAACCATCATTTCCTGATAATGATCAAAATTGGCAAGTATTTGGGAGCGATGCTTAGATCATTCTTTTCATCCAACAAGTTGGAGAATTTATAGAACAACTACAACCTAAAATTTAGTCCAAGCATATGAAGATCAAATAATCCAGCTCAAAAGTAACAAGCTTCCTAAAGGATTAATAACATTAAAAAATCTCTTCAATTGTGACAATACAAGAAATGGCAAGCATAAGTTTATCACTGATAAAGGAGATTATGTTGACCTAGAGGTTGAAAATGGTAGAAATTTAAGGTTGGAAAGGAATTTCCTTAGAAAGACAGAGATCGGCTAATTTCCTAGTGTGATAAATACAAAGGAGTTATAGCATGGACTTACGATGACCTTAAGGGATATAATTGTAATGTCATCCAACACATTGTAGAGTTTACTGAGAGAGCTAAGCCAATCTAACAAAAATAGAGGTTGGTTAGCTCAAGAATTGAAAAATCTTATTGACTCCTAGATCATTGAAATCCAATCAAGTACAACATATGGGTGTCCAACCTAGTGTCGATCTGAAAGAAGATGTTTTTTTCTCTCTTGAATGTCGAAGCTACCTTTCAGCCATAATGGGTATCGCCTTTAGAGATATAATAAACTTCATAATCCTCATCTACCTCTAAAGATATAATAAAGATAATAATCCTCATCTACATGGATGATCTCACTGTGCTCTCAAGAAATAAGGAAGATCATTTTGATCATATGGAGGAGGTTTTCAAAATATAATCCTCATCTACATGGATGATCTCATTGTGTTCTCAAGAAATAATGGAAGAATATTTTGATCATTGAACCTTAAGAATTTTTTTGGAGTCCCACAAGGGAAACTCTTGGGTTATGTTGTATCAAAGGAAATAATTGAGATCGAAAGGGTGAAAGCCATCAGGAAATTTCCTTACTTGGAAACAAGAAAGGAGTACAATCTTTCATTTGAGAGATAAATTTTGTAAGCAAATTCATCTATGATGTTGTTGGATTGATCTAACCAATCGCCCTCATGTTACGAAAAGATAAAATATTCAAATGGGCCCTAGAAGGAAGGATTTCCTTCAATAAAATAAAAGAATCCATCGCCTCAGCCCCAGTATTGGTCAACCCCAACTTTTTGAAAGAATTTATTATGTATGTATATAGTAGTGTGCAAAATATTGTTATTATATTGATTCAAAAGGATGAATACAAGAAGCCAGAACACCTAATTTCCTTTCACTCAAGGATTTTAAAAGGATATGAAGTATAACTTTGTAGAAAAACAAGCTTTCATTATTGTTAAGGGTCTTAAAAAAATTTGGCACTTGGGCATTGGAAACAAAGTGTTAGTATATGTGGCACATTCAAGTGTACAAGAATACATCATGGAAAGGGATATCATATAAAAAAGGGCCAACTGGATTACAAAGATAATAGAATATGATATTGAAGTTGAGCCGACAAAAGTCATCCATGGAAGAGGGCTATGACAGTATCTGACCACAGAAAATGAGCCAAAAATAGTAAAAGATGAAGCTCCAAAGTTAGTGTTAGTTAAAAAATTGGGTACTACAAATAAATAGGTAGTTGATTAGATGATTTTTATGCAAATAGGGAGGTACCCTTCCCCCCTTTCAAAAGAAAGTTATAATTTGCAAGGATCTAGGTATGCCTTTGAGGAGGTACTTTTCAAAATACATTTTGACAAAGTTCTACTTCATTGTGTGGATAAGGTCCAAGAAAGCAAAAGACTTGAAGACATGCATAATGGTCTTGCCAGAGGACATTATTCTGCAAAAACTACTGCTATAAATATCATGTGAGAGGGCTATTTTTGGCCCACCATGTTTGCAAATTGTCATCATATGGTCAAAGTATGTCAACAATGCAAATTATTTATTGGCAAGAAAAAGAATTTAGCTATGCCTCTTAGTCCAATTTTGATAGATGAACCCTTCACTCAATGGGGTTAGTTAGATCATATTTAACTATCAGTTGGTTTTTTACAACTAGTTGAGATTTTTTTACTTTTTTGCTTAAGTTCACTTAGGAGTGTTTGCTTCTAATTTAGGTTTTGTGCATCTAGTTTAGCAAGATTTGAGCTTTATTTAGAGTTAAGATTTATTTAATTCCTCGTGCTTACACATTAGTTCTCCTAAATTTAGCTATGTGCTTTCTTTATAAGAACCTCATTATACAATTGTAATTCATTTTGTATGCTTTTTTTTTAGTAATATAACATTCTTTTGTGCAAATCTTGTTTGTGGGAGGTGTTTTTTTTTTCTGTTTAATCTTGTAGGATCATTCTACAAAATTCAACATGGTATCAGAGTGTAGATTCGACAAGACCCTTCTCATGCTTTGAGGGTTTCTTTATTCAAAAGCATTGCAAGGTCCTAGTTTTGTTTTTTTATGGATCTGGAGGTGGGTGAATTTTTTATCAATTTTGTAGCAAAACGGTCATTACCATCATGTCTATAGTGTTGAAAAATCCTAATGTAGACTGTCGTTTCATCAAAATTTAAGCAGTTGAACTTTGGGGTCAAATTGGCTCAAGGCACATTTTTTTAGGCAAGTTTTGGACGTAGCTGAAAAATCTAGCTAGTTTGGACTAAAACAAAGGTCACCATCGTACTTAGGAGTCCCAAGAACCCTAAAAATATTTGCCAATTTTTTGAAATCGAAGAACGGGGAATTCTTTGTAAAAAAATTATAAAAGTTTCCATTTTTTAAAAGTTTTAGTTTTGGAAAGTTTTCATTTTCGACAAGTTTCCTTCTTTTAAAAAGTTTATATTCTCAAAAACTTTTTATTTTGAGAAAGTTCCTATTTTGTAAACTTTCTATTTTTGGAAACCTGTTATATTTGGAAACTTTCTATTTAAAAAAAAAAATCATTTTTGGGAGACCTTCAAGCCTTCCAAACCACAAAAAAGTAGTAGTTGTTTTTTGCCCATAACTTAGTCATACGAAGTTGAAATCAAGCAAATGAGATATCATTGGAAAGTTGATTCTGATATTGATCTGATTCTGTAGGTGGTTTTCTTAGATTCTACTCTTCGTGTCTACTATAGGATATTAAAGTTAGCCTTCTTTTTCACACTTTTGGGGCCATAACTTGGGCAAATAGACTTTGTTTTTTGACTTTTTCATATCGTCAAAAATCTCTCAGAGTCAATTATTTGCAGCAATTTGCCCTATTTGGGCATTTTGAACATCATTTTCATGCACTTATTTGCTCGTACATGCACTGAGATAAAGTGCCACTCTTTTGTATAGTTTATAGAGATTTTACATATTTTGTTGTGTCTTATTTTGAACATGCTCTATATTATAAAGTGTCATGGTGGGTTGCGTAGTGCCTTTTTTGCCATCACACATTTGTCCAATGAGTGTCCTTCCATGACAACATTGAATCCTAGATATTCTTATATCATGTGTGTGTGCATTAGTTGCATGCCCTTGTTTAGTTGCAAGTACTTTCTTGAGCACATTTAGATTCTCCTTCATGCACTTCATGGTGACACACAATTTCAGTGGACCTATCATGTCTCTCCCTTGTCAATATTATGTGGGGATTTCTATTATTGGTGTTAATGCTTCCATGGTTTCACTTTGGAGTGAGCTACGTGTTCACTCTTGCATTCCAATTTTATGGAGGAAACCTTCCATATTTTGTTGATTGGAGTTCTTCAAACTATTGGCACCTTCTTCTTTTTTATTAGCAGTTTACTCTTGCATGTTTGAGTAGTGTCGTTGGGGTCAGTTGTATAAATTCATGTGCCATTTGTATCTTCAACTGATAGATATTTTGCCATTTTTTCATTTGATTATTTGAGCAATGTCGTTGAGGGAACTCATGTAGATTTTTGTCTTCTTGATCTCGATAATCATCTTGGTTTCAAAGGAGGTTTTTCATTTGGCACTATAGCAGTTATCATTCAACAGTTGGATGTAGCTTCTTTGTGCTTTGAGGATGTTCTTCATGTTCCTATTCTTCTGGAATATTTTCTTTGAGGCTTCTTAGTCCTTCATTCCTTTTTTTGTAGTTCAAGTTTTTTCATGCATTCCATGACTCACTTTTGAAGAGGGGTTTTTCCCACATGGTTTTTTTCCTTTTCTCCACTTAGAGAGATTTCATTGGTTTGTACATGGGTTCCTAATTAAGCTTTTAGTTGTCAAACCCATTTCTACATTCATGCATTTAGAGCTTTTCTACTCACTCTAAGTTTCACTTAAGAGGGGGTGTTACGGCATATTTAGCTATTAGTTGCTTTTTTACAAATAGTTAAGCTTGTTTTACTTTTTTGCTTAAGTTCACTTAGAAGTTCTTACTTCTAATTTAAGTTTTGTGCATCTAGTTTAGCTAGATTTGAGCTTTAGTTAGAGTTGATATCTATTTAGCTCCCCATGCTTGCACTTTAGTTCTCCTAAATTTAGCTTTGAGCTTTCTTTATAAGCACCTCATTGTACAATTTTAATTAATTCTATATTCTTTTCTTTGAGTAATATAGTATTCTTTTGTGCAGCTCTTATTTGTGGAAGGTGTTTTGTTTATCATTTGATCTTGCAAGCTCTTGTTGCAAAATTTAGTAGGGGTTAGACTTCATTGAAATGATTAATTCTTGCATCCAATGCCAAACACAAATGGATATTGACTACTACCAATTATTTTACTCGTTGGTTAGAGGTTGTTCCTTTAAAGAATTCAACTAAGTACGAGATTGTGAACTTCCTTTAGGAACTAATAACAATATTTGCCCCACCCCCCCCAAAAAAAAAAAATTTAAAAAAAATAAAAATCTATTATTTTAGACAATGTATGAGCATATGTAGGTTCTAAGTTGTTATAATTTGCATAGATGCATGAGATTTTCCTCAAGACTTCTTCAAACTACTATCTACAAGGAAATGGTCTGGTAGAATCAACAAATAAAAATTTGATCAAATTAATCAAAAGAATGGGTTTTGAATATCAGAGAGATTCACACAAATATGTAAGGGTTTCCTTGTTGGTTGATTGGATCACTCCAAATAAAGTGCTAAAAGTGGCTCCTTATGAGCTAGTATATTGTAAGTAAGTTGTGATGTACATTTCCATCAAAATCCTTGCACTATAATTTCTCAAATCCTTGGAGATAGAGGAAAATGATGTCATGGAAGTGAGACTCATTGAATTATTAAATGCTCAAAAAACTTGAGAGAAGGCTTTTGATGTTGGCCATTTGGTGGAATTGATTATGTGTTGCATTGATGTTTTGTCATTGATGTCAACACTAGTTGTTTAGATGCCTTACCGGCACCCTTCTGGTCCCGGTAGGTTGAGTGGTTTTTGGTTAACTTGGATTTGGCATGATCTGGTATAGTCTGATGATGGAATTGGATTTTTCATGATACTTATACTCATATTTGATCAATTGGTTTTGGTCTAGAGATCGGATTCTATCCTTCTTTCTTAGAAGATTGGTTTTTGGTTTCGATGAGGGTTTCACCGGAAAATCTTTTGATGGAGATCTTTGATGAATTGCATAAGTAGTGTTGGTACAGCTTCTAATGGAGTTTCAGGATGCTATTGGCAATTGTGTTCGAGACTTGGCAGTTGGAGATCATTGTTGAAGCGTGTGGACCTATATTGGGTCCCGGTTGATCTAGGTTATGGACCGTCTTTAATGTAACATGTGGATAGGACCTATTGATATATTTTCGGGATGTCTTTTGTGTTGATATTATTTGTTTGGTCTAAGCCTGACATGGTTTGTAATTATGTAATCAGTTTATTATCTAGTGGCCGACCTGATTATTTATGGTTGAGGGTTTGTATATATAGATGTAAGATCCCATTGTAGATCATCATGGTTAATATAAGAGGTCATGGTTAAGGAATGTAATGTGCGAATAATGTAATATCATTCTGGTAGAGGAGTTGGTCGAGCATTGGAGATCGAATTGGGTTTATGTAAGAGGATTTAGTCCTTCGGTATTCAGCTTAACTGGAACTATACTCAGACATAGAAGATGTTATCTTTCGCAGTTCAACACTTCTCCGAATTGTAGTCTGGATTTGTATGCAGTTAGTGAGGCTCCTTTTGTGATGAGCAGTGCGCTCTAGGCTATTGGCTTTCTTGTAAGTGCAGGCCCCTTCATTGTAATTTACATACTTACTGCGGAAGTATTATCTTACTGTGGGTAGGCTTCCCACCATGGTTTTTCCCTTTACCGGGTTTTCCACGTACAAATCTTGGTGTTGTGTGGATGGCTTTTATTTTTTGATTATTGTTTATGCTTAATTGATTAACTGCTATTCTGGTATTAATGTTTTGGGTTACGGTATTAAAGTTTAAATTGTTAATGGTTATTGTAATATGTGACAAATGATTCACCCCCCCCCCCCCCCTCTCAGTTGTCTTCCGATTATCTAAACTAGCTAACATTTGATGCCTTGGTGAATCATCAACAAGTTGTCAAACAATGGTTCGATAAGAAATCATCAAATCCATGTTTCAAGGAGGGTGACCTAGCTTTCAAATATGACGATCGCACCACCAAGCCAAGTCAACACTAAAAATTTGATGCTTTATGGGGAGACCCTTTCCACATTATAAAATACAAATAAAGTAACTCTTATGATTTAGAAGATAGGAAGGTAATGCCCTTAAAATTCCCATTAACGAGATACATATAAAGCATTTGTATTAAAGGGTTTTGTTCTCGAGATTGTAAATATTAATTAGGTTTGTTGAGTTTGTGTGTTTTCCCTTTTCAATAAGTATTATGAGGTACAAGTTACTAGGTGTCTATACCAGAGTTTTCTAGAGTGAGCCCTTCTTTTAGAAAGTTCAAGTGAAATGATTATTACATGTCACCTTAGGTCTAGGCTTTAAATGATCACATCTTACTCTTGTCGTTAATGTTGCCTTTTCAGGCCACTCTCTCTCTTAAGTGGCAGTTCAATGAGGTACTTGTATGCTATCATTTAATGAAGGCATTTTTTCCTAAAAGGTGACGATTACTTTGAATAGAAAGCACTTAAAATGCAATTATGTGTTGTTACTATTCATTTTTTGCATGCATCAATTGAGAAAGAAAGATAAACAAGGAAGATTTTTTGTAGAGATAGAAGATTTTGATTTTTGAGAAGGATCATAATTCTTCAAGGAAGTTAGCCACCAATTAATATTTGACCAAAATTTCTCATATGGCTGCAAAAGGTCCGAGTTAAAGCATTCCACACAATTTATCATCTCAAGTAGATGTTTTTGTAGATACATCGTATGCGTCAGCTCCAATGCCTGCAAAGATATTGCTAGAAGGTACCAAGACGTTGGACCAAGTAAGCCAGAAGAGCACTATCAACTTGACCTTGGTAGCATAACTATGATAGAACCCTAAGGGTCTCCAGGAAGGAGCTTTGCAAAGGAGGAGGAAAAAAGAGGGTGAACAATGGCATCGGTCCACCAGAGTACAACTTTGGTACTCAAGTCTCCCAAAGTTTATGGTTCCTTTTGTTCATTTATGTCTAGAGTTGATATAGGTTTATGCATCAAGTTTCAACATGCAAAAAAAAATCATTCAAGAAGGGGAGCTTTGTCTGGTTATTAGTGTGGATGTTATTCAAGAAATGTTATTTATTCCTACCAATTTGGTTGGAATTGAAAAATTAGACCAAACAAGATGGAATTTAGAAGAGAAGGAAATGAGACAAAAATGTCGACCTTCCCCATAACCATAAAATCCTTCCTAGCTAATTTGCAAGATGCATTTTCTATGATATCTTTTATTTTTGGTAAGGAGATAGATGACAATGTAGATGAGATTCAGGTCTCCTTGGGGTGTAAGTTTTGAACATACAAAAGTCTATTCTGAATAGATTTTGCACATATCATTGTAGAAAATATGATAGAACAACTACAATTGTTCAATATCCAGTCTATATTTAGGTATTCCTCTTTCTGGAAAAATGTGATTTTGTATCAAAACACTCCACTCTTTCAAAGATATGGCCACATTCATCTAAACATCAATGATGAAAAGGAAAAGAATAACCCAGTGATTGTGTGGACCCATGTTCCATCTTCCACACATGATTATTATGTTGTTTCAAAGCAATCTTTGTCCCATCTTCTCAAATAATCTCAACAACTCCCAAATAGGCTCACAACTGAGCAAATACAATGGTTGACAGATAGATTTCATCGTCGTGATTGGTTTTGTGGAATTAATTTCATCATGACCTACATGCATGGATTCATGGAGGAACCTTTTAGGTTGCCTACCTATGTGAAAGACAAAACCCTCACCCTTGAATTATTCAAAAAAAATCAATATTTTATTCTCAAATGGGGGCGAGAAGAGGAAAAACCATGATATATAAACCTCAACTTGAATATGGTAGGGTTATTCTGCTAAAAATAAAAGTTGAATTTGTATTGACAACCAAGTTGGTTTTTCTAGGGCTTAATATCATTTGTGACCTTTGTAATTATGATCCAGATAATCGTTTGAGTGAAAGACAATTCGCTCCAATAAATCACCTTTGACAATATTTGGAGGAGAGATGCAACCCTACCAACCTGAATGCCCAAACTTATGTAGACTTATCTCATATATCAGGTTACTAGAGACCTCCTTGGCATAGTTTTTCTATAATAGTGGATAGTGCCAAACCTTCTTGTAACATTCCTCAAGGTCAAAAGAAGACATTATGAGAGACATGTTTGAGCAAAAATAAATAGCAAACTTCTAGATTTTACAACAAGAGGTTGGAGATACAACTTTCCAAATAGATGAAAATGATCAAGATGAAAAATTTGAGAGCGAATGGGATGAGGAGCACTCAAACTTATCTAGGAACAAAATGTGGAAGAGGTGGCCCTTGAGCAAACAAAAGAAATAATGGAGGAAGTACCCAAGCAATGACAGATCGTAAGACCTCAACAAGAACAAATGGATACAATGCCTGTGGCAGTCCAAAGAGGAGGTCCGGGGATTATCATCCATGATCCCAGAAAAATCCAAAGTGGGGGTCCAAAGTATAGATGTTCCCCAATAGAGGTGAGTTTTGAAAAGAGTAGAGGAAAACAAAAAGGAAACCATAAAGATTTAGAGTCGATAGTCATTGTTTCGACAACTCCCATAGATTTCATGGTGCAGGTAAGTTTTTCTCCTCCTCTTCTCTGTTCATCTCAGTCTCTAGTCTATTCCTCATTGCTCTCATTTTATTCAATGTGTACAAATTTTATCCCCACTACACAAGATTGGCCCCAAATATCTCCATTTTCCATAACTATAATTGTAATGGTACTTTTCCCCTATGATTAATTAAGTATTTGTAGCGGATTAAATAAATCAAATATTAAGTTAAACCTAATGTAATTAACCTTTTACCTAAGATAAATAATTTAAAAGAAAGTTGTTTAATTTATTATTTATTATGAAGTGTTTACACAATATTTCAATAAAGTTTCAAAAGTAATTATTCAAGGTAATGATAAACTAATCACTCATAAATATTATATTATTTTATATTAAATGAACCTTCAAAACATTTATAGAACAATTATACTAAAGATGAACTTTTATAAAAATGAATGTACATCAATAATCAGTAATAAATCATTGAGATAATAATTTGCAGCGGTGAAATAGTAGGGCAATGATTATATGAAATTGATTAATACATATCTGTAAATCACTAAGACGTTGCTTTCCTGCAGGTAGAGGATTAGTTATAGGTATAGGGTTTCCAGGCAAGGGATCACTCCAGGAGGACACGGTTCTTACACAGAACCCCACATGCCTTCACGGCATGAAATAAACACAGTTCTTACACAGAACCCCACATGCCTTCACGACATGAAATAAACACAGCCCTGGCCAAGACACTCCCGGGTGTACGTTGTACCCCGAGTTGGACACACACTATATGCCCCTTCTCCAATGCCCAATGCCCAACCACCAGACCCTTAACTATCACCTCTCTTGTGCTCCTTTCAATTAATCCTTCTCTGTATTATTCTCTATGTATCCCCTCCATACCTCCAATATCTATTAATTTAAATAATACCAAGGGTGGTTACAAAAGTCACACCCTTTCATTATAATAATATTTTTTTGATTACTTTGATTTATATATTCCTTTATTACAAATTCTTTCACGGGAAAAAGTCTCATAACAATAATAGTGGGTTCAGCTTAGCCATCTATGATTTCTAGGCCTACTACACAAGCTGCCCCATTGACTATTGTTGATCCAATAACCACTTCAACTATGGTAAATACCTGAGGCATCCTTGAAAAATCTATTTCTAAGCCCTCATCCTCTATGATGAGTTATTCAACGACACAGTTTATAATGCCTCCACCTTTCACCCTAATGAGCCCTCCATTAACCCCATCAAATGCAATAAGTTCTCCTAAGAATACAGTTACACTTCAAAGTATCCCAACATTCTCTCCAAGAACTTTAAATTTTTTTAAGTCCATTTCACCCGGAGTCCAAACACAAGTGCAACTATTCAAATTCTTTTTTTTTTTGCCTCATGGTTTCCCCTTTTGTAGGAGAACTCATTAGCTCTCCAACTGTTTTGGGTGATCAATTTCATGCATCTAAAAGAGAACGATTGGAGAAATCATTAAAAAGAAAAGAAAAATATGCAAATCAGCTTGCCCCCTCAAAGAAGGAGATTGTATTCAATGAAGATCAACACATTGTGTTGATCGCATAAAAAACACCCAATATGGTTAACCCTAAAAGATAAATGCAACCAAAAGACTATACAATCCATGTTGTTAGAATTGGTATGGATTTAGTTCATCCACAATATAAAGTTGAATTCATGAAGAAGACGTAGAAGGTGGTGACTTTTGATTATCTCAAACTGAATGGAAGCTAGGCCAAGTTAGAAGAAAAATTAAAGAATGTGAATTTGACAATTGAAAGATAAGATGTTGAAATCAAGGCAAAGAACCTAAAAATCAGTGAGTTACATAAGGAGCATAAGGAGAGGACATCAACAATTTTACAACAAGAACAAGTAGAGAGCCAGACTCTACATGGAGTTGAATGATGCAATGGTTGAAATTGTTGTCCAAAGAAAAGAGAAAGAATTGAATCAAATGCTTCGCGCTAGGGAACAAGAATTGCAGGAAGCTCAGTCCTTGGTAGAGGCCAATAAATGGAATAAACGGACAATAGAAACTACTATGAAAGTAAGACTCAAGGAGTTGTCCAAATATTTCCAAGGATTGCTACCTCCTCAACTAAAACCTTAAAGCTGTAAGAAGAAATTAATGACAAAAATTCACTTATCCAGAAGTTGCAACCTGAATTGGCCTCCTATATTCGGCAACCTAGTTTCCTCCCTATGCTTCAACAATTATATACATCTTATTAGGAGAAAATTAAAACAATTGTTGATGCTCTACGACCAAACTTACAATATATAGATGATGCTAAAAATTTGGAAACAGAGGTAGGTTTTGTTCTCAAGCAAACATTGAACAATATTGCTCCTAAAGTGGTTGAATCCAAGTCACTAATTCAAAAGTTATATGTGAAAGTAATGTTTTGGTTGTTGTGGGCATTGATGATAGAAGAATAGTAGCTAAAAGGGAAAATTAGTTTATTGAATGTCATGATATGGTTCTAAAAAGTAAATAATTCCTCAAGGCCCTCGATCTCATTGTGTCGCACATGAAGGGTCGAATAGAGTAGTTAGTCCAACTAGGCCTCCCCTCTCCTTTTCTTGTAGATGGGGCAATGTTGAATGAAGATTATACGAAGTAATTGCTAGAGCAAAAACAACATGATCTATCTCCTTTATAGGGCAGTTTTGAATGAAGATTAAATGAAGTAATTGCTAGAGAAAAAACAATATGATCTATCTCCTTTATATATGTTAGGCCTTGATTCGAGTGTGTAGGAGATTGAACGAATATTGCATCCTCTTGCACAACTAAGTTTTAGTATGCAATTCATGTTATTTGTTTCAAAAAGCATCTTGTTCCATTAGATGATTGATTTAGATAAAGGATTTGAAGCCTTACAACTACATAATCTGCCATCTAACACGAATTGTGCACCTCTCTAGTCTATGATTCTAAGGATTTAATCTTTTCATTGCTTCCCTTTTTTGTAATTTTGATGTAGAACTAGAGATCTTGGGTCATTTTTCCCATAGACGGGGAACCCCAAAGAGTCGCCAAATCTATAGACTCGTCTACAATAATCCTCAGGGTCCTTTTACTTCTCTTTTATTTCCTTTGGTTCATAGTTTTCCTCCTTTTTTGTAGAATTCATATCTTTGAGACATCTTTCCTTTGATAAGATGTAAGCTTGTGTGCAATAGCAACACTTGGCATCCATGTGGATTTTTGAGGGATGCTTAGATTTCCCTTTTCTTGAAAGTGTGCATAGTCACGACATGTCATCACTATACTTCCTATTTTTGAAAGGTCTCTACTGCTAAAAGTCTTTTCAAAGTGTTGCCACATGTTGATGCCTCAGGATTTTGAGAGGATGGAAGAAAAGGTTATTAAAGAAAGTTATTTAGCTTGCCATGTCTTTCGAAACAAACACAAAAGGCTTGAGAATTTTTTTACTTAATTGACATATGGCAGTTGGATGAAGATTTTGAAAGCGTCCACGATTGAGCTAGAAAATGTATGCACCATTGATTTAGATAAAGGATTTGAAGCCTTACAACTGCATAATCCACCATCTAACACGAATTGTGCACCTCTCTAGTCTATGATTCTAAGGCTTTAATATTTTCATTGCTTCCCTTTTTTTGTAATTTTGATGTAGAACTAGAGATCTTGGGTCATTTTCCCCATAGACGGGGAACCCCAAAGAGTCGCCAAATCTGTAGACTCGTCTACAATAATCCTTAGGTTCCTTTTACTTCTCTTTTATTTCCCTTGGTTCTTAGTTTTCCTCCTTTTTTGTAGAATTATTATCTTGGAGACATCTTTCCTTTTATAAGTTGTAAGCTTGTGTGCAATAGCCACACTTTGCATCCATCTGGAATTTTGAGGGATGCTTAGATTTCCCTTTTTCTTGAAAGTGTGCACAGTCACGACATGTCATCACTGTACTTCCTATTTTTGAAAGGTCTCTACAGCTAAAAGCCTTTTCAAAGTGTTGCCACATGTTGATGCCTCAGGATTTTGAGAGGATGGAAGAAAAGGTTATTAAAGAAAGTTATTTAGCTTGCCACATCTTTCGAAACAAACACAAAAGGCTTGATAATTTCATTAGTTAATTGACATATGGCAGTTGGATGAAGATTTTGAAAGCGTCTGCAATTAAGCTAGAAAATATATGCACCATTGATTTAGATAAAGGATTTGAAGCCTTACAACTACATAATCCGCCATCTAACACGAATTGTGCACCTCTCTAGTCTATGATTCTAAGGATTTAATCTTTTCATTGCTTCCCTTTTTTGTAATTTTGATGTAGAACTAGAGATCTTGGGTCATTTTTCCCATAGACGGGGAACCCCAAAGAGTCGCCAAATCTATAGACTCGTCTACAATAATCCTTAGGGTCCTTTTACTTCTCTTTTATTTCCTTTGGTTCATAGTTTTCTTCCTTTTTTGTAGAATTCATATCTTTGAGACATCTTTCCTTTTATAAGATGTAAGCTTGTGTGCAATAGCAACACTTGGCATCCATGTGGATTTTTGAGGGATGCTTAGATTTCCCTTTTCTTGAAAGTGTGCACAATCATGACATGTCATCACTGTACTTCCTATTTTTGAAAGGTCTCTACTGCCAAAAGTCTTTTCAAAGTGTTGTCACATGTTGATGCCTTGGGATTTTGAGAGGATGGAAGAAAAGGTTATTAAAGAAAGTTATTTAGCTTGCCACGTCTTTCGAAACAAACACAAAAGGCTTGAGAATTTCGTTAGTTAATTGACAATGGCAGTTGGACGAAGATTTTGAAAGCGTCTGCAATTAAGCTAGAAAATATATGCACCATTGATTTAGATAAAGGATTTGAAGCCTTGCAACTGCATAATTTGCCATCTAACATGAATTGTGCACCTCTCTAGTCTATGATTCGAAGGCTTTAATCTTTTCATTGCTTCCTTTTTTTATAATTTTGATGTAGAACTAGAGATCTTGGGTCATTTTCCCCATACACGAGGAACCCCAAAGAGTCACCAAATCTGTAGACTTGTCTACAATAATCCTCAAGGTCCTTTTACTTCTCTTTTATTTCCCTTGGTTCTTAGTTTTCCTCCCTTTTTGTAGAATTCTTATCTTGGAGACATCTTTCCTTTTATAAGTTGTAAGCTTGTGTGCAATAGCGACACTTGGCATCCATGTGGATTTTTGAGGGATACTTAGATTTCCCTTTTTCTTGAAAGTGTGCATAGTCACGACATGTCATCACTATACTTCCTATTTTTGAAAGGTCTCTACTGCTAAAAGTCTTTTCAAAGTTTTGCCACATGTTGATGCCTCAGGATTTTGAGAGGATGGAAGAAAAGGTTATTGAAGAAAGTTATTTAGCTTGCCACATCTTTCGAAACAAACACAAAAGGCTTGAGAATTTCGTTAGTTAATTGACATATGACAGCTGAACGAAGATTTTGAAAGCGTCTGTAATTAAGCTCGAAAATATATGCACCATTGATTTAAAAAAAATTGCAGGAAGGAACCATATTATAGCATTTGTTAAAAGGGTCAGTCTACCAATGAAATCAAGCTTCTACACTCAAGGTCATCGCAACAAAAAAGTTATGGGTATTACAACTGACATTTCTGTTTGAGCGTATGAGAAGCTAATAATGATGCATAGACCATTAGCAGAGATTGTTATAATGGTCGTGGCAAATATGTAGGGTTCCTTTTTGTTTTCATGGGAATAATAATTTCTAGCTTTTGGTCCTATTTAAGCCTATAGGCATTTTGTAATAAAGGTTCATCAGTTTTTATCAAAAGGAGACTCTTTAAGACTTGAATTTTAGTCCATGGATTAATGAAGGAGAACATATCACATTGTGCCAAGTTTTCATTTGATGTATGTTTGATCTCTGTAATGCATGATTTAAGATTTTATGTCCCAAGTGAGTACAATACTTTGTCTTAATTTTTGGCTCTTATTATTTTATTTCATTTGTGTGGGTTCTTGAACCATGTGTAGTTTCACTATTTTAGTAACCTGTGATGTTTGATTTGATATTGTATCATGCTTATTTGATGAACTAAAAAGAGTTAGAACTCAATAATAATCATAGGTAGTTGAAAAATATACAATTTTTTTTAGCCTTAATAGATGCTTCTCACTGGGGGATTTGAATATTATGTTCTATGTCTGTATGACCTTATATATTCTATTCTCCCTCTAACAATGAAGAGATAGTGGTGTTATGTGCTTATTTATTATGACATATTTTAAATTTTCTTTTGATGTTTAAAATATCATAAATCTCTGGCACATTGCCCTAGGGATAGTTTTATAGTATGTTTCTTGATACCCCTTTTTCCCTCCCCAAATCTTTCAAGAGTTATAGCTTCTCAAATCTTAGAGATCGTTTAGTGAGGTGCAACAAATCCCCCATTCACTAAAATTCCCATAGGGTTGTTTATTCTCAAGTGTAAATTATAAGATCAACAATATTTAAATAAAAATATGCAAGAAACTAGTATCATTCTAATTTTTTTTTTGTTATGATTCCTTTGCATTAAGATTATTTATTAAAATCCAGGAATAATTAGAATATGGATTTGAATGCTCTTGCTCCTCCCACTCAACGCTTTGCAACGACTCTTTTTGCAAGTATTTCTATTGTCGAGAGGGGAAATACAGATTTTGGGGGGCTTTCCCCTATGTTCACGCTTGTGGACCCTTTGTTCACACCTAATGGGGTTGCACCCCTACTATGATGGTGGTTGCTTCCCATGTGTGGTTTCTACCCTTTGTAAATGTGGTGGGCAATCAGTCTCCTATTGTTGTTGATAGTCAACCTACTCATGGGTCTTATGTTGGGACTCGTGTTGTGGGTGTTGGTGTCCCCACTTTGAGGCCTATTTCCTTTGTTGGTGGTCAAATCTTTGCTCATGTTACCATTTTTTTTGTTTCTCATACTCCCAGGGGACATTCTCATCCTCTTTTTTATGCTAAGGCCTCCACTATTGTGGTGTGCTACCAAGGTGTGGTGAAAAATGAGGATTTCTACCAATGTTGCAAGTTGGTGTGTAGATTCATTAGTCTTTGGCCTTCTCTCCTAGATCTTCATCATTGGGTGTTGGATTCTTGGAAGTCATCATTTGTCTCTTCCCTTGTGCAAAGGATTTTCTCATTGCGTCTTTTTCTCCTTCTGGTGATCTTGATTTGGTGCTAAGAAATTTGTGCACTTGGGGAGTAAATTATCTCTTGGACAACATCCTTTAGCCCTCTTATTGAACTACTCAATTTGTGTTCGGTGTGGGTTTGTCTTCACAATATTACCCTATAATTTTGGGATAATTATTGCTTTGAGGCCATTGGTGACTCTATCATCCATTTTTTGAAAGTTGATGATACCACTTCCTTTATGGGCCATTCTACATTTCTACACATTTTGATCGATATTATCTCCACATCTCTTCCTAGGGATGTATTTCTCATGGTTGAGGATAGATCATGGACTTTGTCGTTGGATTATGAGGGCAACCACTTCCGATGTCGTCAATGCTTCTCAATTGATCACTTGGCCACAGATTGTCCTCTCTCGCATCATAAAGGTGTTGCTACTTGATGGAAGGATGCTAAGGGTCATCACTTGATTGTTTAGGATTATGATTATTCTTTTGGTGACTCCTCCCAAGATGTTGATAAGCCTCTTATTGTAGATCTGACCTTTGTATTCCCTTTAGTCCCTATTCAAGAACCTCTATCCTGGTGCATGTTTTTTCCTCTACCTGTTGATCCTATTCAACTCCATTCTTTGGCGGATGATGTTCCTCCTCTTCAACCTTCTACTCCATGTGCTGAAAATCTCTCTATGGATATTTATTTGCATTCTTCCCCTTGTAATGTTGTTCTAGATGATAGAATTGCTTGGGCTGTTGTTAGTCGACAAAGGAAATGTCTTTCTTCCTCCTCTTCCCAAACCATTTCTCGAGTTGTGGGCAAAATTCCTACTCACTCTTGATGTGGGTTGTTTGTAGTTTGTAAGTGGTTTGTTAATGTATGGATAGTATTGTAAGTGACATGTTAATGACTTGTGTAATGTTGTAAGTGGAATTTTTTTGGCCTATGTTTCTTTGCCTTTGGGGCTTTTGGTTGTAAAGGGTTGACACCTAAGTTTGTTGTTTAAAACACATTGTTTATTATATTAGGGTAGATATTGCATATTATTTGCATACTCCAACAAAAAAATTGCTTTTATCACCCTTTCAATTTTAAGTAGCAAACTCTAAGTAGTGAACCATAAATGTGTCATGCAATAATAAGATACTTGAATATTATTACAACCTTAAAACATCATAATTATGTTTGACAATTTAATATATATTGAACACTTCATTACCGAATTTGTAGATAATTTGAGATGTCTAAATTAAAATGCACCTTCCAAAGAATGTAAGATGATTGTGAGATAGAGCTCACCAAGCTACTCAAAAGCTACATTGGCCAACAAAAGATATTGAACAATATTTCTAGTAGCAAATAAATGACTAACTTAAGGCAAGCCGAACCATAATTCTACTATTTAATTAAATATATTTGAAAAAATTATATTTTACATTATTTAGTATTATTATTTTCCAAAGGATAATATAGATTTAAAAATTCAAATTGATAGAAATGTTAATTTGATTTTCGAGATTGAAGGAGAAATATTTTTTATCATTTTCCTTGAATTCAATTATGTAGTATTTGAGTCAAATTTATTGACCCATATTTCATAAGCAATAGATCTTACAAACTCATTTCTTATGAGAATGAGTAATCCATTTAACACTCATTGAATCTAGATGATGCTTAGAGGGGTGAAGGAAGACTTCTTAGCTCATCAACCATCCTAATACTACTCTAGCTGAAATGCAATTGACCATAAAATTTCCCTAAATCAAATCCACTTAACATACAATTCTATTTATTAAACCTTTAGTAAATATTAATCTTTTGTAAACAATATTATATTTTTTATCAAAACACACAAAAATAAACGTTATTTTATTTAATATACAAAGTAAAGAGATAGAAACAAGGGACGATGATGATGAAAATGAAGCGATCGGTAGCTAGGTGTTGTTTTGCATGCTAGGGTTTATCCCTACCTATGAATTCTCCTTGACTGAGCTCAATTTTTTTGTGCAATTTTTTGGGTTTCTTGTTGTCTTTTCCACGTGGGAGGGTGTGAGGGTGTTTCTAGGCAGCAATTGAGCCATTTCTTTGGAATTTGGCGTGGATTTTGGCATCTGCGGTTTGTTTGAAGGAGTAGTTGATCTGATTTTGGTGCTTTCCTCTACAGTTATAGGAATGTGGGTGAATTTTTACCACATACGTTGGTGATTGAGGTTTTTTCATGGGTTTACTTCATGGGGTTTTGGGTGTTTGGTGTGTTGTGTTTCGTACAGATTTTTCTTTTGTTGCGAGGTTTTTTGGTGCTCTAGGTTTTTGGATATAATGGAGGGACATCGAGCTTCTTCAAGTTTGGTGATTTCTGGTGCTTTGGATTAGGGGGATTCTTCACTGGGTGTGCATGCATGGCCATTAGAGTCTTTTTATGTGGATGGTGTACTGAAATTCAAGAAAGTTAATGGTTATTTGGTGAGGATCCAAGATCATCTAGTTTTGGTCATCTCGTCAAAATTGGTAATGGAGGATGTTTCTTATCTGGGTAACCATTCTTTAATTTGTAAATTCATGGGTATGTGTATTTATTTTTATCAAAATAGGATTTTTGAAGGGGGGCCTTATTTTTACAATCAAGTGTGTTTGTTCATCAAACCCTAGCATGTGGGTTTCAACTTAGCTAAGGAGCTCCCTTCAAGGGTACCTATTTGGGTGCACCTTCCTGGTTTTTGTTGGAATTTTAGAGAAATAATATCTTGCAATAGATTGCCCTTTTTCTTGGGAAGCCAGTTGGAACAACTCAACAAACTCTGGATAGATAGGTAATTACCTATGCTCATATTTGTGTGGAAATTGATTTGAATAATCCCTTGCCAGATTTGCTTGAGACTTGTCTTAACTCTTCTTCTTAGGTTTAGGAGTTAAACTATGAAACTCTTCCTTTTTTTCAAACTTTTTATGAATATGGGCATTTTCAATAGAAATTAAATTGGGCAATCAAGGCCTCTATTGTCAATAATTCTCCTTCTACCCCTGCTCCAACGGTGGACAAAGTAAAAGGCCCTCTGCTTGATGAGGGTGCAGATAAGGATGGTTTATGCTTGTTAAGCCTCGTAATAAAGGGACAGTTTAGAAGAGATATTTTAGGGACGGGCTAAATGATGAAGGTTTTGACTTTTTTAATGTATTGGAGGCTTTGGACCTAGAAGAAGTGTTTCCAATGATTTGTATTATGAAGTTATTGCCATGCAAATGGATGTTTTGCAAGAGCAGCAGACTGCTCATGACAAACTACCTTTTGATTGTATGCAAGATCCTCAAGTGCCTTCATGGGTCTTGATATATAGGTGTCAAGTGAATCTATACATATAAATAATGATATAGTTTTGGCCGATTTTGTTAAGGAGGCTTTGGATTTTGGAAAATGCAAGGATTGCTCTCATGTTCTAAGGTTGCAACAATGATCCCTCAAAAATATTCCTCCTAAGAAATCTTCTAAGGTTGGTCACAAGAAAGATCAAGGGAAATTCAAATTAGCTAAAGAGATGTTGATGGAATCTGGGTCAATGAAACCAATTGACTCTAATTTCTCCCAATCTCATTAATGATTATTCTCTCTTGGAATGTAAAAGGGTTAAATAGCATCCATCGACAATAGTCTATTCATGATTTGGTTGTCTCTCATTCTCTGTATATTGTTTGTATTCAGGAAACTAAGTTACAAATGGATAGCATGTTGTAGTGTGCTCCTAGTATTTGGCAGTTTGTTCAGTGTCAGTACGTTGGGGTTGTTGATTGTTCTGGAGGGTTAGCTTGTTTTTGGGATCCAAGGAAGATTGCTCTTTGGTAGATTTCAAGTCATTCATCTATTTCCATGGTAGCCTCCAACTTAGATTCTAGTGAAATTATTTTGATTACTAATGTTTATGCTATGACTGGTCTCCTTGGAAAATTTATGATTTGGTCTCATGTAAGGTATGTTTGGTCTCTTTCTCCTTTTCTTCCTTGGATTATAGTTGGTGACTTTAATATTGTGTTAAGTTTGGAGGAAAAAGGGGGTTGACTTGCTAGGTTGGATACCTCTTCTTGGCATCTTCGAGAGCATATGGAGTTGCTTAATTTAATTAATCTAAAATTGTTTAATTGTATCTTCACTTGGAATAATAGAAGATATGGGAATGATGCTATTTTTGAGTGGTTGGATAGATATATTTCTTGTCTCCTATTTCTGAGTTAGGGATAGTTGGAGTACCACTTCTGAGATTCTTGATTGGAAAGGTTTTAATCATTGGAAAATTAACTTTCTAGTCGCCTCTTTTTTATTTCCTAGGAACCCCTCATTTAGGTGTCATCTCATGTGGATTAGAGATTACTTGCTTTAGGATTTGATGGGTCAATGGTGGTGGCAAAATGGTCCAACTATGGTACGACAATGTATTCCTTTGTTAAGAAATTGTAGCTTGTGAAATATAAGCTAAGAAGAGAGAATAGGTAGTGTTTCGATAACATTCATGTCAATGAGAGGATAATTCAAACATGTCTAGATGATATCACATGACAAATCTAGGATAATGGTTTAACGAAGGATTCACATAAACCTAATTCTCTGGTTGTGAAGAAGTTAGAGGAGTGGAAGCTTCGTTTGGAATTTTTTTGGAAGCAAAAGACACAGATTGATTGGCTCGAGGAAGGTGATTGGAACACAACTTTATTTCATAATTCGGTTAAATCTTGAAGGCATGAGAGTTATATTTCTTCTTTAGTTAACTCGCAAGGAATTCAACTAACATCTCTATGGGAGATGTCTCGTGAGGCTACACATTTCTATTATGCTCTATTTACCAAAGATTTGCCTCTTGTTGGAGATAAGGAGAATTTGATTTTGGACTATATTCCCTCTTTTGTAACCAATGTGATGAATGAGGCACTTGTTCGACCAATCACTCTGTCAGAATCGGAAGAGGTGGTTTTTGGGATGAATAAAGGAAAAGATCTCGGTCTTGATGGATGTCCGATAGAGTTCTTTCAAGTGTTTTGGGGTATTATTGAATTTGATATGTTGTAAGTGGTTTAGGAGTCATGGTGAAGAAAACAAATGTTTCATGCCTTGAATTGTACTTTTCTTGTTCTTATTATGAAAATAGAAGGGGCTAATTATTTGGATTACTTTAGGCCCATTACTCTTTATAATGTGGTGTGTAAAATTACTACTAAATTGATTGCAGAGGGGCTCAAGCCTTGTCTTCCTTATTTGATCTCGAAAGAGTAAGGGGGATTCGTTGTTAGAAGAAATTTTTTGGATGGTATGGTAATTATTGTACTGAAGCTATTCATTTTATGGTAGTATCTAAACAAAAATCTACGTTCATTAAACTTGACATCGCTAAAGCCTATGACAGGGTTAAGTGGTGATTCTTACAAAAAAATCTTCTTTCCTTTGGCTTTAGTAATGAATGGGTAAGTTGGACGATGAGTTGTGTTACTTATACTTCTTTCTCTAGTATTCTCAATAGCGAGCCATCTAAGTTATTGGGGCTTCCAGGGGTCTTCACCAAGGGGACCCTTTATCTCCCTATTTTTTTATTATTATGGCAAAGGGCCTGGGTAGATTCATTAAGTCTCAGGTCTCCCAAGGATTGATTCAAGGTTGAAATTGGGGTAATGGGTTGCCAACTCATTCCCACTTGCAATTTATGGATGATACTACTTTAATGGGGTTTTCCTGAATTCATGAAGGAGAGACTTTTCAGACAAACCTTGGATATATATTTAGCTACTTTGGGACAAAAGGTCAATGAGCACAAATATTCTATCTATTTTTTTAATACTCCTGAGCCTATTCAGAGAAGGATTGCCAATATTTTGAGATTAGTTGAGTGGGAGTGTTTTTCGATCAAAGAAGGAAGGGGGGCTTGGTCTTCATTCAATGGCTCTCAATGGACAAGTTCTCGTTGTTGTCATTGTTGTGTGTGTGAAGTAGGATACCTGCAGCTGCAACACAAACACTCAACAGATCATTACAAGAATGGTTAGAAAATTAAAAGTAAATGAAAGATAAACCATGACAAAGCGACCTATCGCCTCCTAAGAGATGCGAGTGTGGATTTGCTCTCATATCTGGATAAGCAATCTCAGTGACTTGACTACACCTAGATGGAGGATTTAAAATGATAGGATATGCAAGCTAGATGAGATTGATTATGCTAGATTGATCCAAGAGTCTAATTAGGCTAATGATATGCATGATTAAGCTATGATGATGATGCAATTAAGATAGAAAAGAGATTGATTAAGCTACATGATTCAACAATTATGCTAGAAAATGATCAAATTAAACTAGATCTCAGATGCAATTGCCTATAATAGCAATGCTCAAATGATATGCTAGAATGGATATGCCTATAGTAACAATGCCTAAATTGATATGAGATGGGATTATTTGTGCTCCAAAATGGGGGGATATTTATAGGATTTCCAAGGCCAAGGGTGAGGTGGCAGGAATCAACAATCAAGATTGAATCTGAAGATATCAAGGGTGAAATTGGAGGAGGTTGGAGAAGAGGTTGGAGGAAGGGACACTTGTCATCTCTGTGGTGACAAGTGTTAAGGAGCCTTTCTCATGAGAGGGCAAGTGTCCAAGAGAGGAGACATGTGGCCAAAGTGCCATGTGTCTCAAGGGGAGAATATCCACACCATAGGAGGTTAGGATGTGCAAGATAGGATAGGGTTAGATAAACCCAAGGTTAGGTGAAATGGGTTAGGTTAGAGAGATGGTTAGATTAGGTGGTTAGAAGTTCGGAGACATGTGGGTAATTTGAATTTAAAAATTCAAATAATAGGAAAACGCTAATTAACTTTTAACAACTCATAAATTGATTTGTTTTAATTAATTAGGGGATTAGAAGAAATGAATTAAATGGGGGGAGGATTAATTAATTTGAATTAATTAATCAAAGGGGACTATGGAAATGAACATATTAAATAAATCCTTAGATTTATTAATAAGTAGATGAATGGGAGAATTTAATCAAATTGCTAATGAATTCAATTAAATTAGGAAGGGGGATTAATTAAATAATTGCTTATTCAATTAATTATCTTCAGACCATTTTTAGGTGTATACAGTCACATCTCGATCCTATGCTTACGTTATTATTAGTATAATTGATAGACTACTAGACATAATTCATGTTGTTTGGTTATTTTGATTTTTAACATGAGTGTGATCGGTAAAATTAGATGGTTAAATTCAAATGAATGGAAATAAAACTGAAATTTAAATGAAGTTAAATTATGATTATGAGCTTAATATCTTATACATTCTTTGAATATGGTTTAAGGTATTGACCCACTAATGCAAATTTGAGTGCAAGTTAGTGCAGGTACATGTCGAAAATGAGAACTTGGTTGAGGTAGAAGTGCCCTCGCCACTTGGTAAGAATATGCATGATGGAACCCGATGTACTTGCACACACTCACCTAGTATATTCATATTTTCATTTGGGATGTTTAAGTTTTTCATACATGGCATTTTGCATTCTTGGTAATCTTGATGTGTAGTTTGAATGTAGAATGCAAATGATATTTTATGAAAATGCCTTCGTTTATGTTATGTTTTGTTTTGAAATAATATAATAGAAAAATTAAACTATCACCTTTGGTGTACGCCATTATTTCCGCATAATTATGTAATTGTTTTTTATTGCCAAAAAAATAAATAAAAACAAATGAAAGTCTCACTATTTAAAATACATTTATAATATTTTTATTTATTTAAGAATATATTTAATTTAGTATATGCTATATTATAAATACAATACTTTTCATTTTAAATAAACTAAATTTAATATATAAAATTATTTACATGTTTTAAATAAACTTTTATAAAAAGTAAAGTATTTACATATATATTAGAAGAAAAAAAATTATAAAATTAAGAAAATGAAAAAAAAAGGTAAATAATGGACTTTTTAGCATGATTAGTTTCTTTAAATTAATTAAAAGTCTAGTCTTATTATAAAATGGAAGACTTGATGCTTTATTTAAGTTAGTGCTTAGTTTGAACAAGTCAAAGAAAGTTGACTTTTGAAAGCATACTTATTAATTATTTAATAGTTTGTTTTTATTAGCAAATATTTCATATGGGAATTGTTGTTTTTGTTTTAAGTTTAGAATAAGTCAATATGAATTGACTTTGAAAGTTTTAGTTGTTATTTAAAAAAAATAAAAGCTAAGTTTTCATAAGGTAATCGTGGATATAAAAGATTTAAGTAGTTTTTCTTTAAAAAGTGAATGAATATTTATAAAAAGTGTTGTATGTAAAATTCATCATTAATTCAACTAGAATCAAAGGGAAATCGCGAATCTCTATCTAATCAAAGAATTCTAAACAAAACCAATGAAATTATATAATCAAGCAAATAGGAATGTAAAAATTTCAATAAAATCTCTTTATTCCATAATTGCATTAGTTTCCATTGTTCTTTTCCTCTTTGTGGTATGATGGCTCTCAAATATCACACTGGCAACCTACAAATAACACAAGATTGGAAAAAATCTACAAATAACTGTTGAACATAGAGTACCACTGAGAGGGGGGTGAAGCAGTGGTTTTTAAGTTTTTCCTCTTGTGATCTAACTTGAGAATATCAATTATATTCTTGATCACTTAAACAGTTAAACTGTTAATACAAGAAAGAAAGCCAAAGAGACCATACACACACAAGAAACTCACAACACCATATTTACGAGGAAAACCCAACATGGGAAAAACCTTGGTGAGAAAAGTTGTTGAAGACTACTGCTCCAATCCAACCTCACAGGTAAACACAAATTTACAAAGATTTTGGGCACCAACCTAAGGAGCACCAACCCCTGCACTTTTAGGGTGCCAACCTAAGGAGCGTCAACCCCTGCACTTTTAGGGCACCAACCCAAGGAGCATTAACCCCTGCACCAAGCTTCAACTTGGTGATGTATATTGAAATACAATTTAAATACAATTAAGGCTTCTTGTTGCAAATGAGAAACCTACAAATAACTAAATTATCAAAAGCCAGTAATGATCAACCTTTTAAAGGTTGGAAAAAATAGAAATATGTTGCTTCCCAATCCATTGGGGCCTCAGGTGGAATGGTCATATTATGGAAACCAAGTGTGGGAAGAGTAGATGCTATCTCAATCAAAGCAAACTTCATCCACGTCAAAGTAATAGCTTCTTCAGTATCCTTTCATTTGATCTCAATATATGGTCCAAATTCTTCAACAGGGAAGAGAGTAGTGTGGGACAAGCTTGCCCAAGTATGCCTCAATTTTCCAGAGGACCCGATTATCTTTGGAGGTGATTTCAATGCTATCATTTCCCCAAGGGATAAATCAGGGGGCACTATCACCCTCCCTAAGTCCATGCAATATTTTAATGACCTAGTATTCTCCAATTCTCTCATAGACTGTGTGCCATCCAATGGCTCCTTCACCTGGTCAAATAGAAGATGAGGCCTTTCTCATATCGTTGAGCACTTAGATAGGTTTTTTTGTGAATCCTATTTGGAATGCTTCATTCAGCCCCCCAACTTCCAAAATCCTGCCTCTATCAGGTTCTAATCACTTTGCACTCCAACTGGACATTCCCTTCCTTTCCATCACAAATAAGGGATCTTTTTTCAAATTCCAACAAATGTGGTTTAGAGATAATTCCTTTCTCCCACAGTTGCAGAAATGGTGGTTGACTACTCCGTTTACCCCAGGTTCTAGGATGTTTTAGTTTTGTAAAAAGCTTCAATGGATCAAAACCAGAATCAAAGAATGGAATACAACAGTTTTCAAGAATATCTTTCACTCTAAGTCTCAGGTGGAAGATAGTATCAAAATTCTAAATGAAGACATTATTCAAAACGGCATAAATGAAGAGTCTTACAAACAACAAAACTCCCTGAATTTGTAATTACAAGAAGCTTTTAAAAGAGAAGAACTCTTTTGGAAACAAAAATCTAGGGAGACATGGTTGCAAGAAGGGGATAGGAACACAAAATTCTTCCATGCTTCGGTTAAAATGAAGAGAGAAAATAGTCAAACTTCACAAATTAGAAATGAGACAAGGGAAATTCTTTTGGATAATCAGAAAATTCAAGATGAAGCAGTTTATTTTTTCTCTTCCCTTTTCTCAAATTCAGTGGTTGAGAACGAAGATATTAGAAGGAAAACACAGGATATTCTTCATCACATACCATGCTTGATCACACATCAGGACAACATATCACTGTTGAAACCCTTTTCTTTGGAGGAAGTTAAGAATGCAGTCTTCTCCATGCATCCAGATAAAGCCTCTGGACCGGATGGGTTCCCTGCCCTTTTTTTTCAAAAGCGTTGGAATTTCTTGGGATCGGATGTTTGGAAGATGGTGGAAGAGTCTAGGAAGCATGGCAATATGTTGAAACAATTCAACACTACTCGCATTGTTCTAATTCCCAAGTTGACTAATCCACAATCCTTTGCAAATTTTAGACCTATCTCTCTTTGCAACATAGTCTACAAAATTATAACTAAGGCCATCTCTATCAGATTGGATCCTTTGATTCCTAAGATCATTTCTAAGCAGCAAGGGGGTTTTGTGCTAGATAGAGAAACAACAGAAGGAGCTTTGGTAGTGCATGAGATTATGCATTCAGTAATGGCACATAAGATAGAAGCAATCATGGTTAAGCTCGATAAGTTGAAAGCATATGATAGGGTCAATTGGGTTTTTTTGCATCGAATCCTTCTCAAGTTTGGTTTCTCCAATCTATGGTGTAAATGGATTCTTTCATGTCTATCAAGGGCAAAATTTCCAGTCTTGGTTAATGGCAGCCCAGTGGGTTTCTTTCCGTCCTCTCAAGGAGTCAGACAAGGCGATCCTTTGTCCCCATCTCTTTTCATCATCATGGCAGAGGCCCTTAGTAGATTGATCTCAGCCTATCACGGTTTTTCCTTATGGAAAGGAATTCAAATCCCTCAAACCCAAATTATCCTCACACATCAGTTATTTGCTGATGATACTATCTTGTTTGGGGAAGCTTCGGTGAGGGAAGCTAAGGTAATTAAAAGAACCCTTAAATTATACAGTGAGGTATCTGGGCAAAAAGTGAGTGAGACTAAATCAAAAACATTTATATTTAGTTGTTCACCAATTCTGTCAAAAAGCTTGATAAATATCTTGGGTTTCAAGAAAGCGAATTTACCATGCAAATATCTAGGAGTTCCTCTCTTCTTAGGGGCGATAAAAGGATGCCACTAGGATTCTATAGTCTTGTCGATCAAGAATAAGGTAACCTCTTGGAAGAACAATTGGTTATCACAAGTTGGGAGAATATTGCTTATCAAATATGTCTTGGCAACAATTCCAAACTATATTATGGCAGTCCTCCCCATGTCATTCAAGATCCAGGAGCAACTGAAATCTCTCCTCAAGAAATTTCTATGGAAGGGCAACAAAGATCCCAAAGATAAAATACATTTACTGGCCTGGGAAAAAGTTTGTTTCCCCAAAGTGTTTGGGGGGCAAGAATACCTAACTTCGAAGATAGGAACATTGCTCTAGGGGCTAAACTGGTGTGGAAATTGTATTCGGACTCTATGTTTGTCTGGGCTGCTATTATTAGAGGCAAGTATCTTGACTCAGAAGATCCAAAAAGAATTTTCACAGTCCTAGATCCTCCAAAGGGGT
Source organism: Cryptomeria japonica (assembly GCF_030272615.1). Lineage (NCBI taxonomy): Eukaryota > Viridiplantae > Streptophyta > Pinopsida > Cupressales > Cupressaceae > Cryptomeria > Cryptomeria japonica. Next base: position 222,033,860 of record NC_081407.1, on the reverse strand, counting down.
CAAAGATGTGGAATTTCCTAATTAGATGCAGAAAGAGCCTACTACATAACCTAACTTGGATTGTGCACAATGGGAGGTCAATTAGGGAGGACTCATGGAATAGCTATCCGCCCTTAGTAAGTATTCCAAATCTGGATGTTATCAAGGAAGTTTTACAGGCCTCATGGGGATACTTTGTAAGCAATTACTTTCACCCGGTTCTGGTTAATGGCTTTTGGGAAGCGAAATGGAAAGACTTGGATAATATACCTGCCCCTCCTCAACAAAAATAGGTGCTTATGATGGAATTAAGAAACAAATTGATCTTCTTCAAAGGAAAACGAGACAAATTGATTTGGCTTCCTTCCAAGTTAGGGATTTATTCAGTAAAAGAGGGCTTCAAACAATTATCAGTTCAGGGGAAAGATAATCCGCCCAGAAAGATCTTATTTTGTTGGAAGGGATGCGGATTACAAAAGGCAGGATCCTTTGCTTGGCTGGCTCTAAAGGGTAGAATCCTAACTAGTGATAGGTTAGCTCTTCTTAAGGTAGTGCAACCCTTTGATTGTGTGTTGTGTAATAAGTCCATTGAAACAACAAATCACCTTCTTTTAGAATGCATTGTGGCACAAGATTGTTGGAAGTGGCTACTAAACAAACTTCAATGGAATTCCCCATTACAAGCCAATTTAGCAGAAGTATTTGAATCATGGCCAAAGCTCTTTGCAGATTCATTTTTTGCAGTTATCTAGGATATGAATCCTACCATTCTCATATAGAACATTTGGTGGGAAAAGAATAGGCACATATTTAGGAAGGAATTTCATAGTGTGCAGGATATGCTTTACCAAATTAGAATTATCAATTTCAGAATCTGTTAATGCTCACACTGCTAAATTTAAGAAGCTAGATTCCCCTTTCACCTCGTGGGATAACGACCTTCTGACAGGTTGGAAACTCCTTCAAATCCCATTCAAAGGAAGTCTAATGGTAAATGCTCATAAGAAAATCAATAGAAAAGGAATTAGATGGAGATCTCCCTCGAAGCATTTTGTGAAACTAAATTTTGATGGAGCTGCGAGGGGTAATCCTAGAATGTTTGGAATTGGAAGTGTTCTCGGGGATCAATCAAGCCAAGTTTTGAGAGCAGGTTTTGCAAAAATTCCAAATGGCACAAATAACATAGCAAAGGCTAGAACCTTACTGTTTGGGATTAAATTAGCCATTAAAGAGCAGGTTGAATTCTTAGAGATTGAAGGGGATTCTTTGAACATCATATCAGCCTTAAAAAACTTCCAAGCTCCCAATTGGAAAATAGATTACATTATTCAAGAAGCTAGAGAGGAGATTTCAAGTTTTCAAGGATATATCATTTCCCATTGTTATAGGGAAGCAAATAAGTTAGCAGACTTATTAGCCAATAAGGGATGTGAGTCAAATGAGGAAGCTTTTTTCCTTTCTCCCAGTCAGGTTCATAAAGACGAATGCCTCAGGGTACAACTGGCTTTGGATGTGTCGCCTAGTCCCACTCAGATTGTTTAATCTAATGTTGCTTGTTGTGGGTGCAGGGCCTCTCATTCTTCAAAGTATCGGAGTTGGAATTTCTCCCATTGCCCCACTATGTTTCTGGTTGAGGTTTAATTTTAGTTGATCTTACTCCAAGAATCGTCTTATGGCTTGTGTAGTGGAAAGATCCTCGAGCCATGGTTAGCCATGTCACTGCTAATTGTCCTGTGAGGACACTTCTAGCCTGGTAAGGCTTTTATGTGAAGTAGATGGGGATTGTCATTTCTACATTCTTTCCGGTGGCATGTAGTACGGGATGAGATCAGCTTGGCGGCTTTGGACCTTCCCACGCTCTGAGTACCTTTCAATATCTTCACACATGGGGGAAGGACGAATTTCCTCTGGCTTGGGATTTTTGGAGGTACTTCAAGCATGTGGATATGTAAGGCAGGCCACATGTTCGCTCTCTGCAGCATCCCCAATCTTGTCATTCCCTGCGAAGGATCTCAACTTGAGGAAATACCAGGGCTCCCACATATCTGCAAACTACCATGTCCTTTCTCAATATAAATGTGATGGCTCACACGAGCTACACTAATTCCTTTGCGTCATTTTCCCTCAGGTTTCTCTATTTATTGGCCATTGGAAGCATGCTCCTTCAAAATTGCAGGCTCATTTTTAGCTGGTCTAATTTCTTGCTTTCCTCTCTAATTGAGCTCTCATGGAAGTTATGGCCCTTCGAATTTACTTGGAGGGAGGTCATCTTGTCCAGAGACAGAATGCTCTAGCTCGTCCTCTGAGACTTGCAGACTCCTTTGTAATTCCATGTGAAGTTTGTGAGTGGGCAGTGAGGACTATTCTTGGGGAGGAATGGATTGCAGCCAACCCGATGGCCTCTCCAAACTTGGTGGCTTCCAAAATGGCGTCTATGGTGATGGACCTCACACAGTCTCTGGACTATACAAAGTTAGTGGTGGGGGCTTTTCTTCTTCCTGCATTATTTTCTTGGGAGGATTTGAACCTGCAATTGGAGAAGTATGATTTGTTTACTGGAGAGGTGTGGTGGGGAGGTTTTTTAAATAGAGATCTCTTTATTTTTGACTCAGTGCCAAGAGTTGTTTTCTTCTCCTTCATCTATGGCCTGGGATACGCATCTCCTCACACTTTTCTCCACTGGGTTCAACTCTTTGAAGATCAAATAGGGGAGCCATTGGCTTCAATTACAATGGCTAAATTCAGGGTTGTGTGGCAAATCCTTGATCATGCATTGGTTGAACCTCACACGTATCTCTCATCTTTCCCAACTCCAATGGAGGTCGTTCATCTCAAGAATCAGGAATTGGAATATGATATTTCGCCAGCTGGGGTGGCAGGTTAAAGGTGGTAGAATTGGGGTTGATCCGAGCATGGCACTTTCAAACATGTAGCCCCTTGTCCTTATTTGATAATCTTGCTCTTTAAATTGTTTGGATTGTGTTTCTTTTGTTGTCCATATCGGGAAAGATTTTGTCTCTCTCAAGCTTTGTCCGGGATTTTTTCAAATGACCCCTTGTCTACTTCGGGGGGGGGCTTTCTTTTAGATTTGTATTTACTAGGGGGATGGAGATAGTATTTTATCTAAGTATATGCAAATCTTCAATTATTATCAATATATTATAGGCCATGGCCTTTTGTCAAAAAAACAAAAAAAAACACAAGATTCAAAGTTCGTGATTGCTGAAAATGGAGATTGAATGCTCAATTGGTAGATTTGTGGAGAGGATTGATTGAGAGCTGGAACAGAATGATCAAGGGGTGGAACTCAGGTGAGCTCACATGTTGATTGATAGTTGAATTGCTAATTTGGAGGTGGAACAGAATTGATTGAATAGATAAATGAGCTAACTGATTGAGAAAAAAACTAATTGGAAGATGAAAAAGAATGATTAGAAGATAATTGATTGATGACAAAGAAAGCATTATTTAGAAAAAACTAACTAGAAGATAGAAAAAGAATGATTGGAGAGAATTAAAGAAAAGATGTAATTAATCAATTAATTGAAATGATTAATTAAAATAGATTGAATAGTTAACTGAGATGAGTGATTGATTGCTTTTTGGAAAAAAGCAAAGTGGAAGATAGAAATAGAGATTGGAAAGATAATGATTTAATAAATTAATTAATTTAGCATGTGCTTGAACTTTGACTTTGATTTTCAATTTAATCTTTGCATGAGATTTAATTCAAATATTGAATTTATTTTAAATTCAATTTGTTATTTGAATATATTTAGAACTTGACTTTGAAATTCAATTTGATTTTTGAAATCATGAACATGTATTTGAAATTAGAAAAAACTGGAAGAATGTGAATTTGAATTTGAATATGGAGAATTAATGAAATTTAATGAAATTAAAGGAATTAATGAAATTAAATGAAATTGGATGAAATTAGAATTTGGGGATTTGGAATTGGAATTTGAGGAAATAATTAGTTAATTAAATATTTTAAAGAAACTATTTAATTATTTAGAAATTTAATTTAATTAAATAATAGAGATTATTTAAATTAAAGATTAAAATCATAATTAATATTTAGAAAAAGGTTAAATGATTAATTGATTAGGATATAGAAATTGAAAATGAAATTATTTAAATAATAAAGATTATTTAAATTTAAAAGATTAAAAATCACAATTAATTAAATAATAAATATTTAATTAACATTGGAAAATGGTTTAAATGATTAAATGATTAGAAAAATAGAATAATTAGTAAGATGATGAAGAAATATGAAACTTAGAAGAATAAGATTTTAATTAATTTAATTAAATAATTAAATAATTATTTAATCAATTAGAGGAATAATTAGTACATGATCAATGAGACATTTTTAGGTGTTTATAGAAAGTAAGTTTTTTTTTTGGTTTTTTGATTGGGGCATGAACAACATTTTAAGTATGAGGAAATAATTTTTTGTGTGAGTAACAATTATAGTGTGAAGAGAAGTATTTTAAGTGTGAGCAGTAGTTAAAGTGTGAAGAGAAGTATTTTACGTGTGAGAGAACAACATTTTAAGTGTGAGAAACACTTATGGTGTGAAAAAGAAAAAGAATTGATACTTTCTTTATGAGAAATCAACTCACATGCATCCAACCAATATTTCTTTTCGGGGTTTATTGTTAGTGTGTCATATGTTTTAAAACCAGAGAAAGAGAACAGATTTTGGGCATAATAATACACATAATATCAAATTTATTTTACATAGCAGAACCATTATTTTAGAAAGAGTTCTTTTATTGGGTTTAGAAGGATAGAATGGGGATTTTGCATCAGTATTATGTCTGAAATTTCTAGCACTCTCTAGAGTTTATACATCAAATATTTAAGCATTCTTGAAAGGGTTTTTATTGGGAGTATTATTTCTCCCTTGTTTCTTATTATTCTCTTGAATTTATTTCATTTTAGAGTGGAAATATGGTTTGAAATAAGAAAACTAAAATTATGAGTATATATTCATTATTTTTTTATTTTTCTAAATTTAAGTATATATAAGAGTATATACAAATGTGTGCATAAAAGAAACTAAGCACCCTTGCAGCTTCAAGCATTATGAAGGATAATGAAATACACAATTCTTTATAAATCTACAATTATATACAATGAATAGAAAAATAATCTCATAAAGTTTTCTTTTCAAATTTATATGACTATATTTTACAAACCAAACTTGCTTGGAAAAATGATTATTTATTGTAGATAAGAGCATAAAGACATGTGGAATACTTTCTTTCATTTTAGGTGAAATACACACACACACACACACACACACACACACACACACACACACACACATATATATATATATATATGAAAACTTATGTTGTTTGGCACATACTAGTTTTGTTGCTTTATAGTTGAAAAGCAATTCAATAGGTATAAAAGTTAACATGCATGTATCAATGGATACATATGTATTTAGGGATGGATAAATTAAGCTATTCTTATAAATGATTAAATGCATACAACCATGTAGATTCCTTAAAATCATGAAAGATAGATAGTTGAGTTTATCCTCTCGTGCATGAAAAGAGGTATTTGTTTTAAGAAATTGTGCATGATTCACAATAGGAAAAAGGGTGCATGTAGATTAATAATCTCATCAAAAGGAGAGAGATAGATCTCTATCACATGCATGTTTGTCAAATGTCATTATTAAAAAAATAAATTTGTACAAAATACATGTTTGCTTGAGTGTTTCCTTTAAGGAGAGAAGTTTTCTTTTTCTTTGTGAGTTATGAGTTTACGCTTTTGGGAATGGGTGTCAAATATGGAATAACAGAGAAGGTCGGTCCTCTTTTCAGGATCTTGCCTAAAATATTAAAATACTTTGGCCAAAGTCATGTATTCGTTGAAATAGATGAATTAGTCTAGCAAAATTTATTAATATATATTTCTCTGTCATATCTTGATAGTAGGACATTGCATTTCATACAAACAAATGCATATAGGTATATCAAGTTGCACTGGGTTTCCCTCCTACCTATTGTTTCCAAGTAGCTAGGCATTTCATGCAAGGACGGGTATCTTTCATGTTATGAAAGATTCTGGGGATGCGTTAGCTTCATGGTTGGGTAGAAAAAATCCTAAGCCATGTTCTCGTCTCTCAAGTTGTGGATGACAAATGCGATCAATGACACTCGAAGGCACATGATTACTTACATATCTTTATTATTCTTTGTATATGCTTGTACATTGTATAATGTTCTTGTATTGAGTTATCTCTTGGGCATTAGGGCTTAGGATGTAAATATTATTTCTCTTGTACATGTGCTAACACCTGGATTAAGCACTACTTCATTGAGATGTAATGACACTAATTGTGTACTTTATGATATTATCTTTTATTTTTTCTATATTATTGTAATTATGAGTAATTTTTTAATCATGAGATATAGTTTAAGGATTGTGTTCCTTACAATTGTCAAATTATATTAGCATTGTTGTATTAGCCAAGATCAAGTTTGGGCATGAAATCTTACTCATAAGTATTTAGGAGGGGTTGACAATTTAGATGCCCCTCAGTGTCGCATGGAGGGGAAGGGATCAATGATTTGGCACACTCTGAAGACTAGGCAAGGTTAATTAAATAGGGGCTTTTGGATTTGTAATAAGGGCTCAAAAGCTCCTTTTGGATTTGATTCTTGGGATGGTCACCCTCCAATCCTTTCAATGTATCCGCACTTACAATCCCTTTGTGATAGCTTTCTTGCAGGTGGTTGGAGAAAGGTGGTTGATTGTAAGATTGTTCAACATTTGGGACAAGTTGATGTTTGCAAATGGAAAGCTCCCCATGAATGTTCACTTGGAGGACTAGAGGGAGCTCAACAAGAGTTAGCTCAAATTCTTGCTAGTAGAGAGTGCAATTCTCTTTTAAGGCAAGATATCCTGGTGTGGGGTTAGGATCTGATAGGTAAGTACTTTGCAGCTTTGAGGTACTTGGAGCTTGATAGGCAGATGTTTGTGAGCGTAGGGGTTCCATCATGGAAACAAGTGTGGAACATTTTTTCTTGGCCCAAATGCAATTTTTTCATGTGGTTGGTGGTTCAAAATAGATGTTTTACTTGGAATAATTTATTCAAGTGTGGCTTCCAAGGACCTTCTATTTGTATGGTGTTGCAATAGTGAAGATTGTATTTCTCATCTTTTCTTTCAATGCTCTTTCTCTAGGGAGATTTGGCATCTCTGGTGGGGAGTTTGGAATCAGGGTTGTTGGCATACCTCTTCGTTGGATGAGTTTTGGGACCGGTGGGGTAATCCTCTAGTCAAGACCCATTTTCTTCAAGTAGCTTGGGTTATTGGGCCTACTTTCATTATTGGGCATATTTGGTTATAACGAAATCACTAGATCTTTCATGATGCAAAATTGGTTGTTCAACAATTTTGAAAAATTGTTCATACTCTTTAGGAGACCGTCTCTACAAAGTGTGACCTCTCTATTGTAGTGGATCCTAGTGATGATATTTTTAAAAGGTTCAACTTTTTTGTTCAAGGGGTCGATACTTCTCTTGGTGTGGGTTGTAAGCAAGTTAAGGGGAACAGACATAGATAGTCTATGAGGAAGATTGACCAAGTGGGCCAATGAATTCCTCCACCTCAAGGAGTTTTGAAGATAAATACTTATTGTTCTTCTAGGGGTAATCCTGGTTATGTTGGTATCGGTGGCATTCATTGTGATAATTTTGGTGTTGTTCAATTTTGTTTTTCCATTTATAAAGGATTTCATACGAATAATTACATGGAGGCTCTCGTCATTTTGTATGTTATGGAGTGAGAATGTATTCTTGGTTGTAAAAGGATTATTTGTGAATCTAACTTACAAGTGGTGGTGAATTTGTTGAATGAGCAACGACTAGATGATGTTAAGTGGCACTTAGCTATGACTATTCAACAGATTCTAAGATTAAGTCTTTAGAGTTTGTTACCTTTCCTCAAATTCCTAAGGAGTAGAATAGAGTTGCAGACTGTCTAGTCAAACGAGCTTCTGATCAAATGTGAAATATTGTGGATAGGCAATATTTGCTTATGGATTTATCTCACATGTTGGAAGAGTTAGTTGTGGATGATAGAAATGTATAATGCTTTGCTCTTTGTTGGTTTGTTTACCCTACTTGTTTTGTAACTCTCTTTGTGTTTAATAAATTTCTATCCCTTTTGAAAAAAAATGAAATACAAATATAGAAACCCTAACAACCATTCTTAGTTAAATGAGAGGGGGGGTGAATCAGATAAACTCACAATACAATGTTCTAATCATATTCAACCTCGGTAGAACTTACTTGATATGCAACTATGACTGTAAATCATTCAAACTCATAAACTGATAAACTTGAAACATCAAAACACATTTAACACTAGATTTAACGTGGAAACCAAAATAGGGAAAAACCACTGTGGGATTTCGAACCCACGAAGAAAATATACTCTTCTAGAGTATGCTCGGTTAAAAGTCAATCCTGTTGAAGATTACATAAACACATTGTTAGATGTGACCCGGTCAAGGGATTTCCCTCAGATCTATCAGAATCTTGCACTTTGTTAGAAGTGACCTTGTCAAAGGATTTCAAACACTCAATTAGAATGTTACCTTGCTAGAGGATTTACAAATAAGACTGTTAGGTCCACTCGGTTAAGAGATTTCCTGTCACTTACAAAAATAAATAACAGTAATAAAATATATTGCAACTTCACATCTGAAATGTTATAGCAGACTCTATGTGCTCAAAATCATCTTGTCATAATACTTATCTTCCTCTTGCTAGGATTCTCACTATGTTCTTCAATTAGATCTTCAATCTTCTGTACTCTATAATCACCTTTGCAGCATCACTGTTCTTCTATTTGCCCGCATACTTTGTTCATCAACTTTTCTTTATTTATAAGCAATTCCTAACTGCTTAATCTCCTTAATCACATTTCCCATGATTAATCTTAGCCATCAGATCTTCAAACTTGACTAGGTTCATTGAATCCTTCGAACTGAAAAATGTTTTATCTTGCCTTGAAACTTGCATTCCTTCCTTGGTACTTGTGCTCGGTCATAACCGTTTAATCTGTGTTGTAGATCTAACTCTTGAATTTTCATTGTCGTAGATCCTTAACAAACTTCTTGCATGACATTTCAATCTTCTATAAATCTCCAGCTCATTGGCATCCTTCATTTAATAATGTATTTATTCATCCAATGTGTTTTGTTACTGGTCGGTTGACACTCCGTTAATTCTGAACTTTACTCGGTAGACATTCTGTATTTGTCTCGGTTACTGTCTCGGTAGCTTTGCTTGCTGACGACGCTCGGTGACTTCTTCCTTTTTTAACCGACACCGATAACCTTGGAATTTACCGACTAGCTCCTTGCTCGGTAAAATAGAATAGTTTCAAACCTTTACTCATTCTATTGCATGAAATCTTTTCTCCTTATTCAGTCTTCGAATGCACATATATAGGATATCAAAACAATCAAAATAACATAATCTCATCACTGTCTAACTCGGTAATAGTTGCCCATTGAATAACTTATTACTCCCCTTCATTTTCACATTCTTTCTGTGTCACTTACCGACATCTTTATACTCATCAAAACATACTCTTTAAGATGTGGCAACATCATACTGAATCATAAAATCAATTGCTTGACATTAATGACAAAATAATATTATTAAGACAGTAATCATCCTTTATCAATTATATCATCAATCTCCAACAACCTTCTCAATATCATCATACCAACAAACTTAATGTAATGCCAACAACCATTATACCATTTGTAGACACCTAAAAGTTGCACAACAAATTAAGTGAATTTTATTCACTTAATTATCCTTATTTCTTCCAATTAATTAAATTAAGATTTAATTAATATCCATATTCTTCTAAATTAAGATTTGATTAATATTTATTTTCTTCTATCCTAACCGTTTTTAATTAAAATTCCCCTCCTAGCCATTTTTAATTAAATTCACATTTAATTAAACTAACCATTTTTAATTAAATTCACATTTAATTAAAATCCCCCTTCTAACCATTTTTAATTAAATTTACATTTAATTAAAACCACCCACTTGCAAAATTAAAAATCACATTTAAATAAATCAATATTTATTTAAATCTATCAAATGCAAGTTGCAACCAAAATTAAAATAAATTAATTTTATTTTAATTAAATTATTTTCCCCACCCACTTGCAAAATCCTACATCTCCCACTTGCCTCCTAAACCTTTTCTAAAGCCTTCTAGATTCTTCTAATCATATCTTAATTAACCTAATCCATCTCTTAAACATTTGAACATTCCTTAAGAGAAGTCACTTCTCAAAATTCTCAAGAATGTCTCAAAGTCTTTAAAATGCATTAAAGGCTTTATGTCCTCAACAAGTTAACCTTTAAAGTCTTCCAAACCATTAATGGTTACCTCAATCTTTCCCACATGGTTAGAGACTCTCTCTAACCCAAGGGTGTCATCAAGCACTTATGGCTTTGACCCTAGTTATCCTATTAACCCTTGCACAAGAGTTTACCCCTTGGATAAAAGTTTTGTCCAATGAATAACTCTAACCTAACCTTAACCCTTACCTCCCAAGGTAACCTTCATGTCTTCTCAGGCATTTAATGCCTCTTACATCTCCTCTCAAGCAACCTCTTGATGACAATTGTCACCATTTCATTGGTGAAAAATGTAAACATGGATTGATAACTTTCAATCCTAGCCCTTATTGAGATTATTCAATCCTTCATTGCCCTATTTTCCTTATAAATAGAGCTCTCATTCTTCATTTTCATAATCCAAGTCTTTGTGCATCAAACTTATAGTCTCATTTCATCAAACATTATTCCCTCTCTTTAATAATAGTAATTAGATCATTTAATTTTGTATATCATTTAGCAAAATCATGTTAACTTCATTTTATATGTTAGTTTGATATCATTTTCATGCTAGTTAGTTTCATTTCAATATCTTGCATCCTACCATCATCTAGTTTCATATCCAAATCATCACTAAGATCTTAGTTGCATTTCCATTTTTATCTTAGAATCACCATTTAAATCTCGTTCTTGAGGTTGTCATCTTGAAGATCAAGTGCACTTCCAAGTGAAGGTCACCTTGAATCTTAGAGATTTTTTAGAGATAGAGGAGCATGGAACGATTTTAAAGAGTTTAGATTTATTCAACTTGTTTTGTTTTGATTTCTAACTCTGATGCAATGTTTCATGTGTGTGTTTGAAATATTCTTCTCTATTGCAGGCTAATACCACATTTCGAGCATACACCATCCATGTCTTCTCAATCAAGCACAAATTGGTTTTAAAGTTAATATTCCATGAGAATAAGACACTAATATCAAAAACAAATTTAACCGACCAAGTATATAATCAACAATTTTATTTTATTTAATGCATCAAAGTAATAAAATTTCTCTTATATATTGACTTTTTGTAGGGGTTTTGGCCGTGGCATAAATAGATTGTCTAGGATAATTAATGGTGTTTGGTGGAAAGAAAAAAATTGTTTACTAAAATTTTATTCAAAGCGAATACTTTACGCTGTCCCTCCCACCGAAGAGACGTGGTAGTATCAATCTTATATTCAATACGCTCTCAATCACAATTTCTCAGTTGCTCCTTTTTTTAAATCAAGACAATAACTTGGAAGCAAGTTGTCCGCTAGTCATGTCACGACCAAATATTCTATTTTTTAATAAATAAAAGTCAATGAGTTTTTAAAATTTATTTTACAAATTTTGATAGACATTTCATGGATTCATGAAGACTTTTAGCACAAAGGATTTCCTGCAAATCTAGCATTCCTTTTCCAAGAAATCACTCAAAAGTTTGTCTACTTCCTCATTTGCCATGTTCACACTGAAAGGCACGAGCAAACGGAAGCCTCCTTTAATTGAACCACAATTGCCAGTGAAATCTGATTTATTCAGAGCAAGAAAATATGAAGTTCTTAAATATTAATTCAGTTCTTCCTAATAATACATCCATGTTCACACTGAAAGGCACGAGCAAATGGAAGCCTCCTTTAATTGAACCACACTTGCCAGTGAAATCTGATTTATTTGGAGCAAGAAAATATGAAGTTCTTCCAAATTCAAATTATAATTTTGATTAGTGGACCACTCTGATTTTCTAATTGATCTGTGCTTTTTTTTTTTATATCCTCAAATTGAATATTTATATCCCATAAACAGGATATACTTGTAATTATTATGGCAATGTGGGAAACCCCTCTTGGCAATATAAAATGAGAATCTAAGGCAAGACCCATATTTTGCCAGGAAGAACATAAATAGCATATGTTAACATCCCAACCCTGAGGTAGTGGTGGAAAACTTGTGTTCTTAAAAGAGGTCACAAATTCAAATCCCACACGGGGTAAGATATGTATGCCTTGTTTGTAATACAATTAGGTGCTTCCTGTAAAGAGTACAGAATAGTCCCATATTACTATAAACCATCTATAGACCCATATACAGATTGCTCAGTATAGTGGACTGTAAAAGAATCTTTCTTTCATTCTTTTATATTGTCAACACGCATTACGACACTATTTTACATAGGAACTCTTGTACAATTACAGATTTTATGGATCTTCTTCCCCAAGCTTTAGCCACTATGGATGGAGTATGTAGAGGCATACTTTTGAGGATTGCAAAATATGTTTCAGCAGGAACTTCCCCTGATTCAGTTTCTAGCCTCAACTTTCACAGATTATATCTAAATGATAGAGAAAATGTTAGTCCATTTTTTCCTTCCTGCAGGAACCACTGGTTCATTTCTGCCTCTCATGACATTTGCTCGCACAAGAATTAACCATCCAGATACAGCAGCTAAATACAAGTCTCATTCAGTTCATAGGAGTGTCCACTTTCCCAAGACATTATATTGCTAGGGCAGGAGCTACTCAACATGTTTGCAAGGATGCATGATGCCGTCTAAATCCTGGAGAGCAAGTGAAGTTGCAAGGATACATCACACTATCCAAATCCGGGAGACCAAGTGAAGTTGCAAAGATACATCACACTATCCAATTCTGGCAGCATCTGGACAGCACCCACCCAACAAGATTTATCCTTAATGCTTGGCACATCTAAATGGCTAAACAATTGTACCTAAACCATATATAAACATCCATCACTTAAGGGAAAGGAGTCAGTAGTGGACATAGCTAATTTCACGCATCTTAAGCTCCTAGACGGTTCATCCAATTTCAACGATTTTTTTTTGTTCTCTGTATGCGACTTAACTGCTTAAAGCTATTGTTTTGGCTTGTGGGTAGTAACGATGCACGCTGTCAAATTCGTTATGTGCACAAAGGTCAAAAAGTAGTCATTTCGAAATGTGGTCCAATACATAATCACCTTTGCGCCAATAGTAGACAAATCAAAATAGCCAGTAGTAGTGGACAAATGCTCCAGTAGTATTGCACAAATGTCTCAGCAGTGGTGCACAAATGTCCCAGTAAAGGGCTAATTATGATCAAAAAAGCTAAAAAATTATCCACCATAGGTACATGTGATATTTATTAATGGACCTTCCATTACCATTTTGTTTTGGCTCCTACTATGTCTACTAATGGGGGGTGAGGTTGACAAAAAGATGAGGTTATTGGTCCTATGTCCACTACTGGCTCCTTTACTCTAAGGGCCTAAAGTTCCGAAATTAAAAGTAAATGGCATCGTTAACTAGTACTATTCTGAGATGATGAGTTGCAAGTTATACATGAGGCTGATTGCATGGTGTGCAATCCCACCAATCAGCTAGGAGTTCTGCACATGGTCAGATGTGCAGTGAGCGGCATGAGAATATGAAATCATGAAACTGCTGGAAGATGATCTCTCTGCCATCTGAGAAAGGAATAGTGAATGATGTGTGATTTCACCACAGAACGCTACGCTCACTCAATTGTGCAGTGTCAGACTGTCAGATATGAACTGACAAAAGACTGAATAATCTGTTCTCTAGGGCCCCTCACGTCATTTTCATAATTTCGTTTTTTATATTATCCATTTGTTTTTTAGGCAGTTTGGGTCGACAGACGGATTTTGATCAGAGGAGCAGCATATCCAGCCTGTAGGAAGTGAAAATTGGATAGATGCACGCATTCTGCTTCCTTCCCAAATTACTAATCAATTAGTGCTTGTTGTCAAATGTTTACTCTCCACAGTCTGCATAATTTATTCATTCCACTTCTTTTCCCTTCTTTTCCCTTTTTCGACTTAATGATTATGCAGATCTTATAGCACCTCAGGTGCTACTCCAAGATCGGGTGTCTAACAAGGGCATATAAAAATGAACAAGAAGCTCAAGGATTTTTCTTAACTTTGAGCTGGTGAATCTCAGGGATAAAGTGTGAATGTGCTTATTAGGCTGCCTGAGTTCAAATCTTGGCTGCAGAGAAATTCTATACAAAAGGGTACTCACCAGTTATGTGAAACCAGGCAGACGTGGTAATCGGGAAGGATTGCACCTAAGCACAGGAGGAAATGACACATTCCTGTGAAAGGAAAGGGGCCAATGTTCTCATCCCTGTGTTATCTGGCAAGAACATTTGCTCTTACCCAATTAAGGGCATTAATTATCTGAAAAAGGTGATTAAGGACGAAGATAAATTACTACCGTGGAGTGGTTAACCATCCTGTGCCAACAAGAGCATACAATTTGCTTGAATTACACTATTTAGTTTTTACTTTTCTTTAATTTTTACTTTTCTTTAACAAGATTTAATCTAACTAAACAGCTTGAGATAAGTTGGCCCTGCATGCTATTCCCTACATGTCTTTGTTAGAGAATGTGGTCAATATTCTTACTAACTACAAAACACTCCAATATAAACAAAATCGAATCCTTTATTCTTGAAACCTTCAATTTTAGATTTGGGAAAAGCTTCATTCATGTTTCAAATTATATCTTATGACAAAGCTCAACTCAATTCGAGTGCATGATGTCCCAGACAGGGACATCCTTCTGGTGAATAAAATGCAGCTAGCAGTGGAATTATTTTAGTTATGGAGAAACCTTTACTTGCATTTCAAATCATATCTCAAAAAATTCATCTAAATTTATGTGCAAAATATACCATAATAGGAACCGCTTCTGGTGATTGTATTGCTGTTGGCAGTGGATTGAGCAAATCTTACAGCTGATGTGGATCAATTTATCCCCCGTCTCTATCTATTCTTACCAAACAAAAATAAAATTCCAATTGACAATGAACAGAGAGCAATCCTTTATATTTCTAATCTATAATTGAAGTTCCAATGATTTATTTGTTTAGTAGACTTACCAGACCAGAGTAGACAACACCTTAGAAACAGAACGACCAATAAAAGCAGAGAGCATGGCATGAGATCCAAATGTCTAAAATGTCCAAGAAAAGCTACATTATCATATACAATGCCCAAAATGCCAGAAAGATACAATTTGCCATGCATAGAGCATATAAAGAAATAGTCAAAATAGCAAAGCAGCAGCAAAACCAACTTTGCTGACAATATCTGCTCAATCTCTGTGTTCCTCTAGAGCATGAAGCCAAACTGCCTACCAATAATGATGCAATTGCTTCAAAGGAATCAATATCAGCAAATGCCCTTCAATAACAAAAAAAGAAAGACAGATACTGATGGCTGCTAAAATCAGCAAAGGCTATCCATCAAAACTGTACGAAGCAGCCAGCCGATATTACATGTCAAGTAACCTTAAGCAAATTCATTGACCAGACTTCCTGGATTTGATCTGAAGACCTTGCTGAATTTCACAACATGATTGCAGAGAAGCAGGTGCGGCTTTGTTAAGTAAGTTATCAAACTGGCCAAAGAGAAAAAATAATCATTCATCTTTTCTGATAGATTTAGTATTCCAGATTTACATCATAACAGCAGACAGAATTCATGAATAACTCTAAATTCTTGTTCTTTCTTCTGAGATTTCATTGTTTACCAGAAAATAAGCAGGATTCAGTATTTGATCTTGGCTTTGAAGAAGACAAAGAGGAACCAAGGGTCAGCTCAAGATCATCTGAGGCAATCTCACCACCACATTCTTCATGAATCCTCTCACCCTGCCAGGGCTTAACTGCGACATTTCCAAAGGCAAACTCCTCTGCTGGATCCATGCAAACATCAAACATCATTCTCGGTTCTCCTTCACTTGCTGATGCAACAACATATGAAAATTGTATATTAATTGTAGTTAGAAAGGTACTTGATATTTCATTGTAAACGATAAAAGCAGCTTTATTTGAGAAAGAAGAAAAGAAAGACATCTTATAACCACATTACAACAATTACATTTTGATGTAGATTTATACAGGGGCGTACATAAAGGATTGTCCAAGAGAAAACGAAGCTAAATTCCAGACAATGCTATTTCTTTCTAGAAGTTGGATTTAAATGAAATTTTTGGTCAAAAATTCCTGCCTTTACTAGTCTGTCATCTTCAAGGAAGGGAAACAAAGGCTCAACTCTCTTCGAAGATAGTGCATAGAGTTTGATTGATTCAAATAGAATAAAAAAGTGTTTATGCTAGATTTGTTTAGAAATATAGATAGCAAGATTTATGTAAACTCTTATATTGAAAAGGTTGCGTAGACAGATAAAATTGGGATATCTTAGATTGGAATAAAAGAAAGTCATCTATGACATCTGTCTCTTCAAATGCTTATTTATTCATGGATGACTTTTTTTATTAGCATAATCTTGTTAGAGGTCCATGAAATACCTGCATCACTTGCTCTATCCAAAGCAGCAAAATTTGAAGGAGATGACATCCCACTTTGTCCAGGTGTCCAATTCGATGGAGATGACATTCCACTTTGCCCTGGTGTCCAGAGTCTGCTGCTCGGGGCTGAATTGTGCCCTGAAACACCTGAAAGCCCCTCATGCTGGAGCTGCCGGGCTGCAGGGGTTAGAAGATTAAAGGTAGGAGATGCTGGACCAGCAGGAGGCAAACGTATCCCATCCATCCACTGGCCCTTGTCTGCCACAGCCTTTACAACGACCTCAGACTCCCTAACAGAGGCTAAGGGAAAGCCTTGATCTATTGTCCGAGTGCATAAATACCCTGATTCTGGTGGTGGACTGGCAGGCATGGAAGATGCAGCTACAAAAGAGTAATGTGACCATGGGCTCACAGGCGTCGAGAACCCAGATGTTGGGCAGTCCATTTCATTATTGGCCTTCACCATGGCATCCCAGTCAAGCTTAACACGTGGCCCACGGGCTGTGGGGGAGCTCAGGGGTGGTGTCACAGGTGCACTAATTGAGCCACCATGGACCAGCGGAAGCCTGCTGGGTGAGGATGTTGACAAGTTCTTGAGCCAAGGTATAAGGGAACTCCCCTCCACATAGGATGATGAGGTTGGGCTTGGCTGATACGAGGGTGCTGGACTTGGCTGGTAGGATGATGATGGGCTCACTGAAGTTGATCCCGCAACCTCCATTCGCTCTGGTGGCTTGCAACCCTGAAAAAAATGTCCACAAAAACTACCAAAAAGTCAATAACCTGCAGAATGAACAAAATGAAACAATATGATCTTTCAAATTCTCTCCAAAATCTGCAAAGGAAAAAATAAAGAGGGAAAACAATATCTCAAAATCTGAAAAAATACGAAAAAAAGGGATTATCTTAGAACACCTGCACAAATAAGCATAACTAACAATTACTTTATAAATCTGCACATATTTGAAAGAAAAGAAACAAACTTTCAGATTATTGCAATAAATATCTGGAAACAACTCTGTTATATACTAATGAAACATGAATAAAACACACTTGCTTCAAGATTTATGAAAGAATGAGGCGTGTATGCACAAATATTCTTAAAAGCCTAATCTTTTTAGATTCACTACATAAACTGCAAAATAAGAAAATAAGCTAAAAGTAATCTCAATGGCAATAAACAACAAAAAAAATTCAAATTCCTTCCGGAATCTGCAAAATAAGTAAAAAGATCAAAACAAAAATCAATACAAACAAGTTGTAAAATACAAGCAATAAACAAATATGAGCAAAAATGAACACAACGAAGAAGATTAAAATTATTCTTTAACGCTGGAGAATGAGGATGGAAAACAAAGTATAGATATGCAAAGTACTTCAGAATATGTGAAGTGAGAAAAAAGATTTAAGAAAAAAATCGCTGTAATTAAGGATTGAAAAACAGAATAATCTGCAAAAATTAGCAGACATAAGAAAGTTGATCTAATGTAGCTGCAATAAAGAGGATTAAAAACAGAAATCAACTTTTAAATCATCTGCAAATGAAAAATGGAACCAAAAAAAGAACCATAGTCTATAAAAGTTGCAACACGAGTGTAAAGAACAAAGACAACCTTTTAAAATCCCTCCGAGAATATGCAAAAGGGAAGCGATGTAATCTAAAATGATTACAAAACTGGGGATAATGACCAAGGAATTATTTTTCAAATTCCCTAAAAATACCTGCAAAAAGACTAAAAGAGCAAAAGGAAGGGAAATCTCAGAAAACTGCAAATTGAGGCCTCATATAGAACATGAATCATCTTTCAAACTCCCTACAAAATTTGGAAAATGAATAATTGAAATATACTCTTAAAAATCTGCTAATCAGGATTTAAAAAAATTAACACAACAATAACCTTTCGAGTTCCCTCCGAAATCTGCAGAATGAGCACAAAGAATTAAACTAGACTAAAAGGACAGCAAAATTAGGATAAAAAACAAAACTTATATTTGAACTTCACTCCAAATACAAGATGAGAAAAAAGAACAAAGAAAAACTAAACAACTGCAGAGGCAAACATCAAGCCTAACTTTTAAATTCCCTGCAAAACGCACCAAGAAAATTAAAAAAAACTATGTGCAAATATACTGAAAAGCATAAAATGAAGATGAAGGAAAAAATAGTAGTATTTGTATTCATACACACGCTAACTTGAGATCTTTAATAAGAAACTAATATTTCAAATTAACGCGAAAATGGGCCAAAAAAACAGCAGAAAAATAGATAGCGTTTCTGAAATTTCTATGTAGAATACTAATCTCTCAAACTAATAATTCCAACACATTGGAAAACGAGAAAACGGAAAGGAACATAATTCTCAAATTCATGAATACCTTGCGGTACGTGGTTCCATCCTCCTCCACAATCCATCCAGCCTCTGCACAGAGCGCCTTCAGAACCTCATTGTTGTCACAATGCTTGGGAAGCTTGTAGTTCCCATACATCCTCAGGCCTGAATAAATCTTGGCAGCTATAGCCCTCCTCCGCCTCTCTCTCCTCTTATTGTTCTCCCGCTCCTTCCAGGTCGGCAATCTGGTCCCGGACGTCATAATAATCTACCAGAAACCCAAAACACGCCTCTAAAGGTTCGATTCTTGGAAGCCTATAACATATACAAGAAGATTTCTACGAAGATTTGACCTTCGTAACCCTAAATAATGTGCTAAAATCCTCAGGTAAAATCCCTTTCACCTATTAACTTTATTAACGCAATACAATGTCTAAATACTGTGACAACGACACCTTCCTTTCTGCAACTGAGACAGGATCCTTCCTTCGCTGAAACACTGATTAACCTTTTTTGCACTTATTGAAACTCGATCTTCCAAGCACCTGAATAAATGAGATTCAACAGACCCTCAAAAGCATAAAGACTTCTTAATATCATTAACCTTTCCTGCAGATTCGATCCTCAGGTGCCTGAATCCTGAATGTACAGAACAAAGACCAAAATATGCCTGATCCCCGGCCGTCCCGCTTCCACACACCACCTCCACTCCTATATTTCAATCCTCCGACGCCTCCAACGCCTCCACCTTAATCATCCGTTTCCTCTACAAACTCCAGACAAATAACTCCACTCAGATTCGATCCTCCAACATCCAAACCCTCAAAAACAGTATCTCACTCCAAAAATCATTGAACACCCCAAAACTGAGATTCAATCCTCTGCCGCGTACTCTTCAAAATACACCTCCTCCTTCCCCTGATAATGCCGCAAAGGTCAAAGAAAGAACCACACCTTTTTTCCAGAGATTCAACCCCGGGAAGCGCAGAAATAACACGGAAGCTGCAAGTAAACGCAGATGAGAAATTAGGGCAGGGTCACACGATTCACGGGACCTGCTTGGAAAAGGCAGCAAGCACGCCCGCCCACGCCACAATAAGCCCCTGCACAGATAATCCCCGCGCTGTCTACTCTGCCACGTGGCCACACCACCGCGACTTTTCAACGTCCACGTCATCGGCCTCGACAAAAACAGAACAAATACCGACAAGCTCACTTTTTTCTACGCCTACGTGCGGGCGTGAAGAATATTTAAATACTATATATCTGTATGGCGCCATTACGTCTTTGAACGTGCGCGTCGGGCCCGTTAAATGGCTTGCAGATTGCGGGGCGGAGAGACAATCTGGGCCGTCCGTTGGCTAAAGTGGAGCGTGAGATGCACGGCGATGGGGACAGGGTATTTTGGCGCTGTCGCTGCGACGTACCGCACGCGCTTTTGGAGTAGGCTTGTTCACGTGGATGGGCACACGCGTCTTATGCGCACTGGGCCCCACCCTCGCACGTGCGACTTTTTTTTCCGGTCTTCTGAAATGTCACTCAATAGCTAATAAAAGTCACGGTGACTGCTTCATTTTTGGAGCCTTGCTTGCATTTGGACGGGCCCTTATGGAAGGAAGGAAGGAGGTGGGCTTCCTAATTCTTACATAGTGGGTGCATCATCTTATCATACCCCACTCCCAACTATATATAAGTAGTCATTCAAACTCATGCTTCCAAGGGTTGGGTTTAAGTGTTTACATATAATTAGGTTACTCTTAGGTTTCCTTCTCTATCTTGAGTGTTTTCATACAATTGGGTTACTATTTGTATCTTTTGGTTATCTTTCTCTTTCATCTTTATTGGAGAGAAATGAAAAGTCTAGGGCACAAGGATAAAGACTTTGTGCTTTTGAAGTTTTCTTCCACTTTAAATAAGTAGGATTTTTTGTCAATGGGCTTTTGATATGTTAGTGAAGTTGAATGGCTTTAAAGGAGCCTACCAAGGATTAAGCCTTGTTGAGTGCAAGGCTTCGACATCATAAGGGATGAGGTCGGGATCATGCCCCTGGTGAATTTGGCGGAATGGATAACCCTTAGTCCTTGGCTCTTAGCCTATAGGCTTGTGCCCTTATATTGAGTGGCTAAAACTACTTTATGAGGCCCTCACTTAGCTGGTGTGCTTGTGGGTTTCGTGCCCTTATTGGATTGTCGTGCTTGCAAGTCTGAACCTCCATCGAAAAAGTAGGATTTATTTAGATGTATTAATAAATTATATTTTAATGTCTTTTTATTTTGTTTTTGTTGTACATGTATTGATGTGCTTATGTTATCTTTTTTATTAGTTATTAACTTTTTACAATTGTAAGAAAGGCAAAGGCAATAGAAGATAGATAAAAGCAAGTAGGTAACAACATGTGGAACAGAAAGTAAAAGTGAGGCATGAACAATTAGTGGAAGATAAACTAAAAACCAACAATGCTTCACCCATGACCCCCTGCCCCATCCCAAGTAAGGGAGAGGAAATTTGTGAAGTCAATATAGAAGGTGAAATGAGTATAAAAGGACACAACAATATAAGAACCTAGGGGGAAGGGATTAGAGGTGGGGTGTTGAAATTTCTCTTTCATGGTTATTGTGAAAAAAAAATCTATAGGTATAAGAAGAAAAAGATTTTGTGTTTTTTTCATTGACTTTTTTTATATTCACTATCGTGGAATCTGGAGGTGTCCTTGCCGAAGCAAGACTAATCCCCCAGTGTGTACAACCCACTCACAAGGTAGCAGCACACACAGAGTTAACACAGCCGGGGACTCGAACTCAAGACCATGGGGAGCATACCCACGCCTTAAGTTGCGATCCACGACCGGGTGAGCTAGGGCCGAAGCCCTTTTCATTGACTTTCAATTAGTTTGTAGGATTTATATAGATGTATTAATAAATTATATATATATTTTTTATTTTTATTTTTTTTTTTGTATTCATGTTATCTTTTTAATTAGTTATTAATTTTTATAAGTGGAAGAAGGCAAAGGCAATGGAAGATAGGTAAATGCAAGTAAGCAATCAAAGTGGGGAACAAAAAGTAAAAGTAAGTGATAAGCAATTAGTGGAAAAAGAAAATGAAAACCAATAATGTCCCTCAAATTAGGGAGGATAAATGTGTGAAGTCAATATAGAAGGTGAAATGAGTAAAAAAAGACACAACAATATAAACATAATCAAAAGGACCAAAGCTTAAAATAAAACACCTAAAAGAATTTAAAGTATGCAATTGGAGAAGAGAAAACAAAGGAAATATAATCTATTATATGAATTATTTAGGTGGGGAACACAAAGTAAAAGTGAAGATAGATGAAAGTAAGTAGGCAATTCAAGCGGGGAGCACAAAGTAATAGTGAGGCATAACAATTAGTGGGAGAGAAAATACAAACCAACAACGCTAAAAACAAACTCCCCCCCCCCCCCAACCGCCCCTCCTTCTCAAGGTAAGGGAGGATAAATTTGTGAAGTCAAAATAGAAGGTGAAATGAGTATAAAATGACACAACAATATAAACATAGTTAAAAGGACTAAAGCATAAAATAGAAATCGAAAAGAAGCTAAAGTGTGGAATTGGAAAAGAGAAAATAAATGAAATATAACTTGATATATGAATATATGTTATGGTGGTACTCATAAATCATGAACAAACTTCTTCTTGGGTGTCACCTTGAGTAACCTTATCTAATTTATCATCTTTATGTTTTGACGTTTCTTCCTCTTTGCTTGTTTTTTCAATGACATATTTCATCTTGATATTGTTTTGTGCTTGATGAAAAGATATGCTCAATAAGTGGGACATTAGGTACTTCTTTCTTACCCTTTCTTTCTTTCAAACTTGTGGTTGTGGTAGAATAATAGTTATTTGATGTATGACAACTTATTGCTTTGGCTTCCACATTGTCTTCTTTATGTACAACTCAAGTTTTGAATTTTCTTTTTTTGGTTTCTTCCTTTGGTTCCTATTTGATGTTTTTATTTTGGTTGTTTCTTCTTTTTTTGTTTCGATACATAATTTTAACTTGATGCTCTTTTGGTTTTCGGTATTTTTTTATTTTGTTCTTGTAATTCTTCAAATACTTTGTGAATACCTTATTTCCCTTCATAAGGAATTTCTCTTAGAGTCAGAATATATATGTCTAAAAATAAACAAGTCAAATTGATAATTAGTTTAGCTCTATGACTTCTCATATTTATAGTTTTTCTTCACAAATAAATTTAACATATAATGCGCAATTGAAGAAATAACTTTCAATTGTTCTAGCCATGTTCATTCGTGTAAGATAGATAAATGATCCATGGTGGGGATGCTATAGTACAAGACATAATATTTTAGGTCTAAACTCAAGTGGCAAGATGGCACAACCAGAGGCTTAAGTGTCATTAAAAATTTCATCTTTAAAGAAACCTCCAAATGTGCATATGATTCTAGTTTTATCTTTGCATAAACTAATAGATATTCCAAGCATGTATAGTATTGCTTAGTTGGATCATTAAAGCATCTTGATTTTTCCCTTTATTTATGGTTTAATGTGCGATGCTACATAAAAGTCTTTTTGTGGGATCTCCTCATTATAGAATGAAATCAGTGGATCTATATGAGGAGAACAAGACATGTAATATTGGACTTGATATCTCCAATCCTTGTTTTCTACATTATCATGTACCTCAATATTATATGAATGATTTATAGTAAATTGTCTTATAGTTAGGGGGAATCAATGGATATTCATTGTTACTTTTTTTTCAATTTTTACTGTATTTTATCATTTAGATCTTATAACTTGTGTTCAAAACTAAAGAAAGTTGTGTATAGTACCCCTTAACAATATCATAGTTACAAAATATTTGATCATTGTATGATCTAGTAATTGGTCTAATTGTGTCTAATACATTAGTGGGAGGGTGTGTGATTAGATTAACACTCAGAGAGCTTTGAACCACGTCATCTATGGATTCTTGAATCTTAGTAAGCTTTCTACAAGCATTTTGTTTAAAATAGCATACTTCCTTCATTTGTCCTTCAATTTTTTTTTTACTTTTGATACTTAGCAGGGTAAGAAGCACTTTGACTTGAAGATCAATATTTAAAGGTAGTATGTGTAAGTAACTAAGATAATAGAATTTTTAATGTACACATAAATGTGTGGAAGAAGAAAAACTATTTAAATGCGCATTATCTTGAATTTGTTTAATCAGTCTCTCAATGACAATATTTTGCACTTTAGAATAGTGTAAGGCAATAATCAACTTCGAGCATAAAGACCGGAATTGAATAACATAATCACTATTGTATTCATTATATCCTTAGGAACAATCATATAAATCAAAAATTGTTCTTGTAAGTCCCATATTAATTTTTTAAAATTCATTAGGAACACTTAAATGAGACTACCAAATGAATAAATAGACCTCGAGAAAGAGAAAGGAAATTATCAACAGTAAAATATTTTGAAATGCATGAGAATAACTTTATTAATCACTTATCATCAAAAAGCTATATGCACATGTAGATGTGTAAGGTTTAAGATGTGCCTTAAGTTCACCTTTTCCATCATATGCTAAAAAATGAGGTGTCATAAAACTCATAGGCAATAGAGATGTCACAATATCATAAAATAGTGGTGTATATATAGTATCCTTAAATTCATGACTATTATTACGCTTTGCATCCACTATCTTTTCTACTTGATTTTAAAAAAAAATAGGGCATCTAGGACATAGAAGGATAATGTGACTAAATGGGAACCTCTATGAGGGCAATGATTATGTTCAGGAAAGTTAAGATGGGTGGATAAGGTAACAACTTGGGATAAGACATGGAAGAGGAAATATATTTAAGGGTATTTAGGATATGAGATTTGGTATATGTGACTTGGCTAATTGCGATAATAATAGGTCAAATAATAATGGATAAAATTAGGTGTGGAAGTATGATGCATTACATGATTAGTGAGTATTATAGGAGAGGATCATTTAGAATTAATGTTATAAGGTGGAGCATAAGTGAAAAAGGGACAAAAATTGAATGGTGGGACATTGGTGTGCATGAAAATATGGGGATGAGTAGTGGGGGAAAGAGTAATCGTAGAATATGGATTCATGGTAGAAGTGTTTATAGAGTTAGATGCACTAGTAACTATTGAAGAATTAAGATTATCAAAAAATACTTGAAAAGTTCTTGGATTGATATGGTTTACCTAAAACGAATCATGAAACATATGTTAGTCGTGCAAAAAAAATTGCAATAACCAAACTAGCTAGCTCATTTATAAAAAAAATATTATCCACATGATTATCATGATCACACCCCTTATTGTTCTTATCATGACAAACATAATTGACTTTTATCCTTGGTTTTAGTCATACTAGGTGATGATTTCTTAAATCCCTACCAACACTTCTACAAGGATCAGTCTACTTCAAGGCTTAATCAAAAAGTTGTTGATATGATACGGGAATGTGTTTCTATGGTTCAGTTTTTCATCTTAATCAATGGGGTTCCTAGGGGCCACTTTAAAGCTGGAAAAGTTATTCGACAAGGAGATCCCCTGTCCCCTTATCTTTTTATTATGATTGTTGAAGTTTTGGGTAGGATTGTGGTGAATTTGATGGTCAATGGAAGACTGCAGGGGTTCAAAGCAGCTTCTACTATTCCCCCCTCTATGATTCAACAATTTGTGGATGATACCTTTCTTTTTGGTAAATCCTGTATGATTGAGGCTAAACACTAGAAGAATTTTCTTGTTGACTATGCCTCTACTTGAGGGCAATTATAATAAAAGTAATCTCTTCTTCTTCAACACCCCTTTGGACCTTCAGACTAAAATCCTTAATATCCTTGGGTGTAAGTCTGCTATTCTTCTTGGGACTTACCTGGGTCTCCCCCTCATTGTCAAAGAGGTTACCCCTACATTATGGAATACTATCCTTGAAAGAATACAGAATAAACTTGCTGGATGGAAGGGCAAATTCCTTAGTAGTGCGGGGAATCTCCAACTCCTTGCTTCTTCCCTCAAGGGCATCCTTGTGTATTTCCTTTCCCTGTTCAAAATTTCCGGTGCTATGGGGGACAAGCTTGAGAAGATCCAAAGAACTTTCCTCTGGACGAGTATGGAGGAAAAGAAACGCCTCTCTCTGGCTAACTGGGATATTGTTTTGCTTACCCAAGACCATGGGGGGTCTTGGTATCAGAAAGATAAATGCCTTGAACAAGGCCTTAATTACTAAAGTGGGCTGGATCCTAGCTAAAGGTGAGGTGGACTGGTGTAACATTATCAAGGCTAAGTATTTGGAAAGGGAACATTTTTTCTTTAATTTGAGTTCTGGTGGCTTACCTCCTGGGTCAAAATTATGGAACAATATCCTGAAGCTTAGACCTGTTATCAGAGAGGGACTGAAGTGGCAGATTGGAAATGGTAGAAATATTAGGTTCTGGGAAGACTCTTGCTGGATGATAAAACTCTGGTTGAAACTTGATTCTGCCAACTAATCAACTAACTAAAGGTTCACTTTGGTGATTATATTGTTGACTACATTGTGTCGGGAAGAGGAAGATGGAAGAACATATCCCTAGTCTTTACTGATCGACCTAACCTGTTTCCTACTGCCCTTGATCTCCAGGATCGCATGCTTGCGTGCAGGATACCTCTATCTCCCCATGAGGACAAATTCATCTAGAAAGGGACCCAGTTGAGGGAGTTCTCAGTCAAGTCTTCTTACAGATAGCTCTTGAGAGCCATTGATGATGTTGAATGCTGAAAAAAGATATGGAACCCGCCGCTTATTCCAAAAATTAATTTATTCTGGTAGTCCCTTATGCATGATTTTTTTTTACTCAGGACAATTTGAGGAGGGGATTCCAACTTCCCAATAGATGTGTCTTATGTACATCTGAGGAGGAATCTATCAATCATCTTTTTATCCACTTCCCTTTTGCTTGGCACTCATGGGCCATTACCCTTGAAAATGTGGTATACAATGGGTTTTCCATGATAACATTCACCAGTTTGTTAATGGATGGTCACCTCCTACCCACCACCCCTTGGTTATTTAGCTATGGAGGCAGATCCCTCATCATATTTGTTGGAGTATTTGGAAAGAAAAAAATAACAGAATCTTCATAGATGTTGAAACCTCCCTTGATAATGTTTTTACTAGCTGTTTCAAAATGCTTATGGACAATATCTCTGTGACTAGATGGAAAACCCCCTCCAATCCTCCTAACTCGGTTGATCGGAGAATTGTGGAACACTGGAAGCTCCCCTCAGAGTTTAAGCTCTTCAACAACACTTCAAAGATCAACAGAAAAAGGACCAAATGGTTATCCCCAAGTCCCTCTTGGCATAAACTAAATTTTGATGGGTCAGCACAAAATATTTGGCAAGCAGGAGGTGGAGTTATTTGTGATCATCAAGGGACCACTATTGTTGCCTATGCCGGTAGCCTGAAGAATCCTATTGTCACTCAAGCTGAGGGAATGGCTCTCCTATGGGGTCTGAAGTTGGCCACTGCTATAGGTATTAGACAACTGGAAATTGAAGGTGATTCTAAAGTAATTGTGGAAGCTATCAGTGGTAGATCTATAGTGGGTTGGAAAGTGGAATCTATTTTGAGGGATGCAAGAATGTTTCTGGCTAACCTTGATAGTTTCACTATCTACCGCATTTTGAGAGAAGGGAATGCGGATGCTGACTCTATGGTTGTTATTGGTAGGTTGTAAGACTACTTATGGTGTCGAAGGAACATTGATCTGCTGCCAGTGATCACCAAGGAGATCTTGGAGAAAGAAAAAACTAAGTCTTAATGACGAGTCTTTCTAATTGTTATATGATGAAGAGCATTAATTTTTGAATTTTGAATTTGGAGTGGGAACCCGCCCATTATGGGTTGGGTATGCCACGTAGATGCATATGGCCTTATCATTAGTCTCAAGGGGGTTTAAATAAGGATAATACCTATCGGTGAAGTACCGATATCAGGAAAGGTATTTTTTTAATTAATCATTCGGATGAATGTCATTGGCGATGATGAAGGCAATAGCTGGTCTCGACTAAATCACATTGGGCGGATTGATGGCTCACACGAGCATAATAGATTTCATGATGGGGAAATTTTTTTAAACACGGCTTGCAATAATCACGATGATTATTGCATGGTTTTATTCCAGAATTTGTTGAGCTTGCTTCTCGACTCTTCTTTTGCTTTTGAACAGCTTTGTATTCTCGTTGCTCTGTTTTTCATTTTCACTTGTAAGACGGAGGAAACGATCATGGGGGGTGAAAGACTGAGACTTGAGCCTGATAAAATGGATGAATTCAAAGCCAGGTCGGTGGTTTGGTTTGTGTGCACGGAAGGAGGCATCGATAAATTCATGGAGAGCATGAAAGGAAATGATGAAAGACTGTCGAAGCAGTTTGTGGCTTCCTGGGAGGACAGAAGGGTCACTATGGGTGGAATCTCATTTGAAGTTAACAAAGATGTGATTACTCAGTCGATGGGTTTGTCCATGGAGGGTCGAAAATGGAAGAAACGAAGAAACATATCGGACACCACCAGCCTCAACCATTTTTCCCGCG
Source organism: Cryptomeria japonica (assembly GCF_030272615.1). Classification (NCBI taxonomy): domain Eukaryota; kingdom Viridiplantae; phylum Streptophyta; class Pinopsida; order Cupressales; family Cupressaceae; genus Cryptomeria; species Cryptomeria japonica. The sequence goes on along the minus strand of NC_081407.1, from coordinate 222,005,187 downwards.
ACAAGGAGAATACTGTGAAGAGGGTCGACGGTTTCAACCGCAAAGATCTTTCGTCACCTTGGGATGAGGTCTGCTACATCATCATGAAGTATTTCACTCTGGAAGGACGGTATGGGATTTTCTACTACTATCACCTCCTTTTCCTTAACCATCTTAGGAATAAAGATCTTATTTCCATCCCTTTTTTTCTGTTGCATTCTATGGATTCTAATGTGAGAGATATCGTTGAAGCCAAGAAGAAAGGCAAGGACTTTACTATTCTCCACCAAGGCCTTATTCTCCACCTTTACAATTTCCACTTGGCCCTCTGTCCTCCCCGCATGATTTCGGTCCAAAATGTGTCTAAAAGCCACTCTCTGACCATAGCCACTACCAACCCTGACATAAGCCCTCCTTGTTTACTCAAACCTGGCTCCTCCAGTAAGAAAAATAAAAAGCATGCCTGCCACTCAAAGGATTTAAAACCCCCCAAGAAAGTGAGAATCCAGGAAATCAACTCCGATGTGGAGATTACTGATGAAGCTAACACTCCTCGTTGCTCTGTGAGATTGGCATCCAAACCCCAAGAGAAACCCTTAAAGGACTCCTCATCCCATGATGTTGGGAATTCCATCCCCTCTGGTAATGTGGCCCCATTTCATTCCACCTCGGCTCCTCATTCTACGAGCTCCACCCATGTGTCTGAGAGCCCTAAAAATTCCATGAACCTAGATGCTAGTCCCAAATCTCGGGCAAATTCTATGTCCCCTACTCTCGGGTTTGAAAAGATGGTGGTGGTCGAGGAAGTGAGCAACATCAAGGAGGATGTGAAGGGCAAACTGACAGATTTGGAGAAGAAAGTGGACGACATGATCAAGAACTTGCAAGAAATTGCTAGCAGAACCGATGCCATTGAGAATAAGTTGCACGATGTCTCCATGTTTGTGTTGAATGTCATGCATAGCTCTACGACCACTCTTTGTCTCTTGTAGGAAAGCACCCTTAAAGGAAAAGGAAAGGAGGATGAGGACTACAAAGACCTCTTTAAATTCCTCACCAAAGAATGGGCAAGGAAGCTCCTCCCCATGAGGAACCATGGCAAAAAGAAGTAACTTTGTTTTCTATGGAATGGTTTTTTGGTTTTTTGAATGGCCCTAATGGTCTTATGGCTTATAGTTATGGTTACTGGTTAATCCTGGACTTAACTATCTTTTGTCCTGCGTGGCATATTTTAACTAAGACTTTTATATACTTTGTTAATATGTGTAGTATGTTTAAAGTTTTTGATAGAGGAAAGTTTAGGAGGCTATGAATTCATTGTTTCTCTGCTAACAGTTATTTATCTACTGTTATCTTGACTGTATCTGGGTCAGCCCCCTAGTTTTGGCTTCTTTTAATATCAAAAACTATTGAGAGTGGGAAATCTCTAATTCACTTCGAGCTTAGATAAACATAATGGTAGATTCCCTAGTGGTATTCTTAATAGGATTAATCACAACTCAAGATGAACAAGTTGAATGTGTTGTAGTAGTACTCAATATACAGTTGGTCCCAAAGTCTATCAATAGACCAAAGACTAACCTACAACTCAAGACCTCATATTAAGTTGATAAGGACATCATTGCACAACTACAAGATGTGGGTGTACAAAACATAATTATCTAAGATGAGAACTCGTAAGGCTCACTATGTAAATATTTTTCATAGTTCAAATATTGAACCATGAGGTGCATATAAACTAATTTATTACTCCTAGTCTACTTGTGAAAGATGTATTTAGTTTGAGCATATGCTGGATAATTACTTCTATGATTGGCACTTAATCCATTGGGGTACAAGTTCACAACATAACATGAGAGATAATATATTAAACTCATAGAAGAATGAGTTTTGGAGATACATAGACCTCAAGTAATGATATCAAATAATTGAGCATACCTATTTATCCATCCATTAACTAAAAATACTCATAAGTAATAGATATATACCCATTACAAAGATGTCAATGAATTAGGATTTATATATATTCCTCAAATAGCTATTATAAGCATACCAACAAATGTGGTAAGGGGTAACCTAAGCATAGAATTCCCTTGAAGTTATACAAATGAAATCACGAATATATTTATTTATATAAATCATTTACTATATAAAAACCTCTTTGTGATTTAAAAAATGTGTTTCTCTAATAGAAAATAGATTTGTTGGAGTAGGAATTTAAGAATGTCCTTGACACTTGGCGTCATGTGGAAAAGATAAATGACTAACCCATGTTCTCACAAATGAACTGATATAGTAATTGGTCTAGTAGTTGAATCCTTGTAGGAATCTAACTAAGAATCAAATATCATTAATGTGGTGTGTAAAAAAAGTTGAAATACCTTGAATTCCACAATAATGGTGGCTTGAAGCTAGCATGAAAATGATCAAAATCAAGAACTCAACCATCACAATAATGAAGCATGGTATTCTTCATCATCCACCATTAATTTTAAATTTGGATGCACACCCTTGAGATAAATAAGGTTTTTTGGTTGGGAATGATGATTATAGTAGTTGCAAGAGTCAAATTAGGCACTAATGGAACTTCTAGGAAGCTTCGACAAGTGTAAGGGACTAGCTAGAAGAAATGTAAAAATTTGACAAGGAATTGGAAGTGAGAAAGGGAAAACTGTTAATTCAATGTGAAATATAATTGTACTTCTCATTTGAAATATAGTTAAAAACATCTTGAAATCCCATGAAATGAGCGAAAAAGTGGATAATAATAATGGGAGAACCTACTAGTAAGTTATACAAAATTAGACATTAGGATGTGATTTCCAAGTGAGAAATTAAATATAAGAAAGTTAGGTTTAATTTTGTGCAAGAAGAAATGAAAATAAAATAGTTATGTGATAATTTTGTAGGAATATGATGATGAAGTGGATGTTGTAATAGTATTTTGGAATGGTATTCGAGATGTTCAAATGTGCAAAGTAATCTTGTAAAGGGGAATGGAAGGAAATGTAGGAAATGGGAGAATAGAAGGACCAAAGCTTGGAATGAGAGATACTTTTTACATCCATATCAAAATCCCACAAATTATGGATAGGAAGGTAAATGGAATAAATAAAGAAAGTGATAGATCTTATGGAACCTTTAAGTGGAACTAGACATTGGAACTAGATATTAGACTAGTAGAAAATGTCTAAATGTCCACTAAAAGATCGTAACTTTTTAGAAACATTAGCATATAACTAAAATAAATCTATTATTACATTTTTTTTATATTTTAAAAACTTCCTTGAACATATGCCTAGGGTATGAAGGATGATAAGGAATAATACCTATGCAATTTTGACATGGGGTTGGACATCTAAAGTCTTCTTAGTTTGGTTATATTAGATAGGTAAAATGAAGTATAGATGCATAAGTTGTATGTGACTGAAGAAATTTTTGTCAATGTTGAATCGAGTCCCAGTATCAACCCTAGTTTAGGAGGCATGTCTCTTGTAGGCATAATGAGAATTCAAATTTCTAGGAGTAAACCATAAAAAAGATGTAAAAGGGGGATCAAAATAATTATACTTCATCATAAAAAATAGGGGTCATGATTACACAAAAAACAAAATAAAATATGTACAAGGTAGGACCATCACTTAGATGAAGTAATATTTAATTCAAAATGTAGCTAGAAACTTAATAAGATACCAAGTAAAATTATTGAGGTAACATACACCATTGATATTCCCTTCAACAACTTCATACAACCATGCTATAAGCTATATTATTCTCCACATTAATCATTTAAGTAGTAACATATTATGATATTTCAATACTAAACTAGTATGCACTGGCACATACTATAGGGATTGCAGCTTAAATGTTCCTTGTTGATTTTCCTTCTTTCTAGGGGGACAACTCATGTTCTTTAGGAAAAATATATCAAGATTTTACTCTAGATCATCCTTGAGGTGACAAAAGGTGAATTCATACTTAAATTTACCTTATTCACCTATATTGCATCCCAAATCACATCTTTCATAGTAGAGAATTCAATATCATGCAACATCGTATGTATTGGTGGCTACAAACTAATTGGTACATCCTTTTCAAGTCTTGACATATTATCTTAAATGAACTCTTTTTAATATCTTCTTTTGATGCCATCTTGTAAACCTATGGTACAAACCTCCATTTGGCATCATGTAATAACTTGTTAAATGCAATAAGCTTATCATACCCATCTATATTCTTTTAAATCACAATAGTAGTATAGGATGTGATAGAGGGGAAGAATTTTCCAAAGGCTCAATGCATTCAATAATTACCAAGACCAATTCATCTTGGAGATCTTCTTTAATATCCATATATGATTTAACAAAATTCTTACTCCAAGTGATTGATTCATTGTTTATATTCTCGACATGAGTGAGACAAAGGCGAAAATCAATAATGGTCTAGTGTTATTCATCATGATATACCAAGAGGAAGTCAATATTAGCATCAAAAGATTGCATTTTATATGTGGTTTTGTAGTTGTCCTTAATAATATGTAGTGGTCTCTTCTCCCTTTGTACAATGACCTATTCATAATACGAGAAGTCACTTTGATCATGTGGGAGGGTCAAGTCATTTGTACCAAGAATATAAGGCAGGACTTTACTACAAGATGAAACACTTGATTCTTCCTTATTTTCTTCATCCACACATATTTCATCCAATAGATGGGATTGAATTGGTTTTGTCTCATCGTGCTTTTTTGACAAATCTCTATTCTTAATTGTTCACTATTATATTGGACTTCACTCTTTCTTCATCTCCTTATTTATATTATTATTGCTTTGTATCTTATTATCTACCCTTTTCTTCATTTTACTAGTTTTTATGTTATTATGATAGTAGTAGCACTTCATGTAATCACATGCCCATCTCTTGGTTGATATCTATTTTGAATTTTAACTATTGTTGTATTTATTTATCTAGGCTATCATATAATCACTTATTAAAAGCTTATATTATTTGCTCCATGAGATGAGTTCCCTTGGACACATCCAATACTATGAGTGGACAACACATATCAATTTGGTTCAAAGTTGTGTTCACCTTGAAATCTTTGATCAAATGCATCATATTGATCATCCCTATTCTTCATATTTCTTGTTCATTCTTCGTTTTTGCTCACTAAGAGGGAATTTACATTTTTAAGTGTAGCAAGTTGAGCTTCATACAATTCAATATCTATAAGAATTTATTTTTTTTCCTTTCTAATGTGATAAAAAATATCTTCACGTTCAATTTCTTCGCTATATGACATATTGGGAACAGTAGGATATTGTTTAGCAACATGGGTTTCCACATCTTAATATCTCATACAAAAAAATTATGCATTATAGAATTTATCCCCATTAATCTTACCAATAAGTATATAATTTATTTTCACTTGAGCGTATTCAAATTTAATTATTTCCATATTATTTGTATCTTTCATTTATTAGGTGATTTGTCAATTCTTCTTACTCATTTTTTGATCTATATGAAATACTAGGAGTACAATGTGGGTGATGAATATGATAATATAAAATCTATCCCTATTCCTTCTACCAATAGACATATCAACTCTTTTTATCTCATAATTATACCTATGCATTTTTATATGTGTTTTGAATATGCTATTAGCTAAATCTTCAAAAATATACAGGTATTGATCTATTGAATCAATGAATAAATAATTTCTACTTGGTGTTCATACTTCTAAATCATGATAGGTAAGTCTAAGTGACTTATCATTATTTGAGTCTTATATATTGTTCTTTGTTTCCCTTAATGATTTTTAGCTTCTTTTTACTCTTACTAGTATTCAAGTTTTCTCTTGTCTCCATGTTCAAATCTTTTGACATGAAAACTAATTATAGGTTGTATTGAAATACAGTTGTCACTCTTGGAAGAGACATAAAAATTTCTTAGTAGTTGGAACTTTAAAATACTAGACAGGGGATTACTTCCTTGTCACCCTTTTTCTAGTGTAAGTTGATGGTGTCTTCAAAGTATTAACCAAGATCAATACATACCTAGCAACAACTCAATTCTAGTTCTTTAAATCCTTGCCTACACTCCTAGAGGGATTAATCCAATTCAAGGCCACAATTATGTTATTGTTGAAGGGAAATAGATCATCTCATAAATAGAGTGTAGGTGATTTATGAGCAATTATTGAGAGTGAGTAATATCTCCTTTGTTTTGGGATTGGCTAGACCTAAGAGGCATCTTTAATAGGATTAATCATTACTCAAGATGAACATGTTAAAACTGTTCTAGTAGTACCTAGTGTATTTTTGGTCCCAAAGGCTATCATTAGACCAAAGTCATATAGAAAACATGTTTTTCCAAGATAAGAACTAGTAAGGCTCACTATAAATAATTTTGGGCTGGTTGAAATGCTAACCATGAGGTTCATATAAATTAATTTCCTATCCCCAATCTACTAGTGAAAGATATGTCTAGTTTGAGCATATGGTGGATTATTACTTCCATGATCTATGTGTAATCCATTAAGTTATTGAGTCACAACATGCCATGAGAAACAACATATTGAAATCATAAAAGAATATGAGTTGTGTAGATAGCTACATGATAAACAATGGCATCAAATAAGTGAGTATACTTATTTATCCATCACCAAACCATATAAACGTAGTAGTTTTAAAGAAATTACCATTACAAATATTAAAATGATTTAGAATTTTATCTACATTTATCATGTAGAGATTACAATCATAATAGAAAATGGAGCAAGAGGGAGTTCCTTAGCATATAATTCTCTTGAGAGTCAAAAAATTTTGAAAACTAATTACAATATAATAATTTCCTTGTAATTTACAAAAGATGTTGCTCCGATTGTGACTATTTATAGGTATTAAAATCTTAAAATATTGTTATCATTTGTAGTCATGAAAAAACTACAAGCGATCAACCCTACTTCTTGCAAAGCATTTTATTTAGTCATTGCTTCCTTATAACAATTCAACTAAGAATTGGATCTCATTAATGTGGTAAGTTAAATAAGTAGAAATTCCTTGGAATCCACTATAGTCTTGTAGAGCTAGCATGAGAATTATTTGCATTAAGAATCCAACCATTGTATTAATGGTGTTATGGTGTTCTTCATCCACCTATTATTTTGAACTTAGATTTGTGCCCTTGGGATAAACAAGGTCTTTTAGGTGGTATAGATGAATTTGGTGGTTGTAAGAGTCAAATAAGGCATTAATTACCATTTTGGGAAGATATAATGAGTGCAAATGACCATTTGGAAGAAATGCAAAATTTCTACAAGGAACTAGAGGTGAGAAAGTGAGATGTGGGGTTTCCTTGTGGAAAAACACATTGGAATCATATATTTGAAATAAAATACAAAGGCACCTTAAAATCCTATAAAATGGCTTAAAGGAGTGGATAAAAAGAATGGGAGAAAATGTAAGAAAATTATATGGAACTGGACATAAAGACAAGATGTTCAAGTGGGAAAATAGATGCCTAAAAGTTAAGCTTAACTCTACACAAGGGGAAATGAAAGGCAAAATTCGTAATGAGAATTTCAATGTGAAAGTAGATTTTGGAGTAGAATATTGGAATGTGGATTCAATTGTTTGAATGTGCAAAGGAATTCAACAAAGGGAAAATGTAGGAAATAGGAGGAAAAATAATTTATGGTTGGGATGAGTTATCAAAATCTTGAAGATGATGAATAGGTATGGAAATAGAAGGAATGAAGTGATAGACCCTATGAAATTTTTAATAAAAAATAGACATCAAAACCATATATTATATTGGTAGGAAATGTTTAGATGTTGTAATGGAGGAAATTTGCTACCTCTAGGATGATGGATCCTTGAGAACAAACTATCCCTCTGATACCTCCTTGAACTGGCGCTAGGATGAGCCAGAGGATAACATAGTTATGCTAAGGTGTCAGAAAGCCAAGAGGACTCTTTGGATGTGAAGCAGTCACTGATGAGGAGGGACCTCAAAGAGATCAATCCGGACTAGTCAACAAGAGTAAACACAACGGAAACACACAGATATGATGGAGGCAATGCAGAACAGATAGTTTTATTGCATGAAATTTGATTACATCCAACCTATAACAACCGGGTTACAACATACCAACACACAGGCCTAGCAGAATAGGTCACAACTGGGACCTTGAATCGAAAGATCTATCTTCTAGGAACAATTTATCTATCTGATACTCCCCTTGATTCTAATTGATTACATTCTAAAGCATGATTACAAATATATATCGATCCAAAGGATCAAGTTGGCCCAAAAGGGATCAAAACCCGAAGAACAAGACCTAACATGAAAATGAACAAGGTTGGCCTCCGCCAAGAGATTCCTCCAGAAAATCCAAAGGATGAAATGAAGAAGGTCGGCCACACACCAATAAACATCGAGATCAACGTCTAAGGCTTTGCAAGCTTCAGAATGGGTTCCGGTAGATCACTAGAATAGGTCTCAGGCAACCGGTAACAAGAAACTGTCATGACAATCGGTAGTGATATCTTGTCGATAAGTGATCCCAATGCGATGCGGTCTGAAAGCAAGAAAGATGATCAAGTATTCAAGTAGAATCCAACTCCACAAGATCCAATGAGCCAAAATCGGGACACACAGAAAGGAAAACTGAAACTGCAAACAAAACAGAAAGGAACATGTTTTTGGTTGATGCAAGATTGTTGTGAACCGGGGATGCTCCTGCATCAGACATCCAGGGTTAATGAAAAAGTGAGCCTCTCACTTTGTTGGGGTCAGAGGGAAACCAAGGCGGTCTACCTTTCCCTGATAAATCCAAGATGAATCTTCAACTGATCTGCCCTTCCACTTCACAAGATATTCTTTGTACTGACTAGTCTATGTATTACGCCCAATCCTACTGTCCAAAATCTCTTCAATCTGATCCGGTTCCTTCTAGGGTAATTATTTCTCAAGGTCTGCAACACTATCCTCACTGAATTCTGGTTCATGGTACTCATGAAGATCTACAATGTTGAATATAGGTGAAATACTTAGACTATCTGATAGCTCCACTTCATATGCATTTCCATGACTGAACTTCCTCAAAATCTTACTGGGTCCAAACTTCTTCATCTGCAACTTACTATAAGTTTCGACCGGGAATCTCTCTTTTCTCAAATATACCATCACTTCATTGACAACTTTAAATTCCTAATGTATCCTCTTCTCATCTGCCTTCTCCTTATATTTGTTTTTGATTAAGTAAAAACAAGTTTTAAGGGACCTGAAACCCATTTACATTCGAAAGATATTCAGGAAAGAAACAAAACACAACAACTACAAAAGACCAGCAAAAAAACTAGCAATAGAGAAAAGGACAACAAGAGGCCAGCAAGAAATTGACCCCAAGCCCAGCATAACAAGAAATTTAAAAACTCTTCATGGTTTCTTTTGCATCCTGCACCAAAAGCATCATTGCCTTGGCCGCTTCCCTCAAGTTGGTGTTTTCCTGAGCAATCTGACTCTCTTTCATTTTTGTGTCCTTCTGAGCCGTAGTCTGCCTGGTTTTGCGCCTAGGGGTCTAGAGGGTTAGGCTGGAGGTAGGAGCATCTTCAATAATTACCAGGTTCTTCTCCTAGTTTTTCTTTTCCAGATGATTCACCAGCACATTCATATTCTGGGAGGAGACTTTAAGAACTTGGAGGCTGTGATTCATAAGGCTTTTCAAGGCTTTCTCATTTCAGGCAATCCGGGTGTTGACATTGTCCTTTTCCTCCTCCACCCTTTCCTTCATGATTTTAATGACGTCCTCCAAATGTTTTCGGTCGCCTTTTATCAGATCTTTCTCCAACCAGTCTTCCATTTCCATTTCCTCCTTTGCTTCACTGTTTTCCGTCTCCTTGTTCTATTTCCCAGAGTCAGACATCTTCATCAGCTTGTTGATCTTAACTTCCAGCTCCCTTTGTTTACCCTGCATGCTGGTGATGTTTTCAACCACCCACTTCTGAAAATTGAAGAATTCAAGGGTGCAGTTGTGGGTGGTGTCCAGAATGGTATCCGTAGAGTCCTTGCTCTATTTAGTCTCCTCCGCATTAGGGTTTTCATCTTCCTTAGGCTATAGAGCCTCTTTCTCACTTTCTGAGCCCTTAGGGTTGGGGTGACGATTCTCAGAATTTCCCCCTTCCTCTCCTTCCCCATAGTTCTCCTCCTTGTTAAGCTCCATTTCAGAATCAATTTCCTTATCCTTTCCCTCTTCTTCATCAAAATGCACATCCTTTTCATCCTCCTCGGTTTCAACCTTCCTTTTTTTATGGGTGGGGGTGCTGGGCTCCCCAGTCGAATCAGAGTCAATGCATTTTTCAGATATCTGAGCATTGATGATCAAAGGATCATCCTTGGTAGCCCTAGTCTTATCCTTAATAGGAGCTGGGCTTTTTTGCATGGTTAGCCAGACTCTCATTTAGAGAGGAGGCTAAATAGAAGGGCAAAGATATTTTAGCCCCATGGTGGAAGTGGTTCAGGATAGCGAAATGATAGTTGTAAATTTTTGTAAATCTGCCATCCACAGTCAAATATTCCATTAAAGCCCTAAGAACTTTTTGCCAGAAAGGTTTTACCTATTGGGGGGTGTAGTATGATATGTTGTCCTTCTTCGCCAGGTTGCCCTTCTTGTCCTCCATCTTCGAGAAATTTTTGAAGGCCTCGACAACATACTTTCTATCCCTGTAGAATTTTGTCCCCTCCATCTTGACTCCCGTGACCTCCGAGATCAAATTTTCATCGATTTGCCAAATTTCCCCAAACAGGGTAGCCCTGTTATTGCTCTAGCTTTTAGCAAAACCGTGAGACACAGAGTTTCTACTACCATAGAGCTTCTCCATATAATCAGTGAAACCGTGTCTGTGGAGCCTTCTCCACACCTTTCTTTCACTCTTCCAGTTCTCACAACTTGAAGGCTCATTCCTGTTTAGGTTGCCTCCCATTCTGCTTTCCAAGTAACGACATCCTCTGTTGCAGGTCTCAATCCTCGAATAAAGCTCTGATTTTCTGGTTTCCCCTTGTAAAGACTCTTTCACAGTTTTGAGATTGCTACTCATGTTCATACAAACCCATCTATTATTACTATTATCTTTCACACACATATGATCTTGGTTATGATGCCGAGAAACACTCATCATCTAGTAGTTCATCCACCCCCAAAATTTGTCATTGGTACTCGTTCCCAAGAAATCAATCATGATATTAGCTTGATCCATTGAGGCGATCAAAGTATAATTGCTCCTTAATCTCCTGTTTGATGTGATTTTCCCCTATGTATTTGACGTCCTTCTCCAATTTGACCCCTTCATTGGCAAGGATATCCGCTACCTTATTGCCCTCTCTAAGGGTGTGGGTTATAATAATGCTAACATAGTTACTTAGAATATCTTTAGCATCTTTAATAATATTGGCAATATTACAGGAAACAAAATTAATACCTTTAAGGGCTTGTATTATATTTAAAGAGTCCCCTTCAAGCCAATTTTTTTTTGAATTTGAATTCCTAAGCTAACTGGAGGCTCTTTAGCATGGCCATAGCTTCAGCCACATGGTTATTTTGGGTTCCAAAAGGGGAAGCAAAAGCAGCAAAGCAAATTCCTTGATCATTTCTATTAACTCCACCTCCACTAGCCTTTCCAAGGTTCCCTTTAGCCGCTCCATCAAAATTAACCTTTATCCAGTCATAATCAAGAAACCTCCATACAATGTTATCTATATTCTTCTTATTGTCCGATCTATAGACCTTATGTATTAGGTTCCATTCAGTAAGGATGTCTCTTTCCATGTCATTCATATCAATAATATCCCATTGTTGATTATTCTTGTGAGGAATGTTGATGTTCTCCTTTATAGCCCTGCATATTTTTTCAAAGACTACCTGAGTATTACACTTATCTTCCCTAAATATCATGTTATTCCTTTCTTTCCAAATGCCCCAGCATATCATGGGGAGGATCAAAGACCATAGGTTCTTGATGATTTGACATTTGGTAGGAAAATTCCATTGCCAGATGATATCCTTCATGTTCTTGTTCATGACCCAGTTAATTTTCCATTTTTCCCACATTTTGCACCAAATTTCCCATGTGAAGGAGCAGTGGAAAAATAGGTGATCAATTGATTCCCCCTCCTTCTAACAAAGCTCACATCTATTAGGGAATTTGAAGCCCCTTCGGATTAAATTATCAAGAGTAAGGGTGCTATTATGAGAAGCAAGCCAAAAGAAAATGTTGACTTTAGGGATCAGGATGTTGTTCCAAACTTTGCTCCAAATGGGATTGTTGGTTTGAGAGAAAGTGTTTTTATAGGCAGAAGCAACTGTGAATTCACCTTTAGGATCACTTTTCTAGAGGAAAACATCATCATGGCTTTTATTAGGGGAAAAGGACGGCAACTCTTTCTGGAGAGAGGAAAATCCAGAGTGGATGTCCTCAAGTCTAACCCACTTATTCTCCTTCCAATAGTCACATACCATAATCCCAAACCTCCTTTTACACTCTTCAATAATTTGACTATTGTTTTGATCATAAAGGGCTTCATTTTTCATCCAGGGGTCTTCCCAAAACCTTATTCTGTCACCTTTTCCAAGGACCCATCCAACCCCAGCTTTTGCAACTTTTATGGATTTGGTAATACTATTCCAGATGAAGGATCCAACCAGGATATCTTCAGAGTTAAGGATTCCTTGGATAGTCTGATTCTTAATGTATTTGTCAAACCAAATTTGTTTCCAGTCTTTCTTAGTATCATAGGCTCTCCATAACTGCTTGGCAAGAAGAGCTTTGTTAAAGGTTTTTATAATTTTAATCCCCAACCCTCCTTTGTTCTTTGGTCTACACACTTTGTCCCAGGAAATCAAAGGTATTCTCTTTTTTTCTTCCACTCTTGACCATAAGAATCTCTTCTGGATTCTTTCCATAGCTTCAACAAATTTAGTCGGAATACCAAATAGACTGAGGGCATAAACAAGGAGATTTTGAAGGGTAGCTTGAAGGAGCTGCATTTTCCCAGCTTGAGATAACATTGAGCCTTTCCATCCTGCAAGTCTCTTATTAATTTTATCAATGATCATATTCCAAAAGGAATTTGGGGGTGCCAACCCTAAAGGAAGACCCAGATAGGTGGAAGGGAGCATTTCCACTTTGCACCCAATAATGTTAGCAATTTTCTATTGTCTTATGACCGGAGTATTGAGGAAGTACATAGCTGATTTGTCCCAATTTACTTGCTGACTAGTTGCCAAAGCATAGGAGTTGAGAGCTATTTTGAAGGCATCAACCTCCTTGACTGAAGAATATCCCATGAGGATAGTATCATCAACAAACTGTTGATGAGTGCAAAAGACATTGGTAGAGGAAGGTTGAAGACCTTTGATAGTTTTGCTTTGTTTCAACTTATGAATCAATCTGCTCATACTTTCAGCCAAAATGGTAAAAAGGATAGGAGATATGGGATCTCCTTGTCTTAGCACTCTAGAAGTTTTAAAAAAGTTTGTTGGAGATCCATTAACCAAAATAGAGAACATAGGAGTAGTGATTAGTTCTCTGATTATTTTGTTAATCTTATCATCAAAACCAAAAGCCCCCATGATCTTAAATAGAACATCCCACTCAACTCTATCATAAGCCTTTGCCAGATCCAACTTTATCAAGAAACCTTCTTTCTTTGCAGCACTGAGGGAATGAATGTTCTCATGAACAAGAATGATTGAGTCTAGAATCTGCCTACCAGGAACAAAGCCTTTTTGCTCTTCAGATATGATGAAGGGAAGCACTGCCAAAATTCTAGTAGTCAAAACTTTGGATATAATTTTGTAGAAAGAGTTGCATAAGCTAATTGGCCTAAATTTTCCCATAGAATCCGCCCCAGCAACTTTGGGGATTAAGGCTATAAAAGTGGAATTCAATTCTTTAAGGATTCTTCTAGATCCAAAAAATTCTTTAACCGCATTAACCGTATCCTCCCCCACAATATGCCAGAATTCTTGGAAGAAGAACATAGGGAAGCCATCAGGGCCCGAAGCTTTATCCCCTTGAAAAGAGAAGACAACTTTTTTGATTTCTTCAGCAAACGGGATGACAGAAAGGGCCTTATTCTGCATAGGGTTTATGATCTTAGGAATATTATTAACCAAATTGAGTTGATGGGTCTGATCAAGGTCCTTGTTACTAGAAAGGAGCTGCTTGAAGAATCTAACAACTTCATCCCTGATATCATCCTTATTAAGCAGAGTGTTGTTCTCAACAGTTAATCTTGTAATTCTATTTGCTGCCTTATGTTTTAGAGAAGTCATGTGAAAAAATTTATTGTTTCTGTTCCCTGCCTTCAACCATATAGCCCTGGATCTCTGTCTCCAATATATTTCTTCCCTAGAAATAATGTTGTGGATGCTGCCTAGGACCTTATCTTCCATAGCTTTGGAATACTTTTTGTAGCCTTCTTTTTGGATGGACTTTTGTATCTGGTCCAGTTCCTCCTTTAATTTTTTCTTTGAATCAAAAATATCACCAAAGACCTTCTTGTTCTAGGTCTTAATATTGGTTTTGACATATTTAAGTTTTTTGGCAACTTTATACATGGCAGTTCCATTAACATCAAGATTCCACCATTCAGCAATGGAATTTTAAAGATTAGGGTGGGAGATCCACATCTTTTCGAAACGAAAAGGGAATCTCTGATTATTCTTAGAGTTCTCAGCAACAAAGGAAATGGGATAATGATCTGACCCAATTCTATTAATAACAGAAAGGGAACAACTATGAGAAATAATCTAATCATTAGAGATAAGGGATCTATCAAGTCTTACCTAGATGAGATCATCACCATCTCTTCGGTTAGACCAAGTGTAGGAAGCCCCGTTGAGATCCAAATCAATGAGAGCATTGTCATTAATAAAGTCCATCAGGTCAGATCTACTATCTGGTTGAGCTTGACTACCTCCAAATTTTTCTATGTCTTGCAGAGGAGTATTGAAATCTCCCATCACAACCCAGCTATGCATAGAGAAATTTTTCCTTTTATGCTGAACTCTATTCCAGAATTTACTTCTAGCAGATTTGGAGTTAGGGGCATAGATATTAGTGATAACAAATTCCTTGCCATCAAAGATGCTTCTAGCTTTTAGGGACAAAATATTGCCATTCACATCTATCATATCTCCAGAGGTTGTGCTTTTATTCCAGAATATAGCAACCCCTCCTGAGGCTCCATTCGAGCTACTGCCACAAACCCCTCCATTTTTAAAAAACTTTAGTTTCTCCACTTTCTCTTTACTCATTTTGGTTTCCTGAACCAGGATAATATCCGGATTTTGATCTCGAATAAGGTTCCTTAATATATCTTGTTTATTGAGACCATTTAGGCCTCTTATGTTCAATGATATTACTTTCATTTGGAAGCCTGGGGGCAGGACTCCTTGATAGTTCGCTGCCTTCTATTAGCTATGTTTTGCTTACTCTCCTGGTCCCTATGCCATTTCATAGTTTTGCGTCCCGGTGGGGATCTTGAGGCCCCAAAATCGGCCTTAGATCTGGTTCTGGTTTTTACTCCATTAGGACCTCCTGCCTTCTTGGTCTTAATTTTCTTTCCATTTCCTGTTGTGTTTTCTTCTTGTTGTTCTACTCTAGATTCATCTTGCATGTTGCTCCATGGGTCTTCTCTTTTCTAGGATGAAGTGGTCATATTCACTTCTATGTTCTAGAATAAAGCATTTAAGTTTTCTTGTGGCGACCCAAACTTATTACTCCTTCCCATTTCTATTTCCTGTTCTTGAGACTCTTCCCCTAAACAGGGTTCTTCTTTCTTTGATATGGGTTCATGTAGCTCCTCATGATGAAAGTCAGTGATATCCTCAATCTCACCATCTTCAAGTGTCTCTGCGTTGATTTCATTCTCCTTCTCCTATGACTGAAGGGCCTCAAAGGTATTGCCTATCTTGATCTCAAACTCCTTGGTTTCATTCTTCTTGTTCCCCTTCAGGGGGGGGTCTTTAGGAGAGTCAGTGGAGTCAACTTTCTGATGTTCTGGTTTGTTTACCAGATTTCCACTTTTTTCTTCTAACTTGTTGCAATCTTTGTTGTTATTTTTTTCTTTCCAAACCGGTTTGTGAATATTTTTTTCTTTAATCACAGGTCTTTTAGGGTTGCTGGGGCAAGCCTTAGCCCAATGACCTGCTTTTTTACAATAGAAACACACAAAAGGGAGAGATTCAAATTCAATGGCTTGTTCCCATAACCCAAGTTTGGAGTTTATGTCAATAGTACTTGGGAGATCCATATTTTGTGATATGTTGACGCAGATGCGCGCATACACCAATCTCTTGCGAGCTGCAGTCATTGGGTCTATCACAATAAGCTCCCCAAAGGAGTTATCAATTCCTGAGAAAACATCCTCCACCCAGTATTCCAATGGTAGCCCAGGCAACCTAACCCACACCGGAGCAGATTCAAAAAAAGAGTCATTTAGTTCCATATTAGGGGTCCATTTTCTAACAAAAAGAGAGGATTTACCAAACATCCAGGGACCCCCACTTAGAACCACTTCCAGATCTTCCCCACATGAAAAGGAGAACTCAAAAAAACCTCTAGGCAGGGCAGAGACTTCAACTTGTCCTTTCATTCTCCATTTTCTCTTAACAGAGGATCTAACATCCTCAATATTAGGTCGAGGTCCAACAAATTTCCCCACCAGAGAAAGAGTCATTAAAGAGATACTATGGTCAATAACCAAATCAAGAATCTCAATCGCAAGTTTACCTATTCTATTGTTTGATATATCCTTCACAAAGGGGAAAGATGATTTACCAGTCGGTTTACCAGATGCTTGTCTAGCGAAGAGACTATTCCATGGTTTAGGTATTCGCCCCTCCTTGGTATTTCCTGAGTCGATCTGCACCACCTCGAGGCTTGAATCTTGCAAATTTTTTAAGTTTTCGGGATCAAGAGGAGGGTCCCGTGTTCATGGGTCCCCATCCTGTCTTCCATCCTCATCATCAGATGTTTGTCCTCGAGCTGCAGTGGAGTCAGACCCAAAGGAACCAACATCGTTGTTCCCTCCATTTCTCGAATTCAAATTTCCCCCTGCAAACGCTATTCCTTCTGTTGTTCCCTCCATGAACTTGTTTAGACTTTCTCCTTATATTTGTTGTTCATGTCTTCCAAATGATATTTAACCTGAATGTGCAATGTTGCCATGCGATTTGCAAAATCTTCTACTTCTAAACTCTTCCGGTCTTCATTGTTAATGTCTCTCAATTATGATATTCCTCTAGGATGCACTTTGGTAACAATCTCAAAACGTGTTTTTCTGGTACTTCTATTCACTGAATTGTTGTAGGAAAAATGTTGGCATTCTACACTCCAATGAGAATAGTTGATGTTGTCATTGATGGCAACCAACTGGCAACCAACTGGCATCACAGATATAATACACTGACAGGCACCTTCACCGACATCTAGATTACACCGGAAATGAAGTATACCGGCACTCAGGACGACATGGGATAAAGTTTTGTCTATGTGAATTGTTTTATAAATGTAATTAACTAATTGTAAGCCGACTTGGTATATTGTATAGACTCATATATGTATGAGATCTCATAGGTCATTTTGTAATGGAAGTAGTAGCATGTAATTATTGTATGAGGTGATATAGTGGACAACGAAGGTTTTGGTTAAGGTATCTAACTGAGCTTAAACTGGTACTAAACCAGGCATTAGAGATGCTATTTTGAGCAGTACATTGTATTGGATTTAATTATCCATACTGTAGTCAGTGAGGCTCTTTTGAGAAGTGCGCTCCAGGCAATTGGCCTTCCTGCATGTACATGCCCTTATTGTAAGTAGTTTTAATTCATTGGCCAGTGAGTAAATATTGTGGGTCACAAATCCCACCGATGTTTTTCCCACACCGGGTTTCCTCGTTAAAATATCTTGTGTTATGGTGTGTTTCTATGTTGTCTTTGTTATTTGTGTTTATTGCATTAATTCTTATTTATCGGTACACTATTTTGGGTTGCAAAGTTATAAATAAGTTTAAAAGTTCAATAAACTGGATAGACATTGATTCACTCCCCCTCTTAGTGTCTTTGGGACTATCATTGAATCTAACAATTGGTATCAGAGCTTGGCCCTCTATTTGCAAAATCCTAACAGCTTGAGGAAGATTCTGAAACCAGTGTAGATGGAGAACTTATGAAAACAGTTGGAAGGAGCTCTTGAAGATTTTGATGTAGAAAAATTGAAGAATATCAAACTTGAATATGATCTGAGGACTGCTAAGGAATTCATTAAAGGACTTCAGGAGAACCTGGTTATAGCACAAAATAAGAGAAAAGAACTTCATGAGCAAATGCAGAAACATGATTATGAAAAGGAAACTCTTAGTGATATTGCAGACAAGTTGAGGCAAGAGAACACTAACATGAGAAATGAAATGCAAGACTTAACCATGAGGCTATGTAAGGATATTGAAGATAGGAAGAAGAATGAAGAAGACTTGACTAGGAGACTTAATGATGGAGGTAATGCAAATCTAAGACTCAGTCATGAAAGTGATATGCTAAAGACAAATCTGATTCACATGCAACATGATAAAGATGAGCTTGTGAGACAAGTTGGAATTCTTGAAAATGAGTTGATCATTGTAAATGAACACAAAGACAAATTCAAGAAAAGTTCAGAAAGACTTGATGACATGCTGAAAAGGCAAAAACTTGATGGAGATACAATTGGACTTGGATTTGAACATGGAGAAAGTTTCGGGACTGCAAACAATCAAGATCACAGTAAACCGGTAAGGCAACCTCATGCTTATAAATTAATGGGAAATGTTTCAATTGCAATAAATTTGGTCATAGAGCAAATCAGTGCAAATTTAGAAATAATTAGAATACAAACTTACCCACCGGTCAATGTTCCAAATGCAATATAATTGGTCACAACTCAGGAAGTTGCAGAATGAATGTGAAATGCTATGTTTGTGGTAGATTTGGGCATTTATCTAATCAATGCAGAACACAAACTGGTCAAGGATATGGAAAAGCTATTTAGAGAAATAATGTAACTTGTTATGCATGTAACAAGATTGGGCATATTGCAAAATTTTGTAGAAGCAAGACTATATCGGCAAACAATAAAGGATCTAGTGTGAAGAGAAAAGAAAAGGTAAATGAAATAAAGCAAGATTTTTGAAAATAATGGATTAAGAAGGCAAATCAGAAAGTTGACGAATCTATCTTTGCACTGGTAGAACAGAGCAACCCTCCACCGATAGGAGATTCTTCATCTAACTAAGGAATAATTCTTAGGGGGTATTGCAGCAAATTGAAAATCATGCATTTTACCCTCGGTTGATGGGAAGAAGACACATTTCTTCTTTATTGGCAGATATGTTAAGTTTTCACTTAACCGACGAGCATTTAATGCGGTTTTAAAGAACCTTTTTGGCTATAAAGCACCGAAAAACCCTCATTTTGACTCACCAAGCATTCAAGCATTTAGAGAGTGCGAAATTGAGCAAGGGCATTCTAAGGCGAAGCAGCGAAGTGATTTTCAAACATTCAAAGAATTTCAAGTTAAGAGGTATTTATCAAAATGGCAACTTCATCTTTTGTTCCTGAGTTTCTTGCAAAACCTATCATTGTTGAAAACATCAAACGCCCTAGACCCGTGTTTAAGATTATCCCTAAGATTGCAAAACGGGATGATTATGTCAGAGCTTTTTCAAAAATTATGAAGGGTGTCACATTTGTTGAAGACCCTAGAATCTACATCCATTGCAACATAGAAGACCTAGGGACTGGGGATTTGAAGAAAATGTTTAATGAGGTTATTACTGACGAACAAGGTGTGATTAAACATGAACATAAGATTGTGGAAGACTTAGGTTTTGTAGAAATATTGAACATTCCTGAATTTCCAAAGGAAGTTGTAAGACTTGTATTGAGCAGAGTCCATGGAGAGTTCGTGTGGTTAGAGTCTATTTGCAAGATAACCAAGGAGGCAATTAAGGCAGTTACTGGTTTACCCTCAATCGGTAGTAGACTTGATAAATCCAATTAAATACCTAACAAGAATGTGACAAGCTTAACCAGAGCCACATCTGATAGCAGATCACTTAGAGTCAATGATGTTAAGGATATAAATGTGAGATATGTTAGTATGATACTTGGATATAAAGCAACACATGCCAATAGACTGAATTCAGTTTCTAGCCTTTGTATTCATAGTGCATATGAGATGGTGAACAATAATGCTAAGATAGATGTTTGTGAATGACTTAAAGATGAACTAATTTATAATTTGAAGAAGATTAAGGGAGATAAGAAAGGTACTTTCCATTTTGGGAACCTACTAGTATGCTTAATGCTATACTTTACCAAAGAGATACCCGACATAGGTCACAAAGATTTTGGTTATGACATCCCAGTAGGAAAATAGATACAAGAAGCTTTCACTGGTACAAGCACTTACTGTGATAAGAACATTGCATATTACTTCAAAACATTTCAAATTAAGATGAGAGCAAAAGAGAGATTACCGCAGAGCATAGTTGGTAAATATGACAAGCAAATCTATTTTGTTATTAAAAGAGATGAGACTTGGATGGAAGCAGTAAGCCCTAGAAATATTTGGGTTACTGAGATGGGTTATGAGGTAGACCTACCTATTTTGGAAACATATGCAAAAGCTCTACTTGATGCACCTAGGGAGCCATCTGAAGGAATATTTGGTAATGCAGAAACTATTGCAAGTAATGTATCTATGCAGAAAGAAAGGAAGAAAAGAGACAAGTTTACCAAAGATGCCTCTAAGAAGGCCAATGAAATTAAGGAAAATGTCATGAATATCATTGGTATATCATCTAGTAAGCTTAAAGGACTACAACTAGAAGCACATTTTTCACTGGTTGTGACATCTTCTGATACTGACAGTGGCAAGGCTGCTGAATTTAAGAGAGTGGAAAGGAAAAGGAAAACCCCACCTGTACCTTATCCTCCTCCTAAGAAAACTAGGACACTAAGGAAGAAAACAACAGGCAGTTAGGGAACTGCAAAAGAAGCTTACACCAAAGAAGAAGCAAACACCGGCTACCCTTACACTGGATGATATACTGAATGAAATAACACAAGAAGGTAATCTGGTAAATGTAAATAAATGGTATAATTCTTGTAAGGATTATGACAAAGTAACTATTAAAGAAAGTATTATTCTATATTTGGATATTTACAAGAAAGTTTTAATAGAAGTAATTGATGATTTACCTAATGATCTCTATCTGAGACTTGAGGCTAAACGATTATCTGTGATATAATTGGATAAGAAATTGAAAGTTGAAGCACTTTTGGTTGTACATCCGGTAAACTCTAAGGAAGAGATAGATGAGTTTATATCTGAAGCTAACCGGTCAGTATTTGTCATTGGACACCGACAAGTAAGCCTAATGGATGGAAGGGCTAAGGAGATTGCAAATGAGACTGCAGATAGCTAGGATGTATTTTTTGTTGAGAAGGAAAAGAAAGAGGAAATAAATAAACCGAAAAATGGACAATACATTCAAGGTATATCATAAAGACAAGGGAAAAGGTAAAGTTGGTGGTGTTCCTACTATAAATATTACATATAATCTTCCACCGCCACCTCAGGATACCCCTCTGGTACACACAACTAATCCACCAGATATGGCTACTAAAGGTATAACTCATGATGATACTAACTCGAAGTCTGAGATACTTTTCACAATGAATGTAGATACACAAGATATAAACATTGTTGTAGATAAGGAACAAACAACTGATATTGAAAATGTGAAGATCTCTAAGAAACTGACACACACTATAGACTCTCAGAAGATTGAGAAACTGACACAAACTGTTGACTCTCAGAACACTAAGATACCAACTCAAGCAGAGCAACCGAAAACTAAGAAACCTACAAAGGATAAGACAACTAACACAGAGCAACATGAATCAGGAAAATCGACAGTTGAAGAAGTACTTGTAGAGATAGAGAAACCATCAAAGGTAGAGGTACTTGTACAGACCAAGAAACCATCAAAGGTAGAGGTACAGACATAGACAGATCCACCTGAAGAAAATGTAAGTAAAGAGCAACAAATTTTTGGCAATAAGGAACAAATAATAAAGGTAATTAGAGAATCTAGCATATCAATAGGAGAATTCAGACCGACTAACATCACAGATGTTCTTTTGGATTCTATCAAGAGGGTAACAGATTGCAATGCCTTAGCATTTAAGGCTATTGATAACACTTTACCTATCTTGAAGATGATTGCACCTAACTGTAAGATAGATGACATTAATGATTCTTTAGGTAGATTGGACACATTGTCCAAATTTATTTATGAAAATGTTCTAACTCTAGAAAAGGTGAGTGAGGATACCATTAAGGAGAGAATTGACAAAGATAAAAATACATTCTTTTAGAACACTATTGTAAAGCGGAAAATCGTGATCGAACCCTAGTTGTTCTCCCCTCTTCCAACTCCGAGGAGAGAGAAGGGAGGTTCGCTAGGGTTGATGGTTTTCACTTAGGGGAGAGACTTTACATTCAAAAGAGGGGTTGAAACCCACAAGATCCAATCCCACACAATGCAAGATTGGATGCTAAATGTGTTTCAAGGGTTATGACAGCAAGGCTACCCTCTTTTGTAAAGAATGTGCATAGAAGAATTAAGCTAGGAATGCATAGAAAGTGAGAAAGATTCGCTTATAAACTGAGTTAGGGATATAGGATGAAGTTGCAGACCTGGAATTAGTAGTAAAATGTCGATACGGCGCTGTCCTGCAAATTTGAGCAAAAGTTGTCAGGACGATGACGCTCGGCGCCACGGTCCTCCGAAAAATCCGCGAAACAAACGGGGATCTGTTCGTCTCTGCACAAGGATTCCAGATCTTCAATTTCAGCCGCGTACCTGCAACCTACACACAGAAAAGCGAAGACGATTGGGGGGTTAGGGATTAGGGGTTTGCCTTTAGGTCAAACCCCAGTTTTGGAATTAACCAAGAAATGAGCAAGTGCTGTAAATGTAAATGACTGTAAAACAAGTACTAATACCTTGTTCTAAGGATGTTTGTATCCTTATGTGCGAAGGTATAGATGTTGTATGTTGTATGTTGTAGCATGTAGTATGTGATCTCCTCTTCAATGGTTGAATCCTTGACTTGAATGCAACACTTAGCCTTGAATGGAGACTTGAAATGATCAATTGCTTGAAGGAATGCTTGAATGCTTGAATGCTTGAATGCTTGAATGCTTGAATGCTTGAGTATAATTTCCACGCCTTTTCCCATCATATCCAATGAAAGAGGAAAATGTAGTGTATATACTTGTCATTTAGGGCTGATAGACTGATTTTCCCGACCTTAGGCCAACTAGGAAAGTTAATTTCCAAATTGCAAACAAAAAGACCCGAGACCCCTTAGGAGACCGGGCCCAAAATAGGACCCAGGGACCAGGGCGCTGGGCGCCCTGGTCCTGAAGGACCAGGGCGCTGGGCGCTCTGGTCCCACCTCCCGGGACAGCAGGGTGCAAGGAGGTTCAGGCCAGGGTGCTTGAAAAATGCAGTTTTCAGTGTCATAATCAGGTTTCGGGGTCTCCATTCAGGTTGCGTGTTGCGTCGCCATCGTGAAGACCGAAATGCAGTCGAAATTGCAAGTGTCGCAATTTTAGGACGCTACATTTAGCCCCCACTTTAGCGGGAGTATGTATGCTCATACTTCCGGTAAAGTACAAGGAAACAATATTGAAAGACTTTCACCACGTCAAGGAGGCAAGATACACCAAGCCCCCAGTGGACTAAGGATCTTACGACTTCGATTGACAAAGTAAAAGGGAAGATCACGAGGGAGAACCATGACTGTCAGTAGTAAGGTTCCCTCACTATGAGTCATGCAAGAAAGATATCAAAAATTTTCAAGGCAAGGTTAAATTTGCCAAGAAATTTTCAAGTATCTTGAAAAGATATGAACGGGATGTATGCCCCCCTACGTTAAAGCGATCGCACACGCCTCACCGGGGGTGATTGTTTTAACGTAGTGATACATATAAGAAATGGGAAAGGAAAGGAGCACGTTATCGCAAGGATTTAGCCCCCAAGTGTGAGATAAGCCCAAGGATAATAGACACAAAACACAAAGCACAAGGTGACTTCGCTTTCCTCGGGGTCAGTATGCTGTATGATAATTCATGTATATATATCATATGCATGTATGCATAATTGTTCTTCATTCCCCAATCAAGGAAGGTCACCTAGAAGAAGGGAACACATGTGTCTTTTGAGTCAACATGAGAGAGATTGAGAGATCTCAACGCTTTGCATCGTCCTCAAGTAGACAACACTAAGGACGGCAAATAGAAGAATGAGAATAACATATAGAAGAAGTAACAAAAGAGAGGGGGAGAGAATCTGCTATGCTAATGTAACTAGTCTAGCACGTCATCTACCCCCCAATCTTGCTGATCAATATTTCGGGAAGGCAGGGAACATGCCAGAGGAGGAACATCCAACACAGCAGATGGAGCTATCACAAGATCCAAACAAGGGCTATGTTCATGTTCCAAGCCACGTTGTTCTTGTCTAGGAGCTAGGATAAGTGCTTTAGAAAATTCATTAGATAAATGGTTATCAACATCAACAAGTTCATATTCACTATCAGAAGCAAGAGGAGTAACATTTTCATCATGCATAACATTTTCATCTATATCATCATCAAGATTTATAAAAATAGGATCTTTAACTCGCACAGGATCAAGACCATCATGCATCTTATGTTTAGGAGATTTCGGCTCAATTTTCGGCTGAGGAGAAAATGGAATAATGCTTGTTGAAGGTGTTTTTGGAGATTGCAAAGTTTGAGCTCTAAGACGACGCTTTTGCCGGCGTTCACGTGCAGAACGATTTCATCTAGTCTTAGTAGGAAGTTGCGAAGATTGAGGAGGAGGAATGTTCTCATCCCTATCACTTGGGTGTTTAGGTTGTGGTCTCTTAGGTTGAATAATAGGAGAAGAAGAAGGTCTCTTCTCTCTATAAAAGGAAGGAGGAGGAACTGCTCCATATAAAGGAGGAATATTTGGTTTAGGAAGGAGACCAAGTCCATCATGACGAGGAGGGATAGGTCTACTTTTAGGAAGTTTATTAGATATAGACATAGTCACATCCATAGGGATGGGTTGGGAATCTTCTTGAGGAAAGACATTAGTTTTATCTTTCAAAGGAAGAACTTCCTTCTCAAGAATGATAGGAATATCAAGTTTAGGTGTTCTAGGTTCACTTAGAGATAGGATCATATCTGTTTTCCACTTTTGATAAGATTTGAAAAGATGATCACTTCGCGGAGGAAGAGATTGGAATTGTTTAGGCCAAAAATAATCAATAGGAACGCTAGAAGTTCTTTCAGCTGGTTTAAAGAGACTATGATTGATAGTAACAACTTCACCATTATGGGGAAATTTCAAACACTTATGAATAGGAGAAGCAATAGCTTTCATGGAAGATAGCCAAGGATAGCCAAGCTTCACATGAAATTGTTCGGAAGATGGAATAATAGCAAAGTTCACATCAAGAGATTTGTTATGGACCTCAATAGGTAATGTAATAGAACCAATTGCAGGAGAAGAAAATGCATCAAATAGTTTCACAATCACATCTCTTTTGTCATATATCACTTGATTCAATTGCAAAGTAAAAAGAAATTCTTCAGTAATAACATTAATCATGCACGAAGGATCAATAAGCACTCCACGGCAAGGTGTATTCTTGACTTCTGCAACTATGTATAAAGGACCATCAGGTGCCCTAATGGTTTCACTGGAATCAAATGTGATGGAAAGTTCTTTAGGGTTTTCTTGCTGCTCTACAAAGTTAATCACATTCAGAGTCATAGACACAAGACCATCAGATGAGAGAGAGGAATCATTAGCCTCAATTGCATTAGAGGTATGAGAAGGTAATGGATTAGTGAAAATCTGAAGATTTTGATTAGGAGGAGCTACAGATGTATTGCCTTTATCATTCACTCCAGAAACAGAAATAGTATTATTATCAATCAAATCTTGAATTTTACCCTTCAAAGAAAAACATTTTTCAGTATCATGCCCAGGCTGACGATAAAATTGACAAAAAGCTTTGTTATCAAAATAAGGTGAAGTAATCTTTGCAGGATCAATTTGTCTTATAGGAGGAAGAGTAAGCACATTTTGTTCCAATAACTTATTCATAATACTATGCAATGATTCATTCAAAGGAGTATACTTTCTTTCTTTCTTGAAAAATTTAGAAATAGGAGGCACACCTGATGCTGCATTCACATTGTTGTTGATGATGTTTTCATTGAATTTGATGGAATCTCTGTTCGGTTTAAACTTCCCAAATGGTTGTTGACTGCTATCACCCTTATCACTCGGAGCCATAGGATGTGATTGTTCCATTTGACTCACAGTCAGTTGATAATTGTGAAGAGTTGCACACAACTGTTGGAAAGAAGTAAACTCAGAAAACAGAAGTTTGTCTCGAATATCTTTTTGTAAATTAGAAATAAAGATTCTTTGAATATCATTGTCAGGCACTGGAAAGGAAATTTGAGCATACAAATGCTTATATCTACCAATGAAATCAGTCACTTTTTCTTTAACACCTTGTTTACAATGCATTAAATCAATCAAAGTAACTTTAGGACTTATATTGTTTTGAAATTGTTGAATGAAAGCATTTGCAAGTTGTTCGAAAGAAGTAATAGAATAAGAAGGGAACGAGCAATACCATTGTAGGGCTTTGTCTCTTAATGTTCTAGTAAATAGTTTTGCAAGCAACCTTTGGTCATAAGCAAAATCAGTACAAATTGTTTGAAAAGTCTTAACATGTGTTAGAGGATCTCCTTTACCATTATAAAGCTCCAAATGCGGGATTTCAACATGTTTAGGAGGGATAGCTCGAACAATGTCAAGAGAAAGTGGGCTCGCAACATCAAATGTGGGCACACTAAACTTAGATTGATTCATAGAGGCAATTTGTTGCTGTAAAGAAGAGACAGTTTGTGCAAGATTGTTAATGGTCGCTTCAGTCGAAGAATTCATATTAGATGTGTTAGATTGAGATGGTGGTGTTATGTTATTGAAAGAAGGTAGAGAGTAAGGTGGTGGGACTCTATGATAGTCAGTCATAGGGGATGATTGGACAAGGGGAACACTACAAGGAGGAATGGAAGGGTTAAATGAATTGCCCCCTTGCGTCATGTTCATTTGTGAAGATGTAATAGGAACACTCATTGAAGGAATGTATGAAGAAGTCGGATTGAATGAAGGAATAGGGTTAATTGAAGAAGAGGGATTGCCCCCATGACTAGTGATCACAGGAGGAATGTCTTGTATAGAAGTAGCCATTATGTTTGATGTAAAGGTAGGTACGCTAGCAATAGAAGTCATCAAAGGAATAGAATGATTGACTTGAGTAGGAGGTTGTGTATAACCCAAATTTTCAGCACAACTCTTCATAGGCATCACATTCGAATTCACAATGTGTGAAATACCACGCAAAATATCAATTCCATTCTTATCACTTTGAAGCATACGTTTTAGACCCTCAATTAAAGGAAGAGCTTGACTATCGGGATACTCATGAGACATCCATTGGTGAAAATCGTCAAATTGGTTATCCAATTTCGAAAGTTGTTCTTCAGAAACCTCATGGAGAGCTTCTTCATCATTAGGAGGATTAAAGGAATTACCCATGTCCTCATTAAAAAGGCTACTCAAATTAGGTTCCATCTCCTCGGTAGTTAAACCTTGGAAAGACTTAATTCTACGGCTTCGTCTAACGGGAATAGTGGAAGTAGGACTTATTGTTGTAAAACTCATGCACTAGAAAGAGAGAGAAGATTTTGAATTTAGAGGTAGCAATTTTCAGTAAAATCAGCCAATCTTCCGGATTTAAGCTGTTAAATGCAATCATGACAGTCTCCCGAAATTTCGGAAAAAATGTCCGGGACCGTGGCGCTCGGAGTGCAACACGGTCCTTGCAACTTTTTTCGAAATTTGCAGGGATGAAAGGTATGATGATTTTAGAGCTAATCTGAAAAAATTGAGTGATTTTATGATCTGTAGATAGGCCAAATTAAAGTTGCAATCTCGAAATTGAACCCTACCAAGATTGTCAAAAATTGCAAAAATTTGAATTTTGAAAAAGAGAGGGAAACCAAAATTTTGAATTTTATGATTTTAGAGGGAATGTCAAGAGCAATGCAAATTTTGAAATTTGAAAATTGACTCAATTTCACGCAAAATTCAATTTTGAAAGCGGAAATTAAAGTTGTTGTAATTAAGCACTTAATTTCAAAAGTCACAAATTGCAAGAATTTAAATAAAGCACTGAAATTTTTAATGAATGCAAACACACTTTTCAGATTTAGGACAGTAAGAACACAATTTTGACACAAAATTTCAATTTCAATGATTTTTGAATGTTTAGAAGCCTTAATCCAAGTAATCACAAGACCAACTTTGACTTTAATTTTGAAGGTGTTAAAATTGATAAAATCAGCCAAAATTCTAGATTTTAGCAGGAAAATACAGTAAGATCTCGCTCCCGAAATTTCGGAAAAAATGTCGGGGATGATGGCGCTCGGAGTGCACACGGTCCTCGCAACTTTTTTCCAAATTTTTAGGGATGAAAGATATTGTGATTTTATTGCGGAATCCAAAGTTACAGCTGATTTGGAGATGTTTTGATCAGTGAAATTGTCGGACAAAGGTTGAATCAAGAGGGTTTCAAAAATTAGGGTTTTGACACTTAACCACTTAATTTTCAAAATTAAAGCATAGATATGAATTGATAATTTGTAATAGAAGGGCAGATCTGAAACAAGCATTAACATTTAGACATTTCGCAAGTTCAATTACTAAAAAGAAAATTTAGGGTTTTTATGCAGTTAACCTCTAAAATTTTGCAAAAGATCAAACATGGAAATGTAATCAAAGAATCCAATTTTCAGATCTAACTATGAATAATCAGAAAGGATGTTCACGTCGGGTTCACCAAAATGTAAAGCGGAAAATCACGATCGAACCCTAGTTGTTCTCCCCTCTTACAACTCCGAGGAGAGAGAAGGGAGGTTCGCTAGGGTTGATGGTTTTCACTTAGGGGAGAGACTTTACATTCAAAAGAGGGGTTGAAACCCACAAGATCCAATCCCACACAATGCAAGATTGGATGCTAAATGTGTTTCAAGGGTTATGACAACAAGGCTACCCTCTTTTGTAAAGAATGTGCATAGAAGAATTAAGCTAGGAATGCATAGAAAGTGAGAAAGATTCGCTTATAAACTGAGTTAGGGATATAGGATGAAGCTGCGGACCTGGAATTAGTAGTAAAATGTCGATACGGCGCTATCCTGCAAATTTGAGCAAAAGTTGTCGGGACGATGGCGCCCGGCGCCACGGTCCTCCGAAAAATCTGCGAAACGAAGGGGGATCTATTCGTCTCTGCACAAGGATTCCAGATCTTCAATTTCAGCCGCGTACCTGCAACCTACACACAGAAAAGCGAAGACGATTGGGGGGTTAGGGATTAGGGGTTTGCCTTTAGGTCAAACCCCGGTTTTAGAATTAACCAAGAAATGAGCAAGTGCTGTAAATGTAAATGACTGTAAAACAAGTACTAATACCTTGTTCTAAGGATGTTTGTATCCTTATGTGCGAAGGTATAGATGTTGTATGTTGTATGTTGTAGCATGTAGTATGTGATCTCCTCTTCAATGGTTGAATCCTTGACTTGAATGCAACACTTAGCCTTGAATGGAGACTTGAAATGATCAATTGCTTGAAGGAATGCTTGAATGCTTGAATGCTTGAATGCTTGAGTATAATTTCCACGCCTTTTCCCATCATATCCAATGAAAGAGGAAAATGTAGTTTATATACTTGTCATTTAGGGCTGATAGACTGATTTTCCCGACCTTAGGCCGACCAGGAAAGTTAATTTCCAAATTGCAAACAAAAAGACCCGAGACCCCTTAGGAGACCGGGCCCAAAATAGGACCCAGGGACCAGGGCGCTGGGCGCCCTGGTCCTGAAGGACCAGGGCGCTGGGCGCTCTGGTCCCACCTCCCGGGACAGCAGGGTGCAAGGAGGTTCAGGCCAGGGTGCTTGAAAAATGCAGTTTTCAGTGTCATAATCAGGTTTCGGGGTCTCCATTCAGGTTGCGTGTTGCGTCGCCATCGTGAAGACCGAAATGCAGTCGAAATTGCAAGTGTCGCAATTTTAGGACGCTACAACTATAAAGAAATGTACCGATCACTTGGATACACTTTTACTAGTACTTATATCTACAATTTTGGAGTATAAGGAGCTATATAGAGAAGCATGTAAACCTCACTGTTTGACAGAGGACATTGATGAGGAGATCAAGAAGACACAAAAAGAGATTGATGACATTGCAGACAACATGATAGGTTCATCTGCACTTATCTCAGTTTTTGAGCAGGAAATGGCAGTTTTTGAGGAGAAGTTAGAAAAAATTGAGAAAAAAAAGGCAAGAATAAGGTCCAAATCCCGGGATCTCAAAAGTAAACTTGGTCCAAAATTGGATAGTCTCATTGCTTAATGGGTTGAATTATCTAAGGCAACAATTCAAGGAGAGCGATCACTAGAGCAACAAATACACTATCTCACCAGTATGATCCAACAAACTGAGGCAACTCTAATTGACAACAACAAGTTTATACAGAGTTTGAACCCAGTCTTGGCATACATTTTTCAAATTGTAACCAACCGATTACAGGCGATGAGGTAGCATTTTTGTACTCTTTGATTATTTACGACATCCTTTGTCATTGATGTCAAAGGGAGAGTAGTGGAGGGAAAAATGCATGCACAGAGGAGATCACTTGCTCAGGGGGAGCACATCTTTTTGGATTTCAGTTTTGGATTTTTCTCATGAGTGTTTCCATCAATGCCAAAGGGGGAGATTGTTGGCATTTTACACTCTAATGAGAATATTTTATGTTGTCATTGATGGCAACCAACCGATAACCAAACAACATTATAGATATCATACACCGGCAGGCACCTTCACCGACATCCAGATTACACCAGAAATGAAGTATACCGACACTCAGGCCGAAATGGGATAAAGTTTTGTCTATGTGAATTTTTTTGTAAATTTAATTAACTATTTGTAAGCTGACTTGGTATATTGTATAGATTCATATATGTATGAGATCCCATAGGTCATTTTGTAATGGAAGTAGTAGAATGTAATTATTGTATGAGGTGATATGGTGGACAACAAAGGTTTTGGTTAAGGTATCTAACTAAGCTTAAACCGATACTGAACCAAGAATTAGAGATGATATTTTGAGTAGTACATTGTATTGGATTTAATTATCCATATTGTAGTCAGTGAGACTCTTTTGAGCAGTGCGCTCCAGGTAGTTGGCCTTCCTGCATGTGCAGGCCCTTATTGTAAGTAATATTTATTCATTGGCCAGTGAGTAAATATTGTGGGTCACAAATCCCACCGAGGTTTTTCCCACATTGGGTTTCCTCATTAAAAAATCTTGTGTTATGGTGTGTTTCTATGTTGTCTCTGTTATTTGTGTTTACTGCATTAATTCTTGTTTACCAGTACACTATTCTGGGTTGCAAAGTTATAAATAAGTTTAAATATTCAATAAACCGGTTAGACACTGATTCACCCCCCCCTCTCAGTGTCTTTGGGATTGTCATTGAATCTAACACAAACTCTGCTTGTGCAAGGATCAAATCCCAACTTCTGGTTTTATCTCCCACTAAACATCTCAACAAGTTTCCCAAACTCCAGTTAACAACTTTTGTCTGTCCATCAGTTTGTGGATGAAAAGTAGAACTGGACTTCAAATCTATCTTCATCTTCTTCCAAAGTGTTCTCCAAAAATAGCCAACAAACTTAGTGTCTCTATCTGAAACTATGCTCTTAGGTAATCCATGCAATCTCACCACTTCCTTGAAAAATAGTTTTGCTACATGTAATGCATCTGATGTCTTCTTATAAGGTATGAAATGAGTCATCTTCAAAAATCTATCCACAACCACAAATATAGAATCATTTCATCTCGGTGTCTTAGGTAATCCAAATATGAAAACCATGCTTATATCCTCCCAAGGTCTTACTGGTACTGTCAAAGGTTTATACAATCCCACATTTTGACTACTACCTTTTGCAACTTGACAAACTCTACAACTTTGCACATATCTCTTAACATGCTTATGGATTTGGGGCCAAAAGTACTGCTCACTCACCAATGCAACTGTTTTGTCAATGCCAAAGTGTCCAACTAAACCTCCACTATGCTTCTCTTTTATTAGGTTCTCTCTCATGGAACTCTTAGGTATGCACAACTGAACTCCCCTGAATAATATCCCATCCTGAATGAAATAATCCAACCATTTTCTCCTATCAACCATAACCGGTTCTCTACATGCTTTCCAAGGTTCTGGAAAATCCGGGTCTTCATCATACAAGGTCTTCAAATCTTCAAAACCTAATACCGTCACTCTCATCTCTGTCAGCAAATTCCTTCTCCTACTCAATTCATTAGCAACTTTGTTAGATTTCCCACTTCAATGCTTCAACACAAAGGTGTAACTCTGCAAGAATTATACCCATCTCATATGTCTCTGATTCAACTTACTCTGACTGTTCAAATATTGCAAAGCTTGATGATCTGTATACAACACAAACTCCTTAGACAACAAGTAGTGTCTCCATTTCTTCAAGGCTTGAACTATGGCATAAAATTCCTCATCGTACACTGAATATCTCTTCCAGGCATCATTCAATTTCTCACTGAAATAGGCTACTTCTCTCCCTTCTTGAATCAAGACTGCTCCTATTGTTGTTCCACTTGCATCACAATCCACTTGAAAATACTTTATTAAAATCTGGTAAAGCCATCACAGGCTGCTCAGTCACTTCATGCTTCAACAATTCAAAAATTTTGTTTGCTCCGATGGTCCACTTGAATTCCTTCCAATCTCCTCTCATGGTATCAGTCATAGGGTTACAAACTGAACTGGAATTTCTAATAAACTTTCAGTAAAAACTAGCCAACCCATGAAATGATCTTACCTCTCCAATGCTTTCTGTAGTCACATAAATCTGTCCAATTTAATTAAATGAATATTCCTTATTTATTTGATTAAAAATCTACTAGCCATCAGTTAATTAAATTAATATTTAATTAATTCACTTTCAAACATTGTCCTATTAATTAAATAAATTATTCAATTTATTTTAATTAATTCATTATACCAAATTCACAAAATCAATTAAATGAATAAATCATATTTATTTCATTTTAATCCCCTTTTCCTCTTTTAAATAAATTAAATAAAACATTTATTTAAATCATAAATCCCCCCCCACTTGCATTTTCCTACAAATGCAACTTGCACACATTTATTGAAATAAATTAATTTATTTTAAATAAAATTCCTATTTTCCCTCACCCACCAAATCCACTTGCAAGCTTAATCCATCCCCTAATTATTGTCACAATCCTAAGCAACTTGAAATCACTTCTCAAAGACTTCAAAGTCTTTGAAAAGCATTAAATGCTTTGTGTGTTCAACAATTTAACCTCCAAAGTCTTCCAAAACCACTAATGGCTCTTACATGACAATTTATGGCTCTTACATAACCATTTATGGTTATTTCAACTTGCACTCATGTGTCTCCTCAAGCATTTATTGCTTTGACCATGGTTACCCCTTTTGCCTTTGCACAAGAGTTTATCGATTGGATAAAAGCTTTATTCTTTGAATAAAGAATTTATTCATTCAACCCAACCTTGACCTTAACTCCCAAGTTAACTCTCAGGTCATGTCAAACATTTAATGCTTATTCCCTCTCCTCTCAACCTATCTCACATTGACACTTGTCATCCTGGGATTGGGTTGAAAGCCATCACATGGATTGAATATCATTCAATCCTGACCCTTGTTAAGATTACTCAATCTCAACCATCCATTGTTCCATTTTTCCTATAAATAGAGCCCATTTCTTCATAATCTAGATTCTGAAAACTTGTATGCATCTAAGTTATAGAAAATTTTAGAGAGCATTTAGCATAAATCACTAATATATTGTCATTTTGGTTTAAAATAAATCATTTTAGCATCATAGCATCTAGTATTAGCTTTTTATTCACATTTAGAGTAAATACTTCAATCTCAAACCTCGATAAGCATCCATAGTACAAAAAGCTGTTGAGAGCTACACTAGTTTGGAACTTGGAGAGGAGAGGAATGAAGGAGAAGGAGCTAAGAGCATGTTAGGAGGCATTTTGAGATGTCTCATCATATTTACCTTCCTAGTTAAATATTCTCTCATGCTTTTGGTATCTCTTTTGATATGCTTGTTTAGAATAATCTTTTGTTGCTAACACTAACGTTTTGCTCTTGTGTGTGTGTTGTCATCGAACAAATTTTCTAACCCTTTTTGCATAGCATCA
Source organism: Cryptomeria japonica (assembly GCF_030272615.1). NCBI lineage: Eukaryota > Viridiplantae > Streptophyta > Pinopsida > Cupressales > Cupressaceae > Cryptomeria > Cryptomeria japonica. The sequence goes on along the minus strand of NC_081407.1, from coordinate 221,970,665 downwards.
CTTTCCAGTGTAGGCCACTCAATAATGGCTTTCACTTTCTCAGGGTCCATCTTCAAACCATCCTCATATATCACAAATCATAAATAGACTAACTCATCCTTCATGAAAGTACACTTCTTGATATTGATCAACAACTTTTCTTCTCTCAACCTCTGCAAAACTTGTCTTAACTGCAACAAATGCTCCTCTTTTGTTTTACTGAAAAATCAAAATGTCATCCAAATACACAATAACAAACTTACCCAAGAATTTATTCAATAGCTCATTCATCAGCCTCATGAGAGTACTTGGTGCATTAGTCAATCCAAAAGGCATCACCAACCATTCATATAATCCTTCATTTGTCTTAAATGTTGTCTTCCACTCATCACCTTCTCTGATCCTATTCTAATGATATCCACTCTTCAAATCTATCCTTGTAAAGTATTTTGCTCCACTCAAGCAGTCCATTATGTCATCCATCCGAGGCAAAGGAAACTGATATTTCATTGTGATCTTGTTTATTGCTCTTGAATTGGGACACATCCTCCATTCTCTATTCTTCTTAGGTGTTAATACTGTTGGTACTACACAAGGGCTCAAACTCTCCCTGATCAAACCTTTGTTCAACAACTCCTGCACTTGTCTGTTCAGTTCTTCATTCTCTTCTAGTGTCAACCAGCGTGCAACTTTGTTAGGCAAACTAGCTCCGGGAATCAAGTCAATGCAATGACTAATACATCTAACAGGTGGAAATCCGTTAGGTACAATATCTGAAATGATGTCCTCATATTCTGTCAGCAAATCTCTTATCTCTTCTGGGTACTCTTCTTCCGGTTTCGGTCTCTCAGTATTCTTAGGAATTAAGGCAAAACACACATTCTCATGTCTCAGTCCATCCATGAACTTCCTTCCATCTACTAAATATATTCTGTCATTTGTACAGACTTCATTCTTCAAAGGTACCTCCAAAGGTAACAAGGTTTGCTTCATCCCATTGGCCACAATAGTGTATGTATTCTTCCTTCCATCATGTATTTCCTATCCATCAAACTACCAAGGTCTTCCTAACAAAAGATGACAAATATCCATAGGCATACTATCACACAAAACTTCATCATGATAATTCCCAATTTTCAATTTTACCAAACACCATTCACTTACTAAAAACTTATGTTCATCCTGAATCCATGCTATCTGATAAGGCTTAGGGTGTTTCAATCTCTCCAATTTCAACTTATTCACCATCTCTTCTGAAACAAGATTATCTAAATTACCACTATCAATAACAACTTTAGAACATTTACTTGATACCTTACATGTCGTCTTGAACAAATTCTTCCTCTGCAAGGGTTCTTCATCTCCTCTGGTATGACACAAAGCTCTCCTCATCATCAACAGTTCTCCATCTTCCAGTTTATTGTCTGATCCGGTGGGGTTTTCTTCCACCACTGCTGCTCTTTTGGTAGCCTCTGTCTTCTTACATTCAAGTGCATGGTGTCCTTCTCCTCCACACTTAAAGCAAGTTCCTCTAAATATCCTCTTGTCTTGTCTTCCAAAGTTCTCATTTTGGTAACCATCTGGTTCTCTCCTTCGGTAGAAATTTCTATCATCCTTCTGGTATGAATTACCTTCTTTTCTCACTGTCCTTTTTCTGATCTATACTAGTTCCTCTTCCTTTGTTATATCCTCTTCCTCCTTGAAATCTTCCTCCAGTAAACCTTCCACCTCTACCTCTCTGAATCTGCTCATGTCTATGAATTACCTTCTTTGCTCACTCCCTTGTCCTTGTTCTGATCTGTACTAGTTCCTCTTCCTTTGTTATATCCTATTCCTCCTTGAAATCTTCCTTCGGTAAACCTTCCACCTCTACCTCTTTGAATCTGCTCATGTCTTTTGTTCAGTTTCTCTTTAGCCTTTATTGCATACTAGTAAGCCTCTTCAACACTCCAATTTGATCATATTGAGTTCATCTTGTATAGACATCCACAATCCATGCAAATATCTTGTAATTTGTTCAACTTCATCATCAACATGTCTGAATCTGATGTTCAATTTGTAAAATGCTTTGGTGTACTCCTTCACACTAGATTCCTTTTGTCTCAGGTTCTACAATTTCCGAAACAAATCCACTTGATAATTCGCTGGGACAAACTTTGATTTCAACATAGCAATCATCCAATCCCATGTCTTAATATTTTCTTTACGTCTTCTTTGTCTATCAACTTGCAAATTTTCCAACCAAAGAGATGCATGACCTTTCAACCGGGTACAAACATATTTCACCTTCCTCTCTTCTGCAGTGTTTTCAAAATCAAAATACTTCTCCATCTCCAAGATCCAATCCATCAATTCATCTGAATCTAACTTCCCATCATATTCCAGTGGGGTAAAATGAGGTTTAGTGTTCACCCTACTCAAAACCCTTAAGAACCTTTCTTTATCCGGATCAACTGCTGGTAGGTTTACTTGTTTTGTCAGGGCTTCTTCTCCTTCATCTTCGCTTACATCTTCAATATGTCGACCTCTTCTCTGGGATGTCTCCATGGCTTCTAACCAGGCTGCTATTCCTCGCAACATCTTCATCACAACAGGGTCTGCATTCCCACGTGCTCCACCATTCCTAGTTCCTCTTTGTGCCATTGATTCATGCTAGTCCTTTGCAATTGCAGGTCGGATCCGCAATCCGCCACCCTACAACAAAACAAATTCAGGACACACAACCTCCGAAATGAAAATTCACTCTGATACCACTTGAAGAAATCACCGGTGAGGAGGGACCTCAAAGAGATCAATCCGGACCAGTCAGCAAGAGTACACACAACAAAAACACACAGATAGTTTTATTGCATGAAATTTGATTACATCCAACGGTAACAACCAGGTTACAACATACCGGCACACAGGCCTGGTAGAATAGGTCACAACCGGGACCTTGAATCGAAATATCTATTTACTAGGCATAATTTATCTATCTGGTACTCCCCTTGGTTCTAATTGATTACATTCTAAAGCATGATTACAAATATATATATAGATCCAAAGGATCCAATCAGCCCAAAAGGGATAAAAACCCAAAGAACAAGACCTAACATGCAAATGAACAAGGTCGGCCTCCGTCAAGAGATTCCTCTAGAAAATCCAAAGGATGAAATGAAGAAGGTCGACCACATACCAAGAAACATTGAGATCAACGTCCAAGGCTCTGCAAGCTTTGGAATGGGTTCCGGTAGATCACCAGAATAGGTCTTAGGCAATCGGTAACAAAGGAACAACCAGTAACAAGAAACTGTCATGACAACCGATAGTGATATCTTGCCGATAAGTGATCCAAATGTGATACGGTCTAAAAACAAGAAAGATAATCAATTCTTCAAGTAGAATCCAACTCCACAAGATCCGGTGAGCCAAAACCAAGACACATAGAAAGGAAAACTGAAACTGCAAACAAAATATAAAGGAAAATATTTTTGGTTGATGCAAGATTGTTGTGAACCAGGGATGCTCCTGCATTAAGACGACTCCACTAAGCCTCTGTCCTCGGGAAAAGCACATGAAGCTTGGATACCAGCGTGATGCACTTTCGACCTATACAGACAAAGCGCCGAGTCCGAGCAGAAAGATCAAGACACACTGATAGAATGTATTAACTAATGAAAAGGTATTAAAATAAAGCGATAGCACAAAACATGAGACTAAACCAAGAGGTAAAAAGGAATGAGAGAATGTTACATGTGGTCCAAACTATGAAGCCTCCCGCAAGTTAATCTCCTCTTCACGGTGGTGTGCCTACACACATGCAAGAAAGGAAAATGTTGGGGGTTGTGTTTTGGAGTATGCCTAAGTCAGACCCCCGTTTTGGTGTTTCCACCTCCACGGACAACCTAGGATAGCCACGAGAATAGGAAGGCAATAAAGATAATAAAAATGTAATAAAAGATTGGTGAAATATATTGGAAAATGAAAGAGAGAGGTTAAGGGAACTCCCCTTCCACGAACAATTGTTGGAAATGCTGACGTAGAGTGCTTGAGGTGCTGTGACAATGGTGGTGTTTTGTAGGATGTTGTCCAAAATGATCTCCAAGAGCTCAATCTATAAAAAGATCACCAACTTAACCAAAGAATCCCCTCAAAATGCCTTCAAAGTGGAAGATAAAGGCCTAGGAAGGAATTCGGACGTCGATGGACGAATGCAGAGGTGTTACAATTCCTTTCGGGCATAGGCGTAATGCTCAAATGGCCACTCATAGACTATCAGATTCATGGGACACTAGTGCATTGCACAGACGTCTTCATGCCGCGCCTATGTCACCGAAGGTGACAAGTTGGCAGCGTTGGTGATACTTCGGCTAGAGCTGATAAAGATGGTTTAAGTAGACAAAAGGACAAGATGGCAAAGCCCAACCTCTGATGACATAGAGGAAGGCGCCATTTGTCATATTAATCACAAGAGATAAGATTTTTGACATTACATTTTTCCCCCACTTTAGTGAGCATGCCTTTGTTCAGGGATGCAAAGCTAAAGTAGAGGAAGATACAGAGAAAGAAAACTCACAAAAGGGAGGCAGATTTTCATTGATCAGATGAGGTTTCCCCCAGCGAGATGCTGCTAAGATTTGGAATAGATATTGGTACTTGGTACATCACAAACATGCTAGCTACAGACTAGCCTGATGGATGGTAAGGTAAAGGAAAGGATAAGATAATGTAATAGAAACAAACCTTGCCTTAGAGGAAAGCCCTTGGTTACAAAAAGATACAAGATAAGCGGTCTTCATTGGTATAAGATACATCGGTATGGGTAGCCAGATGTGTTATGCTAGATGGCCATATGATAGGGCAGTATATGTCGGTATGGATAACCATATGATAGGGTGAGATGATTGCCAGCATGGATAACAACATGCTAGATGACCACGCGATAGGGTAGATAGGAGATGGATTTTCTGACATGGGTAGCGACATGCTAGATAGCCATGTGATAGGGTAGATAAATTTGGTAAGTAGTAGATTGGCCCCTACAAAGGCAAACAAGAAAGAAAAATTGAGAATGGTTTGGTCCCAATGTAGGTGATCTTTGAAACATATCTAGTGGTCTTTGTCACCACCTAGGTAATCTTGGAAAAGAAAAATATCAAGTCGTTTGGTCCCCCACCTAGGCAAGCATGAAAAAGCAACTAGCAAAGGAAACAAATGCAAGAGCTAAAAGATAAAATGCAATTGTGATGGCCTCCCTTAGAATGATATTCGTGGAAGGCATGTCATTCTAAGGAGAAGAGCAATTGTGGCACATCAACATAACAAGATGTTTCCATGGAATGCTACTAAGAGTAAGTGGCACATAGATATCCACAACATCAAAAGATGCAATGCAAGAGGATAGGGCGATCTGATAGTCTGGTATCAAAACTCATAGCAGTGTCAAAAGGATATATAGTATCACCACGAGATGGGTGTATCGTCATAGTGCCAAAGGTCTCAAATCAGAAGAAGAGCACATGAAGACAAAGATAGAATAAATTTTTGGGTCAACATGGAAGAAGGCAAAAGGATGCCGCCAATGCTTTGCATTGTTCCCGAATGGTGAAAAGAAAGAAATGACAAATTGAAGAAGAAGGTAGGCAAATAGAGGACTGTGTATGATAGAAAAGACAGATATCTAAAGGTCATCCCGTAAGAGATCATCATCCTCCCAATCTAGGTCATAGGGAGAAAGGGGGCGAGCTCAGATAGGGAATATCACAAGGGTCAAATCGGGTGCATCACAAGTAGCAAGAGCAAGAGACAAAGCAACATCAATGACTTCGTCTACAGGCTCGAAGGAGGTAAGGGTCAGCAATCGTGTGAAGATCATAGTCAAGGCTAGGATGTCCTCCAAGGAGTCGAACATGCAGGATTCGGTGGAGGAAGCAGCTGACTGGCTTGGAGAAGATGAAATAAAGACAAGACTGCCAACCTTTGGAAGAGGGGCAGTGACAAACTCAGGAGAAGGTCAGGCCTTCTCAATCACACAAATAGAAATAGGAAAACTAACAAGCTCTAAGATAGGAAAAGGAAGGGATGAAGAACATACCTGTGACGATTTGCAGCATCAAAACTTCGGGATTGGGCCCTACTCGAACTTGAGTTTATATGAGACAAGAGTGTCAAGTCTCCTATCGATCGTAGCAAGCTGAAGGACCTTGGGAAAGCTTGAATGTTGAAGCGGAGGAAGAACAGGTGGAGCAGACAGAGCTGAGCTAGACACCACCTAGATGCATGACATGTTGAGAAGCTGAGACAAATGAGGCATGTCTCACAAAGATGTGATAAGAGGAGGCTCCAAGGAAGGAGTGATGATGACCTGCACCTGCTTAGGGGGATGTTGATCGAAAGCCCCTAAAGCAGCAGGGAGCGAGACCGAAACAAATGTAGAGATGGGAGAAACCGAAGGGATAGGATCCAAAATAGCAACGTTGGGTGTCGGGGCCACACCAGTGGACTGTAAGGCAATGTCACACTCTCAAGCCCGAGCCCATTGAAAGCATTTATGCTCACATGTATGCTGGTTCTAACAGAGGTGGGGACCACCAACCAAAGCTTGAGAGGACTCAAGAGCATCGTTCTCCATAGGAGAGGCCTCTGAAACTATGTTAGGGATAGGAGAAGGCCCAACTGATGAAACGAGAGGTGCATCATGGAGAGGCACCACATTCACAGCAACGAGTGCCCTACCTCACTTCACTCGAGGAGTGGTTGGAGGAACGAAGGGTGTTGGCATGGGCTGTGATGAAGGAGAAAGTGGAGATGATGGAACATGAGAAGATCACTTCCCTTTCTCATAGCGAGATGGTTGAGGGATGTCATCCATGATCGAGAGTTTGAAGGGAGGATGAGCTGCAGATTTTGATAGCATGGGTGCCTTCCCCTTGGGTGCGCTAGGCCTAGTCGTAGGAACATCAATCACTACTGGAGGTTGTGCAGTCCTAGGAGGACACAAAGGTCTATTTGAGGGAGCGAGCTTAGCCTTGACTCTTGATGATGAGGGGACATGAGGCACTACTCGCTCCAAGATCAAAATCAATGGAGCAGGGGTCGATGCAGGAGGTGGCAACGAAACACTAGATTGTGCAGATTTAGGCACTGACTCCCCTGACTTATATTGATAATATGAATGACATAAAAGGTCATCATGAGGAAGCATGGGCCCCACTGGATCAGGCCAGAAATGATCTAACGAAAAATCCCCATGGGCAATCAGGGGTCGGTAGCCAGTGTCCTGGATGACATGCACTATGCCCTTGTGGGGGAATTTGAGAAATTTGTGGACCACAGAGGGGACTAACTCCATGGCAATCAACCAAGGAATGCCAAGCTTAACTTGAAAGAGGTCCGACTCGGGGATGATCACGAACACAAAGGACACCACCTTAGGCCCTATGAGGATCGTAAAGGTGATCCTACCGAAGGAGCGGATAGAAAACCCATCATGCGTCGTCAAGATTGCATGAAAATCATTATATGTCGGCCTATTCCAACAGTTCACAAAGAGAGTCTCCTTTGTGATAACGTCAACTCTGCTTGATGGGTTAACCATCACTCCTTTGATAGTTTGACCGTTTGGCTTGGCAGGGAAATACAAAGGAGCAGGTTCTCTGTAATACGGGGCATCCAGAGGGGTGAATGACATGGACATATCAGATACTTTCCCCTTCTAGGTTAGAGGTATGTTAATGGGGGTGATGGTGACCATATTCACATATGGACCTACATCTAAGGAAGGATCTGATGTAGAGATAAAGTTTGTCGAATGCAGAGGGAAATGATCAATATAAATCTACAAGTCACTATTAGTTTTATCAACAGACTTTTTTGATTTGTGCTTCCGTGCATTCACCTTGATTGCACCATTATCGATGTGGTCTTGGACAACATGTCAAAGATGATAACACCACTCAATGTCATGGCCAGGCACATGGTGATAGTGGCAAAACTTTGATCCATCATACCAATGGGGGTAGGGTTGACTGTCAGACAACAGTTTAATTTCTGGAAGGGTGATGAGGTTGTCTTTCAAAAACCACTACATTATGTTCAAGTAAGATTCATTCAACTTGGTAAAGACTCTATTGTGTTGCGAGATTTGTCTGGTAGTTGTCAAAAGAACAACCACAACATTAGCCACTACTTTATTCTTTCTAGACCCTTCTATTGATGTACCTGCAAAGGACCGACCATGAGGGTTTGAAGTGGCATCTCCGAACTGTGACATAGTGTACGGATAATCCATAAGAATAGAGCACAAGTTTGCAAAGTTTTGATATCAATTGAGGGGTGGTTTTTCCCTCAATGTCTGATGAAGATTGCCAATAAACATCCTTTGCATATCACTATCTGGCAGGGAAAAGGGGATATTAGTGGAGATACCTTGATACCTCAAAATTAAATCCGTGATCTTCTCATTAGGCTTCTATTTACAATGAACAAGGTCACCAATAGTGACCCTGTTACCAATGTTCACCTGAAACTGCTTAAGAAAGAGATCCATAAGTTGATCGAAGGTATGAATAGAATGGTCAAGTAGAGAACTATACCATTCTAACACTATCCCTTTGAGGGAATGCAAGAATAGATTGAGAAAAACAAAGTCCAGACTATGGTAGTCACTACACATAGTCATGAAGGAATATATATGCATGTTTGTGTCTCCATCACCATTGGACCTATCGAACTTCAGGGATTCAACAATAGTAGGAAGAATAGTGTTCAGAGTGGTGATATCCAGGGGGCTCTTCCTATAATACGTAGGCATAGATGATTGGCTAGAAGCAGAGGCTAAGTTTGTCAGCAGCAACTGCAACTGCCCCATTTTCTACAAGATTATATTCAAGACAAGATTAGAAGGTAGAGGAGGTGGAGGTGGGCCAGATCTTCTCCCACCTCCACTGGAACCTCCATAAGGACTAGTGCTATAGGAAGATGTAGTGCTAGTGCTAACCGTAGATATCTAAGTCGTAGCGGAAGCGAAGGTTGAGCCACTAGACATACCCGTATAACCCACCAGAGTAGTAGAGGCATTGATACCATGAATAGTGGGCCCAGGGTTGACCATATGCACTGTCAAACTAGGTATGTCAAAACTTAGTTGAGAGCCACAGACATTAGACTGACCATCCCGAGGAGAAGCATTTGCTACGAATACATGACTCTTCACAATCATGGATAATGCTCTCAATGTCTCTAGACCTCTCTTATCTGAGATGAGCATATCCCTCAGGGTATTAACTACATTCCCCGCCTGTGGGAGAATATTATATCAATTAAGAAACCCTTTGAAGTCTCTCAGGTTCTCCTCTAAAGACTAGATCTAGTCAAAGTCGATAGTGACAACGAAATCATGGTCAACAACAGGAGAAGGCGACAGAGAGTTCGTTGGGGAATTGTTCTGAGAACTAGAAGCCTAAGAGCCACCCATGAAAGGGATCCTAAGAGCATGGAAAGTAAGAAACTCATTTGGGTCAGAAGAAGGATCCTTGTTCATCATGATGGGTAGAGGAGGATAGTAAAGATCAAGTGGGAAACTCTTCCTAGATGACCTCCTAACTAAGGCTCCCGTGGCAGTTTGGGTCGTAAAGCTCATAGATAGGCTATATGACGTTTAGGACCACACTATAGGGACATAAAAAAGTTTGGAGTGATAAATTCGGTTTAAGTTAAATGCAAAAATTTAGAAGCGAATGTTTGTTTGTTTGTTTGTTTTTTATATTTTTGGAAAATTTCAAAGCTCATGCAATAAACTGGATAGAAAGTAAAGATACAAATAAGATTTATTTCACGTCGCATTCACCAAAATGTAACGGAGGAAATTTGCTACCTCTAGGATGATGGATCCTTGAGAAAAAACTATCCCTCTGATACCTCCTCGAACTGGCGCTAGGATGAGCCAGGGGATAACATAGTTATGCTAAGGTGTCAAAAAGTTGAGATGACTCTATGGATGACTCTATTGAACCTCTTTCCTTGGGATGAGTGCGCAAAGTTGGGACAATAGTGCGACACGCTTTCGTCCCGTACGGACGAAGTGCAAAATCTAAGTAGAAAGCTCTAGATGCACTGACATAATGTATTAACTGATGAAAAGTTATTAAAATAAAGTGATAGCACTAGACATGAGACTAAACCAAGAGATAAAAAGGAATGAGAGAATGTTACACGTGGTCCACACTATGAAGCCTCCTGCAAGTTAATATCCTCTTCATTGTGGTGTACCTATAGGCATGCAAGAAAGGAAAATGTTGGGGGTTGTGTTTTGGAGTCTACCTAAGATAGACCCCCGTGTTGGTGTTTCCACCTCCAAGACAACCCAAGATAGCCATGAGAATAGGAAGGCGATAAAGATAATAAAAATGTAACAAAAGATTGGTGAAAGATATTGGAAAATGAAAGAGAGAGGCTAAGGAAGCTCCCCTTCCAAGAACAATTGTTGGAAATACTGACATAGAGTGCTTGAGGTATTGTGAGAATGGTGATGTTTTGTAGGATGCTATCCAAAATGGTCTCCAAAATCTCAATCTACAGAAAGATCACCAACTTTCCCAAGGAATCCCCTCAAAATGACTTCAAAGTGGAAGATAAAGTCTTGGGAAGAAATTCAGACGTCGATGAGTGCATGCAGAGGTGTTATGATTCCTTCCAGGCATAGGCGTAACACTCAAATGACCACCTGCAAACTATCAAATTCACGGGACGCTAGCACGCTGCATAAACGTCTCTGTACCATGCCTATGTCCCCAAAGGTGACAGGTTGGAGGCATTGGTGATACTTCGACTAGAGCTGACAAAGATGGTTTAAGTGGACAAAAGGACAGGATGGCGAAGCCCGACCTCTGATGACATGGAGGAAGGCACCATTTGTCATATTAATCACAAGGGATAATATTTTTGACATTACGGATGTCCACTAAAAGTTAAATATTTGTAGAAATTGACTAGAAACACCCCATCTAGATTTAGACAATTATAATATATAACAAGGGTATGAAACAATATATATTTAATTTTGACCAAGGGGGACCCATTCAAAGTCTTGATAAGCTATAAGTAATGGAAAAATGAGATCTAGATACACAAGGGGATGGACTTGAGAAAAAAATAGAGATGTCAATTACTAATCAACACTAGGGTTGAGGTAAAGACTCTTTCTAGGTGGCATGAAAAAAGATATGAACAGTAAATCTTAAGGACCTATTTTTTAGATTTGAAGAATTAGATATATCAATGGTATTTCAAATTTAAAAGTAAAATTCTAATGTGATAATAAAGAGTGTGGTGGGGGAGGTAAAAATTATTAGAATAAAGTACAAAAACACTAATATAAAAATATATTAAGAATGAATAAAAATGGATTTGAATGAAGTTTAGGTCTAAAAAGATGGCATGGTCTCATAAAAATATAAATTTGAAAATCTTAATGTAATACAAAACCTTAAAAAGAAGGTTGGGATGTGTAGGATAAGATGGATTGACCAAAACTATAAATGAAAATAAGGTTTCCTTGGGTGAATCTAAGATAACTAAATATATGCAACCAAATAATAATTATCAACATGGATTAAATAATATTTTTTGTGATGATAGATCATTTAAATCACATTAGAAATTGAATAATATTGATGGATGATACTTAAATCATTAAGTAAAAAATGAATTCCAACTAGACAAGATTATGGAATCTATTTGGTATTAAATCTAGAAATAGTATATCTTAGGTAGTGAATTATCTTATTTTACATTGAATATGTATGCAGGAAAAGCGGTTCAATGAAACTTAAATTGTGAAAATATTCAAAGACTTGCCCACACACCCATGGGACTCTTGATACAAGTTATGGAGCAATGAGGAGTAGCTCAACTTCCCAAGGAGTGTTCCATGGTTCTCTATCTCACAAGGTCCCTCAAGCCAATGCCTTTGCTCTCAGATCACTGAGCAAAGTGACTTAGGGATGACAAATGCAATAATGAGGGATGCTTTAGATCAAATTTAGTATGAATGCATCCTATTTATGCATGATTCTAACAAATGAACTAAACTAGATGATAAGTTGACAAGGTTAGTAAAAATACTATCCTAACATGATATACTAGTTATATGATTTAAGCTAAGATGATAGAAATGCTCTAAAATGATTATAAGATTTATTTCTATTGCAAAGAGAGGCTAAATGCTTGCTAAAATTGAGTATAAGTATGATGCTAAAGACTTGGATGATAGAAATGGAGGGATGAGGACTCTATTTATAGGAGAAACAGGGCAATGGATGGTCAGGATTGAATGATCTAATCAAGGTCAGGATTGAAAGTTATCAATCCATGTTTGCAATTCTCACCAATGAAATGGTGACAATTGCCAACATAAGACTGCTTGAGAGGAGAAGTAAGAAGCATTAAATGATTGAGAAGACCTCATGGTTACCTTAGGAGGTAAGGATTAAGGTTAGGTTAAGGTTATCCATTGGATAAAGCTTTTACCCAAAGGGTAAACTCTTGTGCAAGGGTTAAAGGGATAAGCATGGTCAAAGCAAAGAATGCTTGATGAGACCCCTAGGTTAGATGAGGGTTGAGTTAGGAAAAAAGTCTCTAACCATGCCACAAAGGGTTAGTTAACCATTAATGGTTTGAAAGACTTTTGGGACAAATTTGTAAGAGTCCTTCCAAATTTGGGGGTATTCAACAAGTTAGCTTGTTGAAGGCATAAAGGCTTTAATGCCTTTGGAAGACTTTACTCCAAATTCGAGAAGTGACCTCCTCAAATTTAGGGAAAGGGGATAATTGAAGGGTTTAGGTTAATTGATTAGGGTTAGAGGGATTCTAGAAGAATTTAGGAGGAGGGTTAGGAGGCAAGTGGGAGATGTAGGAAAATGCAAGTGGGTGAGGGATAATGGGATTAAAATAAATTGCTTTATTTCAATTTGATTGCAAGTGGGGGATTAAATAAATTAGATTTATTTATTTGGGGTGAACTATTTAATTAATTAAAAGTAGAGAGAAGAGATTTAATTAAATAAAATGATTTATTTAATTAAATGATATAAAGGGCTTAAGTGAACTTAAATAAACAAATTGAATAATTTATTTAATTTAAATAGAGGAATGTGGATGATTTAATTAAATTAGATTTAACTAAATGGAGGAATGAGAATAAAATGAACATTAAATATTCATTTAGGAATATGGTCATTTTTATACATCTACAAAATCTCTTCTCTATCTAAGGACAAGTTCGTGAATCTAGGATAAAATTGCAATTTTAGATTTACATTTTGGGTCAATACTCACCCCTCTAGTCATTGGTGTTTTACTTTACAACTTCACTTAATACACATAATCATCTACTTTGGTTTTATTGAATCTTAGGGACTTGGAAATACTTAAAATTATCTCAAGATTTTTCAATTAGTTACAAGAAGGTGAGTTATTATAACTAACCCCTCAAAATTGAACAGGATAAAAAATATTAGGAAAGTCCTTGATTATGTAGACTTGTCACTCATCTGTTATAGCTGTTTTTTAGAATGAATGATTGTTTGATTTTTGAGATGATTGCAAGATTATTGGAGTAAATATATTAAATGTCTTTGAATAGCAACACAAAACATCATAATATGTAAAAAATGTGTTTAGTTATCTAACGGTAGAAAGGAATGGGGCAAGATAATAAAAATAAATTAAACAAAAAAGGGACAAGTTTACAACCACAAGGGCACCCTTATCATGGTGTGCTTGTCCTCAAATGAGATAACAATGAAACCTTAGTGATAAGTGGTGAAATAGAGGTAGGTGTACATATAAGTATGATAAGTAGATGGGTGATGCGAATGTATTAGAGTGCATGTTTAAGTAGAAAGTTTATGACTTTAAAGGTATATGAATATGCATGTTTACATAGATAAAAGAATAGGAGAATAAGCCCAAACACATACAAGATCATGTAATTTATCAATAAATACATGTATAAAGGCACTAATTTAAAATAGTCACAAAACTAAATGAGAAATGACATGGATATGCAAATTTTGTTATTATAAGTATGGCAATTCAAATGTTAGTGACAAACTTTAAACTAATTTTTTTGGAAGGCAACAACTAAAAAACTATTATTATTTATGTGTATATTGCAATAATTCACATAATGAAAACTCATAATATTTTGGTTTGCATGTCATTTTTGCATATTTTAGGGGTAGATATTTGCTAGAAATTTTGATGGCATTTTTTTTGTTTTTAATCTCCCATCTTAGAATAATATATTTCTAAACTAAACCTTTAATATATTATATACATGGATTAAATATTAATATTAAATATATTTTATTTTGTTACGAAAGTTGTCTCAATCTCATTGCCAATGTTAGCTATATGCATAACATATTTTTTGGACTATGAAATATAAAAAACTCACTTTTTGAGCTATAGTCTTTATGTTTGAGATGAATAAAATTTATCTCATTGCCAATGTTAGCTATATGCATAACATATTTTTTGGACTATGAAATATAAAAACTTACTTTTTGAGCTATAGTCTTTATGTTTGAGATGAATAAAATTTATCAGTTGTTTGATATCACTTCTAGTCTTCATATCACATAGATATTTTCAATATATAAAGTTTAAATAAATGGGCTCTAATGGCTTCCTAGATTAAAATCTATTACTTTCAAATTTGAGCCTCTAGCATTGAAAATGGAAAAATATATCATGCATAGAATAGAGTTGTAAGAGGGAGCTATTTTTGTTGATTGATTTATGATGCTTATTATGACACATCATAAGAAATATTTGAGTGGAGATAACGAATCCAAAATGAAACACTTAAGTTATCCTATGACAAGTGAAAGGAATATACTATTTTTAGCCTATGAATTCATTGGGTGTCATTTTTCTAACTAGGTATTTGAGTGCCACTTTTTTGAGTGTTTTTAGATCATGGTTTTATTATTACCATTTGATTATTTCATGTACTACTTATTCTACTTATAGGATTCTTGAGATGAAGGTATTGATAGTAAGTTTATACGTACTATTATGTTGTCATAATTATTTTAGATATCTAGTTGGTAATACTCTTGTGAATGCTTTCTTTATAAGTGTATTGTAACTATGTTTAGATTACTAAATAATATGTTAGGATTCTTTGGAGCATGGATTTATTTCTCTTGAATAGGTTTTCCCCATGTGAAATTATGTTATGATATATTTTTTTAATCTTTTATATGTGTTTCTCCCTTTTGTAATCATAAAGATCTAAAATTTTCACAACAAACTCATCTTAGATTAGTTTAGAAAATGTGAAACATACCTTGTTTCCTTTCATTTAGTATTAGAATCTAAGCACCTTGGATCCTAGGCATTGGGTAGAGTATTTATTCTAGTAATATTTGTTTGAGTGAGATCTTGCACATAATGGTTTGATATTAATGGAGAAAAAGATGACAAACACATCCAAAATGGAAATGAAGAAGTCATCAAGCACAAACTTTGAGATTTGTAATCTTGAGATGAAGAATATGATCATAAATAAATATTTATGGCTTGTAGTTTTTAGATCCAAACCTACTACCATGTTACAAGAAAATTAAGAAAAAAATGGATATAAAAAATAAGGGTCTCATTAGAGCTTATTTGGTAGATTTGGTATTATTGAATGTACATGAAGAGACTATAATAGTACTCGTTTGGAATAAATCAATAGATTTGTACCAAGACAAATCTCTAGTTAGAAAAATATTTTTCGAAACTATATTATATACCCTTGGGATGGATGATGGTTTCTCTATAGCTAAACACTCGAAAACATTCAACATGTTTGTTACCTAGTTATACTCTACTAGAGTAAAAATGGAGGAGGGTTTTTGTATGAATTTGTTGTGTTCTTTTCCAAATTCATGATATCATCTTGTTACATGGCTATCGAGATAACTACCACCAAGTTAAAATGGATGACATGGTCACCTTGTTACTTTTTGAAGATATCTAATTTTTTTTTGAATCTAATAAGGAGGCTATAATTGTTTACGATATATAGAAAGGAAAGGTTAGAAGAAGGACAAGAAACAACACAAGTTTAGATCTTTAGACACTGAAAATTGTCCTAAGTCTTCGATGACACTTTTCACTAACCTTTTTCGTCTAAACTGATTAAATAATTTTAATTATTTAATTAGTACTAATTTTCTTCTTCTAGTTTTCTATAATTAAATAATTCTTAATTGTTTAATTATTGATCTTCTAAACTATTAATTAAATAATCTTCATTAATTAATTACTATTCATCATTATCTCTTTCCAATCAATTAATCTTGATCTTAATCGGCTAATCCTAACTATTCCTCTTCGATTAAATAATTTACTTAATTATTTAATCATTTTATTCTAAACTAATTCTTCTATGATTAAATAATTGTTTTAAATATTTAATCCCCTTCTCCAAATTATTCTAATTAAATAAATTTTTAATTTATTTAATTGTCATGTGTGGGTGAAATAAATAAATTTTATTTATTTATTTATGACCCCACTTATCTCTTCCACTTTCTAATTTCTATCTCCCTTATCTCTTCAACTTGCTAATTCTCCACTAGTCTTTTCCCCTCTTTCATTTTGGCATATTTTCTTGAAAATGAATATTTCCAATATTCATTTTCACTTAACCCTTTTCATTTCTATTTCTACCTCAACATTGGAAATTTAATTTCCTTTTTATCCTCACTTAACAAGTCCTCTCATTTAATCTCATCCGTTGATTTTTTTCCATCCCAAATCAATCTTAATCGTCCAATCAATTTCAATTTTTCTATAAATTGAGCTCTTTTCTCATTGATTTTGGAACCACGCTTCGAGTATCCTTATGCTGCCTAAATCATTTTTCTATCATCTCATCATCTTGCTTTCAATACACTTGCTTTGTAGGCGAGATCTACAACAATTTTAAGGAGAAAGAAGAACAATGGAAGAACAATGAAAGAGATATCTGCATTTGGTTTTCATTTCTTTTTGAATATTTCATCTTCATGCTTTCATTGAATGTGTTAGGATTACATTTCATAACATTTAGCTTTGTGGTTGACTAATTTATATGTTATGATGCATTTGCCTAATTCCTACATCTACAAGATCTAATTCTCATGTGAGATTTAAATCTCTTAGTAATAAGAAAAGTGTCTAAACCACAATAACACTAGCCACTATAGAAGAGACTATAAGGAAGTGAAGAAAAAGAAAAAGAGAGATTATGATGACAAGTTTGATAAGTACACCTAGGTTGGGTGTGAGTTCAATAAGGACTTATTGAGGAGATTATTCCTAGAGAGAACCATTGTAGTTTGGTGTATCCTAAAGGAAAAAAATTATTCACTACTCCTTGTTTGCTTGACTATGAATCATCTAAAAGGTATTGATCACCTTGTTTTTATGTTCATTTTGTTTCATGTTTTATTTTCTAATGTGAATGAGCCTCAAGTTATGGATGTTAGTTCTAGAGGTCCCATTTGAGGACCTCTAGAACTAATATCCGTAACTCGAGGCTCATTCCCACCAAGGTTTGGTTCATTCTTTTGGCTAATCCATTTTGTTGGGGAGTATAAGGAGTAGTCTTCTGCCAAATAATACTTGCATTCTTACGAAACTCATAAAATTCCCCAGAATAATATTCACCCCCATTAGATCTCAACACCCTTATGTTATAATTTTATTGTTTCTCAACTAGGCTTTAAAAAACTTAAACTTAGTGAAGACCTCATATTTTAAATGCATAAAATAAATCTATGTGTATCTTGAAACAACATGAATGAAAGTAACATAAAGACGAGACTCTGAAAAAGTCAACATCCACTGACCGAAACACATCTAAGTGAATAATCTCTAAAATCTCTTAGCTTTACTAGTCCCATAAGGAAAAGATGATCTATTCTTTTACCAAATACATAATGCTCCAAAAGTTATTTCTATCAATAAAATAATTAGAAATACCATCAACCAAATTTTTATTCAAAATGGTCTTAAAGACATTTTTCACTTATGTGACCCAATCTATGGTACCACAACATATTTGCATATTTAGTGCTAGTTATATTGGTAGAGTTATAAAAAGTAGAGGCATTAAGCCTAAACAAAGTTCCTATTCAATATCTCTTAACAATCACCAAACTTCCTCTCACCAACCTAAAAATAGACTTGTTAAATGTCACATGCATTCTAGAATCATTCAACTTATACTAAAAGTAAATTTATTGCAAGTCATGAAATATGTTAAACATTACCACTGGTTTTAACTCTCCTATCACGACAACACAACATTACCTTTCCCTCATTGACAATATTCCTTGTACTATTATTACCAAGGAAAACCTCTCCATCATATTCTAAGTATGTAGAAAACCACTCCTTGTGAGGATTCATATGGTAGGAGCAACCTGAATCAATAAGCCAAGCATCATTACTAATAGCCTTAGCTAAAATTAAAAAAAGCATCAGGATCACCATCCTTAGAGGAATTTTATGTGTAGGAATCAACCCTCTTTTCCTTGTTCTTAAAATTGTTCACTTGCCCTCTTTGCCACAATTCCAACACTTCACTCTACTCTTTTGGGGGTCTTATAACATCCTTTTGACTTATCCTTCCTTTTATCCCCTTTATATCCTTTCTCTTTTGACCTTCCTCAAACATGCAAGAAATTTTGAGAGCCAACATCCATGGACTATCTTTTCTTTTCTTTCAAAAGAAGTATAGGAATAACATTATCCATCTTTGGTTCTATACTACCACTAGTTATAGCAATGATTAGATTTTCCCAAGATACAGACAAAGAGAAAAGCAACAAAATATACTTAACATCATCTTTTATCTGAACTATCGATGCAAGATGACTTATAATCAAATTAAAAACATTAAATTTTTGTGCATTAGAATGACCATCCTTCATTTTTAATGAATACAAATGTCTTTTGAGATATAATTTGTTAGACAATTTATGGTTCGGTAGATTTCATTTATATTCCTCCACAAGTTGTATGCAGTCTTTTATGGAAAAATCTAAGAGGACAAAATCTATAAGACACAATTGATGGTTGCCCATTCCTTCTTATCTAACTTCTTCCTATCTTTATGCAACATAAAAGACATATATGGCTTCTTTTCTTGTGAAACCAATAACCACTAACCTCTTTCTTCAAGGAGATCTTCCAACTTCAACTTCCACATATCATAAATTGAACTTCTTAATATCCAAGTGAGAGGTAGAGGCCATGGTATACAATATTTTTACAAATTTACAAAAAAAACCCACAAATCAAAAGCTCCCACTATAACAAAAATCTTTGTTGCTATAAAGGGAAAGGCATCCCTACCTCAATAGAACAATAAGCTCCAATACCAAATATTGATATTCAAGGTGAATAAAACTTGCAATATGAACTTAAACAATGTGATTCATGTCTGAAAACTAAGATGACCAATGAAGATTAAATGATTGCACATTTAACTTAAAATAGAAACATAACAATACCAAAGGTAACTATAGACACTCAAAATTGGTCATCACTCCTGCATCGCTAACCTAATTTTTAACATGTCTTCCATGTCGCATTTGATTTTCATCATATGTTGACATTGTGTCATTCTTCTAATACAAATTTTCTATTTTCCTAATCATTTAAATCATTTAATCATTAATCATTCATTTCCTAACATTAATTGAATAATCTTTTATTATTTGATTAGTTCAATCCTACCTTAATTAAATAATCTTTATTATTTATTTAAATTCAATTTTATTTTTCTCATAATTGAATAATTTCTTTAAATTATTTAATTAGCTAATAATTTCATCATAATTAAATAAATTTTTATTTATTTAATAAAATCTTAATTATCTTCTTCCAAAAATCAAGAATAGAAACAAATATTTATTTATTTTTAATTGAATTTCTAATAATCCTCATCCAAATTAAAAAATGGCAATAAATCGAGAAAATGTTTTAAAAATAAAAATAAATCATTATCCAATTTAAATAAATTATTTTCTCATATCCTCCCAATTTTCGAAAATGGAAAGTATGTCATCATCTGATTTATATGATTTTCAAAAATCATTATCGTATCTTCCTGAAAATTGAAAATGGAAGTAAGCAGTCAGAATCTGAATTTCTTGGTTTATCTTCTTGGAAAATATCTCTTTAATCTCACTTTAAAATTCGAAAAAGGAGATATGCCCAGTCAAAAGCCACTTTATGCCATCTTTTTGAATCCATCATGATTCTCCAATCTTGTCTTCAATCTTCTATAAATTTATCAATCTTTTCCTTATGCTGTCAATTTGCTATCATTATCTTACTTGCATCACACTTGCTTTGTAGGTGAGATCCACAAACATCAATTTGAAGGAGAAAGAAGAACAATGGAGGAAAAATGAAGGAGATTCCAACATTTTGGCTTGCATTTTAGTTTTAAAATCTTGTCTTCATTCCTTTATTGAATGTATTAGGATCTTTTCATTAGCATTTTAGGTTTGTGGTTGCCTAATTTTGTGCTTTTGATGTTTATTCCAAATTTCTTGATGACATTTTCTAGTGAACCCGACATGAACAACAACCTAATAATTTTCTGATTTTTGTGTGATGTGTAGCTACAGGTAGCAAATTTCACAATCACCGAGGGAGAATTTTTCATGGATCTCAAATCTAGCCTAATTAGAGGAAGAATTGATATTTAAATCTAGCTTTAATTAGGAAGGCAAATGAACAACAATCTTCATCTAGATTTTATTAGGATGGTTAATTGATTCAAATTTTTTTCTTAATCTAGTTTAATTAGAATGGTTAATTGATTAGTTTTCTCAATTTATCTTTAATTAGGATAGGCAATTGATCTTCATCTAGATTAATCTAGGAGGTGAATGAGCAACAATATAAGACAATATACAATCAATTTGTTCAATTTCACACAAATAACTTAGTTGCTAATTGCATATAGATTTTTCTAATTGTATGTAGTTTTTTTTCAAATTACATATAGATTTTTATTTTTTATTTTTTTGTTAATTTATTGCATGTCACTTTTTCTTGATTGCATGTTGCTTTTTTTTTAATTTGCGTGTAGTTTTTTTCATTGCATGTCACTTTTCTTCACTTGCATGTTTTTGTTTATTTATTTGAATGTAACTTTTTTCATTGCATGTCTCTTTTCTTTGATTGCATGTTGCTTTTTAGTTGCATGTTGCTTTTTTTATTTTGCATGTTTTTATTTTGCTTTTTGCTTGCATGTTGCTTTTTTGCATATTGCTTTTTCTACTCAACTTAGAGTTTTTATGTGTTACTAATCATTTTGTGCAGCACCTTGGCATTTGTTGAGAGAAGACCAAACAAAAATTACTAATACATTTGGTGTAGGATGCGGTTAAAGAATCTTATCAAAACTAAGTGCTTGTGATTTTTAGAATAGTTGCACACTTCAATTTTTCTAAGGGTTAATGAATACCATGTATGCTATGTTTTCTTTCATTTTCCTTGTGTGTTTTTACCCTTAGAAGTGGTTCTGCCTCCCGATTTGTCTGACACTTTGTCTTGGCATTGGTGAGAGGGAACAACCAAAAGTGGTGACGGGCTAAGGCCAAGCTCTTCTGAACCACTCTAAATAAATGTGGATGTAATGAAAGTTGTAGACAACAGGTGCTAGAATGGTATAGTGATGATTGAATTCACCAGATCTACACCCACATGAATAGATGCCCTTACTAGAACCTCTTGTTTTTAGATACGAAAATCCTTCTATCTATTGGCTCAGGCATTGCGATACACACATGCCAAAGATACCTCTCATGTACTCTTCAATTAGAGATAGAAAATTCTTGGGAAGTGATGACCCTTGAATTCGAAGCTTGGTATGCTCGTAGAAGTGAGTGTTGTGGAGGGGAGCCATTGCTACCAAGCTTCTGACTATCCGATTGAATGTGGTATTTTATGGTAAGAGGATTCAACAAATATTATCCTTGCCAGCCTTAAGAAATGTTGTGAAGGTGAATGATTATTTTGTGTCAAATTCCAACAAACATTTTGTCTTCTATGCTTGTCAAAAGGTGAATCAAAAATAATTCTCACAAGTGGTCATAAACAACCTTGGTTATCAAAGTTCAAACAAGTTCCAAAAATTCAAACACAAGTTTCAAATCAAAACAAGGTTCAAACAAAGGTCCAAAATCTTTTCCAAGTATTCATCCAACATTAAAACATGGCTTGTCAAAACTTTGGAAATCCTTGTCTCAAAATACATTTCACTCAGGGTTATACTTTGCATAGTTCAAACTTAGGTCTTAGAACAACATATTGTCATTACTCTTCATTTTAGTCCATTTAATTTGTAGTGTCCTCATTTTGCACTTAGGTTTAAAATCATTTTCCTAAGTCTTCATTGCATTATCATCATCTCAAAATTAGGTCTTGGCTTAGGTTGCACTTTGCATTTCCAAAGTCATTGGTCCTCACATATCCCTATCACATTAGCTTTGTCATTGCATAGTCCAAACCCTAGGTATTTTCTTAGGTTGACATTGTCAAACATTTCCATTCATATCCTTGGTTCATATCATTTTGTCATATCATATCATATCTTGAGACCATATCATATTCATATCATATCCTTAGGTCATTGTCATTATCATTGTCCTCTTGAATTTAGTCTCAAAATTAGGTTTTCCAAACTTGCAAAATCAAAACTTTAGATTAAACCCAAAGTTTTTGTTAGGGAGTCTTGACCTTGTCCAACATTTGTCCTCTTGTCATTATCATTTTGTCAAACCTAGCTTAGTATCCAAGCATATAGACAAGACATTGTCAATTTGTCCTATTTTCATTTTGTCCTTTGTCCTCTTAATTTATTGACTTCATTTCAATTTCCTAAGGGTCACATATTTAAGTTTGCATTCTAAGAGTTTGTCCAAACCTCAAAAACAACAAAAAACATAGATTGCATTCTTGTCCTAGATTGCACGATCATTCCCTAAGACTGCATTTAGTTGCATACCATCATCACTCCAAAAATTCAAAAGGTACAAAAACATTTAGTTGCATTGTCAATCACCTAGGTTGCATTAGTTTCATACACCATTCATAAATTCAAAAATCCCCAAAACATTGTATAGTGACATGTCTATTGAAACAAGATTCCAAGCTCCTCTGATGCAACAAAGTTTGACATATCAACCAATGATTGGTCCAATGAATTACACAATGCAATCAAGGTTTGATCCAAGGAAATCACAATTCTATACAACCCAACAACAAAGCAACATTGATCAAACTTTTTATGATGAAACAAGTCTCCAAATACAACGACTGGAGAAAAAACTAGCTAGAGAAAAAGACTTGGAACAAAAAGTGAAAAATGATGAAAAGTTTAGGTCCCAAACATCCAAACTTTTTCAAAAATTTCAAGGTCCAAATCCAAATATTGAGCCCATTGATTTAAAATCTCTCATCGAAGGATCAAATATACCATCTCTCCTCACACAAATAGAAACGATGAAACAATTTCAAAAAAAGAGCACAAATTTTAACCATGTTCCAAATCAAGTTTCATACAACCAAATCCCAAGTCAAACCTCATTTGATAAAACTCAATTTAATCAAACTTTGAATCAACAACCAATGATCCAACCAACACAACATATCCAACATTTTCAACCAACACAACCAATAGTTCAACAAATCCAACATTTTCAATCAACACAACCAATGGTCCAACATATTCAATCAACACAACCAATGGTGCAATTTCAAAAATTTGCCTAACCAAACACACAATGTCAATAAATGGTTCAACCGATTATCAAGTATCAACACCAA
Organism: Cryptomeria japonica; assembly: GCF_030272615.1. NCBI lineage: Eukaryota > Viridiplantae > Streptophyta > Pinopsida > Cupressales > Cupressaceae > Cryptomeria > Cryptomeria japonica. The sequence goes on along the minus strand of NC_081407.1, from coordinate 221,946,815 downwards.
GTTTAGTCAACAAATCAATATCAACACTTACAACCAACAATTAAAAAACAAAAGTTGCAACATAAACCAGGACAAATTTGAAACATGACACACCAATTAAACCCAATTCAAAATCAAAACATCACACCAAACCAAAACCAAGTCACTTTCAAACAATTCCAAAATCCAAACCCAATCATGTCAAAACCTCGCAAGCATTCAAATGCTTCTCCAAAGAAAAATGACTCTATTACAAAGCTCTTAAAGAGAGTCCTAAGTGATTTTTCTGAAAAAGATCAAAATCATATGCTCATGTCTAACAATGGCTCATCCCCTCATAAACATATTGACTCTCTAGTGACCTCTATTCCTACACCTTTTGAAGCTTCGCAAGAACCTCCCATATCATCTCCTAAAGCTTCACAAGAGAAATTTCCACCATCACCTCCAAATGATACATCAAATAATGCATCCTCCCAAGGGTAATCTGCCATAGATGCTAATCAACGTCTTTATACAAATTCCTTGTAATATTTGAAAATGAAAGATTTAATGCCATCAGATGCTTCTCTTATAGAGAGTCTCATTCAAAGTCTATCTCCCTCATGTCAAAGCATTGATCCCTTGCCAAAATCCCCCATGCATATCCAAAGTCCAACCACATGTCAAGAGGATAATTTAGAGCACGAAGAAATGAGTCCTAAAGAAAATCAAGATCAAGATCCTGAAACCTTATCATCCCATCCAATTGTTGACCAGGATCCCATCTCGCTAGACACCCGCGACGATTCCCTTATTCTTGTCCATTCTATCCAAGAACACAAAACCCTTTCAAATCCCATTAACATTCCACATCCCGAGCAAGGTAAAGATACCCTCCATCCTTTTCAATGATCTCATTGAAATCCAAGAGCTGAGAACCTTTAAAGAGGAATCTAATGATCTTCCCCCTTTCCAAGATCAAAGTATCCTTCCAAATTCATGTCCACCACAAGACCCCATCATTCCTTTAAATCCTTCACAAGATCCCTTTGTTCCTCCATCTCCATGTCCTAATCCTACATTTCCACTCTAGGACCTCATTTCTTTTGATGGTCCCATTATTCCCCCCATTCTATCTCATGAAGAGTTTGTCATTAATCTGATCCCCCTCATGAAGCTAAGATTTTGGAGAAAGATGTTCATGAATCGTCCACTTTGGTCTAGTCTGATCAACTTCATGATCTCATTATTTCTCTCATGTCATGTCCACCTCATAATGGACTCGCGTCTTCTTCCCAAAGCAAAGAGTATCCTACAAGTCAAGATATTCATAAAGGCAAAGGGGTAGACCTTCACAAGCAAGAACCCCTTCATGTTAAAAAAAATATTAACAGTCATTGCCTTAATGAAATTCCTCAAGATGTTAGTACCCCTGCTAAATCCAACATCCCTCCAAAATCCAAACATATTGTTGGGATTATTGGTATTAAGTTGTCATTGATGTCAACTGGTTTGGCATGGTCACCGGTCAAACCGACATGGAAAACCAAGCAGAGGAGGATTTTGACAAAGATGACAGCTAGAAGCCAGGTGGTGATCATGCACATGTCAATGAGGTGTGCATCGACGTAATAGTTAGCAAGCAGGACGAATTTTATGAAGAACCCGCAAGTCATGGGAGGATGGTAGAAGATTGCGGCTCGAGGAAGACAAGCAGGCAAGTGATTGAACTTATCCAGCAAGAAGATCTGATCTTCGTACCCATTCGCTGAAGGAAACACCTGAGCCATTAATCACGTGTGATAATGAAATGCAGAAAAGCATGGTGCAAACCTCCAGATATAGAAAATGCACATTGGAATGTGAGGTGTTGGCAGTGTTGATCGATGACATGCAGATCATCTCTCTGGAAAAGAAGATCGGATCAAATCCAATATGGATTGAGTTGGTGAAGGCAAAACCTAACACAACACTATTTGAATGTTGTTTGGGCAGGAACCCTAGAAGATAAATATGTGAGCTTGAGATTGAAATTAGTTGATGCCTGATGTGAAGAGTGAGAGAGAAGAAAGCTTGAGCAAGGAGAAAGATCATCTTCCTTAAAATTTATTCTAATAAATTTGTAGAGTGAGTTAGCAGGCTAACTAGTGAGAGGGTCTAGCCGGTAGAGACAAAGTAGCTAGTAAACTGTTGCAGGTCTAACAATTAAGCTAGCTGGTGAGGTGTGATTAATCAAGAAGGCATTCGAGTGTGACATAATGTGGTGTGAGGCTGAGGGAGATATAAGAGAGACTAGGAGTAACCAGTGAGTGATCAGAGAGACTAATTTGATAACCGACGGTGTGAGAACCAGTTAAGAAGAGAAGGTTGTTAACCGACAGAAATCTATTGATCAGGAGTTGTAGAACTCATTTGCAACCAGGTACTATAACTGTATCAAAATTGTATTTCATTATAAATCACCAAGTTGGAGCTTGGTGCATGGGTTGGTTCTCCTTGGGTTGGTACCCTAAATCAGTAGGGGTTGGTGCCCTAAATCATTGTAATCCATTGTTTCATTGTGAGGTTGGATTGGAGCAGTAGACTCCAGCAACATTTCTCACCGAGGTTATTCCCATATTGGGTTTTCTTCATACATTTGGTGTTGTGGGTTGCATTTGTGTGTTTTCCTCCTTTGATATCCATATTTGTCTTACCGGTTTGATTGTTTAAGTGCTTAGGATGATAACTGATATTCCAAGGTTGCTTAAAAAGAAAAGAATTTAGGAACCACATATTCACCCCCCTCTCAGTGGTACATTGTGTTCAACAATTGGTATAAGAGCCTAGGTTCCCGATTAATTAAAGCTTGGGTAGATTCTGGTCTTAGAACACAATGGCAAGAGATGAGTCTGCCTCCTCAAAAGCCCCCATGTTTGATGGATCTAACTATGCCTTCTAGAGAAGAAGAATGGAGACCTATATTTCCTCCCTTGGTTTTGATGTGTGGATGTCTATCAAGAATTGGTATACTATCCTTAGTGTTCCTCCTACTGATCTGGATGCCAAGGAGTATGAGAATAATGTGAAGGCTAAACATGCTATCTTAAGCGGGTTGTCGGATAATGAGTTTGTCAAGGTCATGCATTGTGCATCCGCCAAGGAGACTTGGGATAAAATGAAGAGGTTATTTGAAGGAGATGCAAAATTCAAAGAGGCCAGGCTACAAGTACTAAGGGGTCAACTTGAAGGTATCAAGATGAAGGATGAAGAAAAGATTACAGACTACCTTCACATAATAGATGAAACTGTGAACATCATCAGAGGAATTGGAGAAGAAATTGCAGATGAGATTCTTGTCAAGAAAGTACTTAGATCTCTCACACCTTAGTATGACACTAAGGTTTCTGCCATAGAGGAAGCCAAGGATATGAAGATCTTCACAATGGATGAGCTATTTGGCTCACTAACAATATATGAAATGAGAACAACTGGTGAAGCATCCTCAAGGAAAGAGGCAGCGTTCAACTCCATCAAAAAGGGCAAGGAAGAGGTTTCTCATAAAGGATCTAGTGAAGACTCGGATGCAGAGGTAGAAAAATTTGTCAGAAAGCTCAAGAGAGGATTCGGAAAGTATAAAGGAAAGTTACCACTCAAATGTTTCAACTATGGTAAAGTTGGACACTTTGCTACAAAATATCCTTATAATGAAACCAGTGGAGATGAGTCAAGAATTTTTAGCCAATCTGCTGGTAAAGACAAAGAAAGAAATGTCTATAGGCAAGGAATAAGAGGCTACCAGAAGCAGAACAACCTATACACTTTTGAGGATGATGCCACAGGCGAAGGAAGTGCATAAAAAGATGATTACCATGGGAATGAAAGAGAAGTTAATCTCTTTATGGCACTTGATGAACCAGTTGATGAAGATGATGAAGAAGAAGACATTGAGGCTGAAGTGGATCTAGAATGTGAGTTCATAAGTGCTCTTGAGGAGCTGAGCAAAACAAGAAGAGAACTGAAGAATTTCAAGCTTACTGCAGTAGATGAATAAGGTCTCTTGAAGCAATCCCTAGATGAGTCCAATCAAGTTATATCTGATTTGAAGCTCCAGTTGGAAGAAGCCAAGAGGATATGTGAAGTTACATCCTCTGATCTAATGAAGAAGGAAAAGGAGCATCAATATCTAGAAGCAAAAATAGTGAAGCTCAGAAAGGAGCTTGAAAAAACTAAGAAATGAAAGTGGGAAGCAAATATGAAGGCAGCACCAAAGCCTTGAACAAGATGCTGAGCAAATAGAAGCCATCTAAAGATACCGATGGCTTAGGATTTGAAGAAGGACAAAGTTCAAACAACAAGGACACATCCGGTAAGGAGCTATAGTTTACTTCTTCAAGTAAAGGTGAAGAGAAGAAGACATTCACGGTAAGCAAGGATACCGGTAAGAAGACTTATGCAGATGCTGTTAGAAACTGCCACACAAACTGATATACACAATCAATGAACCAGAGGCCACACTCAATGTATCGACATGCAGATCCTAGGAGAAATGCAAGAGTTGATCATGAAGTATTTACCAGAGTCAGCAGCATGAAAGGAAGACCCTTGGTGAGACAGTCATTTGCAGGACGAAGGCACCTTAACCGATATGTCCCAAACTTTCGTGGTTATTGTTATCGGTGTAACAAATTTGGACATAGGATAGCTAACTGTAGATTAATCAATAAGTCCACTATGAGCTATGAAAGTAGAAATCCATTTAATGCACTCTAGGATATGAATGTTGTCTGTTTTCAGTGCAAAGGATTTGGTCATAGGAGTTTTGAATGTAGGAAGAATAAACTGGTGTCCTACAATTGTTTCAAAGATTCATCTTTAAATGAAAATGTAAAATGTTACAACTGTCAAGAGTTTGGACATATAGCAAAGTTTTGTAAAAATAGGAAAATCAAGTAGAAGAGGACAGACCCTGATCAAGAACCGGAGCACAAAATAGCAGCTGAAAAGAAGAAGGAAACCAAACCGGTATGGGTTGAGAAAGAAAAGGACAAGGCAGAATCAAGTCTGTTAGTGCATACCGTCCTACATGCTGAAAGGAAAAATCTATGGGTTGTAGACAATGGTTGTTCCAACCACATGACCAGTGACAAAAAGAAATTTATCAAGCTTGAAGATTGGAATGGTGGTTTAGTAAGATTCAGAGACAACTCATCCATCAAAATAAAGGGAAAAGGTACTCTAAATATTGATGGAAAACTAAAGGCACATGATGTGTATTATGTGGAAGGCCTAAAGCACAACCTATTGAGTGTGAGTTAGATGTGTGACAAAGGTTACAAATTCACCTTTACTTCTACTTCCTGCTAGATAAAGAAAGAGAGTACCGATCAGACTGCAACCGAAGGAAAGATGACATATGGTAATGTATACAATTTGAAAGAATGTTTTGAATCCCAATGTATGCTGGGACAAGTGGATGAAAGTTGGTTGTGGCACAGAAGATTAGGCCACATAAATATTGATAACTTAGTTGCAATAAGCAAAAAGGGGTGTGTAAGAAATATTCCACCCATCATCAAACCAGTAAGCACATTTTGTGATGAATGTGTGAAAGGGAAGCAGACCAAGGTGAGCTTCAGAACAAAAGAACACAACATGTCAAGACCACTTGAAATTGTACATACAGATCTATGTGGTTCAACTAGGACAAGAGCTCTTGCCGGTGAAAGATATTTTATGCTCTTCATTGATGACTATTCAAGAATGACATGGGTCACTTTCCTACAAGATAAATCACAAGCATTTGAAAGATTCAAAATATTTAGGAAGATGGCAGAGAAGGAAAGTGGGTGCAAGCTCAAATATCTAAGATCAGACCGGGGTGGAGAGTTCACATCAAATGAGTTTGAAGATTACCATGAAAGACATGGAATTAGAAGGCAATAATCGGCCCCTAGGACACCACAACAAAATGGTGTGGTAGAAAGAAAGAATATGACAGTCAAGGAGATGGCCAGAACCATGTTAAATGAGGCTAGTTTTCTAGATATATATTGGAAGGAAGCAGTTCATACCGCTACATATACCTTGAACTGGGTTCAACTAGACTAGGAGAAGATTTGCCAGGAATGATGAACAAGTCAACTTCTGCCTCATGATTGAAGTAGATCCTAAAACCTTCAATGAGGCCAGAAAAAGTCATAAATGGATGGATGCCATGGAAGAAGAGTTGCAATAGATTGAGAAAAACAAGACTTGGAAATTAGTTCCTAGACCGGAAGACAAGAACATCATTGGCACCAAATGGGTCTACTAGAATAAGATGAATGAAGAAGGTAAAAATGTTAGGCATAAAGCTAGACTTGTGTGCAAGGGCTACTCTCAAGTAGAGGGCATTAATTTTGAAGAAACTTTTGCACCGGTAGCTAGAGTAGAAGCAATTATAATGTTTCTAGCCTTTTTTGCCTACAAGGGTTATAAAGTATATCAAATGGATGTAAAATCTACCTTCCTCAATGGAAATTTGGAAGAAGTGTACATGGAGCAACCAGAAGGGTTTCTTCTACATGATAATGAAACCTTTGTGTGCCGGTTGAAGAAAGCCCTGTATTGTTTAAAGAAATCTCCTAGAGCATGGTATTTAAGGCTAGATCAGTACCTGAAGGAGAAAGGATTCAGAAAGGGGAGTGCTGACAATAATTTATACATCAAGAAAGATGGAAACCACATTATAATTGTGGTTGTGTATGTAGATGATATTATTTTTGGAGGCAACAAGGACACCCTTTGCAAAGAATTTGCTGATTAGATGCAGTCAAAATGTGAGATGTCAATGCTTGGAGAATTGACATACTTCCTTGGTTTGCAGATATCACAACAAGATAAGGGAATCTTTATCTCACAAACCAAGTATGCAAAGGATATGTTGAAGAAATTTCAAATGGAGGACTGCAAACCGGTAAGTACTCCCATGGTGACCAGAAGAAAATTAAGAAAGAATGATGAATCACCGGTGGTGGATCAAACATTGTATAGATCCATGATAGGCAACTTATTGTATCTTATTACTTCTAGACCGGATATAGTGCAGGCAGTGTGCATGGTGGCTAGATTTCAAGTTGCACCTAAGTAGACACATATGAATGCCATAAGCATAATTTTTAGATACATACAAGGAACACTCAATTATGGTTTGTGGTACCCTTAAACAAGGGAAATTCCTCTTGGAAGCATATAATGATGCTGATTGGGTAGGTTGCATTGATAAACGGAAGAGCACAAGTGGTGGTGCGTTCTTCCTAGGTGATCGGTTGGTGTCATGGCATAGAAAGAAGCATGATTCAGTCTCCCTATCAACTGCTGAAGAAGAATACATTGTTGTTGCTACATGCTGCTCTTAGGTGCTTTGGATGAAGAAAACCCTCAAGGACATACAGGTGGACATCTCTAATCCTATTCCCATTTGGTGTGATAATTCTAGTGCCATCAACATATCAAAGAATCCAGTGATGCATTCAAGGACAAAACATATATCCATCAAGTGTCATTTTCTCAGAGAGAAGGTCGAAGGATTGGAAGTAAAGATGGATTATGTCCCTATAGGAGAAGAAGTGGTAGACATTTTCACCAAACCATTGCCGATAAGAACTTTTGAGTACTTAAGACACATGTTGGGAGTTGTGTCACCTACCTTATGCACTTAAGTTAGTAAGGAGTTATTTGGTTAAGGGGGAGTTCATAGCAGTATATATAGTGCTTGAACCACATGTTGATCAGAGGGAAAGTTCAAGGATGTATGTCTCAGTACCGACTGTAATCCCTAAGAGAAGATTTGACTAAGGGGGAGATAGGTATGATTCAAAGGGGGAGTATAAAGTAACCTGACCCTTTGTCATTGTGTCAAAGGGGGAGAAATATACCGATATGAAGTCTTGCAGTAAGTTGACATCAATGCCAAAGGGGGATATTGTTGGCATTATTGGCATTATTGGCATTAAGTTGTCATTGATGTCAACTGGTTTGGCATGGTCATCGGTGAGTAAGAAGTGGTGATCGGTAAAAGAGAAGTAAGGCATGATGATGTCAATCCATATGTGAGTAAGCAGACATAAGGAAGGTTACTGGTACAAATAAATTGTGTCATCTGTCGGTAAAGCAACTCACCGGTAAGGAAAGAAAGCAAGAAAAAGAAGAACTGAAGGATGTAAACTGGTATACTCAGAGAAGATTAATATTGTCGATAAATGGACTGATTAGTAGGACCAACATGTTTGATGGAAGGCCAAGTTGATCCATCGAAAAAGAAGAGGTTTGCAGGCATGAAGGCCCACCGACGGAGTTAGGTTATACTAGTAAGGTGAGTTGAACCAGTAGTCAATCTTGGTCAACAAATAATGTCAAATTGACATGGAAAACCAAGCAGAGGAGGATGTTGACAAAGATGACAGCTGGAAGCCAGGTGGTGATCATGCACAGGTCGGTGAAGTGTGCATCGATGTAACAATCAGCAAGCAGGGTCAGATTCTATGAAGAACCTGCAAATCATGGGAGGATGGCAGAAGATTGCGGCTCGAGGAAGACAAGCTAGCAAGCAATTGAACTTATCCTACAAGAAGATCTGATCTTTGTACCCGTTCGTTGAAGGAAACAACCAAGTCATTAATGGCGTGTGATAGAGAAACATAGAAAATCATGGTGCAGACCTCCAGATATAGAAAACGCACATTGGAATGAGAGGTGTTGGCGGTGCTGATCGATGACATGAAGATCATCTCTCTGGAAAAGCAGATCGAATCAAATCCAATATAGATTGAGTTGGTGAAGGAAAAACCTAACACGACACTATTTGAATGTTGTTTGGGCAGGAACCCAAGAAGATAAATATGTGAGCTCGAGACTGAAATTAGTTGATACCTGATGCAAAGAGTGAGAGAGAAGAAAGATTGAGCAAGGAGAAATATCATCTTCCTTAGAGTTATTCTAATAAATTTGCAGAGTGAGTTAGCAGGCTAACCGGTGAGAGGGTCTAACTGGTATAGACAGAGTAATCGATAAACTGTTGCAGGTCTAACAATTAAGTTGTTCGGTGAGGTGTGATTGATCAAGAAGGCATCCAAGTGTGACATAGTGTGGTGTGAGGCTGAGGGAGATAGAAGAGAGACTAGGAATAATCAGTGAGTGATCAGAGAGAGTAATCTGATAACCGGCGGTGTGAGAACCAATGAAGAAGAGAAGGTTGTTAACCGACAAAAATCTGTTGATTAGGTGTTGTAGAACTCATTTGCAACCAGGTGCTATAACTGTACTAAAATTGTATTTCATTATACATCACCAAGTTGGAGCTTGGTGATCCTTGGGTTGGTGCCCTAAATCAGTAGGGGTTGATGCTCCTTGGGTTGGTGCCCTAAATCATTGTAATCCATTGTTTCATTGTGAGGCTGGATTGGAGCAGTAGACTCCGACAACATTTCTCACTGAGGTTTTTCCCATATTGGGTTTTCCTCGTACATCTGGTGTTGTGGGTTGCATTTGTGTGTTTTCCTCCTTTGATATCCACATTTGTCTTACCGGTTTGATTGTTTAAGTTCTTAGGGTGATAACTGGTATTTCAAGGTTGCTTAAAAAGAAAAGAATTTAGGAACCACTGATTCACCCCCCTCTTAGTGGTACATTATGCTCAACAAATATCCCTTCCCCTTCATCCCTTCCATCCATCTTAGGTCCTTATATTCCTTTGTCCCCTAGTCAAGGTCAGCACAGGCACACATCTTCGAGCACCTTCCATCCATCAAAAAGACCTCCATATCACTCCTATCCATCCATACATTCATTTTCGCCTCCAAGCAATTTGGATGCCAATCATTAAAGTCATAAGTCTAGTAATCCACGTGTATTCAAGGATCAACATGTCCAGTCTAATTGATATGTCAAAACAAAGAAAAATATGAACCAAAAAAATGAAATGTCTAAAAGGCCACAAAGGCCCACTGAGCAAAATAAAGAAAATTCAAAATATATATGGGTTCCTAAATCCCTTGTTGAAGATATGCATTCCAAAGAACAACAAAAGCATGAAAAATCCAAAACAATGTGGGTTCCTAAGTGGCTCCTTGAAGCACAAAAATAAAAAATCCAACTTGGCATCCAAAATTGCTATTCATCCATCCAAACCTTTCAAATCTATTCCTCCATCACCTCCTTCATCCATTTTGGGTACTTATGTCCCAAAACCCCTAGCTATTCCTTCATCAAAATATCCATATCCAAAATCCACTCTCCCTCCATCAGTCCATCACCCCTCAAGGTGTGTGCCAATGTTGATCTTGCCTTCACTTCCATTCTCTCAATCCCAATTCTTCCAATACCCTATCCATTATCCAATGCATATTTTCCATCCTTCCATCCCTTTGGTCCAATCCTTTGCATAAATCCTTGCCTTATTTTCATCTCAATTTCCATGTCCTTATCCTACCAATGTCTTTGAGTACAATTTTAAAGTTCATGGTCCATTTTTTCAAGGTTACTATCCAAAAAAAAAGATGCTTGAGTCCTTCTTCCATCTCCTATCATGTGTCCATTTTCGGCTAAAATTTCAAAATCCAAAAAAAAAATTGAAAAAAAGGAAAAGAAAAAGAAAAAATAAAGAAAAATAATTCATCTATTGGTGAAAACCTGGCAAACAAGCGCCTTGGGAAAGTACCATGATGGAAACTTGGCAAACAGGTGTCATGTGTAATCTATGAACTTCTTGCATTCCACACTTGGGGGCAGGTTTCATTATCCTATCATCCCTCATGTCCATATTCCCTTTTCCACCTTTGATTTTGACAAGGCTGAGGATCTTCATGAATGTCATTCACCCTGTTCACAATTTTCAGTCTATCATAGCTTTTGGTCTTTATCTATTTGCTTATTATAACCTTTCATCCGTATCGCAACCTTCTATCACTATCCCTTAGCATATCGCAACCTTAAGTCCATGTCCCTTATCCATTTTTATCTTGCTTATCCTATCCATATCTTATAATTGTCCATACACTCTTTTCCATCCCTTGATCTTGATTTGACGTAAGGACGTAAAATGCAAAACATGTTTTCAAAAACCTCTTGACATGCCCCTCATGCCATGCCATTTTTTTGTACATTGTTATATCCAGTCCCTAATCCATAGCACAATAGCCCTTGAAAATTGAATCTGTTCTATCTCCATAATAAATGACCTTTGTATTTTCTCTATCCACCAAAATTTAAGCAATCTTGTTTATTCATTTGTCATATTCCTTGCCTTGCTAGACACTGGGGGTAAAATCATAAAATAATCCCAAAAAATAAAAAAATGTCTTGAAATAATCCATAAACATTAAAAAAATGTCATAAATTGCAAAATTTCCCGAAATAATCCAAAAAAATCGTAAAATGTCCTAAAATAATCCAAAAAACATCAAAAAATGTCTCGAAAAAAGCATAAAAAAATTAAAAACTCAAAAAACCCTGAAAATTGGAAAACATAAAAAATGCACAAACAACCACTTTCATTTCATTTCACCAATAAACTTTCCCTTTTGTACATAAACAATCACCTTTTATTTCATTTGGCCAATAAACTGTCCCTTTTGTACATAGACTAGCAGACGTCAAACAAAAACACATAAAACACTACACTTAAACAAATCACGCTTTAATAGATAAACTATTCAACCTAGCAATCATTCCAACTAATCGAACTTGTCTTATCAACCTATCAACATCAACATTATCATGGGTGTTATACAGGGTGTGGTATACTTGAAACCAGACTGTGTCCTGTCTTAGACAGGGTACTGCATTCCTTGAAACCAAACAACATGATCGTCCTTTTATCACAACACTATCACTTTGGTAATGAAGATCAGAATGTTTGTTTGACTTGTTTGAATTTGCGAGTCTTATCTTTTCATTGATTTATTTTTGGCTTTGACCATGTTCCTATGATACTTGATGATGTCACTGAGTGATTAATAGTGGTCAAGATGACTCATGGTCTTTCTTGTTTTTCGTTTTGTTTGTGGAGTGTTTCATAAAATTCTAGGGCAAATACACTCATATCTTAGGATGTTTTGAACCATTCCTTGTCTGCAACGTGTCTATTTTACACAAAGGGATTGCATTATCGCCTCAACCTTCATTGCCATGGTGTGCCGCATCCATTTTGCCATATCAAATAAAGGATCTCACCTACTATTTGCACTTGTGAAAGCAAGATTTCATCACACTAATCATTCTTCGCTTCTTACTTTCATTTCTTATGGATAACATTTCTTCTATCAATCATTCAACTCTTTATCTCTAATCAACTAGCTATTCTTTTGTTTCCTCATATTTTCTCTTTCTAACATTCTTCTCTTCTTTCGAGAGATCATTCATTTCTTTCATACATAAACGATCTCTCGAGGGGGCATCCTACCTCCATCCCTTAGTTTGTAGGGGCATGCCTTTATTTTTCATTTTTCTTTGAAACAACACTCATAATCGCATTGTCTCAAAGAGGGGCAAAATGTAGACACTCAAAATTGGTCATCACTCCTGCATTGCTAACCTAATTTTTAACATGTCTTCCATTTCACATTTGATTTTCATCATATGTTGACATTGTGTCATTCTTCTAATTCAAATTTTCTATTTTCCTAATCATTTAAATCATTTCATCATTAATAATTCATTTCCCAACATTAATTAAATAATCTTTATTATTTGATTAGTTCAATCCTACTTTAATTAAATAATCTTTTATTATTTAATTAAATTCAATTTCATTTTTCTCATAATTGAATAATTTCTTTAAATTATTTAATTAGCTAATTATTTCATCATAATTAAATAAATTTCTATTTATTTAATGAAACCTTAATTATCTTCTTCCAAAAATCAAGAATGGAAACAAATATTTATTTGTTTTTAATTTAATTTCTAATTATCCTCATCCAAATTCAAAAAATGGCAATAAATCGAGAAAATGATTTAAAAATTAAAATAAATCATTATCCAATTTAAGTAAATTATTTTCTCATATTCTCCCAATTTTCGAAAATGGAAAGTATGTCATCATCTGATTTATATGATTTTTAAAAAATCATTATCATATCTTCCTAAAAATTGAAAATGGAAGTAAGGAGTCAACTTCTGATTTTCTTGGTTTATCTTCTTGGAAAATATCTCTTTAATCTCAATTTAAAATTCGAAAAAAGAGACATGCCCAATCAAAAGCCGCTTTATGCCATCTTTTTGAATCCATCATGATTCTCCAATCTTGTCTTCAATCTTCTATAAATTTATCAATCTTTTCTATAATCATAACCACGCTCTAGTATCCTTATGCTGTCAAATTGTTATCATTATCTTGATTGCATCACACTTGCTTTGTAGGTGAGATCCACAAACATCAATTTGAAGGAGAAAGAAGAAAAATGGAGGAAAAATGAAGGAGATTCCAACATTTTGGTTTGCATTTTAGTTTTAGAATCTTGTTTTCATTCCTTTATTGAATGTAATAGGATCTTTTCATTAGCATTTTAGGTTTGTGGTTGCCTAATTTTGTGCTTTTGATGTTTATTCCAAATTTCCCGATGACAGTAACAATAGATTTACATGAGGAAATTACTAAGGGAAAAACTCCACCAGAGAAAGGGAGGCAATTATATTATTAATCCAAGAATATTAAGCAACAATAATTTTTTTTTGAAACCTCTATAGAATCTAACAACGCATGGCTACCTACATTTCAAAAGGCTAAACAAAGCTTGACGAAGACCCTCTCCAAGCCACTTGTTATATAAAAAAATGATTCCTTCATGCAATATGAATCTCATATGCAAAACCAAACAACCCTATCTAGAAACCATCACTAGACAACCCAAAATAGCCAATTATAGATTCTCATAGAATTGTCATAAAACATCTCTCATGCATGGGCATCTAGGGACCAAGATAGAAATATTTTGTCATAGATGCTATTATAGAATCTTATGTAATATATCATAACTATCATAGATGCTCTTACAATGTCTTACATGTGTCCAAACAACCCAAAATGAAAGCTTCCAAAGGGGGATGCGCATGGATTTTATCTCTTTCCTAAAGTCTAAACAATGAAAGCAATTTTGTATTTACATGAGTTCTTTTACCACCAATAGTAAATTAATTTCATCTCTTATGGGTAAATAAAAAATAACATTAGAGGAATATAATACAAGTATTTAAAAGGTTGATGACACCTTAATCATAACATATATATTTCCTGTTATTATTCTATTGTGCAAGTTATAAATCATAACATGCAATAAGTGGGGTTGATTGAAAATGAGGTAGAAATTGATGGGTCACGTGTCTACTAATTAATTTGTAAATGTAAAGGCAAAACCATTTTATAAATACTACTTGTATTAGTGAAGATCAAATGCTATCATACCTTTACCTCGGAACTAGTCAAGGGTTAGAGTGTATAGATGTGGTACGATTCTTTAATACAAGTTATCCTTCAAGTTCATATACATTAAAAGGAGAGGGTAGTGTTGAACTCATGTATTTTTATCTAGAGAATGTAAGGAAGTTAAGTAGTGGAACAACTTCCTACACTAAACTTGAGAGGAGGGTAGTGCAAAATTTTTTACACATCTTTACAACAGTTATAGAAACTTAACAAATATAAACATATGTAGCATGCATACCACAACATAGTGATTTGTGTGGGGAAAACCTTTTTGGGAGAAAAACCCCACACTTAAAAAGCCACCTAATATATTATTCAGAAATCAACAATAGATTGGAATATACTTTCAGAGAAAGCTTCTTACAGGAGTATCACCTACAAAGATCCAGAGGCAACTCAATAGCTATTAGACTCTTCGAATACATCACAACACCTAGCCATAATACAATGCCTTCCTAATAGAGGGTTGCCTTCTACTACAATAAAAACACATAAAATATCCATTGTTAGATCTATGGCCTAATGATAAATTAACATTTTTACTATTGCAAGGTTGAGATACTATTTTCTTAACAAAGAAGCTAGTCTTTGTATGTGAAAGATGGAATGTAGAGTAGTGCATAGTCATGATACCTATGATCCAAATTATCACTTTCAAACGAAAAAGTGGCTTGTTGGCATAAAATGTTGAAGTTGTGTTAACTTGGATTGTACATTCATAACTATTGAGAAGCACTTTGATTTGGATACCGCTTAAGATGACATGAATCTACTGTAGTCAAATTGAGCAATCACCTATTAGAATGAAGTTGTGAATTCCCTTTGTAGTGTTGATGAGATTTGTGAGCTTATAATGTATACACATACAATGTCTATTATGAGCATAGATTTATAGAGGCTGGATTTTTAAAAGACATGTCTAGGGAATAGTTTTGTGTTCATGCATAACTTATTGTAGATGTTGTGGTTTTTACAAGTCACTAGTTGAGATTGTTGTTTATGTATTAATTGGTAGGTATTTATTATAAGAGACTAAAAATATTCTTCTAAATATATTAGTTTTCCACAATCCATAATAGTTCTTGTTACTGCTTCTGGCTTAGATTGTGCGTGTTTGCAAACAAGCACACAATCTAAGGTAGAAGCAGTAACAAGAAAGATTCTTCTAAAAATCAACTACCAATCATACAATTAATTATTTATTAATGATCATATATATTATTACCATTTACTTTACCATCACATTTATCAATAATTGATCCTTTATCATATTTACCATGTATTAGTCATTAATTAATTATTGATAAATTAATCACATCACATACCATTTATTAATAAATTATTATTTATTATTTTCATTATTATCGTTATTTATCACCATTATTCATAAATATCTATTAATTAAGTGATATTTTATCACCTGATTAATAAGAGCTTATCATCCATTGTTTATAAATTTATAAAAATTCTATTTTTCACTTCACTAGTTAACTCTATCTTCAAATTAGAAATTTTTTCTTCCTCACTAGTTAATTCCATCTTCAAATTAAAACTTCTTCTAATTTATCCTCCTAGAAGTTTAAAATGGTGATTTTCCATTATTAGTTCAATTATTTCCTCCAATTCCTTGAGCTGACTTCATAGTCAATCCAATCAACTCAAGTCTTCGATCTTATCCTCATGCATGCTTGTGTAGATATTCACAAATCCATTCTTCTTAACCTTTCATGATTCCCTGATGCATCTTGGTACAAGATGCGCACAATAGTAAATATTGTGACATTGAAGGTATTGATGTTGAATGAAAGGGGAAACATTAAATTGCGCACAGATGGACAAGAAATATCACCAATCTTTACTAAACCTTGGTCCATGCTTGTAACGTTGTTATAGGAATACCAACAAGCTACTATAGGTGTTCTTAAATCTACCACAAATGTTCTTGTCAATAACAAGAAACATAAATGATTTCTAGAATGCCTCCATCACTCATACTATTGCTATAATTGACTTCCATAATAATCTAAATACTTATAACATCGAATAAACATATAACCTCGCAAAATTTACCAAACTAATCTAAGTAACTTATAACCTTACAAACAACTACCTAATAAACTTGCTAAGAATATCTTTATACCCCAATAGAAACAGGAAACATCCTACGTCCTTGAACTTGAATGTTCACCAAACCTAATCCATTTTCAAATCAAAAGATGACCTAGGTTAGGTTAATAATTCACTTATGGAAAAAAACAGAAGGCAACTTACCTATCAAGTTTGTTGAACCTTTCCTTGTAAAAGATTGGGCACAAAACTTTAGGGTTGAAAAGCATACAAATTATAGTATGCGTGCAAAACTTGTGTATCAACCCACCTAAATTATATGTGTTGGCCTTATCCCATTGAAGGTGATGGCCTTATTATTATTCCTAATGGTCAAGGTGCATGCATCTATTAAAGGTCAAAGATAAGGTGGAGTGTGGATCAAGTATTGCTCACACGTGAAGGGGAAAAAGACTTTAAAAAAAACCCCACTAGCTAATCAAATAATATATGTGTACTTTCTAGGTAGTTGGACTTTAATCCATAATTTAAGTTATTGCCCATAAATTCAAATTACATGCTATTATATAATCAGAATAATAATTCAAATTGACTTTTGGAATTAGAGAGAAATAATTAAATTTTAGGAGGATAAAAGGCTTCTAGAAGTGATGACAACATGCATATGTTATCAAGGAAAATATTGTGTATTGCTTTCAAAATCACTTTTATAAGATTGGGTGATAAAATGAAATAATTATTCATTCAACCAAACCCAAAATTATTAAAGAAGAGAGGTGGGGGGACCAATAAACCATTGACATTAATGAAAACATGCTTGGACTAATTTATATTAAAAATATAATTAAAGTTTTAATGATTTAAATGTTTATAGGTAAACAACTAAGAAAGTTTTAATTTTCTAGTTGAATATGAGAATAAAGGAAAAAAGTACACACATGATTACTTTTTCCACGAGGATGGCCCAAGCTCAAATTAAGTGGGCTCATGTCCCACGATTGTAGGGATTGTTAAAGTAGCCCAATAATTATAAAGATGATTTTTAACCCTTTTTAAAAGTTAAAATGGTCTCTAAAATCTTGTAATGGTAGAATATTTGGATTTTTTTGTATTTTATTTTATTTATGTTTGGATTCATTTTAATTGGAATGTTTTTATGTTGATAAATAATAACATTTTTATTTGGTTTTATTTTCATTTATTTTTAGTTTTTTATATTATTTATTTATTATCTTACGTTATTTTTATCGGTGAAAAATTATTTTGATTAGATTAATAAGTATGAAAGTGATTTTTAAAATTAAAATTTAAAATTTAAAATTTAGTCTTTACTGCCTTCTTTTTATTAGTATTACAAGTTAATCAAAATACATAAATTGTTACACTTGTGAGTTTGGGTGTTGTGTTTAAGGACAAACCTTGGTATATTATGATTGCCTAGGAAATATTATGGAAAGCTTTGCTACTCATTACATCATTACAAGAGCATGACATCAACATTGCATCAACACTCTTACATAACTACCTACTGTTTTTATCATTATTCTACATCTATTGATTCATATTAGAGGGGTTTGGTGAAGGGAGAATACCCTACCGATAGAAATCCCCAAATTTGTTCCTAAACACTATTGGTCAACTATCACATGTCGCTGACACGAAGGCTAACAAATTATTGACATCCAAATCAATGAAATTCAAATTTATGAGCTAGGTCAAGATTTGGCATAAGGTTGAAAGAATTTCTATATTGAATCCTATAGTGTCCATTGGTCACTACCAACTAGTTTACTTTGTAGATGAGCTTCTTCCCCTTCAATATCTAATGTATGCAAAAATGACCTTAATGTATGCAAAAATGATTCTCACTCAAGAATATTAGTATCTAGTGCCAACCATTTTTTCTTTGTTAAAATTATATTGAATTTGTCCAATGCTTCCTCTTCATATAGTAAAGCTTCCAAGAGAAATTTATTATCATTAACAAGATGGTTCACCTTCTACAGCAATAGATTAAACTTGTAATGCTTCACTGACGGTAACTAGCCTTTGCACATATAACCAAGTCAATGATTGTTAATTTTTCCAACACATCACATAAAGTGCACATATTCATGGATGACATGTGTAAACATAAAAAATATACAATTTATACTCAAAATTTAGCCTTCAAGAAGTATATGCATTCTTAACTATCTACATGTGTCAAAGAATTTGTTTACTTTTAAAATTCAATATGCTTAGAAATATCATACCAAAAGTCTTGAAAAATAGTAATCAAAACACGAAACAAGAACCCACACA
The DNA here is from genome assembly GCF_030272615.1 of Cryptomeria japonica. NCBI lineage: Eukaryota > Viridiplantae > Streptophyta > Pinopsida > Cupressales > Cupressaceae > Cryptomeria > Cryptomeria japonica. Next base: position 221,928,040 of record NC_081407.1, on the reverse strand, counting down.
CAAAACACAAAAGAAACAAAAATAATGTATGCAACAAAAACCTTATGCACTAAATGTATTTGTGGATATAAAATATTTGATGATCCTTTTTATGTTCCTACATTAGACACCCTAGGTTGTTAGGAAACTAGTGTCTTCACCTTGCAATAATAAAAGGTTATTTTGAATGCTAGACAGACACTTGTTTTTTTCCCCATTGGCGCATTCTATAAGTTGCAGAAGTGCATCTAGATTGCTTGATAACTAATAAAGCCACATTTTATGTATAATTTATAATTATAAATATTGATCGTTTATCATTAGATCATTGATTTAACGATGGATATTATGTGTGCTTTGCTTTCCCTAGAAGGAAACCTTATTTTATGAGGGCACTGTATTACAATAGTGCATTGTGATGTATTCTAAGAGTCTAATAACTATTGAGTTGCCTTTGGATCTCTATTAGTGATACTCCTATGAGATTTCTCTAAAAGTATATTGTAATTAGTTATTGATTTCTAAATAATATTTTGGGTGACTTTTGGAGTGTGGGTTTTTTTCTCTCGAAAGGGTTTTCCCCACATAATTATTGTGTTGTGGTATGCATGCTATTTATGTTTATTTCTATTAATTTTCTATAATAGTTATAGAGATTTGGAAAGTTTTGCATTACCCTCCTTTCAAGATCACCATAGGAAGTTGTTCCACTAGTTCTTAAGTTCCATTCACGGGTAATTTAAATTTGAGTTTTACGCTCAAATAATATTACACAAAAGATTGATTTTTACTCCCAAGTCAACTTAATAATGTAATTTAAAAATGTATGATTCTTATGTTGGTCCTTTACACAAGTCCAATGAATGAGATAATCCTTCTAATTGTTTTATTGGGTCTTCTTTACAATGTGTTTATTCTAAAAGACACACAATTTTATCTTGATAATTTTTTCAAATGTGTATCTCAAAATTCACATCTCCTTTCTCTAATGCTTTATATTTAAGATTGAGTCCATCATAGGTATATAAATAATAAACAATGAATATTAGTGAAATATTCATCCCTTCAAGCAACTCAATTCCACGTGCATTCTCTAAAAAAATGTTTAAAATATTAAAAGGACCAATATTGTTGGGTTTTAATTTATTATATGTTACATGTGGGAACCTTTCCTTTCATGGATGCACCATGACCAAATCTCCTCTAGAGAGTTTTTTTTATTGATACTCATTGGTGTGTAACTTATATTTTGTGCTACTCTTTTCTAGTTATCTCTTGAATTTCACATTAACTTCCTTCATATGTTGTGCATGGTCCTCTAATTCTACATTAATACACTTATCACCATCAATCTTAAACAAGTTCATGTTATCCTTAAAGGATGTTCCATATAACACTTGGATTAATGCCCTCCACATAGATTTGTTTATTGATTTTTTGTATGAAATCTTTTCTTGTGCCAATATGATGTCTTATTATGTGGGTTTCTCTACCACCAAACATCTCACCCTTAAGCATATTTGGAGATTATGTTGTTTGGTCGTCTTCTCTCACACTTTCCATTCTCTCAAGCTTGAGGCCATGATTATTTGTGCTATCTTCTCTCTGGAGATCCTTAATTTTCAATCTACTCTTTAGGCTAATTCCAATCTCAGGAAGGTCTTAGATGATTTGTAGGTTCAACTCAAAGCCTTTGAGGATAATTAAAAAAATGCAAACGATCTAGATTGGCAACATGATTGAACAACATAGCAAGTAGCATGGTAAGGGAAAAATAACTTCTTAACTTAGAGGCCAAAATCTCTTCCTTTCTTCAACTGACAACTTCATAATTTATAATGCAATCTATTTTTTAGTCATTGATTATGAGAATTCTTCTAAGAAGCATACGGTGAAGAAGGCAAACATGGTTCCAAATTATGATTGTGATTTTAATCAATGTTTATATGATTCTGACATGGATGCTAGTTTTGTGACTGCTTACTATTTGTCTTTACAAAGATTCAACCATGTTGTTTTGGACTTTGAGTGTCTTGGAAATAAATTACAACTTTGCATCCTTCAAACTAATGTTTATGCAAGTGGAAGGGACAACTATGAGCAAAGAACTTACCTTTGGTGTTTGTTGGTCCCCACATATATTATTCATGGTAGATGGTATGTTTCAGAGCTAGATACTTAAGCCATGGGGAATATTCAAGCCTATGAAATGGTCATAGTTGGGCAAATCAAAGAGGTCTTAGGAATTGCTTTCATGCTCCATTCATTGCAGCATTATGTAATTTTCAAACACTTAGTTTATTCAATGAGAGAGAGAGGATATGATAAGTTGTTTTAGAAGAACCAAAGTATTGTGGGTGAAGAAATATTTTAGTATTTTTGACCTCTACAGAGACATAATGACATCCATGTGAATGTTTGCAACAATATCTTGTGATTCTTTCTTATGATAATTGTAGACACCTAAAAGTTGCACAATGAAATAAGTGAATTTTATTCATTTAATTATTCTTAATTCTTCCAATTAATTAAATTAAAATTTCATTTATATACTATAGCGTCCTAAAATTGCGACACTTGCAATTTCAACTGCATTTCGGTCTTCATGATGGTGATGCAACACACAACCTGAATGGAGACCCCGAAACTTGCTCACGACACTGAAAACTGCATTTTTCAAGCACCCTGGCCTGAACCTCCTTGCACCCTGCTGTCTCGGGAGGTGGGACCAGAGCGCCCAGCGCCCTGGTCCCTCAGGACCAGGGCGCCCAGCGCCCAGCGCCCTGGTCCCTGGGTCCTATTTTGGGCCCGGTCTCCTAAGGGGTCTCGGGTCTTTTTGTTTGCAATTTGGAAATTAACTTTCCTGGTCGGCCTAAGGTCGGGAAAATCAGTCTATCAGCCCTAGTTGACAAGTATATAAACTACATTTTCCTCTCTCATTTGGAGAGAACACATACATGATGTGAGAAGCGTGGAAATTATACTCGAGCATTCAAGCATTCAAACATTCCTTCAAGCAATTGATCATTTCAAGTCTCCATTCAAGGCTAAGTGTTGCATTCAAGACAAGGATTCAACCATTGAAGAGGAGATCACATACTACATGCTACAACATACAACATACAACATCTAAACCTTCGCACATAAGGATACAAACATCCTTAGAACAAGGTATTAGTACTTGTTTTACATACATTTACATTTACAGCACTTGCTCATTTCTTGGTTAATTCCAAAACCGGGGTTTGACCTAAAGGCAAACCCCTAATCCCTAACCCCCCAATCGTCTTCGCTTTTCTGTGTGTAGGTTGTAGGTACGCAGCTGAGATTGAAGATCTGGAATCCTTGTGCAGAGACGAACAGATCCCCCTTCGTTTCACGGATTTTTCGGAGGACCGTGGCGCCGGGCGCCATCGTCCCGACAACTTTTGCTCAAATTTGCAGGACAGCGCCGTATCGACATTTTACTGCTAATTCCAGGTCCGCAGCTTCACCCTATAATCCGAACTCAGTTTATAAGCAAATTTTTGTCACTTTCTATGCATTCCTAGCTTAATTCCTTTATCAATATTCTTTACAAAAGAGGGTAGCCTTGCTGTCTTGACCCTTGAAATTCATTTAGCATCCAATCTTGCATTATGTGGGATTGGATCTTATGAGTTTCAACCCCTCTTTTGAATGTAAAGTCTCTCCCCTAAGTGAAAACCATCGAATCCTAGCGAACCTCCCTTCTCTCTCCTCGGAGTTGGAAGAGGGGAGAACAACTAGGGTTCGATCGCGATTTTCCGCTTTACATTTTGGTGAACCCGACATGAACATCCTTTCTGATTTTTCATGCTTAGATCTGAAAAAATTGATTACATTTCCATGTTTGATCTTTTGTAAAATTTTAGAGGTGATTGCATAAAAACCCTAAATTTTCTTTTTAGTAATTGAACTTGCGAAATGTCTAAATGTTAATGCCTGTTTCAGATCTGCCCTTCTATTATAAATTTTCAATTCATATTTGTGCTTTAATTCTGAAAATTAAGTGGTTAAGTGTCAAAACCCTAATTTTTGAAACCCTCTTGATTCAACCTTTGTCCGACAATTTCACTGATCAAAACATCTCCAAATCAGCTGTAACTTTGGATTCCGCAATAAAATCACAACATCTTTCATCCCTAAAAATTTGGAAAAAAGTTGCGAGGACCGTGGCGCCGAGCGCCATCATCCCCGACATTTTTTCCAAAATTTCGGGAGCAAGATCTTACTGTATTTTCCTGCTAAAATCCAGAATTTTGGTTGATTTTATCAAATCTAACACTTTCAAAATTACAGTCAAAGTTGGTCTTGTGATTGCTTGGATTAAGGCTTCTAAACATTCAAAAATCATTGAAACTGAAATTTTGTGTCAAAATTGTGTTCTTACTGTCCTAAATCTGAAAAGTGTGTTATCATTCATTAAAAATTTCAGTGCTTTATTCAATTCTTGCAATTTGTGACTTTTGAAATTAAGTGCTTAATTACAACAACTCTAATTTCCGCTTTCAAAATTGAATTTTGCGTGAAATTGAGTCAATTTTCAAATTTCAAAATTTGCATTGCTCTTGACATTCCCTCTAAAATCATAAAATTCAAAATTTCAGTTTCCCTCTCTTTTCCAAAAATTCAAATTTTGCATTTTTCGACAATCTTGGTAGGGTTCAATTTCGAGATTGCAACTTTAATTTGGCCTATCTACAGATCGTAAAATCACTCAATTTTTTCAGATTAGCTCTAAAATCATCATACCTTTCATCCCTGCAAATTTCAAAAAAAGTTGCAAGGACCGTGTTGCACTCCGGGTGCCACGGTCCCGGACATTTTTTCCGAAATTTCGGGAGACTGTCGTGATTGCATTTAACAGCTTAAATCCAGAAGATTGGCTGGTTTTACTGAAAATTGCTACCTCTAAATTCAAAATCTTCTCTCTCTTTCTAGTGCATGAGTTTTACAACAATAAGCTCTACTTACACTATTCCCGTTAGACGAAGCCGTAGAATTAAGTCTTTCCGAGGTTTAACTACTGAGGAGATGGAACCTAATTTGAATAGCCTTTTTAACGAGGACATGGGTCATTCCTCTAATCCTCCTAATGATGAAGAAGCTCTCCATGAGGTTTCTGTAGAACAACTTTAGAAATTGGATAACCAATTTGACGATTTTCGACAATGGATGTCTCAAGAATACCCTGATAGTCAAGCTCTTCCTTTAATTGAGGGTCTAAAACGTATGCTTCAAAGTGATAAGAATGGAATTGATATTTTGCGTGGTATTGCACACATTGTGGATTCGAATGTGATGCCTATGAAGAGTTGTGCCAAAACTTTAGGTTATACACAACCTCCTACACAAGTCAATCATTCTATTCCTCTGACAACTTCTATTGCTAGCATACCTACTGTAAAGCGGAAAATCGCTGTCGAACCCTAGTTGGTCTCCCCTCTTCCAACTCCGAGGAGAGAGAAGGGAGGTTCGCTAGGATTCGATGGGTTTTCACTTAGGGGAGAGACTTTACATTCAAAAGAGGGGTTGAAACTCATAAGATCCAATCCCACACAATGTAAGATTGGATGCTAAATGAATTTCAAGGGTTAGGAAAGCAAGGCTACCCTCTTTTGTAAAGAATATTGATTAAGGAAATTAAGCTAAGAATGCATAGAAAGTCATAAAGATTCGCTTATAAACTGAGTTTAGGTTATAGGATGAAGCTGCGGACCTGGAATTAGCAGTAAAATGTCGATACGGCGCTGTCCTGCAAATTTGAGAAAAAGTTGTCGGGACGATGGCGCCCGGCGCCACGGTCCTCCAAAAAATCCGCAAAACGAAGGGGGATCGGTTCGTCTCTGCACAAGGATTCCAAATCTTCAATCTCAGCCGTGTACCTGCAACCTACACACAGAAAAGCGAAGACGATTGGGGGGTTAGGGATTAGGGGTTTGCCTTTAGGTCAAACCCCGGTTTTGGAATTAACCAAGAAATGAGCAAGAGTTGTAAATGTAAATGACTGTAATGTAAAACAAGTACTTCTGTTTTCTGAGTTTACTTCTTTCCAACAGTTGTGTGCCACTCTTCACAATTATCAATTGACTGTGAGTCAAATGGAACAATCACATCCTATGGCTCCGAGTGATAAGGGTGATAGCAGTCAACAACCATTTGGGAAGATTAAACTGAACAGAGATTCCATCAAATTCAATGAAAACATCATCAACAACAATGTGAATGCGGCATCAGGTGTGCCTCCTATTTCTAAATTTTTCAGGAAAGAAAGAAAGTATACTCCTTTGAATGAATCATTGCATAGTATTATGAATAAGTTATTGGAACAAAATGTTCTTACACTTCCTCCTATAAGACAAATTGATCCTGCAAAGATTACTTCACCTTATTTTGATAACAAATCTTTTTGTCAATTTCATCGTCAGCCTGGGCATGATACTGAAAAATGTTTTTCTTTAAAGGGTAAAATTCAAGATTTGATTGATAACAATACTATCTCTGTTTCTGGAGTGAATGATAAAGGCAACACATCTGTAGCTCCTCCTAACCAAAATCTTCAGATTTTCACTGATCCATTGCCTTCTCATACCTCTAATGCATTTGAGGCTAATGATTCCTCTCTCTCATCTGATGGTCTTGTGTCTATGACTCCGAATGTGATTAACTTTGTAGAGCAGCAAGAAATCCCTAAAGAACCTTCCATCACATTTGATTCCAGTGAAACCATTAGGGCACCTGATGGTCCTTTATACATAGTTGCAAAAGTCAAGAATACACCTTGCCGTGGAGTGCTTATTGATCCTTCGTGCATGGTTAATGTTATTACTGAAGAATTTCTTTTTACTTTGCAATTGAATCAAGTGATATATGACAAAACAGATGTAATTGTGAAACTATTTGATGCATTTTCTTCTCCTGCAATTGGTTCTATTACATTGCCTATTGAGGTCCATAACAAATCCCTTGATGTGAACTTTGCTATTATTCCATCTTCCGAACAATTTTGTGTGAAGCTTGGCTATCCTTGGCTATCTTCCATGAAAGCTATTGCTTCTCCTATTCACAAATGTTTGAAATTTCCCCATAATGGTGAAGTTGTTACTGTCAATCATAGTCTCTTTAAACCAGCTGAAAGAACTTCTAGCGTTCCTATTGATTACTTTTGGCCTAAACAATTCCAATCTCTTCCTCTGCGAAGTGATCATGTTTTCAAATCTTATCAAAAGTGGAAAACAGATATGATCCTATCTCTAAGTGAACCTAGAACACCTAAACTTGATATTCCTATCATTCTTGAGAAGGAAGTTCTTCCTTTGAAAGATAAAACTAATATCTTTCCTCAAGAAGATTCCCAACCCATCCCTATGGATGTGACTATGTCTATGCCTAATAAACTTCCTAAGAGTAGACCTATACCTCCTTGTCATGATGGACTTGGTCTTCTCCCTAAACCAAATATTCCTCCTTTGTATGGAGCAGTTCCTCCTCCTTCTTTTTATAGAGAGAAGAGACCTTCTTCTTCTCCTATTATCCAGCCTAAGAGACCACAACCTAAACACCCAAGTGATAAGGATGAGAACATTCTTCCTCCTCAATCTTCTCCACTTCCTACTAAGACTAGACGAAATCGTTCTGCATGTGAACGCCGGCGAAAGCGTCGTCTTAGAGCTCAAAATTTACAATCTCCAAAAACACCTTCAACAAGCATTATTCCATTTTCTCCTCAGCCGGACATTGAGCCTAAATCTCCTAAACATAAGATGCATGATGGTCTTAATCCTGTGCGAGTTAAAGGTCGTATTTTTATAAATCTTGATGATGATATAGATGAAAATGTTATTCATGATGAATTTACTTCTCTTGCTTCTGATAGTGAATATGAACTTGTTGATATTGATAACCATTTATCTAATGAATTTTCTAAAGCACTTATCCTAGCTCCTAGACAAGAACAATGTGGCTCGGAACATGAACATAGCCCTTGTTTGGATCTTGTGATAGCTCCATCTGCTGTGTTGGATGTTCCTCCTCTAGCGTGTTTCCTACCTTCTCAAAACGTTGATCAGCAAGATCGGGGGGTAGATGACGTGCTAGACTAGTTACATTAGCATAGAAGATTCTCTCCTCCTCTCTTTCGTTACTTCTTCTATATGTTATTCTCATTCTTCTATTTGTTGTCCTTAGTGTTGTCTACTTGAGGACGATGCAAAGTATTGAGATCTCTCGGTCTCTCTCATGTTGACTCAAAGACACATGTGTTCCCTTCTTCTAGGTGATCTTCCTTGATTGGGGAATGAAGAACAATTATGCATACATACATATGATATATATACATGAATTATCATACACCATACTGACCCCGAGGAAAGCAAAGTCACCTCGTGATTTGTGTTTTGTGTCTATTATCCTTGGGTTTATCTCACACTTGGGGGCTAAATCCTTGCGATAACGTGCTCCTTTCCTTTCTCATTTCTTATGTGTATCACTACGTTAAAACAATCACCCCCGGTGAGGCGTGTGCGATCACTTTAACGTAGGGGGGCATACATCCCGTTCATATCTTTTCAAGATACTTGAAAATTTCTTGGTAAATTTAACCTTGCCTTGAGAATTTTTGATATCTTTCTTGCATGACTCATAGTGAGGGAACCTTACTACTGACAGTCATGGTTCTTCCTCGTGATCTTCCCTTTTACTTTGTCAATCGAAGTCGTAAGATCCTTAGTCCACTGGGGGCTTGGTGTATCTTGCCTCCTTGACATGGTGAAAGTCTTTCAATATTGTTTCCTTGTACTTTACCGGAAGTATGAGCACACATACTCCCGCTAAAGTGGGGGCTAAATGTAGCGTCCTAAAATTGCGACACTTGCAATTTCGACTGCATTTCAGTCTTCACGATGGCGACGCAACACGCAACCTAAATGGAGACCCCGAAACTTGCTCACGACACTGAAAACTGCATTTTTCAAGCACCCTGGCCTGAACCTCCTTGCACCCTGCTGTCCCGGGAGGTGGGACCAGAGCGCCCAGCGCCCTGGTCCCTAGGACCATGGCGCCCAGCGCCTTGGTCCTTGGGTCCTATTTTGGGCCCGGTCTCCTAAGGGGTCTCGGGTCTTTTTGTTTGCAATTTGGAAATTAACTTTCCTGGTCGGCCTAAGGTCGGGAAAATCAGTCTATCAGCCCTAGTTGACAAGTATATAAACTACATTTTCCTCTCTCATTTGGAGAGAACACATACATGATGTGAGAAGCGTGGAAATTATACTCGAGCATTCAAGCATTCAAACATTCCTTCAAGTAATTGATCATTTCAAGTCTCCATTCAAGGCTAAGTGTTGCATTCAAGACAAGGATTCAACCATTGAAGAGGAGATCACATACTACATGCTACAACATACAACATACAACATCTAAACCTTCGCACATAAGGATACAAACATCCTTAGAACAAGGTATTAGTACTTGTTTTACATACATTTACATTTACAGCACTTGCTCATTTCTTGGTTAATTCCAAAACCGGGGTTTGACCTAAAGGCAAACCCCTAATCCCTAACCCCCCAATCGTCTTCGCTTTTCTGTGTGTAGGTTGCAGGTACGCGGCTGAGATTGAAGATCTGGAATCCTTGTGCAGAGACGAACAGATCCCCCTTCGTTTCACGGATTTTTCGGAGGACTGTGGCGCCGGGCGCCATCGTCCCAACAACTTTTGCTCAAATTTGCAGGACAGCGCCGTATCGACATTTTACTGCTAATTCCAGGTCCGCAGCTTCACCCTATAATCCGAACTCAGTTTATAAGCAAATTTTTGTCACTTTCTATGCATTCCTAACTTAATTCCTTTATCAATATTCTTTACAAAAGAGGGTAGCCTTGCTGTCTTGACCCTTGAAATTCATTTAGCATCCAATCTTGCATTATGTGGGATTGGATCTTATGAGTTTCAACCCCTCTTTTGAATGTAAAGTCTCTCCCCTAAGTGAAAACCATCGAATCCTAGCGAACCTCCCTTCTCTCTCCTCGGAGTTGGAAGAGGGGAGAACAACTAGGGTTCGATCGCGATTTTCCGCTTTACATATACCCTTCTTCTATCTAAGCCATTTAATTAAATTTACATTTAATTAAATCCCCCCACTTGCAAAATCCTACAAATGCAAGTTGCAACCACAATTGAAATAAATTAATTTTAATTTAATTAAATTCTATTTTCCCCACCCACTTGCAAAATCCTACATCTCCCACTTGCCTCCCTAAACCCCCTTCTAGATTTTTCTAATCACTTCTAAATTAGCCTAACCCATCTCCTAAATATTGTCACATCCCCAAGCAAAGGAAAGTCACTTCTCAAACCCTCAAAGTCTTTGAAAACCATTAAAGGCTTTATGTCTTCAACAAGTTAACCTTGAAAGTCTTCGAAACCATTAATGGTTAACTCAACCCTCTTTCATGATTAGAGACTTTCTCTCTAACTCAACCCTCATCTAACCCAAGGGTCTCATCAAGCATTCATTTTTTTGACCATGGTTATTCCTTTAACCCTTGCATAAGATTTTATCCTTTGGTTAAAAGATTTATCCATTGGATAACCCTAACCTAACCTTAACCCTTACCTCCCAAGGTAACCTTCATGTCCTCTAAAGCATTTAATGCTTCTTACATCTCTCAAGCAATCTCTTTTTGACAATTGTCACCATTTCATTGGTGAGAATTGTAAACATGCATTGATAACTTTCAATCTTGGCCCTTGTTAAGATTATCCAATCTTGACCATCCATTGCCCTATTTTTCCTATAAATAGAGCCCATTCCTTCTTCAAAAATAATCAAGTCTTTGTGCATCAAACTTATAGTCTCATAACATTAAGCATATTATCTCTCTTTGATAGAATAGCATTTTAGATCATTTTGATAGCATTACAACCTTAGATATATCATGTTAATCTCATATCATGTTAGCTTCATCTTAGTATCATTTTCAAACTAGTTCAAGCTTCATATCAATATCTTGCATCCTATCATCATCTAGTTTCATATCTAAATCATCACTAGGATCTTGGTTGCATTCCATTTAGATCTTAGAATCATTTAAATATCATTCTTTAGGTTGTCATCTTAAAGAATCAAGTGCTCTTCCAAGCTGAGAGCCACCTTGAATCTTGAAGATCCTTGGAGATAGAGGAACATGGAACGATTTTAAAGAGTTTAGATTCATTTAACTTGCTTTGTTTGGATTTCTAACCTCTAATGAAATGTTTCATGTATGTGTTTGAATTGTTTTCTCCTATTACAGGTTGACACCACATTTCTAGCATACAATAATATCTTGCTATATGTGATTTTTAAAGTTACAAAAAATCTTTTAAAAAAAAAAAAAATAAAATAAAATCCGCAAGAATCCTATTAATAACCTTAGTTTAACAATTTATCTATAGATTCATGCATGCAATTTAATTAGGTTCTAAACTTCCATAATGTGTATCAAAATGATTAAGAAACTCAATATCCTATTAAAAATGATACTCAATGATACCCCATTTAATTTGAGTCCCTTGTTGAAAAACAAATAAATTATCCTAGAAGAATCATTCAAATTTTAATGAAAAGTGAAATGCACCTATAATAATTTTTCATAACAATAAGAAAATCAATTTATGCTTAATAAATTTGTTAGTGTTTCATTCCATTGAGTATTTTAAAAGCCTTTGGAGGCTTGGAGAAACTTGTGCCATTTGAGTAGTTGTGTTATTTTTAACTAATGATGCATGGAGATTTGTGATCTAACACAAGTTCGTTCTTGGTGCAAATCCCTAATGTATTGACACATTAGTAGTCGTGGGCCTATAGTTATTTTTCTAAACTTTACAAATTAAGAGATCTTCATTAATGGCACAATCGACATATATCTAATCAATAACATATGGTTGTTAATATTGTGTCACATGGAACACTCTTGTGGATTTAGGCATGAATATTAAGGATTCCAACTAAAGCTAGTGGGAATCATCCATTGAGACTCATTATCTCAAATTTGTTAGCTCACAATTGTTTAAGTAATATCTTAAATATTCCCATGCATCAAGGTTTGATAGCATAATTTTGAATGATGAATCATTCAATTGAGGATTGAACAATATTTTTTGGGATTTTTAATATACAAAATATATTTCCACTTCTTTTTATTCTTTTTTTTTGTATCGATAAAAGCATAATAAATACAATAGAAATAATATCAGTCTAGTGGGACTGTACCAAAAAAGAAAGCAAAAAAGAAAAAGAAAACACAATTACATCTAGTTGAACCAACACAACATAGTCAACAAGACTCTGCCATGTCTAGATATACAAGACTGTATTATAACCAACTCCATATAACTGAACCAAACTCATGAACTAAAGTAGCATATTACATTGAAAATTTGAACATGTCTTGTAGATGTCTGGCACATTTAATGTCACCTTCGTTAATCTACAAAAACTGGTATTTTATCTCATCCAAATGTCTGCTATGAGTTTTCTTCTTTAGCTGCGAACATAAAAAGATGAAATGAAACATAATGTCATAGCAAAAATTTAGAATATCTACTTCTTGATACAAAAAGTGATTAGAAAAATACTACAGAACATCTACTTTTCCAAATGTGCAACAAAATACACTGCCTCATAGAATCGACAATCACATTCTTATGAAGTCTCAAACCAAAAAGCATTTCTTTCCACCATAAAGAAAAACCAAAAATAGAAAGAAAGTAATTAAATATGATATTCCATTTTTTTTTTTGTTGTCAAATAGTCCCAAAATATGTGTTTTAAACTTTCCCTACTTTGACAAATGGGCAGTTAGCTAATTGTAATTTCAAATAATTTAATTTCTCCCCTACTCGTAACTTATGATGCAATATTTTCCAGGATAGCATTTGAGCATTTTCTTCTGCCTTAGTCTTCCAAATTTGAGCACTTAAGGTCCTCCAATTATTGTCTTTCAATCTATGATTCCATTTGTTATTGTCTTGGATTTAATTGCAATGACAAAAGAAATTTAAGGTAAATCTTCTTCAAAGGAAAACAAACAAATGGATAGTTATCAAACCATCACCAATCCTTGAAGAAACTACACTACAGGGGTGTGCAAAGTTTTAGAAGAAGTTCCATAGGACCTAAAGATTTAACAAAAACCAAGAGCCCCATAACTCTGTTATTTAGACAAAAGGAACTTTAGAAATTTTCTATTTGGTCTAGTCAAGAGTATTGAAATCCCAAATGTCTCCAAACTGTCTTAGCTAGCCCTTACTTGAAAAAAATATATGCCTGTTTAGGAAAGATGGAAGCTAATAGTTTCCCTTGATATTAAATCAGTTAGTTCCACCAAATAGAGGAGTTACCAAAGCTGAAACCATGTTGCAATGAATCTTTTCTCCAATCTAGAAACTGACATACTTGTTTCCAATCTTTCCAAATGAATTGCAATGGAAAGAAAGCTTTAACACGAAAGAAGGGGCTAATAAAATTTTATCCATCCCGCATTTTTTCACATGTTATTCATATTAGAAAGTTCTATTTAGTGTCACAATAAGATTTTCTGTTGTTCATTGCCATTTGAACATGACTCTAATTATCCACTTTTGCAACTAAACAAATCCCTTGTGTCCTGGGGTCCAAGAGACCCAGTCCACCTCTATTTTTTGGTTCTATGCGGTGTGTCCAAGAAGAAGATTTGAAACCCATTTTTCCATCCCAATTAGTTCATAGGAACTACCAAATGAGCTTCTTAAGGTCTTCATAACCCCTTTTAGAGGGAATCCAATAGAAGGAATAATAAACATGAGAGGCTAGAAAAATATAGTTTATCACTTGAATCTTGTCAACTAATGAAAGATAATGCCCCAATTGAAGATTTTATTTTTCAATTTTGTGATAAACTAGTTTCACATATCATGGAGAGATACCCCTAGCCCAAATGGGATACCTAAGTATCGAGTAATTTGTCGATACTTAATTTGCTTCCATTCTTTTGAAATCCATTCTAGAACTAGATCTAGCTATATCATTAAAAAATCAATTTTAAGATGAGAAAGTTCCGAACAAAAAATAAAGCAATACAAATTCAAGATTTCCAAAACATGCATAATATATGCTTTTGAATTTTGAATAAAAAGAAAAATGTCATCAATGAAATGTGAATTCAAGACAACAACACTGTTAGAAATAGTAATGCCTTAGATTAGGTTCATCTTATTGTAATTTGTGCAAAAGATACCCAAGAGCATCAACTGCTAACACATAGAGGAATGGAGATAAAGGGTAGCCTTGCCTAATTGAGTGTTGTAGGGGGAAAGGTTCAAACAATGCATTATTGATCCTCAACGCATCATTAAATAACAATTGGACATGCATGCAAATTTTGGGTCCACAACTCAAACATTATAGCTCATCTTGATGATGAAACTCCATCTCATCCTATCATATGCTTTATCAAAATCCAACTTGACTAGCAATTTATTCTGCCTTGATTGCTGAGCCCTCACTAGTTTCCCAGGCCAGTATTAAATTATCTAGAATAAACCTACCATCAAGGAATCCAATTTGTTTGGGTCTAATTATCACTTTAGTCATTGGTTTGATCCTATTAGCCAAAGTCTTAGCAACAATTTTATAGGAAGTATTTAGTAGTGTAATAGGCCTCCATCTAGAAATATGATCTAATTTTTCCCTTTAGAAAGAAACTTAATTAGGCCCTTTTTAATATTTGGACTGAATGACCCTTGCTTCATAGCCTCCAAATAGAAAAGATATAAGTTTTCCTTAATGTGTTGCCACATTATCTGGTAAAATTCTATAGAAGCCCATCAAATCCAAGACTCTTATTTGCAGCCATAGAGAAAACTGCATGTTCAAGATCTTCCATGGAAAGATCCCAATCAATAAAGTGTCTGTACTCTAGATCCACCTTCCTAGGAATACTTCTTCTATCATGTTTTTGAGGATCAATTGAACATCTGACTAGTTTGGGTCTTCTTTAAATAGATTCTCCTAAAAGGTTTGAAACATGTTTTTGATTTCTTCAGAACTTGAGTGAAATTTTCCATCCTCATCATAAATAGGCCAAATGAATTCTTTTTTATGCTTATAGTTGTAGTAATTGAAGAAAAACTTGGACCCTTTGTTACCTTCTTTAACCCAACATAATTTGGCCCATATCTTAGCTCCTTGCTCCCTATAATTATCAAGCTTACATAATTGAGTTTCAATGGATGCAATGGATGATTGACTATGAATGTTTTTAGGATTAGAGTTCAACAATTTCCTATAAAATTCCATCTTTCCTTGTAAATCTTTTTCTTTAAGTACAAATTGCCAAGCTAATCTCTTACCAAAAGAGAGTAGAAAGTCAACACATTGGGAAATAGAAGCCTACCACCATTCCCTATATGATTCTCTTTCTTTCGGCTTAGTTATGAAATTCCAAATGCCAACCAAAGCATCAACACAAGAAGGAATCTTCAAATGAGAAGTATTAAGATTAAAGGGTAGCTAGTAGTTAAATTCCCTTGAGTTATCTATTGCAATGATACAAAAGATAGGGAAATGATGCAAAAGAGCAGTAGAGTAGTCCACTTTCACATAATTCCCCATGGCATCTTGAATTACTTGTAAGTTGGGAGAAATACAAAATTTGTCTAGTCTACTGAGTTTTCTATTAGCTCCCAACCTACAAAATTAGTCCAAGTACCAATTATGTTTATGTTTAAAACATATTTTAATCAAATGACCCATAACCCCAACAAAGTTATGCCAAAACAACCATTAGTCAAACTCCTTGTAGACACTGAAATTTCAATAATTTAATTAATTGAATTTAGTCCTCCTGAGCATTGGTTATTAACTAATTACACATTATTTAATTAATTGGTAATCTTTCCTTCTAGCTAATTAATCTTATTAATTATGTTATAGGTCACTTTTGATTAATTAATTGGTAATGAAAATCAATTAATTAATTGAATTTTACCCTTCTTCTATTAAATATGTCAAATTTTGTAATTTGATTATTTAATTCATGTTGACTTTTTCCTCTTAAATTCTCTCAATTAATTAATTAATTAATTAATTCAATTCAATTCCCCCCACATGTCTCCTAACTTTAATCCTTCATTCAACCCTTCCTCTAACCTAACTTGCCTAGTTAACCAAAGGTTTAACTCAACCTTATCCCATACTCTCACCATATGTGTGCACATTCCCAAAATATCTCAAATTTCTTAAAATTTGGGAATTGCCTTTGAATTTGGAGATTTCCTAACATTTGGGAAAATATCCCAAATATCTTAAAACATGAGAATATCTCTATTTTGCAATCTCTTTTGGAATAAAACCTTCCAATTTGGGTGTCTCACTCCCAAATAGGCATGTCATTCCATCCAATGACACATGTCCTTCTTAAGGATACATGTCATTCTCATCCATGACACTTTCCCTTCTCAAGGAAAAGTGTCTCATTCTCATGCCTCTTCTTCTCCCATTCAAGCCTATTTAATCCCTCCATTTTCCTTCCAAAAGGATCCACTTTCATTTTTATACCCTCATAATACAGAAATGCTTACTCACCTTTTGCACATTCATATCCATGTAGCATCCATCTTTGCATCTTATTTTAGCTTAATCCATTTTGCACTCACTATCATGGAACAAAATCAAGTATTTATCATATAACAAGTACACATAAAATCAAGGGACTATCAAATCGAAGGAGGAATATAGAGTTTGCAATTTAATTAGTTTTATTTTGTTTATCTAGTTTTCTTCCTTCTAAGCATCCTAATCTTGAGTGTGCTTGAAATATGTATTTATCTGATAGTTAGTTTATCTTTTCAGCCTTTTTTATTTACATTCACAATGCATACATTTCTGGCACACTTAGTGGGACCTCACTTCACGAGTCCAATCTCATGTTTTTTGTTGCTTCGTTGTGCTTTTTGACACATTTTTAGTACTCGCAGGCAAAAATGTGGCAATTTACGTGAATTTCCACTTCGACGAAGGTTTGTTTTTCCAAAATTTTAATTTGCAAAAATGACAAGATTTGGAGAAACAATGGGAATGTATTCCTGCCATCTTGGGCTGTTATAATTTTCTGGGTTTTAGATTTTGCATTTTCTATGTTCGACCAAATTTTATTTACCAGTAGAGTAGCGGGATTGATTTTAGAAATAGTAGGATTACGCTTAGAAGTGGCAGGATAGCTCTAAGAAATAGCAAGATTGATTCTTTGGCTTTCTGTGTTTTGTATATTTTTTGCCAAATGTTTATTTACTAGAAAAGTAACGAGATTATTAGTAAAAATAATGGAATCATGGGCAGAAGTGGCAGGATTGATTTATGAAATAATGGGACCACTCCGTGTTCACAGCTTGTTTCTAACCTACTAATTTGTACTGTTTGATTGTGTTTTTGTTAACATTTGTGCAACCATATCATTTGATGAAGACCCCAAAGCTTGAAATCCTAACTTGTTTGCTGCAGAACCACCAAAGAGGGGTACCTTTTTGAAAACACTTTTTCATTGAATGCTTTTTAAGGTTACATTGTGTTTTCATGGATTATATTAGTGGCACACTTCGATTTTCTAAAAGGAAAGAACAAAGTTGTCTTTCGTGTTTGGCATGCTTGTGCATGTAGAGTGGACCTACCGTTAACACACACTATCCTCTCTCCTAGCTCTCGTGGTCCTGGGTGCAAAATAAAAGTGTAAACGGTTCTCAATATTTACTTTTTAGGTAGAAGGGCCTACCTCTCGAGTAGTCGATAAGGTTGGGTGAGAGGGAACGACCCAAGCGGCACTCTTTCGGTTTGCTATATAAATATTCATGATTTTGGTGAAATTCATAATCAACTGGTGTCATTGTGTTATACTAATGGTTTCCTTTAGTATCTACATGCAAATACCTTCGTGATCTTGATGGAAGTCAAAATCCCCTGGTGCTTATGTGGAAGATGCGTAAAAACATGTGTTCTACTGACTGGGATATCTATTAAATGAGCTAGCCACCACATGTATTACCACTAGATTACCCAGAAAGTACCCCCACTATGAACCAAATCTATTTTAGTTTCCAAAAAAACCCTCTATTTGCTGGCGTAGGAGGTTAGACCTCTGAAGACGCCCACAATCTCACATTTCAATATTGAGATATCAAGTTCCTTGAGATTTCTAGATCTTTGGGAATTCAAAGTATGGTGGTACCAAGAAGTGTGTGTCATGGAGGGGAGATAGTGTCACCAAACTTTTGTAATATCTAATATGAATAAGTGCAGCTACAAATTAAATTTCGAAGTGGGATCCAACAAGTATTGTCCTTTGCTAGCCTAGGATGCATGTTTGATTTTGTGTTTTTTTTTGTTTATATCAATGAAACATCTTGAGCTAATCTAGGCCCCCTTTATCTTCATTGTGTTAGACATTGTTTCCTTGATGCTTGATGTGCTTTGTGTCACTTACATCTATTTTCAAAAATCAAGTACAAAAAGTTACCTTGAAATATCAAATTTGCAGTCCAAAACTTATCATTTTGACCAATTTACCTAGTCCAGAAACAATAGGATTGCTTGTAAAAATGACAAGATCACTTTATCTGTGTCAATTTTACCAAGTTTTTGTAGCGACAAGAATGCTTTGTTCAACATAATTTTTACTAGTCTATAAATAGCGAGATTTATTGTTAAAATGGTGGGATCACTTTCGCTTGTGTCATTTTCATCAGCCTTCAATAACGACGAGATCACTTTTGTCTTTGTCAATTTTACCAGTCTATAGTAACCTTGGGATCGTTGGTTGAAACTATAGGATTGCATGTTGAAATGATGGGATTTCCCTGAGAAGCAACAAGATTGCATATTGTCTCGTTACTGCCCAAATTTTCCCATAATCAAGTCTGTTGTTTTGTTTTCAAGGGTTTTCCAGTTATTTGAACTTGGTCTACATCTATTTGCGTCATTATTATCACTTACTAAGGTCTTTCTTTATCCCACTGTCTTGATCATCTTAGCTTTTGAGCTATTATCTTGGTCATCATTTTGATTTTGCATCATCACTATCGTCAGTCATCTTGCATTATCACTATCTCATCATTGTCATACTTTATTCCTAAAGTCAGGGATTGATATTTCAATCAAATCATATCTTTTCATCCAATCATCAAACTTTTCCAAGTTCATCACATCAAATCAAGAGCTGATCTTTTTGTCTCTTTTGGTCTCACAACCTAAATTGCAAATCTACGTCTTGTTTTTAACAACTATTATCACTAGCTCTTTTGACTATATTGAGTTTAGAGCTTAGTTTTACACCATTGTGGTCTTGTTATTTTGAGCCAGAGGTCTAGTCCATAACTCATCTTGTTACTTGAGTGTATCCTCTTGAGTAGCTTCAAATTTGTGTCATTCAAATTAGATTTATCCATTTGCAATTTGAGTACCAAATCATCCTAATCAATCATCTTGTCCATCCTTTTGATGATCAAGCAGTTAATCCAGATCTTTGACTTAAGATTAGTTCATTCCCATCACCACTAGACCTCTCTCTAGACAAGTGATGGAACAATAATCTTATCAATTAGGAGTGGGGACATCTGATCCATAATTGAATCTTGATTTGGGTACTAATCCTACAGTACCAAAAAGTGTCCTTGTCAGTTTTGATCCACTCAATCCAGTTGTCACTGAATAAACCATGGTTAATCATTCAGATGAGGCTAACATTCCAGTTAACCCCGTTGATTAGTTTCTTTCAAACCTAGACAATTCTCAAATGATCAATGAAATCATTGAAAAACACAAAAATCTAATCTTTGATAATGTGGTTTCCCAGGGTATGACCATTGAGTTGAACCTGATATACTTGTAACTCTTAATACTCAAGGGCCATATCAATAGAAAACATATTTACAACAACCATTGTCAGTACCACTCTCAGTCCAAGCTTCAGTAACACCTCCACAACAAAATATCATATTTGCATCTATAGGACCACCACCTATGAGTGAAATGACAAGACATTATCAACCTTTTTACGATCCTTCCTTGAGTCTTATGCCATTTACAGTCTCAAGAGGAATTTTCTACAATGTGTTGGCATTATGGATGAATTGATTATGTGTTGCATTGATGTCAACACTAGCTATTATGGTTGGTTATCGATAGACAAGTTTTGGTTACTGGTAGAAGATCTAGTGTTACCGATAGAAGAGACTATCTGTTTTGATCAGTGAAGAATATTTGATTTCATGTGTTATATGCTCCATGAGCACGTTTTGGTCAGTTGGTATTGGCTTGGTAATTAGATTCTATCATACACTTTGGCAAACCCTTACCGACACTGGTTTAAGGCTTTAGCGACAAAGCTTTCATTGAGGAATAATGATAGGATGCATAGTTGGTGTTGGCGCAACTTCTTCATGGATTTCAGGATGCTGAAGATGTTCTTTGATCGTGCTTCAAACTGCTTGAAGACATTGCTTTGGCGTGGTGGACCTAGAATAGGTCTGGTACCTATCTAGGTTATGGATCAGTATCATGCTAATGTGTACTCTACACATTATTGGAATGACTCGAGATGATTTATGGATTTGTTATTATTGTTTTGGTCTTAAGCTGGCATAACATATCATTGTAATATGGAATTATGTAATGATCTTATTGTAATATCTTTAGGTGGCCGACCTAATTGGTTTAGGCGTTAGGGTTTGTATAAATAAGAGGTAGAAACTCTTTGTAAAGTATCATGGTTATTGGAAGATCTTGGTCAAGGAATGTAATGTACGAATATCATATAATCATTTAGGTAGAGGAGTTGGTCGATCATTGGTGATCGAATTGGATTCAGAAGAGGATTTAGTCCTCTGACATTGAGCTTAACTGGGATTGTAATCAGACATGGTAGATGCTATTTATAGTAGTTCACTCTTATTGGGTTTTTATCCATTTATCTTGAGATGTTTGTAGCCTCTCTGTAGTCAGTGAGACTCATTTGTAATGAGCAGTATGCTCTAAGCAGTGTGCCTTCCTGCAAGTGCAGGCCCCTCATTGTAACACATACTTTCTGCAGAAGTATCATCTGACTGTGGGTAGGCTTCCCACTGTAGTTTTTCCCTTTCCTGGTTTTCCATGTACAAATCATGGTGTTATGTGGTATGGTTTATTTGCATTGATTATCTGGTTAATTGTTAAGTTGTGTTATTTACCAGTATCTATTCCTACCGAAATCTGTATATGCTTTACCAGTATTTGATTTGTTTAAGGTTGTATTATGGATTAAAAGCTATAATCTGTTACAAATGATTCACCCCCCCTCTTAGTTGCTCACCAGTTATCCTAACAATTGGTATCATAGCTTTTCTCCTCTTTTGCATAAGCTTAACTGCTTGAGGTAGATCCTATGACAACTAATCCACTGACAACTATTTTCAGAAGAGAAATCCCTAAGCTTGATGGAACAAATTATTGGATATGGAAAATTCGAATGGAGACTCATCTTAGATATCTTGGCAAGGATATATGGGAGATCACTGAGAAAGGATACACACCTTATGATCCAGCATCTAGCAATCCTGCTCCTACAGACCTGGATAAGAATATTGAAAATGATTGCAACGCTAGAGAAGCCCTCTTGTGTGCACTTATTGATCAACATATTATGGGATTGACTGACAAATCATCGGCTAAGGTTATGTGGGAAAAATTGAAAACTTTGAATGAAGGTGATCCTACTGTCAAAATTGCTAAACTTGATGGTTACCGGGTAAGATATGAAAATTTGAAAATGGAAGATAATGAAAGAATTGTTGTGTTTATGGAAAGAGTAAATGAGATTGTTATAGGAATTCAATGTTGTGGAGGATTTCTAAGTGAAGATGAAATAGTTTCCAAAGTCTTGAGAGCCCTTCCACTGACTTACAAGATGAAGGAAACTGCAATTAATGATTTAAGAACAATGGAAAACACCTCAGTTAACAGAGACATTTTGATTGGGAAATTATCTTCTTTTGAGCTTGAAGAATTTGGATCTTTTAGAGATACAAAATTTGAACCTTCTTTTCATGCATTGTCATCAACATCTACTAGCAAAAGTGATTGGAAAGCCCTATATGCAAAATAATTGGAAGACATGAGGAAATATGATGAAGAACTTGAGCAACTTGAAGCCTTATTTGCTAGAAGAATACCTAAAGGACCAACTCAAAGTAAGTATGAAGGAAAATCACCTTTTAAATGTTTTGCATGTAATAAGATTGGTCATTTTGCATCTAGATGTCTTGAAAGGAATACAAGATTTGAGGAAAGAGTTAAGAAATCTTTTAAGCCTAACCATAATAGATTTAGATTCAAGAAGAGTAAACAATGATAAATAGAAGATGAGGAAGGAGTAACTGATGACTCCGGAGATGAACCGACAGAAGACTTTGCTCGTGGATCTGGAAATGGAAAGGAATGAGTGTTCTATGCTTTCAAGGAAGATGGATCAGAACCGGCTATCAAGAATGAAGAAACATCCCTAGCAAAAAAAGTTGAAGATAAGGATGAATGGGTAATTGATAGTGGATGTTCACATCATATGACTAGAGATAAAGGGAAATTTCTATCCCTGCAAGAATACAATGGCGGTCAAGTCAGATTTGGAGATGACAAGGCATTTATGATCAAAGGTAGAGGTATTATTTCTTTGGATGACAAGCATAACACTGATAATGTATATTATGCAGAAGGTTTAAGACATAATCTTTTGAGTGTTGATCAATTGGTTGATAAGATTTTTCAACTTTAGTTTAAAGATAGAAAATGCAAAATCATTAACAAAACTGGTTTGGAGATTGCAACCGGTATTCAGACATGAAGTAATATCTTTCACTTGAACATTGGTAATAAGACATGTTTGATTTCTCATATTGATTAGAGTTGGCTATCACATAAGAGGTTGTGTCATGTTAATTTTGATTGTATTGTTAAGATCAGTTCAACTAAGGCAACTAGAGATATACCTAAGATTATGAAGCCTCATAATCTGGTATGTAAGGAATGTTAATTGGGTAAGCAAGTCAAAAGTTATTTTAAAAGAATACATGATAAATCTAATGATGTACTTGATTTGATTCACATTGACTTATGTGGTCTAGTAAGCACTAGAAGCTTTCAAGGTGATAGGTATTTCATGCTGATTATTGAAGACTATTCTAGAATGATGTGGGTGACTTTTCTAAGGGAGAAGTTTGAAGCTTTTGAGAAATTCAAGATCTTTAAAGTGAAGGTTGAAATTGAAACTGGATTGAAAATCAAATGTCTAAGATCAGATCATGGCAGTGAGTTCACATCTCATGAATTTAACAGTTATTGTGAGACAAATGGAATCAGGAGACTATTATTATTTACTAAGTTGTCATTAGTTTTATGTCCAAAGTCATCCTATATACTCTAGTCGGTTAATACTACCAAAATATTCAGTCGGTAAGCACTAAAGCAATCGGTTACAAAAGAAAGGAGTCACAGAGTTAAGTATACACTGAGCTATCTACCGAGTAACGTTCAATATCTACCAAGTAATCTGAACCGAGTAGAAACGTGTTACAAGATTCAATGAACTTGGACACATATGTGGAAACGTGTTACAAGAATCGAGGAACAGAGAACCATTATCACATAGGAAACTACACTTTAAGATTTTGTATGATTTTGAGGAAGTTTATGCAATGAAATAATTTCTATGTTTATTCATTCGATGAATCTTGTTTGTAAGATCGAAGCATGAATTGATCACCGTCCCAGAGATCTATTTATATAGAGCAATTTGAGAGTAAAAAAGAGAGAGACATGTGTGATAGAAGAGTTAAAAGGAAAATCATAAGAGGACACATTGAGTTGTGACTGCTATGACTGACAGACATATTTAGAGGTCATCGAGAAAGTCTTTAGAGAATAGTTTAAGGGACAGAGTAAACCAAAGGGTTTACCGAGTTGATTTATCAACTACCGAGGTATGCTATGAGCAAGGTAATTTCATATTGAGCACATAGAATCTGCTATAACATTTCAGATGTAAAGTTGTAGATATTTGTAAAGATTTTATTGAATCATTTGAGTTGCAATAGAAACCTTTAACAGGGTAAAAGACTCTAACAAAGTCTATAAATTGTAAAGCCTTTAACCAGGTGCAACATTTTGTATAAGTGTTGTAAAAATCCTTCAGCAAGGTAGATCTAAAGATCTTGATACTCCTAACAGGGTAAGCTATCAAAAATAGCTAAACATGTAGCTCTAACCAAGCAACCTTTATTATTGCAGTAGTGGAGTTGTGGGTGCCATCCCCATCATAGTTTTTCTCTCTAACAAAGAGTTTTTGCGTAACCAAAATATTTGTGTTATGGAGTGAAATGGGTATGAATGTTATTTTTATAATTATGTGTTAGCTTTTTATTATGAGATCAATAGTTTACAATTTATATTTATCAGTAAGATTGTTTTTAAAGAAAAGTTTTGAAGTACTGATTCACCCCTCCCCTCTCAATACATTAGCTTTCATTGTTGGACCTAACAGAGGCAACTATCTGCACCTATGACTCCTCAACAAAATGGAGTAGTTGAAAGAAAGAACATAAGCATTTTGGATGCAGCTAGATCTATGATGATGGAAGCCAAATTGCCTCATATCTACTAAAGAGAAGAAATGAGTACAATAGTCCACACATTCAACAGAGTTCACATCAAAGGTGAAACTAGTAAGACCCCTTATGAACTATGGTTTTGACGTACACCTACTATTAAGTATTTCAGAATTTTTGGAAGTAAATGCTATATCAGAAGGGATGATTCAATTGGAAAGTTTGATCCTAGATGTGATGAATGGATATTTATTGGTTATTCAATTCAGAGAAAAGCATATAGATGTTATAACAAAAGATTGCAAAAAATTGTGGAGAGTGCTAATGTGAAAGAGGATGAACAGTACAAAAATCATTCTATATCATATGAAAGGGAACCGACAATGGAAATGATCATAACTGAACCAACAATGTCTCAACCAGTTCAGGAAGCTGAGACAATTACACCGACATAATCATAAAATTCAACTATGACTGATGATTAGAGCAGTGAACCTGAAGTTCAAAAGACACCTAGGTATGTAATATTAAATCATTCTAAAGATCAAATTATTGGAGATAGAAACAAGGGAGTTATGACAAGAAGAAAAATGGCAAATGAAGAGGTATGTCTTATTTCTCAAGTTGAACCGGCAACTATTATTAAATCTTATAAGGATAAACATTGGTTAAAGGCCATGGGAGATGAATTAGATCGAATATAGAAGAATGAAACTTGGTCTTTAGTTTCTCGGCCTAAAATTAAGAATGTTATTGGAACTAAATGGGTTTTTGGGAATAATTTGAATGAGGATGGTCAAGTTATAAGTAACAAGGCTAGATTGGTTTGTAAAGGATATTCTCAAATGGAAGGAATTGATTATGGTGAGACATTTGCACCTATAGCTAGAATTGAAGCTGTAAGACTGTTTCTTGCCTATGCATCTTATGAAAATTATAAGGTTTATCAAATGGATGTTAAATGTGCATTTTTGAATGGTGAGCTTGAGGAAGAAGTTTACATTGAGAAACCTAATGGATTTTCACTGACAGATGATAAAGATATGGTTTGCAGATTGAATAAAGCTTTATATGGATTGGAATAGGCTCCTAGAGCTTGGTATGCAAGGTTGGATAAATATCTTTTGAAACTTGGTTTTACTAAAGGCAGTGCTAATAGCAATCTATATTATAAGATCATTGATAATGATATTTTGATTATTGAAGTCTTTGTTGATAATATCATTTTTGGAGGAGAAGATAAACTGTGCATGGAATTTTCTAACAACATGAAAAATGAGTTTGAAATGTCCATGATTGGTGAGATAAAAAATTTCTTAGGTTTGTAAATTACTCAAACTGACAAAGGCATTTTTATCTATCAAACTATGTATCTGAGGTAATTGTTGAAAAAGTTTGGTATGGAGAATTCCAAACCAGTAAGTACTCCTATGGCCACAAGTGAGAAATTATCTATCAAGGATACTTCTTCACCGGTAAATCCGACAAGGTATAAATCTATGATTGGTGGTTTGTTATATCTAACTCAGACTAGACCTGATATTATGAATGTAGTAAGTATTGTTTCAAGATATCAAAGTAATCCTAAAGAAAATCATGAATGTGCAGTAAAGAGGATATTCTGGTATTTACAAGGAACAATAGAATATGGCTTATGGTATTCCATTAATGATGATTTCACTTTATGTGCTTATACTGACTCAGATTGGGCAGGTGATACCAATGATAGGAAGAGCACTTCTAGTGGAGCTTTCTTTCTTGGAAAGAAATTGGTTTCAGGGATCAACAAAAAATAGTCACGTATTTCTTTATCTACTGCAGAAGCTGAGTATGTTGCATCAACAACTAATTGCACTCAAGTCTTGTGGATGAAGCAAATGTTGAAGGACGTCAGGATAAATTGTAGTGAACTGGTAGTTATCTACTGTGATGACTCTGCAACTATTGACATGTCTAATAATCTGTATTTCTCTCTAAAACTAAGAATATTTCAATAAAGTATAAATTTCTGAAGGACAAGGTTGAAGCAAAGGAAGTCAAATTGGTTTATGTGAACACTAAAGAATAGATTGTAGACATATTCACTAAACCATTGTCTAAGGAATCATTTGAGTATTTGAGAGATAGGTTAGGAGTTTTTGCCCCTCTGACAGAGACTTGATTGATGAAGTTTGTCATCAGTCTAACATACATTACCAGAGACATTATTCATTCTACCACTGATGAGTGGTGCTACTACTCAGGGGGAGTAGTCAACTTTGAGTTTCAGAGGTTTATATATCATTGTTTTGATATGTTTGTCAGATTTCTGGCATTGATGTCAAAGGGGGAGTGATAGTAATGTGAAAAATCATTCAGAACCTTACAGAGATATCATTCACAGGGGGAGAGCTATTGATTGTTGGTTATCTTCCACAGGGGGAGACTTGTTTGGCATTTCTTGGTACTTAGATGTTTTTCACATCTAGTGTTGCCATCAATGCCAAAGGGGGAGATTGTTAGCATTATGAATGAATTGATCATGTGTTGCATTGATGTTTTGTCATTGATGTCAACACTAACTATTATGGTTGATTACCGACAGATAAGTTTTGGTTACCGATAGAAGATCTAGTGTTACCGACAGAAGAGACTATCTGTTTTGATCAGTGAAGTATATTTGATTTCATATGTTATATGCTCCATGAACACATTTTGGTCAGTTGGTATTGGCTTGGTAATTAGATGCTATCATACACTCTAGTAAACCCTTACTATCACTGGTTTAAGGATTTACGGGTAGAGCTTTTATTGAGGAATCATGACAAGATGCATAGTTGGTGTTGGTGTAGCTTCTTCATGGATTTCAGGATGCTGAAGATGTTCTTTGATCGTGCTTCAAACTGCTTGAAGACATTGCTTTGGCATGGTGGATCCAGAATAGGTCCGGTACCTATCTAGGTTATGGATCAGTATCATGCTAACATGTACTCTTCACATTACCAAGATGAATCGAGATGATTTATGGATTTTTTATTATTGTTTTGGTCTTAAGCTGACATGTCATATCATTATAATATGGAATTATGTAATGATCTTATTGTAATATCTTTATGTGGCCGACCTAATTGGTTTAGGCCTTAGGGTTTGTATAAATAAGAGGTAGAAACTATTTGTAAAGTATCATGGTTATTAGAAGTTTATGGTCAAGGAATGTAATGTAAAAATATTGTAATATCATTCAGGCAGAGGAGTTGGTTGATCATTGGTGATCAAATTGGATTCAGAAGAGGATTTAGTCCTCCGACATTGAGCTTAACCGAGACTGTAATCATGCATGGTAGATGCTATTTCTAGTAGTTCACTCTATTGGATTGTTGTTCATTTATCTTGAGATGGTTGTAGCCTCTTTGTTGTCATTGCGACTCTTTTGTAATGAGTAGTACGCTCTAGGAAGTGTGCCTTCCTGCAAGTGCAGGCCCCTCATTGTAACACAAACTTTCTGCAGAAGTATCATCTGATTGTTTGTAGGCTTCACACTGTGGTTTTTCCCTTTCTGGGTTTTCCACATACAAATCATGGTGTTATGTGGTATCTTTGCTTTGCATTTATTATTTGGTTAATTGTTAAGTTGTATTGTTTATTGGTATTTGTTCCTACTGACATCAGTATATGCTTTACCGATATTTGATTTTTTAAGGTTGTATTGTGGATTAAAATTTATAATCTATTAACAACTGATTCGCCCCCCCTCTCATTTGTTCACCAGTTATCCTAACACAATGCACCCACTAATGTACCATCTACGCAACTTACTACTTCAATACCCATGGATGGTTAAATGCCCATGAATTCTTGCATAGTGCATACGACTTCTTTCATCAATCCAATTACAAGATCATTGAATTTATCTTCTACACAAACACCAACTTGGACCACAGGAATGCTAGGTTATGCTCCACCATCTAGTATGCGGGCCTTGATTGGGAGCATGAGTTATATAACACCAACATAATCTATGTCCCCGTTTACACAATCTATGCCCCAAATTGTTAGTACACCTTATCATCAACCTCAAGTGACTGTGCCACCTATTGTCTCACAACCACAATTTAGCTACTTACAAGCACCATATTCATCTTTTATTCTTTTAAATGTGCATCAATTGTAACGTGGTATTCCTCAAAATCCTCCATCATATAGTATGCCACAACCTAATGTATCACATCCAAGCTATGTTGGAGGTAAATATCTGCAAGGTAGTGTTATTCAAATTCAGCAACATCAAAATGTACAATATCAACAACAATACATTCCTTCACAACATAATGAGACCATAATTAACAAAGACAAAGAGGGAGATTGTTCTAATTACATTCTTTTCTGTTAGTCCGTGAACTAGTTCCTATGTCTGATTCTTCTTCATTTGATCCAACTCTTCTTTCATTGCCTTTATCCAATTCTGATCATTGCAGGCTTCTTCTACTGATTTTGGTTTAATCTCAGATAGTAAACATAATAGAACTTGTCCACTAAATGATACTTGTGAATATATCTAGGGGTTTTAGATGTAGATTCTAGAGCATCCCAAGTTTCCTTTTCTTCTTCTCCTCTGGTTTTCTCTTCCCTTTTTCTTCAATGGATTCATCAAATTCATATCCTACCAATTTGTTAGAGTCTTTAGAAATTTCTTCATCAATCTTCACATTTTCACTTTTAACAATTTTGTTCAACCTTTTGTTGTAACGTCGATATGCCTTACTCCTTGTAAAATATCCTAGGAATATGCCTTCATTTTCTCTGTATTCAAATTTTCCAAGATTATCTTCATCTCTCTGGATATAAAATTTGCTTCCAAATACCTTGAAATATTTCACTGTCAGAGTTCTACCATGTCATAGTTCATATGATGTTTTTCCATGTCTTTTACGATATAGAATTTTGTTAAGAGTGTAAACTGTTGTGTGAATTGCTTCTCTCAAGTAGAATTCTAGGAGTTTTGATCCTTTAATCATTGTTGTAGTTGACTCCTGTATAGTTTGATTAATCCTTTCCACTACACCATTCTGTTGCAGTGTCCTAGGGGCAGACAATTGCCTTCTAATACCATGTTTCTCACAAAAGTTGTTAAACTCATCATAAGTAAATTTTCCTTTGTCAAATCTCAAACACTTAATATTTTTGTCAACTTCATTTTCAACTCTAGCCTTGAATCTCTTGAATTTCTCTGATGACCTTTCTCTTAAAAATGTAACCCATGACATTCTAGAATAATCATCAATTAAAAACATGAAATACTTCTCACCTTGTATACTCCTTGTTCTGGTAGAACCACATAAATTTGTGTGCACTAAGTCCAACAATCTGGTGGATGACTGCTCCTTTCCTCTGTATGTTCCTTTCATCTACTTTCCAACTTGACACTCCTTGCAAATATTATTATCCGGTTTGGTCAACCTCAGTAAGTCTCTTAGTGCACTTGATGAACTAATCTTCACCAGGTTATCAACGTTGATATGACGCATTCTTCGGTGCTAGAGCCAACTAGCATTGATCTAAGATAACAAGCAATGTCTTGTATCTCCTTCTAGCAAATACATGTTTCCACTAGTCATTTTCCCTACTGCAATAACAATTTTGGATCCCTTCCAAATCTCACAACCATCATCCTAAAAAACAACATTATAACCATTTTCACATATTTTCCCAACACTCAAAATATTATGATGGAAACCATTCACATGGTAAACATTGTCAATATTGCATTTTTCATCAAAAGAAATAGAACCAATTCCCACAATTTGTGTTGTCTAATCATCTTCAAACCTAACCGAACCACCATCATACTTTTCAAGTTTTACAAACTTACTTTTATCACCAGTCATATGATTTGAACATTCACTATCAATCAACCATTCATTTTTATCTCTCCTAGCATGTAAGGCATTAGAAATAGTCTTAGGAATATCAATCTTAGGTACATCCTTTTCTACTGAAAACAAACAATCACCATCTTCATAATCTAATTCATCATCTAAAATACCAACATCATCTTTAACATAGTAGGCTCTCTTATTGAACTTCCCTTTACCTTCTCTAAATTTTTTTTCTTGATCCTTTTTCCAAACATCTAGTAGCTATATGACCAATATTTTCACATCTAAAGCATTTAAGAGGTAACATACCTTTTTATTTGTTGGTGCCTTTTTTTAGATTCCTTAAAAAAATTGCTTCTATCTCATTTGAACTTTCATCTTCTGGAATTTCCTTAGAGGTTTTAAAGGAAGACTTAGATTTACCTTTGTCTTTTCCAAATTTTGTTGTCTCAAACGTAGATAAAGTACCATAAAGTTGTTCCCTATTAAATTTTTTCAGAACATAAGTTTCTTCAATAGAAGAGATCTTGTCACTATAACTTTCCGATAGAGACATCAAAATCTTCTCAATTATGTCTTCATCTATCAAGTGTTGGCATTACATTAAGTTTGTTGGTATGATGATATTGAAAAGGTTGTTGGAGATTGATGATATAATTGATAAAGGTTGATTACTGTCTTAATGCTATTATTTTGTCATTGATGTCAAGAAATTGATTTTTTGATTCAGTATGATGTTGCCATATCTTAAAGAGTATGTTTTGATGAGTATAAAGATGTCGGTAAGTGACACAAAAACAATGTGAAAATGAAGGGGAGTAATAATTTATTCAATGGGAAACTATTACCGAGTTAGACAGTGATGAGATTATATTATTTTGATTGTTTTGATATCCTATATATGTGTATTCGAAGACTGAATAAGAAGGAGAAAAGGTTTCATGTAATAGAATGAGTAAAGGTTTGATACTATTCTATTTTACTAAGCAAGGAGCTAGTCGGTAAATTCCAAGGTTATCGATGTTGGTTAAAAAAGAAAGAAGTCACCGAGTGTCGTCAACAAGCAAAGCTACCGAGATAGTAACCGAGATGAATACAAAATGTCTACCGAGTAAAGTTCAAAATTGACCAAGTGTCAACCAAGTAGTAACAAAATGTATTGGATGAATAAATACATTATTAAATGAAGGATGCCAATGAATTGGAGATTTATAGAAGATTGGAATGTCGTGCAATAAGTGTGTTAAGGATCAATGACAATGAAAATTTGAGAGTTATATCTACAGCACAGATTGAATGGTCATAACCGAGCACAAGTACCAAGGAAGGAATACAAGTTTCAAGGCAAGATAAAACATTTTTCAGTTTGAAGGATTCAATGAGCCTAGTCAAGTTTGAAGATCTGATGGCTAAGATTAATGATGGGAAATGTGATTAAGGAGATTAAGCGGTTAGGAATTGCTTATAAATAAGGAATAGTTGATGAACAATGGATGCGAGCAAATAGAAGAACAGTGATGCTGCAAAAGTGATTACAAAGTACAAAAGATTGAAGAATGGAGTGAGAAGCCCAGCAAGGAGGAAGATAAGTCTTATGACAAGATTATCTTGAGCACATAGAGTCTGCTATAACATTTCAGATGTGAAGTTGCAGTTATATTTTATTTCTGTTATTTATTTTTGTAAGTGACAGGAAATCTCTTAACTGAGTGGACCTAACAGTCTTATTTGCAAATCCTCTAGCAAGGTAACATTATAATTGAGTGTTTGAAATCCTTTGACAAGGTCACTTCTAACAAAGTGCAAGATTTTGATAGATCTGAGCGAAATCCCTTGATCGGGTCACATACAGCAATGTGTTTATGTAATCTTTAACAGGATTGGCTTTTAACCGAACATACTCTAGAAGAGTATATTTTCTTTGTGGGTCCAAAATCTCACAATGGTTTTTTCCTATTTGGGTTTCCACGTTAAATCTAGTGTTAAATGTGTTTTGATGTGTCAAGTTTATTAGTTTATGAGTTTGAATGAATTACGGTCATAGTTGCATATCAAGTAAGTTCTACTTGTTGGCAATATTGCATTATAACAGACAATGAAAGATTGTTGGCATTTCATAAGGATATTGAGAAGGTTGTTGATGATTATGGATATAACTGATTAAAGATGTTTTACTATCTTGATATTATTATTTTGTCATTGATGTCAAGAAATTGATTTTCTAATTCAGTATGATGTTGCCATATCTTGAGAAGTATGATATGAAGATTATAAAGATGTCGGTAAAAGACACAAGAAAGAATAAGATGAATAAGGGGAAGAATAAGGTATTCAATGGGCAACTACTACCGAGTCAGACAATGATGAGATCATGATGTTTTTGATTGTTTTAACATCATACATATGTTGTAAATTGTAAAGGTTAATACTATACTATGTTATCAAGCAAAGAACCTAGTCGGTAAACCCTAAGGAACCTAGTCGGTAAACCCTAAGGTTATCGCTATCGGTTAATGAAGGCGGAATGTCTACCGAGTGGAGTTTAGTATTCACCGAGTTGTTACCGAGTTGTAACCGAGCTATAATAGAATGTATTAAATGTTTACATGTGGTATTTAATGAAGGAAGATAATGAGCTAGAGCGAATTAGATGATTGGTGAGCCATGAATGAAGTTTGTTAACGAATCTAAGGCAAAGGAAAGTCGACATGAAGATCTATAGCTCAGATTGAACCACAATACCCTGGCACAAGTTCCAAGACTATTATGCAAGTTCCAAGGTGGGGTAAAACATTTTCAGTTTGAAAGATGCATTGAACCTGGATAGGATTAAAGATCTGATGGCTATGATTGATCATGGGAAATGTGATCAAGGAGATTAAGTGGTTATCTAATTGTTTATAAATAGGAAACTATTGATAAACAATGTATGCGAGCAAGTGTATGCACAGGGATGCTACATAGTGATTACTAAGCACAGAAGTTTGAAGACCTGTTAGAATAACAGAGTATAGAAGCCCAGTAGATAGACAAGATTAGTTCTATGTCTAGATTGTATTGAACAAATAGGAATATGCTTTAGCATTTTAGATGTGAAGTTGCAGATAGATTTTTATTACTGTTATTTTGTGAAAGTGATAGAAAATCTCTTAACCGAGTGGACTTAACAGTCTTATATGTAAAATACTCTAGCAAGGTGACATTCTGATTGAGTGTTTGAAATCCTTTGACAAGGTCACTTCTAACAAAGTGAAGATCCTAACAGATCTGAGGGAAATCCCTTAACTGGGTCACATCTAGCAATGTGTTTGTAATCTTTAATAGGATTTTCTTTTAACCGAGCATACTCTAGAAGAGTATATTTCTTAGTGGGTCCGAAATCCTACAGTGGTTTTTCCCTATTTGGGTTTCCACGTTAAATTTGGTGTTATGAGCTTTATGTTGTTCATATGCTTTTGAGTTTGCATGTTTAATAGTTTTGGTTATATTACTGAAATATATGTTACCGAGGTTGAATTTGATGTTTTTATGGATGATTAAGTTTGTATGATTCACCCCCCCCTCTCATCTTGTTGGCTATTGGATCTGTACTTATATTAAGTATCAGAACTATCAATTGGTATCAAAGCTTTGGACTCCAGAAGGAAAGTTTAAAGGCACTTGAGTTAAAGATCCAAAGATGTATAAGAGGGATGCACCGAAGCTGAACAAGTCAAGTTTCTCTACATGGTAGAAAAGGATGAAGCTACATCTATCAGGAGTTGGAGAATATGTTGTATACTATCTGGAGAATGATTTTGTTACACAGAACACCTATCCATTGACTATGGAAGAGATAAAGGCAAAGCAAGAACATATTCAAGCAATGATTGAAATAGCATCTACATTGACCGACTCAGAGTTTAATGATCTAGAAGGCTGCAATGATGCAAAGGCAATGTGGGATAAGCTCATATCAGTATATGGAGGAGATGAATATGTTCAAAGAGCAAAACTAGATATTCTAAAAGGACAACTTGAATCTATGAGGATTAATGAAGGTGAGAACATAACTAAGTACAGTACAAGACTAAAGGAGATTGTCAATCAAATCAAAGGAGCATGTGGAACTATTGAAGAAAAGGATATAATAAGTAAGTTGTTAAGAACCCTTCTACCAGCTTATGCAATCCAAGTCTTTGCACTCAATGAATTGAGGTCTGTACCTAATATGCTAGTTTCTTTAGATGCTACTATTGGTAAGCTACATGCATTTGAGTTAAGTAATTTTGATAACTGTAGCGTCCTAAAATTGTGACACTTGCAATTTCGACTGCGTTTTGATCTTCACGATGGCGACGCAACACGAAACCTGAATGGAGACCCCGAAACTTGTCCACGACACCAAAAACTGCATTTTTCCAGCACCTTGGCCTGATCCCTCCTTGCACCCTGCTGTCCCGGGAGGTGGGACCAAAGCGCCCAGCGCCCTGGTCCCCCAGGACCATGGCGCCCAATGCCCTGGTCCCTGGCCCTATTTTGGGCCCGGTCTCCTGTGAGGCTTCGGGTCTTTTTGTTTGCAAATTGGAAAAAACTCTTTCCTGGTCGGCCTAAGGTCGGGAAAATCAGTCTTTTAGCCCTAATTGACAAGTATATAAACTACATTTTCCTCCCATTTTGGGTAAGAAGGACATATAGGTACAAGCGTGGAAACGATACTCAAACATTCAAGCATTCAAGCATTCCTTCAAGCAATTGATCATTCTAAGTCTCCATTCAAGGCTAAGTGTTGCATTCAAGACAAGGATCCAACCATTGAAGAGGAGATGACATACTACATACAACACACAACATACAACATACAACAACATCTATACCTTCGCACATAAGGATACAAACATCCTTACAACAAGGTATTAGTACTTGTTTTACATTACAATCATTTACATTTACAACATTTCTCATTTCTTGGTTAATTCCAAAACCAGGGTTTGACCTAAGGGCAAACCCCTAATCCTTAACCCCCCAATCATCTTCGCTTTTCTATGTGTAGGTTGCAGGTACGCGGCTGAAATTGAAGATCTGGAATCCTTGTGCAGAGACGAACAGATCCCCCTTCGTTTTGCGAATTTTTTGGAGGACCGTGTGCATGTCGGGCACCATCGTCTCGTCAACTTTTGCTCAAATTTGCAGGACAGCGCCATCTCGACATTTTACTGCTAATTCCAGGTCCACAGCTTCATCCTATATCCCTATATCAGTTTATAAGCGAATATTTCTCACTTTCTATGCATTCCTAGCTTAATCATTCTATCCACATTCTTTACAAAAGAGGGTAGCCTTGCTGTCTTAACCCTTGAAACTCATTTAGAATCCAATCTTGCATTGCATGGGATTGGATCTTGTGGGTTTCAACCCCTCTTTTGAATGTAAAGTCTCCCCTAAGTGAAAACCGTCAACCCTAGTAACCTCCCTTCTCTCTCCTTGGAGTTGGAAGAGGGGAGAGCAACTAGGGTTCGTTCATTTTCCGCTTTACAATAACAATGGATCTTCGGTAAACAAAGTTGAATCTGCATTTAGTTCTTTTCATTTTGATGAATCTAATGATTACAATGAAAGAAAGTTTAAGTACTCTGAAGGAGATCATAGTGGAGCAAGTGAAAGACTTAGGAAGAACATAGAAGAAGTACACAAATTATATGAGGAAATTAGAAAGCAAGAAGAGTTTGAAGCACTATTAGCCAAAAGGTTACCGAGAGGCAAAGGTAAGTATAAAGGAAAACTACCTTTGAAATGTTTCAATTGTGATAAGATAGGACATATGGCTTCTAATTGTCTTGACAAAGATTTTATTGAAAAGAGAGATTACCAAGATGATAGACAGAAAGATAATCATTACAGAGGACACCGAGACTTCAGAAGAAGAGATAGAAAGACATGCTTAATTGCTGAAGAGGAATCTAATGATGATAAATCAGATGAGACTGATACAGAGGAAGTAGTTTATGTGGCTATCAAGGATGGATCAGATGAAGAAAGGTATGAAGAAAAATCCCTAATATCTCACATAAACACTAATGATTCTTGGATTATAGATAGTGGATGCTCACATCATATGACAGGAGATAAACACAAGTTTGTTATGTTAGAAGATTATGATGGAGGCTATATTAGATTTGGTAATGATGCACCATGTCTGGTAAGAGGTAAAGGATCTATAACACTTGTTGATAATGCAAGATGCAATGATGTTTATTGGGTTGAAGGTTTGAAATACAATTTGTTGAGTGTAGCACAACTAAACAACACAGGTTACTGAATAGAATTTCAGAAAGGAATAGTCAAAGTTCATGACAAGAATGAAAGTTAGCTGCTACCAGGACACAAACAAAAGGTAATACATTTCACCTTGACTCAACTCGGAATAAGTGTCTACATGCAAAGATTGATGATACCTGGTTATGGCATAAAAGGTTTTGTCATGTAAATTTTGATAATCTGATCAAAATAAGTAAGAAGCATAGAGTAAGAGGTCTATCGAGTCTTGAAAAACCTGAGAATGCTGTGTGCTAAGGATGCCAAATGGGTAAGATGACAAGATCAATCTTTACAAGTAAGTCTTACACTTCTAAGGGAATTTTAGAACTAGTGCACACTGATCTTTGTGGTCCTATGAAAGTTCAAAGTTATTATGGTGATAAGTATTTCATATTATTTGTGGATGACTATTCAAGGATGATGTTAGTAATGTTTCTAAAAGAAAAATCAGAAGCTTTTCAAATGTTTAAATGGTGCAAGGCAAGAGTTGAAAATGAAACAGGAAGACAACTGAAATGTCTTAGATCAGATAGAGGAGGAGAGTTCACATCTGATGAGTTCAACTTATTTTGC
Organism: Cryptomeria japonica; assembly: GCF_030272615.1. NCBI lineage: Eukaryota > Viridiplantae > Streptophyta > Pinopsida > Cupressales > Cupressaceae > Cryptomeria > Cryptomeria japonica. The sequence goes on along the minus strand of NC_081407.1, from coordinate 221,890,672 downwards.
AATGATAATGGTATTAAAAGACAAGTCTTTGCACTGAGAACTCCACAACAGAATGGAATAGCTGAAAGAAGAAACATATCTATTGTTGATTGTGCTAGAACACTGCTAATTGAAAAGAAGGTGCCACAAACATTTTGGAGAGAAGCAATAAGCACAACAATTTATACCTTGAACCGAGTTCAATTGAAGAAAGGTACTTTAAGACACCATATGAAATTTGGTATGATAAGAAACCTAATGTTAGTTATTTTAAAATCTTTGGAAGTAGATACTATGTTCATAAAGATGATAGAAATGGCAAGTTTGATTAGAAAAGTGAAGAATGAATGTTTCTAGGTTATTCTTCTAGAAGCAAAGCATTTAAATGTTTGATCAAATCATCTAAAAAAATAGTAGAAAGTGCAAATGTGAAAATTGATGAATTTGCAGAAAGAAATGATGAAGGAAATTCCAAGGAACCAGAAGACTATGATGAATTTGTCTATGTTCAACTGAGAAGTCATACCGAGAAGACTGTTGAAGAAAATGAAGAGAATATGCAGTTACCGAGTGATGAAGAAGATCATATAGAGCCTACCAAGCCTGTATTAGCCAAGTATGTTAGAAGACATCATGCACTAAGTCAGATTATAGGAGATAAGGATGATCCAGTGATGACAAGGAACAAACTGAGACAGAACACATGTTTGATATCTGAATTTGAACCGATAATAGTGAAAGAGGCATTTAACAGTGAAGATTGGATAAATGCTATGATAGAAGAGATTGATCAAATCAAGAAGAATGACACATGGACACTAATCCCAAGACTGAAGGACAAAAATGTAATGGGTACCAAGTGGATTTTCAGAAACAAGCTAAATGAAAAAAGGGAGGTCATTCGAAACAAAGCAAGACTAGTTTGCAAAGGTTATGCTCAAGAAGAAGGAATTGATTATGGTGAAACTTTTGCACTTGTTGCTAGACTTGAAGGAGTAAGAACATTGTTGGCCTATGCTGCTTTCAAGAACTTCAAGGTATATCAAATGGATGTCAAATCTGCATTTCTGAATGGAATATTAGAAGAAGAAGTTTTCATTGAACAACCTGAAGGATTTGTTGAAGATAATAATAAAGATCAAGTATGTAAATTGAACAAAGCTTTATATGGTTTGAAAAAAGAACCAAGAGCATGGTATGAAAGATTGCACTCTTATTTGATTAAGATTGGTTTTATAAGGAGAAGTGAGTACAACAACATGTACATGAAGAATGATGAAAAAGGAATACTAATCTCAGCCATATTTGTTGATGATATTATATTTTGTGGAAATGACTCTTTAAGCAAGAACTTTGGAAATGAAATGAGCAAAGAATTTGAGATGTCATTAATCGGTGAGATAAAGTATTTTATAGGTTTACTGATATTGCAAATGAAAAATGAGATTTTCATTACTCAATCCAAGTACATAAAGGAAATCTTAAAGAAATTTGGAATGGAGGATTCAAAACCAGTAAGTACTCCTATGACTACCAACTGTAAATTGTCAAAAAATGATGAATCTGCATCTGTTGATGAGACACTTTACCGATCTATGATTGGAAAACTACAATATGTTGTTCATAGCAGACCAGACATATCACATGCAGTAGGTATAGTTGCAAGATTCTCTGCAGATCCTAAGGAAACACACATGACAACAGTCAAAAGAATTTTTAGATACTTGAAAGGCACTGATGATTATGGCTTAGTATATCAGAAAGGAAATGATTTTGATTTGAAATTTTATACTGATGCTAATTGGGCAAGCAACATTGATGATAGAAAAAGCACAAGTGGAGGAGCTTTCTTTTTAAGAGAAAGACTAGTGAGTTGGCTTAGCAAGAAACAAGGTTGTGTTTCACAGTCAACAGCAGGAGCTGAATACGTTGCTGCAACACTGAATTGTACCAACATTGCGTGGATCAAACAATTGTTGGAAGGTATAAATGAGAAAGTTACTAAGCTAGTAACTATATTCTTTGACAATACTAGTGCCATTAATATTTCAAAGCATCCTGTTATGCACTCTAAGACAAAGCGCATATCTATCAAATATCATTATCTTAGAGAAGAAGCTCAAGAGAAGAAAGTGGTGTTGGAATATGTTAGCATGAAGGAGAAAATAGTAGATATCTTCACCAAACCACTACCAAAGGACACTTTTGAATATCTCAGAAGTCAGTTAGGGGTCCTACCCCTATCTTCGACTCACTGACCGAGTTCGGTGAAAGCATCAATCCAATGACTGTATGGAATATCTTTTGGGAGTTGATGCTGAGTTAAACACTTTAGGATGTTTTCTAAAAGTGTACAGGAATTAATATAGGATATTATTATAGGGAACATGTATTGAAGACAAATGCTCTGACCGAGACTCAGTTGATACACAACAATAGGAAATAACTTCTTACAACAAGCAATTATGTTTTAGTTCTTTACTTTTTGGCATTGTTGTCAAAGGGGGAGAAGACCTACAAAGGGGGAGAAGACTACTACAAAGGGAGAGAAGACTGAGAGAAGACCTATTGGGGGAGAAGACTACTACAAAGGGGGAGAAGACTAAAGGAAAATTGAGCATACTACAGATTGAGAACAAGACTGAAGAAATGAGGAGAAGTCTAATGTATGGGGGAGAGCATTTCAGCATTTTAGAATCACAACAATCCAAATATTTTAATGTCAAATCAATTGGTTTTTCCATCAATGCCAAAGGGGGAGATTGTTGGCAATATTGCATTATAATAGACAATGAAAGATTGTTGGCATTTCATAAGGATATTGAGAAGGTTGTTGATGATTATGGATATAACTAATTAAAGATGTTTTACTATCTTGATATTATTATTTTGTCATTGATGTCAAGAGATTGATTTTCTAATTCAGTATGATGTTGCCATATCTTGAGAAGTATGATATGAAGATTATGAAGATGTCGATAAAAGACACAGGAAATAATATGATGAATAAGGGGAAGAATAAGGTATTCAATGGGCAACTACTACCGAGTCAGACAATGATGAGATCATGATGTTTTTTATTGTTTTAACATCATACATATGTTGTAAATTGTAAAGGTTAATACTATACTATGTTATCAAGCAAAGAACCTAGTCAGTAAACCCTAAGGAACCTAGTCGGTAAACCCTAAGGTTATCACTATCAGTTAATGAAGGTGGAATGTCTACTGAGTGGAGTTTAGTATTCACCGAGTTGTTACCGAGTTGTAACCAAGCTATAACAGAATGTATTAAATATTTACATGCAGTATTTAACGAAGGAAGCTGATGAGATGGAGCAGATTAAATGATTGGTGAGCCGTGAATGAAGTTTGTTAATGAATCTAAGGCAAAGGAAAGTCGACATGAAGATCTACAACTCAGATTGAACCACAATACCCTGGCACAAGTTCTAAGACTATTATGCAAGTTCCAAGGTGGGGTAAAATATTTTCAGATCGAAAGATGCATTGAACCTGGACAGGATTAAAGATTTGATGGCTATGATTGATCATGGGAAATGTGATCAAGGAGATTAAGTGGTTATCTAATTGTTTATAAATAGGAAACTGTTGATAAACAATGTATGCGGGCAAGTGTATGCACAGGGATGCTACATAGTGATTACCGAGCATAGAAGCTTGAAGACCTCTTAGAATAATAGAGTATAGAAGCCTAGCAGATAGACAAGATTAGTTCTATGTCTAGATTGTATTGAACAAATAGGAATATGCTTTAGCATTTTAGATGTGAAGTTGCAGATAGATTTTTGTTACTGTTATTTTGTGAAAGTGACAGAAAATCTCTTAATCGAGTGGACTTAACAATCTTATATGTAAAATCTTCTAGCAAGGTGACATTTTGATTGAGTGTTTGAAATCCTTTAACAAGTTCACTTCTAACAAAGTGAAGATCCTAACAGATCTGAGGGAAATCCCTTAACTGGGTCACATCTAGCAATGTGTTTGTAATCTTTAACAGGATTTGCTTTTAACTGAGCATACTCTAGAAGAGTATATTTCTTAGTGGGTCTGAAATCCCACAGTGGTTTTTCCCTATTTGGGTTTCCACGTTAAATCTGGTGTTATGAGGCTTATGTTGTTCATATGCTTTTGAGTTTGCATGTTTAACAGTTTTGGTTATATTACTGAAGTATATGTTACCGAGGTTGAATCTAATGTTTTTATGGATGATTAAGTTTGTATGATTCACCCCCCCCTCTCATCTTGTTGGCTATTAGATCTGTACTTATATTAAGTATTAGAACTATCACTACCGAGGTTGAATCTGATTAGAACATTGTATTGTAAGTTTATCTGATTCACCCCCTCCCCTCTCATTTAACTAACATCAAGGTGTTGCTAAGTTCTCGGATTTATTTTATTGCACTATCAATATTTTGAAAATAGCTTGTTATATCTTCTCGTTCCTTTATTTTCAAGCTCTCATATCTACGCTTAGCTGTTAGCTTCTTTGATAATTTAACTCTATCATTTCCTTCATAGATATCTCTCAACTTTTTCCAAACCTCATAAGCAATGTTCAATGAGATAACCTTTTTCAATTTAGTCTTTGATAAAGCACTAAAGATAGCATACCTTTCCTTTTCATTCTCTTCATAGGCTTGAATCTCATCTAGAATGGTAAGACCATTTGCCAGTTGTACATACTTATTTTCCACAACTTTCCAAGTGTTGTATCCCAAAGAGATTAGGTAACCTCTCATCTTCACTTTCCAAAAACTATATTCAGATCCTTCAAAGATAGGAATGGTTAGTTTATGTGCCATCAGATCAAGGTCTACCTCAAGTGGTTAACCTCTCTTTTCCAAGGAGCCAAAGCACTAATACCAACTGTTAAATATCTAGGCAACTGAGAGGGTGGGGGGGGGGGCTAAATCAGTTGAAAAATTAAATCTTAACCTTAATACTTTCTTAGATCTGGTATAACCAACATAATTAATTAGAGTATATATAACATGAAAACTCATACGTACAACATATGACACAATGAACACCAAATATAATGTGGAAAACCCAAGAAAGGAAAAACTACGAAGAATGTTAGTTCTCAATATATAACATCGGTTAAGGTGATTTTTACAAAAGGTGGCTCACTGCCATAATTCTCATTGTAGGAGGGCTCACTACCCAGAAAAAGGCTTATTGTTGAAGGAAGAAGAAAGAAAAAGAGAATCCACCACTGTAACACAATCAACAATATCAGAATTGTTTTCGATGCCTTGACACCAACATACTTCACATATCAACATCAACATCAATCGGATTTTTCCTTTTCGGTCTCACATATCTTCCATTTCCCATACATTTATATCATCCAAAAATTTATACTATCTCTGGGAAACATAATCTTTTAAGTCCACCAAGACAGAGATTTGAAATAAGTCAACACTAAACATTTCGGGGGTGGGAAGGAATGAGAAGTAGACCATACCACAACACACATCATTGATCAAATCACCATATTACATCCATCACAAATAACAATCCCAAATCGTTACTCATCCTCAAATTCTAGACTTAATTCGGACCCAAAAAGCACTACCCAATAGAACAAAAATAAGAATGGAACCAAGATACTCATGAATATAATTGAACACTACCATATATGGTAAACAGATAAATCTAATCACCATCAACTCAATGAACTTGTACTGAATATCAACTGAAACACATCTTTCAAATCACCAACTCATATGTTGACATCAATAAAAACCATTAATGACAAGCATAATCAACACAACATCACATTTGCAACAATTAGTTCCAATATTCATCAATAATTTACACCTGAAGCTTGCATACCACATTTGCTTAGATTGTGCAGTTACATTCAAGGATATCATGTCCAAGGGACCATCTGTAGAATAGGCCTTGATTGATGAAGGAATTATCAAGCTTTACAAAGAATCTTCTGACAAACCAAGTGGTGATAGACAAAGATATTGGAACAAAAACAAGAATGTTGTAGTAGATGGTGTTACTACTTATCAATTCTAAGACAATTTAAATGGGTGTAGTTGCCAAAGCACCACCTGCACAAGCATACTCTAATCAACAATCATATACCAATCCATCACCAATGATACATGTCAATCTGCAGCCTTAGGCTTATCATAATCCTCAAACACCGACTTCAAATGTGCAAACTAATCATACCGATGCCATCACTATTTCTCAAGATCCCCCTTGACAAATAAATTATAACAACCCAAGATGTCAATTTACACCTATTGGAGAACCCTTGGATGCCATTTTCAAGCGTATGGAGTAGCATAATATGGTCATGTATCCATAAACAATACCATTTGATGAGTCTAAACCCAAGCCTGATTGGTATAAAGAGAATGGGTATTGTGCTTCTCATTGTGTCAAGGGTTCATGCGATGAACAAATGCATGAAGCTTAAGAATTTAGTCCAAGATCTTATTGACCAAGGAAAAATTGATATTGACCCTACCACAAGAAAGTCACCCAATGCGAACCTAGGTATGTACAAGGATGCCCTTCCTAAACATCAAGGAGTGGCTAGTATGTCAAACACATGTCAATCTTGTACAACCAATAACATTAATTATAATAAAGTCTCGTTTGATTATGGTGGTATGATAGGTTGTATTACCCAAGTAGAAGTGCATGTCAATATGATTCACGTCAAGGGAGTTGATAATCAATGTGCGCAACCACTAGAAGAGCTTGTATGAGAGTTCTTGGGGATCTACCTCCTACCACACATCTAGCTCCTATGTCAACACAATACAATTATCTTAAGCACTTAGGGAAGACCCCTGCATAGATCTCCATTTTAGATTTATTAAAAGATTCACCTAATCACCAAGAGATTCTTAACCGTACATTGCAAGAAACTCATGTGCCTAGAAATATACATCTTACACAATTCCAAGCTTTAGTAGCACATTTATCTACCACATACCATCTCAGCTTCACCCAATTTGATGCCATGGTTCTTGATCCCAATCATATTCATCCACTCAATATTAAAGCCATTATCAAGCACTACAAAATAAAGTGAGTTCTGATTGATAATAGTTTTTTCCTAAATATTTGTACTTTGAAATTTGTTACACAAATAGGGTGTTAGAAGTGTCAATTTTGTTGATTTTCCTTGCTTTTTTCCTTTGAGTCTTTCTTAGATTAGGGTTTTTTGAAATTTTGATAGGGTCTAGGGTCTGTGTGCCTTAGTCAAGGATGTCTTTCTCATTTCTTCTATTTTGTTGTTTACCAGTTGCAACATGTTTTAGAATTTCAAGTTATCCGCAGAAGGGTCTTAAGTCATCTTTTGACCAATCCCGCATGCCAAGTTCTTCATGTTGGGCTAGTCGCCTTCTAGCATGGAGCTTGAATTTTATTATTTTGCCTATGTTCCTAAGTCCCTAAGTTCTAGTTCCCTATTGCTTCTAAGTCTCACAATTCCTTTACCCTCAATATTAACCACGTGTTAAAATTGATCACTTAAGTGGTAGCCTAAGGTAGTTAAGTTCAGCGGGATGGCAGGGTCCAAGTTTTATGCCCTTCCTTTCTACCTCGCAAGCTTCATCTTACACTTGCTAAAGTGCTATAGGGTAATGGGATGTGCGTTATTAAGGAGGAATTTCTACCCTTCTTGACCCTTTGTCATAAAAATTTGTCTAATGGGATAGCGGGATACATGTTAGCAAAGAGAGAACCTTACCCCACACGACTTCTTTTCCAAGTAACTACATCCTGTGGGTTGGTGGGATGAATGTATGATACAGTATAAAGGTGGCCCCGCCAACCCATGTAGATATGGCACCATTGAAGATGTTACTATGGATAACGATACATGGCCAATATGAAGGGGAGAAATTGTCACACTGCCACCCCACAAGGATAAAAACAAAGGGAAATGTACTGCAGACTAGCTGGATATGAGTAAAATGACTACCCCTGCACCAAGTGAGCCAGAAATAAAGGAAGTGACTGCAACGCTAGCCAACAAGATGGAGAAGTTATAAAGGGAGGTCTTGCCCCACTACCCCCTAAGATGAACGTGAAGGAGGGAATAGTTCTACGAGATAGCGGGATGAAGAAGAACAATGAAGGAGATTGTGGCCCTGCTATCCCGCAACAAGGAAAATGAAGGTAAAGTGATCTTGCGGGTGATGAGTTGAGACATTAGCATATTTTTATCCCTATAACTCTTAAGTTTTTCTCATATTTTGATTTACATGATAGTAATCATGTATCAAAAGTTGACTATATGTATTTCAGATGTTAGCCTAAACCTATTAAAGCATGTTTTGTCTTTGCCAGTTTATTCTTGCAGCCATGTTATTCATTCATGTTGCCATGTGTATTGTCTTAGGCAATATCATGTGTGAAATTAATAGATATTTTTATTAATTAAAATAGATGTGTATGTTCTTTCCTTTGAATTACAGCAATAAAATGATTTTGCTAAGAAGGCTCTCCTGTCATGCAAGTTGCAGAATGAGAGAATCAGGGAGGTGACTAAAATATCGAATCAACAGAAATGTTGATGAGCGTAAGGAATGGCAAAGGAAAAGTAGGCATGCAATACTTACTAATGTCTTACTCAAGTGGGAGTTAGTGTTGTAAATACTGCCACTATATGTTATGAATATGGTTTGGTTTAGATCCACATTATCAGTGACTTAACTGTGGTTGTTTCCTTTCTTGAATAATTATCCACTTTTTCTCATCGGCATGATCTATGTTGTAGGAAGTAATTGTTTTCTTTTAAATAAAGGTCTTTATCTCTTTTTAGAGGTTAGAAAGAAAAGAGAAGGACCAGGGCAGAGGATTTTAGAAATAAAGTTACAAGTGTTTTGAGTTTCTTTTGATTCTGAATCATGTAATGACTTTTGATGAACAATGAATAAAGATATGTTATTCTGAGCACTTAGAATTGTGTTGGAAGCCTAGGAAGGACTCATCCAAGGGGGCCCACTTGGTGAGTGTTACTGTGTCTTTGTTAAAATTAGTTTGCTTCTTTAAGCTGCTGTAGATGTTCTTGCATTGACTGTTCCTACAACCATTGGAAATAGATCCATTGAGTGTTCCTGCAGCCAAACCAAAACAGAGTAATTCCTATTTGTCAGCATTGAACTTGGCCAGTATTTCTTGAATGAATTTATGTTAATGAAAAAGTTTTCCTGTATCCTTTCAATAGTTTCAATTCTTGCTTACCTTTCTCGCATAAATGTTAGTTGCTACAATAATGCAGGGTAGCTATCGTAGGAGCTTAGTGCATATGTCGTGCAAACCCATTTCAAGTATTATGTCCTTGGGTTGACAATCAAATGAACACCAACTATGGAAATAGTAACTTAACAAAGTGAATGTCCAAACTTTGGGTTGAGACTTCAACTAGAGTTATTATTCTTATTATTGGGTTGAACATTTTTGGCGCCATTGTCAGGGATGGTGTCAAACTAAGAACCCATTATGGTTATTATATCTTTAGTTTTCAGTTAATTGTTCTTTTTGATAGACCTGATTGTTCGAAAAGATTTTATGAACTTGCATGCATAGGTGAAGAAGAGATGTTCTAGGTAGATTTCTACTGAGTCATCCTAATCATGCAAAAATTGATTCCCCAGATATAAATCCTTTTACTAGAACATTATCAAACCTAGAGAATTTGAACCACCCTGAATCTGAATTTTCTGAGAGCAACCTTCATTTCCTTTTTGGACCTCCAGAAGAAGAATTTCATCTAGTAATTCCCCCTACAAGTCCAATGCAAGGAGATCCACCTCCTGGAAGAAATAATCCACCCCCACCTTTGGATCCAACATTTGAGTTTCCTATCTCTGATCAATGTGATAATACTAATCTCAAGAACATTCTGTCTTCTTCCCTCCCTAAATTTTATGGATTAGTGACAGAGGATCCATACACATTCCTGTTTAAGTTTGATGTTCTCTTTAGGAGTTTTGATTATACTATAGATGCCCATAGACTCAAAATATTTCCTACTACTTTGAAAGAATCATCTTTAAGATGGTTTATGAGCTTGGGGAGTAGCACAATTACTACATGGGAAGAGATGGAACGATTGTTTCTTTCAGAGTACAAGGGTTATTGTAGAGGCACTGATCACCATGGGGATGACATTTTTAGAATGACACAAAAAGAAGATGAGAGTCTTGAAGATTATCTAGAAAGGTTTCTATTTAGTGTCAAAAAGTCCAAGCATAGTACTCTAAATGAAGATTCCCTCAAGCTGATATTTTTAAGAGGAATTAGTGATGACTACACTAATGCTTTGGATCTTATGGGAGGAGGAGACATTACACAATCCACATGGAATGACATAGGACAAATTTGTAAGAAATATTCTAGATCCGCTTCTAAAAAAACAGGTGTTTCAAGCCAAGAGTTTCTTCATCAACATCTAGTATCAGAGTTTCTAGAATGAAACTTAGCCATTTGTTGAAGGAATTTAAGGAGGATATCATAAACAATATGGCTACTCAATTGGATACACTCTCATCCAAGAAGAAGCATGAGGAAGCTAATGTAGTTCTTTCAGAATTCTGCCCTCATTGTAGGCAAAGGAAAAGGGACTGCAGATGTAAAATGGTTGCAAATCTTGAGGTTCCTAACTTCAAGCCAATACAAGGTGATGATGAACAAGTTTTCTATGATGCTCAAGGAAGGCCAATTTTTCAAAGACAAGGTATGCCTCTGGATCCTCTTTCTTTTTTTGGCTATAGTGGGAATTCTTATGCACCAAATAATCAATGGCAATCTCAATATGCTCCAAATTTTGGTAGTTATCCAAACTGGTATGGTCCTCAAGGCCAAGGCCAACATTTTGCTAATCAAACTCCACAGTGGTAGCAGCCACAAGGAAATTAGTCTCCACGTCAGGCACAATGGCATAAATTTCAAGGCAATTGACAACCTACTCCTCAATGGAGGGGGAGTCAACCATGGACTAATCAGTCGTTTGGATATCAACAACCTAGTTAGTAGCCACAACCACTTGCAATAATGCCTCCCCTTGTAGCCACTGTTGTTCCACCTAAACCTACACAGTTGCACACTCAACCAATGTTGAATCCCAATAGTAAATCTCAGTAACAACAACAAGTTTATTCGGCTGATCCTAATCAATACCCAACCTATTCTTTATCTATAAGTGATATTCACCTAAGATCTGGGACAACTCTGCTTAATCCATCCCCTCCAGTTATAACTGAAATAGCCAAAGAACAAGAATTCTCTAGTCCAACAGTTACAGTACCTCGAAAACAACAACTACCCCCATTTCCCCATCGGTTGCAAGAAAAAGAGGTTCTTACAGAACAAGAGCAAAGTTTTGATATTATAGATCAACTGAAACATGTATGTGTTAAAATCCCATTGTTACAAGCAATAAAAGATGTTCCTATATACAGTAAGGCACTTAGGGAAGCATGTCTAAAAAAGATTGGCAGAAAGAACAAAGAGCCGCAAACAGTTCATGTAATGGGTCAACTGGCAGATATCATGCTAGGAAAAGTTTCAATTCCTAAGTATTCTAATCTTAGTAGTCCTCTTGTGAATATAGTCATTAATGGCACTCAGATAAAGAATATTTTGGTCAATTTAGGGGTAGCTATTAATTTTATGACAAGGGAAATAATGCAGCGGCTTGAAATTACTAGTATCAGACCTACACCTACAGTCCTATAGCTTGCTGACAGTTCTACAGTTCAACCTAATGGTATGCTTGTTGCTTTGGATTCTTGGGTATACCCTACAGACTTTATGATCCTATCTCCAAAGGCCACATTGGGAGGATATTTGGTGATTTTGGGAAGACCTTGGCTTGCTACAGCTGATGCATATATTGGATGTAGATCAGGGGATATGACTATTTTAGATGGGAACTCTACAAAAACATTAGCTTTGTATTCTCCTACTCAGCCCCAATTTGATCAACAATAGGTTGTTTGGCCTAATTTGGGAGAAGAATTTGAAGGAGTTGACTCTATCAATCACCTTATGATGATTAATAGAGGACCATTCATGCAATTTCATGCTCAAAACTCAGTTCTTTATAAAATTCTGACAAATGAGTTAAGACAAGAGAAACAATTGCAAGAGTTAGTACCAATACTACAGACTCAGACTTTCTTGGAGCCACTGATATATTTCATACTCCATTGTTGCAGGAAGTCTGTACTTCTCATTTTTTTGATATAGTCCGAATTGATCTTACTGTCAAAATAGAAGTTGATTAAAATAAATATTTAAATATCAACAAAAATCTTGTGGAAGCTCATATGTGGCACTTGTGGATTTGCTCAAATGTCATAAATATGCTTTTGCATGGGATTACAAGGATATGCATGGAATTGATACAACAGTTTGTACCCACCGTATCTACATAAAAGAAGACTGTAGACCACTTAGATTGCCACAAAGAAGAATCAATCCTACTTTAAGAGAAATAGTTAAGGAGGAATTGTAGAAGTTGTTGAATGCTAGATTTATCTACCCTATTTTTGATAGGCAATGGGTATTACCTTTTGTAATAGTTCCTAAGAAAGGAGGAAAATGGAGGGTATGTGTTGATTATAGAGCCTTGAACTTAGCAACCAGAAAATATCATTTTCCATTGTCATTTGTGGATCAGGTATTAGACTCTTTGGCCGGCAAGAGATACTTCTCATTTCTTGATGGATTAAGTGGCTACAACCAAATTCAAATTGCCTTAGAGGATCAAGAAAAGACTACATTTACTTGTCCTTGGGGAACATATGCATATTCTGTTCTTCCTGTTGGATTATGTAATCCTCCAGCTACTTTACAACTTATGGATTAGACTTTGAAGAAGCATTAGAGAACATGAAGAAAGTTTTGCAATGGTGTGAAGACTATAATTTGTCATTGAATAGTGAAAAGTACTTCATGATGATGCGGGAAGGTATAGTACTTGGTCATCATATCTCTATAAAAGCAATACAGGTTGACCCAACAAAAATTGAAGTTGTTCAAAATATCAATTCACCGGTAAAGCATAAAGATGTCAAAAGTTTTCTTGGTCATGCTGAATATTATAGAAGGTTTATCAAAGATTTCAACAAAATTGCAAGTCCCTTATATTCTCTTCTGACCAAGGATATGTAATTTAAATGGACTTCTTCATGCAATGAAGCTTTCTTAAAGCTCAAGCAAGCTTTGACCCAAGCACCAGTTCTTAAAGGTCCGAACTAGTCCTTGCCATTTCAAATTCATATGGATGCATCTGATTATGCAATAGGAGTAGTCTTAGGATAGAAGGTTGATAACTTGGAGAGTGAAATTTATTATATTAGCAAGAACTTGCAGGGGCTTGAGTTAAATTACACAGTCACTGAAAAATAAATGTTGGTAGTTATATATGCACTCAACAAATTCAGGCACTATATAACATGATATCCCATATTTGTGCACACTGATCATGCTACAATTAGATATCTTATGAATAAGCCTTCAATTACTAGTAGATTAGCTCATTGGTTACTATTGTTGCAAGAATTTGATATCACAGTTATTGATAAACCAGGAAAGTCCAATGTGGTTGCAGATTATCTTTCCAGGCTTCAATTGCAGGAAGATCCTACAGCCATAGATGATGCTTTTCTGGATGAACATTTATTCCTTACAAAAGCACACACTCCCTGGTATGCTGATATTGCCAATTATTTAGTTGTTGCTAAAATGCCAGTTCATTTCTCTCCTAAAGAAAGAAGGTTGCTAGTTGAAAAAAGATTTAACTTCTCATGGATTGTTGATTTTTTGTTTTACACTGGACTTGACCAATTCATGAGAAGATGTGCAAGAGAAGATGAAACATATGATATCTTGCATGCATGTCATGATGAGCCATGTGGAGGACATTTTGCTGCTAAGAGAACAACACTCAAAATACTAAACACAAGATATTATTGGCCAACATTATATAAGGATGCAACACAGTATACAAGGAAATGTGATAGATGCCAACGCATGGGGAGACCTACTAAATGTGATGAGATGCCATTATACCCACAACTATTAGTTGCACCATTTGATAAATGGGGATTAGATTTTGTTGGTCCAATTGATCCCCCTTCTAATGGAAAGTCTTACATTCTGGTATGTATTGATTAACCAAATGGGTGGAAGCTCAGGCCATGACACATGCAAGCGATAATAAGGTGGCCGAGTTCCTTTATGAGGAGATATTTACAAGATATGGAGTACCAAGGGAAATTGTATCCGACCAAGGACCACAATTTATTTCTACATTGATTGCAGCCTTGGTCAATGAATACAATATAAGGCACACAAAATCTACCCCATATCATCCACAAGCCAATGGACAAGTAGAGGTCACAAATAGGGAGTTAGAAGCTATTCTTACCAAGACAGTGGTTGTTCATAAAAAAGATTGGACTTACAGACTTTCAGAAGCAATTCGGGCATACAGAACAACCTGGAAAACACTAATAGGTTTTACACCTTTTGAGATGGTGTATGGAAAAGCAGCAATGATTCCTATTGAGTTTGAGCATTTAAATCTAAGGACAACTTTACAATTAAATATGACACTTTCTGAAGCACAACAAGACCGTATTCAACAATTGAATGCTTTAGATGAGTGGAGAAAAATGACTGTCCAATAGACAGAACTGATTCAAAATCAGAGAGACAAGTGGCATGTGTGTAGGGGAAAAAGCGAGACTAGGACAATGTACCCTAATCCTAACTTTTGACACACATTGCGGAATACGAAAGAGCCTAGAGATATCGCACAGTTGGCTACTTCTTTTGGTGAAAGAGAGAGCCACGGGATATCTATTAGGATTTCTATTCCCTTGTTGAAATTGAAAGCTAAAATGATACAAGTTCAAACCCTAACCTCGAAATGTAAGTATGAACTAGTAACAAGTTTGCAGAATTGAGATTAAACAATGAATAGCTGTAAATGTAAGGATAAAATAAGAATGCAGATATGTACCTGGAGTCGAAATCAGACTGAAAATGTTCGGGACGGGGGCGCGGGCGCCACTGTCCTGAAAACTGCACCGGAAACCACTGTTTTGCACCCTGAAACACTGTCTGGAAACTGTCGGAAAGCTGTCTGTCCGGAGGACCAGGGCGCCCAGCGCCTCTGTCCCAGGAACCAGGGCGCCCAGTGCCCCTGTCCTGGCAGGACCAGGGTGCCCAGCGCCCCTGTCCCAGTCTTCTGAGCTGCAATTGCACACAGAGTTCTGTCTCAGTCTCCTCTTTCCGGATCTGTGTCCTGCGGCGTCGTCCGAATCCCGAAACCTGCAATAATATCTGAAAAGGGGGAAGGGCGGCTATATAGGGTTTTGCCTTGGTCAAACCCCCGCTTTGGTGATTTCCACCTCCACGAATAGCCAAGTTGTTTTGTAAAATGTATTGTGTGTGCAGACCTAGTGTGTGTGCAAGGTCCAAAATTCAAGAAAGCAAACTAGAGCAACCTAGAAAGTAAACCCTAATTGCTTGTAAATGATAATGCAAATGCTCTAAATCAAGATGCAATGTGATCTAAAGCATGAATAAATGATATATCAAAGCTTATGTAAGGACATGAAAACAATATGAAATCATACCCAACCCTCAAGGGAGGAGTACAAGCCAATCTTCAGTCGGTAATCTCCTATTGTTTTTCAATGTCTTCCAAGCCCTAATTGGATGAATGAATGAATTTGATAGATGCTTGATAGAATGATGTTGAGTGTTGTTGAAGTCTTCAAAGATCTGCTCTTTTGCTGCATATGAAGTTCCTGAAAACAAAAATCGGATCCCTTCAAATGAGGAAAGAGAGCTTTTATGTATGAAACCCTAGGTCGTAAATTCGTATTTTGGCCGACCTAGAGATTGAATATCCCGCCAATTTCTTGGGGTTAAGCTTTATTTTATGATTGGATCGTGCTCCCAAAATGTCGGGAAAAATGTCCGGGACCATGTTGCATGGGCGCCATGGTCCCGACAACTTTTCACCAAATTTTCAGGGCCGTCGGATATGAGGATTTTAGAGAGAATCCCGAAGTTACAGGTGATTTCGAGATGTTTAGACCCCGAAACCAAGCCCCCAAGTTCGAAATAGGACTTAATTAGTGTTTTTGATTAAGTGATGTATTGGAGGAATAAAATGCGAAGGGCGCGCTTTAGTGAAAGGGCCCTACTTTATGATGTAGAGAATGATGAAATAAGACTTTAGACCTAATTAATTTGATTAATTAAGTGCTTAAGGAGAAATGCAATGCAGAATGCAAAATGCTCTAAGGCGGGTGCTAAACTAGGTGTGAAATTGTACCACCCTAGCGAGTGCGTACAATTTACGACGCTACATTTAGCCCCCACTTTAGCGGTCATATGAGTACTACGTGCATATGCAATCTAAAGTACAGAAAAGTAAACATTATTTGAAAAAGGATATATCCATAAGTCGTCGGACGAAGCCCCCAGCGGTATCTGCAGTACACAGTTAGGAACCGCACCCTACAAAACAAACGTTAGATCACAAAATCACCTAATGCTTACTAGGGAAAGTGATGAAATCTGTGAGTAGCTATATGCCCCCTCTGTTTCGACTTGCTTATTTAGGGAGGTGAAACAGGGTAGCATGTTTACTTGCGACAAATTGTGTAATAGAGTGTTGATGAGGGGTGTTCACTAAATAGGCTTCATCAGAGCACTTTTTGGAACATCTCGAGAGTAGGAGAAGGAAAATACGATTCCAACGCAACAAACGGCTCGAAAATCGCATCTCCCCAAACCCAAGTTATGATAAAATGAATGATAGGGGAAAAATTAGGGTTTCGAGAAGTAAGAATAGACAAACGAGAGTATATACTTCGAAAGTGACACTTGTATTCGTCACTTTGCCAATTTCAGGATACTATTCAGTGCAGCGGAGCCCACCTAGTCATCATGCCTTCACGACGACTGGAGCGTCCCACGAGGATCGAGATCCTGGGCCAGGCCGTGATCAACGACGAGCCACTGGACGAGGTGAGTTGACTGAACGTTTGACTTTTGATTTCTCGCATGTTTGACTTTTTCATGATCGAATGCGGACCCTGAACGCCGACCGGGGCCCACCTAGGGCGCCCTGGTCCCTGAGGGGCGCCCTGGTCCCCCCAGGGCGCCATGGTCCCTGACAGGGGTGCCATGGTCCCTGCAGGGCGCCATGGTCCCTGACAGGGCGCCATGGTTCCCTCAGGGCGCCATGGTCCCTGACAGGGCGCCATGGTCCCCAATCAGGGCCTGGCGAGGGGTTATAAGGCAAGCATTCAATGTTCAATAGTTTGCATTTGCGATTTCGATGATTGAGTACTGATTTTGGTCATGTTTTCATTTTGCAGGGTCTCCCGTACATGAGAGAGCACAAAGCGGGACACATCCTTCGCACTTTGCGAGACCAGATTCCACGGCTGACTCAGTCAGAGAGAGACACCCTATCGATAGTAGGATTGTGGTACATGATTCTTATGCCGGCCATTCAATTTCATCCTGCGATGCTGATGGCACTGATGGAGAGATGGGATCCTGACACCTGTACCTTTCACCTTCCGGTAGGAGAGCTGACGGTCACACTCGAGGATGTGTACCGTATACTGCGTCTTCCTATCAGAGGAGCGATAGTCACATATGCCTAAAACAATGTATATTTTGTTTTGATTAAATCTAATACATTTGGTAAATGTACATGTATGTTTAGAATTTAATTTCTATGTGATTGATTTCTCAATGCTCCATGATTAAATTGATACATGTGTGACTTAATTAAAATATTTAATCAAGTACGACATTGATGATAAGGAAGAAATATGCATTAAGTCTAAGAATCATATAACTAATGTGATTTAATTGTGAACTTAAACACAACATGATACGATTCTACTTAACACATAAAAACACTGTATAATATGCTAGCATTATAAAAATGTAAACCTTTTACAATTTACATTAATGAATTCAAGACAAACTATAAAGTAAGAAGAAATGCTTGTCAGGAACGAAGCAATATAGATCAAACATCATAACATTTAATTCTATTTTGCTTTTAATTAAGAAACACTAACATATTATCCAATGTTGAAGAAGATAGATAAGAAGTGAAGAACTTAAGCATAATATCTACGCAAGTGCATAGCATTGATAGGTTCTTTAAGAGGCGTACCGTCTACATCCGCTATTTTGTAAGCACCTGATCCATAATCCTCAATGACGATATATGGTCCAAGCCAATTAGGACTAAATTTTCCCTTTTCGGCCGGCAAGGCATTCACATTGCGCTGATTCTCATAAAGGACTAAATCACCTACTGAGAAGGAACGTTGAATGACCTTATCATTATAGCTTCGCTGTAGAGTTTTGTGATACGCTTGAATATGCTCAAGAGCGTTTATACGCTGTTCATCAAGCATCTCAAGCTGTTGAAGTCGTTGTTCTCTATAGGAGTCATCATCTACTATACCTTTAAGAGAAACCCTAAGTGATGGAATTTCTAACTCTAAGGGAATAATAGCGTCAGCACCATAAACAAGATTATAAGGAGTAGTTCCCGTAGTGATTCGTACACTCGTTCGGTAGGCCCAAAGAGCGTAGATTAGCTGGTTACTCCAATCCTTACCATGCTTATTTACGGTTTTACGAAGAATTTGCTCAATTATCTTATTGGATGATTCGGCTTGACCATTTGACTGAGGGTAATACGGTGTGGAAAATCGATGTTTGATATGATACTTCTCAAGGAATTTCTTCACGTCCTTGTTCTTAAACGATGTTCCATTATCTGAGATAATAGTGGAAGGTATCCCAAATCGAGAAATAATGTTTTCTAGAAGAAATTGACAAATCACTTCAGCAGTAGTAGAGCGAAGGGGAATAGCCTCTACCCACTTCGTAAAGTAATCTGTTGCGGTTATAATGAAGGTGTGTCCTTGAGATGAAGGAGGAGAAATTTTTCCAATAAGATCCAAACCCCATGCGGAGAAAGGCCAAGAAGCTACTTGAGAACAAAGTTCTTGGGCAGGAGCATGAATCAGATTATTGTGTTGTTGACATTGGTGACATTTCTTAACAAATGAGAAGGAATCCTTCTGCATAGTTTGCCAATAGTATCCCATACGAAGCAACCTATGAACCAGGGATTTGCCCCCAAAATGCCCCCCACAGGCACCCGAATGTGCCTCTTCAAGAGCAACAGGGATTTCCGACTTGTTAAGACAACGAAGAAGAAGACCATCATAACCCCTTCGATAAAGGACATTAGAAAGGATGATATACCTAGCAGACAGCTTGCGGATTCTAGCCCTAGTGTTCCTATTAGCAGAATCAGGGAAGGTACCATCGGTCAAATATCTTACAATATGCGAGAACCATTCATCTGAGTCTACAAAGTCACAACATGTTACCAAGCTAGAATCATCTTCAATAGCTGGAGAAGTAAGATTGTGAATAACGAAGTTAAGATCGACCATAGGGTCCTCTAAAGATACTAACAAAGCCACACATGCCATCACATCCGCATGTCGGTTATCTTTTCGAGGGACAGGTTCCATGGTATAAGAATCAAAATTTTGTAATAAAGATATAGCAAGGTCTTTATATTGTGATAATTTGTCTTGTTTTGCTTGATATATTCCTGTTACTTGTCTTATAATTAATTGCGAATCTCCATAGATATGTATGTGTTTTATATTAAGAGCTAGGGCTGCTTTTATTCTTTCTATAAGAGCCTCATACTCAGCAATGTTATTGGTACACAGGAAATTTAGACGATATGATAAGGGAATAGGTTTCTTTGTAGGAGAAACCAAAACAACACCTGCCCCCGATCCCGTACGACACTTAGAGCCATCAAAATATAACTCCCAAGTTTCATCTTTCTCTATAGAAAGAATGAAGTCATCAGGAAAGGACTCAGGGTTAGGGAATGAAAAAGGTGAAGGAGCCTCAACTAAGTGATCAGTCAACGCTTGTCCTTTAATTGCTCTTTGTGAAACAAATTTAAGGTCAAATTCAGTTAACATCATAACCCACTTAGCGAGATGTCCTGATAAATCAGTTTTAGAGAAAAGATGCTTCAATGGATCAAACTTAACCATGACATGGACTTCTGAATTTAAAAGATAATGTCTCAATTTCTGAGTCGCAAACACCATGGCCAAGCATTGTCTTTCTATCACAGAATATCGGGTCTCATAATCGAGTAAGGTATGACTTATGTAATACACCGGACACTCCTTACCATCTTTATCATGTTGTGCTAACAATGCTGCAAGAGCATGAGAAGAAGCAGCTGTATATAGGATAAAGGGTTTAGAAGTTTCGGTAGGTTGAAGAATAGGAGGACTAGCTAAATACACTTTTAAATCTTCAAATGCTTGTTGACAATCCTCATTCCACTGAAAAGTGATATCCTTTTTAAGAAGTTGAGTAAAAGGAAAGGTACGATCCGCAAGTTGAGACACAAACCTACGAATAGCTTGAATCTTTCCTTGTAAGCTTTTAAGTTGAGATACATTTCGAGGAGGTGGCATGTTAACAATAGCATCTATTTTCTTAGTGTCCACCTCAATCCCACGATGCGAAACTATGAACCCTAATAGTTTTCCACTATCCACACCAAAAACACATTTTCGGGGATTCAAGCGCATGTGATATTTACGAATTCTTTCGAAGATTTGACGAAGGACTTTAACATGATCCATGCGAAGAAAGGATTTAGCCAAAATATCATCAACGTAATCCTATAAAATCTTATGCATATAATCATGAAAGATAAGGGTCATCGCTCGTTGATAAGTTGCACCGGCGTTTTTAAGTCCAAAAGGCATCATTATCCAACAAAACATACCCCAAGGAGTGGTGAAAGCGGTTTTGTATTGATCTTGAGGGTTAATGAAAATTTGATTGTAGCCTGAAAAACCATCCATGAAGGATAAGAGGGCATGTCCTGCCGTAGAATCAACTATCATATCAATGTTTGGAAGAGGGAAATCATCTTTTAAAGAAGCCTTATTTAGATCCCGAAAGTCGGTACACATTCTTATTTTGTTATCTGGTTTAGCCACAACGACAATGTTTGAAATCCATGGGGAATAGTCAATAGGGCGGATAAATCCAGCCTCCAATAACTTTTCAATCTCAGCTTTAACAAGCAGAGCTATCTTAGGATTCATTTTTCGAATCTTTTGTTTCACGGGCTTAGCATCAGGTACTAAGACGATATTATGAGTAACAATCTTAGGATCTATACCAGGCATGTCAGAATATGCCCAAGCAAAAATCTCAGGGAATTCATGCAATAGTTCTTCATATTGTTTCTGTTCCTCTTCATCCAAACATTTTCCAATTTTAATGATTTTTTCTTTGTTGCAAGGATCCATCTTAACATCAAGGGTATCACTTATGAGGAGATTACTTTGTTGAGGAGTATCCTTTAACTGAGGGAATTCTTTCACAGTCTTATCATTATCAATCTCTTTTCCAAAATAAGCTTCAGTGTTCAAACAATAAGGGAGTCCCCTATTGTGATGATAACGAGGAAGAGTGTCATAGGCTCCCAAGAACTCAGCTAAAGCGTCGTCGGTAGGGAAGATATCTAGAGCACAATCACCCGAAGAATCCTCATCAATATAATCAGGGTGTTGTATTGATAAAGATGTAGAGATGGCATTAACACTAATGCATGGTCTTTTAGAGGCTTTAGTACGTCTGCAGGGATTATAGCCAAGTCCAAAGGCATAATGTTGAAAATTAGTCTCTAGAGGAACTCTAATCCCTTGTTCATTAGCACCACAACCTTTTCCATGATACCCATGCTTAGCAAAAATGCAGAAACCACGACCATAGCGATCAGCCATTTCAGGAAAAGAAGGTGGTTTTTCATAAGACAAAGAATCAAACTCTTCATAGTTATAGATGTGAGAAGAGGAAGTTTGAGAAGCGGCCACAAAATTATTACTCATAGCTTCAGGCAGGGTTGATTGTCTTTTAGTTTCTTCTTTCTTTCCAACTTTGTGATTTTCAGCTTCTTCCTTCTTTTCAACTTTAAGTTCTCTAGAAGGAATCTTATTTTCACCCACAAAGGTAGGGTTAAAGTCAAGAGATCCCCAATCATCTTCTACGAGAACCTTCTCAGGATCAAAATCCTTTTTATGTGTAGTTTCAAGCCGAGAAGGATCTTCCTTAGGAATTCCAGATTCATCCCAAGGATTTTGATCATTGGAAAGCGAAGACTCATCGATAGGTTTCTTGTTTAAAGAGTCATCACTAGACGAGGATGGCTTAGAAGAATCTCCTTTGGAATTAGATGTTTGTAGACAAGCTTGAAAATTAGTATCTCCCATCAAAGTATATGTCTTATTGTTATAGATGAATTTAACTTGTCTATGCAATGTAGAGGGGACAGCTTGCATGCTGTGAATCCAAGGCCTCCCTAATAACAAGTTGTATGTTAAATTTCCCGACATAACATGGATAGGAGTAGGCAAAGTAACAGGTCCCACTGTGAGAGGTAAGGTGATGATACCCAATGAAGTCTTAGCCACATTGTCAAAGCCACGAATAGAACGAGAGTCAGGCTCCATAAGAGATGTATCCACATTCATCTTATGCAATAGATTGATGCTACACACATTAAGGCCAGAGCCATTATCTACTAGTGTTCATCTTATAGCAGTGTCTTTCATGACAACCACAATCATCAAGGGATCATATTGTTATTGGACTTCACTAGTAGGCAACTCATCTTGCGTAAACACAATTTGAGGTTTAGGATTCATCACAGAGTTAACAAAAGATGCTATATTACTAGATGTATTCGGTGGAGGAACATTCAAATCTTTCAAGGCATGTTGTAACATTCCATGATGAACGGAAGAAGTTTGAATCAAATCCCAAAGGGATATCTTAGCAGGGGTAGCCTTAAGCTGTTCTATGAGATCATATTCCTTACCCATAACTTGCGAAATACGAGGAGCTTGAGGAAGAATTGGTTGAGGATTAGGAAGAGAGACTGGAACAATAGGAGGAGGATTAGGTTGCTTATTATTTCTGGTATGATAAGTATGGGCAACCGCATTATAACTCTGTCTAGTTATTTGCTTAGCATAATTGTAAGGACTTATAGGTTGTCTTCCTTGTACGGTAATGATTGGTTTATTCGGAGTACAAAAGGAATCATGATCATACCTCCCTTGGACAGTAAGGAGAGGAGTCTTAGGAATTTGAAAGGTGGGAGAAGGATAAGCACCTTGGACTTCAAAGAGAGGTTTGTTATATTCATTCAAATTTATCATGTTAACCAACTTAGAGGTCTTGTTTTTGTTTATAGGTTTCAACAAAGCCACAAAGTCATCAAGGGCATCATCCAACAAAGCATAATCATATCGGTTAAAAGGTTTGTCTTTTGATTCAAAAGGAGACATCTCCTCATAGAGGGGATTATTGAAAACAACCATGTTACTAGATTCAGGGGAAGAGTGGATAGGAATGTATCCTTGAGAGGAATCATTCGACTTATCTTTCTCATCACACCTAAATGGCATAGTAACAAGGTTTATGAGTTTTTGGTAAAATGAAGGTTTAGCATCCTTAGGGTTTAAAAACTCATCTAAAGCTTCATCTAATTCATCTTGGCTATACTCATAATAATCATCAAATGCATGAACATTTTGCAACTAAAAATCTGACATTTTGAAAAGATTGCATAAAATTTAAACACACAATGCAAAGAAACACAAGTTCTCTCCTTTTTTTTTTTTCTTTTTCTCTTTTAATGAAAAACACACTAAATCTAGATCTAGATCTAACAAATGCAATGCAAGAGGAAGCAATGATAGATTCACGTCGGGTTCACCAAAATGTGTAGGGGAAAAAGCGAGACTAGGACAATGTACCCTAATCCTAACTTTTGACACACATTGCGGAATACGAAAGAGCCTAGAGATATCGCATGGTTGGCTACTTCTTTTGGTGAAAGAGAGAGCCACGGGATATCTATTAGGATTTCTATTCCCTTGTTGAAATTGAAAGCTAAAATGATACAAGTTCAAACCCTAACGTCGAAATGTAAGTATGAACTAGTAACAAGTTTGCAGAATTGAGATTAAACAATGAATAGCTGTAAATGTAAGGATAAAATAAGAATGCAGATATGTACATGGAGTTGAAATCAGACTGAAAATGTTCGGGACAGGGGCGCGGGCGCCACTGTCTTGAAAACTGCACCGGAAACCACCTATTTGCACCCTGAAACACTGTCTGGAAACTGTCGGAAAGCTGTCTGTCCGGAGGACCAGGGCGCCCAGCGCCTCTGTCCCAGGGACCAGGGCGCCCAGCGCCCCTGTCCTGGCAGGACCAGGGCGCCCAGCGCCCCTGTCCCAGTCTTCTGAGCTGCAATTGCACACAGAGTTCTGTCTCAGTCTCCTCTTTCTGGATCTGTGTCCTGCGGCGTCGTCCGAATCCCGAAACCTGCAATAATATCTGAAAAGGGGGAAGGGCGGCTATATAGGGTTTTGCCTTGGTCAAACCCCCGCTTTGGTGATTTCCACCTCCACGAATAGCCAAGTTGTTTTGTAAAATGTATTGTGTGTGCAGACCTAGTGTGTGTGCAAGGTCCAAAATGCAAGAAAGCAAACTAGAGCAACCTAGAAAGTAAACCCTAATTGCTTGTAAATGATAATGCAAATGCTCTAAATCAAGATGCAATGTGATCTAAAGCATGAATAAATGATATATCAAAGCTTATGTAAGGACATGAAAATAATATGAAATCATACCCAACCCTCAAGGGAGGAGTACAAGCCAATCTTCAGTCGGTAATCTCCTATTGTTTTTCAATGTCTTCCAAGCCCTAATTGGATGAATGAATGAATTTGATAGATGCTTGATAGAATGATGTTGAGTGTTGTTGAAGTCTTCAAAGATCTGCTCTTTCGCTGCATATGAAGTTCCTGAAAACAAAAATCGGATCCCTTCAAATGAGGAAAGAGAGCTTTTATGTATGAAACCCTAGGTCGTAAATTCGTATTTTGGCCGACCTAGAGATTGAATATCCCGCCAATTTCTTGGGGTTAAGCTTTATTTTATGATTGGATCGTGCTCCCAAAATTTCGGGAAAAATGTCCGGGACCATGTTGCATGGGCGCCATGGTCCCGACAACTTTTCACCAAATTTTCAGGGCCGTCGGATATGATGATTTTAGAGAGAATCCCGAAGTTACAGGTGATTTCGAGATGTTTAGACCCCGAAACGAAGCCCCCAAGTTCGAAATAGGACTTAATTAGGGTTTTTGATTAAGTGATGTATTGGAGGAATAAAATGCGAAGGGCGCGCTTTAGTGAAAGGGCCCTACTTTATGATGTAGAGAATGATGAAATAAGACTTTAGACCTAATTAATTTGATTAATTAAGTGCTTAAGGAGAAATGCAATGCAGAATGCAAAATGCGCTAAGGCGGGTGCTAAACTAGGTGTGAAATTGTACCACCCTAGCGAGTGCGTACAATTTACGACGCTACAGCATGATAAATACATCAAGGAGAAAAAGTTTAAAGTAGGTGACTGGGCATTGTTATATGACTCAAGATATAAAGATACTATGGGAAAGCTGCAAACTAGATGGTTAGGCCCATATGAGATAAAAGAAGTTTTCAACAATGGAGCTGTTCATTTGACCATAATTGACCCAGTTTGGTTTAACTTTTTAGTAAATGATCATAGATTGCATCTTTATCATAAGCCTGCCACCAAAGAGGAGTTCTTGGAGCAATTCGCCAAGATAGATCAAACACAAGTTCCTGTAGCCTCTACAATGAACATACATGCCACTTCATAATTATCCAAGCATCATTTCATAATGATATTTCCATGTCTTATGGAAATATTATTCTCCATAAATAAATTTTCCATCCACGTCATCCCATCTCATTTCTTTATCTGCCATTTCATTCATGTCAAATCATTTCATTTCGCCATTTTTTTCGCACGACTGCAGATATGTACATATTTATTTATTTTTAATTAGGCATTTATGATTTCATTATGATTATTGCCTTTGCTAAATCCACGTACACTTCCCTAAATCCTTTTAGCATGTGTGGAGATGTGCCAAAATAAGTTGGGGGGGTGTTTTATGATCCGATTTCCAAAATTAGTAATTATTTGTCCTTTTCGGTACCTTGATTTTATTGCTTACCATTATTCTTTTAATGAGATTATTTTTTTGGCATAAGAAAGTAATGAATTCTACCACCAAAACTGGAAGTGGGTAAGGAAGTTTCAATCAAACATTTTCAGTCTGTAGAGTATTTCAGTTGCTCGTTCTCAGCTGCAGAGATTGTTACATTAACAGAGTGAGACATGGGTGGAGATCCTATCCGCCATGAACCAATAATCCATGATGCGTTGCTACAGGATGCTCTTTGTGAGCATTATTTCCGGCTGCATGGTTGGATTGTCTACTTTATAAAAATAATAGATTATAATGAGGAAATTGCCTCTAAGTTTATGTATTCATTCAACCAAGGGGAGGCTACCATTAAAGGATTAAGGGTCATTTCTATAGAGCAGTGAATATATGAGGTTATGGGGTTGTTGCAGGAGGGAAAACTGTTTCCTGAATCAAAGGATGCTAGAAGCGCCAGAGCAAAATTTACACACCCCACAAATGAACCTCTAATAGTGGACAAGAAAGGAGCCAGAAGGGTATCCCTTCTAGCAGAATGGCCCCAAGTGGCCTTGTATATAATGAATTATATTACCTACGATGGGAGGTACTCAAATTTACATTCACCCACTTCAAATTGCTTAGTCATTTATGACATGGCCAGAGGGTGAATGTTCCAAATTTTTTATACCACCTCATTTCCACAAGTGCCAAAGAAACACGGAAGAATGGAAATTGTTCTGTCAGCCATCATGGTCTAATAAAATTGGTGGTAGGACGTTCTCTTAGGGATGTTTCATAGATGGAATGGGGGGTATTTGAAGACATACTGCAGTTTAGGGTTGAAGATGCTCTTGTTGTAGATGAGTTAGTAGTTGAGAAGGAGGATATAGGAGAACCCTCTTCTCCTATAATTTTTGCAGGGAATGAGTCTCTTATCGCCGAAGGAGCTTTGACTATTACAAAGGAAGAGATGGTTGAAACAAACATTGAGAAAACTTCCACTTCTTTTCAAAAGGAAGTGACATCTTCTAAAATAAAAGTGAAAGAATTAGAAGTAATTAATGCAGACGATGAACCTATGGTTCAACCACATGCAACTCAAGTTTCCCCTATAGCCAAGAGGTGTAGACCGAAGATAAATACCCCTGCAACAAATCCACAGGTAGAAACCGTTCTTGTAGCCACTCTAAAGGTTTATGTAAGGAGAACTCGGAGTAGTACCCAAAAAGTTTGTCCAATAGGACAGACAATGAAGGTTATTTCAATGGAAGCATCAGAAGAAGAGAGCCGAACAGAGGTTGAAATTCAAAAGGAGGATGATGTTGGTAGACTTTCAAGTCTAGCATATGTGGCAGAACAACTTGAGGAATTAGTTGAAGAAATCCCACATCCTAAGGTAACAACTATTAGACCTCCATCATCTCTCACTAGTTTATCTATTGCATTAACATTCTATAGGCAGTGGGAGATAGAGAGAGCTAGATTACAGGGGATTATTAACAAGCCACATAGGGAAATACAAAAAAGAGATAATAAAATTGAATAATTAGAAGCTAAAGTTGATCTAATCACTAGTATGGTCACTGAGTTAATGCAATGTAGGGCACTACCAAGAGTTTATGCTCTGCATTTGAAGGAGTGATACTTAAATTTTCAATTAAACCACATTATCAAAGACCTTAGACCTTCTTTAGAAACCCTTGAGGAATTTTATGATGCCTATCAGACTTCCCCATCAGTTGTGAAAATTTTATTATGTGAACTTTATTTGCATAACTATACTGTAACTTGTGACAATGAGTGGAATCCCTTGCTATACAATGGTGATATCCACATAAAAGCCTTAATATCATGGATTCAGAATGAGATCAGCATGGGACCACAGGCCAAAACACATAAGAATATTGAATTTGATTGTCCATTACCACTGAGGAAGGAAGAAAAAGAGCCAAGAGTTCTTTATTATGAATGGAAGAAGCATTTGGTAAGGCCAGATGTAAGGAATCAAGTGTTGCCAATGAGGGAAGAAATATTCCAAGCATATGAACATTTAATTCAGAATGAAAGTGCAACTGCAATTGACTGCCTAACTCAGTGTTGGAATAATTTTCCAGAGGAATTGAAATAGAGAGAACCTCATTCATTGCCAAATTTTCATGCGGCTATGCAAAGCGCCCCTCAATATATCCAACTGGGTAGGATGAAAAACCATAACTAGTTACCTTTGATCTTTTAGCCCCCTATCCTTATGTGGCCATTGTTGGGATGTAAGGTTACAGATAAGCCCCATGAAGCAGTTACAGAAGATGATAGATGGTCTAGGATAGAAAAGATGAAGGGGTTTAATTGGAATTTAGCTTTAGGAGGAACAGGTCAAGGAACCGTTGGTGACTTAAGAGTTAGTGCCAGAATCAAGAATTTTCCTCTTACTGGAGGATCAAAAAGACCTTAATTTGGGGGGCATGATGAGTTGAGACATTAGCATAGTTTAATCCCCATCTCTTAATTTTTTCTCATATTTTGATTTACATGATAGTAATTATGTATCAAAAGTTGACATGCATTTTAGATGTTAGCCTGAACCTATTAAAGCATGTTTTGTCTTTGCCAGTTTATTCCTACATCCATGTTATTCATTCCTATTGCCATGTGAATTGTCTTAGGCAATATCATGTATGAAATTAATAGATGTTTTGATTAATTAAAATAGATGTGTATGGTCTTTCTTTTGAATTGCAAGAATAAAATGATGCTGCTAAGAAGGCTCTCCTATCACACTAGTTGCAGAATGAGAGATGTAGGGAGGTGACTAAAAGATCGAATCAATGGAAATGTTGATGAGCGTAAGGAACGACAGAGAAAAAGTAGGTGCACAATACTTACTGATGTCTTATTCAAGTGGGAATTAGTGTTGTAAATATTGCCACTATATGTTATGACTATGGTTCAGTTTATATCCACATTATCAGTGACTTAACTCCGGTTGTTTCCTTTCTTGAATAATTATCCGCCTTTTCTCATCGGCATGATCTGTGTTGTAGGAAGTAGTTGTTTTATTTTAAATAAAGGTCTTTATCTCTTTTCAAAGGTTAGAAAGAAAAGAGAAGAACCAGAGCAAAGGATTTTAGAAATAAAGTTACAAGTGTTTTGAGTTTCTTTTGATTCTGAATCATGTAATGACTTTTGATGAACAATGAATAAAGATATGCTATTCTAAGCACTTAGAATTATGTTGGAAGCCTAGGAAGAAGTCATCCAAGGGGGCCCACTTGGTGAGTGTTCCTATGTCTTTGTTAAAATTAGTTTGCTTCTTTAAGCTGTTGTAGACATTCTTGCATTGACTGTTCCTACAACCATTGGAAACAAATCCATTGACTGTTCCTGCAGCCAAACCAAAACAAAGTAATTCCTGTTTGCCAGCATTGAACTTAACCAGAATTTCTTGAATGAATTTATGTTAATGCAGAATTTTTCCTATAGCCTTTGAATAGTTTCAATTCTTGCTTACCTTTCCTGCATAGATGTTATTTGATGCAATAATGCAGGGTAGCTTTTGTAGGAACTTAGTGCATATATAGTGCAGACCCCTTTCAAGTATTACATTGCTAGGCTAACAATCAAATGAACACTAGCTATGGAAATAGTAATTTCACAAAGTGAATGTCCAAACTTTGGGTTGAGACTTCAACTAGAGTTATTATTCTTATTATCGAGTTGAACATCAGGGTAACAAACCGATTGAAATATGAAGCCCTGCTATCACATATGGGGAAAATAACACATAAAGGTGGTAAACAAATTATTGAAGGAATGACTTTAGAATATAATGAAAAATCAAAGGTGGCAAAAGAGGAATTTTGAGGCGTCATGTCAATAGTCAAGAGGGTAAAAGATGTGATCTTAGTTGTCCATTTCCAGATCAACGGTGGAGTTTGAATTTTGAAGCCACCAACTTGTCAAGCTTGCACCTAGGAATTAATGGCAACCTTCCTATGATCGATAAAAGCAATTTCTAAAGCTTAATTGTGCACACTGCATTCAAAAAGTGACTAAAGAGAAGTTCAAGGTTATTTAGAGTAATCCCCAAAGCTTCAAATTGTGTCCAAGAGCATTCAAGAAACCAAGTGGTATTCAATCCTTTTTCTTTGTGTTTTGTAAGAGAATTAGGGAGTGTTGTATGGTTTTGTGTTTGAAGAGGAAGTGTAGTTTTAGCCCTATAAGTGCAGTCATGGCATCCCCAATGAAAGAGACCACCTCCCTAGCTGCAAAGAAAACCCCTAAGAAGGGAGAGGCTTCTGCCATCCTAGAAATAACCCATGCCACTCCTCTTGTTGTAATTCACCCATCTCTTGCCATATCCAATGAGTTGGTCATTGTGCCTAACCCTCCCTTTGTTGAGTAGACCCCTCTTAGTGCAGAATCAAACCAAACTTCCCAAGAAGAGTCCTCTAAGACAAAAAGGAATAGGGCACCAAAAAGGGTCATTTTTCTACCCTCTATGTAGGAATTGCATGTTAAAGAGCCCAATCCCATTGCCCAATCTAATGCCCCTCAACCAAAAAGAAAGAGGGCTCCCACCAAGAAGTCTATAGCTTCTTCTGCTAAGAAAGAAACATCTGCTACTAAGTTCGACCTCCCCACCTAGGAGGAAACCCCAAAGCCCAAAAGAAGGAAGGCTCCTACTAAGAAAGTAGCCTCCTCATCCATTCAAGAAGTCATAATTGTTGAAGAAAACCCACCTTCTCAGCAAGAGCAACCTATAGAAACCTTTGCTGAGTCAATCCTGACCAAGAATGTTGAAGAACTAGCCAAGGAAGTTGAAGAGAAATTGGAAGAAATGGAGAATAAGAAGAGAGACACAAGAGGTCTGCATTAGGATCTCTTAGAGCTCTTCAAAGGGTCAACCATGCAAGAGACCTACAAGAACGCATTTTAGATAAGAGCTCCAAATATAGAGATGTTGCCACCACAGACTGAGGGTGGGACACCTTCTACTATTTCTATGGCAATAGGGACAAGCATACACCAATCTTAAATTATTGGAATCTAGATTTAGCAAGGTTGATTGTGCCAAACATTTTTGTAGAACCTCTATTGATTAGGAAATTGGGCAAGCACTACCATCTTGAAAGCATGACAGTGAGAATGAAAAATGTGCACATTCTAGTTGATGTAGCTAGGAAGGCTATTATTCAATGTTTTGATCTAAATAGGAGCACTCTCAAGATGATTGACTTGACCAGATTGGAGAAAGAATATGGTGTAAAGAAATATTTTTACAGAGAGCAAGAAATCCTCCACTATAGAAATAAGATGCTTCAAATGGGAAAAAACTACATTTTAAACATAGAGAAGGAGCCCTTTGACTTGGTAACATTTGAACACTATTTTATGAAAATGTATTATGCTTTGTGCCAAGTCTTAGGGATTGATTGTGGAAGGTCAAAAATGTCTATTGATTTCATGATGATGGAAACAAATAACCAACATCCACAGTCCAATGAATTGTATGATTTTGTGACATACATTCAAGACAAATTGCATGAAGCGCTGATGAAGGCAAATGATGAGAAGGCCCAATTGGATTTCATATATTATTCTTTATTGTGCCACTTAATTATTTTCTAGAACAAGATTGACAATGATGTAGCTCTGAAGGTAACCAAGTTTGATCCTGATACATGTAGCAAATGGTCAGTCCAAAGATGGACCCAAGTGTGGGATAAAGGGTCCAGGTGGTCCAATTATAATGCACTTTTTGATTATTTTATAGTAAAGGTCCTAGGGTACCATGGGATTTAGCTTCCAAGGCTCCCAAAAGACATTATAAAAGTACCAAATGTGAGGGATACCAAGTCAAAGATTGTTCAGTTTCCAAAGGGTGCATTCACCCACAATTTTGGGGATTTCTTCTTGTATTCTGATTGTACACTTATCAAGGTTTATGGTTGTAGTCAATCATCCCACATTTTGGCTCTTACTGTTTCTCCAAGGCTTGATTTTATTGAATTCGTTTGGAAAATGTTATGGATGGAAAATAAATGGGTTCAAATAGAGAAGAAGGGGATACACCTCCCTCAATGATTGTGTATGTGTAGTCACATAAATCTGTCCATTTTAATTAAATGAATATTTCGTATTTATTTGATTAAAAATCCACTAGCCACCAGTTAATTAAATTAATATTTAATTAATTCATCCCCAAACATTCTTCTATTAATTAAATAAATTATTCAATTTATTTTAATTAATTCATTAAATCCAATTCCAATCAATTAAATAAATAAAATCTATTTATTTAATTAAAATCCCCCTTTTCCTCTTTTAAATAAATTAAATAAAACATTTATTTAAATCATTATCCCCACCCCACTTGCATTTTCCTACAAATGCAACTTGCACACATTTATTGAAATAAATGAATTTTTATTTTAATAAAATCCTATTTTCCCTCACCCACCAAATCCACTTGCAAAATCTAATCCCCTTCTAGATTCTTCTAACCCCTTCCTAATTAGCCTAATCCATCCCCTAATTATTGTCACATTCCTAAGCAAAATGGAGTCACTTCTCAAAGACCCCAAAGTCTTTGAAAACCATTAAAGGCTTCAACTTTCAACCACTTAATTCCCCAAAGTCTCCAATAACCATTAATGGTTAATTCAACCCTCCCACATGGTTAAAACATTTGTTTTGACTCAACCTCTACCCAACCACAAAGGTCTCATCAAGCATTTAATGCTTTGACCATGATTATCTCTTAATCATTTGCACAAAGGTTTATCCTTGGATTAACTCCTAATCCAGTGGGTAATCCTAATTTAGGCTTGACCCTTAGCCTTTAGATAACCATGAAGTCTTCTCAAGCATTCAATGCCTCCAACCTCTTCTCTCAACCCAATCCTGTGTTGACACTTGTCACTATTTTATTGGTGCAAATTGTGCACATGGATCCCCAACTTTCAAGCTTGACCCTTGATTAAACCTTTCAATCCTGGCCATCCATTGCTCCATTTTTCCTATAAATAGAGCCCATTCCTTCATAATCCAGATCCTGAAAACTTGTAAGCATTTAGACTATAGCCATTTTAGAGAGCATTTTAGCATAGCATAACTAAATCTTGTCTTTTTGGTTAAAATACATCATTTTAGCATTACTATTAGCTTTTCATTTCATGTTTAGGAGCTATACTACAATCTCAATCCTCCATAAGCATCCATAGTGCAAAAAGCTGCTGAGAGCTACACTATTTTGGAACTTGGAGAGGAGAGGAACAAGGGAGAAGAAGCTAAGGCCATGCTAAGAGGCAGTTGGAGATGTCTCATGATCATTTGTTCTATTTATTAGATATATTTAGCATGTTTCTTTTAGTGTCTCTTTTGGAATGCCTTCATGTTTTAGTTTTTGATTGACTAACGTTAACATCTTGTGTGTTTTGTTTTGATTGATCAAGAACTAACAATTGTGCCATTTAGGAGGGCATCATTTGGTGAACCCGACGTGAATCGAACACGCAACCTTCTGATTGATTTTTTTTGAAATTAACATTTTTCTTGTTGAAATTGCCACACAGGTCGCGCTTCGGCGCTATTGAACGCGTTTTAGCGCTATTGAAAAATTTCTTTTAGCGCTATTGACCCTAAAGTAGCGCTATTGAAAATGTTTCAGCGCTATTAACAACATTCCAGCGCTATTGTCACCGTTTCAGCGCTTTTGACTCCATTCTAGCGCTTTTGTATTCTCGGGATTTTCTTTTATTTAAGCGCTACTGTGTAAATTAGCGCTTCTGCTCACGCAGACTAGCGCTTTCGTATTAATCAGCGCTTCTGTAAAAAACACAGAATAGCGCTATTGCGACAGAGTGTCGACCAAAGGGACTTGTAACCGAAAAAAATCAAAAATTAGGCTTGTGGAAGCCCCCCTTTGAGCATCGATTTTATTAACTTGTTTCTTTTCTTTGTGCAGGTTAAAACAACACAACAAAAATCACAAAAAAATTTTCATTTAGTGCTTAAAAAGAACTTAAAAACACAAAAAAAAAATAGTTTCATTGTTTTCTAGTTAGGGATACATTTTGTTTTGGTGCTTAAAATCAACCAAACAAACTTTATTTCTTGCATCAATTGGGACTTAAAAATCACAATCCACACTTCAAATTTTTTTGGTGCAGTAAAAAGAACAATCCACTTGTCTTTATTTTGGCAAAAACAAATTTTCCTTCATGCAATCGTGTTTTTCATTAAGTTGACTAGGACTTTCAACTTCTAGATTACAAAACATATTGCTTTGAAGTTAAAAAGAACACCATGGCTGTTGGAGCAACATCTCCAAATAGTTAGATCACATTTGCAAATGCTGGATTAAAAGGAACAAGTGTTTTACGTGTTTGGCACGCTTGTGCACAAAAAGTCAGTCGAGTGGTCCTACTTCTAACACACACTATCCTCTCCCTTGGCTCTCGTGGTCCTAGGTGCAAGAGAAAAGTGTTAGTAACGCTCAAAATTTTATCTTTTTAAGAGAGGCCTGCCAAGGGATCGATACTCTTGGGAACGACCTCGAGCGGTAAATCCTTCGAGCCGCTATAGAAATCAGGTGAGAGCGAAAGCTGTAGCCTTGGGTATAGCTGTTCCTACAGTGTAACTGGCCGAAAGGACAAATGGGCCCCACCACCAGTTACAAGGCTCTTAAGTGAGTCACTGCAGAATGAACTTATGTCCAAAGCCATCGAACATGACTAAACACCTTTAAGTAGTAGCCCACCTGTTCTATTGATTGAGGATATTTGAGGTATAATTTAGTGCAAGAGCATAGATGGTTTTGCTCCCAAGATACTCACCATACATATTTCCTTGAGTAGAAACATAGCTTTTTGAAAGGTCACTTGTGGCTTGATAAAAGTGGTGACTCCCCCATCATAGGGATCATCTATTTGTTATGCTCGTGCAAGACTTAGTATATCACATCCTTACCTGCCACGGCGGGATTCATAAGGTATGTAGTACCAAAGTCGAAGAAATATCAAGATGTGGGCTAAATTTATCACAACTGGCCATTTGACCATAGGGATAAAGAGTGTTTGAAGTGTGTTCATTTTACAGACCTAGAGCAAATTGAGCCGACTTCAGGCTTTGGAAATACATCTTAAAATAAATCTAAAGGAAGGGTCAAAAACAAGTCCAAGGATTGGGTTGATCTAGACCCATACTCATTTGTGCCTTTGAGGCTACAATCTTGTGTTTGTGTGCTTGCTTTGTTTTCTTGTCAAAGAAAAATCAGAAAATCAATCCCAAAAACAAAGTATTCATCCAACATCTGTCAACACAACCAAAAATACCAAAAACACAGTGCAAACAAACAAAGAGTCAAAAATTTATGACCATTCTTCACATCTTGCGAAAGAAGAAGTGTCATCAGAATATCACCTTGAAAAGGAGACCACTAAGCTCAAAGGCTTTGATCAAAAGGAGGAAATTTTTCTATCTCAATAGACAAATCTTTGTCTCACATAGAGTCTTTCTACATCGCATGCGTCTCTATCTTCAAGGTAAAACAAACGAGTTTGATTCAGAATCATTGAACATCAGAGCTTTTATGCAATATAGAGCTTTGAGTTATCACAAAAATCAAGGAGGAAGGATTAATCCCAACTTCTTCCCAAATGTCTGCATCACCTACAACACAGCTCGAGAAGTGCCACCAACACCCGAAAGGGAAGAGATAGAGTTTGTCCCATTTGTGACACAAAGTTTTTATTGAAGTTGAAAACATTTTCATCCATCATCTCACTCATACATTATCATTCCATCATCAATTCATCCCAAAACTCTCAAAACATTCAGAGGTTCTTGTCCCAAATTCTCTTTTTAGATATTGCTTGAAATCAAACACATCACATCACTTTTAGATTGTTTCTACATCTAGGATAAGCTCATCCTAAGAGACACATCTACGCAGGTTAAAACTAGTTCATGAGTGAATCCTCTCATTACTAGGTAGTCAAAATCTGTAACACATCTCAGATTTCTCTACACCTTATCACATCAAAACTTATCAAAACAAGCAAGCAATTCAAAGAAGGAATTTTGGTTACATCTATCTTAAAGTGCTAGAGACCTACATACCACCAATCCACTAAAAACATCCATCCTTCATCACCACTCATCATCATCTTCAATCAACTTCAAAAACAAACTTGCAAACAAAATGGCTCAAACCCGATCACGATCAAGGCAGCGAGAAATAGAAATTGAGGAAGAAGAGGACAACCTCAATGAATTTCAAGAAGCACTGGGAGGAAATGTGAATGACGAAAACCCAAGTACTCCCACTCCTTCAACAATCGAAAGGGTTCAGCATAACCCTCATTTTAACAGATTATTTGATGAAATATTAAGGAGCAATGCGGATGCTCACTTTTTAAGACTCGCTCAAGAAGGAGCCAAACTCCCCTCAGACTTTGATCTTGCCCAATTAAGACAAGCATCAGAAAGACAAAGTCGCCATGAGGAGGAAAGGCGTAGAGACCACATCAGATATAACATCCCTCGAGGTAACCCACCACCTCCTCCTCCTAACGAAATAGAGATGTTGCGGCAACAAGTTGAGAATCTCGCCCAGCAACTTCATAGTGGTGTTAAAACCAATCAATTCTCACTTAACGACATCTGTCCCTATCCGTTTGACAGGAATCTTTATATGCCACCCTTTCCACGCGGGTTCGAAACACCAAAATTCGAAAAATATAGAGGAAAGGGAGATCCCCGCGATCATGTCCGAGAATTTCATTCCGCTTGTCTCGAAGTTGCATATGAAGACACATACTTAATGCGCCTTTTTCCCCAAAGCTTGGGAGGAACAACCACATCATGGTTTTCCCGACTACCAGGTGGCATAAGAACATTTGAGGAACTCATCCAGAAGTTCCTATCTCATTACTCTTATAATATTGAACGTGACATCACCATGGCTGATCTATGCAACACCAAACAAAAACCAGGTGAATTATTCTCACTATTCCTGCAACGATGGCGCCAAATGTCTAGCAGACGTTCTCTTCAGTTACCTGAACGAGAACTAGTGGAAATTTTCATTTCCAACTTAAACGAAGAAATGGAATTTCACCTGGATGTCAAAGATACTGATTCTTTTAACGATATGATCACCAAGGGTATAAAATGTGAAAGGGCACTCATCAAAAAAGGACTCATCAAAATCTTTAATGAACCCAAAGATGGTCCTCGCCCGCGCTTCAATAGCGATAAACCGAACTTCTGGAACAAGAATAAGAATATCGTCAACGATGGAGTTGTGGATGCTCGGACTGTCCAAAATGCACAACCTGTGGTTCGATTTGCAGGACAAAATCCTCCACCTCAAAATAACACAAATGTTCCTCTTAATCAAGGTCGCATCACATCTCATGATGAACCAAGACCTCGTCAACAAAAACAAAAACGCACATACACTCCCTTAGGGGAACCCATTGAAACAGTGATGCGACAACTCATTTCTCAGAATTTGATCACTCTACCTAAGTTATCAAATTATGAGCCTCAAGTCAAACCGGCATGGTGGAGAGATACTGAACATTGTGAATTCCATCAAGGAAGAGGACACAAGACAAGTAATTGTCATCGATTGAAAGATCTCATTCAAGATCTTATTGATCGAGGAGAAATTGAAATTGAAGGGCATGACCCAAAAATGACCAATAATGATCATCAGATGTTCAAGAATCCACTTCCATCGCAAGATCAAAGGGGTCCTTCCACGTCCAGACGAGGTCCTGATACCACTGATTATACACAAGCTGCGTATAATTACACTGTCAATCACCTGTATGATGCCAGTGAACAAATTGCAACTATCACCTTCAAAAATCCCACTTCAAATTGCAATGTTGTTACACGTCGTGGCAAGGTCACCATAAAGGCAGCTCCACAAGGCACCACCTCCATCCCAAAGCAGTACAATCTTGTGGAACAATTAGACAAAACCCCTGCACTTATATCCATCTTGGAACTATTGCGTCTGTCACCCTCTCATAAAACTATCTTGGATCACGCACTCCAAGAGGCGTCAGTCCCTGCAAACTTGAATACAGACCAATTTCAAGCCATGGTTGGAAATCTAAAGTCATCACCTTGTCTCACTTTTTCTGAAAGCGACAACTCTTCTTTCCAACAACCTCATAACACCTCACTCCACATTGAAGGCTTTGTCAACCAACACAGGATCAAGCGAGTCTTGATCGATAATGGAGCAGGCCTAAACATTTGCACACTTCAGTTGGTCACAACATTGGGATATGCAATAGAATCAGTGGATCCTCGTAAGAAGATCACCATCAAAGCCTATGATGATGCAGAGTGTTCATCCAAAGGAGCTGTGGTACTACCAATCCGAGTGGGCCCTGTGGTAAAGCATATCATTTGTCAGGTTCTGGACCTTCCTCTGCCATATAATCTATTATTAGGGAGACCTTGGATACATGCCATGCAAGCTGTTCCATCTACCTACCATCAATGTATCAAGTTCCCACATAACGGGGTCGAGATCACAATCCTGGGCGATGCAAATCCCTTTGCATTTTGCCATAATATCAGCCATCAACCAGAGATTACCGTTCCTAATAATAGAGAAGCCATTTCCTCCACATCATATATAAATCCCGCCTCTCTTGCCAGTTCAAACACCCCTATGCCCAAGCAAGAAAAGCTAAAGATGAAAGTAGCAGAGGAAGGTCCTGGAGAATATAACTTGAGTCAGCTCTTTTGTGTGGGACAAATGCCCACTTCTCCTAGAACACATGGTAAACCACAGCAGTTGCTCCAGCAACCACTAATCACGCCAGCATGTGCCTTAACACCTTTCATCCTTGGAAAGAGTCAAGAGGAAGAAACACAAGATGAGGACCTAGCGGACTGGATCTATAAAGATCCCATCACCACTGACAAACCGCAAGTTACACTTCCTACGGAACAATATGGCAAAGGCCTCCTCATTATGCAAAGAATGGGATATGATGGTCAGAGTGCTTTGGGATACTGCAAACAAGGACGACACGAACCTCTACTACCAGAATTCAAGCCCAAAGGTAATACAGGCCTAGGCTTTGAAAAAGAGATCCTTCCTAAACTCAAATTCAAAGGAAAACCCAGCAAACCATTTTGTCCACCTACTGCAAAGAGGACACCTTTCATAATAAAAGCACCATCAAACACTATCCCCACTGCCCCATCGAGGCTCACAAACCCACCACAACCATCTACAATGCCAATCATCCCACCAAATGAACCAGTAATACCACCAGCAGTACCATTAGCAGTAGCAACTGCATCAGAACCCGCCACGACATCTATGGCACCAACAGTTCCTGCAGAAACCACTGAGTCACCATTGCCGATACTTCCAGTAACAAATCCATTAAACCCCATCACAATTCCTGCAGCACCGATCACTACAAGGATACATAAACCAATCACACCTGCCGTGTTTAACTCCAAAGACATCCCAGTATGGTATAGCAATCGGATGCTGGAGAGTGATTCAGAGACCGACTCACATGAGTGGGAATTCGATTCAGTGCAACTTAACACTTCAGATGAGGAAGACACATCACCACCTCCACCCCGCAAAGACATCCCTGTTTACGGAGAAGCACAGATAAAGACCACTTGGGTACCTGAGCTGGAAACATCTTCCACAGACCCTACGTCTCATCCTACGCCGGATTCTGATAGGGAGAGTACCATCAACGACCTTCACCACACTATCTTAACCCTCACTGATACATCTCCCGCACTTAACTTAATCGATGAAGTAATGCCCATTATCCACCCTGAACTCATTGAATGGAACCAACCAAATCCCCCATGTCTTGACCTCTTCCAGAACGATGAGGCTGTCATTGACTTTTTAGAATTAAGGGATAATCTACCAAGCGGGGATCACAAAGCTGGATTCGCCATTGAACTTAATAGCGCAACATACTTCGGGGTGGATGCCAAACCCTTCAGCTGCAAAAATATAACATTAAAACATGGATCTTCCAGTGAAAACCACATTGTGGCACTGTTTGATCCAACAAAAGTAAAAAGAAAGAGCGTATCCAACGGTGAAAACCTCTCTAAGGCACTTGAGGATGAAGGGTTTGACATTCTCCCTGCTAGTACACAACAGGAACGATCGACGATTCTCATTGAGGAGACTAAAGAATACAATGTGGGGACTCCTGAAAACCCTCATATCATACATCTGGCATCCCTTCTCACTCCAGAGGAACAGCCTCAATTTATAGAGTTCTTCCAAAAGCGTCAGATCAACTTTGCATGGTCATATGCAGACATGCCTGGGCTTGATCCTGATTTAGTCATGCATCATCTCACAGTAGCAAAAGGAGCCAAACCTGTCAAGCAGAAGCTTCGTAAGATGCATCCTCAAATTGCAGTGCTAGTCAAAACAGAACTCAAGAAACTCCTGGATGTTGGTTTCATTAGACCAATTGATTGCAAATTTTGATAAGGATAATATAGACCGCACCCCATAGGAGGCCAGGGAAATGATTAAAAGTAGTGGCATGATGCTAGTTCGTAGATGGGATTTGAAGATTTTTTTTGTATTAGATCAAGTAATGAGGCAAAAGGATCCAATATATGCTCAATAATTTAGCAAGCATGGCTCAGGGTTCAATAAGAGTATCAAGGAATTTTCTCAATGGGTGAGGGCCCCCAACCTAGATAAGTCAATTTTGTTGCATGAGATAGAGCAAAGACTGGGTGATGCAATTGTTAGGACCCCTGTAGACACTACAACCTTAGGGGCTTCCACATTGGCATTCCATGCCTCACATTTTGCAAAGGTGGTTGCTGAAGAGGAAGAAAAGAAACACGATGAGCTCAAGAAGAAACATGTTGCTCTTTTTACTAGTCATAATGAGCTATACATAGAAAATGAAAGAAGATTTGTAGAAGATGTAGCTGGATGCAAAAAATATGTATTTAGAGATTAAAATGATAATTTTTTTGCATATCATTAATAAAATGATGGGTAAATTGAATGAGGTAGAAGGCCTCATTCTTTTGTGTTCCAATTATGCACCCAACTGGGTGATATTCTTTCATTCTTCTAACTATTGAGAGCCACTTGGTTTCCAAAAGCCACTATGTTGAAGGAGGTCCTCTTAGCAGTAAAAAATGTCTTCTGCACCTCAAATTGTGGGGGTGACATGGAAAACCTACAACATAATGATAAAAGAGGTTCCCCATGTAGAAAGTGAAGACAAATTGTTAAAAGAAAAGATGATATCTTTTAGGGGTTTGGAGACATGGGATACCCCCAAGATTTTGACCGAGGACAACCAAATCAAATATTTGGACAAGTGGAAAATTGAATTCGAAGAATTAATTAATGCAATGTTGAATTCATTGGTGAAAAGGGACCATAATCAAAAGGATATTTACAATTTGATTATTGACAAAATTCTTGAGATTAATTCTTTATACCACAAATTCATTGTGGAGGCTACCACTATGCTTGCAAATAGGACAAAAGAGGCAATGGATAAATTGTAGACTTTGAGAGCCTTCACTTAGCCCACCATGGAGCAAATGGACAATTGGCATAAGCAATACTACTTGCTTGAAGAGAAGTAGCCAGAGAAGAATAGTAGTCTTTGTCTACACCTAAAAATTGGCTATGAGAAATTAAATAAATATTTTATATTTATTTAATATTTATTCTTCTATTAAATAGTTAATTCGAAAGATTAATTAATTTAATTCATTTTCATATCTTTCTATTAATTAATATTTTATTAATTAATTCATTATCCTATTCTTCCGAGTTAATTAAATATCTAATATTTAATTATATTATTCCTCTAATTAATTAAATATCTAATATTTAATTATTCCTCTAACCAAGTTAATTAAATATCTAATATTTAATTATCTTATTCCTCTAATTAATTAAATATCTAATATTTAATTATCTCCTCCAAGTTAATTAAATATCTAATATTTAATTATCTTCTCCAAACAATTAAATATCATTTGCTATATGGGGCTAAAATAAACACCATGCTTGTTGGAGCAAAATCTCCAAGTAGAGGATAGATCACATTGCTATGGAAAGTTAAAAAGAACACTTGTACTTTGTGTCTCGAAAGTGGTAGGTATATGCTCTCCCCTTAATTGGGTGACCAAAAAGCCAAACCCACTCTTTAACACTTTCTTTACTTTCAAGCAATTAATCTTTTAGAGGGCCTGCCTTCCTGAGCTGCCTTGAGGGGGCCAGTGAGAGGGGAATGACCTAAAGTGGAAACGAGCTAATACCGAGTCCTTCCAATCCACTCTAAATAAATCATGTTTGTGACGAAAGTTCAAACAACATGTGCTGATAAGTTCATACCGACACTATGTTTCGCCATAAACCCTATGGAGCGTAACCTCTATAGGCTGGGAACCTTCTGTATTTACAGAGCTGAAAGTGCCACATGTATGGCCACATGATCGGAAGCCTTTACTAAAAACTATTTGTACTAGTTGCCAAAAACCTTCTAGTTGTTGGTGGAGGAGGTCGGACCTCTAAAGTGGCTCACACACATACGGTTCCTAGTAGAGATATAAAGTTTGCCATGGGGAGTTTTCATGGAAATTGGTGCTTGGCTGCCCCAAAGAAGTGAGTGCCGAGGGTGGAGCCAATGGGGTCAAGCATCTAAATATCCACTTTGAATAGAGTAGCCTCAGGGGAAACTCCATGTGAGATTCAACAACTATTGTCTCAGCCTGCCATAGGGATTTGTACTTGGTTGTGCTTTTCATTTACTAAAAATTGTGTCTTCTATGTCTGTAACATGTTCCAAATGGTCAAAAATTGAAGAAAATTATCATCTACAAGAGATCAAAAATCAACAAATTTCTAAAAAGTGTGATCAAAAGGATAAAACAAAAAGCATTCCAACAGTTGAAGCACCAACTCAAAATCAAAGTATCAAAAAATCAAAATATCAAAATAATCCTTGAAGTAGGTTTGTCCCTAAACCATCACGTATTTTCAAGATAGCTCCAAACAACTAGGTTGCTAATCCTATAGGTTATTCCCAAAAGGTTCTATAAACATCAACAATCAGAAAACTATTGATTCAAACATCTTAAGTGCAAAAATCAACATCCTTGTCAAGTCTCTCATCAGGATAATCAAATCCTCTATCACGAAGCTT
Organism: Cryptomeria japonica; assembly: GCF_030272615.1. Taxonomy (NCBI): domain Eukaryota; kingdom Viridiplantae; phylum Streptophyta; class Pinopsida; order Cupressales; family Cupressaceae; genus Cryptomeria; species Cryptomeria japonica. Next base: position 221,847,233 of record NC_081407.1, on the reverse strand, counting down.
GATCAATCTATACTAGGTTCCTAACCTTGGATATATCTTTCCTATTTTGAACTTAGGTTACATCAAAACCAAAATTGCACCAACATTGGAATCAAACTTGTAAACTGTCAAATGTTTATATGACTTTTAAGTATCACCTTAAGAAAAGAAAACCCAGTTACAAAGCTACTTAGAAGACAATAAGATTCTTGTATATCAATCACAAGATCTTACTGAAACATAGAACATTCCTACATCATTTTCATCACTACTTGCGTGGCTGTGCTACAGAATTTGACGGTGAAACTCTACAAAGACGTACTTTTCAACAAATAGATGCTTTATCCCAATGAACAACCAATAGTGGTAAGATCAATAAAGCACATCTTCCTAAACCAATAATCACCTATTGACCTTGTCCTTGGGAACTTTTGACAACTTTGAAATAATCACATGCCAGTTTGGAATAGAGTCCAATACGAACAACTTAGAAAACAACAACAAATGGAGGAAGAAGATACCACTTTTAGATTTACTATTGTTGATGAAGAAGCTGTCAATAGCACCATTAGAGACCTGGAACAAGATTTCAAATTTGATAGGCTAATGGAAAAATTGTTGACAAAACAAAAAGAAAAATATCTCTTGATGTTGGCAAAATATGGAGCTAAACTGCCACAAGACTTTAACATAGAAAGCTTAAAACAAGAGGCGGAGACAAGTAACACCCAAAAAACAGATGAGAAAAATAATGAAGATATGAACAACGAAGAAATAAGGAAAGAAAGGGATGATAAAAGAAAAGAGCGTAGTGACAAAAAGACCCATGACGAAACAAGGAGAGACTATGTAGATAATCCCTTATCAAACCTTACTCAACAAATACAAGCTCTACAACGACAAATACAAGACATGCAAAATGGGACAAGCTCCAAGAAATATTTGTTACAAGATATATGCCCATATCCTTTTGATAAAAATTTGAATATGATGCCATTTCCGCAACATTGCAAGATCCCTAAATATGACAAATACGATGGAAAATTTGATCCTCAAAATCACATTAGGGAGTTTTGTACTACGAGCATGGAATTTGCTCACGAGGAAACTTACCTTATGCGTCTTTTTCCTAGGAGTTTAAATGGACAATCAATGGAGTGGTTTTCAAGATTACCATCTAGAATCAAATCCTTTGAAGAATTGTGAATAGGTTTATTTCACAATATTCCTACAATATAAGGAATGAAATAACAATGCTAGATCTTTGCAATGTTAAACAAAAGAATGGTGAATCCTTTATGATCTTTTTACAATGATGGAAACACATGTTTAATAGGTATCCACGGGATGTACCTGATCAAGAAAAAATGGACATATTCATTGATAATCTTATCAGTGAAATGAGTTATCGACTAAGGATGCAATGTCCTCCCTCTTTTGCCAAAATGATCGAAAATGGTCTGAAAATAGAGAACACAATGGTAAAGAACTGAGAACTAAAACTTTACAACAACAACAAAAACAATGACAAACCCAAGTTTTGGTCAAAGAATAGGAATGTCAGCAATGCAGGAAATGATGATAACAATACTGCAAAACAACAACAACCAATTTTCAATCTATCAAGTCAAATCCCAAGCAACAACAATCTGGAAAACAATAAAGTCAAGTCCTTTTTCTCTAATCCTTAGAGAAAATTCACAAATATTGGAGAATCTTTAGAATCAGTTCTAAAAACTTTGTTTGCTAACAAATTGGTTGTTTTACTAGAAGCAAAAATTTATGAACCACCAGTTAAGCCAAATTGGTGGATTGACAATCACTTTTGCAATTATCATCGAAATAAAGGACACCTAACAAATGATTGTCAAAGATTAAAACACATTATCCAAGATCTAATTGATAATGGAACCATCACGGTGGATAGCCATAAGATGAATGAATCACACTTGGCTTTTAAAACTCCGCTTCCAAACTATGATAAAGGTGAATCATCCCGATTAGAAAATGACAAAGGGAAAACCAAATTGAATTATGCTTATACATACGATGATATAGTAAATGTGATAATTGTTAACGAAAATCCATCTTCAGAACCAATCAACGTTATCACAAGAAGAAAAGAAAAGGTAACCTTTCCAAGTATAGCAAAAGACCCAACATCTACATCACAAAAATACAATTTAGTAGAGCAATTACAACGAATACACACTCAAATATCAATTCTAGAAATTCTCAAAATTTCACTTATGCATAAAGAAATTTTGGAGAAAGCATTAGTGGAAACAACAGTTTCAAAATATTTGGATGTAGATCAGTTCCAAAACATGGTAGGACATCTTATAGCTCCTCATTGCTTATCATTTTCTGAAAATGATGATGCATCGTTACAACATCCTCACAATTCTCCTTTACATGTTGAAGTCTCCATTAATAAAACTGGTGTCAAACGTGTACTCATAGATGGAGGAGCTGGTTTAAATATTTGTGCATTAATTTTGATAAAAGCTTTGGGATATTGAGAGAATGTAGTAGACCCCAAAAAGAAAATAACCATCAAGGCTTACGATGAAGCAGAATGTTCTTCTAAAGGAACTATTATGCTACCAATAAGGATAGGACCTGTGGAAAAGGATACATTGTGTCAAGTTTCAGATTTGAATCTCTCCTACAACATTCTTCTAGGAAGACCATGGATTCACAAGATGCAAGTAGTTCCTTCTACATACCATCAATGTGTAAAATTTCCTCACGAAGGAAAAGAAATCACTATAATTGCAGATTCCAGTCAATATTACAATAATTTGAAGCCAACACAAGATACCACAGTTCCACATAATAGAGAATCAATATATCCTACCAAGGAAATTCAAGCAAAATTATGGGAAACTTTTGAAGAAAAGCTCAAGTTAAATGATGAAGGAATGGGAAAGTACTCTTTGAATAATTTTCCACTTTTCCCTAATTCATATGGAAAACCTATAGATGTTCAATCAAAATCACAAGGAAAATCAAAACATATGTTTAAAGGGACATTTGTTAGTGCTGGAACTCTTAAAGAAGAAAATGAAGACAAAATTATTCTTGATTGGTTATACAAGGATGAAGATAAAACTATAGCAATAGCAATAGAAGTCAATATTTCCATAAAACAGTATGGAAAAGGATATGAAATCATGCAAAAGATGGGATATGAAGGGAAAGGACCAATTGGTAAGCAACATCAAGGTATTTCAAAACCTATTTATTTGCATTCACAATCCACAGAAGATAAACCTAGGTTAGGATATCTGAAGTCTAATCAAAAGCAACATAATTATCAACAACAAAAATGTAGAAAGAAATTAGTTTCTAAAGAAGAAAAATGGCAAGAAAAGCTACATCAAGCAACCGAAACAATAACCAATAAACAACAAGAGCAAGAAGACCACGAAAAGAAAGAAGAGGAGATTATCATCCCAGGGAATGGAAAATCTTCTCAGCAAGTCCTAGAAATACAAACAAAAGAAAAATCTGAAAAAAATATTCCAGAAGCAGTAAAAATAGAAATGACAGAAATCAGAGAACTTTTTACACCATACGACATCCTAGTATGGTATAGTGGAGTAATCTTAGATCAGAATTCAAAAACAGATTCCAATGAGTATGAATGGGGACCAGATGCCTTATCTACTACATCAAGTAAAGAATACAATAAAGATCAAGCAGCTATTACAAAAGAAGACTTGTCTTTTATAGAACAAAAGATAAAATTAGAAAGAAGACAAGAGAAACTCAGAATTCAGAGAAAAGAGGTGTATGCAAAAAGAAAATCAAATGACAAGAATAGTGACACAATGCCACAAGAAGTGCAAACAAGAATTAGATATGCAAGAACCATAGAAGAAATAAGAAATAGTCAAGTTGGATTAACTATTAGCCCAAAAGAAGCTGAGTTTGAAAGGAGACAAAATCTGTTAAAAGAATCCTCTTTAACATATACACAAGTTTATCAACTCCAAACTGTAAATGGAGTCAATCAGGAAGAAATTTGCAATACCAAAGACGTGTGTGTTGATATAATCCATTCATTTAAGGGACAAATGTCAATTGAAGAACCACTTGAGTGTGAACTACAAAAATGCTAATATTAATCTTGTTAAGACTAATTCGGAAATTCTTGAGAAAGACAATCCTCAAAAACATTCAATCTATGACAATACCTATTCTATGTTAAATTATGATCATTATGTCATCAACATTGAAACACCTATTGATGATAGTGATTATGATTTTCCCCTTCTTCATCCTTAACTAATTGATTGGGATAATTTAGACAACCTCGAACTAAATGTCTTTTCCAATGATCATGACTTAGCTGTGTACCGTAAGGCTATTGAACCCATCCCATCTAAGATATCTTCTACTACAAAATCAAGTAATGTTTTTCATAGTCAGGAGAATGCCAAACTTTTCACTCGCAAAAGTGAAATAAAACAAGGAAAGAGACCTATTATTGAAAACCATTTCATGGCAACATTAGATCAATCAAAAGAGAAAATAAAGGGCGTATCTAATGATGAAAACCTCCTTGAGGCATCAGAAGATGGAAAGTTTGACATTTTTCCTACATATTTTCAAGAAAGATCTGCTATCCTGATAGAACCAACAGAAGCAGTAAACATTGATACATCAAAGGATCCTAAAATACTTCATTTTGCTACCTCATTATCAGAAAAAGAGAGTAAAGAATACATGGAATTCTTTAAGCAACAACAAATAAATTTCACTTGGTCTTATGCAGGTATGCCAGGGCTTAACCTAGATCTTATCATGCATCATCTTAATGTGGATTTAAAAGCAAAACATGTTAAGTAGAAGCTAAGAAAGATGCACCTACATATTGCTCTCCTTGTCAAAACCGAGCTCAAGAAATTATTAGAAGTGGGATTCATAAGACCAGTTGCTTATCCAGAATGGGTTTCAAGTATTGTACCAGTATCAAAACCAGATAATAGCATAAGAATCTGCACAGATTTTAGAGATATGAATAAAGCATGTCCAAAAGATGATTTCCTGCTACCAAAAATTGATATCATAGTAGACTTGTCAGCAGGGCATGAGATGTTTTCATTAATGGATGGCTTCTTAGGATATAATCAAATAAGAATCGCACCTGAAGATCAAGAGAAGATAGCTTTCACCTATGCATGGGGAACATACTACTTGAATGTTATGCCATTTGGGCTTAAGAATGCATGAGCAACATATCAAAGAGCTATGACGATAATTTTTCATGACATGATGCATACATTCATGGAAGATTATGTCGATGGCATACTCACAAAATCTCACACAAGAAAAGAACATTTGAACATTCTAAGCAAGATTTTTGACAGGCTGGAAATATATCAATTGAGATTAAATCCAAAGAAATGTGCATTCGGGGTAACCTCTGGAAAGCTCCTTGGGTACATTATATCAGCTTGTGGCATTGAAGTCGATCCTGGAAAAGTTAAAGCTATTATGGAGACGGAATCACCTAAGAACATAAGTCAATTGCGATCTTTACAAGGAAGGTTGCAATCAATCAGGAGATTTGTGTCCCAATTGGCTGATAGATGTCTTCCCTTTACCCATCTTCTACATAAAAATGTTTCATTCAAATGAGATCTAACATGTGAAGAAGCTTTCTTGCAAATAAAAGAATATCTTATGAGTCCTCCAGTACTGATATCACCAACCAAAGGGAAACCATTGTTACTCTATGTCTCAGCAACAAGTGTATCATTAGGCACTCTCCTAGCTCAGCACGATGATGAAGGAAAAGAAAGAGCAGTTTATTATATCAGTAGAACACTTGTTGGATATGAGTTAAATTATTCATCAATTGAAAAGATATGTCTAGCAGTTGTATTTGCAACTTAGAAGCTACGACATTATATGTTGATTCATTCTATAAAACTAATAGCAAAGATAGATCCTCTCAAATATTTATTGACCAAGTCAACATTAACAAGGAGACTAGCCAAATGGGTTATGATACTGAGTGAATTCGACATAGAATATGTTGACCGGAAAGCCATCAAGGGACAAGTCATTGCTGATCAATTAGCTGATGCACCTCTACAAAATGACATGCCTTTGCACATCGAATTTCCTGATGTAGATATTTTGACAATAAGTACACACTTTTGGGAATTGTACTTTGATGGTTCTTATACTCAATATGGATCAGGTGCATGAATATTTTTCTTCACACCTCAACGACATACAATTCTGATTCATATAGATTGAGATTTCCATGCACCAATAATACTGCAGAGTATGAAGCATTGGCTATAGGGCTCAAAATGGCCATTGAATGGAATGTCAAAGAACTACATATCTATGGTGATTCACAACTTGTCATTAATCAAATAAATGATGAATATCAAACAAAGGATGATAAGCTTATGTTGTACAAACAGCTAGTGGAAGAATTTAAAGGACATTTTAAAGAAATCACATTCACCCAAATTCCCAGAAATGAAAATAAAGCAACAGATGCAATGGCTACAATAGCATCTCTCTTGCAAAATAAAGAGAATCAACAATGTTACAAGTTTCTTGTGGAAGATATCTTAACCCCTACCATTCAATCCCAACATACCTATCAAATTTTCCATATATCAGGAACCAGTCAATCCTTATACGGTCAAACCTACCAATATTTAAAAGATCATATCCTTCCTTTGGAATTATCTCGTAATCAACGAAGAAACTTTATTCGTTAGTTCTCTCGCTATACCATTATTGCTGATATCCTATATAGGCGTGGTCTAGATGGTACATTGTTGAGATGTCTTGAAAAAGATGAATTTGAAAGAGTTCTTAATGACATTCATGCGGGTATTTGTGGTACACACTCAAGTGGTTTAACAATGGCTAAGAAACTTATTCATATGGGTTACTTTTGGCCTACTATGGAAAGAGACTCATTCACCTATGCTAAAAAGTGTAAACAATGTCAAATTCATGGAAATCTAATTCATGCACTAGCACAATAGTTATATCCTATGACAGGATCATGGCCATTTTCACAGTGGGGCCTGGATTCGGTAGGAAAGATGAATCCCTCATCCTCTAACGGCCATAAATTCATTCTAGTTGCTATTGAATATTTTACTAAGTGGATTGAAGAAATGCCTTTAACAACAGTGATAGAAAAACAAATATCCTCATTCATCTTGAATTACATAATCTATCGCTATGGAGTTCCTATGACCATTATCACTAATAATGGAAGACCGTTCAAAAAGCAAGATGTAAAAGAGCTATGTGAAAAATTTCATATTCAACATAGGTTCTCTACTCCATATTATCCACAAGGTAATGGTCAAGCTGAGGCATCAAACAAAACTATCTTGAAAATCTTGAAGAAAACAGTCAATGAAGCTGGAAAAGACTGGCACATTCAACTAAATCTTGTTCTTTGGGCATACCTAACTAGTGTCCGCACTCCAACAGGGGCAACTCCATATTGTTTGGTCTATGGATCAGAAGCTATATTACCTATAGAAGTAGAGATACCTTCTCTACGAGTATCCTTGCATGGTCTTATACCAGAAGAAGAACAAAGAGTCTCTCGACTCTAGGAACTAGAACTGATTCAGGAACGTTGCCAAAATGCAATAGACCATTTGAAAGTATACCAACAAAGAATGGCAAGAGGCTATAACCACAGAGTCAAGCCACACACTTTCCAGATTGGAGACATAGTTATAAGGGAGAATCCAAGAAATCAGCAAGACCGAGAAAAGAAGGGAAAATTTGAACCAAATTGGCTAGGACCTTTTGTCATAGTAGCAACATATGGATCGGGAGCATACAAGTTATCTACCCCTGAAGGTGATTGGTTTGATGAACCTATCAATTCTATCCATCTCAAGAAATTCTATTCTTGAGATATAAAGTCCTGGAAATATCAATAAAAGGCATATAAAGTCCTGAAGAAATCCGTAAAAATCAGAAAAGTAGAAAATCCCTAAAAAGTATAAAACAACAAAAATGCAATAAATTTAGATGGTGAAAACCTAGTAAACAAGCACTATCTAAAAAGTGAGTTCCTCCATCCATGAGATCTCTTTGCGTACCTATCCACTCCATCCTCTCGCATTTATCACTTCCATCTATCTTAGCTTATCCATTCCATCTTTCGCATACATTTTCTCTGAACCATTTAGCAAGAAATATGCAGCTTACCAAAAATTATTAATCTTTGACACACTTGTCATAGTTTCTGTCTTAGCTTTTATCAGTATCTATCAATCTACATTTCTATTTTGTCATGGTTTGGATCTTGATCGATTCATACAGCCATAATAATTTTTTGTTTCTACTGGGGGCAAAATCCTAATTCCTTTTGTTAAGGTGATCTTTTGAAAACTTAAAAATCCAAAAACATTCAAAAAACTTACAAAAAAAAACCAAAAAAATCTAGGGTTTTGAATTAGATAACAAGCCAAAAAAGAAATAAATCAATCAAGGCATCTCATCAACAACTGAATCGTTAAACTTAGAAAATGAAGAATCAACTCACAAGCTATAAAGGATTATCAAAGATCATTCATCAAGATGATTATATCAGTTAATGACCATAAGAACATGTGAATGACATACAAGATTCAATGTTTATATCTTGATTTTTACTAATCATGTACTCTATGCGACTCAAGGATGTCCATGACTAGAGGAGCTATGATGGGGCATGATTATTTTCTTTGATTGCTGTTTTTGGTTTATCTCTTACTATAGTATGAACTTGTCTCAGGATATGATCAACAAAAGATCAAGGAGGACGTTCCAAGTCATGCATGAAAGGAGATACTCCTTGTTTGTTCTGCAAACAATACTTAGGTAAACTTGATCCATTATATCAAGTTGCTTGTATTAACTTGCTATATCAAAATCCATGTAAGAAATACTTAGGTCATCTTGAATCATTATGTCAAGTTGCTTGTATTTTCTTACAATATTTTTTAAGCTCAATGATTAAATCAAACACTGTTACAAGATAGCATATGAAGAATGGCAGTATAAATTTTAGTTAGATCATTTCATTAGCTCATTATTCATTTGCATTATAAGCATTCATTTGTCAGTTGCATTATAAGCATATCATTTCATTAGCAAGTCAACGGTCATAAATAAAGATTGAGTATACTTGGACAAATAAAAACAATTTGCATTTAATCATTGTAGGTGCATTCATTTTTAATCATTATTCATTTCATTCTAGCTGCATTTTATCATTGTATTAAGTGCATTCAATTAAGTGCATTTCATTAACCATATAGTGTATCATTATTGTTTGCATTATCATTCCATTTATCATTTAGTTGCATGCATAAAAATTTCAAAAGAAACATTTCATATAGATCATTTGTATGTACATCATCATAAACATTTATCAATCATTCATTTGCATTTTCATATAGATCATTTGCATTTGCATCAGTTCAGTAATAATTTTCATTTGCATCCAAAATCATCAAAATCAAAGCAAAAACATTTATCATTGCATCATGTAAGTCATTATCATCATATCATTATTCATCTACTCATTGCATCCATCTAATCCAAGCATCTAAGCATCCATAAAATCAAATCATATAAGCATATAGAACATCATCAAATAAAGTAGCATGCATAATAAAAAGCATCATCATATAGAATCCATGTCTGCATATACATCATCATAAAACAATAAAAGTCCAAGTATACAATGATATGAAATAAACAATACAAATGCTCCAAATCAAGTCACAGCTATCCTGTACCACTACCACCTGAATCTGTCCGTCTCTATGGCTGTGGGTGAGAAGATCCTCCAGATGCCTGTCTACCATGCTCACCACTCCTCCTCTAAGGTCCCATGACCCCACCACTGCTAGTGTCCATCAACACGGTGGTCTGATAACTACCTACTCTCTGGCTCTCTGCAACTACCTCCTCATATCATCGTCACCAGTAGGAAGTCTCCTTCCTGGCACAAAATAATGCTCTAACAGTGTCCGCTGAGAGAGTACCTGATCCAACCTGCTGAATATGATCTAGAAGACCCTGAGTATCCTGCTGTCTCCTAACAACTTTGTCTCTCTCAGTCATAAGAGTTTGTATCTATTCTCAAAGTTGATCAATCTATGCTCTTAGACTGTCAATAGTATCATGCCCTGGCACATCATGCTCTGATGCAACCTGCTCTGGTAGATCCTGCTATGGTGCATGAATCCCAATCCCCTCACCACCAACCTGTCCAACTACTAGAACCTTAGTCCAAGTAACTCTTTGAACTCATCATCTAATCAGGGGAATATGATCCTCAGGATCCTCATCATCACCACCATGAGCTACAATAACTCTAGGATCTGGTTGAATCAATCCAAAATCAATACCTCTCCCACAACCCCCATCCAATCTAGTCACCCTGCCCCCTCTCAATGGTAATCCTCTAGGTGATCTCATCCCTACCCTACTAGTATCCCTCCCAATCCATCCACCATCTCTCCCACCCATAGGATGAGGTCTATCAATTTTGCCAGTCGGTCCAAATGGTCCTCCACGGACTCTCAATCGACGTCCTCTCCATCTAGGTCCACCACCAACACCACCTCCATCCCCAACATCATCTCCACCTCTCCCAGCCTCATGTGCAACTCTAAGCTCTCATCTACGTCTCCATCTCCTACTAACAGGATCATCTGAATCATCATCATCATCTCCTGAGCTAGGAGGAGGATCTGCTAGATCCGTAATCCGAGGAAATGGATGAGCTAATAAATATTGAGCATACTTTGCAGTAACCCCAGGATCAAGAATGTGTAATCTCATATCGTAAGCCACTCTTGGAGTAGCAACAAACTCTACATGAGCAATCTCAAATGACAAAGATGGTCCCCAATCTTGCCTATCTTTGTGTGTAGGGGAAAAAGCGAGACTAGGTTAACATGCCCTAATCCTACCTTTTGACACACATTACGGAATACGAAAGAGCCTAGAGGTATCACACAATTGGCTACTTCTTCTTGTGAAAGAGAGAGCCACAGGCTACCTATTAGGATTTCTATTCCCTTGTTGAAATTGGAAGATCAAATGATGCAAGTTCAAACCCTAATCCCAAAATGCAAGTATGAACTAATAACAAGATTGCAGAATTGAGATTAAACAATGAACAGCTGTAAATACAGGGATGAAATAAGAATGCATATGTGTACCCGGAGTCAAAATCGGACTGAAAATGTTCGGGATGGGGGTGCGGGCGCCACTGTCCTGATTCTGTCCTGGAAACTGCACCGAAAACTACTGTTTTGCACTCTGGAACACTGTCGGAAAAGCTGTCTGTCCGGAGGACCAGGGCGCCCAGCGCCTCTATCCCAAGGACCAGGGCACCCAGTGCCCCTGTCTTGGTAGGACCAGGGCACCCAGTGCCCCTGTCCCAGTCTTCTGCTCTGCAATTTGATGCAGAGTGTTGTCTCGACCTATTCTCTCTGGATCCGTATCCTGCGGCGTCGTCCGAGTCCTGAAACCTGCACTTATATCTGAAAATGGGATGGGCGGCTATATAGGGTTTTGCCTTAGTCAAACCCCCACTTCGGTGATTTCCACTTCCATGAATAGCCAAGTTGTTTTGTAAAATGTATTGTGTGTGCAGACCTAGTGTGTGTGCAAGGTCCTAAAATGCAAGAAAGCAAACTAGAGCAACCTAGAAAGTAAACCCTAATTGCTTGTAAATGACAATGTAAATGCTCTAAATCAAAATGCAAAGTGATCTAAAGTATGAATAAAGGATATATTGAAGCTTATGCAAAGACATGAAAACAACATGAAATCATACCCAACCCTCAAGGGAGGAGTACAAGCCAATCTTCAGTCGGTAATCTCCTATTGTTCTTCAATGTCTTCCAAGCCCTAAGTGGATGAATGAATTTGATGAATGTTTGATAGAGGGATGTTGAATGTTGTTGAAGTCTTCAAAGATCTGCTCTTTTGCTACATATGAGGTTCCTGAAAACAAAAATCGGATCCTTTCAAATGAAGAAAGAGAGCTCTTATGTAGGAAACCCTAGATCGTAATTTCGTCTTTTGGCCAACCTAGAGATTGAATATCCCACCAATTTCTTGGGGTTAAGCTTTATTTTATCATTGGATTGTGCTCCCAAAATTTTGGGAAAAATATTCGGGACCATGTGCACTCTGGGCGCCACGGTCCCGACAACTTTTCACCAATTTTTCAGGGCCGTCGGATATGATGATTTTAGAGAGAATCCCGAAGTTACAGGTGATTTCGAGATGTTTTGACCCCGAAACCAAGCCCCCAAGTTTGAAATAGGACTTAATTAGGGTTTTTGATTGAGTGATGTATTGGAGGAATAAAATGCAAAGGGCACGCTTTAGCGAAAGGGCCCAACTTTATGATGCAAAGGATGATGAAATAGGACCTTAGACCTAATTAATTTGATTAATTAAGTGCTAAAGGAGAAATGCAATGCAAAATGTAAAATGAACTAGGGCGGGTGCTAAACTAGGTGTGAAATTGTACCACCCTAGCGAGTGTGTACAATTTACGACGCTACATTTAGCCCCCACTTTAGTGGTCATATGAGTACTACGTGCATATGCAAGCTAAAGTACAGAAAAGTAAACATCATTTGAAAAAGGATATATCCATAAGTTGTCGGACGAAGCCTCCAGCGGTATCTGCAGTACATAGTTAGGAACCACACCCTACAAAACACACGTTAGATCACAAAATCACCTAATGCTTACTAAGGAAAGTGATGAAATCTGTGAGTAGCTATATGCCCCCCCCTGTTTCGACTTGCTTATTAGGGAGGTGAAACAGGGTAGCATGTTTACTTACGACAAATTGTGTAAGAGAGTGTTGATGAGGGAAGTTCACTAAATAGGCTTCATCAGAGCACTTTTTGGAACATCTCGAGAGTAGGGGAATGAAAATACGATTCCAACATAACAAACGGCTCGGAAATCGCATCTCCCAAACCCAAGTTATGATAAAATGAATGATAGAGGAAAATTAGGGTTTCAAAAGTAAAGATGTAGAAATGAAAGTATATACCTTGAAAGTGACACTTGCATTTGTCACTTTGTTGATTTCTGAATACTATTCATTGCAGTAGAGCCCACATAGCCATCATCATGCCTTCATGACGATCAGAGCGTCCCACGAGGATTGAGATCCTGCGCCAGGCCGTGATCGATGACGAGCCACTAGACGAGGTGAGTTGACTGAATGTTGACTTTTGATTTTTTTTCGCATTTTGACTTTTCTGTGATCGTATGCGGGCCTTGAAGGCTGACCCGGGGCCCAGCCAGGGCGCCATGGTCCCTGTGGGGTGCCCTGGTCCCCCCAGGGCACCATGGTCCCAATCAGGGCGCCATGGTCCCAATCAGGGCTTGGCGAGGGGTTTCAGGGTTGGCATATGATGTTCGACAGTTTGCATGAGCGATTTTGCTGATCGAGTACTGATTACGGTTATGTTTTTGTGTTGCAGGGTCTCCCATACATGAGAGAGCATACAGCGGGACATATTCTTCGCAGTTTGCGAGATCAGATTCCACAGCTGACTCAGGCAGAGAGAGACACATTGTCGATTGTGGGATTGTGGTATGTGATCCTCATGCCAGCCATTCGGTTCCATCCTGTGATGCTGATGGCATTGATGGAGCGATGGGATCCTGACACATGCACGTTTCACCTTCCAGTAGGGGAGCTGACGGTTACACTCGAGGATGTGTACCGTATACTTCGTCTTCCTATCAGAGGAGCGACTGTTACATACGCGACCGATCGGTCAGCAGAGGATCATCAGAGAGAGCAGGTGTATTGCATAGGGAGAGTCATGCCGAGCGAGACGAGAGTTCGCATTAAGGTTAGCTGGCTCTTACATCCTACAGGGGAGGTACCCCTTCTGAGACGCCTTATGATCACCATCATAGCACTAGCCATCTGCCCTAATGGGCGAGGTACGCACATGCATGGGGGTCTCACATGGTGCATCAGAGCTCTGGAGAGACATAGGAGAGTGTATGCTTGGGGTCAGAGTATGCTTGCACATCTCTATCACGACCTTGAGGAGTATGTATTTGGACAGGGTTGCAGTTTGATGACATGCACACTTCTGCAGGTGTGGATTTTAGAGCACTTCACATGCACTAGGCCTGTTGGCTTTCCGCTGAGTACGACGAGCGAGCGACCTAGGGTGTTTGCTTATCCACTTACCAGCAAGTGGAGATTTGGAGATTTGTTATATTGGAGAGTGATTTTTGATAGACTGATAGCCGAGGTGACAGTGTGGAGACCCTACCTGCGGATGCACAGATGGGATGGGATGGAGAGACAGTTAGCATGCCTACAGAGGAACCGCCTACTGCAGGGATGATATTCACACATCATAGTCCCATTCTAGTTCGACCGAGTACGGAGGCAGTTTGGGCTAGAGCAGTGTGTTCCAGCTGATGTGCCCATCTATACTTGACACTCACGGGTCCTTCCCAGACCTAGAGCAGTAGCGAGACCGATGATAGATGACATCAAGACTACAGATATAGAGGGATCTGATCAGGATGTAGTCACCGATTACTCTGCAGAGCCTGGAGCACAGCGCAGGTATGTCTCATGGTTTATGAGATCATATCCAGGTCCTATCTTTCCACCAGATCATTCGACAGGCCATCCAGGCCCATGGAGACATGGAGACCGAGACGAGGACCAGGGATCCAGGTCAGAGGAGCCAGAGGAGGGAGAGGGTCATGAGGAGGTAGGAGATCCTGATCCACCTACAGGCGATCAGCCCAGTGCCGAGGAGGAAGAGGAGGACACAGATAGAGATGAGGACGAGGAGGAGACAGGTGAGGATGCGGATGAGGATGAGGATGAGAATGACGAGGAGGACAAGGAGGAGGAGGATAGAGATGCTGAGGAGAAGTCGGATGCAGCTCCCCACCATTTGGGAGACGATACCATAGCTCTAGATCCTCCTCTTATTCCCCAACCGGGGGAACATGAGGTGATACAGAGGACTGTTTCTAGTACCGTCCAGCCTACACCCGTCGTGCACAGATTAGTCGAGCGAGGGGAGCCTAGTAGATTCCAGTCACAGATGCTACCGTATCATGATCCCTACTGGCGTGAGGGAGACCCGGGTATAGTAGGTTTATATTGATTGATTAATGTTTTGATGATATAGAAAGGTACTAACAAAAAATCTATTCTACAGCTAATGTGCAGGAGTGGCGTTCCCTGATTCAGCAGGCAGTGACAGACATTTCCATGATAGCACAGATCCCTAGTTCCTCATAGATTGCCTATAGGCCTCAGGGGAACGTGGGTCAGCATGAGGACTTGTTTTCCCCATTCTGAGTACAGGTAGACATATGGAGGGAGAGAGAGAGATTCCTATCAGAGGATCTACAGCGGGCGCGGCGAGATCTAGCAGTAGCTCAGGCCGAGGCTACCACCTATCGCGCGATCCTTATGGATAGGGATCGCAGGAGTTCCTCTCGGAGTCACTCACGGTCTGTATCGCACTACACACCCATGGGTCCACCTTCACGGCCAGATCAGGAGGGAGCATCCAGTCGACACTCTCCAGCCACCAGCCCTAGGGATAGGAGATGATTTTATGATGTAAGAGAGGTCACATTTTGGATGTACAGTGACCTATATTTGTATACGATCCACATATATATATGTATATATACATGCTTCTCTTTTGTCTCAAATGTGTTATCTTTAATGCTTAAAACAATGTATATTTTGTTTTGATTAAATCTAATACATTTGGTAAATGTACATGTATATTCAGAATTTAATTTCCATGTGATTGATTTCTCAATTCTCCATGATTAAATTGATACATGTGTGACTTAATTAAAATATTTAATCAAGTACTACATTGATGATAAGGAAGAAATATGCATTAAGTATAAGAATCATATAACTAATGTGATTTAATTTTGAACTTAAACACAACATGATACGATTCTACTCAACACATAAAGACATTGTATAATATGCTAGCATAATAGAAATGTAAATCTTTAACAATTTACATAAATGAATTCAAGACAAACTATAAAGTAAGAAGACACGCTTGTCAAGAACGAAGCAATATAGATTAAACACCATAACATTTAATTCTATTTTGCTCTAATTAGGAGATACTAACATATTATCCAATGTTGGAGAACTGAAAAGAAGATAAATAAGAAATGAAGAATTAAGCATAATATCTACGCAAGTGCATAGCATTGATAGGTTCTTTAAGAGGCGTACCGTCTACATCCGCTATTTTATAAGCACCCGATCCATAATCTTCGATAACGATGTATGGTCCAAGCCAATTAGGTCTAAATTTTCCCTTTTCTGTAGGTAAGGCATTCACATTGCGCTGATTCTCATAAAGGACTAAGTCACCTACTAAGAAGGAACGTTGAATAACCTTATCATTATAGCTTCGTTGTAGAGTTTTATGATACGCTTGAATATGCTCAAGAGCGTTTATACGCTGTTCATCAAGCATCTCAAGCTGTTGAAGTCGTTGTTCTCTATAAGAGTCATCATCTACTATACCTTTGAGAGAAACCCTAAGTGATGGAATCTCTAACTCTAAGGGCATAATAGCGTTAGCACCATAAACAAAATTATAAGGAGTAGTTCCCGTAGGTATTCGTACACTCGTTCGGTAGGCCCAAAGAGCATAGATTAGCTGGTTACTCCAATCCTTACCATGCTTATTTACGGTTTTGCGAAGAATTTGTTCAATTATCTTATTGGATGATTCGGCTTGACCATTTGACTGAGGATAGTATGGGGTAGAAAATCGATGTTTGATATGATACTTCTCAAGGAATTTCTTCAAGTCCTTGTTCTTAAATGATGTCCCATTATCTGAGATTATAGTAGAAGGTATCCCGAATCGAGAAATGATGTTTTCTAGAAGAAATTGACAAATCACTTCAGCAGTGGTAGAGCGAAGGGGAATAGCTTCTACCCACTTCGTAAAGTAATCTGTTGCGGTTATAATGAAGGTGTGTCCTTGAGATGAAGGAGGAGAGATTTTACCAATAAGATCCAAACCCCATGTGGAGAAAGGCCAAGAAGCTACTTGAGAACGAAGTTCTTGGGCAGGAGCATGAATCAGATTATTGTGTTGTTGACATTGATGACATTTTTTAACAAATGAAAATGAATCCTTCTGCATAGTTTGCCAATAGTATCCCATACGAAGCAATCTATGAACCAAGGATTTGCCCCCAAAATGCCCCCCATAGGCACCTGAATGTGCCTCTTCAAGAGCAATGGGGATTTCTGATTTGTTAAGACAACGAAGGAGAAGACCATCATAACCCCTTCGGTAAAGGACATTAGAAAGGATGATATATCTAGCAGACAGCTTGCGGATTCTAGCCCTAGTGTTTCTATTAGCAGAATCAGGAAAGGTACCATTAGTCAAATATCTTACGATATGCGAGAACCATTCATCTGAATCTACAAAGTCACAACATGTTACCAAGCTAGACTCGTCTACAATAGCTGGAGAAATAAGGTTGTGAATAACAAATTTAAGATCAACCACAGGGTCCTCTAAAGATACAGGAGAAGCCACACATGCCATTGCGTCCGCATGTCGATTATCTTTTCAAGGAACCGGTTCCATGATATAAGAATCGAATTTTTGTAATAAAGAGATGGAAAGGTCTTTATATTGTGATAATTTGTCTTGTTTTGCTTGATATATTCCTGTTACTTGTCTTATAATCAATTGCAAATCTCCATAGATATGTATGTGTTTTATGTTCAGAGCTAAGGCTGCTTTTATTCCCGCTATAAGAGCCTCATACTCAGCAATGTTATTGGTACATAGGAAATTTAGACGATAGGATAAGGGAATAGATTTCTTTGTAGGAGAAATCAGAACAACACCTGCCCCCGATCCCGTATGACACTTAGAGCCATCAAAGTATAACTCCCAAGTTTCATCTTTCTCTATAGAAAGAATGAAGTCATCGGGAAATGACTCAGGGTTAGGAAAGGAGAAAGGTGAAGGGGCCTCAACTAAGTGATCGGTCAACGCTTGTCCTTTAATTGCTCTTTGTGAAACAAATTTAAGGTCAAATTCAGTTAACATCATAACCCACTTAGCTAGGCGTCCTGATAGATCAGTTTTAGAGAAAAGATGCTTCAAAGGATCAAACTTTACCATGACGTGGACTTCTGAATTTAAAAGATAATGTCTCAATTTCTGAGTCGCAAATACCAAGGCCAAGCATTGTCTTTCTATCGCAGAATATCGGGTCTCATAATCGAGAAAGGTATGACTTATGTAATAAACCGGACATTCCTTACCATCTTTATAATGTTGTGCCAGCAATGCTGTGAGAGCATGAGAGGAAGCAGCTGTATACAGAAGGAAAGGTTTAGAAGGTTCGACTGGTTGAAGAATAGGAGGACTAGCCAAATACACTTTTAAATCTTCAAATGCTTGTTGACAATCCTCATTCCATTGAAAAGTGATATCCTTTTTAAGAAGTTGGGTAAAAGGAAAGGTACGATCCGCAAGCTGAGACACGAACCTATGAATGGCTTGAATCTTTCCTTGTAAGCTTTTAAGTTGAGACACATTTCTAGGAGGTGACATGTTGACAATAGCATCTATTTTCTTAGTGTCCACCTCAATCCCACAATGCAAAACTATGAATCCTAATAGTTTTCCACTATCCACACCAAAAACACATTTTCGGGGATTCAAGTGCATGTGATATTTACGAATTCTTTCAAAGATTTGACGAAGGATTTTAACATGATCCATGCGAAGAAAGGATTTGGCTAAAATATCATCAACATAATCCTCTAAAATCTTATGCATATAATCATGAAAGATAAGGGTCATCGCTCGTTGATAAGTTGCACCGGCATTTTTAAGTCCAAAAGGCATCATTATCCAAAAAAACGTACCCCAAGGAGTGGTGAAAGCGGTTTTGAATTGATCTTGAGGGTTAATGAAAATTTGATTGTATCCTGAGAAACCATCCATGAAGGATAACAAGGCATGTCCTGCCGTAGAATCCACTATCATGTCAATGTTTGGAAGAGGAAAATCATCTTTTAAAGAAGCCTTATTTAGATCCTGAAAGTCGGTACACATTCTTATTTTATTGTCTGGTTTAGCCACAGCGACAATATTTGAAATCCATGGGGAATAGTCAATAGGGCGGATAAATCCAGCCTCCAATAATTTTTCAATCTCAGCCTTAACAAGCAGAGCCACCTTAGGATTCATTTTTCGAATCTTTTGTTTCACGGGCTTAGCATCAGGAACTAAGACAATATTATGAGTAACAATCTTAGGATCTATACCAGGCATGTTAGAGTATGTCCAAGCAAATATCTCGGGGAATTCATGCAATAAATCCTCATATTGTTTTTGTTCCTCTTCATCCAAACATTTCCCAATTTTAATAACTTTCTCTTTATTGCAAGGATCCATCTTAACATTAGTGGTTTCACTTATGAGAAGATTACTTTGTTGAGGAGTATCCTTTAACTGAGGGAATTCTTTCACAATCTCATCATTATCGATCTCTTTACCAAAATAAGCTTCAGTGTTCAAACAATAAGGGAGTCTCCTATTATGATGATAACGAGGAAGAGTGTCATAGGCTCCCAAGAACTCAGCTAAAGCATCGTCAGTAGGGAAGATATCCAAAGCACAGTCACCCAAAGGATCCCCATCAATATACTCAGGATGTTGTATTGATAGAGATGTAGAGATAGCATTAACACTAATGCATGGTCTTTTAGAAGCTTTAGTACGTTTGCAGGGATTATAGCCAAGTCCAAAGGCATAATTGTGAAAATTAGTCTCTAGAGGAACTCTTATCCCTTGTTCATGAGCACCACAACCTTTTCCATGATACCCATGCTTAGCAAAAATGCGAAAACCACGACCGTAACGATCAGCCATTTCAGGAAGAGAAGGTGGTTTTTCATAAGACAAAGAATCAAACTCTTCATAATTTGAGGTATGAGGAGAAGAAGTTTGAGAAGCGGCCACAAAATTATTACTCATAGATTCAGGTAAGGTTGATTGATTTTTAGCTTCTTCCTTCTTTTCAACTTTAAGCTCTCTAGAAGGAACCTTATATTCACCTACAAAAGTGGGATTGAAATCAAGAGATCCCCAATCGTCTTCTTCGAGGATCTTCTCAGGATCAAAATCCTTCTTATGTGTAGTTTCAAGTTGAGAAGGATCTTCTTCAGGAGCTCCCAACTCATCCAAAGAATTTTGATCATCAGAGAGCGAGGATTCATCGATAGGTTTCTTGTTTAAAGAGTCATCACTAGGTGAGGATGGCTTGGAAGAACCCCCTTTGGAAGTAGATGTTTGTAGACAAGCTTGAAAATTAGTATCACCTATCAAAGTATATGTCTTATTGTTATAGATAAATTTAACTTGTCTATGCAATGTAGAGGGGACAAATTGCATGCTGTGAATCCAAGGCCTCCCTAATAACAAGTTATATGTTAAATTTCCCGACATAACATGGATAGGAGTAGGCAAAGTAACAGGTCCCACTGTGAGAGGTAAGGTGATGATACCTAATGAAGTCTTAGCCACATTGTCAAAGCCACGAATGGGATGAGAGTCAGGCTCAATAAGAGACGTATCCACATTCATCTTATGCAATAGATTAATGCTACACACATTAAGGCCAGAGCCATTATCTACTAGTGTTCATCTTATAGCAGTGTCTTTCATGATAACCACAATCATCAAGGGATCATATTGTTGTTGAATTTCACTAGTAGGCAACTCATCTTGGGTAAACACAATTTGAGCTTTAGGATTCATCACAGAGTTAACCAAAGATGCTATATTACTAGATGTATTCGATGGAGGAACATTCAAATCTTTCAAGGCATCTTGTAACATTCCATGATGAGCGGAAGAAGTTTGAATCAAATCCCAAAGGGATATCTTAGCAGAGGTAGCTTTAAGTTGTTCTATGAGATCATATTCCTTACCCATAACTTGCGAGATACGAGGAGCTTGTGGAAGAATTGGTTGAGGATTAGGAAGAGAAACTGGAATAACAGGAGGAGGATTAGGTTGCCTATTATTTCTGGTGTGATAAGTATGGGCAACCACATGATAACTCTCTCTAGTTATTTGCTTGGCATAACTATAAGGACTTATAGGTTTTCTTCCTTGCACGGTGATAATTGGTTTATTCGGGGTACGAAAGGAATCATGATCATACCCTCCTTGGACAGTAAGGAGAGGTGACTTAGGAACTTGAAAGGTGGGAGAAGGATAAGCACCTTGGACTTCAAAAAGAGGCTTGTTATGTTCATTTAAGTTTATCATGTTAACCAATTTAGAAGTCTTGTTCTTGTTTAAAGATTTCGATAAAGCCACAAAGTCATCAAGAGCATCATCCAACAAAGCATGATCATATCGGTTAAAAGGTTTATCTTTTGATTCAAAAGGAGACATCTCCTCATAGAGGGGATTATTGAAAACAACCATGTTACTAGATTCAGGGGAAGAGTTGATAGGAATGTATCCTTGAGAGGAATCATTCGACTTATCTTTCTCATCACACCTAAATGGCATAGTAACAAGGTTTATGAGTTTTTGGTAAAATGAAGGTTTGGCATCCTTAGGGTTTAAAAACTCATCTAAAGCTTCATCTAATTTGTCTTGGCTATACTCATAATAATCATCAAAAGCATGAACATTTTGCAAATAAAAATCTGACATTTTGAAAAGATTGCATAAGATTTAAGCACACAATGCAAAGAAACACACTCTTTTTTTTCTTTTCTTTTTAATGAAAAATGAAATGAAAACACATGAAATCTAGATCTAGATCTAACAAATGCAATGTAAGAGGAAGCAATGATAGATTCACGTCGGGTTCACCAAAATGTGTAGGGGAAAAAGCGAGACTAGGTTAACATGCCCTAATCCTACCTTTTGACACACATTACGGAATACGAAAGAGCCTAGAGGTATCACACAATTGGCTACTTCTTCTTGTGAAAGAGAGAGCCATGGGCTACCTATTAGGATTTCTATTCCCTTGTTGAAATTGGAAGATCAAATGATGCAAGTTCAAACCCTAATCCCAAAATGCAAGTATGAACTAATAACAAGATTGCAGAATTGAGATTAAACAATGAACAACTGTAAATACAGGGATGAAATAAGAATGTAGATGTGTACTCAGAGTCAAAATCAGACTGAAAATGTTTGGGATGGGGGCACGGGTGCCACTGTCCTGATTCTATCCTAGAAACTACACTGAAAACTACTGTTTTGCACTCTGGAACACTGTCGGAAACTGTTGGAAAAGCTGTCTGTCCGGAGGACTAGGGTGCCCAGCGCCTCTATCCTAGGGACCAGGGCGCCCAGCGCCCCTGTCCTAGTCTTCTGCTCTGCAATTTGATGCAGAATGTTGTCTCGACCTGTTCTCTCCGGATCTGTATCCTGCGGCGTTGTCCGAGTCCCGAAACCTGCACTTATATCTGAAAATGGGATGGGCGGCTATATAGGGTTTTGCCTTAGTCAAACCCCTGCTTCGGTGATTTCCACCTCCATGAATAGCCAAGTTGTTTTGTAAAATGTATTGTGTGTGCAGACCTAGTGTGTGTGCAAGGTCTTAAAATGCAAGAAAGCAAACTAGAGCAACCTAGAAAGTAAACCCTAATTGCTTGTAAATGACAATGTAAATGCTCTAAATCAAGATGCAAAGTGATCTAAAGCATGAATAAAGGATATATTGAAGCTTATGCAAAGACATGAAAACAACATGAAATCATACCCAACCCTCAAGGGAGGAGTACAGGCCAATCTTCAGTCGGTAATCTCCTATTGTTCTTCAATGTCTTCCAAGCCCTAAGTGGATGAATGAATTTGATGAATGCTTGATAGAGGGATGTTGAATGTTGTTGAAGTCTTCAAAGATCTGCTCTTTCGCTGCATATGAGGTTCCTGAAAACAAAAATTGGATCCTTTCAAATGAAGAAAGAGAGCTCTTATGTAGGAAACCCTAGATCGTAATTTCGTCTTTTGGCTGACCTAGAGATTGAATATCCCACCAATTTCTTGGGGTTAAGCTTTATTTTATGATTGGATTGTGCTCCCAAAATTTTGGGAAAAATATCTGGGACCATGTGCACTCCGGGCGCCACGGTCCTGACAACTTTTCACCAAATTTTCAGGGCCATCGGATATGATGATTTTAGAGAGAATTCCGAAGTTACAGGTGATTTTGAGATGTTTTGACCCCGAAACCAAGCCCCCAAGTTCGAAATAGGACTTAATTAGGGTTTTTGATTGAGTGATGTATTGGAGGAATAAAATGCAAAGGGCACGCTTTAGCGAAAGGGCCCAACTTTATGATGCAAAGGATGATGAAATAGGACCTTAGACCTAATTAATTTGATTAATTAAGTGCTAAAGGAGAAATGCAATGCAAAATGTAAAATGCACTAAGGTGGGTGCTAAACTAGGTGTGAAATTGTACCACCCTAGCGAGTGCGTACAATTTATGATGCTACAGTTTGTATCACTGAGCATAAATTGTCACACCAGTAGGCATAGGCTGAATGATACCAAACTGTCTCAAAATCTGACCAATCAACTGTCACTCAACAATGAAGGGTGTACGACCAATGAGATATCTACTTTGCATGATAAATGGTAATGTTTGTGCATCATCCATCCATGGCTCACAATCAACACATGGTCTCCAAATAATACTATCTAAAGAATCAAAAACCCAACGCCAATACTCCATCTTACCTAGCTTGGGCTGAGTAACAATACCTGCATAAAAATAAACATATGGCTGCCTCTCTCCATGAACTCTATGATGGATAGGATGAGTAACAACAATGTGCTCCCAACACTAGATCTGTAATAAAGTACATCCTGTCGATAAACTAGCACTCTCATCATACACAACCTAGTGTAGATCATTATATAAATGTGCTAGCATAAAAACACCCCAAGCATATCGTGTATGATGCTACATCATACTCAGTAGAACCTCACCCCATCCAACTGATAAACCTCAAGATCACCTATCAGGACATATAAATCCACCAACCAAACCAACAAGAATAATAGGAAGAGTCTCATAGTACATCACCATGTGTACCCATCGAATCTCTCCTCTACTGATGCTCTCATTAGCAAAAATGACTTTGCAAGCCTCAGTCCCAACGTGATCCTGATAATCATACTGTACTAGCTCCCCATTTACCGAGATATGTAGAATCTTGTAGACATCCTCTAGGGTAACACTAATCTCACCCATTGGTAGGTGGAAAGTGTTATGCTCACTATGCCATCTCTTCGCTAATGCAGTCAACAAACCTCTTTTATGCATAATCTCTAGCATAAACAATAAATGACGTAAACCACATGCATCTATGTGTCTAATCTCAACCTGGGACAACTCTGGAAGTAAATGACATATAACCAGTAATTTTTCCTGACACTGGGGAACATCAAGTTTCTCCTATTTTTCCAGAGAAAACAATCAATCAAATCAAACTGACTCAATCATCTACCAATCAATCGAATCAAACTGACTCAATCATCAATCAATCAATCAAATCAAGCTATCAACCAATCAAATCAATCAATCAAATCAAATTGAAGCAACTTAAGCTATCAAATCATTTTAAGCCTATCAACCATGGTTTATTATCAATAACTGAGTTTGATAAAAAACTCTGCTAAGCTCTTGCATCAGAAACTAAATCAGTTTCTTAGATCTACTCAATCAAGCTAAACAGAGCTATTCAATCATCAAATCTATCAATCAAGGTAAACAAAGCTAATCAATCATCAAATCTATCAATCAAGTTAATCACAACTACTTAATAATCTAATTTATCAGTGAAGCTAATCAAAGCTACTTTATTAATCAAGCTACTCGATCGAGCAATCAAAACTATCTATCAATTATGCAATCACGCAATCAAGACTCTATTTCATCCACAATGCGTATTACACATGTTAAATCTAATCATCAAAAGTGATTTAAAACCTTTGCACTTATAAAAAATACCAACTTTGAACAAAAGCGCTATCCTATCAAGCATATGCACTAAACAATGATGCATATGCGCTATTATAAGAAAAAGCACTATCTTTTCAAGCATATGCGCTAAACAACAATGCATATGCGCTATTCTATGCAAAAGCGCTACCATTTCATGCATTTGCGCTAACAAATCAAACAAATGTGCTAAAACACACACAAGCGCTAACAATCTATGCATTTGCGCTAACATACAAAGCAAAAATGCTAAATCAAGCATATGCGCTAACCAAAATTGCATATGCGCTAAACTAAATTGCAAATGCACTAATCTAAAAATCGAAAAAATTGAAATTTTCAAAAATTCAAAAAAGAGTGCCTAAAACATGAAATTTTGAACGAAAACTTGAAAACAAAGCTCGAGATAAGATACATACCGGATACCCATACTCGACTGGCTGCTGATATCGCTGAACTCGCTTGAATCGATGACACTCCACTGGAATCACCATTTTGGCCACCTTAGCAAGAATATTCTCTCCAAAAGCTAACAAGGATAACAATGAAGTTAAAATTAGCCTTGGTTAATTTTATATTTACTATTTCAAGAGTAATTAATTTCAACAATGGGGCAATTTAATTTGTTTTTTACAAAGGAATTTAATTGACTAAATTTCTTATCACATTATCATGAAATTAATCATTCACACTAAATTTTTTGACAATTTCATGATCAATCTCTTGAGGGGGCACACAATATGGATTTTCAATTTCTATCAGGCATTATCGAGACTTGATTTAATCTTTGAAACATTGTTGTCTCAACATCATTTCAAAGAGGGGCAAAATGTATACACCTAAAAATTGGCTATGAGCAATTAAATAAATATTTTATATTTATTTAATATTTGTTCTTCTATTAAATAGTTAATTCAAAAAGATTAATTAATTTAATTCATTTTCATATCTTTCTTTAATTAATATTTTATTAATTAATTCATTATCCTATTCTTCCGAGTTAATTAAATATCTAATATTTAATTATCTTATTCCTCCAATTAATTAAATATCTAATATTTAATTATTCCTCTAACCAAGTTAATTAAATATCTAATATTTAATTATCTTATTCCTCTAATTAATTAAATATCTAATATTTAATTATTCCTCTAATCAAGTTAATTAAATATCTAATATTTAATTATCTTCTCCAAATAATTAAATATCTAATATTTAATAGTTATTCTCCTATCCTATAGTCTCAAATATTAAATAATTCCTAAATTATTTAATCCCTTTTTCCAACTCACTCTCCATCTCCACTTCATCTTCCCTTTGCCAACTCATCAAACATGTGGCTAAAGAAATTAATATTCCTTAAATATTAATTCAGGATTTATCTTCAACCTCCAAAATTAATGAAATTGTGTAAGTACACACATTTCATAACCATTTCCTATATTCTCTCCAACACCCCCTACATCTTGGGAAGGACTTGAGTCCACTTGTCCTACCATGCCTAAATTTCCTCCAACCATCCCTAGATTCCCTCAGTCAGCAACCCAGCCAAGGTGAGATGAGTGACACTTGTCTTCTCCTTCCCCCTTTCTCTCAACCTTCACCTTTGCTCACAACCATTCAAATCTGCAAATCTGATCATGACCCTTGATCTGAGCCACATCATCTTATCCTCTCAAAGTCTATAAAACCAAGAGCTTCAGTTGAGAGGAAG
Source organism: Cryptomeria japonica (assembly GCF_030272615.1). Taxonomy (NCBI): domain Eukaryota; kingdom Viridiplantae; phylum Streptophyta; class Pinopsida; order Cupressales; family Cupressaceae; genus Cryptomeria; species Cryptomeria japonica. The sequence goes on along the minus strand of NC_081407.1, from coordinate 221,820,421 downwards.
AGAGTCTTCAAAAATAGTTTTCAAGCCAATCTTATGCATCCGTGAGTTTTTGAAGCAATTAGCAAATAGCAAATATCATTTTAGCAATATTATTGTATAGTATCATTTAGCATAATCATGTAGCTTTGCATATCATACTATCAGTTAACTACAAAGTTATCAGTCCATTCTTCATATGCCATCTTGGAAGCCAACAATTCATTGTCTGAGAGAACACCATCTGCAACCAGGAATAGTAGAGTTAGGACACAACGTGACATAATCCATAAAGGTAAAATAATATTTTATTTTAGTATGTATTTCATGTAGTTTCATTGGTGGATTTTGGATTTCCTATATGCATTTCCATTGTATTTTGTGAAACTAACTTATTACAGGTAACATTCTAAGGATGAAATTCAAGCTCACACAGTCTTTTTCCTTCCCATTTTGTGGTATGTCACATTCTCCCTACAACTTTATATTTTGGAAGGTATCTTTAATGATTGCACAATCAACATATACTCAACCCCAGTCCCACATAGCCTCCAATGCTAAAATTCAAATTTTGACAATGATAGATGTTGCAGCAAAAGGACACCTCAATTCCACTACTTTAAGGCCTACTGCACTATTTTCAAGTAGTTACTCCAGTTGCCTTCCAGGCCCTCTTTCAAGAGTGATTTTTTGAATGTACTTATGATTGATGCCTTTTAGCATATTCCATTGTATTAGGCAATCAATTTTTGACAAGTGTCTTACTCGACTTGAAGCTTGTTCTGCTCCCTTATCTTATAAAAGGTAAATTGGGGCCAGTAAAAAAGGATTCTAATTTTTTTTGAAGTAGAATGTATTAGGAGCTAAAAGAAATAGAGAAAAGTTCTCTCTATAAATTTATTGTGAACAAATTTTGTGACGCACCTTATCTTTTGAAAATCAATAGAAGAAATCAATTCTAGATTGCTCCTACTATTTGTGTATGTATTGCATGAGTTAATTTGTTAATGACACTGTAATTTGTCTTCTCTAATGGAGAATTTATGTTTTTAAGAATAGGTCTCTTTTCAAGTAAAGGAGTTAAATTATGTTCTAAGAATATTGCAATACATGTATGGGTGAATGTGATAAAATTTGTATTGATTTCGATTTGAACATTGTATGCAAGTCATGAAATGTTTAATGAAGAGTGGTAATGTTGAGGTACAACATAGTTGTTCGTGGTTAATTTTCATGTAGGCTCTATTCTCCATAGAATAAGCACTAGTCTTCTCTTTAAACTATTTCAGAATCATTCATTATCAAACACCATTTCATTTCTCTTTGTAGTAGTAGGTGTAGGATTATTAATAATTTGAAATTCAATCCCAATGGTTGACTGAAGGTGTAAAACCAAGATTACAGCCAAAGTCTAAAGTATTTAAGATTTCCTTGGTATATTTTCATTACTAAATTTTCTTAAACATCAATATTCATGTATGCATCATAATAGTTTGTTAATATATTGTTGAGGTACACTTGCCTTGGTCCTGTAGAGCCAAAAGTGCAAAAGATTTTAGTCCAGAGGCTGAATCTTGTTTGTTGGCCAAGTCCAATCTTAGACTTGTTGATGAGAAAGTGGCTAATCCTCTAGGGTTTACGATTTGTTGATTTGGGAACCAGCATATAGTATACTATCATGGATTTGCATAAACAATGCATCATTATCAAAGCATATGATAATGCAGAGAGAAGCTCTATGTTGGCATTATGTGAACCAGTATAAGGACATAATGATATTGTATGTTGTCATTGATGTCAATATGTGATATGAAGTGAACCGACATATGTGATATGTGAGAAGAGAGAACCGACATATGTGTGAACCGGTATATATGCCAAAGTGAAGTGGTATATTTACTCAAGGTGAACCGGCATGTAGTTATGGGAATCAGCACATGGAAGCATTGTATGGCTACCGGTTGGTAGGTAGTTTCCACTTCAGGATTTTCGGTTGGAGTACCTCAAGCCTGTGTGACTCAATCAGTGACCTTTGTGTGATGAGTTAGCAGTATAACAAAGAATAGGTCTTGTTCCCATGTAAGCCCTGTGCGCGTGAAGGATCTTGCATGAAGAAGACAATTCCTATCTACCTCGGGAATGTGCAAAGTTTGTCAAATGGTGATAACGCGTGATGGGTTATCAGCCACCATGAAATCGGTGGTTAATGGACAATGGAGAATGTCTTGAGATCGATTCAAGATTGTTGCATTTAATGCAGTATGATTCAACGGTCAGGATTGAACCGCTTGAATTGCTTAACCTAACAGGTTTAGGGTTTAGGGTTTTTGCTACCGACCTGTCTGTTTCCTATAAGGTCGATGTTGTGTTTCTTTCTAAGGTTGTTGGCAAAAGTTGCGTGTGTGTATCCAAGGGAAGTGATACGTGATTCTTGCTAGACCAAAGGAGAGAAGAGATATCCGCAAAGTGAATGTGCAGAAGGTGAAGAGGAGCCAAAATGGATCTGCATTAGCATTGAGTGCTATTACCAGATCATTGTGATTCCTATTGATCTTTAACCACTTCAACAGTTGTGAAATCCCTTAACAGGGTAGCCTTAACTCACTTGATACAAATCCCTTAATAGGGTAGCTTTAATCGGCTTGATTCAAATCCCTTAACAGGGTAACTCGAAGTTATTGAGTTCTGGGAAGCTATAGAGCTCTAGAGATCCTTTAGCTATTGAGTTTTGTAAATCCTCTAACAAGGTAGCCCTAACTAGGTTTAAACCTTAACCGGGTATTGTAGCCATCCCTTAAATGGGTGATCCCTAACAGGATCGGTTCCTAGTAGAACCTATTGTAATGTCTTTAACCAGACAAGGCTCCTAACAGAGCGGACTTCTAAAAAGTTCAAAAGAAACTTGTGGGTATTCATCCCCACCGTGGTTTTTCCCAGTTGGGTTTCCACGTGAAAAATATGTGTGTCATGTGTGATGCTTTTATCTTGTGATGCTTTGTTATTACCTGTTGAGCATATGATGGTTCTGTGTTTTATGCCTATCTATAAAACATATTGAACTAACTATTGTGAAGATCTGATGATAGTTTACCTATTCATGCATGAGGGTGTAGTGGTACTATAGTATTGAGCTAAGAGGAAAGCTTAGTGAGTGACCGGTTTATGATTGTTTTAGTTATTCTGGGTCTTACCGGTTGCACTCTGTTTCAACTAGTATCACTGCTTGCCAGTCATTTGGAGTATTTGTTGTCAAACTGGTTTTGGACTGTATTTTTGTTTGTACTGATTCACCCCCCCCTCTTAGTATTGGTTTGGTACTATTCATTCATCATTGAGTTATGACTCTATGGGGATGATCAATCTTTGAATTCAAGTGGGCCTAGTAACACATGATACTCTTTGCCACGTTGTTGACCTTGATCTTCCATTGAACATACTCCTTAGTCGCCCATGGATCCATGCTATGCAATCTGTGTGATCCACTTACCACCAACATCTCAAATTTCCATATCAAGGTTGTAAAATTACTATTCATGGTGACACTCAACCATTTGAGTATTGTCACGCTCTTGAAGTATCTTCTTCATATTCCCATCATTGCCCAAGTATAAATGTCATAATCCCTCAAACTACTCCATCATCCTTGTATGTTGACCCTAAATACATACTGCTGCAAAAGAAAAAACTTCCATTCCATCTGCCTTTTCCTAGGTTGAGATCAATGACATCGATTGTAGCAAATATGCTTTACAAGGAACCCTTGTAGTGGGTATATTACCTCTAGATCCTCATACCCATGGGAAACCTACCAAAGCGTAGAAGAAGAAAGAACCTACCATCAGAATGTGTAGTTCTACTACATTCCAAACTCATGGGGAACTTAATCGCGAGGTCATAGAAGGAGATATAAATAGTGGCCTTTTAGGGATGTTGTTGTACACAATGATACCCACCTTAATCACTTCAAAGAAAAATACCCAGTAGCACATAAATTGGATACCAATAAATGGGATTACCAAGGTGGAGGATTAGGACCAAAAGAACATGGAATCAGAATACCTATTGATCCAAATCCAAATGTTCATCATCAAGGGCTTGGTTTTGGAAATTCTTCGCATGAAGCCTCAACTTCGGAGGCACTTCGAGAAACCATGAAAGTGTTTCGGTTCATATTGAAGACATACTTGAGGAGGTTATCAAACAAGTGTACAATGATATAGATATCTCCTCATCCTTTAGCACATCCACCCTCTTTGACACATCCATTATTTTAATTAACCTCCCCCTTCGTCATACTGAACTCATTGATTGGGGTCAAACTGTTGCACACCTTGATACATTCCAGAGTGATGGCATGCTCTTGCAATTTTTAGGAGCGATTGAGTGTGCACCATATTATCATCCAGCTTTAAATACATTATACAAGCTAGATTCTCAAGGTTACTTTGGGGAAGAGGGGATCCTTAACCGTAAAAATGAAAAAGAATTAAAAAATCAATTGTCCATGGGTGAAAACCTTTTTGAGGCACCTGTAGACTCCAAAAAAGTAAAAACAAAGGGTGTATCTTTGGGTGAAAACCTCTCTAAGGCACTAGAAGATGAGGATTTCCATCTTCCTCTCATTGACATGCAGGTTCCTGATAAATCCCCAATCCTCATTGATGAGACAAGAGAAGTTAATTTGGGAACAATATAGAATCCCTAGAATTACTTATGTGGCAACATCTTTATCTGATGAAGAGTTCCAATTTTTCATTCAAAGCCTCCACAAGTGGCCTATTAGTTTCACATTCTCTTATGTAGACATGTCAGGGCTTGATCTCAATATTGTATATCACCTACCTATCGATTCAAATGTTAAATCTATTAAGCAAAAGCTTTGAAAGATGCATCCTCATATTGCATTATTGGTCAAAGCAGAGTTGGAAAAATTGTTAGAGGTCAAGTTTATTTGGCCCATTGATTATTCAGAATGGATTTCTAACATGGTACCTATTTCTAAACCTAATGGAGCTATCTAAGTTAGAACAAATTTTAGAGTTCTCATGAGTTTGTATAGATTTTATAGATTTCAACAAAGTATGTCCTAAAGATGATTTTCCATTCCCTAACATTGATATCTTGGCTGATTTAACAATGGGACATAAAATGCTTTCTCTTATGGATGGTTTTTTAGGTTATAACCACATAAAAATTGCAGAAGATGATCAACATAAAACAACGTTTACCACTCCTTGGGGCACTTTTTGTTATCAAGTCATTTCCTTTGGTCTCAAAAATGAAGGCAGCACATATCAATGCACTATGATAGTAATATTCCATGATCTAATGCATCAGATACTAGAGGATTATGTAGATGACATCTTAGGCAAATAAAAAACTAGGACAAAACATCCAGCTATTCTTGAACATATTTTTGAATGCCTGACTCAGTACAAGTTGTGCCTCAATCCTAAAAAGTGTTTGTTTGGAGTTACATCAGGCAAAGCCCTAGGCTTCATAGTTTCCAAGCATGGTATATAAGTTGATCCTAAGAAGGTCAAGGCAATTTTAGAAATGCCTCCTAAAACATTAAAGAATCTGCATAGTCTCCAAGGAAAGCTACAATCTGTCTGAAGCTTTATTGTTCAACTTGTAGATAAATGTCATCCATTCATGCATGTTCTTAAAAAAGGTATAGAGTTTAAGTGGGATACTCAGTGTCAACAAGCATTTGATAGAATAAAAGAATATCTATCTCATTCTCTAGTCTTGATGCCACCAATTCCAAGAAGACCATTCCTGATGCCGGAGCATCCAGGAGGGCAAATGAACAAAGGAGGACACCAAGGACTAAGGAGAGTGATATGACATCACTAGAGGTCAATTGGAATGTTTTGAAGCCTATAATGGCCTATTGTAATGTTGAATTCAAAAAATTATGTAAAAGTCCTAAAGGTCCTGATAAAGGCCTAAGGACCAAAATGCAATGTAATAGGATGATGGAGTCTAGATAGGTTGGATAGGAGTTTATTGTGATTTAATGATCTTATTATGTCAAAATAAGTTGAATGGGATAGGTTTTAGTCGATTAAAAGTATTAGAAATAAAGTTGAAAATTCAAATTTTGAATTTCAACAACTAGTTCCAGTTTTGGTGGGAAATAAGTTTTAGAGTTGTTTTGACATTTTAATCACTTGGATTAGTTGGAGATTGGTTGGAGTTGGTTGGGGAAGGTCTTATAAAGTCTCTAAAGTAATTTTTGTGTGGTTGGATGATGATGGTACGGACTTGTACGGACTGTCTCAGAAAATTAATTAAAAAACTCTTTATTTGCTGTCAAATCCTTGTTTTTTCATGCTTTCTTTGCATTGAAAGGCTAAGGGATCATCATTGCTATACATTGGGGGTTTATTGGTTATTCCTTTGATGTATTGAGTGCATTTTTTAAGTCTTGAAAGTATCATATTTTTATTTATTGCTGACTGTCCCAGAAAAGACAGTGATTTTTTCACTAATTTGTGAATTTCCAAGCATGTAAGGATCCATCCTATGAATGTACAGGTCTGATTCTCATAGGATGGATGCCAAATAACATGTACAATAGTTTAATAACCCATGATTGACAGGAAGGAGTGAAGAGTGCAGGTGTACACCATGAAAGTTGCATGAAAGTTGAAGAAAAGTGACTGGAAATGAGTGAAAATGAAGGCTAGAGTGTAGCAGCAGAGAATCTAATTGAACAAGGGGGGTATTTTATGCATTGAAGTGTATAGACACACCATTTTAAAGGTGTTTTAACTTTGGTTGAGCCTTGGAAGTGATTGGAAATGATATTTCTAGAAAGCCCTAGGGAAAAGGGTGATTTAGTGAGGTTTTTTGGTGTTTGGGTATCTAGGAGTGCAACCAAGACCTAAGACCTTAAAAATCCTTGGTTTGGGAACATAATAAGAGACTGTACAAAAGGGTTTAATCTGGTGTTAAGTTTTTTTGGTACTTCCTTTGTAAAGTGGGTGGTTTTTAAGGCTAAAAAGGGGCACATTTGAGGACAGCAAAGGGTCCGTCCAAAACAACCTATATTGGTTTTCTGATATGTTGTGTAACATCCAAATGGGTGTCTAAATATGTAATTTTTTTGTCAAGTGTTTTGGGATGATTTGGAGAAAAGTTGAAAATACCCGATTTGGAGGCTACAAGGAATAGAGCCTAGAAGAGCAAGTTTGGTTTATGAGTTGAGTCTGAGTTTGGGGGTGTGTAGAACCTTGTCTTATGGTGTTTGGGATGTGTTAAGACCAATAGAGGTGTTGGAACAAACCATTTTGATGTTATCCTTGGTTGGGTGTGTTGAGTTGAGTTTGGTTTTGAATCACCTAGCATGTAGAGGATCCTTTGATGTGTCTCCTTGAGTTGATTTAATCCTTAGGGAGAGTTCCAGAGTTGATCTCTCTGCATCAATTCCTCTTATATATCTCAGTTACTCCAGTTGCAGTGGGAGCACTCCTTGCCCAACATCATGATTAGGGAAAAGAACATGTCATTTACTACATCAGCCAAATATTTGCAGGTTATGAGCTCAATTACTCACCTATGGAGAAGGCGTGTCTAGCCATTTTCTTTTGTTCACAAAAGCTTCGACACTATATGCTAAGTCATACTATTAAGCTCATCTGTAAGATTGATCCTTTGAAATACTTGTTATCAAAGATAACTTTTACTGGTCATATGGTTAAATGGGTCATGTTGCATAGTGAATTTGATATCTAGTCTATAGACATAAAGTCCATTAAAGGACAGGTAATTGCAGACCAATTAGCAGAAACACCCTTGACAAATAATCATGCATTAGTTGCAAAATTTCCAGATGAATATGTTTCCACAATCACAACACAATTTCCATGGAAACTTTATTTTAATGGCTCACATACATATAATGGATTAGGGGAAGTTTCTTATTTGTGATGCCACAAGGGGATCTTATTCCTAAATATTTCAAGTTATCTTTTCCATGCACTAATAACTTTGTTGAGTATTAAGGTCTTATTGTTGGTCTTAAAACAACTATACAATGAAATATTGTAAATATCCTTTCTTATGGGGATTCACAATTGGTTGTTAAACAAGTGAATGCTGAATACCAAACTAAGGATGATAAGTTGTTCCACCCAACATATCTCGAAATATTTTCGTATCCTCATTTATTGGTGTGCCCAATTTATAATTATAAGAGATAATTTATATTGTTAGGGCTATCATGACATCCTCGCTAGATGTTTAGATTGTCGTATCTAAAAATCCACTCTAGAAGGAATCTAGTGTCTAAATGACCCCCTAAATATCAACAAAATATAGATTGGCAGGGCTATCATGACATCCTCGCTAGATGTTTAGGCTATCTTGCAATGATAGAAGTGCATGCTAGAACTTGTGGCACTCATACAAGTGGATATGTTCTTGCCAAACAACTTTTGAGAAGGGGATATTATTCGCCCATGATGAAACATGGTTGTTGTGAGTTTGTTAAGAAATGCTTACCTTGTTAGCAACATAGTGACTTAATTCATGTTTTAGCACAAGATTTGCAGCCCTATCACAACACCGTGGCCTTTTTCTACATGGGGCGTTGATTTGGTTGGTAAAATTCATCCTCCTCCTTCAGATGGAAATATGTTTATTATTGCAACTACTGAATATTTTACTAAGTGGGTTGAAGCTATCCCTCTCACTCTTACTACTGGTGTTCAAGTATCCAAATTATCCTATATCATATCATTTGCCACTATGGAGTTCCCTTTACCATCATTACCGATAATGGAACTTGATTTAAAAACTAACACATGTGTGATCTTTGTTGTATATTTCATATCCAACATCGTTGGTACACCCCATATTATCAACAAGGTAATGGCTAGGCTGAGGCAACCAATAAAACCTTGTTCTGTATCCTCAAAAAGGTTGTTAATAAAACTAGTCGTGATTGGCATCTCCATTTAAATCCCGCTCTTTGGGCATATCGCACCAATATCTGAAATCCCATTGGAGCTAATCCATACTCCCTTGTTTATGGTGCAGAAGCAAATCTTGCAATTTGAGGTCAAGTTACCATCCTTGCGCATATCCCCAAAGGACTTTGTTTCTGAAAAAGATTATAGGGAGGCAAGGTTAGCCCAGTTGGATCTCCTTGATGAACAACACCAAAATGAATATGATCATTTACAAGTATATCAAACCAAACTCAAGAAACAATATTAGAAGAAAGTTCATCCTTGTGAATTCAAGGTTGGTGATCTAGTGCTCAAAGAAAACCCATAGAATTAGAAAGACAAAGAAAAGAAAGGAAAATTTGAAGTCAATTGGTTAGGCCCATATGTAATTACAACAAAATATGGTTCCAGAGCCTATAAAATATCCACTGTAGAAGGGATCTAGTATCTAAATGACCCCCTAAATATCCCACATTTGAAGAGATTCTATGCATAAACTATGACAGTGTAATATTTAAAAGTTAAAAAAATACAAAAAAAATGAAAAAGCTCAAAAAATAAAAAAATAAAAGAAAAAGAGAGAGGAAAAAAATCCTCCTATGGTGAAAGCTATCTTTGGTGGCACCTTGGGCATGTATATATGGTGAAAACCTAGAAATAGATGCTATATATAAGGGCAGTTCCATTATCCTTTTGTTGCTCCTTTTGGCCTTATCGTGACATGTTATCCTTTGTTACTTGCCTCTATATATTGCATATGTACATATCTCCTCGTTTGTCCTTTTCTGAACTTTTGTGCAGTGGTCCCCTGGTTGAAGTTTCTTGCACATGAGAGCTGTGTAGGGTTTTGTACATAGTGTCGGTTTTATCCTGTATAGGTTTCTAGTCTGAAATGTATAGGTGTGCCTTGTATATAGGCTTGTTTTGTTGTTCATATATGTGTGTCGGTTGCAATCTCAATATCATACCTCATTTGTTGGTTTTTCAACAATTGTCGATAAGCATCTTTATCATCATGATCATATCAAGTTCTCTTTTTGTCAAATCTCTCATCAATCCTCTATCTAATCATTAGTTTGCGTAGGATGTATCCTTCCTCTAGTCAAATATTATCTAATATTCATCCATCAATTACCCTTTTGGAAAAAAATATCCAAGACACTTGCATTGATTCCCTTTGATCTTTGTTTATCTTTTAAGCACCTATGTTTTGTCTTTTTAGTCATCGTGATCTTTCATATCATGGTGTGCTAGGAATAAAAAAATCTAGGGGTTTGATTTTTTTGGTTTTTTTGTTGTGCCTAGTGTGTCTTTGATGTGTCCCATGTTGTTCCCTCATGAGGTCTTATACGGGGTACTCACTCTTTGAAACCAGACATTCTAATCAATCATCAAACAAGTCAAAACAATGACATAGATCAATATGACTGCTGGATTTTGTTCTAGTTAGACTTATCTTTATTAATTGATGGTAGTACATGTTTCATCTTTTAAAAATCATAAAAATCAAAAGCGCAATAAAAGAAAGTGGAGAAAACCTAGAAACGGGGTCGCTATTTGTGATAGAGTGGTTCCTCAATTTATTTGTACATATCATATCCACCCATTTGAGCCATCACCAGAAATTCACAAATGCTTAGTAGTCCTGGACATACTTAGCATAGTCATTGTCCTTGATTTATTTGAATCAATTATCCAAATCATATCCCACCATGGCTTGATGATTAGTACACATATCCATATCAACGTAGTATCAACAATAAGGGTCAAAATCCTGACCTCGTTGGGGGCATTTCACCTTGAGGGTTTTAGACATTAGACCAAGCATGTAGCAAGACAACAAGGGTCAAAACAACCAACAAATGACAATGACAATGACAATGACAATGAAGAAGACTAGATATCATGGAATTGAATTGATTGGAATTGAACAAAATATCTATTTGCAAGATGTTTTACTTGACAAGAATATATTTCCAATAGCATGCATAATTCCTTATGGTTGTTAATTTTTGCTTATCATATCTCCTAAGCTACTTAGGGATGTCTCACGACTAGAGAAGAAAAGAAGAAATGTGATGTTTTCTTTGTCTATTGTTTGTGAGTGAAGCCTTCTACTATGCAAATTTGTCTTACGATGTGATCAGGTAACATATCATTGAAGACATTTCAGATTTATCTAGGAAAAAGGTTAACTCTTGTTTGTTTTACACAAGCAACACTCAGGTCATCTTGGTTCAGTTATACCTCGACGCTTGTATCCTATTGCATTATCAAAATCCATGTAAGTTATACTCAGGTCATTATGGTTTAATTATACCCTGATGCTTGTATCAACTTTAAACAAATCAAGGCCCGATGATGAAAACAAACGAAGCACTGGTTCTTTGATCAAAATAGATGGAAACATTAAGAAAGAGAATGCATATTAATCTTTGCATTAGCTGCACATCATTATCATCTTAATCTTTCCTTAGGTTGCATATCATTTTAATCTTGCATTAGTATCATTTCATTATCATTGTCATCTTAATCTTGCATTAGGTTGCATATCATTTTAATCTTGCATTACTACCATTTCATTATCATTATCATCGTTATGTTATTCTTACATCTCATATCATACATCTCATTTTCAATAAACATCTCATATCATACATCTCATTTTCAAGATATCCTCTCATTTTCAATAGACATCTCATCATCATCATCTAGTCAAATTCATCATTGCATCCATCACATGCATATCTATCACATCATCATGAAATCTTTGTTCACTTTCATATCTTCATCATCCATCTATCAACATCAACTTCAACATGTCTTATACAAGATGTATCTTTTTTGAAAGCAGACATTTTGACCAAGTCTTATACAAGATATATCATTCCTAAAACTAGACGTTTTGATCATCTTTGTATTATACAGGAGGTGTCATTCCTAAAACCAGACTTGATATCAATCTTGTCAATTCTATCAATCCATTTAATCTGATCCATTCTATCATGTCTTATATAGGATGTATCTTTCCTGAAACCAAACATTTTTGATCAGGTCTTATATAGGATATATCATTCATGAAACCAGGCGTTTTGATCATCTTTGTCTTATACAGGAGGTGTCATTCCTGAAATCAGACTTGATCTAAATCTTATCAATTCTATAAATTCATTTCATCTATCCCATTATATCATGTCTTATATAGGATGTATCTTTCCTGCAACCAGGCATTTTGATCATGTCTTATACAGGATATATCGTTCCCGAAACTAGACATTTTGATCATCTTTGTCTTATACAGGAGGTGTCATTCCTGAAACCAGACTTGATCTCCATCTGATCAATCTTATAAAACCCATTCATGTCATCAACTATCCACTCTTCTATCTTTCAAATAACATTCCTCTTCTTTCGAGAGATCATTCATGCTTTTAGTGCACAAACGATCTCCTGAGGGGGCATTATCATATTGAATCTCCATATCAATTTCATATCAGTTTCATATCGACACCAACTTCATATCGACTTTTCATATCAAATCAATTCTTCATATGTCAAAGCTTGACATCAATTTCATATCAGTCTCATATCAATATCACTCTTATATTGACATCAGTCTCATATCAACTTTTCATATTGAATCAATTCTTCATATCTGGGGCATCATATCGAATCTCGACATTAATTTCATATCAATCTCATATCAACATCAGTCTCATATCAACTTTTCATATCAAATCAATTATTCATATATGGGGCATCATATCGAAAAAATTTGGTGACAAATTGAGCATTTTTCTTTGAATCAACATGTGGTCACACATCACTTCAAAGAGGGGAAAAATGTAGACACCTAAAATTTGCACAAAAATTAAGTGAATTTTATTTATTTAACTATCCCTATTTCTTCCAATTAATTAAATTAAAATTTAATTAATATCCCTATTTCTCTAAATTAGCCTATTAAGCTTGTATTGAATGAGAAAAGGCTCTGCAATTTGTTGGATAAAGCAGTCACCAGAATAGGCATTTCAATAATCACAATGCAGGAATTCCTTCAACAACCGATAGGTCCCCCTCTATATAATCAATCGATGAAAAGAAGGTGAGCTACAAAAGTTGAAAGAAGAAGGGAAGCTAGGGTTTCGATAGACCTGTCAAATGTTTGGACGGTTCCCATTACATCATGAATCCCAAGCTGCGCCACAAAGGCAAATCACATCCCCTTAGGAACTAGGGAGGCCGCATCTGGCCTATGTCAATCCCTTCAAAGGCCCCTGCAAACTCCAAAACCACACCTCAATCAAGCTAAGGGTTTCATAAAACCTATCAGTGGTGGAGGAATGACCCTGCCACATTGATGCCACAATTTAAAAGACACCGAGCCTTCTTCAGTGATTAGGAATTATCTTAACCATGTAAGTAATGCTACCCTCAAGGAAAGAAGGAGTAAGTGTTCCCTAAAGCTAGTAACACCCAACCTAGATTGCATTAAGATTTCTAGTCCCAGTGCCCCCTTAGAGTTGAGGAATTATTGCGAAGAGCATGGGCTTTTTGCAAAATGGGGAGGAAATGACCAACCCATTGCAGAAATAGCCAAATGGTGGAAAGAAATATTCGAAGGACAGGTAATTATCACTACCCTAGCTAATAATTTTTTGTATATCGAATGCCATAAGAAATCGTTGAAAACTAAGCTATTGTATGAGGAGCATGTTTTTTACAGTGGAGTAGATTTTAATTTCATCGACTGGCAATGTAAATTCGATGCTAAATTTTTTGAATTCAAATCAACCTCTAAATGGATTGAAATTCACAATGTTCCTGTTGAATTAACGCATGCCAAAATCCTCATAGAAATCGGGGATAAATTAAGCAAATTCATAGCCATAGAAGCGAATTGGTCGAAAAAATCCAATATCAAAATTTTAATAGAAGTAGATAATGGCATGAAGAGTTTAAAGAATATAACCCTAGATACAGTAGATGGAAATTATATCTTATCTCCAGTATGGTATCATGGTCTGATCTCTGAGAATTTATCATTCTGCAAAAGGACTAACCCTAGCATACAAAAGCCTCGGGCCCCTAAACTAGATAAGCATAAAGAGATGTTTAACAGAGTGGATATTCAATTTAACAATGATATTGGTGGTTTCATCATAAATGATGACCCTTAAGAGGTATATAATCATGCAATCCCCCCTCCTTCCTCAGATCTATGTGTAAGAAATAATCCAGACAAGATAGAACATAATAACGAGTCCCTTGAGTGTAGGCATGAGGATCAAATTCAGAGGGAAATAAATGTCATCGATAACTTAATGGGAAAACTAGCAGAAGAATTTTTAAAGGAGGTTTACAATGATGCTCTAACAGACATTGCAAACAATAATATCACTCTCAATTTAGATTATGAACAAAATCCCCCTAGACCCCAGACTTTGGGCAATAACTCAACTGAGGCTACACATGAGGAGATCATCTTAGATTCTCCCAATATGGAGGACTCTTCTCCTGTTGTGGAAGGGTTGAATGAAAATGAGGAGAGATAATTCATAATCAAAGAACTGATCAATATGGAGGAAGGGAAAAATAATATGATATTGAACAACAACCAAAGCAATTTGTGTAACAGAGGCATCCTTTAGATGGTAGGCGATAAATTGACTCCAGACTGTAGCAAGTCCACTACCAACAAAAGAGGTCAGAAGTCTTTTTTAGACAAGATGAAAATGGATGGGGAAGTGGAGGGGCAGACCAAAATCACAACTCTGTTGGGTCCAGGAAAGTCCCCCCCATCCCCCATAAAGGAATAAATATACTGACATGGAATGTTAGGGGCCTGGAGGGCCCTAATAAACATCACCTAATTAAGCGTAGTATATTGAAATCTGCTATGGACCTAGTAATGCTGCAAGAAACAAAATTGGGAAAGGCTGACATGACCAATTTTAGTAGAAAATTCAGCCAATGGCACGTGGAGATGGTGGATTCTATAGGGGCTTCCGGTGGGTTGGCAATAATATGGAAAAAGAATTCGATCACATTCACATGCTATGCCAAAATGTGGAATTGGATGGATGGCAAAGTAAGATTCCTTAGCCTAAACCTTGAGTTTATCATCTTGAATGTTTATGGTCCAATCCCAATAGACAAGAAAATATTAATTTGGCAAGAAATAGAACAATTCTTCATAAATTAGGATCTGAAGTACATCGTTATAGGTGGTGACTTTAACACCATCTTGCATACAATAGACAGAAGTGGTGGGATAAGATCCATTAGACAACCACAAAGAGACTTCACCAATTGGATAAGTGATAGCAACCTCTTAGAAATCAGGACTGAGATGGGATTCCACACATGTAATAAAAGAAGAAATGGATTTTGCAATATTGCCGAAATACTTGACATATTTTTCTTCAAAGGAGACTTGACTGACTTTAAATATGAATTAAAAGCCAATGTATTACCATGGTCAGGCTCTGACCACTACCTGATGCTATTATAGTCAATGGGGGAAGAAAAGATGACTGGGCTCCCATTCAAGTTTGAACTAATGTGGTTCAAACATGAGGAGTTCCTCCCTAATATCCAAAAATGGTGGAATGAAGGTGTCTTTGTGGGATCTAAAATGTATTATCTTTTCTCAAAGTTGAAAGAGATTAAACATAAACTGTTAGACTGGAACAAAAAGAAATTCAAAAACATCCTCGAGGAGAAGATAAGAATTGAAAAGGAATTGGAAATAGTGAATAACAATATTATGCAACATGGGATGACTCAAACAACATACGAGGCAGGAAAAAAGATTCTATGTGAGTATGGGGATATTTTGGCCAAGGAAGAGATATTCTAGAAACAAAAATCTAGAGAAACTTGGCTAGAAGATGGAGATAGAAACACCAAGTTTTTCCACAACAGTGTCAAACTGAAAAGGGCAGTAAATAGAATTACTCAGTTCACCAGTGATAGTGGTCAGACCATTACAAAACAAAATCTTATTGCGGAGGATGCAACCCAGTATTTTAAAAATATTCTCAATAACCGGGAGCACTCAGAACTCCTTAACAATAGGGCCTTATTAAAAAACACACCTAAACTAATAACAAATAATGATAATCATATTTTGAATTCTAAGAATCACCCATGAAGAAGTTAAAACTACTCTATCTCATTTCCATGGGGATAAGGCCCTTGCTTTCCCTGCCAGTTTTTTTCAGAAATGTTGGCACATTTTAGGAGACAAGGTCACAAATGCCCTGGAAACTACCCAAAATTTAGGGAAGTTCCTGAAAGAAATCAATAACACCTTCCTAGCCCTACTCTTGAAGAAGGAGAACCCCTCAAAATGGGAAAAGTTCAGATCCATTTCTTTATGCAACATGACTTATAAATTATTGTCAAAGGTCATGGTTAATAGGTTGAAAAAACTATTGCCAGCCATAATATCAGAAGAGGAAACTGGTTTTGTACCTAATAGATCAATTTTGGATGGGATAGTTATAGTCTAGGAAGATATCCACTCCAGTCAGGTCCAAAGCTAGCCTAATATGATGATAAAACTAGATATTAAAAAGGCATATGACATAGTGGATTGGTATTTCCATTGTAGTTGCATGCGAGATTTTGGCTTTAACAAACAATGGGTAAATTGGATCCATTTCTGCATATCAAACCTAAGGTTTTCAATCCTATTGAATGGGAAGCTGAAAGAGTTTTTTGGAGCAACTAGGGGCCTAAGGCAGGGGGACCCACTATCCCCATTTTTATTCATTATTATGTTTGAAGCCCTAGGAAGATGCTTGGATGCATCAAGAAGAGTTGAAATGCTAGCGTGTATCCAAATCATAGGAGGTTTAGACCCGTGCACACACCAATAGTTTGCTAATGATACAATGATTCTAGGAAAATGACAGTTGAATGAAGCCAAGGAAATCAAGATAATCTTACACTCTTATGGACTGGCACTCGAGGAAAAGGTCAATGAGGAAAAATCTGAGATATTCTTTTTGAACATGATAGTACAAGAGGAATCTAGAATAGCATCATTTTTAGGTTACAAAATTGGTCATTTACCATTTACATATCTAGGAATGACCTTGGACAAAGGCATCAGAAAGGTTTATGGGTGACAGAGGCAGGAAAAAGTTGCCTACCTACTATCATGTATCCCACTTTCGAAAGGGGCCTATAAGAAATTGACTCAAACAATCAGAAATTTCTTTT
This sequence comes from Cryptomeria japonica, assembly GCF_030272615.1. Classification (NCBI taxonomy): domain Eukaryota; kingdom Viridiplantae; phylum Streptophyta; class Pinopsida; order Cupressales; family Cupressaceae; genus Cryptomeria; species Cryptomeria japonica. Next base: position 221,803,253 of record NC_081407.1, on the reverse strand, counting down.
GGTAAGGCACAAAGGACAAGAACAAAATCAAATTGATATCATGGGACAAAATATGTTGAGATAGGTGTGATGGGGGTATAGGGATTAGGAAACTTATATGAAAAAATAAGGCCTTAGGGGCAAAACTAGCTTGGAGATTATACACCTCCTCAAAAGCCAAATAGGCCACAATTCTTAGAAACAAATATCTAACGAGTAATCATAGGGAGCCAATATTAGGGGATATGGAGCCACCCAAGGGTTCCAGAATCTGGAATTTCATAAAGGAATGTTTCACACTCATATCTAATTACCTATCATGGGAAATTCACGATGGCAAATCTGCCTTGTTTTGGGAAGACTCCTGGGGGGAGGACATCCTCTAATAGACAAGCTTATGGATACTACTGGTATAAAGGAACAATTGAAAACTTTATGGGGTAATTATGTAAGGGAATATATAACAATGGAACCAAAATCGGCAATTGGATGGAAATAGAAAAACATGCATCCATTCATGGTGAATAGTAAATTCCAAGAACTACATCAAATTCTCAGATGTAGAATAATAATCTTCAGACATGGGTCATATGAACTAATATGGTCTAAATCTAAGGATGGGCACTATAATTGTAAAGATGGCTTCAGAACCATATATGATGAGGCAAACATTTGTAAGGATTACATCCTGACTACACTATGTTGGGACTAATTTTGTCTCCCAAAAGTTGGCTTCTTTGCCTGGGCTGCAATTTAGGGAAGGTTTCTAACTGTAGAACAATTTAAACTTAGAGGTTTCGAAGGGCCTTTAATCTGCCTCTTATGTAAGGAAACAAGGAAACAAATGACCATATCTTTACAACCTGCAATTACTCACAAAAATGCTGGTATTGGTTGTATACACCTAAAAATTGGCTATGGGCAATTAAATAAATATTTTATATTTATTTAATAATTATTCGTCTATTAAATAGTTAATTTGAAAAGATCAATTTATTTAATTCATTTTCATATCTTTCTATTAATTAATATTTTATTAATTAATTCATTTATCTTATTCCTCTAATTAATTAAATATCTAATATTTAATTATTCCTCTAACCAAGTTAATTAAATATCTAATATTTAATTATTCCTTCTAATCAAGTTAATTAAATATCTAATATTTAAATTATCTTCTCCAATCAATTAAATATCTAACATTTAATTGATATTAAATTATCTTGTATATCAATCGTAAGATCTTATTGAAACATAGGACATTCCTACACCGTTTTCATCACTGCTTACGCGGCTGCGGTACAGAATTTGATGGTGAAACTCTACAAAGACGTGCCTTTCAACAAAGAGATGCTTTATCCCAACGAACAAATAATAGTGGTAAGATCAACAAAGCATATCTTCCTAAACCAATAATTACTTATTGACCTTGTCTTTGGGAATTTTTTGACAACTTTGAGATAAACACATGCCAGTTTGGACTAGAGCCCAATACGAACAACTTAGAAAACAATGACAAATGGAGGAAGAAGATACTACTTTTGGATTTACCATTGTTGATGAAGAAGCTGTCAATAGCATGATTAGAGACCTTGAACAAGATTTCAAATTTGATAGGCTAATGGAAAAATTATTGACAAAACAAAAACAGAAATATCTCTTAATATTGGCAAAATCTAGAGCTAAACTACCACAAGACTTTAATATAGAAAGCTTAAAACAAGGAACACCCAAAACATAGATGAGCAAAACAATGAAGATATGAACAAAGAAAGTAGCGAAGAAACAAGGAAAGAAAGGGATGACAAAAGAAAAGAACATAATGATAAAAGAAGCGATGTGGATAATCCATTTTCAAACTTTACTCAACAAATACAAACTCTACAAGAGCAGATACAAGACATGCAAAATGGGACAAGTTCCAAAAAGTATTCATTAGAAGACATATGTCCATATCCCTTTGATAAAAAGTTAAATATGATACCATTTCCGCAACACTGCGAAATTCCTAAATATGACAAATACGATGGAAGATCTGATCCTAAAGATCACATTAGGGAGTTTTGTACTATGAGCATGGAATTTTCTCATGATGAAACTTACCTTATGCTTCTTTTTCCTAGGAGTTTAAATGGGCAATCAATGGAATGGTTTTCAAGGTTACCCTCTGGAATCAGATCCTTTGAAGAACTTGTGAATAGGTTTATTTCACAATATTCCTACAATATAAGGAATGAAATAAAAATGCTAGATCTTTGCAATGTTAAACAAAAGAATGGTGAATCCTTTATGATCTTTTTACAATGATGGAAACACATGTTTAATAGGTATCCACGGGATGTACCTGATCAAGAAAAAATGGACATATTCATTGATAATCTTATCAGTGAAATGTGTTATCGACTAAGGATGCAATGTCCTCCCTCTTTTGCCAAAATGATAAAAAATGGTCTGAAAATAGAGAACGCAATGGTAAAGAAAGGAGAACTAAAACTTTACAATAATTCATACAACAACAATAACAACAACAATGATAAACCCAAGTTCTGTTCAAAGAATAGGAATGCCAGCAATGAAGGAAATGATGATAACAATATTGCAAAACAACAACAACCAATTTTCAATCTATCAAGTCAAATCCCAAGCAACGACAATTTGGAAAACAAGAAAGTCATGTCCTTTTTCTCTAATCCTTGGAGAAAATTCACAAATATTGGAGAACCTTTAGAATCAGCTCTAAAAACTTTGCTTGCTAACAAATTGAGTGTTTTACTTGAAGCAAGAATTTATGAACCACCAGTTAAGCCAAACTGGTGGAATGACAGTAATTTTTGCAATTATCATCAGAATAAAGGACACCTAACAAATGATTGTCAAAGATTGAAACACATTATCCAAGATCTAATTGATAATGGAACCATTACGGTGGATAGCCATAAGACAAATGAATCACACTTGGCTTTTAAAACTCCATTTCCAAACTATGATAAAGTTGAATCATCCCAATTGGAAAATGACAAAGGGAAAGCCAAAGTGAATTACGCTTATACATATGATGATGTAGTAAATGTGATAATTGTTAACGAAAATCCATCTTCAGAACCAATCAACGTTATCACAAGAAGCAAAGCAAAGGTTACCTTTCGAGGTATGGTAAAAGACTCAACATCCACATCACAACAATACAATTTAGTAGAGAAATTACAATGAATACTAGCTCAAATATCAATTTTGGAACTTCTCAAGATTTCACCTATGCATAAGGAAATTTTGGACAAAGCTTTAGTGGAAACAACAGTATCAAAGGATTTGGATATAGATTAGTTCCAAAACATGGTAGGACATCTTATAGCTCCTCATTGCTTATCATTTTCTGAAAATGATGATGCCTCCTTACAACATCCTCACAATGCTCCTTTACATGTTGAAGTCTCCATTAATAAAACTCATGTCAAACGTGTACTCATAGATGGAGGAGTTGGTCTAAACATTTGTGCATTAAGTTTGATAAAAGCTTTGGGGTATTCAGAGAATGCAGTGGACCCGAAAAAGAAAATAACCATCAAGGCTTACAATGAAGCAGAACGTTCTTCTAAAGGAACTATTATGCTACCAATAAGGATAGGACCTGTGGAAAAGGATACATTGTGTCAAGTTTTAGACTTAAATCTCTCCTACAACATTCTTCAAGGAAGATCCTGGATTCACAAGATGCAAGCAGTTCCTTCTACATATAATCAATGTGTAAAATTTCCTCATAAAAGAAAAGAAATCACTATAATTGCAGATTCCAGTCAATATTGCAACAATTTGAAGCCAACACAAGATACCACAGTTCCACATAACAGAGAATCAGTATATCCTACCAAGGAAATTCAAGCAAAGTTATGGGAAACTTTTGAAGAAAAGCTCAAGTCAAATGATGAAGGAATGGGAAAATATTCTTTGAATAATTTTCCACTTTCCCCTAAGTCATATGGAAAACCTATAGATATTTAATCAAAATCATCAGAACAATCAAAACATATGTTTAAGGGAACCTTTGTTAGTGCTCGAACTCTTGAGGAAGAAAATGAAGACAAGGACATTCTTGGTTGGTTATACAAAGATGAAGATAAAACCATAGCAATAGTAGCAAAAGTCAATATTCCCGTAAAACAATATGGAAAAGGATATGAAATCATGCAGAAGATTGGATATGAAGGGAAAGGACCAATTGGTAAGCAACATCAAGGTATTTCAGAACCTATTTGTCCACATTCACAATCCACAGAAGATAAATCTGGGTTAGGATATCTGAAGTCTAATCAAAAGCAACACAATACTCAACAGCAAAAATGGAGAAAGAAATCAGTTTCTCAAGGACACAATTGGCAAGAAAAGCTACATCAAGCAGCCAAAACAGTAGCCAATAAGCAAAAGAAGCAAGAAGATCATGAAAAGAAAGAAGAAGAGACTACTATCAAAGGTGAAGAAAAATCTTGTCCACAAGTTCTGAAAATACAAACAAAAGAAAAATCTAAACAGAGTATTCTAGAAGTAGTAAAAATAGAAATGACAGAAATCAGAGAACTGTTTGCACCATATGACATTCCAGTATGGTATATTGGAGTAATCTTAGATCAGAATTCAAAAATAGATTCCAATGAGTATGAATGGGGACCATATAATTTATCTACTTCATCAAGTAATGAACATAATGAAGATCAAGCAGCCATTAAAAAAGAAGACTTGTCCATTACAGAACAAAAGATAAAATTAGAAAAGAGACAAGAGAAACTTAGAATTAGAGAAAAGAGGCGTATGCAAAAAGAAAAGAGAATGACAAAAACAGTGATACAATGCCTCAAGAAGTGCAAACAAGAATCAGATATGCAAGAACTATAGAAGAAATAAGAGATAGTCAAGTTGGATTAACTAGTAGTCCAGAAGAAGATGAGTTTGAAAGGAGACAAAATCTGTTAAAAGAATCCTCTTTAACATGTACACAAGTCTATCAACTCCAAACTACAAATGGAGTCAATTAGGAATAAATTTGTGATACCAAAGACATGTGTGTTGATATAATCCATTCATTTAAGGGACAAACATCAAATTAAGAACCACTTGAGTGTGAACTACAAAATGCTAATATTAATCTTGTTAAGACTAATTCAGAAATTCTTGAAGACAATCCTAAAAAATAATCAATCTATGACAATACCTCTTCTATGCTAAATTATGATCATTATGTCATGAACATTGAAACACCTAATGATGACAATGATTATGATTTACCCCTTCTTCATCCTGAACTAATTGATTGGGATAATTTAGACAACCCCGAACTAAATGTCTTTTCCAGTGATCATGACTTAGCTGTGTACCTTAATGCTATTGAACCCATTCCACCTAAGATATCTTCCACTACAGATTCAAGAAAAGTTTTTCATAGTCAGGAGAATGCCAAACTTTTCAGTCGCAAAAGTGAAATAAAACAAGGAAAGAGACCTATTGTTGAAAACCATTTCATGGCAACATTAGATCAATCAAAAGAGAAAATAAAGGGCGTATCTGATGATGAAAACCTTCTTGAGGCGTCAGAAGATGGAAAGTTTGACATTTTTCCTACATATTTTCAAGAAAGATCTGCTATCCTGATAGAACCAACAAAAGCAGTAAACATTGATACATCAAAGGATCCTAAAATACTTCATTTTGCTGCCTCATTATCAAAAAAAGAGAGGAAATAATACATGGAATTCTTTAAGCAATGACAAATAAATTTTTCTTGGTATTATGCAGCTATGCTAGGGCTAAACCTAGATCTTATCATGCATCATATTAATGTTGATTTAAAAGCAAAACTTGTTAAGCAGAAGATAAGAAAGATGCACCCACATATTGCTCTCCTTATCAAAACTGAGCTCAAGAAATTATTAGAAGTGGGATTCATAAGACTAGTTGCTTATCCAGAATGGGTTTCAAGTATTGTACTAGTATCAAAACTAGATAAGAGCATAAGAATCTGCACAGATTTTAGAGATTTGAATAAAGCATGTCCAAAAGATGATTTCCCACTACCAAACATTGATATCATAGTAGACTTGTTAGCAGGGCATGAGATGTTTTCATTAATGGATGGTTTCTTAGGATATAATCAAATAAGAATCACACCTGAAGATCAAGAGAAGACAACTTTCACCTGTGCATGGGGAACATACAACTGGAATGTTATGCCTTTTGGGCTTAAGAATGTAGGAGCAACTTATCAAAGGGCTATGACGACAATTTTCCATGACATGATGCATACATTTATGGAAGATTATGTCGATGACATACTTGCAAAATCTCACACAAGAAAAGAACATTTGAACATTTTAAGCAAGATTTTTGATAGGCTGGAAAGATATTAGTTGAGATTAAATCAAAAGAAATGTGCATTCGGGGTAACCTCTGAAAAACTCCTTGGGTACATTATATCAACTCATGGCATTGAAGTTCATCCTGGAAAAGTTAAAGCTATCATGGAGATGGAATCACCTAAGAACATAAGTCAATTGCGATCTTTACAAGGAAAGTTGCAATCAATCAGGAGATTTGTGTCCCAATTGGCCGATAGATGTCTTCTCTTTACCCATCTTCTACATAAAAATGTTCCATTCAAATGGGATCTGACATGTGAAGAAGCTTTCTTGCAAATAGAAGAATATCTTATGAGTCCTCCAGTACTGATATCACCAACCAAAGGGAAACCCTTGTTACTCTATATCTCAGCAACAAGTGTATCATTAGGCGCTCTGCTAGCTCAGCATGATGATGAAGGAAAACAAAGAGCAGTTTATTATATCAGCAGAACACTTATTGGATATGAGTTAAATTATTCATCAATTGAAAAGATATGTTTGGCAGTTGTATTTGCAACTCATAAGCTACGACATTATATGTTGATTCATTTTGTAAAATTAATAGCAAAGATAGATCCTCTCAAATATTTATTGAGTAAGTCAACATTAACAGGGAGACTAGCCAAATGGGTTATGATACTAAGTGAATTCGACATAGAATATGTTGACCGGAAAGCCATCAAGGGACAAGTCATTGCTGATCAATTAGCTGATGCACCTCTACAAAATGACATGCCTTTGCATATTGAATTTCCAGATGCAAATATTTTGACAATAAGTACAAACTTTTGGGAATTGTACTTTGATGGTTCTTATACCCAATATGGATCAAGCGCAGGAATATTTTTTATCACACCTCAAGGACATACAATTCCGAAATCATATAGACTAAGATTTCCATGCACCAATAATACTGCAGAGTATGAAGCATTGTCTATAGGTCTCAAAATGGCCATTGAATGGAATTTCAAAGAACTGCATGTCTATGGTGATTCACAACTTGTCATTTATCAAATAAATGATGAATATCAAACAAAGGATGATAAGCTTATGCTGTACAAACCGCTAGTGGAAGAATTTAAAGGACATTTTAAAGAAATCACATTCACTCAGATTCCCAGAAATGAAAATAAAGTAACAGGTGCAATGGCTACAATAGCATCTCTCTTGCAAAATAAAGAGAATCAACAACATTACGAGTTTCTTGTGGAAGATATCTTAACCCCTATCATTCAATCCCAGCATACCTATCGAATTTTCCATATATCAAAAACTAGTCAATCCTTATATAGTCAAACCTACCAATATTTAAAAGATCATATCCTTCCTATGGAATTATCTCATAATCAACACAGATACTGTATCTGTCAGTCCTCTCGCTATACCATTATTGCTGATATCCTATATAGGCGTGGTCTAGATGGTACATTATTGAGATGTCTGGAAAAAGATGAATCTGAATGAGTTCTTAATGACATTCATGCGGGTATTTGTGGTACACACTCAAGTGGTGTAACATTGGCTAAGAAACTTATTCGTATGGGTTACTTTTGGCCTACTATGGAAAGAGACTCATTCACCTATGCTAAAAAGTGTAAACAATGTCAAATTCATGGAAATCTGATTCATGCACTAGCACAAGAATTATATCCTATGAGAGGATCATGGCCATTTTCATAGTGGGGCCTAGATTTGGTAGGAAAGATCAATCTCTCATCTTCTAATGGCCATAAATTCATTCTAGTTGCTACTGAATATTTTACTAAGTGGATTGAAGTAGTGCCTTTAACAACAGTGAAGGGAAAACAAATATCATCGTTCATCTTGAATTACATAATCTGTTGCTATGGAGTTCCTATGACCATTATCACTGATAATGGAAGACCATTCAAAAATCAAGATGTAAAAGAACTATTTGAAAAATTTCATATCCAACATAGGTTCTCTACTCCATATTATCCACAAGGTAATGGTCCAGTTGAGGTATCAAACAAAACTATTTTAAAAATCTTGAAGAAAACAATCAATGAAGCTAGAAAAGATTAGCACATTCAGCTAAATCCTACTCTTTGGGCATATCAAACTAGTGTCCGCACTCGAATAGGGGCAACTCCATATTGTTTGGTCTATGGATTAGTAGTGATATTACCTATAGAAGTAGAGATACCTTCTCTACGAGTATCCTCACATGGTCTTATACCAGAAGAAGAACAAAGAGTCTCTCAATTCCAGGAACTAGAACTGATTCAAGAACGTCTCCAAAATGGAACAGACCATTTTAAAGTATATCAGTAAAGAATGGAAAGAAGCTATAACCATAGAGTCAAGCCACACATTTTCCAAATTGGAAACATAGTTCTAAGGGAGAATCTGAGAAATTAGTAGGATCGGGAAAAGAAGGGCAAATTTGAACCAAATTGGCTAGGACCTTTTGTCATAGTAGCAACATATGGATCAGGAGCATACAAATTATCTACCCCAAAAGGTGATTGGTTTGATGAACCTATCAATTCTATCCATCTCAAGCAATTCTATGCTTGAGATATAAAGTCCTAGAAAAATCAATAAAAGGCATATAAAGTCCTAAAGAAATCAGTAAAAAATCAGAAAAGCAGAAAATCCCTAAAAATATATAAAACAACAAAAATGTAATAAATTTAGATGGTGAAAACCTGGTAAAGAGGCACTATCTAAAAAGTGAGTTCCTCCATCCATGAGATCGCTTTGCGCACCTATCCACTCCATCCTCTCACATTTATCACTTCCATTTATCTTAAGCTTATCCATTCCATCTTTTGCATCCATTGCTCCAAACCATTTAGCAAAACATATGCAGCCTACCAACATTTATCAATCTTTGACATACTTGTTGTAGTCACTGTCTTAGATTTTATCAACATTTATCAATCTGCATTTGTATCCCACTATGGTTTGGATCTTGATCAACTCATATATCCATAAAAAAATCTTTTTGTTTCCACTGGGGGCAAAATCTCAATTCCTTTTGCTAAGGTGATCTCTTGAAATTTAGAAAATCCAAAAACATTCGAAAAACTTAAAAAAACAAAAAACACCTAGGATTTCGAAACAGATAACGAGCAAGAAAGAAACAAAAATCCAAGCATTTCCTTAACAACTGAATCATGAAACTCAGAAAATGAAGAATCAATCAACAAGCTATAAAGGATTATCAAAGATCATTCATCAAGATGATAATATCAGTTAATGACCATAAGAACATGTGATTGACATACAAGATTCAGTGTTTATATATTGATTTTATTGCTAATCATGTACTCTATGCAACTCAAGGATGTTTATGACTAGAGGAGCTATGATGAGGCATGATTATTTTCTTTTATTGTTTTCCGTGGTTTATCTCTTACTACGGTATGAACTTGTCTCAGGATATGATAAAAAAAAAAGATCAAGGAGGACGTTCCAAGTCATGCATGAAAGGAGATACTCCTTGTCTGTTCTGCAAACAATACTCAGGTCAACTTGGTCCATTATATCAAGTTGCTTGTATTAACTTGCTATATCAAAATCCATGTAAGCAATACTTAGGTCATCTTGAATCATTATGTCAAGTTGCTTGTATTTTCTTACAAATTCAAAGCTCAATGATGAAAACAAGCACTGTTACCTGATAGCATATGAAGAAAGGTAGTATAATTTTTAGTTAGATCATTTCATTAGCTCATTATTCATTTTCATTATAAGCATTCAATGTCAGTTGCATTATAAGCATATCATTTCATTAACAAATCAATGGTCATAAATAAAGATTGAGTATACTTGGACAAACAAAAACAATTGCATTTTATCATATTAGGAGCATTCATCCTTAGAATCATTTTAATCATTATCCATTTCATTTAGTTGCATTAAATCATTGCGTTAATTGCATTCAATTAAGTGTATTTCATATAGTGTATCAATATTATCTGCATTATCATTCCATTTATCATTTAGTGGCATACATAAAAATTCCAAAAAATATTTCATTTGCATATACATCATCCTAAGCATTAAGCAATCATTTCATTTGCATTTGCATTATTTAAGTTAAGTAATCATTTGCATTTCCATCTAAGGTCATCAAAATCACTTATCATTTGCATCATGTAAGTCATTATTATCATATCATTATTCATCTACTCATTTGCATCCATAAAATTAAAAACATATAAGAATATAAAACATCATCAAAAAAGTAACATGCATAAATAAAAGCATCATCATATAGAAACCATGTCTTCATATAGATCATCATAAAACAATAAAAGTCCAAGTATACAATGATATCAGATACAACAATACAAGTGCCTCAAATCAAATTCACGGCTCTCCTGTACCACTACCACCTGACTCTGTCAGTCTCTGTGGCTGTGGGAAAGATGATCCTCCAAATGCCTATCTACCATGCTCACCATTCCTCTGAGGAGGTCCCATGACCCCACCACTGCTAGTATCCATCAACACGGTGGTCTGATAACTACCTGCTCTCTAGCTCTCTGCAACTTCCTCCTCATATCATCATCGCCAGTAGGAAGTCTCCTTCTCGGCCCAACATAATGCTCTAACTGTGTCCACTGAGAGAGTACCTAACCCAACCTGCTGAATATGATCTAGAAGACCCTGAGTATCCTGTTGTCTCCTAACAGTTGTGTCTCTCTCAGTCATAAGAGTATGTATCTGTGCTCGAAGCTAATCAATCTGTGCTCTTAGACTGTCAATAGTATCATGCCCTGGTACATCATGCTTTGCCATATCTTGCACTGGTGCAAGCTGCTCTGGTAGATCCTACTATAGTGCATGAATCCCAATCCCCTCACCACCAACCTGTCCAACTACTGGAACCTCAGTCTAAGTAACTTTCTGAACCCATCATCTAATCAGGGCAATATGATCCTCAGGATCCTCATCATCACCACCATGAGCTACAATAACTCTAGGATCTAGCTGAATCTATCCAAAATCAATACCTTTCCCACAACTCCCATCCAGTCCAGTCACCTTGCCCCCTATCACTGGCAATCCTCTAGGTGATCTCATCCCTACCCTACTAGTATCCCTCCCTATCCATCCACCATCTCTCCCACCCATAGGACAAGGTCTATCAATCCTACCAGCCAGTCCAAATAGTCCTCCATGGACTCTCAATCGACGTCCTCTCCGTCTAGGTCCACCACCACCACCTCCATCCCCACCATCATCTCCACCTCTCCCAACCTCATGTGCAGCTCTAATCTCTCATCTCCATCTCTGTCTCCTACTAACAAGATTATCTGAATCATCATCATCATCTCTTGAGCTAGGAGGAGGATCTACTAGATCAGTAATCTGAGGAAATGGATGAGCTAATAAAAATTGGGCATACTTTGCAGTAACCCCAGGATCAATAATGTGTAATCTAATATCGTAAGCCACTCTCAGAGTAGCAACAAACTCTGCACCAGCAATCTCAAATGAAAAAGATGGACCCCAATCTCACCTATCTCTGTATCGTCGAGCATAAATCGTCAAACCAGTAGGCATAGGCTGAATGATACCAAACTGTCTCAAAATTTGACCAATCAACTGTCACTCAACAATGAAGGGTGTACGACCAATGAGATATCTAATTTGCATGATAAATGGTAATGTCTGTGCATCATCCAACCATGGCTCACAATCAACATATGGTCTCCAAATAATGCTATCCAAAGAATCAAGAACCCAACGCCAATACTCCATCTTACCCAGCTTGGGCTGAGTAAGAACACCTGCATAAAAATAAACATATGGCTACCTCTCTCCACGAACTCTATGATGGATAGGCCAAGTCACAGCAATGTGCTCCCAGCACCAAATCTATAATAACGTACATCCTGTCGATAAACTTGCACTCTCATCATACACAACCTGGTGTAGATCATGATATAAATGTGCTATCATACAAACACCCCAAGCATATTGCGTTCGATTCTACATCATGCTCAGTAGCACCTCACCCCATCCAACTGAAAAGCCTCAAGATCACCTATTAGGACATATAAAACCAGCAATCAAACTAGCAAGAATAATAGGAAGAGTCTCATAGTACATCACCATGTCTACCCATCAGATCTCTCCTCTACTGGTGCTCTCATCGGCAAAAACTACTCTGCAAGCCTCGGTCCCAACACGATCCTGATAATCATACTGCACTAGCTCCCTAGTCACCAGGATATGCAGAATCTTGTAGACATCCTCTAGGGTAACATTAATCTCACCCATCGGTAGGTGGAAAGTGTTATGCTCACTATGCCATCTCTCGGCTAATGCGGTCAACAAACCTCTGTTATGCTTAATCTTTGGCATAAACAATAAATGATGTAAACCATAGGCATCTATGTGTCTAATCTCGGCTTGGGATAACTCTAGAACTAAATGACGTATGGCTGGTAATTTCTCTCGACACTGGAGAACATCAAGTTTCTCCTATTTGTCAAGAGAAAACAATTAATCAAATCAAACTGACTCAATCATCTACGAATAAATCAAATAAAATTGAATCAAATCAATCAAGCTATCGACCAATCAATTCAATCAATCAAATCAAATTGAAGCAACTTAAGTTATCAAATCATCAAATCTATCAATCAAGCTAAACAAAGCTATCTATCAATCAAGATAAACAAAGCTATCTATCAATCAAGCTAAACAAAGCTATCTATCAATCAAGCTAAACAAAAGCTATCTATCAATCAAGCTAAACAAAGCTACTCGATCATCAAATTTATCAATCAAGCTAATCAAAGCTACTTAATCCAGTAATCAAAGCTATCTATTGATCTATCAATCATGCAATCACTCAATCATGACTCTATTTCATCATACATGCGTATCAAACATGTTAAATTTAAACATCAAAGTGATATTTAGCTTTTATATCAATCAATAATCTCAAATTTAAGCAAAAGCACTATCTTTTTTATCATATGCACTAATCGACCATGCATATGTGCGAATTTAAGCAAAAGCACTATCTTTTTTATCATATGCGCTAATCGACCATGCATATGCGCTTCTTTATGCATTTGTACTAACATTCTATGCATAAGCGCTAACAAATAAAACATAGGCGCTATTCTAAGCATTTGCGCTAACATTCTATGCAAATGCGCTAACATACAGAGCATATGCGCTAACCAAAATTGCATATGCGCTAAACTAAATTGCAAATGCGCTAATCTAAAAACCTAAAAAATTTGAAAATTTCAAAAATTCAAAAAAAAAAGGCGTCTAAAACATAAAATCTTGAACGAAAACTTGAAAACAAAGCTCGGGATAAGATACATACTGGATACCCATACTCGGCTGGCCATTGATATTGCCAAACTCACTCGAATCGATGGTTCTCCACGAGAATCACCATTTTGGCCACCTCAGCAAGAATATTCTCTCCAAAAGCTGACAAGGATAAACAATGAAGTTAAAATTAGCCTTGGTTAATTTTATATTTACTATTTCAAGAGTAATTAATTTAAAAAATGGGGCAATTTAATTTGTTTTTAACAAATGAATTTAATTGACTGAAGTTTTATCACATTAGCATGAGTTTGATCATTCAAACTAAAATTTTCGAAAATTTCACAATCAATCTCTTGAGGGGGCACACAATCTAGATTTTCAATTTCTATCAGGCATTATCGAGACTTGATTTAATCTTTGAAATAATGTTGTCTCGACATTATTTCAAAGAGGGGCAAAATGTACACACCTAAAAATTGGCTATGAGCAATTAAATAAATATTTTATATTTATTTAATAATTATTCATCTATTAAATAGTTAATTTGAAAAGATTAATTTATTTAATTCATTTTCATATCTTTCTATTAATTAATATTTTATTAATTAATTCATTTATCTTATTCCTCTAATTAATTAAATATCTAATATTTAATTATTCCTCTTACCAAGTTAATTAAATATCTAATATTTAATTATTCCTTCTAATCAAGTTAATTAAATATCTAATATTTAAATTATCTTCTCCAATCAATTAAATATCTAATATTTAATAGTTATTCTCCTATCCTATAGTCTCAAATATTAAATAATTCTTAAATTATTTAATATCTCTTTTCCAACTCACCCTCCATCTCCACTGCATCTTCCCTGTGCCAACTCATCAAACATGTGGCTAAGGAAATTAATATTCCTTAAATATTAATTCATGATTTATCCTCAACTTCCAAAATTAATGAAATTGTGTACGTACACACATTTCATAACCATTTCCTATATTCTCTCCAACACCCCCTACATCTTGGGAAGGACTTGAGTCCACTTGTCCTACCATGCCTAACTTTCCTCCAACCATCCCTAGATTTCCTTAGTCAGCAACCCAGTCAAGGTGAGATGAGTGACAGTTGTCTTCTCCTTCCCTCTTTCTCTCAACCTTCACCTTTGCTCACAACCATCCAAATCTGTAGATCTAATCATGACCATTGATCTGAGCCACATCATCTTATCCTCTCAAAGTCTATAAAATCAAGAGCTTCAGTTGAGAGAGAGTTAGAAAATCAAGAGTCTTCAAAATAGTTTTCAATCAATCTTATGCATCCGTGAGTTTTTGA